>NC_030955.1:3647500-4847500 GCF_001672515.1 Colletotrichum higginsianum IMI 349063
TCCCGGCTCTTCCTACTATACCTCAACCCACTAATGGCGTCCAGTCTGTTCAGCCCCAGCAAACCCATCAAACTCATCAGCAGCACCAGCAGCACCAGCAACATCAGCCCCCACAGCCCCAGCACCGATATTCATCTGGATCTGCTGGCACTCCCGCTAAGAAGCCGGATGTCGGTTCAGAGGAATGGCACAAGATGCGCAAAGACAACCACAAAGAAGGTAAAGTAATCTTGCAGACTATACTCACAGACAAGTGGACTGACAGAAAACAGTGGAGCGTCGTCGTCGCGAGACCATTAATGAAGGCATCAATGAGCTGGCCAAGATTGTTCCTAACTGCGAGAAGAACAAAGGCTCCATCCTCCAGCGTGCCGTCACATTCATCAACCAACTCAAGGAGAATGAGACGCAGAACATTGAGAAGTGGACCCTGGAGAAGCTGCTTACGGAGCAAGCTATAGCAGAGCTCAGTGCCTCCAACGACAAGCTCAAGCAGGAGTGTGAACGCCTCTACAAGGAGTTGGAGACGTGGAAGCGAGTCGCACAAAACGCTGGTCTCTCATACCCGCAGGCAAACAAGGAGGAGCCTGCCGCAACGACTTAGAAGGTCTCACCACAGGGCCAGGCTCCTCCTTATGTGGATGGCATGGAACAAGTCGTTACCCAACCTCGTTTTCCAATCGACCAGATGAACGGCCACTACAGTGTGCAGCATCGCGCTTCGGCTGCGCCCAACTTCGCCTGTCGACCTCATACCCCGGTCTCCAGCGCTGTCGCAGCACCACCAATGTCGTCGCTAACTTCTGAGACCTACCAGACCCAGGCTCGGGCCCAGGATCTCGGTCAACTCAGCCCTTCAACTTTCTTGCTTTCACTCTATACCCCCAGTCAGCAGTAGGCTGCGTTTTGATGTTTTCATTCGGATTAATAAAGCACTTTGCAGACAGATTATAGTCTATAACCAACCATGCTCTCTGGCTCTTGTCTGTTTTCTTCTGCCCTTGTGTGTATACATGGATTGGTCTCAGTGTCGAAGGGGCTTCGGCATGGGTTGTAGGATTTTAGGCTCTCAAGGGACTCCACCTACATACAGCCAAGGTGTGCTGAGGATAGAGTTGGCCGTAATTAAACAATAATGACACTTTAATGGAGGCCACGGTAGCCTTACAATGTCCTTGGCGTGGATGTGTCTACGATGAACGAAAGGGTTTTGTGGTTGCCAGCTAAAGAAGTCCTTGCCGTCGTTCGTGATCTATCCTTTATCGGCAACAGGCAGGGCCCAGACCCTTTACCACAATGACCTCATGCAATGACTCCATGACATGAATACCTGCTCAGCCGAGTGATGCGTTCAAAATCCGAGGCCATAATGGGCCATTCTCTATGTCTATGTTCCGACCAGTCACTTTCGGATAAATGACTATGTGGAGTCCTCCGAAGAAAGACTTGGAGATTGGTATCATACTTCGTTTTCCACAGTTTTGGGCAACGAAAAGCAGCTTGAATTGCGATACAAAACTTGTAGCAAGCCGTCGTACATACCCGTCTTGATTCTCTTGGGCCTTCCCCCTGCAGTGTAGAAGGAAAATGAATAAATGTGACACATGACTGCCTCTTCCGCCATCTCCCCATCATCGTCCGAGTACTCTCGGCCAACAACGGGCCCATAGAACAAGGGGGGAGATAAGGAAGGATGCGTGTGGGCTTTCAATAGACTCTGCCGGAATTCATGAGAGAAGGGGGGGATGTCTTGTAAACGCGTTGCATGCCTTACCGACAACCTTTCTGCCCCTACCCTCGGCTCCTAGCGCTTGGAGGCCATTAGACAACAACCCAGAAGACACTGTTTCTCGCATCATCAGGCAAACGGTGGCCGTGATGTGTGTCCCGCATCAACATAACGGGGGAAAGACTGCTCTTGTCATCCAGACGATCGAAGTAGATGTCGCCACCAGCGTCAGCCTACATCAGCGCCGCCATCCGCAATGATCAGATTAGCCCCTTTTTATCACCTTAAGGCCAGCGAGGGGACACAAACCAACCTTTCGGCCGCGGGAGCCTACAGACAACAGATGTTGCTTACTTCAGTCTTTTCTGCATTCATGGCACACACCCACTTTGTGCATGCACACGACACAGTCAACCTCTCTTTCTGTTTTCGAATCTATTCGAGCAGCTGCGGCCGAGGAACCTGGCCCTCGACGCTTCCGCCGACCTTTGACATCGGCCGTCAAGCCAGAATCCACATACCGCGTGCTGCAGATGGTTCGGGGGCGTGTCAAGATGGCGCTCATGATGCATGACATCAACGCTTCCCGGCCGTAAGAGGTCGCGGCCGAGGAAAGCTCGACCCCCGCCCCCGGTTTTCCGGCTTCCGGACCCGGTTAGATCAGGGGCGATTTCGAGGACATGCGCCGAGCTTTCATGCAAGTTTGCTCGATATTCGATGCAGCACCGGATGACGAACAATGAACTCTCTTGATTGTCTTTCGGGAAGGGGGGGTCCGTGAGTGTGGTTTCCGATTTTCTAACGCATTGTTTGCATACGAGAGCTGGCACCACTGCGAATCTGATGGCAGTCTGCAAGAAGAGCGATGTCTCGGACTTTCTTTGTTCAAGATGAGAGGTCCTATTTCGTCTCGGTCTATCTGATATGCGGCAGCGAGGTGTATGGATTCGGGAGCTGGCGAGAACCCGAAGCCATGAGGAAGAGATCAGGGAGATTGTCTGGCCCCGGAGCTGTATATCTTGCTTTGGAGAACGGGTGCCAAACGGGGAGGAGGTGGGACAAAAGTTTGCAAAGACAACCGTCACCTGCACATGACTGCTTGCAAACCGTACACACGAGCATACGTGTTGTTGCGTGATGGTGGGTGACTACGATCGAGTACCTATACATGCCTCCCCACCAGTCGTTAACACATCCCCCTCTTCCCGCCATCGTCTCTCTCTTTCTCTCCCCTCTCCGAGATACGATCATCCTATGCAAGTGTGTGAGTGGGGAAGGAAGCCTGAAGGAGGGGCGTGTGGGCAAACAGCCCAAAGCAAAGGCAGAGAAATAAAATCCGTGCGTGTGAACAGGAGGGGATGCGATGGGAATGTTCTGCAGCGGGAACCAACCAACTCCTCGGGCCGTCCCTCGTTGTCTCCCCCCCAATCAATGGGCTGGAAAGCCACGGAAGAAAAGAAGAAGAAAAAGGGAAGAAAGGGAATAGGCACATCATCTGTCAACAATCAAGGAAATCACGGAGGGGCCGGGGGGGGGGGGGGGGGGGAAGAATGACAATAATATCGTGTGGTGGAGGTGTGGTATTACACCACGGCCGGTGACTGGCCGGCAGGTGACCCCACTTCCTGACCGGTCTGCGGGGCACCGGTGACCGGGGTGCCACTTTTCTATCGTCGTCCTTTCTCCCTACCCGTGGCTACCCCTAGAGAGAGACCATATTCAGTAGGCAGGTAGACACACAACCGGAGCCTCCAGACACTCCCCCCCCTCCCCGTTTCTACACAGGAAAGAAGTCACATTCGACGAGTCAAATAATCGACCCTTCCCGAGAAAGCGGATCCAGAGAGCGTACCGGCGTCACGGCCCCTAAAACTTTAGCGGTTCCTCTCCTGCATAAGCTCTACACTACAGTACTATTCGGCCGTATGTGCAAACCCACTCCCCCCTCTCATTCCTTGACATCCTCACCCACCCTTGAGCAGCCTCCGGACCCCTTGATCCTTCCCGATATAGTCGGAATTCACTGTTTACTCGTCATTTTGCAAATCAACCGGCGTGGCAGCTGTTGGAATACCACCGATTGGTGCAGCTAGACATGCGAACGTGCCCTACCGCTATTTCTAGAAAACCGTTAACTGACGCTAACGCCGCCCTAGATCCT
Source organism: Colletotrichum higginsianum IMI 349063 (assembly GCF_001672515.1). Taxonomy (NCBI): domain Eukaryota; kingdom Fungi; phylum Ascomycota; class Sordariomycetes; order Glomerellales; family Glomerellaceae; genus Colletotrichum; species Colletotrichum higginsianum. The sequence continues at coordinate 3,651,391 of NC_030955.1, forward strand.
CGGATCGGGTACAGAGCCTCACCGACGTTGGGATTTGAGGAGGCTGACGGGCTCTCCAAGACACTTACAAACACACACAAACACACACGTCAGGATAGACCGTCACGAAAAGATGCTGCACTGCATGAGGTACTATGAATGAATCATCTTAATAGCAACATCATTGGAAGGACGTCTTGCGAGCACACTGCTGTTCATTAACCGCTCATCTATAAGGGCACTCATAGAAGAGTACCCCATATTGAACCTCAAAGGGTCCTCAAGACAAATTAGTCCCCGGAAGGCTTCCAGTCACATACAAAACAAAACTCCGTCATCAAATCATATCAAACATCTCTTCTTTCCCTTCTCTCCCCAACCCCTCCTTTTCTGGGAACCTCATCTTCCTCCAGCAATGCCCCCTATTGCTCAACTCCTCCGCCTCCTTCCCGTCCATCTTGCAGTCCAAGCGTCTCGCCTCCACTGGTATGGAATTTGGAAAAGGGACAAACCAGCCAAAGCCATTAATATCGCAATCCGTCTTCAAAAGGGGAAACGTTCGTCCGTCCTATAGCATTGGCCACAAACCCCCTCGGAATGGAGCAATCCATGTTTGCTGATGCTCGGGGTAAGCCACAAATTGGAAAAGACAAAAAAGAGCATGTTGTTCGTGATAAAGGTTGGGGAATCACCCTGCAGATTGATAACACCCTGTCTCAACCTCCTTGAAAACAGGAACTCCGCTCGGCAGGCAACAGATCCTTCCGCCCGAGCTGTTGTCGTTGAAATGACAAGTGACCGCCGTTCGAATTGCTCCAATCTCGATGACCCTGAAACTGCTGTCGCTGGCTGATGCGCTCCGATATGCTTTCGATGTCAAGTATTGCTTTTTGACCCGCAGACAATGATTCAAAAACAGACGTGCCGGTCGTCAGGCGGGTGAAGGCCCCGGCGACTCATACACACACACACACACACACACCAAAAAGAAAAAAAAACACTTAGCCGCACCACATCTTTATCCTTCATTCTGATGTCCCCGGTTGCAATAACCCTAGGATGTGGTAGAAAGCGGTGGCAACGAAACTGTGGAGGGTTCCATCCTCGGAGCTGTGCGGTTAACACCAACTCCTGGCGATAGGCGTAGGGGGGGAAGACGTCGTCGGGTCCCAGGATCGCTTCATTCAATGCATCTGCCCTCGTGCAAGCGGTTCGGGTTTTCCTCCTGGGCCAGAAATTCCTCGTGCATCGGTAGGTAGGTAGGCTGGAAAATTCTGAGAGTTCGGCACGGGCGTCTGGCTGGCGCTCACGGGCCTAAACACCGAGTCAAAACCACCGCGCGACATGTTGTCATACGGTATGTACTGGTTTTGGGCCATTGGCACACTAGGGTTGGCAAAGTGTCCTTGTGACGGCCCCGGCTGTTGTGGGGTGAAAGAGTAGACCGAGTTGCCACCAGGAGCAGCTGTTCCTCCTTGCCACGGCTGTGTATACATTCCTGCGGAGGTAGCGTTGGAATATTCCGTGGGAGACGTGTACATCGAAGGTCGTCGATGAGGATCATGAGATGCCGGTACCAGATCTTGAAGCGGCATGCCGGGCGGGTGGATGTTGTTGCTCTCCACAAAATGGTGATCGGATGGTATGTTCGAGGGTAGCATCTGCGTCGAGTACTGCTGGTTACGCATCGGCATCTCGCTCATGTAAGCGCTTCCGTGTATATGCCCCGCCGGACTGTGATCGCTGCTGGACGTGTGCAGGAGGTCGTGCGGCGCTCCCGTCTTCGATGGCGACACACTCGACGTGATGGAGGGGTGCTCGTCTTCCTCTTTGACGAAACCATTGTCTTCGTTGTCAGACGGGTAGTTCTCGGGAAACTTGTCCTCGGACATTACGAAAACCTGCGTGTCGGCGTCTACAATTTGTCAGCCAGAAGCACACTTAAGAGAAGTGAGAATGCATACCAATTTCGCCGTTTTTGTATCTCTCCTCCGCCTTGGCCACCTTGAAAATTTCGTCAAGGTATGGCTTCTTCTTCGCGTTCAGCTTGTTCTCCTTATCCGAGAAGAAAGCCGACATGGCCTCTGTGGTGGCGTCTTCTAGCTTTTGGACGTTCAGGTTCATTTTGCGAATGGCTGGGTGCTGATTCTCGGGTGGCTCTACAATCATTCGAAGGATGTGGCACAAGAGATGAACTCGCTCTGGACCAGTCGTCAGCGTGCTGAACCGGGTCTTCGGGCTTTTCTCTACTTCATTTGACCTTACCTCGCTTGTAGAGATGATCAGGCTCCTTGTGCCTGACTTTCTCTTCCTTTGTTGGGCCCCATGGCTTCGGCCACCAGTCCGGAGCCTTCTCATCCTGGCCAGTGTACGGGTGATTCGTCTGCTTTTTAGGCTCGACAACCTTGACCCAAGCCTTGGCGATGAGCTTGCAGGCCGTTTGCTGACAGTTTTTGAATCGTTGTTCGTACAGATTCCACACCTCCTTATGATCGCCAACCTTGAGCGTCTTCTTCGTATTTGACGTAACCACAATCGCGACATCGTCGTCATCGTTAGCGGCTCTCCGATAACCAGCCCCCATTCCAGCTCGGTGTCTCTTGCGTGTTTTGTAGCTGTTGTCCTCGTCGAAAACGTCGCCTCCAAGTCGGCGACGATCTTGCGTCCGGGGCCCATAACCGCCAAGTGACTGTCGGTAACTGTCGCCTTCGAGACTGAACTCGGATTCGTCATGTAGGGGAGTAGCAACTACGTATGTGTTAGCAAGCGAGCAGCCAGTGATAGTCATGATGGAATATATACCTGGCCGTGCACCACTGACGTGATTGACATGGCGCACAAAGTTTTTCAAGCTGAAAAACTTGCTGTAACCGTTGGGTTGATGTCTCTCCCCCGTGTTGCCAAACACCTCCGTGGACCCGTCATCCAGCACAGCTACCATGAAGAACTTCTTAGCTGGGATGTTGCAATGGTCACGCAGAGCCTTCTCAATATCCTGGGCTTGTTAATAACCATTGACGGCTTGAAAGGGGTCGCATATACTCACAATCGGAGGTCTACGGGCGTCACGGGATTCGTGGTATCGGCCATCCTCGGGGGGCGGAGGGTCGATGGTAAACCGCTCTGAATGCCATTGCCGGGGGTACGGCTCACGATGGAACTCTTGGACCATGGTAATGGCACAGTAGCGCAGTAGTCGGTTTGACTAACGAGAAACTTGCATCCAGTTAGGGGAATTGAAGATCCGGGGCGCCGTTCGAACAGGGCTTAAGAGGCTACCGTAAGCGATGATGAACGAGCTGTGTGACGCTGCCGACCAGATCCAGAAGGCGAGGGGGCGGGCAAACACGGTTTACTACTATGCGAATGTTAGATCATGTTGGCATACCAATATCCCCCTGTCGAGGTATCTTACAAAATGTGGTGAAGGTTGGGGGTTCTGAGAGATGATTCTCACGGGCAGAGGAGTAGGTAGGACGGGCGCATCAGATGTCGGATGCGAACGTGTTTGGGAAGTGTGCAGGCCTTGAAAACCAGAGATAGATGTCTTTCGGAGGATGCTGAAGCACGAATCGCGGCGTGGGTCGTCACGACTTGACAGTTGTTACGTGTCAGACTGTGTGTGAGGGTGAATGCAACAGTGAGCCAAACTCGTCCCGATGGCTGTTTAGCGGATTGCTGGCTAAATATTCCCGAAGCTGGCCGAAGAATACCAGGGATATTCGGACCAGGATGGGTCACCAACTGATGAGACGATAGAAATTGCTTGCCAAGTACTTTGCTGTAGCTGAGGAGACTAAGTTGACGGTCCGAGTGATAGACACGACAAAGAAGACGGTTCGTGACTTGTCAAGGGGCGCTGCTGGTATTTGGGAAAGGAGTCGGCGGAGACGGTGGAATTGGGGGCGGTCGAAACAGATCTATCAGCTTGCGAAACTGGGCGCCGGGAAGGACCTCAAAGTCCTCTTTGTGTCCAAGATGACTTGAGACATCGGGGGGGGGAAGCCTCTCCACTGGTTCGCGATTTGTCTTGGAGCGCAATTCTCCACGCAATGTCTCGGGGATAAGGGTGTATAACAGGCGAGAACGTGCGTGTATGAGCGTGTGAGACGGAGAATGATGTTGAGAAGTGAGAGGAGGGTAGGTTATGGGCACAGCCAACAAGACGCGTTTGCGATCTCAAACAAGAGAAAACGAAGAGTACGGATACAGCTGCCTTCGGGGAAGGAAGCCAGAGAGAAAGAGCCAATGGCCACGAGCCGGAGGGGGAGGGCCCTAGATGAGGTCAAGGCTCGCGGGCTGAGGTGGACCTGGGTGGATGGGCCTGCGAGGCGAAGGCGAGTTGAGCTTGTTGAGAGATCCAGTACTTTCGTGACGATCCGGATTAGGGCTTCCCAGTCAGCGTATCTTGATTGCCGTTGTGTTATGTGACAGAGAGTGGGAGCGCGACCGCGAAGCAGTGTCCCGCAAGCGAGGGGGGTGAGTAGCAAGGCCGCAGACGACTTGAGGTCGAGGGGTAGCGAGACCGGCACCCGCAGTTGTGGAAACAAGGACGGGCAGAGTAAGGAGAGAGAGACCCTGGTCTGGTGGAGGTGAGTCTTTTACCCTCCTTCAAGCTTTTGGCTGAATGGCTAGGAAACTAGGAACAAACGAGCCGCAGAAGTAACCATTTCGTCCGTGTGGATGTCAGAGGGAAATCCAGCCAAGGCTGTAAGAAAAAGGGACGGAGACACACACACACACACACACACACACACACACACACGACTGAAGCAGCACGGTAGGCCTTCCGAGGCGGGACTGACAATGGTGGAGAAGGCGAGGCGGGGTGGACAAATAAAAATAAAAACGCCCCTTCTCTCTCAGGTCAGTCAGTCTTTTAGGTGTGGTGGAATCTGGTCAATGTACCTACTTTTGATGCTGTGCAAGGGGATAGCTCTCAGGTACCTACTACCAGAGTGCCCTTCCTCCCTGGTCCGCAATCCTGATAAGGTGTGGCAGGTGCCAGCCAGAGGGAGGATGTTGGATAATCCCCTACACCACTATCCAGTGCCGCAGCTCCGAGTCCCAACATGTGTCCTGCGAGCGACAAACACCCACCCCCCGCCCCCCAGGCTCTCCTGTCGTGTTTGCGCTACTGTGAGTAGACGAAGTCGTGCAAGTACAGTACCGGAGGAAAGTACTGCGCCCAACTTGCCACACACATGGCCGGTACCAGATCCAACACGGCCTTGCGTGGTCAAACAGAGAGACCCCGACCATCTCCCGGCAAGGAAGCCACCGTGTGTTGTCACTTGCGAGAGTTGCAAAGGGCGGCGGATGATCCCTTTGGCCCCAGTCGCTCTCCCCAGGCCTCCCCCCTCTGTCTACACTTAAAAGACTGAGGAGTGCCGCAGTAAGGCCCGCAGGTTGAAGACTCTGATCAGTCAAGACCCGGAACATCCGGGCTTTCAATGGTCTCTTTTTTCTTGGTCGAGGGCAACCCGATTCTTTACGGGCCTGGCCTCTCGAATCTAGTATTCTCAAGACACAGGGAGCAAAGTAGCCACACGAGACGACGGGTTGATGCCAATGTGCCTGCACAGTGGCCATGACGAGTACCGGGCCAGCTGTCGTCTACTAGGAGATCCGAACAGGTGCTTGCGCCCGCGCCCGGTGGAACTGTCAAACATTCTTCTCGGAGGTGCTGGAGAGAAACTAACAAAAATCATAATTTGTGTGAGTGCATGAAGGTGTGGGAAAGACCCCATGTCGATGAGCAGGGGTAAGAAGTAAGACAATGGTGGGCCGGGCTGAACGACGCACCGGTCGGCAGGTCTCACGGGTCTCCGTAATTACATGACTGGCTGCGTTTTGGACGCTGATTGCATCACGTTTAAGCCCATGATGGTCATCCGAGAACTTTCCTTTCTTCTCTCGCAGTGGCTGTTGCAAGCGAAGACTGCCTTGGAAGACTCCCTTGAGCTCTTCTCGGCGCCTCCTGGGACATTCGTATAGTGAGTGCTGAACAGTACGGCGTCTGCGAGGGGCCGTGGTGAGGTCGCAGTCGCCGACGTACCAGCAATACTGTCTATCCACTGAGACTTTCTTATTTGCATGCGGCCAGGAACGCTTGAAGGGTAAATGGTGGGCCCGGGTCAGGATGGGCGAACACAATCACCCTGTTCGATGGATGCGCGCAAAGCTGGAGTTGCAATAAATTAGGAAGAATCCGAACAGGAATTTACAAAAAAAAAAAAAAAAAAAGGTCCTACAGGCTACAGTATCGAATAAGACCAAGGTCATTGTTCGATCGGTTGTAACTGCGATGCGAGATTTGGCTGGCTGGACGACTAGTATCCAGTATGCGATTTGAGAGACATTATACTCTGGGTAGGGTTGTGGCCGAGAGCTGCTACGATGATTGGGTGACCGCCGCGCGTCCGCAAGATGTGTCATTGACTCAAACGTCTTGTCTCCCCGGCTGGTGTAGGTCTCATGGAAGCGAGAACATCGTCTTCGGTGATTAGGCGAACGTTCTGCTCGTAGCGAAGGCGCGGACATACATGGTGTATTATATCATGCCCTTGACGAAAGGCCAGGCCCAAGACTCGCTGCATCAGGAATGAAGACGGGGACCGAACGAGTGAGCTCGTCGAGACCAACTCACTGTAGCAGAGCGGGGATCTCGTACTGGTGACTTTGAGCGCGGTTCTTTTCTCAGCGAACAGGTTGCCTACCTACTACCCTTGCTTCTTTCGAACGGGGTTGGGCGGGGCGTAGGCAGGGGACGCCTACCTTACGTGGGCAATGGCCGTTCCTAGCTGGGTCCGTCACCGTCGGCTTGACCTTTTCTATTTTTTTTTGACAGTTCAGGGCCAGCTGCGGGAAGCGGTACGGCGCGGAAGTTAGTACGTTGGCTGGCAAGCAAACAATTTTTTTGATGGAGACCCGGCGCCACAAAATAGTCCCTATTCGTCGTCGTTTGTGAAAAGTCCATAGGACAGGCCCATCCAAACGGTTTCATTTGCTGATCCCGGTGCGTAAAGTACCTCCCCGTTGGCCGCATTCCATGGCAAGTCGTCGACTGACGGTCAGGGCAGACCGTGAAGCTGGGGCCGCAAGATGGGATGAAGCCTGCAGTAGGAGCGGATCAGAACCAAGCATGGCGTGTTCGGGGATGGTTCCGAACGGGGGTTGGCCTGTCGCGACGCCCTTTGCCCCGATGTCCCCCTCGCATGCTGGCGGCGTTCAATCCATGGCCCGACCTCCTTGTACCGATACCTGTGGAATTATCAGCTTCCGGGAGAGAAAGGGAGTCAACCAAGGACAAACACCAAGCCAGTCCTCGCCAATTAGGGCCCAGAATGCAGAAGACGGCGAACCGCTGATAGACTACTGCCGCCTTTATCGAGGGCTCGAGCCATGTTGACCCACCCGGGATAGTCAATAAGAAAGGTGACGAGGTTCGGTTCAATGTGGAGAAGAGTGGGCGACATTTAACGGCTTCATTCCAGCATCGAGGTACTTGATGAACAGTCTTCAGGCACAAGGAATGCAAGAAACGTTGTAGGCCGAAAGAGGTGTGTCTGCTCCCTCTACAGCACGCGTGTATCCATAGGTAGGTAAGTAGGTAAGGTACACAGAGACGGGGGGGTGGGTGGGACGGGTTTTCTCAGAGCCCCTCAGGCAATGGATGTATTCGTACGCACATCGCATACCTAGGCCAAAAGAACGTGGTTGGGACACCAAATGGCATACCTCGGCAAGGGACTGCTAGTTGTACTGTCCAAAAAAACCTCCACAGTGCCCGTCAGCAACTTGGTCGTGGGTATGTAGGTAGGTGTAAGGGCGCGCACTCGGTGTTTGTACCACTCACGATTCGTGGATGTAAAGAGAAGAACGGCTCGTTGAGGGACTGGTGCCAGCTCTAGAGGCATATGCACACGGGCTCGCGACAGGTGTGGGCAACAGAACGTAGGCGGTGGACGGGGGAGGATGGGATGGACGGAATGGACGGGTTGTCGACAGGAGTGATTGCTGGGAGAGGAACGGCCTGAACGACGATCATGAACTCGGGTAAGGAAAAAGGCGGGGGGGGGTTAACCTTTGGGGGAAAGGGTAACGTCGTGGTGAGGCAAGGTAGGATAACGGTACGTACCTCGGTACCTCCATCCTCCACCCTTCTGCAAGCACGTTCTGGGTGGAGAAAAGGTAGGTAGTGCGGCCGCCCAGCTTTCCCCACCAGTTGGAAAAAGGATGATGCAGCATGCTAGGTACCTCTTAGTGAGTGTACTTACATACGCCATACATCCAGCGTCAGTGCTAGCACCACCCGTCGCGTCGTGCTGACCATGTCGGTTTGCTGGGATAAGCTATCCGCACCTCCGTCCCTCTTTCTCTTTCCCTCCTCCGTCCCTCCCCTCCGTCGGCGGAAGCCATGCGCGCGTCCATCGCATGTCAAGCAGGCTCAGGAACATGATGGTGAGCAGACAAACACTCCAAGGTCTGCAGACTGGGCCCTGCAGCCGTGGGTAGTGCACCCATTCGGTTTACTCCCTGACTGGGGCGAAGTGTGGGGGGAGGGAGGCCACATGAAAGGCATCTCGACAGAGTGCTGTGCCGGACTGTCAACCGCGACTTCTTCAACCAAGCATTTGTGATTGTGCCGCACATTGCAGGGTCAGTAGGGAATAAAAGGTGATTGTCAGTATCTATCCGTATTCGGAAGTACAAGCTGGATGCCTCGGCTAATTCCAATTATGAGGCCGTGTTTGATGCATGCTGGGACAGAAAGTGCGGTCCACCTGCGTCTGTCGACACTTGCGGCTTCAGTGATAGGCTCGCATGCCCGGTCCCTGGATCTACGTAATCTCGTACTTTCATCGACGCCAACTTTTAAGCATGCCATATCGTGTTATGATGAAGGATTGGACCCTTCCTCGGGGATCTCGCGCACCTTATCCTTCTCGCTCTGATGTGTTGGACATGGAATGTCTAACCTCGACCGGCACAAATGATTGGTCAAACAGGTGCGCCTTGACATCTTGATACCTGAAGCCCTCGGTCCGGGACACCGCGGCGATGAGGGCTGAGTGATGCCCGTCTCCAAAGAACGGCGCGGACATTTGGCCAGCGTCCCCGGTCATCAACCGAAAGAATTGTCGAGGTATACCTACGTACGGAGTGCCTAGGAAGGCAAGGAAGGAAGCTTAAAGTCCACAGTACTTGACCCCGTCTAATGTCCAACACGCCTTTCCCCCCAGCTGTCTAGTTGGAACTTATTGGTTCCAGACGATAAGGAGCACCAGGGACAGAAAGAGAGAGAGAGAGAGAAGAGGGTCCGAAATCTCTGCCCTAGTCATCGCGGGTCCAATTTGAGTCCCGCGGGGGCAATGGTCTGATGTTTATGATGCCTGTTGCCGAGAACTAGGCTGGCTGCGTACCTGGTATTAGCAAAGCAAAGTGAAGCCGACAGCCACCTTGAACCAAATCGATCTTTCCGAACCACTGCGGGATCCGGCGTAACCCCTCCATGACGGTATGCTAAAATAGATCCAGGGACTCGACTGACTTCGCCGACTTCAGTGTCTTCCGAACACATGGAAACCGACTGAAGACGTCAGGAGCTCTGTCATTTGGGTTGCACCAAGCCAGCGTTTATTAGGTAACTCGAGAACGCTCACCTTGGAGGATGGGGAAGAATCCCCTACATACTCTACACGTTGCAGGTGTGGTTCAACCCGAAGAGATCTAATATTGTCATGTTTCAACTTGGATGCTCGCATGCATCCCAGCCGTGTAGATCCACGTCGAGCTCCGGCGCAGTTCTTTTCGTCCTCATTCACGCGTATTTGGGTAGTGTACTGTGTACGCAATAATGTTCAAGCCCATCACAGGTTGGAAGGTACCGTGATACATTTGATTTGTCTTTCTTTGGAATATCCATCCGATACCTACCTAGGTAGACGAGGTAGCCAACCAAGCCGGGGAGGATGCCCGCAGGGAGGCGCCTTCCCACGTTTCTCAGGACTGGGGCAACTTAGGAAAGCCAGTCGTTCCTTGGTGTCTTCCTTCCTCGATCGTGGTCTCACAACCTGTGATTGGCTCGAATGCTGCATCGTTTTGGCCGCACCTGCCATCAACAAGCGTGGCTGAACAGTGATGGCAGTTTTGATTTGCACTGTGCTCATCCGTACCAACTTGTTTGCTCATAACGAATGCTCCCCCATGCGAGCAGAACCGACGTATTCCTGGAAACCCCTCGTCAGGGCCAAATTAGAGCGTCAACATTCTCAGCGACTACAGCTCATTCGGGGCCATCGTACGGTCCACCCGGAACCTAGAGGCTAGAGACTAGAGCAGTCAGTCGGTCATCCGACTCTGTCACATATTGCGCCGGCTCGTCTCGAGCGATAGTGCAAAAGCAAGATATCGTCACATCCTATCGATCCCAAACTGCCGGCCCGGTCGAACCTTGGGCTCCACCACGCTAGAGCTGGTCTTATAGTGCCTCCATGCATGCATGCTGCGAGACCACCACTTGCTGTACGGCTGTCCGCTGGCTTCTCGCCAACCAACCATGGCTTCCAAGGCCACCGTAGCCAGAAGCATGTCTGAGGCAATGTGGTTAGTGGGGGAAACTCGACGTCTCAGCACAAAACACAGAACACCCGCGCACAGCCTACCATCGCAGGAAAAAGCAATGTGTCCACAGCCACTTGTTTTGTTTTTGCTTTTCCTGCTCGCCACAGCACTTTTTCTCAACTGACGAGTACGCAACGATCGTACACGTGTACCCGCCTCGATGACCGATGCATTTTGGGCCAAAGCGGACCCCGAGGGCTTTCGGGTAGCTGTGGGCACGGCGCTCCTTCGAGAGGCTTGCTCGGTCGCCAACGCGTACGCCCTGCCCTAGGAGATCGAACCGAACTGTCTCGCAAGAAGAGATGCTGGAGACAAGAACCACTCTCTGTTCATCTCTCTTCGGCCTCTCCGATTCCGGGATCACATTGTCCTAGGCACAGTACATGATGATGTCTAGACGCCACAGGTCTGTTGTACGCTGGCCGAGGAACTCAAGCAAATGTGTCTAGCGACCGTGTCCTGGACCCAGAGGCTGTGTATGCAGGTCTGTCGTTCGCAAACCAGTAGTTCGTCATGACGGGCTGTTGGCAACGCCTCATCGAAATGTATGCACAGGTCGACCTTTCTGGCCACTTCCGTCGTTCCGCCTGCACAGTGGTCAGTGTGTGAAGAAGAGACGCTCTACCAATCCCTTGGAATCGTTGACAAATTGATGTTGGCTCCATCCTTTTCTCCCGTCACATACCCGAGAACTCACTGTTGCGATAGCCTCCCAACCTTCCTGACAACGTCCAACAGCTTGTGTGGGGAGCAGGGTACAGCGGCTACAAAGTTCTGCCGCAACGCGAAAATGGGAATGCTTTTATTACTTCGTCCGGGCAACAATCCACCCACTGACTCAACTCTCGAAACCACTACTGGCTGCAACAAGGGCGACGGTGGCGGCGACGAGGACATTGATACCCTCATGACAGGCAGCAATGTAAATTGCACAGTGATCATTCAAAGTGTCCATTTTCAGGTTCTGATCATCTCAACCTGTCACTCCGTCGCAACCCCTGGGCTGTGGGGAAAAGAGCTTCGGGCTTGAATCCAACTTCATTCGCAGCACCGTCGATGTTCCCCTGAGCACACCTTCAGGTCATCATTCGCCGTTCCCACAGGGGTGGTAGACGTCCCAATGCCGTCACGACGAATAACGGTCCTTTCACACTTCAAGTCATTCACTCAGCACCTCCTGGGCAACCAGGGGAACCCCAGGTGAGCCCCATAAGACCGTTAACATTGCACTGGAACCTGGGCGGACCTCTCCACTTATAACCGTACTTTGCCTGTCGCCACGGATACAGCCCGGTCTGACAGCTCATGTCAACCCACGATTGGAGCCACCTCCGCCTCCATTCTCTCCTCTTCCGTCACCTCGTGCTCCAGGGGGTCACGCGGGCCACTTCTTGACGGGTTGTGGTGATGGAGCTCGAACAGGACGCGTCAATGCCCCTTTGCTTGCCCGGCTGCCCGCTATGGAGTTGACAGAACAGTTCTCGCTCAACGTTTGCTTGGCAGAGCATTGCCTGGGGCAGATAGAGGGTTGGCCGCTAGCTTGATGTCTGTGTCGCCGGATGTGTGCTCAACATGGGACCTTCGCGGCGTGCTAAGTTACAGATTGACTTTACTTTGCCAAATCGACTTGAAGCGTCAGTTTTAGCCCCTTTTTTTGACTTTCAACCCTATTTCAACATCAGCATTCGCGGGCCGTTCCTCGAACATGGTGCACGCTAAACTCCGGCTCGCATTCAAGATTCTAGAGTCTTCCGACACATGTGCATCCTTGTGGACTTTGTGGCATGTGCTGGTTGCCTCGCGACCGTCGATAGCCTGTATCGCACATTTACCATTAGACTGGTACCCAGGCCTGCGAGCCCACCTGTGCCCTCTCTGGTACACCGGCTCCACGGAGCCAACCAGAGCGCCTGTCGTGGCTCGCAGACCAGGAGAAACAGGACAAGAGCCAGGCACTCTTACCTAGGTATATCCTGGGCACTCATCACCCCAGTACTCTGTGTTCTCCTGTCATTTCCGTCCTAATCGAAATATTTCTCTGGTGGGCTTCGCGAACGATGGTCTGGCAAGGATGAGTGGCCGTACTGAACAGGAGGTACGGAAAGCCGTCCATCTCGATGGAACACAGCCAATCTCGGGGGTTGTCTCTTTTGAAAGGTCGCGCCTGCATCGGCGATTGATTCCGGAGCTCTCTTCCAATCTTCGACGGGGCATTATCGCCGCGGAGAACGACCTGGTGCTACTTTGGACAGATACGCGCAAAACAGCAGTGGTATTACAGGATGTTGTTGGGACCGCCACAGATTCAAGTCGGGAAATGGAAACGGCCAGATTTGGACGTTATCGTTGCAGGTAGCCGGTCCAATCAACGTGGATCTCCCATGGTATCATCACCGTCACTGTCACCGTTGCACGGCGCTGACACATTGCAGCCGTCGTCGTAATATTTATTGCTCTCGATGGAGTGTATCGGATGCGCATGAAAAGATCCCGAACAATGTCATTTTCGTCCTTGTCATGGCGGGGCTCGATCATGCTCGATGGACGACGGTTCTCAAGCTCCCTCGAGCAATCGATGCCAGCGGCGTTCGCTTCAAGTGTTCTCGCTTGCCGGTTTCCTAACACGCCAGCGTCACCGCCATCGTTGAGGTACCGGCCGTTGGTTCCACAAGGTGGCTTAAGCCAGAATCATTGGCCCCGACATGGAAGACATCTTCCCAGCCAGCGTTGCCATTTAAAACACGAAACGATGACCGCAAGGGTGTATTCGTGGTACAACCCGGATCACGAATCCCTTGCCTGTAAGCATGCCTCCATACCAGCACCCTCCATCTTACAAAGGTACACACAGAGGCAAATGCTCTTCTGGGCTACACGGCATCGGCGGTGCCACAGCAACTCAGGCGGCCGCCGCGCCAACTCTTTCTTTGACAGCCAGGGAACAGCTTTGGCGTTTCCGGGGCTTCACCGCGCACCCATGACCATACAAGAGGATGCCCGCATCATACAAGGCAAAGTTTTGGTTCCTCTGCCAATCTATGATGGGTGATTCGCCGCTTCGCTTTCGGCTCCTCGCTGTCCGCTCACCCCTGGTCCGAGACCACTCGGCAAAGGCTTTATCTCAACAAGATATTCCTGACGTCCTCGATGAGTGGACATTTACGACGTTCAGCGACCGCGTCTACACTTGTTTCTCGACTTTTGAGCTAAAAAAAAATCATCCGAGGTATCACGAAAGGGTAGACAGGAGTTCTGGCCCATTGTACAATCGGGCTTGGTCACCCGGCGCCCTCTGGAAACTCTATCATATATGACCGCACATGCTTCGTCTCCACCCAGGCTACGAAAGGGGCCTTCGAAGAAAGTCTTTCAATAAGGGGCGGATATCTAAAAGGGGTAAGAACCCGTTTGTATGAGAATACATTCAGGTACCAGTCCAACCATCTCGGATCCTCATTCCCAACCATGTTCGGCCAGCCAGGTGAGTTCGATCGAACCCCATACGGACGACCATTGAGCCGCCATGCCTCTTTGGACCGTTCAGCAATGTTAGATATACGCTGGATGTGGCATTCAAGACAACCACCAGTGGGTTGGTTGTTGCGACCTCCCAAGTTCAAGGCACCTAAGAATAATAATCCTTTATAGAAAGCATGGTTAACTAAATGGCAAGTTCAAGGCGTCGGCGCTGCACCGGAGGTGCGAAGTAGAAGGCAAAAGGGGGCGTTCCAGCGGGAACTGAGGTCGGATAGGTGGAAGGAGATTTCATAGAGAGTCCGGCTGATATCTGACGTGTCTGATCCTGCGTACTCACCATATCAGTGAGCCCCCGCCATTGTGTTCTTTGGAATGATTATTCTTCGGCGCGGTCGGCGACACGACGATATCCCATCGGGTCGTCGTCGATGGTGTTCTTCCCCGCCGTGAGTCAACTGTGCTCAAATTTCGAACTGCGAAACCACATCACGGCTTGTTCACCATTGCCATTCTGCCTACTCCAGACCAAGAAGCTACCCTTGCAGCGATGGCCCCGATGCCGTGGTCCTCGAGCTCCGGCCGTGCCTTTCCTCACGACGAAAACCGCCCTTGGTCGGGCTGCCACGACTCAACCTTCGAGCCTCCTCCAACGACGCAACGAACGCGATAAGTACGGGTCCATGTTTTCCAATCAACGCTACATCTTTCCGTGAGCGCATTCCGAAATGCCTTCACCGCCTAAACGAACTCGATCATACACCAACCGGGGGTGGAATTTGGGTAGAGGTTGTGCAACCCAAGGGGATCAGAACCTTGTAGAAATGCCAGATGGCCTTTTCGAAGACTCTGTTTACCTCAAATACCGTGCCGCAGTGGACCATACTTTGTGCGCCGGCGGTCTGCTCCACGCCATCCGTGGTATGTCGACAGGATACTGCAATTTCTGGGGTTGGGCGTCCATCCGAGTGCTCCCATCGATCTGGGAACCTGCAGGCCTCGAAGGCACAGAGGAACCTCGCGAGCGACCGCTGGCATGGAAAGGCCTTTTTTATTTTATTTAGCAACGGGAATGGTTTTCTTCCAAAGAGAGGGCCTCGGACTGTACTCGCTAATCATTTTGCATCGCGAGTGCTCTAGACGACGACGTTGGTGTCCGTGAAGATTTTGCCTGCCGCTGTCCAAGGTTTCGCTCGAGTGGCGAGACACCGACGCTGGCTGTTCCCCGTCGTGGACAAGCTTTGCTTTCGAGTTCCGTTTCGATCGGAGGGGCATACTAGAAACACAACTGGGTTAGGTGGTCTGCCAGACGATTGTGCAACAAATGGGCGCCGCTAGGCTTGGTCTTGATGAGCATGAGCCTCCTCCATCGGTACATATCGTTCGCCACCGCCTTGTTTTTCGAGGGCGCAATAGTTCCATCCGAGTACTTGCGGCCTTGCTGTGCTCGCTCGGGTATCTACAGAATACGACGGGCACCGAGGTTGGCAGTGTAACATGACGAGAGGGTTGCCGCTCTGGACACAAGACAGGAGATGATGGAATAGGGGCAGGGGCTCTCTGTCAACACACACGCTCAGAGAATCTTAATAGTTTGAAGTAACATGATGATGCTCCGCCATTCTCGACAGTTTTTGAACAGCCAATCGCGTTTCGGCCTCTTGTCTATGGTTCCCGGCCAATTCACTTCTGGGTCTTCGCAGACGGGTAGGTTACCTGTTTCCCCTTCCATCCACCAACGCGGATTCGGCCATGTTAAGAACATGAACTCGGCACGCGGACCAACGCGAGTTGCAGGTCAACCGCGGATCGTTGAAAGATCGCGAGCTATTTCCAGTCACCCACCCTCATGTGGTGAGTGACTGACGCTGCCTTGTAAGCTACCAAAAGAGAATCCATCAAGGGACCTGCTCAGATTAGGATCTCGGCCAGGGACACGGATATACCTCAATCCGTGCTGTAGGCCAACCTAATGGGCGAACCTCTCACGGTTGAGTCTCGCACAGAATGAGGCTGAGGGAGAGGCCTGGGGAAGGTAACGCATCCACCTCAAGGAGCTCGATCGCGTTACGATACCAAAAGTCTTGCCAGTTCCCGCACGTGGAGACGTTACACCCGCATGCAACACACTACTATCAATGGAGCACCTCGGAACTCTCTCTCTTGCGGTGGTCTTGAGCTTTCCATTTTCCTCGTCAATGCCCAGCCGTGGTATATGGTGGAAGTGATGGAACAGTGACATCTTTCCTGATTATCGATAGCTGTTTCGGACGATGTCCATCTACTCCGAAACCACTCCAAGGCGGGAGAAACCCCGAATCTGAGTACCCGTACTGCTGGCCTCTCTCATCATTGTAAGAAACAAGTGTTTTCTGCTTCAATATCTCGGCCGGGTATTGGGTACTCACTCCAGGTCTGCTGAGGGTTGAATTAAGGAGCAAAACCCAAACAGACTTGGCGTGCTTTTTGGATTTCCAACATCGAGCATGTGACTACCACAAGGAGATGTGGCACAACGAGTATGTATAATTCCCGTGTTGAAACTCATAGAGGGAGAAGCCCTGGGCGGAGGCAGTGTAAGATCCGGCTTTGAAAGTCTGCGAGTTCAGACAGATGGTCTCTGTTTCTGTCCCATACCGGAGCACGTCATGCGTGGTTCTTCTCTTTTGAGAAATTCCAGCACCTGGAACCCCCTCAGGGCACTTCCAAAGTCCAACCTGCGACGCGGGAGGAAGAACACAAGCGGCTTCCTATGATGGGACAATCTTCCATATACCTTCCAGCGTACTGTGGATTCACTGCCTCGGGTCGGGGTTCTTTCTGTTCGTAGCACCACTCGAGTGGGTACATGACTGCAACATCAATGGCAACACCAACGACAACACCAACGTCCATGACAAACCGAAGTGGACTTGTATCGTTTACATGCACGCGCCAGAAGAAGCCGGTGCAAATATTTCGCGAGGTCGATGCAGACACCTAGTGTTCCCTCTAGTGTTCCCACAACAACCCCATCCGAAGCCGCATTCTGCATTCCGTGGGGTATCACAACCCTCGCCTCCCTTACACAGTCACGAAAAGGAGAGACAAAAGGGGAAGGGGGAAAGAAAGCCGTCAGACGCACTTTCCCTCTGGTTCCACGAACCCGATCATGCTCTCCTCACGTCACCCGGAAGGCACCCACCCAGACCCCTAAACCGCCGGTAAGCCATCAGCAGCCGCGTCTGCCCACATTCCACGTCGCACAAGACCATCCCCTCCCCCCCTTCCCTCATGGCCATTCCGCCACCGAGAAGGGGAAGCAAGAATGAAGGCACTAAAACAAGGTGACGAAAAAATGGTGTGCCCCGAGGCCCCCCCCCCCCGCCCCGACGACCACACAGTCAGCACCAGCACATTTCGAAAGCCCGCACCCATTTCATCCCCAACCAACTCATCCCGTAAGAGATGAGGGGAAGAAAGGAGGGCGGCTAATGGGATTGGGTAGAGATGAGAGAAAGGGGCGGAGAAGGAAGGGTAGCCGACGCAGTGACAAGGTGACGTTGGCAAGTATGTTGCACACCCACCATCAGCCAGCATTGGTTCGACGACGGGCAGCCGTTGGGCAGCATCCAAACATTCAGCAAACCACCCGCGACGTCGGTACCAAGCATGCAATTTCCTCTTCGATGATGGGCGGAAGTACAGGGGAAGTAGATTCTCAATCGCGTCAAGGTCCTTGCGGGTCATTCTACAGAGATGCTAGTGTATGCCTTTCCTCTTGTACAAACCTATACTAATCCCTCCCGCCCACACATACATACACACAGCCTTCCCCTCCGTTGGGATATTCTCCCCGCAGACTACCAAATTTTTTTTAATTCAAGGAGAGAGAAAACACCGCATAGTTACACAAGAACAAGCGCTCTCTTTAGCTTTCTCTCTTTGCCTCGGCCCCCACCTCGACAAATGCCGCTGCGACATTTCTCATCACCGTCTTCTGAGGTCCCACAGGCCTCGCCGTCTGACCAACTGCCTTCTCCGTTCACCCTCCTATGACGATGACTCTGAGGTATCCAGACCGGCCTGCTTGACCAAGCCGTAGAACACGCCCTGCTTCTTAATGAGCTCCTGGGGCTTGTCAAACTCCACCACCTCGCCCTTATCCAGCACGACGACGCGGTCGCTGTCGAGGATGGTGTTGATACGGTGTGCAACGGTGATGATGGTGCGGTTCGCGAACAGCGGTGACCGCAGCGTCGTCTGCAGCATGGCGTCCGTCTCAACATCGACGGCCGCCGTCGCCTCATCCAGCACGAGGATATTGGACGGCGTCAGCATTGCCCGAGCGAGCGACACGAGCTGCCGTTGACCCTGTGAGAGGTTGGAGCCTGGGTGCGAACAAGAGTCAGTCAGCAATCGGAACATGCGGCTTACCAATGGTCGCAGTCGCCATTGTCTGTGGTGCCGAGCGAGTGACGATGAGAATCATGGCGGGGGAGGGGCACATAACGGAATAAGCTGGCACGAGACATCCACTGCATGCGTGGGAGATCATGCAGGGGACTCTCAATGTGGACATGGATGCATGTAAAAGATGACGGTGACTACCCCAAGTCACCCAAGTCCGATGCAACAACACAAAGTTTCGACATAGCACTCGGGGGGCACACGATTGCAAACAGTCGTGGACGATGAGGCGGGGTGGCCGAGAGGGGGCAAAGCCGACAAAAAGCGAAGAAAAACAAACGTGCGATAACTCACCTCCTTCATTGATCGTTGCGTCTAGGCCGCCTTCCATGCTCGAGACGTGGTCCTTCAACCGGGCGTGTTCTGTGATGGCACCGTGCATTAGCCCCAATATCCGTTGATGGAAGGCGGGAATTGAAAACACCCTCTCATCGAGGGGGTGGGCGGGGAGGTAGCAAAACGGTTGGATTGGTGAGGGAAGGAGGGAGGGGATGACCGCTCGTCTTGCGTTACTTACCCAACACGCTCCAAAGCTCCGTGTCATCATGCACGTTGGCCGGGTCTAAGTTGTCTCGGACGGTGCCCTCAAACAGGGCGGCGTCCTGGGGGATGATGGCCAGTCTCCTGCGCAGGTCCAGCAGTCCGATGGAGGACGTGTTGATCTGATCGATGCTGATGTGACCGGCGGTCGGCTCGATGATGCGGAAAAGCGCCAATGTCAACGACGACTTGCCCGCTCCCGTGCGGCCGACGACGCCAATCTTCTCGTGCGACTTGATGTCCAAGTTAATGTTCTTCAGCACGTTGTCCAGACCCTCGCGGTACCGGGTGCTGTAGTTCTTGAACTCGAGAGAGCCCTTGGACGGCCAGGCGACAGGCGGCCTGTTGCTCTTGACGATCTCGGGGGCTTCGCTCGGCAGACGGGCATATTCGAGAACACGCTCCACAGACACAATGTTTGTCTCCACTTCGACCGTCTGGCGCACAATCCAGTTGAGCGACGTCGTAATCTGCAAGGCATAGGACATGGCGAGACCGACGGAGCCTTCCTTCAACGGTATGTCGAATGCAACAGTGATCACGGCAAACCCAGCAGCGGCGAGGATGACCAGAGCACCGATGAACTCGAGGCGCACGGCCAGCCAACGGTTCGCACTGATGGACGGGAAGTACGCCTTGAGATTAGCATCAACACGCCATTCGTTCTCAAGCTCGAATCTTTGCTGTTGACGGTAGGCGCGAATCGTCGAAATACCCCCGAGAGACTCCTGGAAATGGGCGTAGATGGGACTCTTGGTAACACTGTCGAGTCTTTTGAGCTCGCGAGAAGTGCGGAGGTAGTATCGCTGAATCCAGTAGTAGATCAACGTGATCGGGATGATAAGCGCAGTGAACGGGGGCGTCGCGATCGAAATGACCGCCAGTGTGAAGCAAGAGCGAGCAGCATTGACGAAGAGCATGTTGAAAGTCCTGGCGAGGACCTCGTCGACTCTGTAGATGTCACTCGAGAACCGGTTCAGGATGCGGCCAGTCGGCGTGGTGTCGAAGAAGGACATGGGAGACCTGAAGATGGCGTTGGCCATCCTCTCATGCAGCTTCCTTGATGCCTCGATGGAGCAGAAGATCCACAGGATGAGCGTTTGGAGGACCGTAAGAAGCGAGGAGCCCATTCCGACAGCGAAGTAGATGCCGAGGTAGTAGCCGACGTGCAAGTTGCTACCTGCGTTCCGGTTTTGATCGGACCATACATTGAGCCATGCAGAAGCACCAATGTTTGCCGTCTGAGAGGCCAGCAGGGCGACCAGGTAGACCCCGACGGCGACAATGTTGCTGTTTTTGGCGTACTCGAAGTAAACGTTCCATTTGACCTTGCCCTGCTCGACGTGCTCCTTGGTCTGCTTGGACTTGCTGCCAGCAACTTCTTCGTCGGTAAGCTTGCCACGGGGTCCCCTGAAGCTGGCGGTGCTAGCGCGGCGCAGGGTTGCCATGCTAGAAGATCGACCTTTCCTGTTCTTCACGGAGGCGCCGGTCTTGATGGGTTCCATCTCTGGGAGCTGCTCTTGGGCTTCTTCCATCTCATTCTTCTCTTGGCTGCTGCCCTCGGCTTCGATGATGGTTGATGTCTCGCTGCTAGAACCGCTGGAGCCGGCGGAAGAGGGGCCTGACTCTTGCCCGGCAGTCTTGATGAGGTCGTTGACCATGCCCTTCATAGCCACAAGCTGCTTGTAAGTTCCGCGCTCGACAATCTCGCCATCCCTGATCATTGTGATGTAACTGGCCTCGGTGAGCACGGCGATGGCGTTGGTGGCAAGAATTCGCGTCTTGGTGTTCAGCAAACCTCTGGGGCCCAGGACATTCTCGATAATGTGTCTTCCAACGTGAGAGTCCACCGCCGAAAGAACGTCGTCCAGGAGATAGATGTCCGCTCTGGCGTAGACGGCACGGGCCAAAGCCACACGCGCCTTCTGGCCACCACTCAACGAAATGCCTCGTTCGCCTACAACTGTCTCATCGCCATCGGGGAGTTGTACAAAGTCATCGACGAGAGCGCAAGCCTTGACGGTCTTTTCGTAGAAATCGGGATCGTAGCGGTAACCGAAAACGATGTTCTCCTTGACCGTAGCATTCAAGATCCAGGAGCCCTGGGCGACGTAGGCGGTAGTTCCGTGAACATCGACCTGGCCCTTGACTTTCCAGAGATCGCCCAGGATGCACTGCAAGAAAGACGACTTGCCAGAGCCGACTCGTCCAACAACACAAGAGAGTTCGCCCTTGTAGGCTGTGAAATCGATATCCTTGAGGGCCTCCTTGTCTTCGTGGCGGTTCCAAGAGAAAGACCCATCTCGGATGACGACAGTTTCCTCTCCCATCTCCTCCGGCGCCGGCTTGACCGTGATCGCATCAGATTGGATCTCTTCAGCGGTCAGGAAAGAAGTCAAGCGACCAACGGCGACACTGGCCTCAACGATGGAGGTGATGACCATGGGAAGAACAGCCAGGGGAAACGTGAGGAGGTTGAAGAGGGCTGAGCAAGTGGTGTCGTTAGCAACTGAGCACCGAGGTTCGAGTACCGCCACAACTTACTGAGCGCGGGGAAGACGATGTCTGCGGTCAAAGGCTTGTCCTGCGTCATGACGAACACGGCAAAGGTCGAGCAGGAAACGAAAAAAGGAGCAGTACTCCACGTGAAGTTGGCGAAGGCCTGAGTAGCTCCAATCTTGCGCAGGTTCTTGAGTTCGAGGTCATTGCGGACGAAGTTTAGCTTGTTCATGAAAGCGGCACCCCAGGCGTATAGCTTGATGCTCTTCATGTTATTGATGATCTCGTTGATCAAGCGGCTTCTCTTGTCCTTGTTCTTCATCTGTTCCTTTTGCAAGTTTCTCATGATCCTGGCAATAAAGCCATGCGCGGGCATCATGATGATCATTACGCCAATGCCAGCAAGCATGGACCAGCCGACCAGCTGATAGAGAGACACCATGCAGATTATGATCTGGAAAGGGGCAGACCAGACTTGCTGGGCAAACTGGGTCAGATCCTGCAGACGTTGTGCGTCAACAGCCATGTAATTCACAATATCGCCAGTCGTCTTGGAGGCGCGACCCTCGTTAGACAGCTTCATGGACTTTTTATAGATGGCAGATGCCAGGCCACCCTTGATACGCATGCCGGTAACGAACGCAAGCTGGAAGTATTGATGCTGCCAAGAGGTTAATGAAGCTGGAACCATTTCTAGGGGGTTAGACTCACAATCATGGAGGTCTGCAGCACAGCGATCGCGAACATAGCCAAGGCAACGGCAGCACCCTGAATGGTGGGTTGGTTCTTCTCATCAGGCTCGTTCCGAGAGCGCACGAAGGCGATGAGGTACCGGAGAAGCTGCGGCTGTACATACTGCGTGACGTCGTTGACGACCTTGAAGAGCGCGGCTACCGCGTACGGACCGCCGTAAGCACGGAACATAGCGAGCCACAATGAAGGGTTTTTGTGATGCTTCAGCTCGTACTCCCACGCCCGGTTGAACGCCTCTCCAGTGTTTTTGGTCTGATCCTTCTGGGCAAGCCCCCACAGGTCATCTTCGGTAAGATACTGCTTGTAGCCATAGCGCATCAGGGGAGTCATCCACGAGAAGGTCAATAAGGAGAACACGGTAGCGTATTCGATCGGACATTCTTCCTCATCAATCAAAGCCTCATATGCGCTGACCTTCCTCGGCCACAGCCACTCGATCAAGAACTCAATGATAGACAGCCCGAAGCCCACGGTATAAGTGATGAAGTATGCCGGGCTCGAGTCATACAGCTGCTGCGAGATCAGAGAGCGGAGCTTGACGGCGTACGCAATCAGAAGAAAGAGCCAGTAGAATAATACAACGCCGTTCGGATTCCGCAGACGGGCGTGCTCGAGCCATTGGATGGCAAAGATGACGCCAAGGGAGACGATCGTGGCAACAGTCGTCCAAAATCTGAAGTCGCCAAACCAGATGCCGGGGTAGTTATTTATTTGGATTCCGAGCTGCACTGCGACGTCGGCGATGATCAATCCGAGAAGGGCCTGGAGAGGCGAATTGTCAGAGCAGAGGTACGGGAGAAGATACGGTGGGCGCGAGGCAGGTTACTCACTTGCTTAGCCCAAAAGTGCCAGTCTTTGGGAGCGTCAGTCGGCCTCTTGCGCTGAAGAAGCCAAGCTATCGCAAGAGATCCAAAGACGACACCAAATACTGCCACGGAAGCTATCCATACATCGATAAAGCAGGGCGTGAAGTCGTATCTGAAGGGGCTCATGGGACCCCAGCCCTCCTCGTTACCGCATAACGGCTGCTTGAAATCAGCGGTCGCGGACAGGTAACTGCTGCCGAGCTGTCCAAAGCGGTGGAATCCGGTAAAGGACCCCGTGTGCAGGACGCGTTGCGACGAATAGTCGGAATAATCCATGACGAATTGCTCTCAGCGGTTCCCCAAGCCCGCCTATCAACGCATGCTAGACAGCAGAACGACTGTAACTTTCCGCCGGGGTTTGTGTTTGGGGGTTTATCGTTTCGGGCGATTGTCGCAGGATCTCTCGCTCTCAGTCTCTCTCGTCGCTATTCGGTCTATTATAACGGTGGAATAGTGTATGTAAGATGTATATACCGGAAAGAAGAGAACACCGACACGGGGGCGACTCTGTCGTGATGGGAAAAGTTTTGAGAGGGACGACCTAGTCGGAGTAGAGTGCATGCGACGTTCCGCAACGAAAGGTGTGGTGGAGGTGTTTGGCCCCAGATCGGAGTGCTGCGACGTGACGCTGCTGCACGGTTTGTCAGCGACTCAGCGTCGTTTGGACGCTGCGGGAAACGACGTTCGGGTTCGCCCCGGAAGATGACCATTGGACTATGGACCACACAGGTAGGCCGCTGCCCAATCATAAGGCTCACCGTAGGAGTTTAGCTCTCAGAAAAGTGGGGAGCTATGACGACCTGCATCGAGTCCCTGTCCCGCATTCGGCTTTTTGACGATACATGTCCGGTACCTCCGATGCGTGCACAGTTGAGAGCGCTCGCTGAGCTAAGGACATGTTCCTCGTCTGGAAAAAAGCCGCGACCGTACTCTGTACTGTCTGCGTCTTGCGACTGTGTCCGGCTCGAGTCTTCAGCCTAGTCTCGTCATCCAAGTATTATCGCGGACCTGAAGTCGCTTAGTGACACAACTTTCTGAAATACAATGAAGAGCCATCTAAGAATTGATGTCTAGGAAATCGACGTACCTATCCACACAGATCTAGGCACTTAGGTATGGGACGTAGCTTGAGCACAAACAGCATCGGGGTCCGACATCTTAGCTCTAACGGCTTATCAAAACATACGCCTCGCCTGTGTCTTAAGTGTCTTGGGCCTCAACCTTGACTGTAGTGGCACGTCTCTGGGTGCAACATTGCTTTTTGTGGGTTGTTCTGATCCAGGTATTCAGTTTTGGCATATCACAGAACGTCTCTTCCTCCACGTGTCGTGTAACGAATGACTCGGACGCGATCGATCATCCACCGGTAGCACGCTCCGTAACTTGGTACAGCACCCAGAGACATCAAATCATGGTCTTCGAGAGCGGTGATTGTTAACGCACGTTCCCGTCCAGCTGGCGCGCAAGAGACCAACACTGTAATGGAACTGGTCACTCCGCACCGGCCCATGAATGCGATCATTGCGACTGCTTTTTAGGCAATAATCAGGCAGTGCCTCCCGCTCTACTCCTTTACGTGTCTCCCTGCCTCCCCGTAAAGAGCGTCTGTACTCTCATGACCATCGCGGATCAAATATGAGTCCATGCTGCAAACTCCACTGAACCACCGCGACCGGCGTCGTGCACCATCTCGAGAGAGGCGTCTGTCTCAACGCCTCGCTGAACCGTGACTCGCTCTACCTTGGCTTGCGTCGCTGTGGCCCCGACAGCGTTATCTCCAAGAAGGTTCTTGAGTTACATGGCTCTACTCAATACTCCGCCTCCTAGCAGGCTTGCAACATCGCCTGCTTGTCCATCAGTGCTCCATGTGTGGCGATACGTACGCGAGGCTCGATTTCCTAGACCAGCACTTTGCGTCTCCGGTCCATCAGCAAGCTTACTACCACTATCTCTGGAGGGCATGCAGTTGCGGGTTCACCATTTTGGCAGCCGCGGTAAACCATCTCGAGACTAAGACCTGTGACTTTATGATGTTTGACGCAGTCCAGAACAGTGTCGGTCGGATGTTTGACCCGCGGGGCATGGCCTCCTTCTAAGAGCCAGCCAGCCGACACCGAATGTTAAAACACAGCTGTTCAAGCTGCTGGTCAGTCATGACTATCTTGCACTGCTGCCCCAGCCATCCGAGCTTGGTACGGATGTTTCATTCCGCGAGTTGATCTATCATGCTTGAACGATTGTAGTGTACTGTACAGCAGCCTTGTTCAATCCCAGAAATTCAACTCGAACAAGCGTCTTGACACGGATAAGATAGCTTTTCAATTGCGGACCAAACAGACCGACAGCTCCTCGTGTACTCTGTTCAGGTTTAATACTCTCCTGCTCGGGTCTCGTGAAAGATATTGACGTGAGAAGGCTGCCTTTGAATGACCATGAGTCTGAGACGCCTTTCATTTGTCTCCCACGTTAGCCACTTAGCCTGATTGCTATCTTTCTTGCCATGCGAGAGCTGTGGGCGCTACACCAGCCTTGAGGAGCATGGTGTTCTCCATATCGAGAACAGATAACCACATCTTTCGCTCGTAGGAAGATGTTTCCAAGTATGGATCAACAATATAGCTTTTGCCACTGACGAAAAGTCCATGCCTAACCGTTTCCTTCAGCACAATACTCCTTAGAGGCAAGTATCCAGCAAAAAAAACACTTCACCTGTCTTTCCTCTCATCAAGACGATGCCACCATAACCCTCTTCACCATGAGATGGCCATACCCAAGGCTCTTATGCCTGTAGCCAATACAGGGCCCAGATGTTTGCAAAAGGGAGTAGAGTACAGGCGTTGTCGTCTGGTTTCATCATCATGGTCTCCTCCTCAATCAGTGAGTATCAATAGTTGATAGTTACCAGGCCTCTGATCAGTTCAAAGTCACTCCTAGGACCAAATGTAGCGCCTCTATCAAATGCCTGAATGGTATATCAAACCTCATGGGGTTGTCTACCAGGGAGCCCACTCAGAGACCAAAAGACCGAATAACCGACTATCAGACCGTTTCAACAACTATAATGCAGACGAAAAGAATCCAAGTCATACATTCTACTCCCTCAACTTTCAATCGCATCGTCGCCTTAGGCCTTAGCATTGTGGGGATACTGGTATTAGCGTCACGAGGGTTCTGATGGCTGCTGCTCTATTTCCGTGAAGCAAAGAAACCAAGCTAATACTTCCTGTTAAAAGCCAAACTTCAAGTGTTGGGATACTAGCAAAACCTCTGTGGGACGTGTAGCATCACACGCTAGCAGTTGGTGACTATAGAGCTCACAAGTGGCCTATGACTGTAAAACAGGGTGTGTGTTGGAGCACAAGCATGTCGCCCAATCAGAGAACATAGTCAGCGGAATGCAACAGTGTCAGTCAATAGCCAAATACATAAGCTCAGTGCAATTTTCGCATGTGAATACTCACTGAAGGCGCAGCAGAGTCTTGGCGCCCAAGATCGAACCTCACCTAGGGCGGGGCCGAAGGTGGGCGGAAAAAGACTAGGCGAAGAAACGAAATCAAGTCTGACAACAGATGGATGGGCCATCCTTTGGACAATAAATTTTTTGTAACGCAGTTGTCGTTATGTTAATATATACCGACGCTTCTCCTCACAGCGCGCACGCAGCCTTAGGATTTCGTGGCAGGGATACAAGAGAGAGTCAATGGAGACACCATGGAACTCCTGTCAGAGTGAGATGCCACTCTACCAGTAACCACTGGCCTGTTCACGGCACAGTTATTCCTGACAGTTTCAAAAAGAGAATCAAGATGCTACCTTATCCTCAATCCATACACATACCCAGAGGCGTGTTTCACTGCGGGGGATTTGAAGAGATTCTAATGAAATGACCAAATCAGCATTGGGTTGAGGCCTACTGATTTTCAAGCCCCCCCTGCGTCTGCTTAAAATCAAAAGTAACATGGTTAAGGTGGATCGATTTTGCTTTCGGGTTCCCAAGGAAGCGATATTCCCTGCTGCCTAACAATCGCATCGAATGCCCGTCGTGTTTGCCGAGTTTAGTACTACGACTAACTGCACGGCGTCGAAACATGTTAATACAACCAACATGCAGATGAGGTCGTATTTGAAAACAAGTCTGGCTATCACTCAACCCTACAGGACGTTAAAGACAAACCCGTCATCACCAGGCTCGGACGTGGCCTGCCATTCAACGTCTACGTCCTGAGGGGTACGCGGGGATCCTGCATCTTATCAGAGCAACGCGCCTCAGCAAGGGTCGCGCACGGCATGCATTTTGGCTTATCGGACAACGTTGCAGTCTGCTGAGCCTCAAGAAAAGAAAAAAAGGGAGACCAAGTAACTACCGGTCTGCCTCACTCGTCCGGAGAAATGAGAGTTACATCGGACGTTGGCTGGTGGGCTCAACCTTATCTCACAGCATGTGGTGGGAAGGATCTTAGGTACCAACCTAGGTAGGTAAGTACGCGGGAGGAGAGTTGCCAAGACTCCGCAAACAGGAAACCTTCAACGCCGCAAAAGATAAGATAAGCCAGAAACGACGTCAAACCAGGACGACCCCTCCAGCGAGCATCTTTCTCCCGAACTTTAATCAACTTCACCTCGCGACTTGGTGTTTTGACGACGACGACAACATTATCTAGCCATCGTGCTGGTGGAAAACTTGCGATGACGAGCCCGCCAGCATCGCCGCGAAGGCGGCACATTCTATCATCAGTCAACCCCGAAGAGCGTCGTGAGCCGGCGCCGCGACTCACCAAGCACAGCTCGCCCGCTCCCGGCGCAACTGAACCAAAAGGGGAAGAGACATCAGCGGCAGGCGATGGCGAAAACCTACAGCCTAAGCCATCTCGTATCCGGCTGAAGTCGAAACACTCGAGGTCGAGCCGGTCGCATCGCGACCGCGACCGCGACGATGCCGAGGACCGTTCCTCCCATCACCGTCACCACCACCGTCGGCGACATCGAAGGCGATCGCGATCCCCGACCCCGCCCGACCCCTACGAACAAAAGCCCCTCGACCCGGATGCCGCGTTTCGCGAATCCCTCTTCGACGCGATGGCCGATGATGAAGGTGCGGCGTATTGGCAAGGCGTCTACGGACAGCCGATACACGTTTACTCTAACGAGCGGCCCGGCCCAGAGGGTGAGCTGGAGCGAATGACGGATGAAGAGTATGCCCAGCACGTCCGGCAGAAGATGTGGGAGAAGACGCACCAGGGCCTGATCGAGGAGAGGGCCCGTCGGGAGGAGGCGCGGAAACGCAAGAGTGAGGAAGAGAAGCGGAATCGAAAACTGCAGGAAGACATGGAGCGAAGCCTCCGCCGCGGAGAGGAGCGCCGCAGGAAGAGAATGTGGACGCAGCTCTGGGAGGAATATGCGCAGGCCTGGTCTGACTGGGCCAATGACGTGGACAAGATACCGTGGCCCGTGGAGAGCAGGCTGCGCAGGGACATCGGTGAGAAGGAGGTCAGGCGGTTCATTGTCAATGGGCTGGCGGTGGAGGAGGTTGGCGAGAAGGAGTTCGCCGCGAAGCTACGCGAGGAACGTGTGCGGTGGCACCCGGACAAGATGCAGCAGAAGCTCGGCGGGCAGGTGGATGACGGTGTCATGAAGGACATCACGGCAGTTTTCCAAATCATTGATAAGTTATGGGCAGATACCCGGTCGAAGGCGTAGCAGGAGGGTTCGGTCCCGACGTTCCTTCGACCAACCAGTTTTTCACGGCGCAATCAAAATGGGAGGGTTATTTTTATTTTTATTAACAATCAGGCGCAGGCTCTCTGGCCGCCTCGGCAAACCCGGTGGGATTCGTGACCAAAAACCAGTTGTATGCTCCGCGTTGCTTTTTGTACTTTGAAACACTGTGTGAAGCAGTCGAGGGGGGGGAGGGGGGGGACTTGGAGGGGAGGAGACTGGTCTGGCCAAGGGGGCTGGAGCTCATCTATCGCATGACGGGCTAGGGCGCCTGCGCTGGGAGAAATGCACTGAGCCGGAATATGGAGTTTCTGGCACGGAATACAGGTGTGATCTGCCGTATTGCAGACACTATTGGAACAAGTGGCCCCTGGTAACTTACCCATGTATGTATCAGTCATGATGCCACCATTCTCGTCCGAAAGGGCGGTGCTGGCACATTTACCCGGTGCCAAGATGTTGGGGGTGTGACCAACCAACACGCGTGGAACGGCAGACAGAATTTCTTTGACGAATCCTGATCTAACAGGTTACACACATCATACTCCACTCGTGGGATAGCCTAGCAGCTTCACAAAAAACGTTTCATTTGAGTAATGTACGGGTTGATGTTTGATTTGATGTACAATTTGTACTGGTATTACATCATGATATCTCTCTGATAATCCTATAAAAAAAATCCCAAACAATGCTGTAATATCCGTTACCACGCACCGGCGGAAAGGTGTTCGATCGTCACCGCTTTAACGCAAAAAATGTTGATTTAGTGATTCATGGCTTGCAATCGGGATTACAAGTTTTGTTTAGA
This sequence comes from Colletotrichum higginsianum IMI 349063, assembly GCF_001672515.1. NCBI lineage: Eukaryota > Fungi > Ascomycota > Sordariomycetes > Glomerellales > Glomerellaceae > Colletotrichum > Colletotrichum higginsianum. The sequence goes on from NC_030955.1 coordinate 3,681,100, forward strand.
AGTTGGCAACGACGGCAGCACCACCAAAGAGGGCGCCGAGAGCGACTGCGGCGGTCTGGTGGGCACCAGCGCCAGGGGAGGCAGTGCCGGAGGCAGTACCACTGGCGGTCGCGTCGGAGGCTTGCGAGGCAGCGCGGCTGGAGGCAGATGCGATAGCGGAGGAGGCGGCGGCAGATTCCTCAGAGTTGGTGGCGGAGGAGAGGGCCTGGCTCAGGGAGCTCTGCTCGGCAGCGGCGGAAGAGGTAATGGAGCCGAGGCGGGACGAGGCCTCGCCGGCGATGGAGGAGGCGGCGCCGGAGGCACTGCTCAGGATCTCAGAGGCGCCAGACTCGAGGGCGCTGGAAGCAGAGCCGATGATGGAGCTGAGCTCAGAAGCGCCGGGGACGGCGGGGGTGGTGGGGGTAGGGACGACGGGAGTGGTCTCCTGGGCCTTTTGAGGGTGTGAGCATGTGGATTATAGGAGCAGTCAATCAGGAGGGTAACTTACAGCAACCAAGGAGACGAGGGCGAAGAGGGTGGCAGCGGTGAAACGCATTTTGACTGATTTGATTTGGGTCGGGTGGTTGAAGATGGAGGTTATTTGGTGTAATGGAGAATTGGTTCGACGGATAGGTGGATATAGAGTACGGTTGAGATGATTGATAAAGTGGAAAGAGAAGAGGAAAAGTCGAGGGAGCTGGTAGAAACAGTCTTATATATCCGGTTGTATGCACCGTTCCGCGAAGCCAAGACAAGTCCCGTCCTTTGTCTCTCCCGTCTCGATTCGTTCCTCCACGCCCCCCTCTCCCTTCCCCCTGGCGCCGAGAAAAGCGAGGAACCACTTCGACATCCTCCACAAAACTGGGCAACTTGGCGTGTCAGCGATGAGGTGAACGGTACGGATATTGTCCAAATGATGGGATTCCTCCATCTCACCTCCACACGCCCCACCCCCCTATGCCTCGGAGGCGAACACACGACAGCCTGGGGGGGGGGAGGGCTTGGGCCTGAGACCAGGTTGCGTTGCTAGTCTAGCGGACCGCGGGTGGCACTCCGAGACTGGATGGCACGGCGCGGACTGGGAGGCCTGGGTGACCCATGTTCGGTGTGGTTGGTAGGACGGAAAGGGCGAGAGAGAGCAGAGAGAGGAACAAACCGAAAGACAAGAGAGAGACCCGCATCCTCACGTCATCCCAACGATAACTTGTTTTCAAGCTGAGAGGCTGGGCCGGGGTATTCTGAAGCTCGCAGCTCAAAGCTAGCCCCTGTTTCTGTATGAGACTGGCAGGCGAGGGGATATTGCAGCTGGTCAGAATCACGACCCGTCGGTATTCCGAGGCCTTACTTGCGCGGGTAGCCAAAGCAGCAGCCCGCAAGGCTCTTGTCGTGCATGGCTCCAAGAAGAGAGGCGAGAGAGGCGGGTTTCAAGTGGCCTGGCGGAGAGTGGTACATAGCCCACAGTACGTAGTCAGACCACAAGAATCGTACACTACACGTACCTCTCCAATGGAAGACATCACATTGTTGCTTCGTCGAAGAAACTGACGCCGAGCGCGGCGAAGCCCCCAATTGGTTGATGATGGCAAATGCGTTCGTTTTCCTTCCGTCACCACCTATTACGCCGTCCCCCCCCCCCCCCCAACGAAAAGAAACGCTAGACTGTCTAGCTCAAGCAGGTTCGATTCAGCCCCGTTTGAGGGACCTACACTACCTACTAGGAGGCTAGCTAAACGGTACGTGAGACACCGCACAGCGGTGGCGTTGGTGCCGCGCTGCGTGGCCAACGGTCATTCCAGAGAGGGGGTCAACAATCAAAGAGAAGCTTAGAAGGCTCGGTACCTGAGTCAGCCATGTCCCAAGATAGCAGCAGGAAGAACGAAGCATCCCGCAAGCCACGCGGGTTACTTGGCATTGGTGCAGAGGAGAGACGCCATCCGCCCCATCCACAGTGTCCGAGCAAGAGCACGTCCGGTGAATGACCCAATGGCCGGAGTATGCTGTCCAGCCAAAGCGTGAGCCGAATAGTCAACCAATGAGAAAGCCAGAGTGCAGAAGCGGCAATGCCCATTCAGCGTTGGCCTTTGGTTGCAAGGGGAGGCGAACCTCGATGTATTCCCCAGGGGGTGCTCGCCCAACAAACAAACAAAACAAACAAGCGGCATATTTCAGAGTACCAACAACAACAAGCCCGGCATCTTATTCTAGAGAGCGAGAGCGGCAAGACGCTGACGAAAAGGAGAGAGACACACACGAGACGGGGGGCCAATGACACCATGGCCAAGGATCAGCGCGGCGGCGGAGGCGAGGAGATCGACAGGAGGTGGAGATTTCGGGAGGCGTTGATTCGTCGGGCTTTACCCACGGAGCAGCAATTGCCAATTGCCAATCGAACAAGTCACACCGTCCGGGGGGCACACCAATTAGGTACAGGCTACGTACCGTTTAGCCCGAGGGGAAAACGGAATTGCACACACGCCAAACCCGGGAGAACGGCAGTAAAGCCATGGAGAAGGTTATGAAGAGGGACAAGGGAGAACAACAACAGTTGAACTGTATGCACAAGTTGGCATGGCAATCGGGCTCTCACGAGTGGGTTTCGAGTCGACAGCGTTTCAAGGGAAGTCTTTGCCAGAGCTCGGTGTCAGTCTAAAAGGAAGCAGTGGGCCTCTCGGCCACGTTCGCCCCGAGTGTCGGATCCCCCGGATCGACAGAATCCATCGTCCGTCGTCCATCAATCAGAAGGGCATTTCCCTCAAGGCTGTTCAGCTATGTATCCGGCTGTGCGCGGCTGAGAATCCGCCCTAACCTGGGGTTGTCAATCAACCATCCAGCACCCAGTACCCTTCCGCCTCCATCCCGTCTGCCGGCTCAAACTCAATAAACCCAAAATGGCATCTCGACTCTTTCCGTTGACAGTCAATCACTGTGCGGCCCCGGCCTGATAGATGAGCATACTTTACACCCACGATCTGCAAGGTTCTGGCGTGCCTGTACTAGTAAGTCAGATGCACTGACGGCCAGCAGGTCAAAGCAACCGCACCAGTCATCCCTCGCCCCTGGGACATTGCGCCTTCCATGATCCAAGGTAGTCTGCAACGCGGCATCGGGCAAAATGACCTCAATTTGCCATCGTCTTGGTGTTTTGTCGGAGCACATTAGAAATAAAGAGAACAGGCACAGGCATCCGTCAACAAGTCAACAACTAGGGGCCCGAGCAGCTTCGATTGTGCCATGACGTAACCAGAGACAGGGATTGTGGGGGGAGGGGGTCTGCCCCTGTCAGTCTCCACCATCCAGGGAGCCACGGCCCTTCAGTCATCATCGTACGCGGTCGATTCAAGCGGAATCTGCTGACCCCGGGATGATGCAAACAAGACCGCCGTGGGAGACAAGAGCCTCAACCTGCCGTTTCGGGCATACGTCCACGCGGCGAACAACCATACTCCCACTTTCTACTCTTGGCCGGCGAAGGCCACATGCAGGCTATCCGCCGGAAGCTGGGAACAAGAAGGGGAGGGAAATGGGAAAAGTCATTGTTGGGGGGAGGAGGAGGGTTTGGGGAGGTAGGGGGGGGGGGGGAGGTCGGCCGCTGGCCCGCCCCGGTAGTTTAGCTCCTTCGATTGGCTGGATTGGAAGCAATATTACGGAAGTCTGGAATGTCTTGGTCCACCATCACAAGGAGCGGGTGACGGTTTTCGGACCTTGGCTGCGTTCTTTCGTCCTGCGTGGTGGGAACTGGCTGCCCAGACTCCCCTAGCTGCCAATGCCGCCAATGCCGCCAATGCTGCGCTCTCATCTCTCTCTCTCTTTCTCTCTCTCTCTCTTGTGGACCATTGACTGAATCGACTGAATGGTCCTGACGGTTTCGGTCCTGGATCAGGTCCAATTAGACCCCGAGAGGGCGGATGGGCGGAGCGGGCAGTGGCGTTCTTTGGTCGTCGTCGCTCTGCATCTTTCGCCGTCTGATGGATCCTTGGGGACATCGTGCGACGGCACAGGCACACCACTTTACTGGGCTTGGTTCACCCGTCATCAGCAACTCGGAGACAAGGCCCTGGAGGTAAGCATCTTGGCCTCCTCGCATTCCGGTCCACCAGGGAATCTCGGTCAGCCTTGGGAGAGTTGGGTAACGCACGCGACAAAAGGAGTACGTTTGAAGCAACACCGTTCGTTTCGGCCTGCGGCGCCGGCGTCTCTGCCCATCCACCCCTAAATCATCAAAAGTCCCTGCTTGCCCCGATGTGCCTTGGGATTTTTAAGGTGAGGTCTATGTGTCTGATGTTCAGGGGGACCGGCGGGGGTTTCGCCAAGGCCTCTGGAATGAATCCAGCGCGCAGGACCAAAACCAGAGGCGAGAAAGAGACGCACATGCAAATGCGTGGAACGATACAACCGACACCGAGATCGGCCTTCGTAGCAGCCGTTGTGTGCCCGACACCACCTCACCTCGATGGCGGACAGTTCCCAGTACGGCCCCACATATGTGTGCATCCGTCCCGCTGTAAAGAGTAAGAATGGGCAAACCTCGGGACCTCTCCATCTTCGGATGATTCCACTAGGGATGATCGGTGCAAGTAACAAGGACGGACGAGTGAGCCCCAGAAAAGAGACAAGGAAAGAAATGAAGGGAAAGAACCAAAGCCTTGCCCTGTCAGCGTGCTGGCAACACGATATATCGTCGGTACAGATGCGACAATTCAGCGTCGTACGCATCCACTCCCACCACTCACCACTCGAAGCATTTTGCCGACAGACGCTACGGCAGGCCAGGTCAGCCGTTACGTACCTCACACTGTATCCTTTATTCCAGAAAGCTGAGATGTTCATCGTATGCCAACTTGACCTAGGTAAGCTACGGATACATGTTCGCAAGTGGACTGGATGCTATGAGGTCTCGACAGAAAAGGGGGGAGGCTTGGCTGGAATTGTGTCAGCCCATGTACCGACAATCCCTTCATTGCCTCATCTCATCCATCCATCATGCCATCATCCTTCTCCATTCCCAATTCCTCACCAAGGCATCCAGACCACCTCAGCCGAAATGTGCCTAGCCTTGCCGAGCCCGACTCAGAGCAGAAGGACGCGAGGAGCGCGACCGCGGCGCCAAGCATCCCGGCCCGCAGCTCCAATCGCATTGATCTGCATGACGCAGGAGCCAGGATGCGAACCTTAATTGGACATGTACCCCACATCATTGCAATTCCACCCCCCAGTCTGTTTTCCTGTTTCGCTGTATGGACACCAGTCCTTATTGTACTTCCCACCCCTTGCGCTGGGTGCCTATACATTACATAATTCTTGTCTCCCCTTCCGTCATGGAGGCGTAGCAGCCACCGGGTTTATGCTAAAATAAGCAGCAAGGGACCCCTCTTCCTTTGGCGGTGACGCGTAATCTCCAGTACAAGGCCCACGGGGGCGCTTTTCACCCCGTCCAACCAAAATCGGAACTGGTCAGCAACTCGAGTGGATCGCCGTTCAGCCCGCTCCCAGAATCCTTCGTCCATAGAACCGCATCGCATCCCTCGCTCGCCCTCCGACTGGAACGTCGCCGATGGATTGAGAGCCCCGCGCCCCTTCTGTGTGGCGGTGAAAATGTACGTGGCGTAAACCCCTGGTCTGTCTCTCTGCATGTGTGTGTGGCGCGGGCACATCACAGCTCATCCATGATGCCCCGGGCGGGCCCCATCGTCGTTGAGTTGTATGCAACGGCGTTCGGGGGTGCTCAGCCCATAACCTGAGCGACCCCCTTCTTGAGTTCGTTGACGATCTCGTGCGCTTCTTCGACGGATTTCGCCTCGAAATCGTAGCGCTTACTCTCCGTGTCCTTGTATATGAAGAGCTAGGAGATCATCTATCAGCATATGCCCGGAGACGCGGAGCCTTTCTCCGCAATCTGCGCGAGTACTCACCTTGAATTGGTTTGGATGCTTGCTCGAGACCTTGCATCCAATTACCTGAGATATATGCGCGGTCGTGGTCTTGGAGTCCCTCGTCGTTGGTTTGATGTGCACATACTCGCCATCGATCTCGAACCGCTTCTCTGACTGCGTGATCATCCGGACTGTGCGCAGCCGCCATACAACCCAGGACTTGTGATACGCACTGGTGAGCTCCGCCTGCTTGATGGCCTCCTGAGCCAACGGGTGACTTCCCATGATGTGCGGCTTTTTGGACTTGCGTCCCGGCTGTCCGTCTACAAAGGGGAGAAGCTTTGGCGAAGCACTGCTCGGCGACCCAGTCATGGCGAGCGGACCGTCTGTAGCGAAGCGGCGCCGATGCAACTCTAGATCGGCCAAGCTACCGATTGCTGCGACCTTGGTATCAAGCAGGATTACGGGACCGCCGCCGGGCATCTTGAGAACGTGGTTGGCCTTGTCCAGTTGTCTCTTGCGGCATACCATATCTAGGACTTCGGCCATGTACGTTTCCGTCGTGGTGTCTAGCGTGACCAGCTGGCCGGGGGCCACGTCGGTCGAGTGAAGATGCACGCGCAGGAGCTTCTGTTGACCCCGGCTCGTATTGGGCGTCGCTGCCGGCGCCTGAGGTGCGTCAGCGAACATACTATGCTGTTGACGATATGTAGTATTCGTGACGGGGTTCGGACGAGGCTCTGTGGCGACAGGTAGAAACGAGTTCAGATTCGGCTGCGGCGTGTTGCGCGGTGTCAAGTCCTCGTCGGCTTCTTCAGCCGCTTCCTCTTCCTCCTGCGGCGTGATGCTCTGGTTCTCGTTGAACTCGGATTGAGTTGCCTGAACCAGGCCGAAGTTGTCGTACGTCTTGGAGTTGGCACGCATTCTTCCGGCAGCTCGGTTGTTGGCCGTGGTGAATGACGTCAGCGCCTTGTTGCGCTCAAATGGCGGGAAGTCGTCGTCGACCTCGCCATCCTCCTCGACCATCCTAAGAGTAAACCAGTTGATGTTGGATTTGTCGGCAGGTATGGGCGGCTGGCGTTTCTCTTCGTTATACCTCCAGAGAGCAAGACCGATAAGGTCCGCCACCGTCACGGGTCTGTCGCCGCCCTCGCCGTGGTGTACCATGCGCCGAATGGGAACTTCGAACGGTTTCGCGGGGTTATCGGAAAACGCGGGGTAGATCCGAACGGCGATGGGATTATTCTCGCCCTGGCCAGAGAGGGCCGCAAAGCCTTCAAACGGCACCTTGGGCTTCGTCTTTCTCGCCTTGAGCGCGGCGGAGAGCAGACTCTTGGGTTGGATCATGCTCATGGGCCGAATGGTGCTCATCGGACGAGGCGGCGGTAGTGCCTGCAGGATGCGGGGCGGGGCTTGTGACTTGCGGACGGTAGAAGTCCTCGTAAACTCTCGAGGGGGCGTTCCGACAACTTGTTTGTGAGGGGGTGGTTCAGGGTTCTCGACAGCGTCCAGGATCGAGGCCGAGTCGATGCTCTCAACGTAGGCACCGGACATGTCCGACCCATCGGAATCATCCTCCTCCTCCGGCAGCAGGTCAGTGCCTGCCCGCTTGATCCCGAGACCTGGCTCCTCCATGATCTTAGCCTGGAGCCTGACAGACTTGGCCGCGGCTCTCGCAGCCTCTCTCTGCTTGTGGAACCCGGAGGCGTCGAACTCGTTCTCGGACGATACCTCGCTGCTAGTGACCGTGTCTCGCCGCACCCTCTCCTTGACAATCTCCAGCGCGGACTGTGAGCCTCGGCGGGCGCTGTGGGTGGCCCTAGGAGACATGGCCGGAGACTGCTTGATGTGAGACGACTGAATGGGGCTGGACCCGGCCCTCGATCGAACGGGCATCTTGGCAAACTTGATCTGCTGAGCCGCTCGCTGGCCCGCATCGTCGTCGTCGCTCTCGTCGCTGAGATCACTACTATCATCGTCCTCGAGCGTTTCGCGACGTCGTCTTCTTCTTGTAGCCAGGCCCGGGCCGAGGGTGTCGGTGCCCCCACCAGTCAGCATTCCCGCCTCATCCGGTTCGTCTTCGAGGGTTACTCCAGCTTGTCTTGGGGCTTGGAAGTATTCGGAGGCGATCGCGGTCGGAATGGGAGGAGAGTAGCATCGTTTGACAAGGTCTGGGTTCGCCTGCCAAGCGACCGCCTTGAAGGCCGACGAGTTCATGAACCCCTCATTAAGGGTAAGCAGTCGCTCACCCACTCCATCGGCAATTTCTGTGAGATAGCCGCAGCGCAACTGGTATGCAACCAGCCTAGAAAGAAATGTCAGCAGGGTTTGCAAGGGTGAGGGCATTCATTCCACCAACTCTTCATTGTGGATGACCGACATGGCGGGCGGGGGTGCTGCAGGTCATCAGGTTCGAAAGGAACGTTTGATCGCACACCATCCCAAAGGGAATCAGAACAATGAAAGCCACGCCCAAGATCCGAAAAAGAACATTATTGCAAGCGCAGCTCACAGAATCGCAAAGGAATATAGAGTGAAGGGGTAGAATGGGAAGTCGCCGAGGGGTAGCAAGATGCAGTCGCACCTGCTTCAGCCTTGTGAAACAGCAGTGTTGAAGAGGTGGCTTGTGTGCTAGGATGACGCACGGTCCTGGACTAGCCTTGCAGATGAGTGGGTGTGGCGGTGCGTTCTTGAAGTCTGGCACCCTCAACCGACCTTGCAGGTCACTGAGGTACTGTACAGAGTCCTGTCGCATTTTCCTCAACTTCATCTACAACTTGACACCTGCAACCAACAACAATAACAATAATGGGCCTGGTTGACTACTCGGAATCGTCAGGGTCGGAAGACGAAGCGCCGGTCAAACCGATCGCCACGAAGCCTGCATCCACCACAGGGAAAAAGCCATTCCAGAAAGTCGTCGACCGATCGAACCCAGGCAAGATTGTCGTCAACCTGCCATCGACACAACCCGAAGACCCGAAACCCTCGAACGACGAGCCACCAGCGAAGCGCGCGCGCACTGGAAAAAGTGGTCTCTTTAGCGGGTTCAACTCCTTTCTCCCAGCACCCAAGAACGCCGCGAAGGCCCCGGCGCAAAGTAGCAGCAGCAGCAGCAGCAACAGCAACGGCGGCTCGTCGCGGCCGACATTTCAGCTTAAGACCGGTTCGGAGCCCGGCTTCAGCAGAGAAAGAGGAGGCGGCGATGGAGATGGGGCTTCGGGGACGGGCGGTGGAGGCATGAGTTTGCCTGCGCCCAAGGCTCAGACGCAACCGACGATACCAGAGGGGATGAAGCCGGCGGACGAGGTGAAGCTGGTCGGGAAACCGATGATGTTCAAGCCTCTTTCCGTGGCCCGGAAACCGAAGAAGAAGGCCCCGGCCTCGGTATCCGCGACAGCGCCGAAACCCACACCCACAGGGAGCAAAGAGCCGGGAGCGAAAGACATGCCTCCGCCAGCGGCAGCCCCGGCGGTAAAGAAGGTTTCCCTCTTCTCCATCGAAGCCGAAGAGACAGTGTCCGACACCGCGCCCGCCAGCGGCGCGTACGAGCCTCTCTTCGAGGCGGAGCAGCCGACGGACAACGGCTACGCAGAGTATGCAGCGCAGGCCGGCTGGGCGGCCCCGACAACGGCGCCCGACTCGACAAACTCGCTCGACTCCATCGCCGACGACCTAAACCTCTCGGCGGCGGCGCGGCGCGAGCTGTTTGGGCGGCAGAAGGGCGGCGGCGCCCCGCAGACGGCGTCGCGCGTCATCAACTTCAACACGGACCAGGAGTACAGGCACAACGAGGAGCTGCGGGCCGCGGGCCAGCAGCAAATCCACAACCCCGTGCGGTCCATTGCGCCGGGCAAGCATAACCTGCGGCAGCTCGTCAACCAGGTGCAGAACCAGCGCGAGGCGCTCGAGGACAGCTTCGCCAAGGGGAAGAGCAACAGGAAGGAGGCATCAAATCGGTACGGATGGTAGACGAAAAAGGAGGCATGTGCTTGATACCCAAATTGATGAAATTTTGTTTTTTGTTTCCCAAAACTCCCACTCTCTGGTAATGTACAGGATGCTCTGAGCGTCGTACCCGTCTTGGTATCCCATCCCCCGAAAATCTTGTACTCGTGAAGGTCATGACACCACACTTTTGAAAAAGAAAAAGAAACAGGCTATCTTACACCACCCAGAACAATGTTCACCAAACCGTCCCCAAAGTCTTCCTAGAAAAAAAAGAAAGAAAAGAAAGAAAAGAAAGAAAAGAAGAACCGATGGAAATGCGGGAACCGTGCGGGAACCGAACAGAAGCACGCTCAGCAAGTCATGACCGGCGCAGTGCGGCCGCCTCCGACCTTGCTGGGTCCCATGAGGAACCCCCACTCGCCGCGGGTGATGGGAGAGATGTCATCGTACCCGTTGGGTGTCATCGGGCCCGTTTGCTGCCTGTCGTCGTGCAGGACCTCGGCGATGGAGACGGGGCTCCAGATTGACACGGGCGGCTGGCGCTCCGGCCGAGCCGTAAGGTCCTCGTCGTCCTCGGAGACGTCCTCCCCCTGGACCTCCCGCGGCGGCGGCTGGGGCTTGGTATCGAAGTTTGTCTGCAGCTTCAGTGTGGGGCCCTTGGGCGAGGGCGGCTTGGCGATGCGGATGGTGTCGACGGCGGCGGCCAAGGTCTCGTTGAGCTCCCTCTCGAGCTCCCTCACGGTTCTCTCCACCTGCGCCGCGGACCCGACGCCTTCGATAGCGCCGACGCGGTCGGGCCCGCCATAGGCTCGGCGGTACATCTTGTCGACGTCGGCGAGGGCGGCGTCCGTGACGCTGAGCCAGTCATAGGAGCGGAGCAGGTCTGACTTGGAGACTTTCCGGCTGGCGCGCGAGAGGACAAGTCTGCGGAGCTCGTCGACGGCGTCTTCAAGGCGGAGCGGGGCGCCGGTGCGGGAATAGCTTGAGAGCGCTGCCTTGAAGGTGTAGAGGCGGTCTAGGGAGACGAGGGTGAGGCCCTCGGAGGCGAAGAGGACCTCGTTCTGCACGATGGAGCGGCGGATGAGGTTGCTCGTCAGGCCACATGCGGAGCCATCGACGACGGGGGGAAGCCATTCGGTTCTGGATCTTGTTAGCCTGAGTTCGTTGCCTTGACGAATTGTGGCAGTCAGGAGACGTACCCGATGCGGAACTTCTTCTCGGCACGCTCAATGGTTTGGCGCAGTGTCCTCTCCTGCTTGTCGGTGAGCAGGTCCGCGTGGACAAGGCGGATGCCAAAAGGGTTGGGCGACATGGGGCCCGAGGCGTCGGTGATGGTGGATGAGGCGGTGGAGGGCGTCATGGGCGGCGGCGAGAGGGGAATGCCCGGCGACAGGGGCCAGCGCAGCCTCGGGCCGTTGATGTCCATGAGGAATGAGGGCGTGAAGACGAGAGTATCGGGGGCAGCGGCCGTGGCATCGCTGCCGGCCGAGGAGATGGAGGACATGGAGGAGATGCTGGAGCCCGTGTTTGACCTGACCAGCTTCTTGAAGTTGAAGCGGGAGGACGAGGAAGAGGAGCTGCTGGAGGCTGAGGCTGGCGGCGACATTGTGGGCGAGGACATGACCGAAGACGAAGAGTAAACTGAAGAGGAGGAAGAGGAAGATGAGGGCGGGAGGAGGGTGGGAAGCTGGTACTCGCGCCGAGCGACGACGAGGGTGACGTGGAGAGACTTCCTGGCGAGACGCTTGGAAGCGTATTCCAAAGCTTCATTAAGATGGGGCGGCAGGTTCTGGACGTCGAGGATGGAGGTGCCGGCCTCCAGTGGTGACGAGATGCGACTCTTGAGAGCCATTTTCTCTTGTTTTTTTTCTTGTGGCGGTATGGGTAGAATCGAAGTTCCGGGCTAAAGAATTCCCGGGAAAGGTAGTAAGAAGTTGAAATAGGTGACGCCAGGTCGATGAAAGTTACAGGAATACTAAAGGAACTGTAAAAAGAGAACCACACTGAGCGCCAGGCTTCGTTTTGGGGTTTCGATGACCGGACTACTACTGCTGCTGCTGAAGCTCTCAAGAAGCTCAAGAACTTATGAAGGGGGGAGAGGTGACGATGTTATAACGACAGAACGGTGAGGACAAACGCACAGGAACGAACCCTCCTCCCCCTTCCTTGAAATCTGAAACAAGAGACATTCGTATGCAGGAACCCCTTGTCTGCCCCTCTCCGTCATTAAGCTGGCGATGCAACTCAAAACAGCCTTATGTGTATTGTTCTTTCTTGGTGGGATATTGGGCAGGAGTCCCAAAAGGGAAAGCAGCTATCTACCGAGGGCGAGATGGGGGGAGGGGGCGACTGAGGGACGGGGAGCCAGGGGGGGGACTTCGGACGTGACCCCACACCTGGCATATCCCCCCACAGTACGTACCTACCTAAGCCATGCCACGCGGTATGCAGCATGCCAGGCTCTTCAAAGGAACATGACGGACGCACCAAAGAGGAAGGGAAAGTCCATCGTAGAAGCTGGGATAAAAAAAGGTTTCCTTGGTGTGCGGCGTTGGCGTGGCGCATCTGACAAGGGGACCAAGCAGGAGATGGAGAAGGGAGAAAAAAAAACTTTAGCTTCGAGCTGCGCAGTAGCGCCAAAAAAGATGAAACTAGTCTCTTCTAGATGACATGTTGAACGACATGTCGTACGTTGGCTCCGGCTTCTCCTTGGTGGGCAGGGGCAGTGACAGGCAGATGGCAGGACGGCGCGGGCTAGATGGGCCACGAAGACGGGATGGCCAGGCGAGGTTTTGTTTCATCGTGTTCCTCGTTTTCTCGTCTTGAGTTTACGTACAGCGTCGGACGTCGCACGCACGGGGAGGGCCCCGAGACGACGACGACGACGACGACGACGACGATGGTGGGCATGCGAAGGGGAGACAGAGAGAGAGGCGGTGCCAAGGGATGTGGGAGAAGTGGGGGTTGGAGGGCGATGTGGGAAGAAGACCCGTGGGAGCCGAGCTGGGCCCCGCCCTGTCATCTATCTCAGCCCGTCATCAAACATCTCGCCAACTGGCCAGCCACTTCGCGCACCGTCTCTTCCCATCCTCGGCCATAGCCCCCGACCCAACGGTCATGGGTGAGGTTGGTATAGGTAAACAGATGAGTATCTGCTAAGCGTACAGAGTATTCTCGTCGCGTATCACGGACTGCGTGACCCTAGACGTGTGCTATTTTACCAAAGCAGTCCAAGATGATGGGTGGGTTCCCGCCTATTTTCAGCCTGGGATTGAAGCTACTGCACACTCCCATCACACGGAATACAGCTTAGCATCTCCGTGTCTAAAAATGAAGGACAGACGAGCTTGGAGTCACCACGACGTGCCAGACCCCTCTCTCTCGGGTCCGGATCTAGCCTAATTAATTACATTCTGCTCCCACTACTACCCCTAACGAATTCCCTGGATTCTGTCTGCCCAAGCTCAATCTGCAAAGCAATGCTTCGACGGCACGATGGCCATGGCCCCCTCGTCCAATCGTAGATTTCCCCCCCACCAATCTTATCCTTCTCTCAAGCATTAGCGTCGTCTTGTCACCCCTCACTGGGCGGCTACGCTGCTATTTTCAGTGTCGGCCGACGACCGCTGGCCAGGTCCAGCCAATCACGCCTCTCGAGGCGGCCGAGGCGATCTGCTTCGAGATCGCCATCCACAGATTGCGAGTGTGCCGAAGCAGGGGGGTCTCGTGCATAAACATGGGGCCCGCGACCAGTGTCGCAAAAATAGATTGCAGCCTAGAAGCCGGCGGCGGCGTGGCACCTTTCAACGCCCGGGCGGCATGTCACTAGAGCCCGGCGGCCAGGTTCTGGCCCGCGCGTCATGGTAGTGACGGCGAACTCGCGGGAGTCGAGTTCGGAGTCGGGGCCTGCGCAACTCATTTGTGGGCTCGACCGAAAACAAAGAGGATGCAATCTTCCGTCAAAGAATTTACAAAATAGGCAGTCAACTGGAAGGAATTTTCATGTCGGCATTCGTGTAAGTCTCACTCCAGTATTGCCCACTATAGAAAACTGCCTAGAATTTGCTCTCTCTCTCTCTCTCTCTCTCTCTCTCTCTCGTTTTGGTCGAACCGTTGGGGACCTGGCGGACCCGACCCGCATGCGGCGGCGGGAAGTATATTGCTGCACCAACGTGATGGGTTCGCCCAATCTACCTGAAAGTTGCTTGTTGCAGCCGCCATGTCATGTCACGGACGCTCTGCCCAACGTTAAGACCACGGGAAAATTATCAGACGTTGTGGAGGAAGTGGCCAACCTTCTTACCTACATACCTAGGTACTCCAACAGCAGGGACGCGAGCATCAACCAGCCCTATGCCAGAATCCCTCGTCTTCTGTCTCGTCTCGACATGCCGCTCGAGATTGATTACTCTCTCTCCGTCAAACCCGCCAAACCTGTCACAGGCCTCTTGGCCGTCGATCCATGGCGATCTGAGAGCGGTGTGGGGAGAGCCAAGAGTTTGCCCGCGACCGTTGCCTCGGGTCCCTTTAACTCATTAGCCACTGCGATGCCCACGAGTCAAGACCAGATACGGCAGAGTCATTCGTGAGGGCAACTGGAAACGGGGCCAAGCAGCTTGGCAGGACTCGCCGCTGCAACAATTGTCGAGGATAGCAGTCTGGCCGTTAATGCAATGCAGCAGCAACAAAGGAATCAACCAGAGAGAAAGGAAGCCTTTGAAGTACACGTTGCGGTACAATGGACTTTCTCCTCGGCCAAGGAACACAAGTAAACTTTTCTCAAATCCGTTGCAGAAGCCACGGCTTCTTTTCTTGGCTCCCCTGTTCTCTCTCTCTCTCTCTCTCTCTCACACATACAACAACCACATACACGATCACGATCGCGATCACGATCACTGCCCAAGCATGGCGAGTCCCTGAATCTACCCTTTTTCTTGGCTCAAACATCTCGCCTAGACGAAGAGTCAGTCAGTCAGTCAGCCCAGCCAGTCAGTCAACCAACACACTTTCAAATCTGCGGATCGAGAGAACGAAGTCGAAAACGCTCAGATTCATCCGAAGGCCCCCCCGGCTAACCTTGTCCAGAAGCACGTCAACGGCTTGTACGCCGTCACGGTCGGTAACACCCCGCACCCGAGCCTCATCCCAACGTGTTGATGGCAACCACACGAAACCATCAAACAGCAACCACCACCGCCCTTCAACAAACTTGCTTTCCTTCTCCTCTGATCATCTGCCAAGTCAACGGCACAAGACTGCTTCACTTCTCTCCCTGTTGCTACCCCTCACGAACATCGCCGACTTTGCATTTTGCCAAGAACCGAGAGGACCGTGGCTCATCGTCGACTCGGTTGACAACTATCACTTGACAAGAGCCGGCGACAACCCATTAACTTCGCTAGACATCAACCGGAAATCGCGGGGGCACATCATCCTAACTTTCGTAGACGGAGCATCTCTTTTCTTCATTGCTGGCGGATATGCCAAGTGCCGCCCCATGCTCAAGCCTCCCTGAACTCTCTGTCTCTGGACGCAAATGATCGTTCCGGTAAAGGACAGACCACCTGTCCTGTCCATCTCTGAGCCAGTGCCAAAAAAAATTTTTTTTGTCATCGGGCTTATAACTTCAGACGAGTGAGAGCTTCAGCCACCACCATCAGCATTACCACCAGAACAACAGGAGCTCGTGACCCAGGTAATGCATCATCACCCCCCCCCCGGCATTCAAGACTTCTCACAATCACCAAACACATCGACCTTCGGGGCCTCCGGGTTGGCTTGGTTTCTCAGCCTCGCTCCTGTGCTGCTGAGCTGCGGCCTAGAAACGAGACCGAGTGACCGATCGCCCGTCCTTCTATTTCCAACTCTTCTTCCCTTCCCAGAAGTTCCTTTGTAATCCTACCAAACACCGATGTAGCCCCCTCCCTACCCCTCTTGATCAAGAACTAAATAAATCCTCATTGTCAAAAATAGGATCATCCACGTTAAGCTAGTGGTACAGATGTAGTTAGCTTTTCAGGACCCTCAAATGCACTCACCAGGAAAGGCATTCTCATGAACCAATCAACCTCGCTCCTCTGGGGTTGGACTGGGGTACTGAAATACCACTCAAATCCCCCCTTTCACAAGCTCGGCGGTTAACACACACCGGAATACTACCACAACCCCAACCTCTCTACCTAATCACCTCTGCCCATGATCATTGCAGTTGCTATATCAGTAACCCCACCAAGCCGCTCGACAAAGACATGATACTGGAATTGCCCATATTCACTCTCTGTGCCGTTGCAATCCTTTGTCTACCATGTGGCTGCTCACTGGTAGCTAGTCAAGCTGCCAAAGGCATGCATGCATGCATGCACAGCAGTTCTTCATGCTCACCACCACTCGGGTTCTGCTCTTCTGATGCCCTCTGATAAGGTGCCAAAAATAGTTTCTGCACTTTCGTCCTACCAACTAGACCTGCTTGCTCCGTGAGCATTGCTACTCATCGCCCACAGGCTCACTCCATCAGATAGATGGGTCTCACATCACATACCCTTGACAAGATCTCAAAAAAAGGTCTTGCCACTCCTCGACGATTGGTCCCTTCAGCCTGTCCATGGCAAACCATCCACCATGCCTTTTGACAGTTGAAAGCATGCTGGCTGGAAGATGGACCTTCACATCCTGCCCCCTGGGCTGTCACTGTCCTCGCCCGTACCCATGAAAACTTTTACCCATCCCAGGGTCCATAAACGCCAACACGCCACTGAAATGCAAGAAGCCTTCGCCGCCCTGTACGGCGCTTTCTTGGTGCTACCAATTCCAGAATCTTGTCCCAAAAGAGCTTTGTCTCATCTCCCGGACTCCTTGCGTGGTCTGGCTGTTATCGACCATGTCGCACAACAGAAAAAACATCTTCAACTAATGCCGTAGTCATTCAATTCATCAAGGACCGTTGTTGACCTCCGTCACTGGAGATCAGACTCCGGCAGATTGCCAACCGCCTGCATGCTGATATCTGCAAGGCTCTCCAATTGCTCCGAGGATCCGCATGAATTCTCCCAGTCTTGGCCACCATTCCAGTCAGCCGTCATGGTTCTGAGCCGAGTGTCTCCGTGTCACTATAGAGTCCTGGGGACATACCGGAACCCTCATCCTCCAACTCCTCCACTGTCATGCGTCGCAGCGGGTCAATGACGGCTAAATCACACGTCAGTAGCGGTCCACACAACTATAGGTCCACGACTTACAGCGGTAGAGTTCCTGGAAGTCTTCGTAAGGAACGAGACTCATCCCGTTGAGTCCCACCCCGGCCGTGAAGAAGGGTTCGCACAAGGTGACGATGGATAGTAAGGGTTCCGTGGACTGCTTGGCCACTTGGGTGCGTCTCTGCACAAAGTGCTCTCGAAGATATATGAGGCAGTTCATAGCAAGTCTCCGGACCACCGAATTCAAGGCGGTGGCCGCCTTTTCATTTCCGTCTTCGACCGCTTCGTGGTTAGCAAACCACTCGGTCAAGAATTCCTCCGCTCCCTGCCGCACCTCTGCGATGTAGTAGCCCAACAGCGAGGGTGCCCACGAGGGGACTTGCTCCATGTACAGGGGATACCGAGCGGCCCTGACCTCCTCTTTTCCGTTCTGTAGGCTGAAATAGGCGCGCGTGAAGAAGTCGAGGAAGGCTTTGCCGTCCGCGTTCTGCAGAGTTCTGCACTGAAAGGCAATGTGCCGGAACAGGGCCTGGACGCAGTTTGAATTCCTGCTTTCCTCCGAGAATAGTACAGCGGCTTTGATGTAGGGCGCCATGGAATACTGAACCACTTGGCCTGTAATCATATTCTTAATAGCCAGGAACACCCTGTGGTCCATGTCGTGGTTCAGGTGCATGATCCGCTTGATGATTGACGCCGTGTAGGTTGGCTCCTGGTCGAGGTCGATCAACTTCTTGACAAAAGTGCTGCCTGTTCCTTTGCTCCATTCGTGGGCAAATACATTCACTTCGTCGGGCGTCCAGGACATTTTCGGCGCTTGATGTTCCATGTAAATTTCCAACCGCATCTCGTGGCTCTCCACGATGGTGTGAACGTCAAGGACATCCTCCAAGGAGTCCATGAAGTGGTCAATGAGTTGAATGATCATTTCGTACGAGGTCGAGCGCGTGTTGTTGATCCGGCGGATGATGTTGGCCAACATCCGGGCGTAGTTATTGGGGAGGTCCATGTTGGTGTCAGCGAAGATGATGCGCAGGACCCTGAATAACCAGTCTTCCGACATGAGCACAGCTGTCTCCGACGGGCCCATCTGTGCGAAGGCCAGAATGGTTTGGAACACTTCAGGCCACGACCGTATGTTGGCATGGAAGTTGCTCCAAAGTGTGTCAAAAAGCTGAACAACTTGTATCATGATAGGGTCTTCGGCCATGTCTCCATGGGACAAATCCCAGACCTCCGGCTTGGAGTTCTTGATCTGCTGCAGGGCTGTGATGAACAGGCTTCCAACCGAGTACCTGACGCCGCTGTCAGGGTTTCTCTGAATGAGCTGCCGGAACGCTTCGTGCCTCTCTTGGAAGTAATCGAAGAAGTCCACGGCGCACTTAGCGCAGTCGCGGATCGCATGCTCGATCTCGTCTCGGAAAAGCTCGAAGAAGGGAAGATCTTTGGTCCTGGAGACAACCTGGTCGAGGTGGCCGAGAAGCATGCACATCGCACGTTGCTCGATGATGTGCATCTTCGAACAGTTGCCGTTGTTGCGCATCTTGGCGTTCTGAAACATGCGGAGCACGAACTGCGAGTGACTTTGGTCGTAGAGACAATGCCGTCGGAGCAGAATGGCATTCTCGCCGTTGATGTGGTCGGCAACCTCGGCAGGAACATCAACCTTCAAGGGAGTCCTTAGCGAGAGACTCTGCAGCTTCTCCTGCTCTGCTCGCAGGACCGAAGACCGTTGGTAGAAGAGCATGTATGCGCTGTATGTCTTGTCGTAAGTGATACCGGCATCCAAGGATCCATCCGTGCCGCCAAAGGTCGACTCTTCCATTTTCGCTGGATCCCACGGCGAGACGACGTCGTCGTTGAACTCGAACCATGCCTCGGAGGACGCTGCAGTTGGTCGTTCCCGTATGTACGAGTAGTAGTGGCCAGACTCCGCCGTGCCTGCGTGAACAAGAACACCGACCAACTCGAAGATGTCCTCTTCACCAGAGTCGGAAGGAGACCCGATGTGGTCAATGGTGTATGGGCGCATGTCGAGTTTTGTGGGAAAGGAGAAGTGGTCGTTGATCTTGCTTCGCATCAGAGTTCGCAGATTGAAATCGAACCTCTTGAGATGGAAGATCAGGTTGTCCGGGATGTCCTTCAGGCAGGCTCTTTTGACGGCGTCTACATGTCGGTCGCAGCTCGAACACTTGTACTTGTTGTCTCCTTCCATGATTTCGCCGTCGACGTAGGCCTGGAGACTATCCTGAAGCGTGCTTTTCCCCTTGATGTCGCACTGAATGGCCGAGAACGGCTCAAGTCGCTCAGAGATGTGCTCGCATTCTTTGGAAGCAACTTGCTGCACGAGTTGACCTCCATAGAAGGACCTCAGGGCTTTTCTATCATCTGCCGTCGAGAGCTGCCCTTCCCAGCGATCGAAAAGGAGGT
The DNA here is from genome assembly GCF_001672515.1 of Colletotrichum higginsianum IMI 349063. Lineage (NCBI taxonomy): Eukaryota > Fungi > Ascomycota > Sordariomycetes > Glomerellales > Glomerellaceae > Colletotrichum > Colletotrichum higginsianum. Next base: position 3,700,523 of record NC_030955.1, read on the forward strand.
TGTAGAACTCATCCACATCCATCTGGTTGTGAACATCAATGATGGTCTCTTCATACGTCTTGATTGAACCGGCAAGCAAGCTTGGGTCGATGAACTTGCGGGAGCTTTCCTGCATGAACGCAAACAGTTTCCTGGTTTCTCTGAGAAGCGTGTGCGTATTTGACTGGCTTGGAACGCGGGCGTTCATCATGAAGTGGCGGAAATCGGTGTTCATGAAGAGCTGAGTGAACAGGGAGTTCAGGTAGCAGGTGTTGGACAGATTGCGAAGTCCCGCATACCCACAAGGAGCTCTTACCGCTGACATTCGGTCAAACTGGGGCTGCAGTTCATAAAGATACGGGTCTTTCTCTCTACGTAAGCTGTTTGCACGAGGGGTGGCAGATTTGGGAGACGAACCAATGTCGAACTCATCAAAAGGCACTAGGCTTTCGAGGTCCTCAAGCATAGCGTGAAACTCGCGGTCTCGGTCTCTGACCAGGTCGAAGATGATTTGGCACAGTGTCGATCTCGTGTTGGTTGACAGGAGACAAGATCGACCTGAACTCGAGCCATGCTGTCCTGGAGGGGGGAACAGATGCTTCCAGAAGAGCTTCTTCCCAAGGTTACTGTCACGAAGTCAGCGCTGTGTTACTTTAGTCGACAACTTCTCCTTTAACTTACGCTGGGAGGTTGTGATCCATCTCCACATAGGACCCTTCGTTCTGGCAGCTTTGGAAGAGCTTCAGTAAGCCCTCGGCCACAGCATCGTCAGACCCAACATGACCCAGTTGCTTGTTTTAGTTAGCAACGGGACTTGGACAGATTGCAGCAGCACTACTCACTTCGGATGAGTCGTGCTCGAGAAGAAGTCTCCCGCAATCGCTTGCCAAAGTAGGGATGTCGACAGCGTGGGCGTCTTCGAAATCCATTTCACGCAGCAGTGTCAGAGAGAGCTCAAAGACTTGTTTGCATTGTTTCGGAGACTTCGCCGCCCGTGGGATCAGCCGATGCAATATCGGCCAAAGAAAGTCACAAAATGAGACGGTATCCAAAGCAGGCCTGTTGACTGGGTTAGGAATCGGCAAGTTACTGTTGGCCAGAAGGACATACTGATCGCGAGAGATGACCCTCTCCTCCAAGAGCTTGACGATGTTTGCACGGATTGCCTCGGAAGGTTCATCCAGGAGCAAAACCCCCATCAGCTCCTCGAGATTGGGTAAGGCTTTCAAGGAAGTCCAGAAAGCGTTGTCGACAGATGCGCTGCGAAGGATTGCGGAAAATGTCGATGCGATAAGGGGAATGAGGCTGGTGTGGTCTTGCACCGAGATCGCCACCAAGAGTATTTCAACAAGGCGATCTGCAGGTGCTATGGCTGAGAAGCCGGGCAGAATGTCGATACCGTCGAGGCCAGGATCTATGACCGTGTCAGAATTTTCATGATCAAGAGCATCCCAAATCTTACCTCTGAAAGTCAAGCCATAAACGTTCATCAAGTTGAAACTCAGGCGGTTTCTCAGGGCTTCCGAGGCACACCCCTCAAGAATCTCGCGGTCGGAGATCGCCGCCACAACCAAGGCCCTCACCCGAGCGAGCGCATCGAGGTATGACTCCACCTTGGCGTCACCTGAATCAGAGATTGTCGACTCCGACTCCTTCAGACGACGTCCAGCTGTGCCGATATACTCCGTCATGGCGTACAGGGCGTACAGCGACTTGAAGGGCTGCCCAGAAGGGAAGATCTGCTGGTACGAGGTTGTCGGCGAGTCGAAGGCAGCTAGCATGTGGACATCGGCGGGTAGCTTGGTGAGAAAAGAATGGATCTGTGACCATGTCAGCTCTTCAGCTCTTCAGGTTTGGGGAAGGGGAGGGCGGGAGGTTGGAGATATGCGTACTTCTGCGGCAATGATATCTTGCATACTCAAGTAGTTCCACAGTTGCTCAAAATGTCCCAAAATCTCAATCTCCAACAGGGAGGCGCCTGGCTTGATCCTAGATGCCATGGCTGTACCAGTGTGCTCCCGTTTGACCAAAAACAGGCCATCGTGGATCTTCAGTTCTTCGAGAGGGCGGCAGACATCAACCTCGTTGGGGGCGAAGGGCTGACCACGGTAGTAGATCCGGTAGTTGTCGAAGCCAGTTGCTTCACGAATGCTCGCCAAAAGTGAGGCAGCAGTATTTCGTCTGCCAACCTGGAGGGGCATAATGTCCGTCTGCGTGTTGCCATCGAAAGACTGGAACTTGAGCTCAGCAGACTCGCCTTCAGCTATGCCTGGCGAGCCAGGTGTCAAAGCACGGAGGTCGGGGGCAGAAAAGTGAGCCTTGGCCTGGTGAGCCTTTAGAAAATGTCGGAGGACTGCAAGCGACCGCGTAAAAATACGCTCTTGTTCCAGCGTTTGCGTTTCGGTTGCCACAATAATCATAGGCTCGTCATCACCGCTCCAGGCTCCGTCGTTAAAAGCCTCCAGCCGCTTTGCAGCGTCTTCCATTTGCTTCAAGCAGCGAGAGACGAGTCCCATGTGAACCTGGCAAGCTCGGTGGTGCGGATACGCCAAGATTGACTCACTATCGACGTAGATATCGCCCACAAGCGTCTGGATTGCGGCATCCACAAGTGGTATATCCTTGTCTGCCATCGCGGCATCTTCAGCATCAAGAATCATGCGCCAGAGTTGCTCGACCCCACTCTGCGCAAGGCTTTCACCATCATCCAAGATGATGTCGTTGATATCGTTCACGCGAGGTAGGACTGCGTTCCTAACAAACTCCAAGGCACCTCCGCAGAGGCAGTCACGAGGAAGACTTGGCAGGTACTCGCTGAAGCAGACCGAAAGAAAGGGGTTGCCATGGATCGTCTTGGGGGTAGCGTTGAGGATTTTCCAGCCATCGTCCCGATCGTCCTGACAGGCAGCACCATGGCCAACAAGCATGTCCCACAAGCGTGGTCCAAGGTCCGATGTGATCGTGGACGGCTCATAGGCTAGGATGTTGGCAATGAGGTCTCTGCGAGGGTAGTTGACGTCCCCGCCAAGAATCTTCCGGATGCCGGTTTGTTTCCCTTGGTCGATCGCATGCTCAAGCTCATGCACTAGTAACAAGGTCAGGTTGTGATCCGTTGTCAACACGCGCAGCTCTGAGGCCACGGCAGGTCGCAAGGCCACAGACAGACACGACAAGGTCCCCAGCGTCGTGGGCGTTTTTGAGGCTATGTCCTTGATGCAGTCATGATAGATCTCTCCGCGGACCTGGGGCTCAATGCCACCCCTCATGAACTCTCTCAGCTTGTTCAAGGCGAAGTGATGGACGTCTGGGTGGGCAACAACCGAGTCCGAGACGTATACCGAAGACTCCCGCAGAAGTCGGATACAGATGCTCAATGGCAAGACGCTCTGAGTCTCTCCTGCGAGCTGAACCTTAGTCTGAAGCGCTCTGAGACTGCTCTCGCAAAGGCCTCTCACGGGTGGGGTGAAGTTGTCGATCGCTAAGGTTTGTAACTTTTCGCACAAGTAAAGCAGTTCCTCCTTGTAGAACAGATTGACGATGCCCGTCGTCATGCGAATCAAGGCTTCCGACACACGTGGATCTTGGGTAGTCGTGATTGTCTGCCAGAGCAAGTCTGTTTGCTCGCTGCGGTAGAAGCGCGTGACCACCAAGAAGCCCACGATGTTGCCACTCTCGACGGTAATTTCGGGATGGCAAGTCGGACCCAAGACGTAGTCGACCAGCTTCGTCCGGAGCAGATATTCGGCCACGTAGTTCAAAAACAGCCTGCAGTCTTCGTCCTCATTGTCATTGTACCTTTTCCAGCAAGTGACCAAATCTTGGCACATCGTAGAGGCTGCCATGACACGCAGTTGCATCTGGCTTGACGTAATCAGCTTTCCGAACACGCCCAACCGCCATTCCGACGAGATGGCCTCTGGCGTAAAACGTTGGGGCAGATCGGGATGTGCTTGATGATGTGCTTTGAGCCGTTCTGTAGCCAGCCTGTGGTCACCGCCCAAAGAGGTTTTAAGGATTTCCGAGAGGGAGGTGACCAAACTCTGGGTCGTTTCGTTCGAAAGCTGCGTAACCTTGTTCTCGATCGTCTTGTGTAGTGCAGCAGAGACCAGGTTGTATAATATATGACCATCTGCCAAACGCACTTTTGCTGTTTCCACGCTCTGAGGGGAAGCATCATGGTGGACACTTTGAATGGCCTTCTGAATGATGAGGGCTGCGACATTGCAGATCGGTGAAAGTACGTCCATCAGATGTTGGTACCTCGAAGCGTTACTCAAGTGCATCTGGGCGAGCTTGATCAAGCCTTTAATGCTGCCAATGCCCACTTGGAAAGCGTTCACCATCTCCGTACCAAGCATCTCCTCGTCGTGCAATTGGCCATTCTGAATCCGGTTGTGTTCTCTTCTGGCGAAGGACGTCAGTGGTTGCAAGAAGCGAGAGAGAAGAAACTCGGGTTGTCGACGCTCGTCGTCTAGGGATGCTTGGAACGCTTGAGCGGTCAAGAAATCGGATTCGACGAAGTAAGCAGCCATTCTGGAGTAGGCGATGAAGAAGTCGGCGACAATATGCCGGCTTTCCGGCGAGAACGGTTGTCTGTGTGGGCTACATAAGCAGCTGAATACTCAAAGAGGTGAGCCATGTACTTACTTTTTGTTGGACAGTACCCAAGCCACTTCTGGGAACATGTGCCAGAATGTGTGGTAAGCCATTTGGGACTCATGTGCAACCCTCATCCCGACGATACTGACGTACTTGGTGTACTGTATCGTCCAGGAACGCAAAGAGTCCAGCACAGCCTCCTCTGGTGGCGCTTCTGTACACAATTAGGACTGCGCTACATGAGGGAATAGAAACACCCAGTTGAGACTTACGAGAAGACAGATAGTTAATCAGCTTCGCAACCGTCTCCGACAACGACTCGTGGACGTCGTGGTATGGAAATTCGGAGGTTGGGTCGAAGGATGCAGCATCCTCACGGATGATGCTGACCTCATCGTCGTCGAATGGACCATCCTGATCGTCGGGTACGACAACAACTTCTACCTCGGGGCTCTTTGGGCTCGATGAAGAAGAAGGCGGGGTATCTGTGATCTCGATAGGAGCTTGCGCCATATCGACTTCGTCCAAGTCTTCTACGCTATTCTTGACACTGTCCGAAGGCTTGGTCGGCCGGTCTGGCAACGTCTGCGGCGTCGGGGAGACGGGAGACGGGGACAGAGGGCTAGGCTGGGCGGTGTTGCGCAGGTTTATCGTGACCCGGCTCGAGGAAGGTTCTGTTGGGGGCTCTCGTGCATTCGACTGCGGCTCTGGCGTCTGCGGGGTGGAAGGGCCAGTATCTATCTTCATGGCAGAATCTTGCGTGATCGCGTCGTCGGTGCGGTGTGCGTTGGGGGAGCTTGAAATGCCGATGTCCGACTTTGTGGTCTCGACTGAGAGGCTCCGGGAGCCGCCAGACATTGAGGTTCGGCGTCGTTTCCTAGAAGAATCGTCGCCTTCGGTAAAAGGGTTCGGTCTCGTTGAGCTAGGCTCTGAGGAGACCGCGCGTTCTGCTTCCGAGGATCCTGTGGGCTGGTCCATCTGGCTGGTGCAGTGAGGTGTTGCAGCGCGGGTCCTGGAGCTCCAGAGACGTCACTCGGGCGCGAGAGACGACTCGGCAGCAGCTGGCTAAAATTAGCATGTGGGTTTTTTCTCTCTCGTTGCTTGTAGTGATGATCGGAGTCGATGATGAAGTACGTGCGGACAGTGATGATAGTTTTTCTCCCCTGGAGTGGGTAAAAATGGGCGACAAGGCTTCACAGCAGCTTGGTCCCTTAAAGAAGAAGGGAGGGTAGAAAAAAGTATGAAGACGTCGGCGCGCTAAGATGTCGAGGTAAGGGTGACGATAGCAACGTGCAGGCTGAGGTCCAACAAGGCAGAGCCTAGAGGAAAGGCGTGTCGTGTTGAAGGTGGGCTTTTTTGGGGGAAGCAGGGGTTGCACGTCGGTCTTTTTCGGTGCTGGCAGAAGACGCGGTGCAGTGCGGGCGCAGTGAACTCCACCAGAGCTGGGAGCTGTAGTTTGGAGGGGGAGAGGAGGGAGGGGTGAGTCGTGACGGATGGACGGTCTTCTGTTTGGAGAAGGGCTGATGGGGAAGAAGGACGATGAGGTAATTCAATATGTACCTCGAGGGACGGGAGGGTGGGAATGTGTACCTTGTGCTGCCTTGATTGAGTGAGGCAGACAGGCGTAATGCCTAGGTACAAGATGTACCTTTACGGTGATGGTAGTGGTGGTGTTGGTGGTGAGAGAGCTCTGAGCTTACCTGAGGTAGGTACCTCAGGTAGCTTGCTTATCAGTGAGTTGCTAAGGAGGAGGAAAGGTCCGGGCGTGCCGAACAGCTTTCCATAAACAAGTGCCTACCAAGGTAAGTAGAAGAGGTTTGGCGGGGGAAAGAAAGGTCAGGTTGTCGCCAGGTAATTCTTCTTGCCGATAGCGAAATTCCAAAGTCCAGGCCTCTCGACAAAGGAAGGAAAAGGGTCACTATACCTTTGCTTTGGATGCGAGCAAGTGGTTGATGCTGCCAGAAGCCTTTTTGGATGATAAGGCGCAGGGCGACGGTGCTGTGTGGCCCGTGTGACGTACAGGTAAATGTGTAGCTCAACAGGGTAAGTACAAAGTCAGTCGGGTACCTAGGTGTCGAGAGTGGGGTGGGGATGGTGCGTGGGTGACAGTGCAAATCTAGGGAGGCAAAATAGGTACCCTAGGTAGGTAGGTAGGTAGGTGTCTGCAGGGGAAGTGGCAGGTTGAAGAAAGAAGGCGCGTCAGGAACAGACACGTCGGAAAAGAAATGGCAGAGTCGGGCAAGTCCCTCCTAGGTTGGTAGTCTGTCTGTCTGAGTGCTGCTGGCTACGTCAATTTTATCAAATCGGTTCTTGGTCGCTGATTCGACTTCTTCCCGGTGTGCTGTTCTTCCCTGTATGTAGGTAATACGGATGCCGATGTAGATGAGGTAATGTCGCGGCAGTCAAGAGACATGCAGGAGCCGAGTAGTCGAAAAAGGGGTATGCAGAGACAGATTGAGGCGATCTGCACACACAACGGCGCAACAAGCAACGGCCAATTTTAGGTTATTCTGGCCTGAGGTGGACAAAGAATATAGGCAGGGGCAGGTTGGGATTCTTTTTCTGTGAGATGCAGGGACGATGTACTTCTTTGACGATGTGATGCGCAGCTTTTGTTCGTAGGTATTCTGGGAACCCAAAGGGCAAATAACGAGCGAGTGTCTGTCTGCTTACCTGTCTGACTGCCTGTCTGGGCACCAAAGATTCTTGAAAATGTGATATGTGTGTGGCCTCTGCCTTCAAGGTAACAGATACGGGCCAGAAGGTGCTCCTTGGATTTCGGCATCAATTTCTATCCAGAGACATCACGAACCCAAAGCTTTCCGTGTGTGGGTCAGAGCTGTTTAGTCTGGCCTGGCAGCATACCACTGAGAGTCTAAAGTGTCAAAGATCCGACGAAGTCAAGACCGTATTATAAACGGGCTCGAACGTGACCCAAACCCAGTGTACCCAGGTAGATGGCTACCTAGTCCAGGAACCCGAGGAAAAAACACCTAATGCCCCCGTCGTCTTCTTGTCGCCGACTTCGAGACCTTGCGGACTTCCTAGTTAAACAACTTCTGAACCATTCCTTTGAAGGGTTATTTTTTCATCTGTACCTACCTATTCAGTGAAGTGAACCCCGAAGCTTTGGCCGGATGGCCGCCCCGATTCAAGACAATCAACGTAGCACTCGGCCTCTCGGCGACCCCCCTTGCTCGACCCGGCTCTTCATCCCGCAGCTGTCCGTGCTCCCCGAGGGGCTTGGAGCTCATGCGGGGCTGGTATATGGGTGGGTGTTTTCTGTGGCCCTTGCCCCTGCTGTATACCTCGATGGCCCTCCCCCCCCCCCCGAAGCACGCTTCATGTGGCAGCCCGTTGACGCCGAGCAAGATTGCAGGGTCGAATTCAAGACGGCTCTGGAGCAAGATGCATTTGAATTTGAAAGGTGACTTCATGTCTAGACATTGCCCTACTCGTTGTTCACCGTCCCCTCCAACATCCGACGTTGTTCTGTCATGGCTGTCTGCATTGTTTCCCCTGGTGGTCTCTCCTGTGTTGCACTAACTAGGCTAGTGTCGCCCGTCCACCTCGCTTATCGGGCTATCGGCCGCTAAGACCAATCAGCCCAACCCGTCGTTTCTGAGGGATGAGGTTTTTTTTTTGGGGGGGGGGGGGGGGGGGGTTGGCTTTACTTTCGTCCACGACTCACAGAGGCAAGCATTGATCATTGATGCAATGAGCCAACCCCCTGCCATCTTACCGGATCACCTACTATCGCTGTTGAGCTCAGAACTCGCCTAATATCTTGAGGGTTGGGATCTTGACACTGACACACCTTCGCATATCGCAGCCCTGCGACCTGAATCCAAACACTGCAACTACCCATCCTCCAATATTGTTTGTTATCTGCGATAACAATTATTGTGGATCAGCAAAGCTAGTTAGCATCCGCACAAGCATCTGCTCTGATAGGGGGTTCTCCATACGTTTTGCAACTTCGATAGGTACTCACAACGAACAAGCCAACTCCACTGTCGAACTGCTTGACCTACTGCTTGGGGGTACAGATATGTACCCTGTGTTTACTCCAACTTGAAGACGCATCCACATAATGGCTACGCAACTGCGGAAGAAGCTGGTGTATTCGGTTGACAGTCCCTTCTCTGCAACACATTGGTACGGTCCTTCTATCTACCTACCTACCTACGCTTTTGTGCTCGCTCATGCTAACGAAGAACAGGCCCGATATTACCCCTGAAGATCAAGATGCAATTCTAGAACTTCTCCTCAGGTATGTTTCGAACCTCTCCATTCCTATTACTCTGGCGAGATCTGTCTTTTCGTGACAAATAAGCTTGCTGACAAGAAACACAGCCTTTTGTCCCCTCTGGGCCAATACCGTCAGAGGCACATCAAGCCCTCAGAAGGCAAGCGTACATCCAAGAGAAAGAGAACGGCACCGGGTGCAGCCTCGACCGAACCGGTCAAGAGCGAACGCCCACCAGCACCGGAGCTCGCCTCCTTCATCGACGTCGGCCTAGTGGCAATTACACGCAACCTTGAAAAGCTTGCGGCAGGTCAGCAGGGTTTCGAGGGTACCTCCAAACACGATAACGCCGCGGCGAACTCGCCTAGCCCGTACTCTATTATATTTGTTGCACGCTCGGGTCAGCCCTCAGCCTTCAACTGCCAACTCCCCCAGATGGTCGCCGTTGCTTCCAAGAGCTCGCCGTCTGAGCCTCCGACGCGGCTTGTAGGTTATTCGAGGCCGTGCGCCGAGAAGCTCAGTGCTTGCCTAGGTATTCCAAGGGCCTCGGCGGTTGGAATACGGGTCGGTGCTCCCATGTCCAAGGCTCTGGTCGATTACGTTCAGCAACACGTCTCTCCCGTCAGAGTGGCTTGGCTTGATGAGGCTGAGAAAGCTGTGTATCGCCCTACACAGTTGAAGATAGACGAGAAGATGGTGCCGGCGAAGAAGAGCGGCAAGGCTTGATTTTAAGCATCGATATCGCCAGTTACGGAGGCTGGAGAGGTGCCAACTTTTGGACAGGCTTTAATACAGAAAAGCTGATTGAGTAATCTGTAAGTTCTTAAACAATTTTGTCGGTCAAGTCCCACCAGGTCATCCTGTACAATAACAAAGGCTACATAGCCATTCCTTCATCGTGTTCATCATTTGGGCACTGAATAATTCTTGGCCCTTCTGCCATCTTGTGTGCCTAACCACCCTCATTTTCAATGCGCAAGTTTGACAAATGAAGCTTATTTTCATGGATATGGTAGTTGCAACTGCTGATTATCCCTAACTGCCGGCACATTCTCACAATAAACCAGCCATGTACAATGCAATGAGCATTATTATCCAACATCTATAGAGTACATATGTGCTGGCTTCCTTCTTTAAGCTCTTACTTGAAGTGACATCTACCTACTTTGTTTCATCCTAGGCACTTACATAGGAAGTAGCAAAGCATAACCCACTCCTTCCACTCACGATATCATGGGAGAGGGGCAATGCCTTCCTGGCCTCGACTAGAGCGCAAATGCTCTTGCCTGGCTACTCATCAACGCAACAAATCGCCTGGGAAAGCGTGCCGGTCTCTTTTTCAACGCATTAGCTGCTGAGCGATAACCTGTAAGATCCTGCCCTTTGCCTCCGCTTTCTCTCTCAAGACTCTTTTGTTTTTGTTTTACTCGAACCTTCTTTCCCTCCTTCCTTCCTTCCTCCCACATCTTCCCGATCCCCACCATCACCATCACTCTTTCGAAGCCTTTTTCGCCTCTTCGCCATCCTCTCCCACCAAGATCACCAGTCGTCGAAAAATCTCCACGTTCTACACGCTTTCTCTGACTCAGCCTCAAGCCAAGGCTCAAAGTACCATCAGGAACGACTCTGTCGAGGTCACCAGCGCCCGAACTGGAAAAAGTAAGTCACTTGCTTCTCTCCCTAACCGCTCTTCTGCTTTTGATGTTTCCATGCTTCTTGGGCATAGGTCATCCCGCCTATTTCTCTCTCTCTCTCTCTCTCCCGCCTTTTATTTTTGTTGCCTCTCTTCAATGCACCTTCCTGGCCAGTTCATCAAGTGCTTCGTGATTCTACCTAAATGGACGTTATCATAATGTTCGAAGCTCATCTATCTAATGCTTCAGATCCTAGTACCACCATAGACATACAAGCGCCAACGACAGTCAATACAGTTGACAGCATGGATAAAGCTGCCCAAATGGAAGCGGCCAAGGCCTTGGCACAAGAGTTCAGGTCTGGAAGTAGTTCCAGGCGTGGCGGTGGGACTCGAGCCGGTTGCAGGGGAGCGAGCCGCGGCGTGGGTGCAGGGCAAATCGCGGAAACCTCTCGATCCCAGTATTCTCGGGGCACAACGAGTAAGTCGTCTCCAGGCAAAGTACATCATCCTATTCACTGACGATTCTTCTTTCCTTCATAGGCCAGCCCACGCCAAATGCCTCCTTCACTCAAGCATTTCCGAAAGTTGACCCTGCCCTTGCGAGCTGGCTTGGGGGCCACAGAGAAAACCAGACCAAACCTGCAGCCTTCATGCAGGTCCAACCTATTCCGAAGCCGACTAACATCACTCACAAGCCTGTACCTGCTTCAGCTCCAGCCAAAAGCAACACTTCTCAAGGCCAGCTAAATGTCTCAGCGGGCGCCAACTTGGACAAGATCACTTCGACTTTGAAGCCCAGTGGCCTTGAGAAGAGTCATTGGGGCACGGCGGAGCCAACCGGCGCCCGTACTCAGAATGTAATCAATGTTGCGGAGGCTGAGCTCGACGCTAGCTTGACCGCCAGAGCTTCTGCCGTGCTTCTCAAAGATGGAAAGGATACCATCAACCGACCTGCCATTAACCTCGATGGGCAAATCTCTCGTCTTCTTGAGAAGGGCCAGAGCAATGGCGAGATAGATAAGACGGCGAAGACGGCCGACAACAACATTTTGTTCCTGCAGCAGCCAAAGGCCGGTACGATATTATGGGCTCTTCAACAGCTTGAAGCTGGGTTGGAGCTTCCTGACCCACAGGAGTTGAGAGCTCGCGGAGCCGCAACCGAAGGCCGCCATTCCCCGTCTGAGACTGCCATGCCACGAGACAGATTCTTTGCCACGGCGCGAAAGGACGTCAACAGAGCTACGGACCATCAGATGGTCAAGGAGTCCATGGCCAATGAGTCCAAGACGGATGATCTCAATTGCCACTGCCCTAAAAGAAGCCACCCTGTTATTGGCCTGGCAGCTTCGAAGTACAACACAGACGCAGACGGCGATGTTGACATCTCCGGAATGTCCACTGCGGCTCGTAACAAGTTTGCAGTCAACGTCGTTCTTCAAGACCACGCTATGGCTGACTGCCCTGTTCTGCTGAGAACCAAGGCAAAGTACCCCTTGTACTTTGGTGCGAACCCGGCCACGGCGACGGACGAAAATGACAGCCTCAGTGTCACCCGCTGGGAGGATTCTCACCACATGATCCCTCTACCCGCTCAGCAGCATCAGCAGCAGCCTCAGCCTCAACCTCAGCAGCAGCTTCAACCTCAGCAGCAGCAGCCTAGTAGAGGCAGAGGTCTCATGTCTTCTATTTGGGCTTGACTCGTTCTCGGAGAATGCACAGATTCAGTTGGGATGTGACCACCATTCGAGCCATTTTGCGTCAACTACCAGATGCTGATTCGATAGTCTCCCTACGATGACATATCGAAACACGTCATCATGACACTGGAACAGGCGACTATTTGCGGCCATTCCAAAAAATATTGTTCGGATGACGATGCAATAAATTGTCTCTTACGGCTGGTTCTCTTTAATGGTGCCCTATAATGGCACAACCTGAGAAACCGCTCAAAGGGGGCCAATTTCTGATTACATTGGCTCCAGGATGGGCGTTCGGAAATGACGAATATGCCGAGGAGGTAAAGGACGGTTGGGGGAATGAGAAATGGTTGGTTTGGTATTTGGGAAAGGATGATTCGAGGGCTCGGCGAAGAAGGAGCCGTCGTTGTGACGCCGGTTCTGGCGTCTAACAGTACTTGTTCCGTCGCCACAGTCTATTTGTTCAGAGATGTAAGAGAGTCCATCCGAACGGACCTTAGATAGTCACTCAATCAACGAGGTTTTGCGGAGGAATTATTTGTAGCCTTGATCGTCGATGTCGATGCGCGGGTGTTGCACAAGCATTTCACAGTAGCGCGGCTCGGAGCGGCCTCATGACTTTCACGACGTGAGCTTAAGGTTATGCATGTGGTCATTAAATATTGGACAAGATCGCCTATTTTATGTCCCAACAACTCCTTCTATGCTCTGGAATTCCCATCCTCTTTTTGTTTTACGCGTTACTAATCTCCTTTTCTAACAACTTGACACCCTCCCGCACCTTGGGTGAGAAATGCCTCCGCAGCAGCTCGCCCTCCCACACTGTCGTTGCGAACGGGTTACTACCCTCGACGCTCTCGCTCAGCGCGTTATATGTGCCGTCGCCCTTCCTCTCCTCGGTGCGCCACAGGGCGGCAATCTTCTTGCCATGTGTGTGCGAGACGTCCTGCATCAGTGCCAGCACCGCCTGCGCCGACTTGTCGGGCACGTGCAGCGCCGCGGACATGAGCTGCTTCGAAAAAGCCGCCAGCCGTAGCGGCGGGACGGAGCGGATCTGGTAGGCGGGCAGAAGCACGGCCGTCAGACAGCGCAGCAGCAGGACGGTGGTGGTCTGGAGGTTCACGCGGTTGTCGCGTGTCGCCGCGGCGGCCGAGGGCTGGATGTGCAGGGACTTTGAGGTCAGCTCGAGGTCCGGGTTCATGGAGAAGGAGGGGAGCGAGGTGAAGAGGTGGGTGACGAAGTGGGAGAGGTCGAGGTGTAGCTGAGCACGGGAGTTGTGCGCGTCCTGGCCCGCGAGCAGGGCGAAGGCTGTCACGGTGCAGAGCAGGGCTTCGCGGGTTGTGTTACGGGACGGACCGTCGTCGTCATCTTCTTCTTCTTCGTCATCGTCATCACCGCCGGCTCCTTGGCTTTGTTCGCCTTCGACATCCTCGGCATCTTCGGCGTCCTCCTGGGCGTGGCGGATGAGATCCTTAAGGGCCTCCAGCAAATCACCAAAGAAGTCTTGGTTGATGAGGTGGGCGTACTTGGCCAGGCCCTCGAGGACGGCTCCCATGAGATGCGGCACGCGCATCTTGAGGATACGGAAGTAGGACGCGAACACGAGTTTGAGGGTCTCGGATTGCATGCGCTCGCGTTCCTCGTGGCTGACGAGGGCGTCGGCCTGCTGCATGTCCTTCTCGATGGCCTTTTGCTCCTTGAGCATCTTGCGCTCCTTCTTGGTGCGGAACTCCTTCTTGAAGCTCTTGCGTGACTGCGGCGGCGGCGCGCCCGGGTCTCGCTCCCGGTCGACGCGGTCCTGCGACGCCTTGCCGGCGAACTCGGATAGCAGGCGCAGGTGGAGGAACAGGTTGGGTACGCTCTCGTCGACGGCGAAGCCGCGGGCTTTCATCATCTTGGTCAGCAGCGAAACGGCCTCCATCGAGGGCCGGCCCTCCTCGTCCTCGACGAAGAGCGTCTCGAGCGATCGGCGGCATTTCACGTAGTCGGCATCGATCTTGCGCTTGGAGAGCTTGCTGACGAGGATCTTGAGGAGGTCGTTGCGGAAGTTGAAGTGCGGCACCGCGGTGACGAGCGTGCACGCGCAGGAGATGGCAACGCTCGAGATGCTCTGCCCCGTCTGGCGCGTGGCAGGGATATCGGCCTTTGCCCACTTGGCCAGCTCCTTGATGTAGGCCTGGTAGTTGGATACGAGGGCCTGCTCGAAGGCGCGCAGCTTGCGAACCTCCTTAGAGAGCTTCTCGACAGGGGCGTCCTCGGCGACGGGGCGAATGCGGTAGCCCGGGATGACGTCCTTGTAGACGGCAAGCTGGGTGGCCAGCGTGAGCTTTTGGATGGCCTGAATGCGCGACTGGCCGATCTTAGCGAGGGCCTTGAAGGCGCCGACGTTCTCCTCTGGGTCCTCGTTCAACGCCATGGCGATCTTGGCGAGCTCCTCCTTGGCCTGGTGGATCTGGACGGGCTCAGGTAGGTTCGACTCTTCCTCCTCTTTCCTGCGGTCCTGGCGCAGCCGTTCGGCGGCGGCCTCGGCGGTGGCGTCCTCGTCCTCGCGGCCCTCGAGCCATTCGCCGTCACTTTCGACCGAGGCGGCATCATCATCTCTGTTGTCGCCCTCGAGGGACTGGTACTGTTCGACACGGCCATCGGCCGTCTTAATCGGCAGCCGGTTGCTGTTCTTCTTCTCCTTCTTCCCCTTGCGTGGACGGTTCTCATAGTCCTGCTCCAGATTCCAGCCAGCCGCGCTCTTGAAGAAGGACTTCTGGATCTTCTTGGAGCCCTTGCCGGCGGTGTCGTGCTCGTCTTCGGGGGGCGGCGTGAGCCTGCGGCGTTTGGTGGCTCTGGAGGACATGTTTTAGGGAGATTAAAGAGCGTGCAGTCGATCGTGTCCGTCTGGTGTCGGTGGTCGATGTTGTTCTATTTCGCTGGCCCTCAATTCTCTTCTCTCCACGTCGGAGGGAAAGATTTCTCGATGCGCGGATAGATTGAATGGGGGCCCCGGCGGCTCTGAAAGAGGGACCGTCGAGAACTTTTTAGTGGAGTCATATCAATCAGGCCAATGATAAACCCGGACACCCCTCAGACCGCCCGAAATTTTTTGGGTTTCTGCCGCTACTCCAACCTTTTCGCATCGCGATGCACTTCTGCATCCCACTCTCGGGCTTGGTAGCGATTGCAAGTCTTTTCCTCCCCTCCCGAAGAAACGCACCCTTTTTCTACACATCAACAGCCTGAATCCCCAAGAAAAAGGGCAAGAAACTAAAACAGATTGCCCACCATGCGTCCCCTTACGGAAAAGGAGACCGAGACCCTCTTCAACAAGCTGGCTAGCTACATGGGCAGCTCGCTCAAGAACCTCATCGCCCCGCTCGACAACGGCCCCGAGCCGGACCGCTACGTCTTCCGCATGATCCGCGACCGCGTGTACTACGTGCGCCTCTCCGTCGCCAATCTGGCAACCAGCATCGCCCGCGAGAAGCTTCTCAGCATCGGCATCTGCTTGGGTATGTTCCTGCGCGCATCCAACCATATCCGTGTACCATGACACTCTGCGGCAAACGTTGCGACTAATCCGCTCGATACAGGCAAGTTCACAAAGACCGGCAAGTTCCGTCTGCACGTCACCGCGCTTCCGGTTCTCAGCGAGCACGCAAGATACAAGATCTGGGTCAAGGTATGTTCCGGCCACCCCCCGGCAGGGCCTATCGGAAGCGACATTCGCTAATACCTGCCCCTGAAAACAGCCCAATGGAGAGATGCCCTTCCTGTATGGTGGCAACATCGTCAAGGCCCACGTCGGCCGCTGGTCCGAAGACTGTCCGGAACACCAGGGCGTCATCGTCTTCTCCATGGACGACAAGCCCCTCGGCTTCGGCGTCACCGCCCGCTCGACGGCCGAGGCGCGCCGTCTCGACCCCACTGGTGTTGTGTGCTTCAGGCAATCCGACTGCGGCGAGTACCTGCGCGACGAAGATACCCTCTTTGCCGGTTAAACGGATTTTGTTTTGTGTGTGAAGGAATGGAGGAGGACGGGAGGAGACCGGAATGCCGACTCTGCTTCTGGCTTCTTTGGGCATATCATTTTATGTTGTACATCTTTGGGACGGCGTTTTTCGGTTTACCAAAAAAGAAGAGTCAGAAGACGCGGTGGGGCATTTTGACGGCGTTTCTTGTTGGTCATCAGCAGTCTTGTTCTTTCGGTCGATGTTATAGCTGGGGGACTACGCTGGTACTGCCGGTGGCCTTTCGCTGCCCCCTCAACTAATACTATGCAACCACCTGAAGGATCCACGCAGTGGTTTTGCACGTGTTCGATCACATATCAGTTACACTGGTGGCCGAGAAGCAACTGAACAGCGAATGGCTTTATAGTGGTGCCCTAGTTGACGAGAGCTCATGTGCTGGTCGTTCCCGACAATGCCAGCAGGTCCAACAATTATGCCATGTATCGCGGTACTATCAGCTCCTCGAACCATGGAAAAGAGGCTGCTTTCTGATTCATCACGCGTGCCCAAGTCCCCCTTCCGCATCCCCACCCCCGCCCCTGTCTCTCTGACTTCATGGCTTCTGTTCGTATCCCGTGATCCCCGAAACCACCTCCTCGACAATCTGCTCCTTGACCTTCTCGATGCTCGGCGTTACCGGCCGACTCTCGCGGCTAAAGATTCGGATATGCTGCCTCTCCGCGACGTACTCGCTGTCGGCGTACCCCAGCAGACCTCCGATGTCCGAGCTCTGGTGGCCCTTGATGCGCATGATCTCCGGAGCGGCGTAATTGACGAGCGCACGGCCGACCTCGATGGGCGTGCCGCCCCATGGCTTGCCGCCAGGAGTTGCGCTCGCGCCGTGCAGCCGGTCGACGACGACGAGCCGGACGGCCTCCTGCTGCGCGAAGTTGCCCTCGACGTCAAGCACGCCGGCGGGGAGCAGTCCTGCCTTGCGCAACAAGGCGCTGTGGGCGCCGGAGTCGATGTACAGCGTGCCGTGGGGCTTGAGGCCGTGGATGAGCCAGAAGTGGCGATCGCGGATCGGGTCCGAGGAAGGGAGGAAGCGGGTGTGCAGTGGCGGCCTCTCGACGGACTGGTCGAGGCGCAGGGAGGCGGTGGACTGGGACATGGGGTCTTCGGCGTGGTCGTGATGGTGCTCGTAGTCGGTGTCGTGGTCGTCGCCCTCGTGGACGGTGGCGTCGAGGTGCGGGGAGGACCGCTGCTGGGCCTGGACGTAGCGCACGATCTTGACAATGTTGCCCGGGTTGGAAGAGCGGGTGATGACGGTCGTCACGCCCGCCGAGGTTGCTAGTCTCGCGGCGACGATCTTGGTCATCATGCCACCGGTGCCGAGGGAGGAGCCCGCTGTTGAAACTATTTGGGGCGTGTCAGTTTCGGCACGATTCTGTGAGTCCCACATCCTTCCTCAGATGCTTCGACTTACCATCCGCCTGGATGCTGGAGATGTCCTCGACGACCTCGATGGCCTGAGCGTCCGGGTGGGTTCTGGGGTTCTTGTCGTAGAGACAATCCACGTCGGTCATGAGGAACAGCATGTCTGCGTGGACCATGCCGGCGGCGATGGCGGAGAGGGTATCGTTGTCGCCGAACTTGATTTCCGACACCGCTAGGGTATCGTTCTCGTTGACGATGGGGATGACCCCCAGGTCGAGAAGCTCGTTGAACGTGTTTTGGGCATTGAGATACCGCGTCCTCTGCGATCCTGTCAGACATGTTTATGGGTCTCGTCTGGCATTCCGGCTTACATCCGCAATGTCGTTCCGAGTGAGTAGAATCTGGGCGACGGGTTGTCTGAAGTGGCTGAACAAATCGTCCCATAGACTGATGAGCCTGCATTGGCCGATTGCCGCTAACGCCTGCAAGTCCTGTCAGCCATGTTCTCCGAGGTCTCGAGAGTGCAGAAACAGGACTAACCTGCAGTGTTGACAGGTGCTTCGGCCGCTTGTCCATCTCCATGCGAAGAAGACCAACGCCGATGGCACCGGATGAGACAATGACTACTCTATGGCCATCTTTCCTCAACTTCACCGCCGTCTCTACAATAAGACTGAGAATGGATAAGAGGGGTTGGTGAGTATCCTCATCAACAATGGAGCTTGTGCCTGTTGAAATGAGTTGGTATGAATCATCGTGGAAAACAAGCCTGAGCGACTCACCTAGCTTCAGCACCACCGTCAGGGGTTTGCGACTCTCACGGTGCTTCATATCTGCAAGCGAGGGTATATAGAGTTAGTCACAGACGCTCTTCCTCTCTCTTTCTCTCTCTACTTCTAACCTCGCGCCTTTTGCTGCCAACACAGGAACGCAATGCGAAATAAGTACAAATAGCTCCAAGAACAGAAGAATCAAAGGGCGCCCAACGGTGTCATCAGGCACGTTACGTAGGGGAGAAAAATACTGGATCCTCTTACACGTTGGACCACTCTCTTCCGCCATTGCCAGAAACTCAGGCCAGCCAGTTGTCGAGTAAATGTGGGACGCTGGGACGAAGAGGGTGGTAATGTTCAAGGTCCCTGGTCAGTGGTATTTTGCGCGCCCTTTGTCGTCAGGCTTGGTTTCTGCTCGCGGCGCTGGGCGACTGGTTCGGTAGGGGGGGAAAAACCCTGCCGGAGGGCCCGACATCGGGATCGTCCGGCGTAACAGAGAAGGGCGGGCGGGAGAGGACCCGGGAGTCAAGTCGGAAAAGTCCTGTGATTGGGCGGTCGCCTTTCTCTAGAATTTGAAATCCGGGGACAGAGGTGGCCCATGCCGGTACTCTGTGATCTTCGCCGATAACTCATCTCTTAGCGGTCGCTTCTCCGAGTTGCTTTCAACCCTGCTGACCTGCCCTGAAGTAGATATCATGCACGCATGTAGCTTGAAAGTTGGGGAATATGTTAGGCTGGCTTGGCGTATCACCAAGTCAAGTTGCGTATGAAGGGCGCGCCTTTGTTGATCGTATCTGGAGCAACTTTAGGGTTGGGCGATGCGAGACCGAACCCATTGGCTTCAAGTTGCAAAGCGGCGAAGGCCAAGAACACTCCTGCTGCGACTCCGATGTCAATAGCACAATGCTACTACTGAACCATCAAGCACGCATTGGTAGATATCTTTGAATATGGTTTGGCGACGAAAGGGGGACCGACGATATGGCTGGTAAATGGCCTACCAAACTGGCGGTTCATCAGCTTGTTAGCACTGTTAGTTAGCCTTATCGATAGCGGCCAAAATTTCCCCGATCTGATACCATCCGCGACCTCCATCCTGGCCAAGTCACCTACCCTTTCAATCAATTGCCTACACCCAGCGACAACTTTCATAGCACTACCCAACCCCAATCACCCAGCATGACGATTCTCGACGATAATCAAGTGCCTGCGGCGTCCTCCGAGGCCCCCTCGACGACGGCAGCAGCAGCGGCGGCAATCCCGTCGACGCAGCCGCAGCAGCAACAACAACAACCACCGCCGCGTGAACTCCGTAACGATCCCGCCCGTACGGGCTTCGACCCGCAGACCAAGTGGTGGATGAATTACTTCAATGTACTCACCGGTCGCATGACCCCCGAGGGCCAGTTTCACTACCGCGAGGCCCGCTACCGCGCCAACGAGGAGCGCGACTGCAAGCGCTGCGAGGAGCACCGCGACTGGCTGCTCGCCTTCTCCCCGACCGTGCGCTTCCTCAACGACAAGATCACCGCCCTCAATGGCAACCTCGACTCGTCCAACATTCTCTGCAGGCGCTGCCCCGCCCGCCTGACCGAGGACGGCGAGGTGCACCGCCAGTCCGGCGGCTTCAGCCCTGCCCACGGCATCCTGATCTGCGCCAACGAGGTGAGGGACCGCAAGCACCTCGAGGACACGCTGTCACACGAGATGGTACACGCCTGGGACCATTTGCGGTGGAACGTCGACTGGATGGGCGACTTGGACCTGAAGCATGCGGCGTGTACAGAGGTAGGCCACCCCGTCGGACGCTTCCCGAGACCCAGGGAGGGGGTTGTGAATGGAAAGTTGACTTGCGCACAAACAGATCCGCGCATCGACGCTCAGCGGCGAGTGCAGGTGGACGAGGGAGGCCTTCACGAGAGGCAACTGGAGCCTGTCGCAGCAGTTCCAGGACTGCGTGCGGAAGCGCGCCATTCAGTCCGTGCTCAACCGGCCAAGGTGCAAGGACGACGTGCAGGCGACCAAGGTGGTGAACCAGGTCTGGGAATCGTGCTTCAGCGACACGCGGCCCTTTGACGAGGTTTATAGATGATGGGATGGCGAAAGGAAGGAAGACACGATGATAATGGTGGTGACGGATGGGCTCGGGAGACGAGCATGTGTGTGTGTGTGTGTGTGTGTGTGTGTATGTGTGTGTGTGTGTGTGTACAATACCCCCCAAAACAGCTGGATGCACTACTGTATTTATTTTCATGGAAGCAAAACACCCAAAATAACAGCAATACTTGACGACGAATGGCTATGCTTGTCTGGTTTTCTCTCTCCTCTCTCTTCATACTTGAAAAAACGACGGACATTAACGGTACCCAACTCCCGTACATGCAAATGGAAACCACACTTCCCTCCAAAACCCCAAGCCATAGATAGATCAGAGCCCGCCTGAATCCGTAAAGAAGAAACGCCGTTAATCCTACAAGGGCCGTTATGCCTCGATAGTTTGTGATGCATGAATCATAAGGGTCATTAATTAGGAGCTCCTCTCGCGGTTGGCGGCTCTCTCGCCCTTGACGCAGTGCTTTACGATCCAAGGATGGGTCTGGACCTGCTCCAGAGGTATTCTCTTCTCGGGGTCGAGGACGAGCAACTGGGTGACGGCATCAGCATGTAGTCTTAACAAAAACGGTGCATTGGGTAGCACGTTGACTCACCTTCTTGATCAGGTCCTTGGCCTCGGGACTGACAAACGACGGGACGGTCATGTCAGCCCGGGCAATCCTCCTCTGCGTCATGACAGGCGTGTCCTCGAAGGGCGCTTCGCCGACAAGAAACTCGTACGTCAGGACACCCAGACTCCAGAGGTCGACCTTTTCGTTGTAGTAGTTGTCCGAGCTGCCGGGCTTGATCATTTCAGGCGGAAGGTAGTCGAGGGTACCGCACATCGTGTTGCGGCGGTTGTTAGGGGCGTGGACGCTCCAGCCGAAATCCGAGATCTTGATCTCGCCGTGGATGCCCATGAGGATGTTTTCGGGCTTGATGTCTCTATGGATAACATGCTTGCGGTGCAGGTAGCGCAGAGCTGACGCCATCTGGGCGATGTACTGCGCCGACTTCCACTCAGGGAAGCGGCTCTCCTTGCGTAGGTGCTTGTACAGCTCGCCCTTGCCAGCGAATTCGAGAATGAGGAAGACGCGCTTGCTGTCGTGGAAGTGGCCGTATAACTGGAGAATGTTGGGATGTCGCAGGTTGCTCTGGATCTCGATCTCGCGGCGAACCTGCTTCTCGACGCGGCCCTGCTGGAGCTCGTTCTTGTGCAGGACCTTGAGGGCGCAGATGAAGCCACTCGTGCGCTCTCTCGCAAGGTATACGCGGCCGAACTTGCCCTTGCCCAGAGGCCGGCCGATCTCGAACATGCCCAGATGGAACACCTTAGGCGTCGAGGGCTCGAGGATGATGGACACGGCGGACTTGCGTTCGATCTCGGCGACCTCATCTGACGTCCTCGACGAGGTTGAGGGGAGGGGCTTTCTTGTGGGCGACGCAGGGTTTTTCGCATGCCGTTGGACGGTTTGCGAGGGCAGCGTTACCGAGGCGACGGCGTTGGTGCTCTGGGACTGGAGTGCAACCTTGACGAGGTTCGGTCTGCTCGAGCTCTGGGAGAGCTGTGATGTCTTGACCAAGGACTGTACGCCTCGTGTCAGCCATGGTACTGCCGGGTGGGGAGAGCACGCCGACGAGAGGCACGAACCTGGGTCTTGGAGTAGAGCTTGCCGCCGTCGACAGGCTCATTCTCGTCATTGACGGACATGCGCTCAAAGCGCGACTCCAACGTTCGAGTAGCCATCTTTGCCGGAGGTGCGTAACTAAGACGAGCGTTCCCTGCTGGTTAGAAAGAGATGCACTGGGAGGGTTTCTGGGATTGAGGAAACCTGGAGTTGGTTGTCAGGTTTATTAAGAAAGGTTTCGGATAACGATGCACCAACCTCTGTGGAAGCTAAACAACGGGGGTCGGGGTGGTTGCCAGGGAGACGGGATCCAGCCAACCGCAACAACAGGGCAGCGACCTGCCCCGCTATTTTCAGGAACAGCACCGTATGCTACGGTCTACCTGACTCTTCCCTCCCCCCACTTTCCACTCCAGCTGATGCCTCCATTGCTGGGAACAACCGCCTCGTCTGAGCTATCAGCCGCTGTCAGCGGTCTGACGTGAACATTTCCAGCCCATCCAAGATCTAAGCTTGATCCTTCCCAGCCCCGTTTCAAGGCATGCGCCTGGCCAATGGTTGGTTAGTCAAGGTGTGTTGCCCAGGAAGCTCTGTGTTCTGTAGAGGTCGAATGGCATCTCCGCTAGGCACTATCCACACCCCATATCCCAGTTCCAGCATCGCCCTCCCATGATAGTTGCATGCAGCTCACTCAACACTACGGCATTGTGATGATTCTTAGTGACGGGATGAAAAGGGTGGGAGCACCCACAAACGACTTGAATCGAGTGTGGTTGCTGTACCCGTCGAGTAGCGCCTGTTACCTCTTGGCTTGTAAGACAGAGGTTTTAATCTCACTGCGGTGTTGATCAACCAACGAGCAATGATTATTCCAGATCAACTTGAGGTTATCACCACGCTTGTCACGATAGAGTTCATATCTCGCTCCATACTCGCCCCATACCTCGGCCTTGATGATACGTTCCCCAAGTTTCATTTTTGAAAGATCATACGCACCGTTCGGGTGGGAAATGTTAACCAAACTTCTTAAATGTATCTCCGATGAGCTACCACGTCGGTATATCGAAGGGTCACCAGCCCGCGCAGTCCTCTTCGCATCAACTGGAATAACATGCCGCAGACGTCCTTCTACATTCAAGAACTTCGAGGGTTACAATCCAGGTTCAACACTACCATACCTATTTCTTCTCCACCAAAGATCCCGAATTCGTCGACAGCGTTCAGTCTCAACAGACACAAGATGGAATGCTATCATCCGAGTCCGACCCTGCCGGTCGTCCCTAAATGTCGCCTACTACCTTTGGAACTTCTAAAACAGAAGGCCTATGCAATCGGGCGCCATGTCGAGATTTACGTCAAATGTGACCGGTGCGACAGAAGCATAATAGCACCCGTGTCATGCAACTGGGTCCTTAGGATGAGCGAGGACAAGATCCGATTTCCGGGGCCGGTGACGACCATGATCCGAGTCTCCCCTCAGCTGTGTCCTGGATACAACGACGGCAGCTGCATCGCCATGAGAACCCCCGAGTACATCCAGACCTGGGTGAAATTGAAATCGGTTCCCGGCGTACTCAAGACGGACAGGGAATGGTTAGAGCTTCGACACCCGCCAGCGGAGGGATATTCCGCACCGCCCGAATGGCAGGACAGACTGAGGCGTGCAACGAAGTTGATGCCCTCTTTAACGCCCCCCTATACCCGCTACCTCTGCTGGAGGTTCGCCTGGCATCTCTTCTGGCACCACAAAGGCATGAGGCACAAGGACGCCCCCCTCGAGAGGATGTGGGGAAACGTCGCGGCGGACGTCCTGCTGTGGCATTTCCAGCTTCTCGGGGATGCGGACCTCGAAGCCTTGTATTGCACGAGTGTAAGGAGCCTCGTCGGGTTGCTCGTTTGTCAATGGGACTGCGGCATCACCATTCTCGAGATGTTCTATGCCGTAAGACGAGACCTCGACAAGCCCTGCTTCAACCCACTCAAGTCGGCCGTCCAGCGGGCCGACACGGCCATGCGCAAGTACATCACAGCCCATGTCGCTAGAGTCGGCCATAAAGAGCAAGAATATCGACGGTGGATGGTTAGCGATGCCTTTCTGGCCATTGAAGACAAATTGCGAGAGCATATGGGGGAAGAAGAGCATTTGTTTCTTACCGAGCGGTGGTCCCCCCCTTTGCCACTCCTGAACGAGGATTTCGGACTCTTCTCATAGGACGACGTTGAGGATATAGCAGAAAACCCGAGCTGATCAGGTGAACATCGAGGGGAGGAGAGCCCCTCGGAAAAAGGAAAGATAGGGAGTTTCTAGGAAAGAATAAGTCGCCGAAGCCCCGAGCTATTCATTACTATAGGAAACAGGTGTCCGCAATTGCTCTATTTTAAGAGTCTAGATGTCTTTTACAGACTTGGGTTAGTGCTAGTTATCCCTTCAATGCTTAATGATCTTCCCTCGGGTTTCAGTTACGTATTATTATTCGAAGCGATTCCTTGCTCGCTGTTTTTTGTAGCTTGACCCAAGTCATGTAACCATGTTTGTTCGGATTTTTGTCACAATTCTCTTCCGTCGTACCGTGATCGTCCTCGCCTTCAGTGCGCCGGTGTGCTCGGCGGCGGCCTTGAAATGACGTTGGGCTCACCGAGACATGCAGGGATCGGGGTCCCGAGACTCTTTTGTGTTCCCCGCCAAACCCCACCATCACAGAGCTCCAGCACAAGTCCCTACCTCCGACCCGAGCTGCACTACACCAGAATCTCTCCTCAACACCAACAATTCCGACCGCCGCCACAAACGATTCCTACCGAAGCACCCTGCAGGATAATCGCGAACGCCCATCAACTCGCAAATCGCAAATCGCAAATCGCAAATCCCAACGACCGACGCCCACGATGAATCACATAACCTCCCCCAACGAGCCGTTCCCGACCCCCTCCGCCCTCGCCGCGGCCACGACAACCCACACCCAGCGCAACTTTCGCGTCGCCTCCCGCAAGCTCCCCATCTCCAAGGCCGGCCCCATCGACGAGATGACGGCCTCGCTCGGAATTCCCGTCCCCGAAATGATCTTTGGCGACAACCTCGTCTCCGTCTCCCACGTACCGACGGGCTGGTCGATCTCCTTCAACGCCTACGACGCTCTCGACGCTGTCGACAAGACGGACAAAAAGATGCTCAAGGTTGCCTACGCCCGGGATTGGTCGTCCAGCAGGGAAAAGACGAGCGCGGGCATCAAGGAGGTTGTCAAACCCTATGACTGGTCTTACTCGACCGAGTACCGCGGCTCGCTGAGGGAGCCCGACGACGCCCGGGAGGGACATCACAGACTCGAGGACACGGCGACGCGGCAGATCCCGCTTGAGCTGCTCAAGCGAAGGGACCCGATTCTCTTCTTCGACGACGTCGTGCTCTTCGAGAGCGAGCTCGATGACAACGGCATCTCCATCGTCAGCGTCAAAGTCCGCGTCCACGAGAAGCGCATGCTGCTGCTGTGCCGACTGTTCATGCGTCTCGACAACGTCATTGTGCGCATCCGGGACACGAGGGTCTACGCCGACTTCGAAACGGACGAGGTCATCCGGGAGTACACGGCCAAGGAGGACAGCTTCGACAGCGTCAAGCGAGTGAGTTTGCAGAGTTCTCTGATCTGTGGATGATTGCTGACGAGGGGGGTTGTGCAGTCACTGTTCATGGAGGGTCGATTGCCGGACGACACTACCATCGCGTTGCGGGACCCGAACCTGCTTTACAATCTACTGCCGACGGTCGAGCAGACGGTACAGAGCGTTTCCCTCAAGCAGTAAAATACGTCCTCTCCCTTCCCCCCTTTTTCCTTTCTCAGTCATTTGCTTCATGGGCTCCTCGTCTCTTCGCGAGGAACTGGCGTCCAGGTCGGGGTATGTAGATTCAGGCGTTCCGGGGCATATGGGGGTGAAAAGTTTACGGCACCTATGAAAGGGTGCCACGATACCTTGGCAAGAATCGAAAAAGATTAGACCATGCTTCGCGCCACCGGCATAACAGGGAATGTAATCGCCATCGGATCCGCATAACAACCCTAGCAGCTGCTTCTGTAACTGATTACCAAAACGCCCCTTGCCCGTCTCGAGATGAGGACGACAATGTCGATACGACGCGTCACGAACGCCACGGACCTTCAGCAACTCAAAAACACCAAACGACGCGACAAGTGTACGCTCAAAGGTATACCTCCAACTAGACCCCGCGCACAACAACCCAAAGACCCAACCGCGTCGGTGTGGATACTTCCGACTTCATAAGCCATGTCAAAGTGAAAAAACCGTCCCATTTTGCCCTTCCCAAGCTCGCCCATTTCTCCTGTTTTCTCCCACAAAAAGCTAGTCAAGAAACAACGAACTCGTCAGAATGATCCCGCGAATCCTTCTCCTCACCGCGCATCCCGGTTCGGTGACGAGGCTTCTGTCATCTCCTCAAACTCAAGCTCCCAGCGATCAACCTCCTTGAATTTGCGCGCCGCCTTCTTCAGCTCGTCAGCGCTGCGGGCGGGGTCGCTGCTCTCCTGGCTCTCAGGGGCGTCGTCTTGGATGGGAGCGAAACTGTCGCCATCGGCCCCGGCCTCCGCCTCGCCTTCCGCCTCAGTCTCGTCCTCGACTGCGCCTTCATTTTCCTTGTCTGACAGACGACGGCTGTAAGTGCGTGTGGAAGAACGCCTCGCCGCCTTGGACTTTTCGGCCGCCGCAGTCGTCTTGCCACCACGGGAGGCCGGCCGATTCGCCGTGACACGGTCAAGAGGCGTGATCTTCGTGCGTCGGGAGCGGGTGCGCGTGCCGGCATACGAGAGTTCGTCGTCGTGCTCGGGGATGTTCGAGGCGTCGACCTCATCCTCCTCCTCTGTGTCGTCCGCGCTATAAGGGTCTCGAGCCTTCTTGTGGCGTCTGCGGGGCAACAGCCCGGTGAGATCCGCCGTGGTGACCTTGGGCGACTTGGCCTGCTTCTTCTGCCGGGACTTATTTCTCGTCGCCGGGAAGTTGGGGGAGTGCGTGAGAGAAGGTGGTGACGAGGCGTCGGAGACATTGCCGTCCCGCGTCGGCGTAGCCGGCGAGGCACGGCGTCGGCGTTGCTTGGTGAGTGTGTGGATGTCGGGCCATGCCTCGTCGCTATTTTCCGAGTCGCTGCTCTCCGGAGGTGCCATGATCTCATCCCTGTTCGGGGTTACTGGGCGAGGGAAAGCGGACGGCCGCGTAGGTGTGAGAACGGGCGAGGGCAGTTCAGAGAGTTCTGAATCGCTGTCGTCATCTCCCAGACCAGGCACAGACTCAGCCTCAGGCTCGGTCCGTGGTGTTTTCACTGGGCGGTCCGCCTCCTCGTGGTTCTCTATACTCTTGCGCTTGCGTGACGCGGTGCTGGAACTGAGCTCCGCCTCCTTCTGGACAGGTTGTGAATCCGGCGCGAGGACCTGCTGCGACTCAGACTCGGGCTCCGTCGTCGCTCGGAGGGGTTGTGATTTGCGCTTGTTCTGCAGCGGCGTCGACTCGGCCTCAGGTTCGAAATCGTCGCCTTCTTCATCATCCGACTCGGGTCCAGACGATAGCTCAATCGGCCGCTGCGCACGCTCCTTCTGCGCCGTGCCCAAGATACTCGGTTCCCTCCGCCGGCGTTTGAACATTCCAATGTTGAAAGTCGAACTGATGCCAGGGGTGCTGCCCACTCCGCGACTGCTCGGCCGGATAGGCGCGTCATCTTTGTTGATGCTAATACTCGGTGCGCGGCCACGGCGCCTAAAGTGGCTAACACTGAAAGTCGAGGTATCCGATCGCGGCGCACTCGGCGGTGCAGCGTCATCGACATTGTCGTCGTCGCCAAGCGTGGTATCGAGCCCCTCAAACATGTCGTCGTCCAGGTCCAGCCCCGTCGTGTCCCTCCGATGCTGAACCGGCGTCGCGCGCGTCTTCCTGCCCAGCTCCAACTCGACCGGAGAGTCGGACTTTTGATGCTGATCGCTCGACGTCTTTGCCTTAGAAGACGTCGTGTCGAGCTCATCCTCCAACCTATCCATGGCCTCGTCTCGCGCGCGGACCGACTTCTCCAGCGCCTGCCTCTGACGCAAACTGGCGCCCCTGCTCAGACGCGTGGACCCGCCCCCCGCGAGGCGAGACGGCTCGCCTCCGTCCTCCTGTTCGAGCTCTTTCCGGATGACCGAGTGCTCGCGATCGCTGTGGCTGTAGATATCGCTGCCCGAGGCGGGCGCGGGGCTTGACTTCGCCTCGGGCGCGACGGCGACGGCGACGGGCGCGGGCGGCGCGCGACGCGCTCGTTTGGGTCTCGGCATGGCTGGGATTCTGGTCTGCTTGTTGATGCTAGGTCGATGTCTGAATAATTTTATACCACGTATTTATCGGAGTCTCAAGAGCTCGGCACGGTTCACATGAAGCCGAGGGGTCAGGCTGTGATAAGGATGGGATGGTTTGTGATATTTTGATGTGATGTGGGAGGGAAACGCCTGCGAGCGGGACGCGTCGCGAGCTCGAACCTTCCGCCAGCAGGGTCGCGACCCACTCCCCAGATTGAGAGCAGGCAGAAGCTAGCGCCACAAAAATCACCAGCCACACCTTGACACCTTCACACAGACACAGACTAGACACTTTACGACATAGTTCACGGCGCACGATCCAGTCATCGGTGTGTAAGTTTGACGCCCAATCGTATGTGCTGGGTCACTCAAGGAACTAAACGATATGCTGGGAGGTAAATATTACATCAGGAGGCATTTACGCCTCGAATTCGTCAGTGTGACTATCTATCTCAGGTGTTTGCGTGTGTGATCCTATCCTTGAACCGTGACTCTTCTCTTTTCTGTTATACAGGGTGGTTTTACATATTGTACAACATTCTCCTTCGCCCAAGCCGAGCAGCACATTAAATAAGAGCTTGGCCCATGAACATGCTCTCCTTGACCTCGGAAACAACGTCCCTCTTGTCGTCTTTTCCAACAAGCACGATACCCCTTCCACGACGTCCCATGCGTCCAGCTCTTCCCAGACGATGGATGAAGTCGATGGTGGTATGTGGGACATCGTAGAGAATGACATGCCGCACCGCCAACGTGTCGATGCCCCTAGATGCCAGGTCGGTGGCGACAATGACCTTGGTGTTGGGTAGCGACCGCTTACCCTCAGGGAGAGACTCGGACACAATTGAGCGCAGGGGCTCCGCCGACGTAAACGAGTTAAGCATTTCGGACTGGCGGTTCTCGGCCGTGTCTCTGTTCAGCGCAACGGCGTCGATGCCCTTGGACTGGAGATACTCAGCCACCTCCGTCGTCTTCTCGCGCTCGTTGACGAAAACCATGACGCGGCGAACGTCGATCTCGCCCTGAATCGGGCCCTCATGCTTGGACGCCTCGCGGCCAATGGTGTAGATGGCGTCAGCACAGGCCAGGTTCTTGTTGTTGCGGTAGGGGTCCTTGACGACGTCGATGACACCGAGCTGGACTCTTCTGGGGATGGCGTGAAGGTTCGGCGTCGTGATGCGGGTCATGTCGGGGAAGTTGTTGGCCAGGTAGTTGTCCAGTCTCTTGGGGATGGTCGCCGAACAAAGAATGAACTGCTTCAGCGACGGCATCGCCCTGTCGATAATGGTCGTGGTGACGGGTGCGAAGCTTCGGTCGAAGAGTGAGTCGGCCTCGTCGACGATCAGGTGACTGACCTGAGAGAGCACGTTGGGGTCGGAGTCGGCGATTGAAGCGAGCAAGTGAGGCGTTGCGATGACCATGTCGACGCCGCGCGGCGAGTACAAGTTCCGCTGGATCGCAGTGGCGCTGATGTTGGCAGAAAGCTTCTCCGACTTGAACTTGACGGCATGGGAGAGCATCTTGGCCACTCTGCCGACCTGGTCGACGAGCTCCGCAGAAGGAACCAGGACAATGACCCGAGGTCTTGCCAAGGTTGGGTGCGGCTCGTCAAACGAGGATAATTTTTTCGACTTGGATGTCTTTTCCCTGGCCCTCTCCTCCTCGAAGCGCTTCTTGTAGGCCTGGATATCGGGGTTTGCCTCCTCGGCAATCTTCATGGCATTGACGGCGGGCAGCAGGTAGGCCAACGTCTTGCCTGAACCGGTCTCGGCCGCGAGCAAAAAGTCCTGCCTCTTCTCTCCTCTGACCTTGAACGCGCTGGTCTGGCCCAGCATGGCCGGGATCGCAAGCCTCTGGACGGGCGTCGGCTTGATGTCTACCATCCCTCGCAGGAGATCTTCGCTGATGGCGTTCTTGACGGCAGGGATAAGGTCGAACTGGTCAAAAGAATCGTATTCCTGCATCCTGTCTTTCAGGACGTTTCTCTTTCCGTACGACACACCTGCCAGAGACCGTTGCATCTTGAGCGCCTTTCTCGGATCGGACGAGGACTGGGATTCGCCTCCTCTGCTAGGTCTGCCTGACGGCGCTTTCGAGTTGGTCGGCCGCGAAGCGGCACGGCGGGGCCCTTCCGGGACTCTGGCGAATGTCTGGTTCATGCCACCAAAAGGCCCCTCGACCTGTCGTCTCGGCGGGCGGGCATCTCTGCTTCGGGGTTTCGCGACGTTGTCAGAGAGAACCATGCGCGACGGCTTCTCTTTCGCCGCCGAACGGTAGGCGGCATTTTGCGTGAACCATGGCGAAGTTCTCAGTCGCGGGAATGGTTGGGGCCGTAAGGTCAGTTGGCATCTGGGGCACAGCGATGCCAGTGTTCTCGACGACATGTTGGGTGGGCAGGCGCGGTGAGAGTCGTGTTCGGAGCTGGAATCCTCTGATGGAGGAGCGAGATGTTGCGACCCCCTGCCTGGCTCTTGAAATTTTAGAGCTGGGTTTGGTTATTTCTAGCGCCGACCCCCACGCAGCCGGCGTGGTCTAAGCTCCGTGCCGACTTCTGGCAGTGCCACCTCCGGCCCGGTTCTCTCAAAACGGGAGTCAATGTGGCTATCGCATGTTCATCTGTAGCAGCCTGGAAATGGCCTCAGGGCTGACTGGTATGAAGGAAAGATGGAGGCCCTGAAAAAAGAAGAAGCATGGTTGCATTGGCACTCAATTACGCAATAAACTCAGTCTATAAGATACGTTTTTCTGTCCCTAAGATGGAATCCCACAGGCATTGATTGGAACAATCAGAACTCACTCGATGTAATGCGGCCACCGAGTCATAAACATGGGCGAGAAAAATCCGTTTCTTTTCTGTCGGGCTAGGCAGTTAGTTATCTAAGATCATTTCTGACACCAGACAGTGGTAAGCTCGCGCTTATGTCAAGGATACTCTCCCGCATACAACAGTCGCTGTGGACTGTGGCGCTCTGCAACAAACTACTCGAGCTTTTTTAGGGGCCTCGATGTCCCCTGCAACCCCCCCCCCCCCACTTCACCTGCTCGAAATGACCACTATTCAATTCCAGCCGCGTGGAACCCCTCTCTGAGTCCCTTCCCCCTTCGTCTATACCTCTCTCAGCCCCATTGACCACCGTTGCCGAGGGGCGATCCCCTATTTGATTAAGCCTAGCCCTGAAAGGTCAGCTATCTTTATCCGAACCTCCTTTGTCCTCCTTGCCGCTGCTCGACCTCAACCTCTGCTCACTCCTCTCGTTGCTTTGCTTTCCTCTCTCACCCGGTCTCCCCGTCCTGAAAGGCACATTCCGCCAGCAGAACCTCGGGTCAGAAGCATGTGTATTCCCAGGTGACGGGACCCGAAGCAATGAGCGCCGATCTCTTAGACCTCGACAGCTTCTACCAAAGCCCTCCGCCGCAACAACAGCAAGCGGGGGGGCAGCCGCAGAAAAGCCAGCATCAACGCCCACAGCAGGTCACGGCATCGTCGACGGATCTCTTTGACTTTGCCTCTTTCGCCAGCAACAGATCCACGGCGGCGGCGGCGCCGGCCCAGCAGACCCAACCATGGCCCAACTTTGAGACGCAACAACCAAGCGGTGCCAGCGGTACCAGCAACGGAGGATGGGGAGACTTCGGCTCGTTTTCGTCCGGCTTCACATCCTCGGCGGCCACTCAGCAGCAGAAGCAGCAGCAGCAATCTAAGCAGGCGCCACAGATTACCGACGACGATGATGGATGGGGCGACTTCGAGGTCGCCGAGCCGACGCCGACTCAGCGCTCATTTGTCATGCCTCCGCAGACGAACAAGGTGAGGTCATCGCCGCCACCGCGGAACCGTATCGCGCGCGCCTCCACCTTTGATCTCATGACAAACAACCTCGTCAACGTCGTGGACATGCCTCACGGCTCGGGCTTGTCGCCGATCCCGAGCCCGGGGCTCCCCTCGCCGAACCAGCAACCCGCCCCTAGTCCGGGACTGTCCTGGCAAGTGCCGAACCGCCATCCTAGCCCTGGGGTCGCATGGCAAGCGGCGACTTCCAAGTCACCGGCCAGCCCAGGGTATTCGTTCCAGACGACATCTGTGCAGCCGCAATCAGGCCCTGGATTCTCCAGTCAGGTATACGGGTCGCAGAGGAAGCCAAGCCCCCAACCGGCTAAGCAGTCGGACCCGAACATTCTCTTTGACGCGGAAGAGTTTGAGCTCCAGAGCGGACACGACGAAGAAGAAGAAGAAGCAGATGATGATGATGATGAGTTTGGCGATTTTGAGACCGTACAGACCCCTTTTCCTGGCGCGAACATGAGCCCGACGCTGGATCCTAGACCGGCTCAACGGCAAAGACCGCAGACCTCGCAACCTCCACCGTCCATGGACCTGCTTTCTCTCGACGACGATCCTCTTCCGGTTGTCCAGCCTCCGTCAAAAAAGCCACAACTTTCCTCGTTGAGCCTCACTGCCCCCGTCTCACCATATCCCCAGGCCCCCAAGTCGCCGTCTTTCCATGAGCGCAATCCCTTTCCGGGCCTGGGTCTCACCACGCCGACCTCTGCGGATTTCAAAAAGGAAGAGAAGGACGGCAAGCCTAACTCTCCCACACCCATCACGGCTTGGCCGTCTTTCGGGCAAACATCACCCGCGAAGCCACCCACCGCCACGGTGAAAAAGTCGTCGACAGCCTTGAGCCTTCAAAAGGCACAGGAGGAGGAAGACTGGCCAGACTTTGAAGAATTCCCTGACGAGGAGCCCTCGGCCATTGACTCGTCCAGACCCCCGGAGAGCTGGGACTGGGACGCTGTCGACGGCGTCAAGCCGGCAGTATCTACCTCACTCACCACCAGAAAGTCGGGCCCGAAACCCGGGGAAGAGCCAGAACCGGCACCCGAAGTCAGCGATGACGCCCCACCGCCCATCAACATCCCCCCTCCTTCCGTGCTCCTCTCCATCTTCCCGCAGCTCCTCGACCTGGCAAACTCGTCCCTCTTCAAGCCCACGGGCCAGATGGCGGCACCCCTCAAGAAGCGCATCCTCTCAGACCCGGGAACCGTGACCTTCCTCCGTGCCTACCTCCTCCTCGCCACCGTCGCGGCGCGCGTCATCACCGGCCGCAAGCTCCGCTGGCACCGTGATAAGTTCCTTGCCCAGGGCATGGCCATTTCGGCCGCTGGCGCCAAGGGCATGAAGCTCGCGGGCGTCGACAAGGCGCAGGCGGCGCGCGAGGAGCGTGAGACCGCCGACGTCGTGGGCGTGTGGAGAGAGCACGTCGGTCGGCTGCGGTCCGCTGTCGCGGCTGCGAACTCGACGGTCAAGTCGCCGCGCGATCAGCTCCGCGTGCCCGAGATCAGCGAGACGATGCCCGTGTCAACGGCCAAGGTCGTGCCGACGGCACCGAAGCCGTGCGTCATCTGCGGCCTGAAGCGCGAAGAGCGGGTGAGCAAGGTCGATTTCGATGTCGAGGATAGCTTCGGGGAATGGTGGGTCGAGCATTGGGGCCACAGGGCCTGCAAGAACTTTTGGGTCGAGCACGAGAAGCAGCTGCGGCAGAGGTGAAGGGAGACTCATGCTTTAGTGGTGGAGGGGACACTATCTCAGCTGTACATATCGAACATATTATACCTCGATTGCTTACTTTAACATCCGTCGGGGCGGCAGTTTCCATAACATCGAACATTTACGTCGTGCGACACAGTACCAATGACCTACGATTTGTCGTTTAACACTCACGTCTTCATGTAGTCCCCACGTACGAGGCCGTGCTGGTGCTCGATAACGCTGTTTCAACGCTGTGCGTATTTTCCGCCCGAAGTCGTCTTGTCCAGACATCAGGGCACCCCCGGCCGCGCCAGGTGTTGCGTGCAATGCGTCCACGGACGAATGTGCCCGGCAACCCATCACATGACGGAGGCTTTCAGGGACGGTTGCTCTGGACCAATAGGCAAGCGGGCTTTCGGAATCCTGTAACGAGTTTCTCTCTTTTCACCTGGGTCGGAATAGGCGAAGGCTCGTCGAATGAGACGAGACGGGACGGGTGCTACTTAAGGAACTACTGCAACAGTGACTCTTCGTGAGGATCGCTGGAGAGGCAGCGCGCACTCATGGCCAATCCGGACTCCATTTGCAACGTAGCTTTTGGGGGGGTGAACCTTAGCCACGACGGATAGCCGGGCACTAGTGAGATGGCGGCCGGGGAGGCTGGAAGAAGAGGAGCATGTCGCAGCTCTCCTCACCAGATTGTGTAATCAGATATTACCCGCGCAATCCGGATAGTGAGACGGTGCAACGTCGGGTCGCACGACTCCGTAATGCCCTCTTGATTGAGGGCGGTTGACTCAACGATATCCGAATGACAAGAATCTGAAGACCAAAGGGGCCAGAGTTACGGCATTGGCTACCATGGGGTTTCTGATGTGGCATTTTGACAGGTGATGGACAGCTTTATTCCAAGCAAGACCGAGACCAGGGGGTCTGGATCCATCGGCCGCGCCAGCCGGTCGTGGTTCGGCGTACCAATTGAGTCAATCGGAGAGAGCCAAGCAACCACGGTCGTTTGTACTCCATACCCGCTTTCGCTTAACATCGCGACACATGTATAGGCTGCCGCACAGCAACACCGCAACGTGACGGGTGGAGCGACGAAGGTCCCGTTGTTGATCAAGGCGTCCGACCGATTTGGTGTGGGAGGGGGAGAGAGTGGATGTGTGGAATTGGTCAGCCACGGGTCATTGATAGGAACTGGAGCTTGGGACGCTTGATGCGCTTGCGTCTCGAGCCTGCGACAGGTCCGTCATTGACGTGCAGGTTGCGACCGGGATCGAGCGAGACTAGCTGCTATGTTGGAAAGTCGGAAGAGCCGTCTGCTAGCCTATCCCCATGTCGCGAGTTGGGCAGATGCGGCCAGTTCAGTTGCTCACTTGCTTGACCCAACAAGATTCTTGCCAGCGAAAGCCCCGATGCGTGCGGGTATCCAGGCACCGCCAGATCCCGGAGAGACTAGCAATGCGCATTGCGTCGAATGATTCAACCCTGGAATGGGCGGCGATTCGAGACGGCCGGGGAATGCTTCTTCCCTGTTGTGTGTCCCGGCGGGGATCGGTCCGAGAGAGCTCCATGCAAGGCGGTACCGTCGTGTACTTCAAGAGGACACCTGTAAACCCTACCCAGAGTTTTCACCCCCGCCCTCGCTCGACGACGTGTAAGCGTGTGAAAGATGGGAGAGGAGGGAGGGATAGCTCTAATATGTCCCCAATAGAGGGACGCATCGAGGCGGTGGCAAAAATCGTGTGAGAGGAGAGTGGCGGGGGGGGTTGGTGTGTGACGGGTGACCACTGACGATTGAGACAATCTCTCAAAAACGACGGGTTTGAGGAAGCTTGGGCGCCGCAGCGGCTCCTCGGTATCTCATTTTGCGCGGGCCCCGTTTGTCCATCACCCAAGTCGATGCCAAATCGCACCTGTGTGAGTATGTCGGTAGATGATGCTACAGAAGTTAGCGAGCGCATCACGTCACAGGAGGGAGCTCCGATCTATCTGTCTGTCCTCCAAGAGACGAGAGAGCACCCCCTCAGAGCCCCCTAGGAGGAAAGCGTCCATGTGCTGGGTAAGCTCCACGTTAGAGGGAGAGGAAGGGGTCCTGGGTGAGGTACCGTGTACGGCTTGGATACAGCTCGGGAAGCATGTGCAGGAGGGGCAGGATACATGATGAGTTGGTGGCCCTAGCGTCCCTGAATGTATCGTTTCAGTGAATGTCGGTGTGCAAGGTACACGTAATCAGCTGAT
The DNA here is from genome assembly GCF_001672515.1 of Colletotrichum higginsianum IMI 349063. Classification (NCBI taxonomy): domain Eukaryota; kingdom Fungi; phylum Ascomycota; class Sordariomycetes; order Glomerellales; family Glomerellaceae; genus Colletotrichum; species Colletotrichum higginsianum. The sequence goes on from NC_030955.1 coordinate 3,736,656, forward strand.
GCAGGGCGGCATCTCAAGTAGCCGCCGTTGGAGTGATGAGGCACCTGCCGTCTGCTACCCTCGTACCTTGCCTGTCTCTACGGTTGTTCCATCCCATTTAAGGCTTTCTTCCCCCTCCCCACTGGTACAGTGAATCGGTAGAGGTCCTGTCGGCCTGTTTTCACAGTCTTTCCATCCCACTCATAACCTCTCCACTAAGAAACAGTGGTATTTCAATCCTCCAGCAGCCAATACCCCCCTAAGTCTTCCCCTCATCATACTCAACTAGGTACTACCAACAGTCAGCAGCCAACCATTTCCACTACTATTGCACACTGGGACCACCTCAAGAAGCCAGCCACCACAGGTACCTTTCTTACTAGGTAATAGGAAGTACCTACCTTTCTTAACCACATCACCTAGAAATGGTACTTGGCTTTCTACAAGAGCATCACTACCTGGTAAGTACCTTTGAGTGTTACATCCCCCCCCCCCCCCCCCCCCCCAGCCCAGTCCAAACAACAGACAGAAGGAGAAAAGAAAAAAATACTGAGGCGCACTTTCCTGTTCCTGCCCATTCCCTCACATTTGACCTACCGACTTTTCTCCTCCTATTTTCACCTCCCACTCTTCTTTTCGTCCTTCACCTCTTCACCTCACTCTCCATCTACTCTACGACCTCCCTTCTTCCGACCCCAACTCTCCCAGAAAACCTCACTTCCGCCTCCATCATCCCCCCCTCTTCACCTCTCCCACTCCGACTTCTCTACATCTCCTCCACCCAAACTTCTCTACCTCTCTCCCATAACTCCTCCTCTACCCCTCCATCTATCTACCAACTCCTTCGCTCCACCACCCACTTCAATCCACTACAACCTCCAGCCCGCGCACTTGCGACCGCATCACATCGCGACTCCAACAAGCCAACTATTTGGGGACTCTAGCAACATCTCAGTTCAGTTACTGACAATTCGTCCTGTCGCGCTAAACAGCCGGCTTTCACATCTTTCACAAACTCCCATCGGCTACCTTCCTAGTCCCCACACCTTCAGCAGCAAGACCCCGCGCCTTTCTGCTTAGAAAGTTCGGAAATCCTAAGGTAATTATTACAAGTATTCTACAAACCCTCCTCAAAGTATGCGCGCACTACACTTGCACTCCAAGCTGCACTGCGACGCCTGCACTATAGCTATTACTACACCTGTCTAGCACCGCACGGTGTACTTCAGATGTTTTACACGAGCTATTGTCTTATCAGAAGGATAGAGGAGATCAGCATCTTCTTTTCTGGTTGTGACTATGGTCGCATACACAACTTCAACAAAATCGCAACCCCCCCCTCCCCCCCTGCCCTTATATTTACCCTCCATTCTGCCTCACTTTTTTTCCCTCCTTTCCAACATCCCGATCATCATGTTAGGCATTTCCCCCAACTGTCACAGCCTACTAACTCTGTTTTTTAGGTTCATCGGCTCTAATTCACCACCTTGAACCATATCCGTCTCGAATCCCAGACCAGTCATTATGTCTGCCCAGGAGAACATTGCTTCCAATGGCAACGACCTCGTTGGCTCCCTCGATCAGCTCAAAATTGATGACGAGGTCAGACTTGGCCCCGACGGCGAGCCCGCGCCCCGCACCGACGAGGAGTATGCCCAGGCACAGCTCACTTTGAGGGCCATCGTTTCCTCCAAGGAGGCTGGCGTCATCATTGGCAAGGCGGGCAAGAACGTTGCCGACCTTCGCGACGAGACCGGTGTCAAGGCCGGCGTCAGCAAGGTGGTCCAGGGTGTCCATGACCGCGTTCTCACTATCACTGGTGGTTGCCAGTCCGTTTCTGAGGCCTACTCTATCGTTGCCCGCGCCCTTCTTGAGGGGGCTCCCTCCCTGGGCATGGGTGGCGTTGTCCAGAACAACGGCACTCACCGTATGATTTCCCTTCCATGTATCCCAACAGTCCTAGCTGACAACCTCTTAGCTATCAAGCTCCTGATCTCTCATAACCAGATGGGAACCATCATTGGCCGCCAGGGCTTGAAAATTAAGCACATCCAGGACGCCTCGGGTGTTCGCATGGTTGCCCAGAAGGAGATGCTCCCTCAGTCGACTGAGCGTATCGTTGAGGTTCAGGGTACTCCCGAGGGCATCAAGGGGGCCGTTTGGGAAATCTGCAAGTGCCTCGTCGATGATTGGCAAAGGGGTACAGGAACTGTCCTGTACAACCCTGCCGTTCGCACGCAGCCCGGCACCACCTCGACCACTGGTGGCTCGACCGCGACCTTCTCCTCTGGCGGTGGTCGCTCCAACGACTACTCCGCTCCGCGTGTCATGCGCACGGGCAACGGTGCCGACTTCAGCACTAATAGCAACAGCAACAACGGTGGCGGCGGCGGTGGCGGCCGTCCCTATGGTCGTCGTTCTGACTCGGACGCTGCTTCCCGCGGCCCTCCGACCCACGATGAGAACGGCGAAGAGCTTCAAACGCAGAACATTAGCATTCCCGCTGACATGGTTGGCTGCATCATCGGCCGTGCCGGCAGCAAGATCTCGGAGATCCGCAAGACCTCTGGCGCGCGCATTTCTATTGCCAAGGTAAGATGCAGTGATTCCAGTCAAATACTTGAAATATGACTAACCTTCCCAGGCTCCTCACGATGACACTGGCGAGCGCATGTTCACGATCATGGGAACTGCCAAGGCCAACGAGTCGGCTCTGTTCCTTCTCTACGAGAACCTCGAGGCGGAGAAGATGCGCCGTCAGACTGCTACTTCGCCCGAGTAAAAAAGTGACCAACTTTTCGCCCCTTCCACAGTTCGACATCTAATTTCAGACGCTGGACAATGCAGACTTTGGCCGCAAGGCTTGATATCTGAGATGAGGGGGTGTTAATTCCACACACTCCATCTCTAGGACGGACGCGACAACTCACTTGCTTCTTTGCTTTTTTCGAAAATACCTGGGTCGACGGATTACCCAGACGTGCGTGCAACAATATCGGTCACCAAGCTGGTCCTCAACTCTCGCTTTTTTATCGTTGCGCACACAACGTTGCTTTTTTTTTGGGAGGGTGGTCCTCCGGTCAACGTTTGGGCAGGCAAAAGAGATCCCCGGGTCTACGGACAGGGATTCTTGTATTCAGCCTTCCGGAACTGAACATACGGCACGACTTATGATTACTTCACGCGGATACCTCTTTGAAGCAGAGTTGCAGCTTCGGAGCACTATTAATGACATCGGCCTTCAACTCACTCCACATCCTCCTCTCGAAAGTCATCCTACCCCTACACTCCGAACGATCCGAAAATACCTTTAGTGGCCTGCCTACGTATTTCTGCTGGTCTTGGGTTATGGAAGTCTTGCCTACGGTATTGGCTCTCCAATGCCAGGTGGATCCTAGATAGCACGCTTAACCCATAGCTAGGCAGACAATCCTGTTTGAGCAAGGCCGCTCAGAAAAACAGTTGCCCCAACGTCCTTGATGTGACTGATGTGTATGCTTCCTGTGAATCTGGCCAATGCAGGAAAGTATGCAGTGGACGACAAGATGCATTGCTTTAGTGGCCGGTACGCTCTACCATATTCTCTACATCTGGCTGATAGCGATGAAACAAAGTAGGCGCAGTAGGAATTGTGTAGTCTCAGTCTGTCAAGTCGATTTGGGATGGAGACAGGCGACTGATCTGGCAAACTGGTCAAGGGAGCGTTTGCGACTCATCCAGGGTCAAGATGCGATCCTTTTATGATTGGCCAATTCTGGGCGGGGCTCTGGGTACCTGTGTGTAATGCCGATCGGGAGAGGGGAGAATCGGCTGGGCTGGTGGTTCCTGATAAGGTTAGAGCGGCCGCAAACAAGCAGTGGAGAGGGACCCTGGAGCGACTTTGGGATGTGAGCTCCCCACCTTAATCTTTTTTCATTTTGGCATGATGCCAACCTGTCATCTGCCCCAGCTGTCACTGACTTTCGTTGGCCAGCTACCCTATCTACGTTCTCATTTTGTGTTGTTTCGGTGTCCGTCTTTCTCTCTTGGATCAACTACAAACTCGAATCCCGAGACTCTTTATGCTTCCTCCTCGTGTTTCTGTCTCATATTTTCTTCATCTTTGTCTTTCTTTCGCCCCCGACCCCGAACCAACACGTAGTCGTTGAGTGGTTGTCGCTCGCTCCTTTTACAACCGTGCCTTCTCCCTTCTCACGCAAGTTCAGGTCACGCTCTACACACCACACGAAACAAAACGGAACATAGGCATCGCCGAATACCAAAATGGCGCGTTCGAAGCAGGCCACTCCCATCCGTCGGCAGACGTCGTCCGAGTACTTTAGCAAGGCCGACGCCCTCGCGCGGACACCCAGCCACGGCAATGGAGTCGCGACGACAGCAACGTCTTCAAAATCCAACGGCAAGGTCTCCGTGCCCGCCGCTCCCGTTGAGGCAAAGGAGGCCGGCGTAGTGCAGATCTTGATCGCCGTAGGCGGTATCTACGCCTCATTGTACGTCGTCGCATATCCACCTCTTTTCTGCATTGCCACACATCTGGGCCTCTTTGGCTGACTGACTCTGGATTGCGCACAGCTTGACGTGGGCCTACCTCCAAGAGAAGCTCACGACAACACCCTACGGCCCGGCCTCGAAGCCCGAGGTTTTCAAGTACCCCGTATTTCTCAACACGATTCAGTCTCTTTTCGCTGCGACGACGGGCTTTCTCTATCTCTGGTTCTCCTCGCGCGGCACCACATCTCTACCGCCCGTCTTCCCCTCGCGCGGCATCGTCATGCCCCTCGCCCTCGTCGCCGTCACCTCGTCCCTCGCGTCGCCCTTCGGCTACGCCTCCCTGGCGCACATCGACTACATCACGTTCCTGCTCGCCAAGTCTTGCAAGCTGGTCCCCGTCATGCTCCTCCACACCACCTTATTCGGCAAGCGTTACCCGCTGTACAAGTACCTCGTCGTCGCAGGCGTCACCGCGGGTGTGGCGGTGTTCACGCTGCACTCGGGCAGCAAGAAGAAGAAGTCGGTCGTCAACCCGGACGCTAACATGCCCTGGGGCATGCTCCTGCTGTCCATCAACCTACTGTTCGACGGTCTCACCAACAGTACCCAGGACTATATATTCAGCACCTTCAAGGGGTACACGGGCCCGCAGATGATGTGCGCCAACAACCTTATGAGCACCGCCGTCACTCTCGGTTACCTGGTACTGAGCCCCTGGCTGGTGCACACGGGGCTGGGCGAGTACCTCGGCATGGACGTCGCCGGCAACGCGGGCGAGCTAAAGGCCGCGCTGGCTTTCATGGCGCGGTACCCCGCCGTGTGGTGGGATGTGCTGGGTTTCGCGGCGTGTGGCGCCGTCGGCCAGGTGTTTATCTGTATGCTCTCTCAGCCCTCCCTCATTCTGTCCCCCCCCTTTTCCTCCGAGGCCCAATGTTATCTAACGCTCTTTCCAGTCTACACCCTCTCAACCTTCTCCTCGGTTCTCCTCGTCACCGTAACCGTCACCCGCAAGATGGTCACCATGGCTCTCTCCGTCTTCGCGTTCGGTCACAGCCTCACCAGCATGCAATGGCTCGGCGTCTCCCTCGTCTTCGGCGCCATCGGGGCCGAAGCCCAGATCGCGACAAAGGAGAAGAGGGCCAAGGAGGTCGCGAAGCGCGCCGCCGCCGCCGGCAAGACGGAGTGAGAGGCCGTAGGAGAGTGGCACTCGTTCAATTTGAGGTACTTGCTGCTGTAGCTCCCCCAGGCTGTGTAGTGCCTCTTCTTCCCTCCTAGCCCTTTTGGGGCCAGAAGTTTCGTGATGTTGTTTGTCGGAGGCTGGCGTAGAACACGTCGAGACTTTCCAAAGAGAAAGTAATCGCTTGCTAAGAGACGTCAATCGAGCAACAGAGCACAGCCGGAGAAGGTTCTTTCTGTTCCCCTTTTCAATGCAGAATTGCGGTGGCCACGGTTTATTTTTTGCTGGCAGTGTTGCTACTTTCTTTTTCTGCACCAAACACCGCCACCCTTCGCCCCCCCTCCCCCCAATCTGTTTTTCTTTTCCTTCCTCTTTTCTCCTTCCACCGTTTTGAGATATCCAAATACATGTTATCGATCATGTCCCATCTCCATCATCCATGGGTGGGTTCTATCCCAGTACCTCCGATTCCCATTCCCAGCTCTACTCGTGGATACAAGTTCATGTATACATATAAACCCATATACTTATAGACACATATCTACGCACATGCAGCAAGCAGCAAGCATACACATACACACTCGCAGATGAGACTACGGAGTGTCCGTCCAACCGGTGCCGACTGGCATTTCGCTATTGACAGATCATTCAGAAAGCAGCTTTGGAGATCCTTCCTAACCCTCAAGTTTCCTTCACTTCGTAAAGGGAAGTGAAGATAACCCCTTTCTTGCCTTGCTCGCATCAACTCTCTCTCTCTCTTTCCCCCCTACAAAAGTCAGCCACCCAACATCATCTCCCAGCAACGCCGAGTCTCACGATTAGAAACAGCACCAGGCACCAGGAAGGCGATCACGCCATACTCCTCATAGCGAGAAACAGGCAGCAGATTTGACACACAAAGTGTGGCTTCTCAGTTATTTTCCAAGCCATCTACCTTCCACCCTCCGTCCCTCCTCCCCCAGCCATGCCGTCATGGTATGATCATCTCGTCCTCACCTCCGCTTTCTCCTGGACTCCATATGCGTTTGCGGAAAGTCATCCGTAGATAGACCCGCGAGGGGAAAAAGCAAGAAAAAATCCGAACTAAACAACACAAGAGAAGAAAACGTGACGGTGTCGGGGATCTTTTCTTTTAGAGGGTTTCAAAAAAAAAATTCGTCGACAGCCGTCTTCTCTCCAAGCCAACCAGTCCCCGTGGGAAAATGGCATCGTGAAGAAATTCTGTGAAGCAAAATCCACCCTCCCCCTGAACTCCTTGGTCCAAAATGTTGGCGCACTCGAAAACGACTACACGTAAGATGGCCGAACCCCCGTCCCGTTGCCTGTTCATGTCCAAATGGGGGGAATCCGTTTCCCACCTTTTCGTTCCAATATTCGCGTCCGGAGGACACAGCTCTAGATTACACATTTCGGTTTATGGTAGTAAAGTACGTTTTTTTGTTTTTCGCAAAGTGCTAGCATGGCGATTTCCATCGCCAATTCGCCACTCGCTGCGCTCTGAAAGGAAGGCTCGAAAATGACAAAAGAAATGCCGGCTTGACGGTTGATAAAGCTCCTCCTAGAGCTTGTCGTGTTCGACAAGGTAGATTGGGCAGATTGTACGTCTGGTTTAGATCATCGGTGGCGTCCACGAGGCGAGAAATCTCGTGATAATATGCCACCGAGAACCCTTTCTCATCCAGATCGATGCGCCGCGTGTGAATGCCGTAGAAACATTCAACGGACTGGAATGGTTGCCCGGCTTGCATGGCGCGAAAATTTCGATTGATGGCCTCGGGCTCACTTCTTCTGCAAACCTGGGACGAAGTACGAGGAAGGTATGGCAGTCGGCATTACTGCTTTGTCGCAATGCACTCGTGTCGACCGGTTGGTGTCGCAGAAAATAGCAACAATGGCCAATAGTTCGGCCGAGTGTGGCCGAAATAGTCCGATCCAGACGGGCTTGGTGCTAATGGCTTAGTGGCGGTGTGTCCCGTCCTGGCGGCGGTCATAGCAGCTCGTCGATAGACCTCACAATTGGCGTTTCACCTTTTGTAGGCGGACTTCGCGGATCGGCCACCTGAGTGGGGCGTCCGAAAGGGTAGAAAGGATCCCTGGGGAACATTGTTTCTCGAGGCGAGAACAGACCTTCGCTTGGGGTCGGCGGTACCTCGACAAATCGCATCCCTGGGAACTCGTTGCAGGAAGCGTGCAGCGGGTTTTTTGTCATCGTCTCTGCTCTAGGCGACATGAGAGCCGCATCGTCGGGAATCGCGCCAACCATTGTGAGCGGTCGTTCCGTGTGGACAGCGTGCTGCGTCCGGCGGTCTGTTGCCGGACCCAGATTCAAGCTGGAGAATCCGAAGCCGGCAGATGGGCCGAATCGGTGTGCCCCAAAACCAGGCGAGGGGGGTGGGCCAGGCGAAGGTGGTGGCCTGGAGAAGAACGATGACGAAGGTACGAGACCCGAAACAGGCGGCGCGGGTTTGGAAGGAAGCAAACGGTCGATGTCGAAACTTCCAAACTTTGCAGAGTTCTCGCTTTCTGACCATGAAAAACTCGACGGTGCCGATGATGGCCCCGGTGAGATTGGCTGGCTGCCGGGCGTCGAGTGACCCCTGGCACGAGTAGGACTGCTCTTGCTTGGGCTCGCATTCCCTGAGCTACCCTCCTTCTCTCCTGGGAGAGGAGCTGTCAAAGGCTCCTTGGGTGCGATGTCAATAGCGGCATCTGCAGAAAGCGTTAAACGGTGCTTGGTGGGGCTACGTCCGGCACGGGGGCGAAACGCCGAGCCTGGCGACGCTTTCTTCTTGGAGACCTGCTTCTGGAAGTCCTGTAGGCAGTACATGAGCTTCATGTTGGGGCTGATCCACTTGCTCTTCTCCTGAGCTGCGTAGTAGGCGTCGTTGACGCTTAGGTCGGGGTTCCGGTAAAGTCCGTACGCGATGATGAGACTGGCAGACCGGCTTGCGCCTTGTTGGCAATGGACAAGGACCCTCTTTCCCTCCTTTGTTCTCGTGTCAATTGTTTCGCAAAGATGCATGAGGTCCTGAGCGATATCTGTGTTGTGGTCCCAGGGCATATGGATGTACTCTGGGCGCTGAACGGAGAATGACATGGCCCTGGGCGTCGTCGGTGTTTCGATTCTATCACTGGTGGGGAACTCGAAAGCCGTGGAAAAACTAGCGTTTGACACGGCGGTATCGGGGATGGGACTGAGGATTGCAGGAGAGTCCGTCATGGGCTCATCCGGTTTTGGCAGAAACGAGAACGGGTTGCTGACTTCCCGTGCAACGTTTATGACTGTGTCGAATTTTGAGGCTTCCTCGGCAGTCGGCTCCAGGTAGAGGTAGACATTGTCCTCGTAGATTGCAATGGGGCCGTCAGGGTAACCGGGCGTCTTTTGATCCTCGTTGTTTTCGTTCTCGTGGTACGGCTCAAAGTCGAGGGCGGCGCGGCTGGCGAGCTGGGTCTTGATTGGCGACTCCTCCTCGACAATCGTCGTGTCAAACGAAGCGCCGATGCCGGCCTTTGTCGGCCTCAAGAACTCCGATAGACCCGACTCGTTCCTCTCAAGAACCTTGGGAAAGGTCATTCCACCGGGGGGGCCAAATGTCGCGGACTTCAGGGAAGGCAGCATATGGGGAGACGAGGTCGAGTGTTTGAGGGCGCGCCTCTGCAAAATGGGTGCCATGCCAGGCGTGCCGGGGACGTCGAGTGTGTTCCGCATGACCAGGTCCGAAGTCTTGGTGTTGAGGCTCAACTGACTGGGCTTGCGCTTCATTGCCGGGATGGTGGGCTTGATGAAAGAGGGCGATGCGGGTTCAGAGACGAGCGTCGCGGCCGCGTTGCTCGCGAAGGGCGGCTGGATCGACAGACCCTTCATATTCTTGGGACGGCGAGGCGAGGGCGACGTCATTGGTCGACCGAAACTCGTGGCTTCCGTCGCAGTGAAAGAATTCATCGAAGACAAGGGCGCAAGGCCGCCAAAGGAGGTAGCCGGGAAAGAGCTGAGGGGAATCAGGTTGACGGGGGAGTCCGGGGAAGACGAGGGAGACGGGTCCGACAACGGGGAGCAGTCGCTCGTCGAGAGCGTCGTCGTAGGTGAAGACTCAGCAGACTCGGATGCCTGTGTAGAGGTACTGTCGTGGTGCTTGTGGGTGGGATCGGACGGCATCATGGGCCGCAGATGCTGGACCGGGTTGGCCAAGGATTTCCCGGCAGCCTCCATGTCCATCAACTTAGGGTCGACGAGCGTGAGGGTTTCCTGGGCTGCGATTGTCTCCGCGTCAAGGTCGAAGACTGACATGAAGGAGGGGATTTGATCCTCGTAGACCCGCCTCGCCGCCGCTGACGGCATGGTTTTGTGCACCTTTGGAATGGGCTGCCCGACTCCCTTTTCTCTCTCTCTCCTCTTGCGCGAGGGAAACGTGTTGGCGGCAGTCTCGGGCGACGAGACTGCGTAAGCCGAGGGGGGCAGCGTGGGCGTAATGGTTAAAGAAATGGTTGCGGCGGGTGGTGGTTGAAGGGGCGGGAGTCGCGGTTGGTGTTGTTGAAAGAAGGAAAAGGGCGTAGGCGATTGGTGAAGATCGGAGGACAGCGCTGCTGAATCCCGTCGATGTTTCTGCTCGTCGTCGTTCGTCGTCGTCGGCGGCGGGGTTTGGTGGTCCAAGTCTCGGCAGGACCGAAGTCTCTTCTTTTCCTTCCCTCTCTGGTCCTTGGTCCTCCTCGTACTCGGGGCGGTGCCGCAGTGTGCGATGGGCAGGTGACCAGTCTTGCGACAAGAATAGTTCAGGTCGGAGAGAAGGCGGGGGGGACTGTTCGTAAGCGGCGGGTCCTTCTCTGGTGTGGGCGGGGGAAAGAAAGAGGTGAAGTCGTCGTCAAGGTCGGGAAGAGAAGAAAAGAGCGCAGGGCAGAGGGTAAAGTGGAAGGCGAAGAAGGGGAGGTAGTGGGTGATAGGTAGAGAGTGAGAGAGAGACAGAGAATAGAGTAAGCGGTTGGTGGTGGAAGAGAATGGAGAAGAGAGAAAACAATGGCTAGTGGTGACGACGAAAACGGCGGCTCGGGGGCTAGCACATGCTGTAGGCGGGAAACAGAGATGTGGCACCGTCCAGGTCAATACGGATACATGGATGAAGTGTGAGGGCGGGTAAAGTAAGTAAGTTGTGGGAGTGGGAAAAAAGCGAATGAAGTAAAAGATATTCGCCGGTTGGGAAGAGCACCGGGCCAGAGTTGAGGGTTGGGAGGTAGGCAAGGTGAAGTGAGGTAAGGCAGGTGTAGGGAATGAAAGAGGGAGGGGGTGGAATTGGGAATTTTGGGGGAGAGAAGGACGAAATGGTAAGAGAGGCGGCGGCGGCGGTGGTGGTGGAAGGATGCGAGGATGGTTGAGAGGGGTGGAGTTGTGTGAGAAAGGGTTCGACAGAAGGACCCGACACAGGGCCTTGGGAGTGAGAAAGACGGGGGCTGGCTAGCCGGCAACAGGAGCAACAGGAGCAACAGGAGCAGCGGTTGTCGTAGCAGTAGCAGTAGCAGTAGGCCAGTAGCAGTCATAAAGCAGCAGCAGCGAGCAACAACCTACCTGTACATACAGGGAAGGGTGGCAGCGACAGCGGCAGCAGCGACAGGAATGAGGGGATTGGACGGGTTGGGTTTTAGATTTGGGAGAGGGGTGTATGAGGGGCGGCGGACGACACGCTGGGCGGCGCAGGTACTGGCGCAGTGAAGCTGGGAGGAACTAGGTACCCGATACCAGTGTCAGGACCGATTTTGCTGGCTGCACGCAAGCGACTGGGAACGCGAGACTGGAGAGGAATGGGTCCTCTCGGTCGAAAATGGACGTGGGCGGGCTGCGTTAGGGCCTGCGCATGAGCGATGCTGGTCCAAGGCAAGGACTACGGGAGGTGGGAGGATCCCCCCCCCCCCCCCCCCCCAGGGGCAGGGCTGGTAGCTAGCTCGACTCCTCGAGGCATCAGTTGAGGGCGGGCGAGGCACTGGGACGACCGGGGTAGGGGTCCTTTTCTGGACTACTAGTGGCCCACCGCGAGAACCCTGGAAGGGCCCGAGGTAAGGTAGTATATCTTAGCATTCGCGAGGCAAGGTACGAGAGGTACGTACTGCCCTTGACGTAGAGGTACTGAGGGCAAGTGACAGAGCGAGTTCCCTGCCCACCGTCCCAAACCGTAGCGCGCAAATGAAGGGATGGGAGAGAAAGAGGACGAGGTCTCGTCCGTCTGCAGGGTGTCGGGTTCGGTTCAGATGCTATTGTTTTGGTGAAGGCCTCATCCGTGGGCTTTGGTGAGTTTGGTCTGCACCAGGCACAAGTATAGGTTTTATTGCCACACTACGCCGCCGCCATTGAAGAGCACTTGGACTGGTGTCCGTCCTTGGGTCCATTTGTTGTTGTTTTAGAGCCGTCGCCCTTTGAGGGGGGGGGGTTTACTGCCCGCTCTCCCGTATCATCCGTCCGTCTGACGGACTGTCGAACCAGGTACCTATCACATTCATGTATGATGAATCTCGTGTGCCCGGACCGAGCATCTACTAGTATCTTATCCCCTTCCGCCGCGCCCTGCAACAACATGCAGAGATGAACAGCACATGAGCGACAGAAGAGCCTGGACTGCGTGAGTGGCAGACATTGTTGCCGCCGTTTATCATCGCTGCCGCGGCGAGATGGCAAATGGACGAAGCTGACTGGACATCCGTCCTTTTCAGCGGCGGTGCTATGCTCGCGAGGGTTGGTCGAGGGCCACCAGCGCAAGTGGAGCAAAAGGTCTCGCTGTGAACAAGAGACCTAGACACCGAAAGAGTGGAGATCACATCCTTTTTTTTTCCCCTCTCTCTCTCTCTCTCTCTCTCTCCCCCTTCCTTCTTCCTTCACTCATCCCCTGACCAAGTTTGGTGCGAGTGATCCCTGAGGGGAAGGGAGTGAGTGTGTGGGCTCGCATCGTGACTGGAGCGCAGGTGTTTTGCGAAACATGGCCGGGGGCTATTAATAGCAAAAGTCTGCGGTCCCACTCTGTACCCCCGTCGTTGTCTGCATTAAAGGCAGGTACCTAAGTATCCGTACCCACCCAAACATGTAGCCATGTACCTATGCACGTCTATGCGTGGTGCATATACCTTGCATCGTTCGCCCGTCGGCGCCAAAACTGGACCAATGGGGGCACGGGGAGAGCTGGTTTTGGCTTGGCCGCGTACAGAACCAGTTCATTTCATGTAATACTCTCTTGCCTTCCGGTCCGTCGAGTCTGTCTGGTCGTTTCCGGCCGGCGGTTACAGAGAGGCACACCACACAATGGCGATGGTTGATCATTGACTTCTTACAGATAGGTAAGATAGGTAGATAGAGAGGGGTTGGGAACTTGGGGAGAGACCGTCCGGCACTACTGCTGCAGATATAACCCATCATTTCCACTATGGCACCCTCCGTCCCTTCTCGCCACTGCACGACGCGCTGCTGCATCTTTCAGGACGGAATGGGTCTGCTGCTGCCAGGGGTCACCCTAAGTATGTACGTCTGCCCCTCTGTCGCAGCCAACAAGTAGCACACAGAGCACTCGGACATGTTCCCAGGTCGGCTGTGTCTGTGGTAAAACTAATACGGGACAGGGAGAATAGAATAGAAAAATCCCCTGGTGAATGAAAACCAACATGGCATGCGGTTCTCTCTCCGCGATTGTCAGCTTACACATCTTCCTACCTCTGTACAAGTCTGCAACGGATTTGCTTCTCAGTCGAGCCCAAACACCCTTGGTCACATTGCTGGTCGACCACCCCCCCTCCCCCCTCCCTTCCGTCTTAGTTGTATCTATCTCTCTTGCTCTTGGTCCTAGAGTTAGTTTTCGAATGTCCCACCAGCCTGACTCTGATGTGCTCAGCCGGCGTTGAGACCTTCTGGCGTCCTGTGCTTTTTTTTCCCTTCTCTCTTTTTCTCTCGTTCTCTTCCATCCTTGCAGCGAAATACCGAGACTCTGGTGCTGGTTGCCCTCTTTTCCTAGCGGTCTGAACCCGGTGGAAGCCCAGCATTCCAGTTCCACAAATGTTCCCTGACGCCAAAGACCGAAAGATCCTCCAGAACGAACGTCTTTGGGGGAAGTCCGACCGACAATCCCATCTCTCGGCCGGGTTCGTGGGTTCGTTGGAGCGTCGTGTGTCACTCTTCTAAATGTCGATTGCAGATCATTCCATCATCTCATACATGCCAAACTCCCCCAAACCCCACAAAGTTCAACGCCGCAAACTTTGATTGCCATCTCTTTTGTCTGTGAATCAAACAATGTGTATCAACACCACGAACACTATCATCATCAAAATCAACGAGTAGCCAGTCAGCCACTACTCCAGCTGCAGCACACCGAGACCCTTTGGGCAGAGTCGAGAACGTGGTTGTTTCCAATGCGAAAGCCCTCCCTCCTCTCCCTACCCGTTGGCCACTGGTTTACATCGTACACTGTCCCGATGCGGCGCGCTCAATCAACTCGGCTGACCATACCACCGGTTTCAGTTTGAACCACCATCGTGAAAGCCGCCGCCGCCACCGCCACCTTCCCCTTCTCCGCGGCTCAGCGCCAAAAGCCAAACGCATCCTTATTCAACACTGGCCATCCCCCCACCCATACAACTCAACGCATTGGACTTGGGAGCTGGAGTCTGAACAGCAAACACAGACACCTGGACGTCCCCCGCAGGGCAAAAGCTGCGACTAGTGATTCGTGATCGGCCACCATTCATCTCCATCTCAAGAAGGAGGTATGTTCTACGGAACACTTAAACCAGCTTCTCGGTCATGCCGCTGGTGATCCCCCCACCCCATTTGCGGCGTGCCAGGTCGCGATGGAACGGGGGGAGACGTCCATGCCACCGAGTTTCATTTGCCAGAAACAGTGGCACAGATCGAACACATCGACCACACTCGCCAAATTGAGCGATTCGACAGGGCCAAAATGGAGCCAAGGCCCAGGGGGGCCCGATCTAGTCTAGATCTCCTCTCCATCTACCTACCACAGCGACTCCATCTGTCCCAAACAAGGAGTCGACGACAACAGCGACGACGGGTGGAGGTCCGCAGTTGAGGCTCATGTTGGCATTGAACCACCGAACGGGCAACGGCCGGCTTGTCCGTCATTGTAGGCGCAGGCTTCGTCGGCCGACCGAGGATGGGAAGGCCCCGTCTCGCACACTCCGACTCTGGTCTCCATCCTGCCGCGATGGGATGGGATCCGCGCTGTCAAGTCGCTCACGGACGGCGGTATCTTCCTGGGGTTGGACTATCAACGAGAGATTCACCTTACGGTCCGGGTAGGTAAGCTCAGGTGGTTCATTTCCGAGGGAAATTCAAATTCCCATTTGGTATCGCCGCATTGGTATACAGGATGCCAACGCAGCTACACGAATGACTTTGTCCACACAAGAACGGGGCCTCATGGCATGCCCCGGAGGCTGGAGCAAAGACACGATCGACAAAGCCACACCTAAAGGGCGACATTCCTGAGAGGTTCCGTTCCTGGGGGCTAGGCCGGGGCCGGCCTGGATGATGGATGCGCTGTTATTTCGTTCGTTACTGATTCGCGGCGGGCAGCCTCTTTGACAGGCAGAGACATCCCTCCGACTCTTACCTTGGGCGAATCCCTGCAAAGCCTCGTATGGGACATGCCGAGGCATGGGACAGCTTGCATCGTGGGTTTACCCTCCATGGATGTTACCTTCACCTGACAGGGCGACAGCCATAACAGTCTCTGTTATCTCGTAGCCAGAATTAGGAACACTCTCCGCGGTAATATCTGCTGCTCGTATATGTACTCTAATTGGCCTTGCCGTTCGTTCAATCTCCCCGTCGAGAGATGGCATTATCCACCCGCTTCGTCCCATGTACTGTAGTATGGCTACTTGCCTCGCTCTCCCCACTCCCGGGAGGTAGGAACGCCATCGTCATCATTTGCATCATTGCCGATCAGAACGAGACGACGTTGACGTTGACGTTGACATTGACGTGTTGGGCGTATGGGATGGGTGGACGGACGGTGGAGGGGAGGAAGGAGGAGAGAAGAGGGCGCTCGGATGCCCAAGTAAGGTAGTGTACAAAGCATATTCAGACAGACCAACGGCTCCCCCCCCCCTTCTGGCCCTTTCTTTTGGTTGGCAAGGCCCGGCAGAGCCTCCTTTGTTCCATCATGGCATGTACGGATGGACACCCAGGTTTGTTTCTTTCGACGGACGGGCGTGCTGCTGTGGTGGCTGGCGGTGTGCCCGGCAAGGGGCAGCACAACATCGAACAAAGGCAAGTCCTGCCCCCAATCCTTTCTGTTTTGTCGGAACAACCCATCCCCCGTCGCTTCCCTCTAGGTTCCCTCGGTGTCAAACTGGATTTCGTTCGTTCCTAGGTAGACAGAGACTCTGCGCACCAACCAACCAGCCCATCGCAATTTCGCGATTCAAGATCTGGGCCATAAAAACCACTCCGTCAAACAATCTAGCGGAGAATTCCGAAGGTGCGACAAAATGAGATGGCGAGACTAGTGCGATCCGCCAGCCGCCTCTTGTTTAGTTGTTTCCCGCTGAAGGAACGCGGGCAGCAGCAGATCATTCAGCGCAAACGTCTTTGTCATCCTCATCGTCGCCGCCTCCCTCCCCTCACCCCACCCTAACAGCTTTTCCATCTCGTCGCTGGCTGCCACGGGAGATTGGGAGCGTCGGGGCCCCCTGCCTGCCCTTTGGTCGAAATTTGAAGCCATGTTATTTTCCTCGACATCTTGGCGAATCTGAAACGGCGGGACCCCCTGAACGGCCGGGGATGACCCCACACAACGAGTCCGGAAAAGAAGAAAGGAAAATTGGCAGGGTGAGAGAAAATTGGTAGCAACGACCGAATCGGCGACTGCACCCATTTCGGACTTCGATTGTGACGGATATTCAGCCGCCAACGGAGAAGGCACGACAAGGTCTGATCAATCAGCTCAACACGTCCATTCGCGCACAGCACAGGGAACATGCCGTCCCGCGTTCTCTCTGGTCACTCAAGCAAAGTGTCCGCGCCTGTTCCAGATGCCTAATTCCCGGCAAATCACCAGACTGCAGGTCGACCATGTCACCGTCTACTTCCCGTTTACCCTACCCTCCCAGGCTCCAATTCCATGTCCAAAGGACCATGACACCCCTCGCCCGTGACTTCAGAGCACCGAATCCTCACCTGAAGAGGGAACGGGGCCCCAGGAACCCTCCAATATCGTTAACCTGAACACCCCCTTGTCGCAGTCTGTGTCACCGTTTTGCCCAGAATCCGGGGCTGTTTTGACTGCCCCACCCTCATCTTCGCGCTCGCAAGCGGCAGCACGACCATTATACATGTATCCGTACACACAAGTCAGCCGCAGCCCCAATCCGGGATTCCCGCACGATGAGCCTCATCAAACAGGGTTCGGGACTCGGGGAGATGAGGGCAGAAGGAAAATTCTACATGCACATCCAAATCCTACTTGACGACCAGAAACTTTTCTCTCGTCCTGCCCGTCGGGCTCGTGTAATCACGGCATTGCACATGCCCAGACACCTCCCACCCGTGCGCGAAGGAGACGGTGCACATCATCCATCCACGTCCGCATCGCCGTTCCCGCCCACCTTCATGCCGTCCGCCAACTCGGCCTGTGGGCGAGACTCTTCCGGGTCCCGAGATAAACCTCCATTTCACTACGAAAAACGGATCTCAAGCACGCGTCTCTCTGCGCTGGCGTGTGCGCTGCCCACGCATAACCGTAATATCAGCATGGCAGTCCAGCCACCCGTTATGACTTGCAACCTCTCAAGGGCAGATCCACGCCGACGGTACTAGTGGACGGGCGGATACGCTGGCCATCGGGCGAACCTGATCACACTCGCGGCGAAGCAGGGCCTCGCTATCGTGGTCCTTGACGATATCCCCGCCCGATCTCGATCTCTCATTCGAGAGATTCGGACCGGCCATCTCCACCTCGTCGGCCGTCTTCCCTATACTCTCCCTTGTCTGCAACGATGCTTCCAACGCTTGCCATGCATGTCTTGTGGGGGATCTGGGAACCACGACGCAATCCCGGTCCGTATCCAATTTGCCCAAGGGGCCCTGCGCAGCCGAGCCTCAAACCTGCTACCGTTTTGGGACGACGCCTGGCCTGGAACTGCTTATTGCTCCTCAATCTGCTGCCCGTCGCCCCAGCAATGCAAGACGGCCGAAGCACTGACCAGCCCGCCGCCCACTCCTGTCTCTCTCATCGTTGAGCCTCGGAGCTTCGCCTGACCATCGAGGGGGACGCCGTGGGTCGTCGTGTCCTCTGCACGCAGCCGCTCAGCCCTGAGAGGCGGACGCTCTCTGCTTCATGCACCCGGTTGCTTATCCAGATTTGGTGGCACAGGCGGTCCAGGCCTTGTTGAGCAATCCCAGCTTGTCTACTTTCTGTCTGCGGCTCCTTGCAACTTTGCAGCAGACTCTAACCCACTTCACCCGATCTCTCTGCCTCTCTGTCCCTTGTGTCTCCCTCGTGCTCTCCCTGAGTCTGGAAATCTTGCATTTGGGCCGTTGGGGATTACGTTGGGCCTCGTCACCTGAACGGTTTCGAACATATGCCGCGTCACAGGTTGACAACCAGAATCCCCTCGTTCCCCCACGGGCCATATCATCAAACGACCCTGAGGCCGCCAGCGGTAGCTTCCAAAGCCCGCGCAGCATCCCTCAGAATCACTCGAGATGCGATGTGGTTTTTGGGTCCTTCTCGTCTCAGCTTTGGCAAGCCCGTACGTCTGCCATCCCAAGAAAAAACCCGACCTCTTCGCCAGAACCTGAAGATGCGGATCAAACGCGCGCGACGCCTGGTATGATTGTCATCTGTGGTCCCATAACCCCCCGGGCACGGACACGAAACTGGCGACATGGCGTTTCAGTATCCCTCGCCCACTTGGCCTACGACCCCGTCGCCTAAGTGAGTAAGCACGTGATAATGCACAGCAGAACAATAGCGGGCACTGCCACTTCGTCTCTATGCTTTGTTTGTTGTATCGCCGGAACGACGGCTGCCTGGGCTTATGTTCTGGGCAAATTCGTCCCCAAACTATCTGATACCCCGAGCGGGCGGGAGTGAGCGTGAGCGAGAGAGACACTGGTGAGCTAGTTTTTTTCCCGAACGCCCCCTCCGCTGGGCGGTCCTGGCACCATCTCTCACCACGTTCCGTTTGAGACGCAGACGGCGTGCGTGTGTCCGCCGCCGCCGCCGCCCGTCTTGACGCGCCCACCTCGAACCTTCCCACCACACCAAACCACTGTCTTGGGAACACGCTACTGCATCAGCGGTAAACTTTTGCCCACACGCTTTCTGCTGTACATTAAGGTTGACACCTGTAACCCGATCACGACAATCATTCACAGGGGGTCATCCCTAGCGAGCGGCGAGCGAAGCCCTCGCGGTATGCCCATACCATGGTCTGGACTGCCACGACTGGTGCCCGACGCAATCGTGAAGCCAGGGCTGTCCCGTCGAGCAGTGTCATCCGACCCAATCTTTCCTCTGGCTGGTCTAGAAGCGGGACCCGGAAACTGCTCGTCGAGGTGTTGGGGGAAGGCGTTGGTCTAAAGCCAGGGGTCCTGCTAAGGCCTCGGGGTTTTTTCGTCGGGTTCGATTCATTACAGGCGATGGCTAATGGAAAGTTACGTGCTACGTCTGCGCCCAAGGTCCTAAAGGCGGCCTTGGAGTCCGACCCGCCCGCGCGCCCGCGATGTGCCTACCGTATTCGGAAGAGTCTTGTCCGCGATCCTCGATGAGGGGGCGGCGTGTTTGCTCTGGGCATCTGTAGTGACCCTCCCGCGTCCACTTCAACGGCCGGCTGTGCCAAGTTGTGGTAAAATAGACAGCACGCCTTCGCCAGGAAACTTCTGCTTATCGTTGTGGTTTCCGCCGTCGGCTCGCCGATCGGAGCATGGGAGGTTTTAGACCCGTAATTTTCTGAATTTCGTGCCGAAGGCCAGACCGTACCAGTGACGGAAATGTCTCAACATGGACGGTGAGGTCAGACTACAGACAGCAAGTGACGTCGAGAGAAAAAGTACGGTCGCGGTTGAATGATGAACAGCCGGCGGAGACAACAACAGGTAGAGGTGAGGCTGCGCGCGCGCGCCGTGCGTCCCCCAAGATCCCCGACGCCGATCGCGAGGGCGGGCCGCCCGAGTCGCGGCCCCGCTCTTTTTTTGTCGTTTGGATGTGCCGGGCGGAGCAGGGTTAGGTGAGGGTGATCGACGAAACTTCTTTCTCAAATGGGCGTTCGGGGTTATAAAGGAAAACAAAACGGTCAGGGTTCAAAGTTTGTCTGGCAGTTATGGACAGTTGGCGGTCCGTGGCTGGATATGGTGGGATACCGGTGCGTCTGGTTTGAGATGGTGGTTGGTTGAGGATGAATCGAGGGCGGTCGAAAAGGCGATATATCTGACGGAGTGGTCTTGCATACATCTACATATTTACAAGCGTATCTACAATTTCTGTGGGCCATTAGCTTGTATTGGCATCAAAAAGATGCCTCATTTACTGGTGGGAGGAGACTCTGACGAATGTTGAGTTTTTGGGCCGGGTTGCTCTCCGAGGGTCCTGACGTTTATACACGAGCGCGTATGGACCGCCGACCCTCGCGGCCTAGGGCCCACGCCGACACCTTTCACGATGTCTGTTTTACGAAGAAGCAGCGTGTATTGTTAAAGCGTGTTTCTCTTCCTGCCTGGTGGGGAGGGGGCCTCTTGGATAAGATCCGGCGGCAAGTGTCTCGATCTAATGTATGGAGCGCCGAGTCGGGCGACGTCCTCGATGGGTTGCTTCTACGATACCATTGAGCGCAGTTCGAGCATAAGCTGGTTTTCCTTTTGGGCACCTCTTATATTTGCTGTGGATGAAGATGTTATTATTGAGTCTCGATGGCCTCGGGTCCACGTGGAACTTATCGTGCTGCTGCCGTCCAATGTACAGATGACCCAAGTCTTACAACCTCTCTGGGGGATAAGTCCGGCTAGTTCTGGCGAACGGCTTCCCTGTGTTCACGAGCACGCAGCTCAGGGTGAACGGGCTCATTGGCTGTTACGGCGAGGGAGTAATACGTCGTGATGTCTAGATGGCGGCCCCGCTTTGGACTCGCCACGGATATCGGACACTCTCGACCGAGAGAGAACGTGACGATTGATGATTCTCTTCCCCCTTGCTCCCGGATCAGGCATGAGACTGTCGCTTGTGAAATCAACACTGATGGACGGCAAGCGGCGTTCATACTCGGCTCTCCCTTGGCCTCTATTCACCGAGGATTTTATTTGTTTCCTAGCATCCCGGGCTCGCCCTTGCGAGTGCGCGGCCGCGCCATCTTCAGTCTTACAAATAGTATAGTAGATGGCACGGGTCGGTTAGTCGCTAGAGCTAACAATCTGTCTGAAAGGCTCACCATATGGCTCTGCTGTAGCGGGCGTAAGGGCTACAAGAGATTCGTCCCAAGGAGGTATGACGGGACGAACGCCGCGGGGTGACAGTAAGAACGAGCATCGAGGGAAGGAGAAAGATGACCTGGGTCGCGAATTCTCTTCTTGATGCCCATCTCCGTCCCTCGTCTCGGCCGTTCTCTCCGGACCACTGTGGGCGGCTCTTCCAAAGATGATACTGAAAGCCAGTCAACAACCCTTTAATCCGGAAGATGAAACATCGCACAGGGTCAGAAAACTCTCTCTAGTAGCTCGAGTTCAAGAGCTCCAAGAGGACCGCAAGGGCATTGGTCACTTATTAACATGGTAGCCACCGTATGCCATCTCTAAACCACCTCATCTAAGCTCGACGGTGTTTGTGAAGAGGCAGGCTCGTTCGACAATTCAGCGCCGCTATATCGTCGGAACGTGCTGCAGATGTACCAAGGCCGGCTAGCAGACCGTGAAGTAGGAGTCTCGCGGCGGCACAGGCAGTGGTGTTTTTGCCTTGGTAGGGAAAGACTACGCCAATGAGCTATGATGGCGCAAAAAGGGGGCACATGAGGGTTCACGATAGTACCCCTTGGAGGTGTTATCAATGTCCACCTACCTCTCGGAAGTCCGAATTGAGGCCACAGCCCGCCGTGTCCGATGAAGCATCTCACCTACCCGAAACTCATACAACGACACGCGCCCATGTGTCACATTAGGCCATCCACTTGGGCTCTCGAGGCTAAACTTGTGCGAGCAATGTAAACTTTTCTTACCAGCGATCTGGACCACGGTTTCGACCATGATCAAGGCAAAACGCGAATCTTACTGGGGGTCTCTAACCTCCTCCATGCATCCTGCTACTATTCCAGTTGAAGCAAAAGGTTGAAATGGGGGGGTTTTTCCCCCACAGAGTTACTACTGTGAATTAAGATAGGGCTAAAGACGGGATTGGCTAGAAAGGACAGAACCGGATTAGAAAAGTTAGGATCAGTCATTAATGAATAGGATCGGTGAATAGCACCGGGATACCACAGACCAGAATAAGAGCAAAGACGCCCTTTCTGCTGCTGACAATCAACAACGGTATGTAAGAAGAGACAAGAAGCTTTAGCTTCCATTTAGTTGAAGAGAACCCTGCGCAATGGAGATTAGGAGAGAGGAGGGGCCACTTCGCTTTCGCTTTCTTCCTTTTCTCTACCGACTCTAAACGGCAGCCTCGGTAGCTTGATCAGATGCCCATTTGCCGTCCAATGGGACTGTTTGTTCCGAGTTTGAAAACATGATGTCCCGACTCCATGGCGGCCCCCGCTGCCATCTTGCAAAGCCGGACCTGTCACACTCCACCATATATAAGACCTTGTAAGGAGATATCCACAACAACAAATCCGATATGGTGTAGTGGCCAACATGATGCCCTCTCATCTCAGTGAGAGGTTAGGCATAGCCCCGAGTTCGATTCTCGGTTTCGGAAGCAAAGCTTAGCAGGAAAGATTAACTTTTGACTGTTTTTGCTGACATAGTTGATACTTAGTTAGACCTCATCCTGCATCTTGTGAAGGGGTTCTTTTTTTTTTGTTTTTGTTGCTCGCCGGGCCGCGTGAAATGGCCATCCCAGGCCCCCGGGTCCGTGTTCTCACTTTCCTAGCCAATAGGAACATGGCTTCAGTGATTCGCCTTACTACTACTACAGCTACAGCCGCCCGCCCCTACCACTAGTGGTCGCTGGGCGCTGTGCTTTGCAAATCCATCGGCCTTTGCGGAAATCCTCGATTGCTCGAATTTGAATCAACCTTCAAAGACTGTCTGGTGTGAATAGCAGCTGTTGCGGTCTCAAGGAGCCGATCAAGGAGGGCGCGACGTTTAGTAGTCGTGCAGGATGCGTGCGGACCCCCACTCCATTGGCTAGGAACGTAGAACACGGCGTCCGCCGAACTGTCGTCGGGCCGTTCGGCGTCGCAGGCCGGACCACACCACCAGCAACGGAAGAGAAGCTAAGAAGAGAGACGCAGACATCTCCGGACGGCAGCGGCGGCGGTGGCAGACCTCGATATGGTGATGTCCTATAACTGCCAAGCACTGGACCCGTCGCGACTTGCACGCGTCCCTTCCTGCCCTCCCCAGACCCAGCTTCGTCCGATACCCAAATGAGGGGTCCCGGAACCGATCCAGGTGCTTCGGACGATGCACCGGATCGCTCCGGAGAAGGAGTGCGCCAATTTCCCAGGTTGGACATCTTATCCGGCCCCCATTGACCGATGCGTATCAATGCGAACGTCAGGGTAAGATCCGGGTATCGCGCGACTGGGACAGGGAATATGATCCGAACCGTGAGCCGTAGTCTGCACTTTGCCCGGTTAAGGACGTACGATGGTACAAAAACAAGGCAAGAAATGGTCCTAGTCTCAACACTGAACGTAGTACGAGGTCCTGGTGTCTATCTGGAAGAGCATACCAATACCTGACCCTCCCAACAACCAATTTTGCGGCTGCCAATATTCAGACTCGACCAGAAAGGTATGTAGTTGGGCTAGGTAAAACTTCAAGGCATCTCGGCTGTGACTCTGGAGGATGGCTCGCGTAAAGTGTTGCCACTTTCATTGGGCTCGACTTTTGTATTTATTGCATGCCTACAATTTCCTTCCTGTTGGCTCACCCAAACGATCCGACCCATAGGCACGACTCGAGGCCCATGGTGGCAGGCATGGCATGGATACCGGAAATGTTTTGTTTGACTCGAGATCGTAATAGGAACGCCCCGCCTCGGACCATGGCGCTTGCCCCAGTAGATAGTTTGCTGACTTATGAATAAGCGTATCCGCCCTTTCTTCCCCTAACCCTCGAGGTTCTGCCGCCACTTCCTATGTTTATGGGTTTCTCAAATTTGCGTAGGAAAGAGCTTGCAATGAAGAGCTAGTAGGGGTCAAGGATACGATTAGAGATGAGATTAGAGACAGGAACCGAGTAGTGTTAGAGACAAGAACAAAGAACAGATAGGAGATCAGAGTGTTACAGCAAACAGTAACTGCTGGCTAAGTTCGTGAAAAAAAAGGGTGTTTTTTCGCCGATGACGCAGCCCGTTAGTTGGGGGCCCATAAAGGCCAAGCGAACAGATAGGAGATCTGGAAATGATAGGATCAAGAATTTGCTCGTGATTACAGTTGAATATTCGCAAATAGCGGCAAGATACTGGGACTTGGGAGAACGGTAGTGACTACACCTGGGAATGGAGTCCTCTTCTTTGGACGTTCGCCGGACGGAGTGCCGGCCGAAGGCCCGGCCTCCCGAAAGCCCTAACTTGGACCGGAGCACGCCTCCATTTGTTCGTAAAAGTGGGAGGAAGAAGAGGCCTGCCGTGTCCGTACATACTCCTCAATTCATTTTGTTGACGCGCAACCGTCAAAACCCCACGCCCGTGCAGCTGCGGGCATCCCTGCTTGTGGTGAGGAATACTCTGTAATGTCCTATTGTTCTCAAGAGACCCGAACTGGAATCCACAGTGGATTCCTCCGTCGCTCCTGTGGCCGACAACTATTGAGAGAAAGTTGCCGAGTGTTCCAAGCCGAGATGGTTGGCGACGTTTGTTGTTGTTTGGGATTGGACCATCTGTGCGCGGGCAGGCTGGCCGCTGATATGATGGGTCAGCTTTTTCAAGCACAGGAAAGGGGCAAAGGGCCATATTGGAGTGTGTTTTTTTTTGTCGGATGTGCTTCTGAATGATACCTGGTTGTTACATACAGAGACCAAGTTCCCAGCAAGGAGGAGGCAGTGATTGCTTTTCCTTGCCCCGAAAGACACGGGGGCGACTTCATCGCTCATGGCCAGGTCCGAGCAGACGTCGGTCGAGAGTCGCACTTGCGAGGGTTGGCATTGCGAGTGCTGTTTGATGTGGTTGTGTCCATGGCCATGAACGTTGCGTTACTGTCTAAGCCCTCATAGAATCCGACCGTAAGTTTTACATCTCACCAACAGAAGCGATGGCTGCCATTGGCCGATCAAAGACTGGAAGTGATGGCAGATGCAGGGAGATCTGGCTGTGAGGTGTTGCACGTTATCACGGTGGCGGTGTTTCACTCGTTGCTGGCGATGACCTGCAGCCCCTTGTGACTGCATATCCTGGGGTTCGTAGTCCCTGGTGCCATATTGGCCCCATTCTGGAGTGCGAAAGAGTGGCGTACTCTGTACAGTACTCCATAGCAGGTCTCGGATCTCAAGGGCTGGGAAAGCTGCAGAATGACGACGGGTTGGCGCCGTCGTCTAGGCGGATTCTGAGAAGGGCTCGAGCCTCGTCCGGTGTTACATTGGTGCCGATTCGTCCATCAGTGACAGAGATTGAATGAGGGGAACTGAGCGCAAACTGACACAGACAGTTTTGGCAGACAGCTGTCACCCAAACCAGTCTCAGTTGGGCCCGCGCTGTCTGCTATTGTGATGATCGCGCCCCCCCACGAGTCCGACAGACCGAACGGCGGCAGATGTGAAGGGTGGGGAGGCGGAGTTTGCGGGCACCTTGTGCCGGCCTTCATCAACGGGCTTGATTTTGTCATTTCTCGCGTTCCCTGAGTCGACTCGACGCCATGTCATGGGCTACTCGAGGGCTGCTGTATTCATCCTGGCGCCGGCGAGTGTGGACTGTCCTCTTACTCCTCCTTGTCTGCGGCGAGATAGATAGGGGACCCAGCCCAGCCCCCTATTTTCGTTCAAATGTTTGTCTGGCATACGGACACACCGGTTTGCCGATAGTTGCTGGGCCACACTCCATTCCGTGCTAGTTTTTGTTTTGCCCAAATGCAAAGAAAAACCGCCATTTCGATACCGCAAGATCGACTCTCCATCTGTGAAGGACAGCAATGCAGTCGTCGCGATTGTGCGTGATGGGGAGAGGCACGAGTGCAACGCCCGTGACCTTTTTGGCTTGCTTGGAGCTGAAGTCGCGGCAGCACTAGGGCGACTATCGGCGGTGGTTTAGACGAGGATTGCGACCGGCTTTGCATTGGTCAGGAGTCCATCCCCTGTTCCGACTTGGGCCAACTATTCGTACTCAGGCTAGCAGTGGTGCCGTCCAGCCACCTCGAATCGCCGAGCTGCAAGTGACATATTTGACCCCTGAAGGCTGAAGGCGTATTGCCCCGACAGCCGCGGATCCCTGTCGGCGCGCCTCATTTGACCAGATTAAGGTGCTGGACGACCCTGCGGCTTCTCCACCAAAAACGGCCTTGGCCTTTTTGTTTCTTGAAGAGCGGAGACTCGAGGTCGGTCTTGAAGCTTGATGGACGAACGGGAAGAGAGCTGGTTGTCCAGTGTTTTCGTAGTGTACAGATAGCGCGGCGCAGGTTTGACTGGCTCAATAGATGCTGGGAAGATGGATGGATGACTGCGAATGTTGGGTTTATCTGGGTGCCTAAGGAGCTTGACGAGAAAGGTCATGGCGGGCGGATACGATCGACGAGTCGACAACGACAACGAGAGCGGTGAGCTGGTGATTGGGTCACCGACTGCTTGGCCCTCTCGGAGACCAGGTGCAGAGGGGAGCATGTTTGCAGAAGAGGTGGCGGGAGCGCACAACGGCCCGCCTTTGGGTATCCACGAGCGCATCCGCTGGCGACTTCCGGGTGGTCTTTTACGGTGCTTTGCGGTGGTTGTGTGATGGTCGTGTGGTGCGTAAGTGGAGGGTGTTGATGTGTGTGCAGCTCCTGGTGGCCGGGGTCGTCAGGCGAGGACCACATAACGAACCACATGGGGCAGCAGCAGCAGCCAGGACTCTAGTCGGCAATGAGCAGGTAATTTAGGCGCGGTGGGAATTGTGACGGGGGGAGGAGTGCGGTGCTAAGTGAGTGTTGTGGCAGATACGAAAGGGTCGAGACGAGGTTCAGTAGAGAGTTCCGAGTGAGCGGTAAAAGCAGCATTGCCCATGCCAGACGATGGATGGCACGAGACGTGCTTTGCTGCTTTGCTTTACTGGCGTAGGTGCAAAGTATACGAAGGACGACAGGGCGTACCTAGGTATGGATAGGTACCAGGGATAGATGCGGCGAGTGCCCCTAGCGGAGGTACGGATATATCTATCTGGCCACGATGTTCCGCAGGTGGGCATGGGCCATGGATGGAAATGGACACTGGCGCCCAATAGACAGACAACCTGGAAGGCAATATCAAGCAGAGATGGAGCGACTGGAGCAGAAGAAAGTGCGGTGACCGAGGGAAGATACCTGAGGTACGGATACTGTAGGTGCCGTTCCTAGGTAGGTAGCCAGTAGGGACTGGGAAAGTGTACTCGGTACCCATCGAAGGGGGAAGAAAAAAACAGGAAGGAAGTTTACATGTGTAGGAGAAAGAGGAGAACAAAATGGCGAGATGCTAGAGGAAAGACAAGTCGACGATCCTCAACCACAACCAGCCGAATCGCTTCCTTTCTTGCCTCTCTCTCTTTACCCTTTTGCCTTTTTTCATAGCGTTCGTCCCATCTTGTTCCTTTCCGCCCGGCCCCAGTCCCGTCCGGTCAAGTCGACTTGCCCCAAAACGACTGCGACTTTCTTCCCTTCTCTACTTATTCGTAATAACGACTCGTCGATAAATCCAACCGACTGCATTGGGCTCAGACTTGTCCCCTTGAAGCAAAACCACACACTCACACACACACTCACACACCAGACCAGGAAGGAAGCCGTTGCTTGCCTGCACTTGCACACACGCCCCCCTCCCCTCCTCCCGCATTTGCACCTGTTCACGACGCTCCTTCGTCCCGTTTCTTCATACTAATTCCCCGAGCTCTCGCTGCCAATCTCTCCCTCCACCTCTCCCGCCACGTTCGCCCGCTCTTTATCCCATCCCTCCCTCTCTATTTCTCTATCTCTCTCTATTCCCCTCCTTCTATACTACTACAACTGGCTTGTCCCATCGCACCGAGAACGCCGGCGTCCATCTCCGCTCCTTGGATATCCTTCGATTCGATAAAGTCCGACGACACCCTCTACTACACATTCGCTCCCTACCCGACGAATATCCCGAACCGGCACTTTCGTGTCACTAATACGCACACGTTACCGCCAATCACCCGACGACCAGCGAAGCCGCTTCCGCCGAACGCCGACGTGCATACACCAACACATACACATCTCGCGAAGATTCACCTGATGGACCTTAGCAACGGACGACCCGTGTCACAGAAAATTCTAATTCTTAATTAACGAGAGCAACGACCCCATCCCCACGGAAAGAGGGGACGAGGTCGAAAAAAGCAAATACAGCCGAGAAGGACGTTGCGGGATCGAGAAACTGGATGCCAAGCGAGCATCTGGAAGACAAGCAAACGAACATTCCCGAGCTACAATATCTGCATCGCAGGACCACAAAAAAAGAAAGGAAAAAAAAGCAACTGAGTTTTGGGGACGAAAAAAAAAAGGAAATAACGACACGCGGAGCATCAACCGACGACTGATTGTAGGCGCACAAACCACACACCACGCACCGCGCATAGCGCTCCTAAAGACTCGACTTTTTGGGACCGAGTGGATTCCCAGAGGAACAGGCCCTCGAACCTAGACTGACTAGGGTCAGTCAGAGACAAATAGCGAAAAGGGTTTCCTCCCCCCCTTGGCGCAGGGTCGGGAAACCAGACGGATAAAAGAAGCGACGAAGAAGAAAAAAGGAAAAAGGGGATTGATTGATTGGGGAAAACGGACAAACCCTGGCCGGGCACGCAGGCGCAGCGAGTGAAGCGAAGGAGAAAGCGGATCCCCCCAACCTGGAAATCCTGACCGAAGAGACACAGAGTGAGCCCAGCCCAGCCCAGCACGCACCACCGATAGAGGAGACGACCCCCCGACGCGACCATGGCCACGGCCACAGCAGCAACAACAGCACCGGCTGTACCAGCACCGGCACCAGCACCAGGAAGTGGTTTCGACGCTGCGGGCCATGCCCCGACTCTGAATCCCACATTGTCTTCTTCTGCTTCGGTATCCGCATCCGCGTCCACAACAGACGACGCGTCCCCTTCATCCTCCTTTTCCTTCTCCTCTTCGCAGAGCGCTGTCGCATTCCATACTCCCTCAGGGTCTGCGACATCTTCGGCAAACTCGCCTTCTTCACCCTACCACGCCCATCGCCTGAGCCACAACTCGTCCAAACTTCCTGCCTTTCGGTTCGCCGACTTACACAAGCAGCACCAGCACCACCCACGTCTAGTGCTCCCCTCATTGCTGCACCACATCCCGCCGCCACCCTCGCCTGTCTCGCCTAAATCTCAAGCGCCTTCCAGCCAAAACCGCCCTACTGACACCGTCGCCGACACTGACACTGACACTGATACGGCCATTGGCATTGGCATTGGCATTACCACCGCCACTGACTCCGCTTTTCCCACCACCCTGCCAACAACAACGTCAGACTTGCACGACCATCAGCGACCGCAACACAAATTCGCCGACCAATCCGACAATAACATTTACTCTCCACAAGACACTCGGCCGACTTCACTTGGACTGAGCCACGGCCGCCACCCTTCCCACCGCCAACTCTCTCAGCTCTCGCCCCGGATCTCGAGCCCCATCCACGAGTTGCCCGAGTCTCCTCCTAAGCTCAGTCCGCGATCCAGAGCGTCGACCTACCAGTCCGTCGCGCAGCAGCCCATCCCTGCAGTCACATCCGTCTCACCGAGGCGGCCCGCCTCTTATCCCGATTCCCCCGTCATCGTGCAGTCGTTACCACCCCGCCGCGACGTCGCAGATCCCAAGACGACTGCCCTTCCTGCCAGGCTACAAAGTCGACGAGCCGCTACATCTCGATCTCGCGAGTCAAATGCGACCGACCCCGAGTCACCACCGCCGCCTGTAGCAGAGACTGGTGCCGCGCATCCCTCCGACACAACCGACGACGCGCTTCCGTCCCCGGCCGACAGGACCACGAAGGACTGGGCCCAGGGCCAGCGTGAGCTGTTGTTACCCAAAACCTTACAAAATTCGAGTCCGACAGATGAGAGACGAAGATCAGTAGCGTCGCGACCCCCCGTTTCTTTCAAAGCTACTGCCGCCGCCGCCGCCGCCGCCACCACCACCACTCCGACCGCCTCGGTGCGCGTGGCCCCTATCCGCTCTTTTCGAT
Organism: Colletotrichum higginsianum IMI 349063; assembly: GCF_001672515.1. Taxonomy (NCBI): domain Eukaryota; kingdom Fungi; phylum Ascomycota; class Sordariomycetes; order Glomerellales; family Glomerellaceae; genus Colletotrichum; species Colletotrichum higginsianum. The sequence goes on from NC_030955.1 coordinate 3,766,823, forward strand.
CATCCGGGTCTCGTCGAAGTCTGGGACTCGACAGCAGCACCTCTACCATGCGCTCCTTCGATTTTGGTGACGACCTCGCCGACTCCAATCAACGCGACCGCACCCTGCGTGCACTCGAGGGCAGACGCGACGACGATTACTCGCAAATGACACAACCGCTGTCGACCGACGCCGACGACACCACCGGTGACGTCTTTATGAAGATCGCGAGACAGGAGCCAACACGTCGTGGCTCTGGAGATGTTGCGCCAGCGGAGCAACCGAGTGCCATAGTAAGTCTAGCCTCTTTTCACGATTTTGCCTCGTTGTTTCGGGCATACTGCTAGCGCGATGCAAACGGCCGTGCCCTACCTAAATGAATGGCCGACGTCTGCCCGCCATGATATCAAGCCGTCTTGCCGTATTTTTAGCTGTTCATCCCGCTCTTCTTGTCCTTTGCACCCAACCCCTCCCCAATGATTCAGCGCCTTTTTGGCGCAGCATCATTTCCCACGTTCCCGAGACGCCCACCCTGGCGTCCCGGACACATGCGCGAAGAGTTTCGCCATGGACGACCGCGAGCTGACCGAGGATGACCAACAGACCCGCATCGCAAGATCTTCCCATCGCCGACCCCTCTCCGCCGCCGTCCCCTTGTCTTATCATCATCCCGTCTCCCCGCCCCAGATCAGTCGTCGACTCTCCGACCAGCAGGAGACGTCGAAAAAACGCGTACGTCAATCCGAGGACGACAGTGCCACTGACCCAATGGCACGCGCTTTGGCGTATCGATCACCCCTGACCCGAGACCGCCCCTCGTCTGTTCATCCCGCCGAGGATCTTGGACGCGCGAAAACCTTCCAGCCCACCAACCACTCTGCCAGCCGCTCGATTGTCAACACGCCTCGGTCTTTTACCTTCCAAGACCCCATGGGCGAGAACTCACCCTACGCACGGAGACGGCCTTCGTTGACCGACAGCAACTCCGGCTACTCGGCCCGCAACTCGGCGTATAGGCAATCGAATCTCCAATACGGCCAGACACGCACTTACAACTCTTCACCATTGGTTCCCAAGTCGACGGAATCGCCACACACTGAAGCGCAACAGGATCCTAGTCACGCGGTCGAGGGCACTGAATCGACAGCAACGGCCTCGACGAACGCACCATCGACCGTGTGGGACGAGCTGGACGATCTCAAGTCGCGAATCCATCGATTGGAACTGACGGGCAAGCTGCCCGCGACCTCTGGCGCCGCGATGTCTCGAGCCTCAGACGAACGTCCGCCGACCGCAACCAACACCACCATGTCCACCTCGCCGAAACGAACCTCTGGCGGCAACAGCCATCCTCATCATGATGCTGTCAGCACCACGTCCTCGCAACGCGAGACTCAGCAGCCCATCCTGCTCTCCGCTGTCAGCAAATCCAAACCGTTTCTCAGCGACGAAGTCGCCCGGGCACTTGAGGTGGCTGCCACAGATGCTCTGGCACTCGCCAACATGATGGGGACCGCCGGCCAACCCGGACCCATCTCGAGCGGTGCGAGCACCATCGGCATCGGCACGAACCTCACGGATCGCCAATTGCGACGCAAGGCCGATAGCATCTGCCGAAGCCTGACGGAACTGGTGTTGGCGCTGAGCGAGGAAGCGGCCGGCAACAAGACGGTCCAAGTCAACGTACCTGCCCCTAAAGAAACGGCGACTCCCTCTACCCCGACGGTCGTCAAGACGTTCACCGGTGCCGTTGCCCAGCGTCGCCCTAGTATTACATCGGAGCAGCAGACCCTCCCGAAACCGAATAGCAATGCAGTCACGAGCCCCAGAGCCTTGTCCAAGTATGAGGAGAGGCGCAACACCATGCTCAACTCCAGCGCGCTACCTACTCCTAGATTCGCCCTTCCTCCAGGGACGATCCCAAGCACGCCAGGAGATGGAAACAAGACGGCCCACAGAAAGTCGTCTTTGTTCATCGGCCGGTCTCGTCGTGCCGTTACCGAGGAGCCCGAGGATGGCCGGAGGTCTTCAATGCTCTTGAGAACCCGGCGAGCAGGTACCGAGGAGCCGGAGGACTCGCGTGAGAGTGGCCGCCAAACCTCTCTGCTCCGATCACGCCGGGGCACCGTTGGCGAAGAAGACGACGAAACGCGGTTCCGCGCCCCCTCGCGAGCCGCTACAGAGCTCACGACACCGGCTCGTGCCGTCTCCCACACATATCACTCTCAGACGGGCTCGAACGAGGTGTCTTCGCCGGCTTCTTCTGCCCTCCCGCGCAGACGGTTCGGGGCGTCGTCCCTCGCATCTCGTCTGGTCGCGCCATCTACGCCGTCAATGGCATCACGGCGGTATCTCGAGAGAACGCCGGAACGCGAACAATTCTCGTCGGCCGAGAAACCTACCGAAGAGCGGTCGCAACAAGCTGTAGCACAGCCGCGACACTTCTCTCTCAGCCACACGTCGCTGCTGAATCGGGCCAGCAGCATCAGCCGCAGCAGGCCCAACCGCGACAGCACGATTACGAATTCATCGACGGCTGCCCAGTCGGGCAGTTACCGATAACGTCTTAACGAATCACAATCACACGGATGAATGTATCATAGATGTCTTTTCTTACGCCGGCGTCATTGTTTGTTTGGCGTATGTTACCACCGCATGGGTTCGGCAGTGGTTTCCCTGTACTTGTATGACAATCGATGACGGACGGCCGGTTGATTTGTTGGACTCGCCTTCACTTGGGAAGGCTAGAGCATCTGTATATCGAACAGTCAATGAAAAGGTTAAGGATAGAGGCCCAGGATGCCTCTTGACACATTTTGTCAATAATCATTCTCAGTCCGACCATGCTGTGAACAGGGCAGGAGAAGCTGGCCGTCTGGCTACTCTGCCTAGAAGATTTTGGGCTCATGAACGTAAGGCGAAGTTGAGATGCGTTGGGGTCGGACGCAACGATTGACGTTTTTGCCATGGTAATCGGCCTCTTTTGCATCCCATGATTGCGAAGCGATTCGCTAAGATCCAAGGCTCTGCAAGTTTGAGCCAACTAAGAAGAGGGAGGGGTTCGGGTCCAACCTGTGCGCGCGCTTGTTTGATTTCTGAGGTTGACGGGGTTGACTCACCGGCGAGTGAGGTCTGACATCTGAGAGGGTTGGGGCGGCTGCGGTGGTGTTCACTGACCACTGAGATTTCAATTTTCAGCGGGCCTGAACCCAGTCTAACTCTGACTTCACACGACCTCTCTTACTCTCTCAAAAACACCCATATACACAAACGCACACATACACACACATACACGGATATCTCCACTACATGACAAGTAGCACTGTTTACTTTTTCAAAAGATTCAGATTTCCTAGCCTCGTTCACGTGAAAAGACCGCCGTGGCAGGCTGTTTTAGTGGACTACGCGGCTATACCACGGCCGATTGCAGTGCAAGGCCCAGCGCACCAGACGACGCACAACCGCCATCTCTCATCAGCGTCACCCCGGTCGACGTGGCAACTGGGACCGTTTTCAAGGCTTTCACAGTTTCAGGCATCTCCGTCCGTCGTGGAGCAAAACAGAATGGCAGACCAGCACGTGGAGACAGCGGCTGCTGCTGTCGATGACAAGACGCAGAGGCGCGGAGGAGGAGGTGGACGCAGAGGCGGGAGGGGGGCTGGTGGCGGGGGACAGCCGCGGGAGGTGTTGGTTTCCAAGGCACTTTCAAAGCTTCTGAGACACCAGGCCGAGAATGCCGGGTTGAAGCTTGATGACGGCGGGTATGCGCCGTTGGACAAAGTGGTGAGTTTGCGTCTCTCTTCGACTGTGGGATGACGCTCGTCCCTGGATGGGCGACCTGTATACCCGAATCGAGGGGTCCCGCTGCTTGCCGGGGACCTGAATGTTTCCATGCTTCATGAAGTGATGGTCACAAATGCTAACCACCGCCATAGCTCGCCTACGGCCCGATCCGCTCGCTGCAGGTGACCTTCTCCGACATTCAAGCCGCTGTCAGCACGTCGGACAAGCAGCGCTTCGCCCTCAAAGCCAACGAGGCGACGAACCCGTCGCTGGACGAGAACTCGACGGAGCCCTCGCACTGGCTGATCCGCGCGAACCAGGGCCACAGCATCAAGCTCGACTCGGCGGCGTTGCTGACGCCCGTCACGCTCGAGGCCGGCAACGTGCCCGAGATCGTGGTGCACGGCACGTACTTTGCCTTCTGGCGGGCTATCGAGGAGTCGGGGGGACTGAGTAGAATGGGGCGGAACCATGTGCACTTCGCGACGGGCCTGCCGGGGGATGAGAGGGGCGTCGTGAGCGGCATGAGGAGGGATGCCGAAGTGCTGGTGTACGTCGACGTCGAGAGGGCGCTGAGAGAGGAGGAAGAGATGCGGTGGTGGGTCAGCGAGAACGGCGTCGTGCTGACGGAGGGGGACGCCGAGGGGAGGGTGCCCACGAGGTTGTTCCGCGAGGTGCGGGCGAGGGACGAGGCGGCGGGCGTGGGCGTGCTTTGGAGGGACGGGGAGAAGGTCGGCGAGCTGCCCGAGGGGTTGAGGATGAGAGCGCCGCCGGGCAAGGGGAGGGGTGGTGGGCGTGGTGGGCGTGGCGGGCGTGGTGGCCAGAGAGGTGGGAGGGCGTAAGGCTATGCGGAGGCCGCGAAGTGAAGATGAGATACAAGGGAAGAACACATCTCTTTTCGCCCGCGTACGCATGTCTCTATGTACAAGGGGTCATCACGCAGATACAGAGCCGGGCAGGGTCGATGAGAGGCTGCCTCACTAGGACGAAGGCTGAAGTCGATTCGCATCTGCCTCAAGAGTTCCTGATCCATCATGACGAATATATGCAGCTTATGAGGATTCGCAAAGCATCTCGTCACTCTCGTCACGGTCGAGCTCGTCGGCTTAGTTCCGGGCAGACATTCCAATTGCAGATGAATTGTGTCACCTCGCATAACGACTCTTGCTGCCGTCGACTCCCATATCCTGAATTCATCCAACCCCCAAGTAATCGGGCCATGTCATCTCTTATTATCCCCCAGCAACACTCTGGCTACCCTCTCTCTCCTCTCGAGCTCGGAGAGCAGCCAGACGAGTACGTGCTTCGCCATGCGCTCCTTGGCGGCCTTCTTGGTCAAGACCTTGCGGACGACGCCCAGGTCGTCCGGCACGCGGGGGTCGCCGCCGAAGTCGGCGTGGCCGTCCCAGAAGTCGCCGCCGGCGATGGTTGTGTTCTTGGCCAGCCGGTAGTGGGGGACCGGGTACTTGAGGCGGGCACAGAGCTCAAGGATCCTTGCCGAGGGGTCTGCAGGGTCTGCGGGGGCGGCGGCGGCGGCGGCGCTACTATCCTGAGGTCTTGGGGCGATGGGGGTGCCTGCGTAGGGTGTTGTCGTCGCGGAGGAAGAGGAGGTGGAAGTGGTGGAAGGGGCCGAGTTGGCTGCTGACACTGGCGGGGAGGGCGCTGTCGCTTTGAGAGCGGATGACGTGTTTGCGATGCTGGCACCAGCATCGCCGTGTGCGGGGTGGGGAGATGATGAGGATGAGCTGGAGGAGGAGGACGATCGCGCAGACTGGGTGTCCTGCTTCTTCCTCGCGGCCGCGGATGATGAACCGCCGGCGGCGGAGAGGGGCGAAGCGGGCGGCGACCTCTTGCAAGGGAGAACAGATACCGTGGCGGAGGCGGGCGCGGGCGCGAAGGGCTTGGGGAGCTTTGGCAGCTCGCCCGAGGGCAGCATGTGGCCGTTGGCGATGAGCCACTCACAGGCGGTCTTGGCGGCGTACTGTTTCGCGTCCTGCTTCTTCTGGAAGTCCGGGATGGCAGGGGCTGTGACACCGGTGGTGGAGGTGCTTCCCGAGCTGTGGTCCGGCCGGGGGAAGACATCGCCGGTGGCGGCGAAGGTCGCGGTGCACGTCCAGCGCAGGTCAGGGGCCTTGCCGAGGCGGGGGTACTCGCGGGGGATGTCTGCGAAGGTGACCTTTTGGCTCCTGACCTGTTGGAAATCTGCGTCTGTTTGTCAGCCAGATGATCGGGTTGGGGGGATGATGGTCTTCTTGGTTCCAAATCTCGTTACGTACGGTTGAGCAGGCCGAGCCAGTTCTGGCCGCCGATCTCCGGGCCCGGTCGAGGGACCGGGCGGAGGAGGACGGCGATGGCCGAGAGCTCGGTCTCGCTGAGCGGGGCGGGGCGACCGGTTTCCGCCTCGAGGCGCTCCTTGTCGGCGATGAAGGACTTGAGGGCGGCCCAATCTACGCGCTGGGCGGGCGCGTCGTTAGGGAATGGGGTTGACATGGCGGTGGTTTCGGATGAGCCTTCGCTAACTAACCCAGGCGACGGGTGTTATGAGAAGGGTTGTTTGTTATAGTTATACTCAGGTCGTATCGAATGTTACGCAACGGAGTGAGAAGTTGTGTGAGAGAGAAGAGACGAGGGCATGAAATGAGATGGAGGTGGGGGGGGGATGGGGGGTTTGGTAGATCTCATGAAGTAAGGCAGGCAGCAGCTTCCCTTCCCCCATCTAGGAAAGTTTGTTAGTTGGGAAGATGGGAAGAGTGCAGAGGCCATTCGTGACACTTAAGTGTTAGTTAGTGCTGGTGGGGGTTGTAATCGTTGGTCGCTTCCCCCCCCCCCCCCCTCAAATGCGCCAGTCGCTTACTGGATCTCGACAGAAGAGGCCGGCGAGGGGGGTGATGCCTCCGGTCTATCCTCTGCACATACCCGGATGGGAGGCCAACGGCATTGGGCAGTGGTGGTTTTTCGTCTTGTCCACAGTAGGTAGGCAAGTTCTTGGAATGGAATTACTTTGGTCTGCGAGGGGTCGGAGCGGCTGTCATTAGACCGACGATCTCCTTAGGCACACCCTCTCACACTGCCCTCACGCTGCCTTCACGCCGCCAGAGAGGTAGGAACCCTCACTCTGTGAGATGTTTGTCAAGATAAATCATCATCGACTGTTGTTCCATTGACGGCTATCCCACACGACTTTTTAGGGGGGTATACAAATGACAACCGAAACACCGTTTTCTTTCCCTTTCGAGTTCCCTGCCTCACTCAAAGAAACCCGTGCCGTCGTCCTCCTCCTCCACCTTCTTCGGAGCCTTCCTCTCCAGTGCCCTACGCTCTCTTCGGTTCATCGGCTGCTTGGGGTCTCTCGTCTTCTTGGCATCGTCCCAAGACTTCTTGGACCGCGCGAGCCACGGGTCCTCTTCCTTCGCTCGCGCCGGTCGCTGCTTCCGCTGCGGCAGGGGCTGCCTCTGGTGCGGGGCCGCGTCCGCCGGCGACTTGCGGTCGCGCAGCCTGTACAGCGCCGCCTCACCCTCCGGCAGCACCTTCTCGACCGTCGCCCACATCTTTGGCCGCTCCGCGTGCAGCGCCTGCAGCGCCTTGGGCTGCTTGAAGGGTTTGTCCTCGTCGGCCTCGTCGGCCTTGCCCGCCGCCCCCTCCTCCTGCTTCTCTTCCCCGTCCCCGGCATCCTTGTTCTTGTCGGCGTACAGACTCTCGTAGCGCTCCATCAGGGGAAAGAAGCGGGCGTAGGCGACGTCCACTTCGGCCACGTGGGCCTCGGCCTCGAGGCGCTTCTTCTCTTCGGCGTCTTCGGTCTGCTGGAGTTTCTTGCGGAGTTGCTTCAGGAGCCTCTCTGCCTTTTTCCGCTCTGGTGGTCGCCGTCAGTTAGTCTGGTCGAATGCAGACACCCTCCCTACAGGCGCAAAGTGAAATTTCCACGTACCAAAGAACCGAACCATGTGGTATTTCTGAATCATGTTGCTCCGCCTCTTCCTGAAGTCGTGCTCCTCGACCCTCTCCTGCAGCGCCTGCAGCTCCTGCTCCAGCTCATTGCGCTTCGTGGCCGGCAGCTCCTTGCCGCTCTGTAACAGCCTTCTGATGGTTCTCGCGCGCGTCTTGTTCCAGTTCGTCGTGCCCTCCTTCGCCCTGTGCCTCCTCTTGGTGGCCTTGAACCTTTTGTTGTCGTGCTGGCCGTCTTCCGAGCCCGGGGAGTTGCTGCGCTGGTCGTGCGGCTGCGCGCCTTCCGAATCGAAGTCGGCGTGTGCTCGTTTCGTGCCCATGGCTTCTTCCGTGGCTGTGTATGTGGAAGGGGACGTGTTCTGATGTAGTTGTTTCTACGGCGGGCTGAGTCGACAAGATGGAAGCCGACGACGGTTTCGCAGGCTCGGTATTTCAAAAATTTGGTTCGTTATCGGTGGCCTGGAGGCTGTCGACCCCACCCAATAGTGCTTATCGGCCCACTTCAGGACTAGCGCTGAGAACGGACCACTCGGGCCAATGACAGGCGCCAATTACAACGGCTCACTGACCTGGTCGCGAAGCTATCCCGCCCGAAGCTCAGTGAGAGGATGCCCGAGTACCTAACGGGCACCTTCGATCATTCAACGTCAACCTTTCACTCTCACCGGTACGCCTTATTTCAGATTTTCCGTGGGTCAAATAGCGGAATCAAAACAGTGTCTTTGGTCTCCGCGACGCAGTCAGCCTGCTTACACCCCCACCATCACACGCAGCAAATCCACTCAACCTAGACAAACGCCTAGGGGTCGTTGCTAAGTACTCGAGCCGTTGGCGCAAAATCTTGATCTTATTCGACTTGCTGGGCCTTCTAATCGTAAAATCACTTCATATTTCAGGCGCGCGCGGCCGCCATGGACCGTCCGGAGCCTGGACTGATCAAGTGGTCGCAGATTCCTGGCCACGATAGCTTCATCCACATCAACCTACAGCATCGCGTCGTTCAGGTGTACGAGCCCAACGGACTCGCGCAGAGAAGCAGGTTCGACTACAAAAGGCTATCGAAACACGATGATTTCCCCACGCTCACTACGTATGACTGGTCGCCGACGGTACCAGGCCTTCTGGCCGTCGGCACCCAGACCGGTGTTGTTAACCTGCTGAGGATGGACGACAACTCCAACGCCTACATCGAACTAAATCTCAAGATGACGAGAACGTGTCAAGCGGTGGCTTTCAGCACCGAAGGGCTCCTCGCCGTTGGCCTGGACAGAGTGCGGATGGACCAGTGCCTTCACATCTGGGACGTCAACCGGCTGTCAACGATGAACAAGACAGCCAAGGGGTTCCCCAAAGATTTGCACGCGTTCACGGACCCGGCCTACCGACTGGAACCGAGTGTATCGGTGTCGAGCGTCAAGTTCTTTGAGGATAGCCCCAAGACCTTGGTGGTGGGGATCAAGGCCCAAGGCCTGCGCATCCACGATCTCCGAGGTACAGTAGTTGCCCACAGGCACGTCTAAATCAAGCAGCTGTGGCTGACCTATTTCATTCGCCCACTCGTAGAGCCTGGCAGTGTTGTCTCTACGTTCCAGACCAAGTGTAACAATAACCTAGCCATAGATTATGCCGACCAGAACTACTTCGCGTCGTCGGCACTGGACCAGCCTGGCATCATGATCTGGGACAGACGTGCAACGTCGCGGCCGGTCGCTTCGCCATCGTACTTGGGCGCGGTGGACGAGGACGACCTCCCGTGGGGCGGTGCCCTGAAACTCGACCGGGTGGTGGAGATGGACGACGACCCGTCCCTGAGCGAAAGCAGGCATTCCATCGTTCGCTCCCTGCGCTATTGCCGGGATCATCGCGGGCTTCTGGCCGTGTTGTCTCGATCTGGCCAGCTCAAGGTCTTGGACACGAACAAGGAGATAACACATCGCGACATGACTCTCGAGGGCAGCCCCGAGCTGCTGGAGGTCCATAAGTCCTACGACATGGATGTCCAATACGGCGACAGCGGCAGGAAGAACGATCGCATTGTGTCTTTTGACTGGGTGACGCTGGACTCGGCGGTGCTACAGCCACGCCTTGTGATCCTGCGCGCCAACGGAACGTTCGAGATCCTCGAGCAACCGTCGTATACTTCCGACTACCTCTACAAACTGACGCCGTGGCAGCCGCCTCATCGGGGACTGGAAGGTATGTTGATGGGTCCCTATGCCGGGGGGACAATCTCTAACGTCGTGTAGAAGGATCCGAGTACCACAGCATAATGGAGTTCGAGCCTTCACATTGCTCTGACATGCTCGGTCCCTTGTTTGTCAAGGAGGCACTCTCGGATATCCCCATATTTGGCCCTAACAAGGCCGACATCCAGTCCATCGTGGACAAGACGTTGCAGTCCAAGTTCTCGGCCGCCGATCTCAACGGCAAGCTGATCGGCAATGCGGACAAGGCCTCTCCGGCAGTCGACAAGTCCAGGCCGACTGCAGAGAGGATGCGGGCTTTGAGGCTGGAGCTCAAGGAAAAGGCCAAAAATTCAGAGACGAACGGGGCCGAAAGCTCAGCTATGGAGGAGTCAATCAGCTCGCTCGCCCAGCTCTCTCTTTCCAAAGAAGGGCCGGTTTCTTGTCGTCACATGCACGAGCATCTTCTGTCATTGCCGTTGAAGGCTCCGGACTTGTCGACCGAAGCTCAGTGCCTTCTCGACCACGTCATGCTCCTCCGCGCGAAAGAGAAGTACCTTTTTGACTGTAACATCAACCGTGTCGTCGTGTCTGATGACCCATGGCTACGTTATGTGTGGGACTGGATCGCTGGTACGCATCTCGGATGACACGTTGTCGTCGACGTCGCTAACAACCAAGCGTAGATGCGGAAGACGCTGCCTTTGACGGAGGCATGAAGCTGTCACCGCTCGACCTCAGCTACATGGGCGTGTGTACTATCTGGACCGACGATCTGGGTTCGTGAAGTCTGCATGAACACTCACCCGGCATGATGACTGACACTCATGGCAGGTAGAAAACCCTCATCAAGGCTTCCGGAGGCATCACCGATTCCAGAGACAACCCTTTGGGAGAAGTGCATCGGGAGCATCTGCACAAAGCGGCGGTTGCCAAAGTACGCAGGGATCCATACCAAGAAGCCATTCCATAGGCAATTATGCCTGGACATCTGCGGTTGGGGGGATACTGCCGCGCATGAAGCCAGGGGAGCAGCGGTGCACGATCCCAGCCGAGACTACCCAACAACGCCACACACAATGGCAGCGGCCCGGGCTCTCTTCAAGGGCGAAACGCAAGTTGCAATTCAAATCCTCAAGACGGCCAGCGTTACCCATCCGGAGCTGCTGTTCGTCTCGCTGGCGTTGCAACTCATTGGGAGGAACGACAGCCACCTCAGCAAGGAGCAGCTCGATTTCGACGAGGCCGTCGCTTCGAAGACGGATCCTTATCTCCGGGCAATTTCCTCGCTGATCGCCACGGGGGACTGGGTCGCCATCGCCAACCAAAAATCGTTGCCCTTGTCGGATCGGGCTTATGTCGCGGTGCGGAATTTCGACGATGAGCAGCTCACCAGGTGGCTCAACGAGCAGGTTGCCATGGCAGTGGAGACAGGGGACATTGAGGGGATTGTTCTCACAGGGATCACGGACAGGCTGGTCGACATCTTTGCCAAGTATGTCGAGAAGTTCAACGACTTCCAGACGGCGACGCTGGTAACATCGATATGCGCGCCGCGCTACATTGACGACTACCGGTGCCTGGCGTGGAGGAACGCCTACAGGTCATACCTGCAAAGGCACAAGGCATTTCTGCAGAGGACCAAGTTCGAGGTGGAGAGCACGAAAAAGAGCAAGCGTGGAGGGCGGCCGACGATCAAGCCGCCGTCTCGACAAATCGCGCTGCGGTGCGTCTACTGCGACGCGGAGACGACGCTCGCCGGGCAAGGCGGAGCCGGAACAGGGTCACAGGCGGGGGCGCCCGACTCGAGGAACCCGCTGATGGCGACCAGCACCAACGCGGGCATCAGTTGCCCAAACTGCGGGCGTCACCTGCCGAGGTGCGTGGTGTGCCTCGAGGTGGTGGGAGTCCCGAGGACCGACCGGCCCGAGCTCAACGGCGAGCCGGAGGTGTGGGTGGCGGCCAACTTTCCAACCTTTTGTCTCAAGTGCGAGCATGTCCTGCATCTCGACCATGCGAGGCAGTGGTTTACGAGGCACGTCGAGTGCCCGGTGCCCGAATGCCGGTGTCGATGCAATTTCAGGGCCAACCCGGAGCTGAACTATCACTAAATCACGAGACGAGTTGAGACGAAAAGATGACAGGGGGAGGCATCAGGATACGGCACAAGAGGGGGTGTCTGATCCGAGGCTTCCAGGGGGGGGGGGGGGTCTGGTCCCGGCGACGTTCTCACCCAGTGCTGAGGGAGGGGGGCGGCGTGAAATGTTAAATGAGCTGTTCCTTCTTGTTGTCGTTGTTTGCTTCTTCGGCTTTTGTGATGGGACACTCACGACATGATTATGTATTCCGCACCCGTCTGCATGTTAACCAGCAAGGCGCATGGGGGGGCAGACGGGGAGGCGGCGGAAGGTGTCGCGGAGAATTGGAACCCTGTCAGTCAGTCAGCCTGCATATGTTCTCCAACGCCATCGTATCTGTACCGGTCGAGTATCCTCGACCTTCCAGGCTCCCAGGACGTATGCTGTGTCTTTGTCGCCGGTGACACGTGTAATATTAGGCGTGACATATTGCCGTTACGTCCAAGAGAGGATGTATATTGAGATGCAGGATGGATGTATGGGGCTGGGGTGCTACTCGGTGAGGGAAGGACTTGTCAGATTCGGGCGGCCGGGCTGCAGTATGATCGATCACCTGCGCATCTCTGAAGCCGGCGGGGATCTTGACCGGTGGGTGGAATACTACCTCGAGGCTGCCGGTTGATACCCATTGCAGTGTCCCGGTCAACGGGCGTGGGCCACACCCGGGAGCGTCGAGTCGCGGTTCAGGTGTTTGCTGGCCAGTGGCCGCCCACACACACTCGAGGTATACGTCAGGTAGGGGAAGTGAGATGTGAGCTTGGGTTGACGGCTGACAGGGGGAGAGGGGAAAGTGAGAGAGAGCGAGTGTGTGTGTTGTGTGCGAATGAGTGAGGAAGTGAATGAGGGTGCTTGGAAGCTATGCCATGAGGTGCTGAAGGATGTGGGCCCACACCAGCTGGTGGATATATGGTGGACTCAACGTAGGTACCTGTACCTACGCGGACACCCACCTATCCAAGCAAGTACCAAAAGTCCAGAGTCCAGAGTACAGATAGTCCCTACCTAGGTAGGTAATCACCGGTGCACACAGCGTACCTAGGTTGTGATGTCCCCCTTGGGCCATCCCCGGTCAGGTACGGATACTCCCACGGGATAGACCCACTCTTCCAGCCGTGTTTTGGTAGTCTACTCTCGAGTCCTGCCTGCCCGGCTGGCCCCGGCTGGTTGCCGTTCAATCCTAGCCGCCCCCCCCCCCCTGGCTCTCTGGGCTCCAGTAGGTCACTCTTGCGGTTTTATTTGCCTCGGCTGGATGGCTGCGTTGGGCCGGGGGAGCACAGGGCACAGAGCACAGAGCACAGAAGCACAGAGCAGAGAGTACCTACACACGGGGAACTGGCCCGGGCTCTTCCTCGACACTCTTAGTTGAACGACATCTTCAACCAACCGTCACAGGGACAGGGACACCCGAAGCAACCAGGGGTTGTGCCTCATCCTTTTCTTCGCCTGCTCGCTCTGACTGCATCTTGCTGCTCTCACACCCAACCAAGCCGATTCTTCTCCTCCTTCATCACATCCTTCCTGTCTGTCGTCCCCAATCTATCCGTACCTACCTTACCTACATTACGGAAGACGGATACTGCATGGCCTGACCATCCACAACCACCCGTCGAACCTTGCCTTGCTTTGCTTTTCTGCCTTGCCTTGCCTTGCCTTCCCTCGCCTCGCCCCGTCTCACGGTCCTCACTTTATCCTGGAACCAACACAACACGCGCTCACCCGCACCCGCACACGCACACGCACACACACCACGCGTCTCGAATCGAACACGACAGCGCCCGACCCATCTTTTTTGCTGTCCTGTCCCGGCCGTCGTCCCAGTCACGCTTCACCCCATCTCGCACCATTCCGCTCTGCCAGGGTTGCGACGCTACGCCCGTCAACAATATGTCATTGGAAGTAATTTACATCGCCCGCCATGGAGTGAGTCCCCATCCAATCCTCTGTCCCACCCCCTGCCGCCCCGTTCCGTCCTAGGTTGTTGTCGTATCTGGCTTCATCTCCGAGACCGACATCCCGACCACGATGGAGGACGATGGTGAGATGGAAGAACGACGATGCTGTGCAAGAAACCCCCTTACAAGGTGTGGGGCAAGTTCTCTCTATTCAACGCACAAGAAACAATGCAGAAGGAAAGAAACCAGAGCAAACCAATTTGTCCTCGAATGTGGACCAATGGCAGGGGTGGTTGTTGTTGTTGTTGTGCTCCGCCGTCGACGTTTGTGGCAACTCGTTGTTGGTTTGGTGAAGAAAATGACACTCTCTGACACTAGCCCTTGGCGCCCCTCAGTTCCGGTCCAACTGGCTTGTCGACCCTTCGACGGGAAGCTACACGGCGTCCATCCCATCTCCGACAGGAATCCCCGCAGACCCGGAGTTGACAGCACACGGCGTCGACCAGGCTAAGGAGCTGGGCGCCCACCTGCTGACCGTTGAGCCTCCAATCGAAGCCGTCTATTCCAGCCCCTACTACCGCTGTCTGCAAACAATCACGCCCTTCGTCACCCTCCAGAAGGAACGCCTCAACCGCCTTCAAGGGCAGGACGTTGGGCGCAACGCCGACACCGACGCCATCACCATTCGTCCCGAGCATGGCCTTTGCGAATGGTATGGCGCCGCCCCGTTCGAGCATCCGACGCCGGCCTCGTCCGACGTGCTAAAGTCCATGTTCCCTCACCTCAATGACACGTATCGGAGCGCCGTGTTTCCCGCCCGCAACGGCGAGACCATCGCTCAATTGCACGACCGTGTCGCCGCTGGCGTACAAGCCATCATCGAGCAATGCGACGCCGAGGGCAAACGCGCCGTGGTCCTATGCTCGCACGCCGCCTCCATCATTGCCCTTGGGCGAGTCCTCACCGGCGTCATGCCCGAGACTATCGATGCGGAAGACTTCCGAGCCTTCACGTGCGGATTGAGTATGTACCGAAGGAAAGCACCATCGTCTTCCGGGACACAAACCTCGGCGACCCCAGGTAGGATTCGGATCCCTACGTCATCATCAGGCTATCGGTTGTGGTGACTGGTGATTAGCAGCAGCAATTGACAACGAGGATCAACAGGACCGGATTCGGAAACCCGCTCATGGAGAAACGGGAGGGGAGTTGGAGGAGGGTGGGTATGCGAGCTCAACAGCGACTGCAGCTTTTTGAGCGGAGGAGAAGAGAGGGGATGGTAAGATGGAATTCCCGCTCTCACCCGCGCGCTCTGATTCCTGCTTTTTGCACTCCATACAATACCGTCCCTATACGCCGATGGGGGAAGGGGGGTGTGTGTTGTGTGGTGGTTCCTCGGATGGACCTTCATCACCCTTGCCGCCAACGGGTCCTCCCACCTGCTTCCCCCTTCTCCTCCCTTTTCTTTTTCCCACTCGCACCACCACCGCCGCCGCCCGAGAGGGTCGCGACGCTGTATACGGAAGGAAGCTGACACACCAAACCAATCGACAGGAGATTTTCGGGAGATGAGTCCTTTTCCACGGCCGAGAAATCATCGCCTCAGGTCGACGCCGGACTGGCACTCGGCGTGGTGGTGGAAGGAAAAGTGAAACCCGACAAGGTGTCTCCCCACAGAGCTGCAGGTCATCATCGCCTCTAGGACGACGGCTTCATTGGCCGGGCGGCGGCCCTTCGTCATTTGCGTTTTCTTTTTCCCCCTCTCTCATTCCCAAGAGGTCAATTCCTTCGACGGGACGCTCAGAGGGACCAAAGTCCAAGGGTCAAGCGGCTTTTTGGGGGCTGCGACAAGTCCTGCTTTCTCCGACCTGGGCCCAGAGCATGGAGACAGACCCGCACCACCTGTGTGTATGTGTGTGTGTGTGTGTGTCCTTGCGGCCGATACACCGATGGCAGCTAATGCCGGATAGACTTGCCTAGCTGCTGCGGGATGCATCATCTGCATGTCTCTGGCGCGGCCAGGGTAGGATAGAATCTGCGAGCCAGTCACTACAGCGGCTAGCCCCGAATCCATGACAGAACCCCCCTGTCGATTTCATCTCACAGCTGCCACACCATTTCATCGCTCCGTTGTCGAAGCTCTCACCCGTCGCTCTCTATTGAATGCCTTCAACACCGCTCGATAGGACAGACGGCCCAGAGACGACTGGACGTGGCCGGCCCATCACGTCCAGTCCCGCGCTTTCGCCGCCGGATTGTTGCCCATCCGGATTGGCTCCTTCAGCTGAAGAACCCTAATCTCGCAAAGGCAAATCCGCTGGCGCTCAGTGTCTATCCTGTGTCATGAGCACATGCAAGACGATTGACGTGCTTGCATCTCGCGTCTCGCCTCGCTTGGCCAGCTGCCGCTTTTCTTCCTGGCTCGATCCCTTTGATGGCTTGGCTTCCGCAAGGACTGTGAAGGGGGGGGAGGGGAGCTCATTAACGAATCCTCAAACATTGGCTGATGTTGCTTATCACAGTGCAGCAGCTCAACAACCCGGGCCCGCGTCCTTTAACCGCACCCGCCGCCACCTCCTCCTCCAGACTCCTCAGCCTCGATCGTTGCCGGGTCCCTGTTTAGAGCCACAGAAAGTGGATATTTCTCATTCGGAACAATGTGTGATAACGAAACAAGGGTCAGATCTGTGCGACGCTTTGCTGAAGAAAAAGCTAGCTTGGCATACCATGCCGTGGGCCTGTCTATGTATTCGTACACTACAGAGCAACCAGCCCCGTCCGGACCCAAGGCGGGACACGCACCAAGTCAGAAATGGGTTCGGCCTTCTAGGGAGGGAGTCGACAATAGCAAGTGACAAACACTCCCCATTCCTTGCCCGGCGGGCTCGACGTTGGATTCTCGCGCTTGGCTTTGGATGACCATTCCTCTAGAAGCCTTTGATCTAGCGGCGACGTGGGGACTGATCGGTGCAGGATGCGTCTTCCGAATCGTCCATCTGGTGTCTTTGCCGAGACCCTAGCATCATGTCCGGATATTTGTCTCCAAGTTGGCCTCCCTAGCGGTGTAGGCTCGCATTATTTGACTCAGCTGCTCAAACAGGAACGTTCCTGTTGAAAGCGCGAATCTTACACGGGGCGTGTTGCCAGTGGCCATGGCAGCTCGCCGCTCGCCGCTCCCAATTCCCCAACACCAACGATTCGCCAAGCTGCAGCCCACGGGAGCTCATGATCATCTCGTCCATGTCAAAAGAGCGGTGGACGAAGGCAGCCATGCGTCAGAAGGAGATGGGAGGGTCGGAAAGGGCTCACCGTTCTTCTTATGAGAGGCTCTACCATGGGCCAGGTCTGCAGCGTCTGCCTAGACATGTGTACGACTGGGGATGGCAGCATTGACTAGCACGCATGTGCCTGTCGCAAGGAAAGGAAAGTACAACCTTCGTCCAGCTGCAGAAGAGGGTGGGTGGGTGACGCGCCTGACACCTGGCGGCAACGACATACAGCCTCCAAGGCACGACAAGGCGGCAGGCGATGGCTAACCAAAGTTGGTTTCTTAATCGGGCGGTATGCTTCAGTCGATCACGGTCCCAGCCCAACCGGGAGAGCTTGTCTGTTTCGGATCTTGGACGCTGGCCATTGATTCGACGAGATCGATGGCTGGGCTCCAAAAGGAAACGGAAAAGAGATAGAGAGAGACAGAGAAAGAAGAAGAAAAGCAACAACAACAACAACAACAACAACAACGGGTGGCCACACGTACGCAGGGCGATTGGTTTGAGGTGGTAGTATTGCCAACAACACAGGCGCCGGTTTAGCACGGGCAACCTGCAGAAAGCGAAATCGGGAAATCCCCAGAGGCTTTCGGCCGTGTGCGAAGAAGGCCAGGAGAAGGCTCGAAATAACTCGCCTTCAGCTTCAGCTCACACGAAGCGGAGGGCGATAGCATCGGCCAAACCCATCTCGCGTGTGCCTTCATCCCGTCAACCTGAAATCTCTGTCCGCTTTCAGCAAACAATCGGCGTAAATGCACTGAACTTGGGATGCCACGAACGTAGCCAAACAATCGGCAAGCGCCCAATTGTCAGGGCTGATCAAAGAAGGAGAAACCATCACAGACGACCTCCTGCAATAGGGTGTGACACGCTGTGCTATTTGAATCGCAGGAAAAGCCTCCAAACGATCAATGGCAGGCGGATATCAAGAGTTTGCGGCAACAACAGCAGGCAGCATGCCAACAAGACAGAGCTGTTGCGAGGTGGAGGGGGGTCCAACGAGAACCAAGCAATTACCAGGGTCCGAAATGGATCGGCTGGGGCTCAATGGTTGTGTGCTGCCCGTGACGACTCGGTCATGACGATTCTGCCTGGTTCGGCCGCAAGTTCGTCAGAGCGGTTGAGTGGTAATGGCAACTGCGAAGTGAAGGCGACGAGGATAAGAAGAAGAGGAAGAAGAAGAAGGGAAAAAGCAACGCCATACTACATCGTGGCGAATACCCCCTGCGTCTCCAAGACAAGTCGGCCAGGCATCGTCGCGTGGCTTCAACAAAGGGAGGATGATCCCCGAATCTGACAAGATGGTTGAAGACGAGACAGGGAATAGAATAGGTAGTGTACCTCTCGAATCTCTGGCCGTGGAATAAGAAACCTGGAGTGGAGGTTGCTTGGCCAGACTTATCCAGACGCTGGCTAATCCGACCGGCGGCGGGTTCGCAAACGAGACGAATGGCGGCCTGGACGAGCTTCTCTGCTGCATGGCAATACAAGATAACCGTTATGGCATTATGCGGATGCCCAGGTTGTGCGAGAAGTCCGGGTCGCGACGGCTTCTCCACCAAGCACCAAGACCCTTCCCCTCCCCGTTTAGATAGACACTCTCTCTTCGCCAGCCCAGCCGCCATTTGGTCATCGAAACCTTTGGCGGCGAGGCGTTTCTTTTTCCCACCGCCTCGAATCATGGTTAAAGACCCAGATGCGCTCATCTGGGCGGTATGACCGCTTAGGATACTGACACACCCTATCTCTCCCGCTCTCTCATTCCGCGCCCCCCTGGTCAACGCCAACCTAACCGTACCCAACCCTGCCAACCTCTCGACCTTTCTCGCTCTCTCCCCCTCTCCCTGTCTCTCTATCCAACCAGGCAGGCTCTGTCAACACCCCTCGTCAGGCGGTCCCCGCAAGCCCGCAAGCAGTGTGAACGGGTGGTGCTAGACACGGCGGCCCCACAAACCGTCTTCCCAGACCCTGGACGTCGGCGGTAGGGCGGCTGCACTCGACGACTACCGCGTGGCCATATATCGGCGGCCATTGATCGATCCCCCTTAGTGTGCCCTCCCATCTCATCAGCGGGTACCGATGTGTCTTTCTCTCTCAAATCAGAAATGCATCTCAGACAATAACCTGAGATGTTACAAGGGGATTTTCCTGCGAGATTTGAGACGGGCATATGTGCGTGTGTGTACATATGTCTCTGCGGGTGGAAGCGCGAGACCCAGAAGGGATGTCCGTTCTGGCCGTTCTGGCCGTTCTGGCCGTTCTGCATCGCATACTCAATCACACCGACTTTGACTCGAGACGTTGAGGCATTGCCGCCGTAGACCGTCAACCACGCCGCCGCAAACACATGGGAGAAGACGCGGCGGGGATGACAGGGCCAGGTATGCCCTTTACGAAACGGCGATGAGAATGGCGACTGTCCACCACAACAATCAGGGCAAACATTATTGCCCAGTTTGTCACAGGCGGAGGAGGAGGAGGAGGGAATGGGGCCAGGGGCAGCTATTATTACGGTTTCCAGAATCTCGGGACAAAAAAATGCTCCAACTGGACTGGGCCCTGACCATCATCTTCGAGTCGAGCTTGGGGGGCGTCGACTACCCCTGAGGTGATCCAATCGTAATCTCATGTTGGCCCAACACCAAACGAGGCTCATTAGGGTTGTACGAAGCAAAGCGGATATGACATGTCATGCTATATGCCT
This sequence comes from Colletotrichum higginsianum IMI 349063, assembly GCF_001672515.1. Classification (NCBI taxonomy): domain Eukaryota; kingdom Fungi; phylum Ascomycota; class Sordariomycetes; order Glomerellales; family Glomerellaceae; genus Colletotrichum; species Colletotrichum higginsianum. Next base: position 3,786,713 of record NC_030955.1, read on the forward strand.
GGCCATGCCCTGCTCTCAAGCTCTTTCTTAGGCTCTCAGGCTTTCAAGCTCTCACCACCTACCACTCATTCGCTCGCTCGCTCGCTCACCCACCTCACTCCGACACTGACGCTGACACTCACACACACACACTCTCTCTCTCTCTCTCTCGGTCTCACAACGTGTGTGTGTGGGTGGGTGGATAGGTGCGGCGTCCATCTCCACATTATACCCACACCTCCAGTATCCCGATCAAGTTCGCGCGGGTATTGATAACAGTACTTCGTTATTCGTCTCTGCTACGTCCGGAAGACAGTGGGACTCGAATCTTGGCCCCGGGCGACCACGACCTCACGCACCAGCTGTGACGCGCAGCTACGATCTAAGACTAGCGGCCTCGGAGGAGAATATCGACTGTGCAGCAGGTCCCGAATACCACCTGCACCCACCACACACTCATACTCATCTTTCCATTCTCACACTGGCACTGTCCTTCATTACTCTGCCTATGCACTGTCGTTTCGACTATTGGACTGCCTTCATTTCGACTGGGGACTCAGGAACGACTCGCCTGCACCACCTTTCTCTCTCCCTTGCGACTTGCGGGCGCCTCTCCTTCGATGCCTCGCGCCTCATGCTTCTCTCCCCGTCTTACACTTCTTTCCCGCCGCCATCAGTCTCGCATGCCTGGGCCCCATCCCCGTCATTCTTAAACAGGCCACGACCTTGTTTGCTGCATATCCCATTCATAAGCGGTGGCGCAAAGTATTCGCAGATGTGTGTGGGTGTGTGTGGGTGTGGTGTGTGTGTGGTTTTCTCGTAAGGAGATACGTATTTTCACAATCGGAGAGAGTGAGAGCGCGCATCCTTCAAAGGTCTCTCCCCCAGATGACGAACCAGGATCATGACCCTGGAGGAGGGGCAGACCAGCGCCAGCCCAGGCCTGACAGAATTGGGCGACCTGCAGGAGGTACATACCAGCATAAGGTATACACATTTGGCTGCGTCTGCACATTGCCTTCCCTGGTACCGAAGAAAAATAAGAAACGGCTTTTCGCTGTCAGAATGCCTCCAGGCGGAGCCCGATCTCCCTGGCCATGGGGCGACCTGGGTTGGAGCTGTAGACATCAACCTGGTCAGCTTTTCTTCCTCACACACTCTCTTCCTCGACTTTCGGACACCCCCGTCCTGAACCAGGGTCCCGGCTCGTTTCTTTCCCAACCGTGTTGTCGTACAGCCAGACAGGCCACGCAGAAATAAAGAAGGAGAGAAGGACAGAAAAAAGACTTATAACAGAGACAGAGATCCATCGCGGACACGGGGGACTTGATAACCAGGGTCTGACCCGTTGTCGATGACTCGTCTTGTTTCTCTTCATTCCCCAATCAACATACACACGCCTCTTGTCTTCGCCCCTTCCTGCTTTAAGAGCAGTTCTCATCAGCGATTCTTCAACGACAGAAGAAGGATATTCTCTCCCCTCCCCCAAGGTGCCGGGCCAACATTTTCGTCCTTTCTTGTTTGGAGCACGTTCCAAATTCACCAGGCGCCTTTTTTCTTCTGACCGCCTTTATAAACTCCCACTTCAACATCTGGCACCATGTTCGTCAGCTTGCAAGAGCAACAACAGCAACAACGACAACACGTCATGGACCAGACTCCTCCACCCATGAGATACCATCAGAGCCGCGACGACGAGGTGCCGAGGGTGCTCCCCAGCCTCTCATCATTCACTTTTGACGACAGGATGGAAGTCGACGCCCGAGGCAGCAGCAGCAGCAGCAGAAGCAACGACACAAAGCCCGGCCAGCGGCACGAGGTCGAGGTAGCCACTACGCTCGCCTCCATGGCCTCCTTCAACATCAAGTCGCCCACCTTCCCTTCCCCCACCCAGAGCTTCTCCTCGATCAAGTCAGACGGTAAGACAGACTTCGTAGAAATCGTTTAATGAAGACGAACACGGAAGCTGACGTCCTGTTCCAGGCATGACGAGGTCAACCAACTCTCAATTCTCCTCGCCTGAACCTAGGTCACCAGACCTCCCTTCCGTCAACACCCAACTGTCCTTCTCCAAGGATGGCGGCAATGGCACGGCACCCATGATCACGCTGCCGCGTCTGCGCGACCTGGATCTCCGGCCCCTCGAGTCCGACTTCACCTCCAGCCCGAGCTTCCTGCCCCCGTCCTCCTCCTCTTCCATCTCGGGCACGGGACTGCGGCGAAGCAGCATCGACTCCGTCGGCACTTCGTCCTTCACGGAACCCCGGATCGACATCTCCTCGCCCCCAGCCTACCGAATCCCGCTGCCCCCAATGCCTCCGATGGCATACCCGGACGCCCTTCCCTCCCCGACCCTCGGTGCCTCCCACCACCATCACCACCATCATCACTCCCACTCTCACGCTCACCACTCTCACCCCCTTTCTCCGCCCCGCCGCCTCCAGCACAGGTTACCAGTGACCGCCCTCCGCACCTCCAGCGGGGCCTGCAGTCCCTCCCGCCGGCCTCGCCGGTCGCCCACGGGGTCCCGATGCAACGTGAAGTACACGATCCAGCAGGTCGACTTCATCGACTACTTCCGCGTCGACCACCATCTCTCATGGAAGGAGGTCGAGGCCAAGTACGCCTCCGTGTTTCCCGAGGACGCTGCAAAGGGACATAAACGTGGCCCGCAGGGGCTGCAGGGCGTCTACTACCGCAAGAACAAGCAGATCCCAGCCACAGACCCGAACAATCTCTTGGTCTTTGATGAGGACGACAACCCCAAGACGTTCCAATGTGACGTGCGCGAGCAGGGGAAGAAGATGAACAACTCGATCGGGTTGTTGGGCATGCACCCCGAGCGCGCCATTACCTACGCGTGGGTTTCCGAGGAGCACAAGAGGCAGTACGAGAAGCTGGGTAAGCATCCTCGCCTCGGCGTTGAAGTCCGAGTAGAAACGACGTGAGCAATGGCTAACATGTCCCAGGTCTTGCAAGACAAGCCCAGCTCGACGCCGCCGAAGCACGGAAGAAGAGGAGACGGGCCATCCAGAACAGCCGTCTCTGACTTTTCCCCTTTCTGCCTTGGGCGGACATTCATCACCGTTCTTCATTCTTTGATTCACTTCTCCTCATGATATCCAACCTTTTCATTTGCATCTTCATCTTCCCATTTCCTCCACGTCGTCCGTGGGGGGAGATTATACAGTTCCGCTACATTCCCAAGGCGCCAGGCGACAGGGATCTCCGTCCAAAAACAGGAATATACAAAAAATCAATGGAGTTTTGTTTTCTTTTTTCTTCTCCATTGTGTGGCAGAAGCAACAACATACGAGCAGTCTCATAAGAAAGAGAGAAAAAAAGAGAGAGGGATGACGGCGAGCACCATGGTGTGTTTAGAAATCGCTGATGTACGATGATCAAGACGATATGTTTTTACGTGGAGTTATCAGACATGGGTGTGGAGGGAGTCCAGAAGGGTGGACAAACACAGTCTCGGCACAAACAAAGCAACAAATGGGCGAACCGGTTTTGGAAGAATCATTCTGGGTTCTTTTTTTCTGGGGGTTTTTTTTCTTTTCGTTTCCATCTTTCTCTTTGTTACCTACGGTTCACTCATTTTTCACTTCACTTCCTCTAAGCACCCCCCCTTGCATCAGGGGGGGGGGAGCAGTAGGGCACACTTTCTGGAACAGGTTCACTACGAATTGGGATGGTATTCGGCAATTACAGGACATGGGAATGGGACAAGGACGTGAAGAATTAGGAGTTGACCCTTGGTTTTTTGTTTTCGGGACAAATCAAGGGGGGTGAAGGGACAGATACCAACGGGGGCTTGGGCGTGTATGGTGGTGGTCTGTGGGATCTGCAGTCAACCACGACCAAGAACATACTTTTCATCCCTCCATTCTCCATAATTTCGTCTTAAAGGGGCTCGCAGGGACCTTGTTATGTATGATTGTAATCTTGTCATGAGATGAAATCAGAGGGGGTGGGAGGGACGAGGGCGATGATGATAGTGGTTCGGTGACGGAGTGGAGGCTACGATGCTCCTATGCGAAGAAGTGTACGTAATTAAGCCATTGCACGCATGGCGCAGAAGTAGTCAGCAGCAAATCGAGACACAGTCACTCAAGATGAAAGCATGCTGTGGCAGCCCCGATCTGGACGGACTCGGTTCCGGGTCCAAAGAAAGTTTGCCTCTCCTGGTGATGGGCATCGTTACCGCCACGGGCCAACGCCGAACCATCGGATCTTGTGGTCAAGGGGGGAGGGGGACCGCTTGCTTGGGACTCGAGGGTAGGACAGACAGGCAGGCAGGGGGCTGGCGGCTCCCTCGCTGTTTCTCTTTCTTTCTTTCTTTCTCTATCTATTTCTTTGTGCTTCGTCTCGACGACAGTTGGGAGTATTGTTCTCGTCCCAAGTGAGACAGAGGGGGAGAAGCAGCCTTGTGACTTGGCAAGAAACCTGGGAGGGAGAGATAGAGGGAGAGAGAGATGAGAGGACAAACATGGGACGCTGTTGACGTTTGTCGAGGCGCGTGTTTGCCCTGGCGTCTGTTGGTGGTTTCCCCATTTTCTGTTCACCTCGCGTGTCCATGGAGAGAGATCCTGCAAGAAGGGAAGGGTGGCGGGGGGGACAGATTCATGGACTGTCTTTGGGTGGGTTCGTCTGGTGCCGGCCGTATGAGGAACATCTTGAAGACTGGGTGGGTTTGATTCTGCTGGAAGCAGCGGTGTGTGTGTGTGTGTGTGTGTGTGTGTGTGTGTGTGTGTGTGTGTGTGTGTGTGTGTGCCTTTCAGCAGGATGCTTTCATGTTTGTGGTCTTTTCATTTTCTCGACCGGACTTACATGATGGCGGTCAGGTCGGGGCTCGGTGAGGCGTGCACCAGGCGTCAACGGGTTGCCGCAGCGCACAGAGTATGATGTGAGGACGCGAGGCCGTGAGGTTTGGGGGGTGCTGCGATCTTTGACGATTCTATGGCAGCTGAGGGGTTGTAAGTGGGGGGGGTTGCCTTTCTCGGGGTACGTCGTCAACACGTTGTTTTCTCGACGCAGGAACGCAAGAGCCGTTGTGTTGTCCCATTGTCGTCGACAACTGGGAGTCTGGGGGTGAGGTGGATCGGTTGCGGTGGGTGGCGGTGATGAAGAATCTGCGCGAACGTGGGAGAGATCAGGGATGGGTGCGATGTTGGGCCCCTCGTCAGACCTAACGCAAACTCCCACCCCGGCGGGCCATGAACCGGACTATCGGACCCATCGTGTATCGTTGGTGGCGTATCGTGCTGGCGAGACAAGTTACGATAGAGGTCAGGGTCAACGAAGAGACCCATTTTGCAGTTGGTAAGAAGGAGGGGGAGGCAGCTGAAGCAAACATGCAGCAGACCAACATCTTCACCAGCAGCCAAGCTCTTTCCTCGCCCCATATCCACCAAGCCCAGCTACTTTTGGACAACACGAAGAGGGAGAGCAGGCAGAGACCGGCTGTCAAAATATCTAGTGCCATCAATCCATTCAACGGGCCAGGGGGTATGTCAGTGTGCCCCCGCCAAACATCTCTTCTCCTTTTTTTTTTTTTTTGCACCACACGCCCCTTTCGACGTGTGACTGGGGCTGGGGGCTGGAGATTGTTGCATCAGACTGTGAAGACATCCCTCGGCCCAATCCCAACGGCGCGTCTCTGTATCACCACGCGACCTCGTTCGAAAATAGGAACAAGTCCAGAAACGGGAGGGGGGGCATACAATGAGACCGGCGACGGGAGAGGCAACAATCACCACGCAACACGCACACGCCTGCATGGGCCCAGCAAGGCACAGCAAGCAAGCAAACATCCCATCCCTCCCTCCCCTCCAAGTCTTCGCTCTATCACCACCCTCCTCTTCTCCCAAGCTTCGACAAGCAAACCCCCCCCACCCCTTCAACGACAAGGCTGCGGATTCTCGAGCGACCCTGCGACAGTGCGCGGTTACAAAGGCGATGACCAGTTTAGGGGACGCTGTAGAAGGGGGGGGGGGGGGGGGGGGGGGCTGCCTCTCATCTCTGCAGATTCGGTGAGATGAGAGTGGCTTGGTCGAACGTTGGCGTTGTCGTTCGCATGCGCGGTCGATCGTCTAGGAGGAGAATCAGGCGTGGAAGCCTTCTCAAAGAGGCCATGGATGCCAAGCCGTCGGATGCGCTTCTGGCGGCGTGTGTATGTATTTGTGTGTGTCGTCGACAAACCGTCAGGGGCCACTTTGGAGCTGCCAATCATACGTACACCCCCTCCCCCCTCCTTCGTTTCCTTCGAGGGCCGGAGAGACGAGACCGTTGGACGTTCGGCTTCGTTCCGGGGGGGAGGGCTCTCAGGTGGGCCGACGTTACGACCCGTCTTCCGGAAGTTCTTTTGCGCGCGGGCAGCGACTGTGAAGATTAAAGAGACATCCTGGCTGGCGACGGGGTCGTAAAGCCGCGCGAAGCGGAAGCGAAGCGTCCGGGGCAATTGCGGATTATGCGTTAGCCAAGTGGTGATGAGCGGGGACGACGATGGGTCGGTTGGATGCTTTCTTGGCCCTCCTGATCGTTGTTGGAAGCAGAGAACAGACGTTGTGATGAATTCGGTCGACTTGCCATGGTTAGCTGGCTCCGGTTTGGTGGAGCGTCCGTCCAACACACGTTTGAAGAACTTCAGAGCCAACCGAGGATTGGTTTTCCTTAGCGCAGTTGTCTCCAACAAAATTAGACCAAGAGGATCATCCTCGTCGACGTGTTGGCCCATCCATGCACGTCTGCGCTCTGCACTCACCATACTTAGTAGTACTGGCACGGGGGGCCGGATGAGGAGGCGATCCACAGTCAATTGAAGCCGGGACCCATGTCACAGACGCCTGACGCCTCTCCATCCCCGGCGAATGACGGTACCTCGGCACGGTCGCCGAATCACGGAGGCTCCTCTTGAAGTCGAGATACTTGGTCCTCGCTAGGCAAAGTATGTACGTCTGTCTGTATTGTCTCGACAAACCTGGATCTCCCGTCTATGGACACGCCCCACCGACTCTGCTCTACCTAGCAAGCCTCGCAATCGCCATGCTGCCGGATTCTCCAGCTTCTTGAGTCGTCTTCGTCATCGTCATCTCTCTCTAACAAACGTGTTCTTCGTAACGGTCATGCGAATGGGGACTTTGGCTTCTCTATGGGTTGCAGCCCAAAGATGTCGTCCGACTTGATCGGCTTGGCCTGGTCATCGGCATCGGCGACGACTTCGCCAAAGAGAAAGGCGTTGCGCTCCCTGCTGATGTTCCCCGAGGGTTTCTTTCGGTGCGCCCCTCCGGAGCTCGACTTCGGCAGCTGCGGCGGCGATGCCGTGTGCGGCGATTGGTCCGGCTCCAGCATCCACGAGAAGGACGACTGGGCGAGCGTTGACCGCGTCGGGATCGGCGGTTGGGGCCGCTCTTGTGACTTGGCCGCATGGCTCCCGGGAATTGGGCTTGATACCGACACCGACGGGTGCTCAGAAGGTTTGGCTGCGGGTGCGTCCTGCGCGGTATCCATAGGCTCCGGAAGGGGTGATGTCGAGGCCGGCGGCGTTTTGGTTTTCCCGGGATCTGCCAGAGACAGCGTTGTGATGGCACCGGCCACGTTTTCGGCGGCAGCAGCGGCCTCAGCGGCCGCTTCTCCGCCTGGCTCTACGTCCATCGAGTTTTCTCCTCTGGATTCCTCGGGCGGCGGGCTGGTGAAGCCCTCGAGCTCCGGGACCTCCATCGTTGGGTCTTCTAGGTACACCTTCACGAACTGGACCTTGGCTGCTGCCACCTCGACGAGCTCCAGCGTCTTGACCTTGTCGTCGAGGTTGGAAGTGGCCAGAGACCGGAGGCTTGTTACCGTCTCGTCCAGCATGCTCGCCAACAGCCTATTCCGTTGCTCCAGCGCGGCAATGGCTTGGGTGGCCGAGTCGTCGCCCAGCAGCTGTCTCGCCGTTCGAGGCGTATAGCGCACTTCGTTCAGGCCTTGCATGTTTCTCTTGATGTCGCCCATGGCGTCACGTACGGCCTGGTTGATACCGAGCTTCTCGCCCCGCTCGAGCACGCTTTTCGCGGCGCCCTGAAACAGAGCTTCCACCCCGCCCTGCTGCTGAATGAACCTACTTGCCGAGGGGATTGGCGAGTGGCCGCCTTTGGTCCGGTTCCTGAAGGACGAAAACGCCTGGCCCATCGGCGTCGTGGGCCGCGAACTACTCGCAGATTGCGTTGTGCTCGGCATCTTTCCCGTGTACTTCAAGAGGAGCGAGACGCCCCCCGAGACGTTAAGATGTGTTCTCAGATATACAGCGTCGTCTACGAATGTGTGAGGCCCATGGGGAGCTTCTGGCGCGGGATACTTAAGGAGCAACTGCAGGCACACGGAATAGTCCGCCTCGAGCACTGCGGCGTGTCAGCTTGCGTATAGGAGCAACTGGCATGCCACAACTTACGACTCCAACGAATCCTTAGAAGCATGGCAACACAGATCAGATCTATCAAGCTTAGAGACGGATCGACAGCAAATATGGTATCCCAAAGCACAAGCATCTCGTCAAATGGGAATTCGCGACCGAACAGAAGGCGAATCCAACGACTAGAGCACCATGTCAGTCCCGGTCGAGCGCACACGCATTGACTGTGTTGTGTCTTACATGAGGAATATTTGCGGTAAGATCTCAATGTCTTTTAGATGGTTGGCGAGCTCGGGGTCGACCTTGGCCAAGCACACCTCGTGGATGTATTTGCTCTTCTCGACAATGGCCGACGATTCTACGCGATCTCGGGAAGCGGACGCCAAGGCCGCCTTGGAGATGGAGTCTTTGACTTCGTAAAACGACTTGGCATTCTCCATAATCTTGGAAAACAAGGCAAATGTGTCGTGTTCAATAAAGGACGAGTCGAGCATGCCAAGCATTGTTTCATCGACCGGCTGGCCGCTGGCAGCAATGGCCTCACGGTCGAGCGCGTCCTGGTTGATGACGTATGCTATAGGCGCCAGGAGCTCGTGCATGCCCTGGCGGTAGCCGCCGCTATTGGGGTGCAGCTTGCAGTAAACAAACAGCGCATCGATGATGAGTGTCTGGGTCCGCTCCTCGTGGTAGAAGGGTTCATCAGGCAGGCGGCGAACGTCCTGCGCGATTTCCGCCCTGATAATCTCGTCTTGCCGCACAGTGTTCCACGGTGACTGCGGCATGATGTGAGCTCGAAGTCAGTAGAACAGGGGAACACGCCGTCTTACGGACCTCAGGGTCGTCGGTCAACGGGTCGACGGCCACCTTGGCCAGCTCCTCGGGGTGCTTGATGAACTTAAGGAAGTGGTCCTGCCGTTGGGAGTAAAAGCTGCGCAGCTCTGAGACTTGGCGTGACCAGTCTGAAGGTTCAACATCTTGCAGTAGCAGGAAGGCCTAAGGAGTGGAAGTCAGCCCGCGCGGTTCAGATAACGCCAACCACCGCCTTCACAACTGACCTTCCAGCACACCGACCTGAGACCTGTGATGCATGGGCTCAGAGGTCCGTTGTACCTGACGGCATGTTGCAGCTCGGGAAAATTCCCGGCATTCTTCAGTGTCTCGGCCCATCTCGATCTGTGGGTTGGGTTAGTCGGTGAGCATGATGTCAGAACTCGCGACAATGCGATGCGTACAGCACTTACTGGGCGTCATCGAGGGCTCTCATCGTGCAACTAGAGGGCCTCGGTTGGGGAATCCTATGGACAGCAGAGGTACAGAAACGACAGACCCAACATCCCAGATCCCAGATGGAAGCTTCAAGGCGGAAAGCGAGCTACACGCAGCACGACAGGATCAGATTGGTGATGGTCTGGGATGTGGTTCGTGGGAAGATGGCTGGAGAGAGACTAGGCGATGGCGGAAGCTTGGGCCAAGCCAAAGTATCATGGTCCGTACCATTGATGAGGTAAGACGGAGGCGATGGAGGGGTTGGCAAAGATGCAGGGATCAGACAGCCAAAGCGGGATGGCGGGGCCCGGCACCGACATTGTCCACTTACTCAGTCCTATCCCCACATGCACCGGTCCATCATCCCGATTGCTTGTGTCTTACCGGCCGAGCTGAGGTCAAATATTAGACTACACGCAAAGCATAACTTTTAGAAACGGACCCGATATACACTTTAAATGTTCAAAACCAGATGGATTAGATAGGATGGAAAGGTAGAGGGTCCATTTTGATGCTACAAGTCTCCGATCTCCTGCGAGAAGCTCAACACAATCGAGGTCTACCTCGTTGGCTACAAGATGGGAGCACTAGGCAAAGGGAAAAAGGCCTATCTATGTCCTGGTGAGACCTAAAAACAGTGGCCAATGTGATACTTCAGCAGTCCCCGTCGGCATGTACGAAGCCCTCTTCCAGCAGCACTTCCTCCTCATGACAGGGCCAAGAAGGAGCAGGAAAGGGCTGTTGGCGCCGCCATCGAGATAATTGCAAAGCCTGTAAGTTACAAAGCAAACCCAGAAGCCTTAGAAAAGAGGGACGCGCGTACTTTAAAAGATATCCCAGATCAATGCTCATGTCCTGGATTTGTTTCAGAGAGCATAATTATCTATCAGGGGAAGGGTTGACACTTGTGGACATTGCGATCGGAGCCCCGTCCTATTTGGGAGTTGAGGCTATATAAAATCGTCTGACTTGTAGTTGTGCCTTTATCAACCATGTCTTCCAGTCCAGTCTACAGCTTCAAGCTCATTGCCCCTGTCTACCGACAGGCCCTCGACATCCCTCACCGTCAAGTTGAGAGTTTCAACCACGGTCCACGAGGAGATCGAGATCCTTCCGCGCAGGATCACCGCCGATCTCGCCCGCTACCACGTCAATCAGTCAAAGCTTATCAAGCTCGCCCGCTGCAACTCGATCACCAAGATGGAACGCTTGTACAAGATTTTCGGTTGGGAGCGGTGCCGCTATGAAAACGACTGTAAAGTCAGCGAGCTTCGAGACTCGCCAGAAGCAACACTGCATCCGAGAGAGCGGTTTTACTGAGCTCGCCATGTAACTTCACAACGGTCACAATTGGAACTTGAGAGCAAGGATATTTCGGCAAAGTCTATAAACGGGCAAGTGCTCTTAGATCCGTAGCCGTGTTGTGCGGCTCCAAAAGGGCAATATCCCAGCGCGATGTGAGCCCTCTAATATTGAATTAGATTCCAGCACTCAAAAGAAAAAAGCCAGTATCCTAGAGGAATGTAAAGCCCCTGACGTTGAATCAGATAATGCCCTTCTAAACAAAGGCAATGTCCTCTGGCAATGTAAAACCCTGATGTTGAATCGAATCCCGGCGCTCCAAAAAGGGCCTTGTCCCGACGAAATACCATACCCCTAAGACTGTCCTTGAGCCTCTCTCTGATCATGATTTCTTTTCTGTCGCTTTGCGACCCTGGCGAGGTACTCTCTGAAGTTTGCGTTTCCCTGCCAAGCATCTTCGACTTCCTCGTTGGCGATCTTTTCTTCGTCTTGTTCATCATTAGAGGAAGCTTCAGAGCCAGAGTCTATGCCTGCCACAAAGCTTTCGTCGGAATTTGTATCGTCCATATCGTCGTTCATGTCGTCGTCTATGTCGCCGTCCATGTCGTCGTCGTCCATGTCGTCGTCAGAGACAATGGCAACATTGCCCATGACACCGGGTATCTCGTCCGCGAGATTGTCTCTATAGATCTGGGCGTAGCTTCCCTGGCCGCTCAAATCATCATTTTAATCAGCAATGATCTCTGGGTCGTGCTCCTCGTTCGAGCCGATAGACGGGAGAGTGATGCCGTCATCCCACTCATGCATGCATGAGTCTACGTCGCTCGACTGATCCGACTCGGAGATAGCATCTGGCTCTTCGCCGCTCGATATCGATGCTTCCCTGTACAGAGGCCTCTCGCCAGCTGCAATCCGCTTAGGCGGCTTGGTCGGGTTCCAATTGGCCCATTTGGCGATACCGACGTCCGCTTCGGCATACTCATCTGTATGCGGTACCAGAATACCAATGCTCTCCCCCATCCACCTTCTCATTATGATCTTCTTTCTGCAAGAAACCCATGCTCTACCAGCCTGATAGTGAACAATTAGTAAACAACTCACATCGACAAGAGTTTGTAACTTACCTCCGACTTCTTCCACTCCTGTGATCCGTCGTCGATCTCCTCTAACTCCATGCGGAGCGCCTCGTTTATGGGCATTTTGAAGGCCTCTTTCCAAAGTTCCAATGTCTTTGAAGATATGTGGTTATGGAGACGAGTTATAGGAATCGAAAAAATAAGTGAGAAGAGGAAACAAAAACGGGATCAAGCTGCTTCCTGCTCGAATCGGCTGGCTAATAGTTATTGCGACTCTCTGATGCCTTGGTGACTGTCTACTCGTGTGTTGGGGCTTTGAAAGAAAAAGAAAAGCAGGGAGAGGGTAGGCTTTTGTGAAAAGAGGAAAAGGAAATACTGCTAATCACCCTGCGTCGAGGTGAGCTGAGTGAGTGAGCGACTTAGTTCAAGTAAAGTCTCGTTGGACTACTCTCGGTAGGCACGTCTCTCCACCTTCAATGTAAGGCGCTTCTAAGGTTAGTGACTTCCTTTTCAGAGAAGTGCCTTCCTGTGTCGTGGTCAATGTATTCCACCTGCTTATGGCGAACCCCTCCTGGGGAAGACATGCCCCAATACCTGACCCAGAGAAAAGTTCATCATTTATTTTGTGTTCATTGTCGCAGACAAATTGACCCTTGTAGTTGCCAATCTTACCGACTCCTTCCAGCATGTATGTCGCAACCGGGGCAGAAGGTCTAAGAACTCGAAAGGGGTCAAGATCACGGCCGCAACTAAGAGGAAGGAGATGGACTCGACGAGAACCCAATGCCGTTGGGGAGAAAGAGAGAAGAAACTTATAGACGATACCGGCTTGCCTGGGCGTGGGATGATCGAAGCATATGACGTGTTTCCCGAAGAGATCTTGGGTTCCTAGAGGTAAAGTCCCATTTACCCATTCATAGCTTATACATTAGAAAATGGGTCCAGGTCAAGAAGCTCGCGGTGTCGGCGAGATTCACGTCAAGTTGACAGACCTCAACCAAATACCAGAGATACTTTCTCTGGAGGGCATTCTTAGACCAGTTGAACCATAACCTTGGACTGCATATTAATTCATCTGAATGACGCGCTATTACTCCCCATTCATTTCTCTAGTATTCTGCTGCCATCATGTGCGTAGCTACTTGGCTATTCTTGACCGCTGGCATTTGCCGCACTGTCTGTGAGAGTAAGATGTCCGAGACGACCTTTTTATCCCTGCTTGACGTAATAATTCAGATCCTGGCGAATTGCTATGGCTTGATGGTTTTTTCCTTGACGAGACTCTGGGTAATGAAATTCATGGCCGCAAACTTGTGCTGGGCACACGTGCGTACATACAGTCCCATGGTCGAGTTGGGCGACCCGACGCGGTGAACCACGACAGTCTTTGTCTGTCCTTGGCAATAGCACCTCGAGATGGCTTGTAGTCCCTCTGCACCGGCACCGGCCGTCACTAGGACAACACAGGGTTCGATTCCTTGCTAAAATTGATGCCGAACCATGTCTCTTTCGGCTTCAACAGGCGAATCTCTTGGATTGTATCGACATCCTTGGTCTTTGCGTCATCGCGACGGTTTCCTGGTGGCCGTGTGTGATATTGGGCGCTTCACCCAACCAAAAGATTCGAGGCGTTGGGCTGTCAAAGGCAATATCGTTCTCCTTGAACCAGCTTTCCAACTCGTCCGTGTTTAGTTCGTCAGGTTTTCGCTTGGACAGAATGCTGGCGGCAGAAACCAACTCGGTCTCTGTTGCCTTGCACATGGCGGCGTTGCTTCCTCTGCCGGTAGTGTCGTCTGTCCGAGCCCGCGGGGTACGACCGGTGACCCAAACATCGAAGGATTCGGAGATCGGAGTGGAGGACTCCCGCGACGGACTACCTCAACGGACCCCTACGATAATCCCCTAGGGACACTGATGGGGCCCGGAGCACTATAAGGGGGGTCTTTCTTAGTATATATAGGCCTCCAGCTTCCCAGTTTAGGGAAGAAGGAGGGCCAGAGATGGATTTAGTCACCTATTCTAATCTATCTTTTGTTGACCTCTTCGCCCTGTATATCGCCCCTGACACCGTCGTCTGACGCAAAGCACGACAGTCGATAAAACTCATCAGCGATGATTACTACTGTGATACAAACTTATTCTCTGAGGGGGGGCCTCCACCATCTTCTCGTCGATGCCCTCGAGCTCCAAGACGCTTTGGGGTCGGGCGACCACCAGCGAGTCAGGGTAGTACGTGAGTGCAGCTTCATTGCATCTATCAAACGGACGCCCGTGGGTCATGGTGCCGAAGGATTTGACGAGGTGGTCGTATGAGTCGAAAGGGTTGCCCGGCAGAAGGTCTATCATTCCGTATATGTCTGTCCACTTGTTGGGCATGAAAGTGCCCGTGATGCCGACGAATCTCTTGTACGGTAGAGAATGGAGGGCCTGGCGCGTCTCACCCAAATGGTTCTTGACCTTGTACGCCTCGTCGAGCATGAGAATCCTTGAGAATCGGGAAAGTTGCGCCGAAAACTTCCATCGCATCCTTGAAGGAGTCATGGGACGAGCCACGGCTCTTGCTACTTCAAACGGAAGTCTTCTGAGCTTTTGGACGACGCTGATCTCTTCTTTAGTTCCATGTAAGAGGATATGACCCACACGTGTTCCAAAGTCCAGCTCTTTAATGCGATGCATGACGAAGTGGTAGCTTGTGATTTCGATGTCGTAATCCCCTCCCAAGAGGTCGCTGGTGGTCAGTTCCGAATTGTCCCACACAAGAACCTTTGGCTGGCTACCCTACGATGTTGTTAGATTTGTAAAAGAAACACACATAGTCAATCAACTCACCTCTGCGAAATGGTATTGGCACTCGGCCAACCATGTCGAGTGGAGGCCCTTGGGTGCGACGATGAGGACCGGTCCTTCAGTTTTTTTCAGACGCAGGTGCATGATGAGCGCGATGACGGTTAAAGTTTTCCCCAGGCCCATCCCGTCGCCCAGGATGACGCCTCTATGGGGACCGCGTATGAAGTCTCTCATAAGCTCGACTGCCTTCGTCTGCCAGGGACGGAGCTTGGTCACGAGACCCGGTATGATGACATTCTTAGGGTGTCCGAGTTTTCCCTGATTGAGACGGACAAAGTTCTACGCGAAATGATCAGTATCAAGCAAGTCAACTCTCAGATATATTGTACGTACGCCAAGGGCAACGTATCTGACGAGGAACCGCAGTGCGCTGTAATGTTTATCAAGTGGAACCAATTCATTTGATGCAACTCGTCTCGACTCTCGTATCTCTTCTCTCGTCTCAATTCTCGTCTTTTGTCTTTCATCTCGCCTCGATTCTCGTCTCACGTTTCTCGTCTTTTGTCTCATATCTCGTCTCTTCTCCCAGCTCAGGGATATCGCCCCGATCGATTGCTTCCTGGTCGACGGGCCTGGTCCGGGGTTCTTGTTGCAATTCCAGGTCTTGGTTGTTGATGTCATCGATGGCTCGCGCGTGAAGCGCCTCCCACTGGTCGCGGAACTCATGTCTGCTGCTCAGCTTGCTCTCATCCAACCCTTCCTTCCACGCACTTGGTGCCAACACTGTTCCGGAGGCCAAGGCTCTTCCGAGATCGTGGAATAGATTCTTTGTGAACCCGTGCAGTTCGGCCTCAGCCTTCTCCCAGTCGGGCATCGGCGGCAGTTCGAGTGACTGCGGCTTCTTGTCCATGTTGGTGACCCATCCCTTCTTGTGGATGAGATATGACGCCTCTCGGCGAATTTTGGCCTCCTCTTCCGACATCTCAGGCTTACCCTTAGGTCGTGCGCGAGAAATAAACGTTATGAACGCCTCTGTCAGATATCTCCTCTTCTCTTCAATTTCTTTGCTTACCGCGGCAGGAATCTCGTCCGTAATTGCCGCAAACTGCTCCGTTATTCGGACTTTTGCCATAGCGTCTCTTAGAACGGCAAGATGGCCGTCGCCTGAAGGCCCTGGATTGTCTAAGGGATGTGCCTTCTTGGTCTTGCTGGAGGAAACTTTCTTCCCGCTGGCTGTTCTTTTCTTTGATGAGGACATCTTCTCGGCTGTGACAGGGCAATTCCCTCTCTATGTGCAGGCGTGAGGAGGTGGTGAAAAGTCCAATTGGTAGATAAGCGCGAGTGTGTATTTGAGTTGGGCGACTGATACGAGTGAAGGAAGTTGTTGATGGAAGCGAAGGAAAGGTGGTTGAGAAAAGGGTATCTAGAGAAAGTAGGTTAAAAAGTTAGCATAAGGTGTGTGAGAGGTAAGTGCGTGATGGATGTGCCGGGTGACTGGAGTGAACGAAGGAGGTTGACGAGAGAAGCGAGGAGTGAGGTGGTCGAGAAAAGTGAGTGAAGGAGAAGGAAGAGCTGTTTGAGAAGTATGTGCGCGATGGATGAGACTAGTCTGGAAGCTCCTACTTACCGTTGCCCTAAAGTAGAAGGTATACTTTTGAGGATGAATGATAGAAGAGAAACAACTCTTGAAGTTGTTTGTAAAGTAGATGAGATACGATATGTTCCTATGTGATTCGTAAGGAACGTTAGGTGTGGGAAGGGGTAGGTAAGTAGGAAGAAGTGCTATGAAAAATGAATATTTATAAGTGCAACTGAAAAAAAAAACTAGCCGATATTCTCTTAGAGAAAGAACAGGCTGTTAGCGGCCTCTGGTGCCTTCCTTTTTGAAATTGGCGAACGACCAGAGTTTTTCGGATGAGATGTCCTTCGTGAGAAAATCGGATATTTCATCCGACACGAGGACTGCTGAAATCTCTCCCTCTCACAAACCTCATCGACGATCGCTCCAGGCGCCCGAAATTTGCTTTGTCTAGGACGAAGAACTACTGTAAGTTTCAGAATCGAATACTCATCTACTAAAAAAACGTATTTTGCTTACAGTTTAAAAGGGCCATCTTGACGAGCTGCAGCAGCAGCCCCCTCCCATCGACATCCGAGAAGGGCATTAGTCTTCACTATGGAACGATCAAACTTCGCCTACACTCCTATCGGCAAGTCGTCTGACGTTGGAGAACATGTCATCCAGCAGCCATATATGATCGTCCGGTACGAGAACGCCAAGGCGACCACCCAGGAAGTTCAGCAGGAGACACCCGAGCAGACAGGCGCCCGGTTCAAGAGTAACAACAAGGGCAGCTTCGGCGTCTCGATGGATCAGCACACCATCAGCCACAGCCTGGAAAAGCTAGGAGAGAACCTAGAGGACCTTCGAGCCGCCATAAAACAACACGAGAATCTTCTTTTAGTTGTATTGTATTATATACCTAGCTCAGACTCTCTCTCTCTCTCTCTATCCGATGTTTCATCTTATAGCTCATCTGCCAATCCATCCCTCTATAGGGACATCCCTAATAGTTGGGACCTGCACTAAGCGCAACCCTGAGACAGCGTCGATCAGCTGGATGATCTCGTCGTACGACAGGATGGGCTTATTCCGCGTTCTTCCAGACAAAAGGTCGAGCTTTTTACTATAAATTGGACGAACTCCCTGAGGCCGTTGAGGATTAGACACCCAGGGACTGTGAAGTCTGCAGCCAACGCGTTAGGGTTGTAGACTTCGTAAGACCACTTACTGTAATAAGGTTACCTGGGCAGATCCGAACTTATCTCTGGACCAGAAGACCAACCTCTCCGCCACGTTGATTAGAGTAGTGTAAGAAACATGACGATGCTTCTTGTTTCGTGGCGGGGTGTGCTTGGCTACGAGAATGACAAACTGGCGCATCTCTTTGATCATTGGCCGCTAGATGTTGTTGACTGGTTCCGAGAAGCCGATGGCGTTGACATCGGCGTCGGTTGCTTCTGCAGACAACGCATTCTTGTACTTGGCCCTCATGTAGGCACGGTATTGTGCCAGGATGCGGTTCTGGGTCCTGTTGTGTCTTTAGAGCGTACCGGCGGAATCCTGTAGCGCTCTGCTCTAGCTGCTCTAGCTCGGCTAACTCGCCGTCGAGCCCTTTGTCGTTTCCATTGTGAAGTACTTCTAGTTGTGTGCGCTGCCCATGCTACGTGAGGAGGTCTGCTTGTCGGCTAGAGTAGGACACTTAAGAAGAGCATGGGTGGATTAACGAATAAGACTGGTTTGGACGGGACATGGCGAATTGGAAATCGCAAGCTCATATCATTCGCAACTTGAACTAGCTTTTTTGAACGGAAAAAGACTAGACAGCAAGCGAGGGGGGAGAGCAGCCTGTAGTCCGGATCGCGGTGTTTTGGCTGTTACGCTTCCTATGTCGTTTGACAGAAAGCGATGCCCCGTCGTTAGATGGGAGGATTGTATGGAAGGAAAGCCTCACCAGCTGGTGCCGACTGATCTGTGATTGCCCAGGGGGTTGCGCAATCGAGCACAGGCCACTAGCTAGCCCCATCTCTCAAGCGAGCATGGTGTCCAAGCCCCGCATGATCTGAGGTTAAGAATTGATAGAATCTCGCTCCTCTCATCAATATCCGATATGGTGTAGTGGCCAACATGATGCCCTCTCATCTCAATGAGAGGTTAGGCATAGCCCCGAGTTCGATTCTCGGTTTCGGAACAACGTTACGTTTACTTTTGCTTCTTCTTGCTATCGTTGTTGATATTTAGGCCTCATCTAGCGTATCTGGAGAAGGGGTTTTTTTTTTTTTTGCCTTGCATGCTGGGATGCGTCAAATGGCCATCCTGGGTTCTGGGCCTTCGTTCCCGTTCTTTTATTGGAGCGGTTTCAATATGTTCTACTTGAAGCCCTCATCGGAAAGAAAGATTTCTCTTAGGAATGAGAGAGGGGATTTTATCATAAGGGGAAGGAAAGAGAGGGTTTGTAGCAAGCAGAAAGGAGGGGCCTCTCCTTCTCTTCAGAAAGAGATGAGCCTTCATAGAGGAAAGGGAGGAAATTCCTGAACAAGATGTAGTTTGGCATATTGATTAATCCAGATCCCTTCACAACACTGCAAATCTGAAATTATTACTTCAAATGGTTGACAGAAATACTCGATGGCAGCAGACCTTAGGGACGATACCTAACTATGCCTGGTTTCTAGACAGCCTCAAAGTATGAAAAGCCCGAGGTCCGATCGCAACGTCCAGATATATCTATTGATCCTCTGGTGTAACGAAACCCCAATTGCAATTCCAAGATACGTCACCCCCCTCTCTGATAGGTAAGAATGCCCTCCGGAATGAATAGCGAGTTTGCCCTGCCTCCAAGCAAACGCCATCTCTCCTCGCCTGGCTCATCTGCCTCTCGATGCACCTCATAGTCTACAACGCTGCCGGCGGGCTACCATGCGCTCTATAGCAAATCGACTGTCTACTCTTCGTCAGGGTCAATTTCTCCATCGCGTCTTTTTCGCCATCCTCCTCGTCTTCTTCATCTGTCTCCTCATCTGAGATAACACTGTCGACCCGCTGGATCAACACATCAACGTGTCACGAAACGGGACCGGCAAACAAGTCGTAAAACCTGTCTGCGACGGTGCAGAACATCTGGTCGGTGGCAGTAAGAAATGCAACCTTGTCTGGTCCAATTGAGAGTCTAGATAGGGCGTCTTCGAGCGAGAGAGGCCTGGGCAACAACTTGTAATTGAGGTTTCGGGCTGAGTACTGAGCGATACTGGCTGCCGAGGTTTTGATCAAGGCTCGGAGAGACTCCAGATCGGTCTTTACGACAGCCAATGCAGCTCTTCCCCTAAGAGTCTTGGGGTTAGGATGCGGCTTCTCTGGACTCATCGCCCACGAGATGCTGGCTGCGGTATCGTATGCGTTTTGGACATGAGCCAGCTACTCCGGGCCTGTAGGCTGTCCGCTCCAGTCTTCTTTGTCTGTGTTGAGGGAGACGACCATGGCAAGAAACGGGCACATGACGTCGTAGTCGAACGTGATCGATTCTGCGAGGCCATGTTAGAGGGTTTAGCTCGCCGCGAGTTGACACTGCGAGCATCACACTCTATCTACTCTCTCCGCCGTCCACCACATCGGCCTTACCACCGTCGGACTGAAGGAGGACCGTAGTCAGCGTAAAGAGGAGACGCAGATAGGTCAATGTCACAACACTGGATGAGCTTCTCAGTCGCAACCAGCCAGTCGAAGACATGCGATGAAAGTCGGGTTTCTCGTCCAGCCTATTATCCCAGCATTGGCGTCCGACTCCTAGTCTTACATTGATGTATTCTATCCTGCCTCTCTCTTTCTCTCTATCTCTCTCTATCTCAGTGTGTCAACCCACAGGGGGACGATTAGAAACTCTAAGGGGCCTCCTTTTTCCTGGGAACAGCTCAACACCAACGAGGTCTACACCGTCGGCTACAAGATGGGGAGTAAGCGGCAAAGCAAAAAAGGCTTCTGTCTTTGTGGACCCTGACAGCACCGGCGGGTGCAGTATCACAGCAGTCCCCATCGGCGTGAGTCACATCTTCTTTCTGCAGCACTTCCTACTCATGGATGCGCCAAAGAAGGAACGGGAAAGGGCTGTCGGTGGCGCAGTTGAAGCTATCACGTCGCCCACAAGATCCGAGGAGAGTTTGAAGCATTCGGCGAAGTGGGACTCGCGCATTGATTAAGAGATCCCAGAGAGAAGCATCACCACGCTGTCGCGGCTGACGTCCTTCCTTTCGTCCAATTGAAAAGCCGGCGATTACGACGAGAAACCTTTCAAGGACATTCTACGGGAGATCGAAAGCTTGGGAGTCGGAGTCGAGGTGACCAGCCGCACAACGCAAACATCGTTCGCATAATCTATCTCCATGCGGAGGACACCGAATCTCACGCAAAGGCTGCTTTGGCAGAGGCAAAGGTTAGATTCTTGCCTATAACCTTACTGACTCTCTGTAGGATCTGTGGCCCCAACTCTTCAAGCGCACAGGCATGGAGAAACTCGACGCCTCGCGCATGTACGCCATGGATGCAAGCTTCCGAATAGGCAGGAAAAATGCGACAATCCTGTGAAATATCTACAGATAAAACAAGAGGTAAGCAGCAGCCAGACTCTCACTCACCCCTTGTGCATATCATCTTGGGATGGCGGCATCTCATCCGGTACCCATTATCCCAAGTTAGATCCGGAACCGTCCTACCGCCCCCCCCTCTCCTGATCCCAAACACCTCAGAGTTAATCACATGGGACGAATAGGGAAGAACGAGGAAAATAAAACGTCTTGTAGCGTCAAATGGCTCTCTCTCTAAGCACGTCCGGCTCCGCCTCGAACTAAAGAACGAGAAGCCGTGCTGTTCAAGATTGCGCTTTAGGGTATCTTGACCAAATTTGCTCCGTGGCCCAAAATAGGCCCACCATCCGCCCGCCCCCTTTCCCATCCCTCATGTTCCTTCCCCCCCCTTCGTCATCATGTTGTTGTCCCTCTTTCAATCCTCTTCGTCGACCTCCTGGCACCAGGGATGTTCGAGGACCTGCTTGATGTCGTATCGTGCAGCCACGTCCCGGTTGAGCATGCACCGTATCAGATCGATGCTCTCGTCGCTCATCGTCCACGGGACGCGCAGGTCTCGGTCCATGATCTCGTCAATGCTGTAGAACGGGTTCTCCTTGTATATGATGGTGTAGAGCAGAATTCCAAGCGCCCAAACATCTTGCTCCTTGCCTCCATATGGCTTGCCTGCGAGCACTTCGGGCGCAGCGTAATCTGTACCGCAGTTAGCTTTCCTGGCCTCAGTATCAGCAAACGACGTTCCACCTACCAATGGTGCCCACGAAGACGTCAAAGGGGCCGTTCTTGATGTATGCTGCACTGCCGAAATCGATCAACTTGATGTGGCCCTCGCCGTCGAGGATCACGTTCTCGTCCTTGATGTCTCTGTGGACCACCAGCGCCTTCGTGTGCAGGTGACCGATGGCTTTGGCGACCTGGACGAACATGCTCCGGCACTCGGCCTCCTCCATATTGCTCCGGAGCTCGATGTAATCAAACAGATCCATGCCCGGCAGCCCGTGTGGGACCATTTCGATGTAGTAATTCACGTCATCCTCGAAAAAGGACTCCATCTCAACAATATTCGGATGGCGCAGGTCGGGGCGTCGCAGATAGTCGAGGACGTGGATCTCCAGAGGAACAGTGCCTAGCTTGCGATCTCTCGTCCACGTGTCGACGAGGATGCGCCGTTTCGTCACGTACTTCAAAACCACCTTCTTCTGCGTCGTCTTGTACTTGGCCAATTTGACTTGGCCGTAGGCACCCTGGCCCATGTCCTCGATGATCTGGAAATCGTCGATTGACTTCTTCTGCTGGGCCGGTTCGACGACCTGTGGCACCGGGGGCTTCTCTTGCTTCTTCTCGGACCGTGGTCCACCTGTCAGCTTCGCGGCGGCCGTCATGGCGACTTCTTTGAGTTGTTTGGTGATGGCCGACGCGGTCGACGACGACGACGCTCGGGGCTTGGGTTCATCGGAATCCGAACTAATCTCGAGTGGCGTGTGTGCGGGCGTCTGCCCAGGCGACGGCTGATGCAAGGGAGTTGTCGTTCCAGAGGCGGACGCCGACGTCACACCGAGACCGGACCTGGCGGCGTGCATGTGCCTGGAGTAGGTAATCCAAAGGGCAAACACCACTTCTGAGTGAAGGATCGAAAATGAGTCGTCGTGGTTGTTGCCGCCCTTGTCCTCATCCTCATCCTCGATGACGGTCTCCTGAATAATCGTGGACTGCTTTGCGCTCCTGACCACGCGCATCTGGACGTCAATCTTGAGCTCCGAACCATCCCTGTGCTTGCCCGGCAATCCGTCCGGTCGCAAGAAACTGGCTGCAGCATCTGGTCGGTTCTCCCGAAGACCCAGAATCGCCGACGCCCGGCGGAAACTGTGTTCCGGCACCACGATCCCATCCTGCAGTTGCACGCCGTCCTCCCTTGTCAAGATGTGGAGGATTTTCTCAAAGTCGGGGACCAACGAATCGATGCCCATACCGTCGGGCTTTTCGTAGCCGAACAGGGCACCGCAAAATACCGAGTTTGAGCTCTGGATCTTGAGAGTCTCGGGATCCACAACAATGATCCCTGCAATGTGCGGGAAGCTTGAGACGCGCAACTCTGTCTTGCCCCGAACTTGCTCGACAGTGCAAGGGATGTTGACCTTGGCCGGGTTCGGGCATGTGAAATACCTGCGTCTGGCAATCTGCGCAAAATCGACCTCGCCGGTGCGAGGGTCGATGCCTTGCCGAGGAATGCGTGGTATCAGCTTACCGACGTCGACTCCGGGCTTCAGTGACTCGAAGCCCCAAATCGGCGCCATGGCACCAGAGATCTTTTGGATAATGCCTTCATCGTCGAGCTCGATTTGCGCCACGTCTTCGTGGATTTCCTCGAGGACCCAGATGAGACCAACCCGCTTCTCCTTCACCCACAAACTTGCGGAGCCAGTGGCACCATTTCGCTTCTGAATCGGAACCACGTCACCGCACAAGAGAACCCCTCTGGATCGACTGCTCTGGTGCCGAGAGTTCCCCCTAAGTTTGGGGGGGTTCGGGTCCCCGCTGTGTACGGTTTGAGCTTTCCGGGCAACGGCTTTCGGTGGCTGCGATCGCGAGTTAGGCTTGCTCAGCAATTGGGCGGTGATGCCCCCTCGCCCGCCTAGAAGCGAAGAGGTGGGAGGGGTCGGTGGAGGTACCGTCGTCTGTGGAATGTCTTCTGCCTCCTTGATGGTATCCTCGGGGTCCATCTGCAACAGTTTCTTTTCCAGCCAGGCCCTCCGCTCTTCTTGGACCACTTCCAAAATGCCCATCTTCCGGACCTCTGCCTTGGTGACGCCGAAGACCAAGCAGGCAAGATCATTCGCTGCAATGATGGTCCATGGCGGCTTGGACTCCGTCGTGAAGATGGCCTGGGCTGCGGGAACCCATCTCGTCGAATGGCCGTGCACGGCTGGGCCAAGCGCGCTTGGCATGTTCCCTGGAGATAGGGGATGTGCGGTTGTGGATGATGTAGCCATTTCCTGGTTCGCCAAGTACGGCTGCGCCATGGTGTCCATGAGTTGTTGATGGACCGAGACCGGGAGGGTGTCCGTCAGTGTCCGCTTCAGGCTGAGTCGCCGGGACGGCGGCGGAGACGTCTTGGCCGTCGTTCCGCTCTCGTTTGTGGGCGTTCGGCTCGAACTTTCCGACTCGGTATCGTCCACGGGAGGCTTTGGCGTCTCATGCTGGTCCGGCTTCCTTGCTGTGTCTTCTCGGGGGAAGGGCGTCTTGAAATGGG
This sequence comes from Colletotrichum higginsianum IMI 349063, assembly GCF_001672515.1. Classification (NCBI taxonomy): domain Eukaryota; kingdom Fungi; phylum Ascomycota; class Sordariomycetes; order Glomerellales; family Glomerellaceae; genus Colletotrichum; species Colletotrichum higginsianum. The sequence goes on from NC_030955.1 coordinate 3,810,903, forward strand.
TCGCGGTAGGGGAGGTGCTGGGCGACTGCAGAGGTTCGGGGCTCGATGTTCTCGGAACGAAGTCTGCTTCGAACAGGTTCTCGCCCGATACTTGCGGGGGGCCCGTCAGAGGTCCGAGAAGGGACTGGTCCAGGGATGGGAGGTTGCCGGCTCCAACGAGCTGCGCCCTAGCCAGCAGGTCCAACATGTTCTGGGTCTCGACATCGCCCGACGCGCGCGCCTGAGCACTCGCGAGTCCGACGTTGGAAGGCGAGACGGACCATCCCATCCTGTCCTTCATAAACTCTATGGATCGCTTGAGGACATTCTGTCGGTTGTGTATGTATTCTTCGGACTGGTGCGCAAAGGAGAAGGAGTGTAGCGACTCGGAAGGGAAGCGGGAGAGGTCCTCAGAAAAGTTAGGCGATGAGGGGTGCGTGCTGAAGGGCATGCCGGAAGTGTTCGCGAGCAGTGTTGTCATAGACGTTGACCTCGACAAGCCGATGGAGGAGCTTCTAGATGCGGGGTTCGAAGGGGCTCGCGACGAGGGCTGTTGTCGAATTCGACGCAATCCGGACAGGCCAAGGCCATGGTCGTGGTCGGTTACGATGGAGGATCTGTGGCTACAAAAGAATTGTCAGCGACGATGGCTCGGATGACTTTAGGTTGCCATGTGATAGCCCAACCGCCACCGAGTGACTGTTTCGGGGATGCACTCGCACCCGTGACATGCACGTCTGGCTTGGTGCCCAGCCAAAACAACAACGAAAAACAATCATCCATGTGTCTGTCGCCGTCTCTTTCAAAGGTGCACAGCCCCGCTCGTCTTGCCATTGAACATGCCACTGGAAATTGTTCTTTTAATCCCTTGCCCCACGATGCGCCCACGTGGACATCGCGCGTCTCTGTTCTTGACACAGCCTTGTGTTGTCGTCACCGAGACGACGGCCCCGGTGGGCCAAAACCAAGACCGCCCGGCAGCTTTGCCGGAGGGGTAGAAAGCACAGGGGGAACAAATCCAAGGGTGAAGAACCAACCTTGGCATCGCATCGCCGGCCTCCGTGACCGAGCCGGCATCGAAGGAGAAGCGCATCCGGCCTCGGCCTGTGTTGTTGTCGGTTATGACGGCGAGGTTCCCGGTGCTTCGGTTCTTGGGGAGCTGCAGCTGGGTGGTCGGGGTCCGGCTCCTTCCTCGAGGCTCGTCATGATGTGTGTCGGTGGCTGTGAAGGATGGGAGAAATCAGGGTCAGAGAGAGAGAGAGGTCGAAGTTGGCTCGGGGACACGGGGGACGTACCATTGTTGTGAGGACCCCCATGCGTCTGTAGCATAATTGGAAAGGAGGATAGCAGTCGACTCGAATAATTGTCGTCGAAGGGGAACAGGGAGTGCGGGCACAAGGCGGATTCGACAATGCAGGATCGGATTTGGCGGGGTCGAGTCGAGGAGTGAAGGCCGTTCTGGCGGGCAGGTATCGATCGTAGGTATCGATGGGTGGCCGAGTCTGCGTGGGTGGGACGGATGGTGTCGTCGGGAGTTGGGGGAAGAACGAATGAGCGGTGGTGGTGGTGGTGGTGGTGGTTGGAGGTGCTGGTGCGCGGTGCTGTGCTGGACGACGACGGTGGCTGTTCCGGCTAGAGTTGGTAGGCCGGTAATGAGGTACAAATGCGAAAACCGCCCACAAGATGCGATGCCTCTGGTGGGGGAAGAGGAAAGGCAAGGTTATGGGGGGAGTCAGAGGTGAAGGTGATAGATTGGATCAAGTTCCAGCTGGCAAGGTTTGCCACGAGGAAATGAAGGTGCGAGAGTTTTTCGGCTGGTGGGTGTGGTGGTGGTGGTGGGTTGGAAAAGAGACGAAGGGGGGAAAAGCAAGGCTAAGACCTCCTTGGCGTAGTTTTTTTCCTTTCGTTTCTGTTGCTGGTGTTGAACAGAAACTACAAAAAAAGGGGGAAACAAAATAAAGCAAAATGAAAACTAAGACGGAGGGAAGGGAGTGAGAAGAGTCCGAGTAAGAAAGAGGAACGGGGGTCGGCGGAATGGATGATGCTAACGCCAAACAGTCGGAGAGAGGTTGTTGGTGGATGCAAAGGTTTGGAGGTAAAGATGAGGTGGATGTGAGGCGGGTAGCAACAGTGAAAGTGACAGCAGCGAGGAGTAGTAGCAGCAGCAGCAGTAGCAACTGGACTGGCAAGCAGCAGCAACAGACAGAGAGAAGAGACGACACAGACCACAAAAGGCACCAGGAAAGGGAACGTGAGTCGTCTCGCCGTCCCGTGCTAGTTAGTGCCAATGCCAATGCCAATGCCCAACGCCAATGCCAGATGAATGAATGCCAATACCACACACAATGCCAGTCGGGGTCGGTGTCAGTGCCGGCGTCAATGCCGCAACCGGATGTCCAGACTTTCTCTCTCTCTCTCTGTCTCTCTCCGTTTAGTCCGGCCTAGCCTCAGTTTCTCTTGCTCACTCGACCAGTCACTCTCACTCACCCAGCCACTCTCACTCTCTCACTCTTACTCTCACTCTCACTCCTACTCTTACTCACACACCCAAATCTCACTCACTAACACTCCGAGTCCGTCTGTGCCGTTGACAAGCGCACCTGTCGAGCAAGCCAGGGAGTCCGGCAAGGCAGGGCAAGTGACTAGCTTCACAACCTAGCAACAGGCCACGTGCGTTGAAGGCCCCGTGGAAGAATTGCGCCTGCCGTGGTGGTTGGTGCTAGATGCCACCCAAGACTAGAGCTGCTGGAGAAGCGACAGGAAAGCCTGGGGTTGCGGGCGGTTTCAGTCCAAGTCCTGGAGCAGCCCCTCGTCAAGCCAAAACAGCGATGCCGAAGCTTGGGGTATTAATAGGCGGGCGTCAGGTAACGGGACCGGCGGCGACGGCGACGGTGGGTGAGGGTAACGGTGCCGGTGTTGGTGACGGGAAAGACGGAGACAGCACGAGCTCAATGTCACCTTGGGAGAGAGACGGGGGGGCGGAAGAGGATGTTCGCTTCGGGGACGTCGATGGTCGTCGGTAAAGGGAAGGGGAGGAGAGAGAAAGAGGGGTTGAGAGTGAGAGAAACCAAAGAAGAAAAAAAAAGAGCCCACTTTCTCTGCTGGTTGCTCTGGCAGTCTGGTCATTGAAAATTCCAAGATGCATCTACCTATCCACAACCTCTAGGTCCCTACTATTAGCCGTTCTGCGTCTCTTGTGCGTCCCAGTCGCCTTGACAAGGGTGGGGAAACCCTCCCCTTTCCTCTTGCAGTATTTCCATCTCCCTTCTCGCTTCCCAGGAAACTCCGCTCTCCTCCCAGAATACCCAAAGTCGTGCCGTGTTCTGCAGCTCTGGTGTGGGCACACAACATCAGTTGCAGGCTCAACTCGGAAGCCATCGCAACGCTGATTGGGAGATGGGGTAACCGGTTACTATGCGGCGCACCGAGATGGATGTGATGTGGGGGGCAATGTCATGTCCAAGATTCAACTGTGACTAGAAAGCCTCGCAAACCGCGGCCACGTGAAGTAGTCCAGCAGGCCCGAAGGCCGGACCCGCCTCGTCGATGCTGAGCGGTGATGGTATCCAACTGCCTGCCCCGCGATGCTACGTCACAGTACCGCAGCCAAGGCCGGCGACGAGCTGGCCGAAGCCGCCTTCAAGCCATCGCCGTCCATGTTCGCCCAGAGACGGGGCACCCTTTTAGAGTCATTGGACAATGGCACCACGTTGGGCACACACACACACGCGCGCGCGCGCGCGTGTTTGGTGCTTTTCCACGCAGGCCCCGCCGGCCGGCCGGGTGCAACAGCGATCGTCGCCAACTCATCGCAAACCCGATCAAGCCTCACGGTGTGTGTGCCGGACAACATGCCGTAGAACGAGACCGGGGCACCGGACGGGGGAAATGAACGACCGGACGGGGCCGACCTAATGGACGAAAACCAGACCTTCAGCCGTCCTCCCACCAACCAACCAACTAACCAACCACCACCCTGACGGGGCAGACCCCTGCAGATGCCGCCTTCACGATGACAGCTTGTTACAGCCTACCTGATGCCTGACCAAGTTGCGAGGTCCAGAAACGTCGGTGTCGCCAAGCCCGCGGAGCCCGAACTGGGTTCTTTGATTGCAGGCGGACAATATCCAAGCATCCATGCATTAAGAACTCTGCCGTGCCAAGCCTACGAAACTTGGTCGCTCTGCGAAAGGCAGAATGCGAAGAAATTGGCAAATGGCTGGCGTGGAGTGCCGCAAGTCGGTGACGAGGAGTATTGTGTAACTCACTCATGGTCAGCCACTGCAAATGGTCAGGATTTCACTTATCAGACAGCCAGCTGAAATTCGAGACTGTCCACGGCAATCTGGCGCCTTGGACGTCTGCCGGGGAAACCGACATGATGACGGCCTCTTGGGAGTATAATGGCAACGGACGGATGAGCCGGCGTTGTTGTCCCCTCAGCGATTAACGTTTGCCTTCATCTTGGCCAGCCTCGATGAGCTCTCCGCCACGCCTGGAACATCGCCACAGTCGCCTATCTTATCGCTACTAACCTAACCAGAAGCTTGGGGTCGCACGTGGCTGAGCATGCCCACTCATCCATCCTCTGTCCCGAGGCAAGACAAAGCCAAAAGGGTCCATCGATGCCTTCAAAATGCTTCACTCCGATCCAGCCAGACCGAGGACGCAAAACAGCGACCACGCCATTCGGAAAAAGATGAGGCGCTCCACAGACGCGCCGAAAACGGCGGCTGTCTCGACGTTTTCCAACCGTGCATTTTCGTGGCTGGACGGCTCGGGCTTGAGACACATGAATCATGAGGTCTCATGACGAATGCAGCCAGGTAGGAGTCATCTCAAAGGAATCATCTTCTTCGACACCAAGCCAACCGCTCGGTGCAGAGAGACTGACATTCGGGATTCGCCAAGATTGGGCGGTTGGTGCAAAAGTGTCGCGTGGCTCACCGCTGGCTGCGTCCTTATCTTTTTCTTCCCGGGTCGGCTGACTGATATGTGGCAGTCAGTACCCAAGTTCCCCGACTTTCGGCGGGAACAGCGTCAGCCGATCAGACCGGTCTGATCAGACCAGTCTGTGTGTATGTGTGTGTCGTGGTGCTTGGAAGCCATCTTGATCGACAGGAAGGAACCAAGGCACCAAGCGACCATGTAAAAACAATCGTGGTGTCAAAATGCCATGTTGGATCTGGATGGAAATCTGCCTAATCGGTCACGACCTTGAAGAATCGACCGCGCGAGACGGGGATTGTTGCTCTCGAGACAAAGCACGTCAATGTCAGCTTCGGTCAAGCTTCAGACGAACGTGCTGCCCTGTCTGCCCTTGCCGCTATATAGGTGAAATGCCGGAATAGTGGCGGCTCCAGATATGCAACATATGCATTTGAAGCAGCAAGCCCTGAGCCCCAAGAAATGTGGCAAGGCTCACCAGAGAGAGGCAGGGATTGTAAAACGGATTCGATTGTTCGACGCCTCTCGTAAACGTGGAGGAGGGCGGAGAAAGAGCCCCGCCAAAAAGTTCGAATTCGGTTTCATTTTGAGGGGAAATCCTTTTCTTGCCCAGGGTCGTTCGGTTGCGGCATGGGCTAAGAAAGACAGGGTTCAGTCTTGGGGGACTGAATAGATGCTTTGATGCCCTGCCAGCCGCTTCTCGGATCATCCGTCTTCCCCGAGTGGTTGAGATACCAACATGTCTCCTCCAAAGCCAGCGTCTCTGGCATGATAGAAAATATCCCGCAGCAGGGACCAGTTGGAGAAGGGTGGGAGGTTGATGCAATGGTACAAACCTTGGCAGAGCAAGAAACAAACAAACGTCCCCGCGAGCCTCAAAGCGAATACGCAAGTGTCGAGTCAGTCCGTTTCGTCAGTTTCGGTTGAGGCGTTTCCTCTCTCTCTCTCCCTCTCGCCGGACTACCGGCATCTCCAGCCAGCGTTGGCGACTTCAGATGGAGAAAGCGCCAGACGTATCCGCAAAAGCAAGTGGCACCAGTGTGCAGATATCCCGACAGCCCGACACGCCTAAGGGACGACGCCGCAACCGTGCAGGCGACAAGCGGAAAGACGTACCGCACCGACCACGGCGACAGCGGCTGGAGGCTGGTGGTGGTCTTGGTACGAGTCGAGTTCCTCCAATGAGTGGTACTGGAAGCGGGCGGCGGTTCCGTGCTCCAAGTCAGTCCACACCCCAAGTGCGTGAGCGTCCGTGGGAGGACTCAGGAAGTGCGAACTTCAAGGGTCCAGCCAACACGCTAGCGGGCGAGAGACGTTGGGGAGGAGGGGCACGCAGGATTCGTCGTGCAGATCTGATGCTGTTCAAGTCCCTGGCCGAGGACCATGCGGCGACTCACAAGCTACACGCAGCACAGCTCCTCGAGGTAGCGTGTCAGTGTCTTCCACGGAGGTCCAAAGAGGGTGATTTTCATTTCTGGCCAGCTTCGCTTTCTGATGATAAGCACGGTGTCTCTCGGTCCTCTGGCGGGTTGGAACCCGGCCTCGCGTCATTTGACTAACCGTATGGCGGGAAAAGGAGCGATGATGGTGCCACGGAAAACGAGAGGCACGAGAGGATGGTGACTTGGACAAGTGCTCATATCATCATGTTCTCGCTCGTTTGGGGGTCTCGGGGGGTCTTGCTGTGGTGTCAGTCAGCAGCGATCTGACTGGCTGTGGGTAGTGGAGACAGGATCACCCAGGCCCGCTTCTTCTTTTCGGGGGCCAGAACGATTGGTCCAGATCAGGGTGTCTGCACCCTGGGCGGGTCCCCTTGCTCTTCCCTGATGGAAGGTCCCCCACCCGCCCGCTCTTTCTCGCCGGGTCATGGGCCCCGCATCAGGTGGAGACCTAGGTACCTAGTAAGTGAGCACTGATAGAGGTATCTTGCTGCGTATCAGCCGCCGGTAACGACTTTGAGAATGCCTCTTGCCCCTAGATCGTCCTGGCTTCTACGCTTCTGCTTCCAGACTCTCTCCGCCGTTGTGCCACCTTCCGACTTGTAGAAAGTCTGAAAGGGCAGGTAGAAGATGCCGGGAGCTTCAGCCGCCTCGGTGGTGCTTCGTTTCTCGGATCTTGGTCCAAATCAGCCGCCTGCGTGCGAACCGATAGTCTTGGTGTAAGTGGACATTCTCCACAGCCCGACCCGTCGCCCAAGATGCTGCTCTCCAAGGGCCCGGAGAAGGAGGCAAGTCTGACCCGTGGGTGTGGGTGACGAGAGTCGTGTAGCATATGGCGAGCCGGGATCTATCGGTACCCATCGATAAGGAAGGGGGCCCCTGTTTTGCCATCTGGATGGGTGGGTGATGGGGGGAGAAGGAGAAGGGAGGTGTGGGTGTGTGAAGGCCGTTTTGTGCATCCATCCGTCCAGAGCGCGTTTTAAGCTTCTGCTTCTTCTTCTTGTTCTTCTTCTGCTGCTGCTGCTCGCTTCCCTTACTTAGGTAGTTATGTACCCTTCAGTCGGTGTGCGAGTGCGCACTGGTGGTCTTGTTTCCATCTGCATCAACCTTTTTTTCCCTCATCCGCCATCCTCCATCTTTTTCTTCCCCTTCCATCCTCATCCTCACCCTCATCCTCACATCCAATCCCTTGTAGCCTTGCTCGTGTCCCTCAAACTTCTGCTCGTGTGACCTGCCATACAGGAACAAGAGGCCGTGATATCTTGGGCTTCGGTGTGCCATGTGCTCCGCTGTCACCCGTAAGGTCCCCCTTCCTCCAGCCTTCCAAGGCCCCACACCCCGCTACCTGCACCGGCTGACCTTCACTATCGATAGCCGGCTCTCACCCGTTCTCTCACAGCAGATCCCCATAGAACCCCTGCCCACCACCCCTCCACCCCTCTACCCCCTCCCCTCCCTCTAAGAGAGAAAGAGAACAGAGACCGAGAGAGGCATTCAAGACGGCACCCTCTCCCCGACCTTCCACCTTCTTCCCATGCTTCAACCGCTTTTCGAGAGACTTGGGCCCGTCTCTCTCGAGTTGTTGCGATACAAAACACCCCCGCTTCTCTCCGATACGCCGATTATGAAATAGGACCGTCCCACCGACTGTTTCGAGAGCTTTGCCCTCACAAGGGTCTCCCAAGTGCATCTTCGAGCTCAGCTCGACGCTGCCCCGCGCCGCTATACCTGCAAGAGAATTGTATACGAGACACAACCGCGCAACTGCGAAAGACATCGCTTTTGTCAGCTGAGCCTACCGTTCATCTTATCGTAGTTCCGAAGCATCTTTTTCTTTCAGGTCGGCATTTTGCATATCACATCCTCTTTGCCCACAAGGTCCTTTTCAAGCCTGTGAGATGGCCGACGCCACCGAATATACCGCGGCGCCGACGCCCATGGAAGTAGTTGACGAACAGAGCCCCGGTCTCTCGACGCCGGCCAGCAAGACCAAGGGGCGTCATCGGGTGCTCTGCGGCGTGCAACGAATGTCCTCCTCGCCCTCGCTGTCCAGGAGCGGCCGCATGAGATCTCACAGCAATCCCCAACGCGGGCGTGGAAATGTCTCCTGCGTGAGCTTGGCAGGGCCTTCGACCTCGGGAACATCTTTCAGTGGCGACTCTTATTTCCCCACTGGAGCGACGGCATCCGGCTACGCGAGCGCCTCGAGTTCGGTCCCAGGAACGCCGTCCAGCGAAGTCATTCAGTTCGTCGGCATTGACGGCCGTCTGGCTATCCGACGAGTCGACAACGTCTTTCCTACCTCGCAGTCACCCGGTCCCCAGACCATTGGGCTTCCATCCGACCTGAGGACCACGAGCAAACCCCAGGTCGCAAACCCGACGATCCCCAAACGCGGCTTCAATTTTTGGGAGAACATGCCCCACGAAATGCGCGTGCATGTCTTCTCCTACCTTACACCTAAGGAGCTCGTACGCGCTTCACGTGTCAGCAAGGCGTTCCACAAGATCTGCTTCGACGGACAGCTGTGGACATCGTTTGATGCCACGGAGTTCTACCAGATTATCCCGGCCGAATCACTCGCGAGAATCATCGTCGCCGCCGGCCCATTCATCAAAGACCTGAACCTCAGAGGTTGCGTCCAGGTCGAACACTACAAGCGGGCCGAGGTGGTCGTCAAGGCCTGTAAGAATTTGGTCAACGCCACGCTCGAGGGCTGCCGCAACTTCCAGCGCAACACGCTACACAGTCTGTTGAGAAGCAACGATAAGCTTGCGAACCTGAACTTGACTGGGCTGACGGCAGTGACCAACATGTCGTGCAAGATCATCGCCGAGTCGTGCCCGCAGCTGGAAATGTTCAATGTATCGTGGTGCGTGCATATGGACGCGCGAGGAATCAAGGCAGTGCTCGAAGGATGTCCCAGACTAAAGGACCTGAGGGCTGGAGAAGTTCGGGGGTTCGACAACCTTGAAGTCGCCGACACCATTTACAAGACGAACAACCTCGAAAGGCTGGTATTGAACGGCTGCGCCGAGCTCAATGACCGCGCCCTCAAGATCATGGTTCACGGAGAGGACCCTGAAATAGACATTCTTACCGACCGACCTGTCGTTCCCCCGCGGAAATGGCGCCATCTCGATCTCAGCCGCTGCTCCCGACTGACAACCCCTGGTGTGAAGGCTTTGGGGTACAACGTCCCGGATCTGCAGGGCCTGCGGCTGTCCGGATGCACAGCACTTACAGACGCCGCCCTGGAGCCCATTTTCGCCTCCACCCCGCGCCTTACGCATCTCGAGATCGAAGACCTGTCGGACCTTACAAACAGCCTTCTATCCGAGCACTTGGCCAAGGCTCCCTGCGCGCCCTGGCTGGAGCATCTCTCCATCAGCTACTGCGAGAATCTCGGCGACAGCGGCGTGCTCCCGGTCGTCAAGAACTGCGTCAATCTGCGTGCCATGGACCTCGACAACACCCGCATCAGCGACCTCGTCCTTGCCGAGGCGGCATACATGGTCAGCAACCGCTCCCGGAGCACCGCGGCGAAGCCGAAGCCACGGGTCGGCCTTCACATGGTTGTCTACGACTGCCAAAACGTCACCTGGGCCGGCATCCGCGAGGTCCTCTTCCGCAACGCCCAGACAAAGCCCTCCATGTCCGAGGTCGGCAAGTTCGCATACTCGGCCGAGGCCATCAGCCTCAAGTGCTTCTACAAGTTCCAGATGACGGTCGACGAGCACACGAAGCGCGTGCTGCGGGGCGACCTCGCCGCCGCCAACCGCCTCGAGCGCCGCTGGGCCGACTACATGCAGGCCAACGAGGAGGCCGGGACCACGGGAGCCGGCCACCGACGCCGCAGGCGCAGGGCCCGCGAGGCGCAGATACTGCACGCCGACGAGGAGGACGGCGGCAACGGCGGTCGGCGGCGGGGCCGCACCGTCGGTTCCTGCACCATCATGTGAGCGCAGCGAGTGCTCTTCACTTCAATAAGGTCGTCATGGGCCCCGTGTAGAGAGAGTCTGAGGGGTGACGGGAGGTGATCTGTCTTCTACACTTTTTATTTTGGGCCATATCAGTACGTACATATTCATTATCCAGGGGCGTTTGGCGCAACTCGCATTTCCGTCGCTAGATCTGGGATGCATTGCCGCGCTCTCTGTCCATGTCTATCCGTCGAACGGACGACTTCGGTGTCTCGCATCAGGAAAGGCGTCACTTTCGTCCAGCCCTCGAATCGCACGCTCCTATTGTCAGCAGCAGCAGCAGCAGCAGCAGCATCGCCACGGCGCGGGATTCTTTCTTTCTTTTGTATGCTGTCCAAGGAGGAGGTTCACATTTGAGGACTTGGGACGTTGGCCGGCCGAGAGATGGGCATTTCAATCCCCAACGTGGGATTCGAGGATTCCCTCGGAACAGCGTTGTGGAAGAGGGCAAGTTCGCGTGGCGTTGTCGCCCAGGGCGGGCGGGTGCCATGTATTTTACTAGGACTGTTGGAGCCATTTCAATTGCACATATCACATTGTCCACATGAGCCATTCCGTCCGCGAGGCTTATTTGTTTGACTTATTGGGGAACCCGCTTCCACCATGAGAGCTTCCCCTCGGATATCATGTTTTGTTCACTTGCGAAAACGAGCTAGCTACTAACTACCATGCATGACCTTTTCGCACGCCCACCCTCCCCCTCGGCTCAGTGGGCGCCGTGCTGGCGGATATACCGGCGGATCTTGTCCTGGAACACGTCGTCCTCGTCGCGCTTCTCGTCGCCCTCCATGGCGTACTTGTCGTCGTCGTCCTCGTCTGAGGCCTGGTCGCGGAAGTCGAACTCCTCCTCGTCCGAGGCGTTTGCGTTGCGGAAGAGGTAGGCGTGCCGGTCGTACTCGTCCTCGGAGTCGACCTCGTCCTCGGGGTAATCCGCCGTGTAGTGGTTCTCGGCTTGCGGCATCGTGTCAGTACCAGCACCGGACACCGGGGGCTACTAACTCCTTTCAAACCGAAAAAGCACAGGGCGCACTCACCATTCTCGTCCTCGTCGTCGTCGAGGTCGGAATCGTCGTCCTCGTTCCCGTAAAACAGCTCCATGTCCTCCTGCGTGTCGAAGCGGAGCACACCAATTTCCTCGGGCGGGATCTCGGCCAGCACGGGCTCCAGAGGCGCCAGCTCATACACCTCGATGACGTAGTCGTCGTCGCTGCTCTCTTCGTCGCCGCCGGTCGCCTCGGCCATCTCCTCGTCCCGGTCGGCGCCGTCGAGCTCCCTCGCCAGCTCGGGGTGCCGCTCGGCGAAGCGCTTGACCGGGGCCTTGGGCTTGAAGCGGGACGGCGACGCGGCGGCGGGCGGCGCGGGCCGGTTCTCCATGGCCTTGAGATTCAGACCGATCTCGTGCAGGACCCACTGGTCCATGTCGGCGGCTATCTTGGTGAGGTCCTGGGTTGGCGCAGTGCTAGGCATAGGCTTGCGCTCCGCGTCGACGTTGGGCGCCACAGGCCGGGGCGGGCGTTTCGCGAGGGGCTTCTTAGGCGCCGGTTTATCTTCCTCTTTGATGTTGATGCCCCCAGTGGCGAGGGCGACGGCCTTTTCGTCCGCACCGAGCTTGTCGAGCGCTCTCCGCGCGTTCTTCTTCTTTCCCCTTTCGACGAAGACGGCGGTCCCGTAGCGTCCACGCTTGGAGACGCCGCCGGCCTTGAGTATCGTGCTGCCGCTGGGGGAGCTCATGGCCGACCTGGACATGTGGAATCGTCTCGGCTCGACGGAAGGGTTCGTTGGGCGCTGCGACGGCGCCCCCGCTGGCGGTGTTGGTGACTGCGCGCCGGCCGCTGCGTTCGCCGCGGATCGCGCATGGCTCGACGATGCGGGATGGGTACTGGAATTGGGAGGGCGATCGGAATTGGCGATCTCGTCGCCGGGCTTCGACGTCTGGATGATGGGCTTGCGGTGGGCGGCGGCATGCTGGGCGGCAGCGGCAGCGGCGGATCTGGCGGTGGCTTTTGCCAGTCGTCTTTGGTAGACCCAGCTGCTGCCGGCCAAGTGCCTTTTGGATCCCGGCTCAAGCTCTGCCGTCTGTCAGTACATATACGTAAGGCGCGTCAAAGGAGGGAGCCAGTAGAAAAGGGAGCCGTACGAAGGTAGGTAACCGGCGCATCCTCATCCCCCCGCTTCCGCTTGATGTGGATCAGTTGAGGAGGGGCAGACATGACGGGCAAGAGACGAATGTAAAGCGGGAAGCCAGAGGGGGGGAGTGGAGGAAAGATATGAATTTGGTGGTGTTTGTGCTATTGCTATGGTTCACGGAGAAGGGATTAGCCAGGAAAGGTGCAGCTACGATGCCTGCTGGGTTGTGGTGTGCTCGGCCACGTCGCAGTTTATGCGGTGACGACGATGTTTTTTCTCTCTTTTCTTTTCCTCATTGGTGAGGTGTGGATTTTTCTGGAAGCCGCCATAGGAATTGGACCACATGTCGGAGACAGCGAAAGCTCAGATAAGGCAGGTCTTATCGGAGGGTCACGTCATTGGTCCTGGTAACTCACCGCCTTTGGCAGAATTGGCTTCACTCCGGGGCTAACCCCAGCAGGCCTCCCCAAAATGCCGGCGAGTGAGAGCTTACAGGTACATCGTAGGTACACAATAGGTAGAGAGAGGGATGAGAGCCCCGCTGGATGCGAACCAAGGTTGAGCTTCCCACCTTCTGAGCTGACGGGCGTCAATGCTGGGTGCTGGACACGGCCAATTGGATTGGCAAAAGTCGAGCTTGCGACGCCTCGACCGCCCTGAGATCTGGAATGGCTGAGGGAGGCGGCCTGGAGGCGGGAGGCATCGTGGAGCTTGATGACACCTGAAACCACTCAATGTTTGCCTTGGCTGGTGTACATGGTATCCGGGGAAAGACTCTTCTTTCCAAGTTCGTTAAACACTCCAAGGTTTGAACTTTGGCACGTCTTCATATGTAATGAATGGCATATCGAGGTGTAGCTGAACATCAAGCGGGTGGTTGACTCTGATAGAGCTGCTGTGCAACAAGAAAAGAGGGAAAACAAAGACGGAACTGCCCGCTCATCCTCAGCGGCGGGCTATCCATTCCATGCAAAACACATCTGGCATGATGGAGGAGGTAGCTGAAGCTCCGGGCTCTGTTATTACCTACCTAGGCTCGATACGTCTGGAACTATCTGTCCCGGTCTGGGCCTTTTTTTTACTCTCTCTTACAGGGAGAGGGGGAAGAGAGTGGGCTGGGCAATGATCATCTTGGGGCCGGCGGCGGTGGAGCTGTATGGCTCGTGCGCTCCGGATAAGTCTCCGGTACTTCAGAAAGATGCAGCGCCACAGCCAATGGGCCTGTCCCAACGACTCCCCTCCCTTCCTTGGGATGCCTGGGTCCGGGGACGCATCAGGGATGATGACGCACCAGGTACATAGTATGCTGACACCAAGATGCAGCAGCGATGGCCCATTGACCACGGTGCTGATAACCGCTGCTGATGCCCGGGCGGTGCATCATTTGCGGGAGGGAGCTCTTTTGCTTTGCGTTGGGGGGAGCTAGCCGCCAACTAACAAAAATTCGTTTGTCAATCGGGATGGGACGGGGGAGATGCCGCAACGCTGCAATGCTGCAATTTCGTCTCGTGCCTCAGAGCACGCACAAACAGCACACTGAGTGGCAATTCAGGCCGAATGCTGGCTGTACAGATAGCGATCATGTTGCTCATGTAATTCGGCTCAATTGCATCACGGCAAGAGACGCCTTGCTGAGGGCCCTTAGCCACTCTTCCAATGCAATCCATCGCGTGAGATAATCAGATACCTGACGGCTCTGCCAAACTCAGCTGTCCAGACGAGGTAGGTGCCTCATCTTAGCTTCGTCCTCTATCTGTGCCCGCCCGCCCAGCCTCTCCCCCGGTCTTCCTTCCACCCCAAGCACCCAAGGCATCCCCAGCCTTTGATATGGCGCACATACGGCATGATCATGCAATGAACCCCCCCCCCCCCCCCCCCCCCCCCCTCCTGGGCCACAACTTCCCTGTTCTGAGCTTACTGCAACTTGCAAGCCCGCACCTCCCGCATCCCCCTCCAGAACAAGGTCAAGTCAAGGTCAGCCATCTGCTCTTGTTGATCTCTCCGCCATCTGAGCTCTCCCCCACCTGGCCGTCTCTCCCACCACAGCGTATGGTGCTACAGCAAGTTACGTCTCCTCCATCTTCTTGCTCTACTTACTCTTATTCTTCTTCCTCTTCTCCTCATACATAGTACCTACCAACTGCTCCCACCCGACTAGCCCAGCTCGCTGTTTCACTCGCCCAACCACGTAACCCGGCCTTTCCCTCGCTGAGCGTGTGAAACATTTCAGACGCGGGGACTCCACTCCCAGATTCCTCCTCCCTCCGGGAATTGGTTTGCGTTCTGGTCTTTTCGTTTTTTCTTCTTTTTGCTCACGACCTCATTCAACGCCTCTCTTTCCTTCTCTGAATTAGCACTTTGAAGGTATCAAACAGAGACAGCCGCATTCGTCAGCGTTTTTCACTTCTTCTTTCTCTTCTCATCCCGCCGCCACCACCTTCACCGTGGGTCTCAAGGGAACGGCTTCCTTTCCTACCACTCCCGTTGACTTACTTTCCCTTTCCGAGCGTCATTCTTACCTCGCACTGACTGACGTGAGCTGTGGTAGAAGGACAGCCCGAGAAAAGTCCACTCTCCCAGACGCTGCGAGCTCGAATCGAGTTGGCCAAGTGACGACCAACCACCTTCTGACATCTCTCAAACCTCGACATACATACCTACTACCTAGATTGCCTTGAAGTAGGCACTAACAACCACCCACGATGGTTTCCGTAACAATCACGTACAAGAAACCAGGCACCCAACCTCCCCTCTTCGTCGCCGGCTCTTTCTCAGATCCACAATGGCAGCCTCAGGAAATGCTGTTCACCACTGAGGACGGCGGAGAACACACCTTTCACAAGAGCATTGAGGTGCCGCCTAGCTCGCAGATCCAGTACAAATTCCGTGTTGGTCTGGGAGACTGGTGGGTTCTTAATGAGGACGCTCCTACGGGTACGGGTCTTCCTTACTCCTACTTCGGATAGGCATGGCTAACACGACGGCGACTTCCTGTAGTGACCGACGCATCTGGCAACCGAAACAACGTCTTGGCAGCCCCAGAATCTCAAGAGAACAAACAGCTGAACGGTGACGACGCCGAACAGGCCGCCAAGGTCTCCGAAAGTATGGAGGTTTCCAAGTCTACCACCGCCCAATTACCCTCCCAGCACGAGTCGAAGCCCAAGGTGTTAGATCACCTGAAGGATGGAGACCGGCAAAGACTCTCATCGACGCCAATTGAAGAAGTCGCGGATACTGCCGCAGAGGTCGCCGACAGCGCCGCGAAGCTTGACGCTGAAGAGGATACCACGCGTCTTGCACCGCTTCCCAAGAACGTGCATCATCTGAAGGACGAGGAGCGAAAGCGTCTCTCTTCCACGCCCATCGAGCAGGTTGCCAGCGTGGCCGCTGAGGTTGCCGACAGTGCCCAAGAGCTGGATGCTGACGAGGTGAGAGCCACCAAAGTATCAACCGTCCGATTCCATGCCCCTGACTGACGCAACGACAGGATGTTGATGAAAGAGATGCATTGGATGACAACCCCCCACCTTTGTTTGCCCACGAAGCTCTCGGACCTTACGAACCTTCGGCCAGTGACGACGAAGATGACGATTCCAAGAGAATTGATCACCACGGCACAGTGGATTACGACGTCGACAAGTACGATCTGAATGACCCGACGCTGGAGCGCTGGCCCTCGAACCGCAATGGCATCATCGACGCCGTACGCAAGGTCGAGACTGGCCGTAACGAAGACCAGACGTTCTTCCACGGCGCCCCCGTCTCGCCTGTCATTGGATCGCGCAGAGTCAGTCTCGACCACTACTACGAGGAAGCTGTCCTCTCGTCAGGACCGTCTAGCCCGGGGTCTACCAAGAGGCTCGAGTTGCCTAGAAAGTCTCACGGCTCAATGGTATCGGACAGATCACTCCTGTCTCTGGGGTCAATTGCTGAAGAGGACAAGGAAACGCCGAACGCTGAGGAGGCCAACCGCGAGAACGACGGTTTGGTCCGGGTCCCGAGCCCTGCGATACGGCCAACACCGAACGCCTTTACATCTCCGGCAAGCGACGAGGACGAGGGAGTCGTTATGAAGGGCTCCAAGGCCAAGCCCGTGAAGAGCTCCGAGAAGGCGGGGCCAGACTCGCCAAGCATCAACGGCGAGTCCAACGGTCGGGTTTCAAGGGATCTGTCGCCCAAGGCACAGCCGGCACAGCCAGCAAGCTCTGGCAGCCGCGTCGAGTCACCCGAGCAGCTCGCCGAGTCGAGCCATGCTCAGGATGACAGCCAATCCAAGTCTGTTGCTTTCGACCCTAGCGGTGAGGCGTCGACGACCGGCCGAGATGACGGCCACAAGGGACAAATCAAGAAGCGTGGACCTTCCTCGACCGAACGTCCTGGAACTCCCTCCTCGATACACAGCGTCACAGACAGCAAGGGCGGCTGGCTGCAGGCTTTCTTCCGCGTGCTGTTCGTAGACTGGATCGGTAGTTTGTTCAGCCGGTTATTCGGCACCAAGAGAAAGGCGTAAGGCTCACTTCTCTCTATCTTCCGGTTCGAAAACGGACCGGGTCGTTCAGCTTATTTTTCTTTTGTTTTGTTTTTATGTCTTACTCCACATGAAATCTGACAGGTTGACGTTTGTTCGTAGGATGCTGGTCACGAGCACGGCCGCCATCGTTGTCGGGGTTGCGTGGTGGAAAGTCGCCATGGGCGGCGACCTGAGCTGGGCCGGGAGATGGATATGATGACAGGGCCACGGAGGGATGGCACGAAAATTGCAAAAAGAAGCGGCATTTGCACACAGACATACTAACACGGGGCGGCGATTGTAAGGTAATGGGGTGGAGAGAACATTGCTAAGGAACTGGATGGATTGGCTCGAGCCGTGGAGGCTTTGAAGGGTCCGGTGGCGAGGGTGTTCTCGTGTTGAGCAAGTATGCAAACAGACAAAAACACACATTATCGGACCTGAAGAACATGGAACGGCATGGAGTACCGATGATCGTTGGCCCCTTGTCCATTTGGTTGCTTGCTCGCTTATGAAAAATATGTATGCTTGCCTGAGCGTCCAAGGCCACTCAAGATCTCAGACGACTCTCCAAACAGCGCCGGCTCTCGGGGTATCTTTGCCACGGCCGTCCTCTCCCTGGCGGTTCATCCTCCTGATCCACTCCGCCTCCCTCTCGACGGCGACGGCCTCGATCTCTTCCATGACGGCAAGCTCGTCGAGCATGTCCTTGATCAGACTGCCGCAGCCGTCCAACAAGCGCTCCAGGCTCGACCGCGACGACACCCGGGTCTTGCCGCCGTCGCCGTCGCCGCCGTCGTCGTCGCTCTCTTCCTCGTCGCGGTACTCCAGCTCCCGCAGCTGCGCGCGCCAGCCCTCGAGCTTGCGGACGAGGGCGGCGGCGTCTTCCTTCCAGCGGGCGTCGAGGGCGCCGCCGAAGCGGACCTGGGAGTCGGCGTCGAGCAGGGCCTCCGGGTCGCCCTGGTCCTCGGCGCGGGCGCGGGCGGCCTCAAGGTCCGGGAGGGCCGAGGCCCAGCGCTCGAAGGCGCGGACGAGGCGGTGGTGTTTGCCGCCTGGGGTGTCGAGGGACCAGAGGGAGGCGAGGAGGGCGTCGAGACGCTGGATCTTGTCCTCTAGGGTCGTGGCGGCGATGGTGGCCGGAGAGGACGACGAGGAAGAGGAGTGATGGCGGTGGCTGCCCCAGCGGCGGAGGGCGGCGATGTTGAGGCGTTCGGCGGCTTCGGCCTCCTGCCGGGCAAGGTCGGCGGCGGATCTGCCGAGGGAAGCGTGGCGGGCGGCGAGCTTGTCGCGGGCGCTGGCGTGCCAGGCGGCGGTGGTCTGGGGCAGGTCGCGGTGCAAGAGGTGCAGCTGGAGGAGCTCGGTCTGGAGGCGGGCGGTCTCGGCGGAGAGGGCGACGTTGGAGGGGAGCTTGGAGGGGGAAGGGGGCGCGAGGTAGGTGGCCGTCAGGGGCTTCGGGGCGAGGGACTTGGCGGGGGAATAGTGCTGCTGGAGGGTGTTGAAGAAGGGGCGCAGGGCGCCGGCGGCGGGTTTGGGAGGCTGTCGCGGCGGGGAGGTGGGCGAGTGAGAGGAGGAGGAGGGGGGGCGCGCTTGCTGGTGTGGTTTCGCGGGTGCTGTTGATGTGCTTGCCGTTCGGGATGATCTTGTTCTTGTCGTCGTCGTCGTCGTCGCTGCCGCCGTCGTGGTGCTGCTGGTGGTGGTCGAAGAGAGGGAGGATACGGAGGAGGGTTTTGTGGCGAAGCGGTCCGTCGCGGAGGGCGGGCGGGGCCTTGTTGCTGCTGCCGTGGTTGTAGTTGTTGCTGTTGATGACGACGTGGGGGGCGCACCGTAGAGGGACGTCGGGCGCGACCTCGTGGTGCGGTCGGACGCGGAGGGCTGACCGGGCGGGCGGAGGATGGTGCTCCCGTTGAGGGTGGCGACGCTCCTTGCGCGCGCGTGGCCCTTTGTGGGACTCGAGGTCGCCGAAGACGCAGCGCTGGTGAGCTTCGAGGAGGGTACGCCGCCCGACGTCGTGGGTCGCGTGGTTGCGGTCGTCGATCGGGTGCCGGTGGCGGCGCCGGCAGGGGTGGATGATGAGGATGAAGATGGGGCGGGGGGGTGTCGTGGCCGTGTCGGCGCAGGTTCTCGCGTGGAGGACGGCCTGGTCAGGCCTGACAGCGCGTTCGTTCTCGAGGGGGGCGCGGAGGGGGGTCCTCCTGCGGCGGCGGCGGCGGCGGCGGCGGCATCTCTAGGTCGCGTTGCCGATGTCGTTCCCGGGGTCTGGCGGGTCGAGGCGGGGCGGCTGAGGAGCGTGGATAGGGGGTTCGCTCTCTTCTTCTTCGCGGCCGCGGCCGCTGCGTCGGACGCGCCGCTCTTTGTGCTGGCGACGCTGGCGCCGGAGACGCTGCGGGTGGTTGGGCGGGTGGCGGCGAGGGAGCGGGGCGCTGGGAGCCTGCTCGGCGAGACGGGTCTTTGGGTTGACGTCGTCGGCGGTGCTGGTGCTGGTGCTGCTGCTGCCGTGTTGACGGTCGAGGTCGAGTTCGAGTTCGAGGTCGAGGTCGGGGGGAGGTCTGTCGAAGAGCCCTGCGTCGGCTTCCGCAGCGAGCGGGTGCGAGCTAGGGACGAGGACATGATGGGTCGGGGCTCATGCGGGCGTGATGTCGGATGGTGCAGTGTGCAGTGCCTTTTTTTTTCCGCGGTCGTCCGAGAATCAATTGAGACCCTGTTTAATCAATTGGGGCCCTGTTGCGCGGTGGGCGCTGTATCGAGGGCGGAGGTGGGAAGGGCTGTTCGCCAATCGCGAAGTATCTTAGGTTGCAGTGAGGCGGAATGTGTGAAAAGTGACGCCGGACCGCGATGTTGATGTTGATCTCAAGGGGGGCGTGGGCATGGGCATGGGCGTGGGCGGTTCTTGCGGTGTGGGGGTTGCTAGGGAAGGTCCGGGCGTAGGGGGTGGGGCCGGAGCCTTAGAGGACGCGCGGGTGTTGGTTCGGTAGGCTTTCCGGGGGTGTCAGATAGTGGGGTACCTGAGGCTCCTCCACAACACCATGTGAGGGGGGAAGTATCGCAGTAACGTCCTTCAGGAACAGGACTTGGAGTCATAACCCGCAGCAACGGGAGTTCTATTCTAGTGCCCGGCGCCGCTTGAATCTTGGTCGGCCGGTGGGCAAGCCGGCCGCTGAGTAAGGTTAGGTTGTTGGAGTGCCCGACGTTACGTATGCTTGTTGTTATCAACCCTCGACCTGCTCCGCCGCGTCCCGAAGGTGACGGTGCAATCTCCGGCGCACCCGGCGGCCTGTAGGTCTCGGGAGCTATTTTCGTTTGTGGGACGGCATGTCTCGTCGAGGCATCCAGGGTTTTAGGTCCGTAGCAAAGGTGTCACTCGGGATCTCACAGAAGCTGCTGCTGCATATACGAGGTACACAGTTGAAGGTTTGCTTTGTATTCTGCGGTTCCTGAGAACCCAGACAGACATCTTCAACCCTGAAGCTGGGTGGGTAGGGGTTGTCCTGCTCCTCCCCGTCATTCGGGTATCCAGCTCATTCCCCCCTCGTTTTCCATATTCTTGCATCTAGCAAGTAGCGTATCCCACATCAAAGACAACAAAAGAAAAATGTGCGCGTGCCTAAGTTTTCTCCTAGAGGTCACGCGTATCCCTATATACACACCAATACCCACAGACACACCAAAATCATGGTATCTGGAAAAAGGGGAAAGAAGGGGGGTATCAGCCAACCGACCTCTCTATCTGAATCCCATAAGAAAAGCGGTGTCGTTTTCCTGGCGCTTCCGATGCCAATGCGAAAGAAAAAAAAGAAGAAGAAAAGAGAGGTCAAAAGTGGCCGTGTGTAGTTTTCCTTTCGCTATGCCAAAGCGACCAAGAATATGAAGGTACAATGATCATGGGTGTGAATCGAAATTGCAGGCTCGGGGAAGGGGAATCGTTTATTGCTTCTCCGTTGTCTTCTCCGCAACGTGCTGGCGCTGCTCCTCGGCCGGTTCGTTGCCCGCGCCGGCGGCCGCCCCTCCCGGCTGACCGCCACTGTGCGGGTTACCCTCGAGGTGCGCAACGAGCTTCCTGAGATCCCGGCGGTGGCCGTTGAAGATGTGCAGGCACGCGGCGCACATACGGACGTAGCAGAACTGGCACTTGAAGCGGTCCTCCGTGTCGGCGCGGCCGCACGTCTGGCAGGTGAGGGCGTAGTTGCGGTTGCGCGTGCGGTCCATGACGCGGTGACGGACGTAACAGTCGAGCATGCTCTCCTTGAGCGGCAGCGCCTTGTAGACGATGCCGGGGCTCGGGGGCTCCGAGCCTTGCGTCGGGAAGTAGGACGCGCGCGGGTCGGCAGGCGGCAGGTTCGCCGTCTTGAGCTCGCGGTACTCGACGGGTTCTTGGGCAGAGGGTGGAGGGGGGCGCTGGTCTCGCGTGGGAGATCGCAGGTCACCCTGCGCGGGGCCGGGTGCTGGCGCATAGGGCGTGTACTCGCGGGGCGGCTGCTGCCATTGGCTTCTCTGTTGTTGTTGCTTCTGCTGCTGCTGCTGCTGGGGGGCGGCGCGATGAGGCAGTTGACTCTGGGGACCGGGGCTGACAGGGCTGACGGCGAAGTCTTTCGTGATCGTTGGGGGCGCCTCGCTGCTCGTGACGGGCCCGTCAACGCGCATCTGGGGCAGGCTGTGGGCGGCGTGCAAGTTGCGGGCCGTGACGGCCTTGCGCGGGAGCGACGGCTTCGACTCGGCGCCGGCCTGGTCGCGGACACCAGCGGGCTCGGGAGAGGAGGCGGGCGAGACGGGCGAAACGAGAATCCTATCAACGACGTGCTGCTGCGTCTTGACGTCCTCCTTCTCGTAGTCGGGGGTTGGCAGGCGCTGGGTTGGCGAGAGGGCCGTGTCGCTGTGGGAGATGCCCGGGTTCGCCGCGCCCTGGTGGTGGTGGCCGTCGCGCAGGTGCGAGATCTTGGTCTTGAGCCTCGACGCCTCTTGGCCCATGGTGTCGGCCGCCTCGGCTGGCTGGGGTTGCGAAGGGACGGGTCGGACGTTTCTGCCAGGCAGGTTCGACGTGCTGCGGAGAGGGAATTGTTGTTGGTTTTGAGGTTGCTGCTGCTGCTGCTGCTGGGCCGGAGTAGGTGGCAACGCGGCCGAGGGTGGTGCTGTTTGCGCCGTGTTTGGTTGGGAAGCGGCCGTCGACCCATGGCTGACTGCCAGTTGAAGATTCGAGACCTCGATGTTCCGCTCCGACCTGACAGATCGCCTCCTCCATAACGGGCGTTGCTGTTGTTGTTGCGGCGATGTGCTCGACACGTAGCTTGTTGGGCTACCGACAGTCGGCGCCCGCTCCAGCTTGGCCGGAGGGGCAGGCGAGCCTTGCTCAGTGTAGTATGCCGGGTGAGGGGGCAGGCCTTTATTGGCTGTGAAGTTTGGTGCGCCATTGTGTTCGTTGTTGTTGCTGCTGTTGCTGGTGTTCTCACCCGATGACAAAGAGCTAGGCGTCAAGGTCTTTCCACCATACTGATGATCTGAGGCATATGCCGGGGCCGAATCTGTCTGGCTTGCGCTTCCGTCGGGCGACATGATGATGTATTCGCCCGAGCTCCTCGAGTAGGCCGACAGCAGACTGCCGATCGAGTTCCTCTCGTCGTCGGGGGACGTCGACGGCGGTTGCGATACTTGGGGCGGCGGTGGCGGCGGCGGGGGTTGTTTCGCTACCGGCCGGCGAGCGATGTGAACCGGAGGCAACGCTTTCGTCTCGAGGGGAGGCAGAGGAAGAGGCAGAGCGTGCGGCGGAGGCGGCTGCTGCGGCGGGAGGGACTGGTCGTTGACGGATCGCGGCGACGGTAACGGCTTGTCCGACATGGCGAAGAAGGCCTTCTTGGACGGGACGGGAGGCACGGGGGGGATCGAAGGGAGCTGTTTGGACTTGGGAGGAGGATCTTGGTCCGGCGGCGGCGGGGTCGGTAGGGCTTTTGAGAAGCGCGACCTCCCCTTCCTGGTCTTGCTGTGCGAGCGGAGGAAGTCCATTGTCGGACAAGTCAGGCCCCCCGGGGGGTGTTCGGACAGACACTAGACGTGTGTATGATGGGGAGTTGATGGTGCGCTTCCCACCCCTTCTGCTACCCTGCCTCTGGTTGTGGCTCTGGTCTGCGTCGACTCTCACCAATGGACGTGAGAAGATTCAGACCACCGGGGGGCGGCGGGGGGGTGTGAGGGTTGGACGGATGGCGAGGAAACCAAGGCACGAAAGAGTCAAGCAAAGTAGAGCCAGGGCCGGTCGGTGGGACTCGACAACGTGGGACGACGGAGGGACGGCGGCAGGTTGATTGGGGGCGACGAGGTTCGGGCTGTTCAGTATGGACTGTATCGTAGCATCGCGGTGCTGGCAGCAGCAGCGGCAGCAAGCATCAAGGGTCTTGGGGGAGAGAGGAGAGGAGAGGATGGATGCACAACAGCGGATGCCTATAGGATAAGGAGAAGGAGGAGGGGGGGGGGGGGGGGGGGGGGGGGGGGGGGAAGTCCATGGGCGTGTAGGAGATTTTGGTGTATGGGATTGGAAGTTGAAGGGGTGGCAGAAGTACAGATAGAAGCAGAACAACAGCCGGGTGAATGACGCCGGAAGAGACACCGGAGAAAGATGTCAGAGGGACGAGGAGTGGAAAAAGAGAGGGGGGAGAGATGGGAGGGAGGGAGGGAAGGGGGGCGTGTATTTTGGCGTCAAGTTGAACGCTTACAAGCACGGAGAACCCTGCCATGAGCCAAGCCTCCGTTCCCCCCTCTCTACTGTACTCTTTTTCTTCCCGCTCTCTCGTCTTTTATTTTGTCTTTGGAAAAAAGTTGAGACGGAAAGATGGGATACGGGATAGACAGGGATGTCGTCAATGTGCTTTATGTGGAAGTAAAAGTACCCGTCCCCCTCTGTTGCGAGTGTGAGTTACCGTACAAAGCAACATGTCAATGAGGAGAGGTGATGTGTACCTCGACTGCGGTGTAAGCTGGAAGTAGTACATGACGTTGGCAGGCAAGCACTTACTAATACTAGTAGGGGGGAGGTCTCCAATTCTTTTCCACATCTCGATTTTCTTCCTTTTTTTTATTTTTATCTTGGTAGGCTTGACTTTCTGCCCTCTCGCTGTTCATTTTAGCGTCTTGGACACACCCGAAAAGCCCGTCGTCATTGGCTCCGCCAGCCTGGAACCGGTTGTCATCCCCCCCTCACTCACACCTTGCATCGGCAAACCCTGTAATGAAAGCAAGCAGGATTCAGGAACAGGAACTCTCCTGCCGCGGCTGCGCTGGTGCTGGGGTCATCGTGGCTGCGATGGGGGTTGGCCGGCTATCGGGGGTTGGCTACTAGGGGCTGGTGACAGCTGGCGAAGGTGGGTGCGGGCGAATGCCAGGTCATGCAAGTACTTGCCCTGCCAACTTACGCATGGAATCGACTTTGACAACTCATCGCCAACACTGCCGCCTACCTAGGTAGACTTGGGTACCTACTATGTAGGTAGGTAGGTCGTGATCTGTGTTGGACTCACTCACTCTGATACTCAACTCACAGACTGGTCCGGTCCGGCGACACACTCAGCTGCCATCGTCAATCCCTACATGCGCCCTGCAGGCTGTCTTCAGCTAACACCATTCACTCCTAGACTCTAGCGTGTGCTAACTCGTCGCCGCTACTCGATCGTCCTTTTCCCCCATGCGGCTCATGGTTCCAATCCGATGGCTCATCTTACTCCTGCATGCCTCGGCTATGGCACCCTTCGAGACATGCAATCAGAACAGAGAGAGACACATTCACACATACGCCTGCAGGCGAACCCCCCCCCCTGTTCCGTCACCCAGCATTCCCGTCTCGATTGTTGATGGGGTTTTGAAACAGCCCATGGTAAAATAAAATAAAAAAGAGGGAAAAAAGAAAGGGTCGAATCGGTGGGCGGTCGGTCGACCCGGGGGGTCAAGGCCCGCGTTTAATCACCACGGATCGCGCGTCACAATCACTCAAAATGCTTTCCCGTTGCGGGTTGACAATCACCGTTGGCAATCACCGTTTGGTTGACATCACAGTTGGCGGATGACGCCACGCCAGCGTTTCCTCTGATGGGGGCCGATGCCGACAACAAGCATCACCAAGCAACGGGCACCACTAGCGGCCCGAACATCGTTTGCGGTGTGCGCATAAACCCATCCAAGTCAATCAAAGTCGTGACGGTACGCCGTGCGCCGTGCGCCGTGTCGAGTAATGAAGGCCGCGACCACGTACGTCGTATCCGGCATGGCCACCGCTGGCTGTTCGAACCAACACCGCTCGGCTATTCCTTCTATGCCATCGCATCGAAGGAGAGGACGACGGGTGTCTGATTGCGGGCGTCAAGGCCTTGCCCGGCCTGGCCTGGCTCGGCAAGTCGTAGGCGTAGGAGGTGTGGTGTGGTGGTGTACGCGGGAGCTACGGAATGCACCGTTGCAAGCTTGAAGAAGGCAAGCCTCCAATAGTCGCCCAATCGCCTCCTGCTACCCGTCACAGTCAAGCTGAAAAAAAGGAGGCCGCCGTCCAACCCACTTACTCTAGACACATGCACGCCAAAGGCTAATCCCGCGTCGCGACTTGCCTGACAACTCCCGTCTTCTGGATCCGCGCTGGCTCAGGCCCTGAGCTGCAACAGCAACTGCAAGAGCTGCCAGCTGGCCTGCGCTCGCCATTCCCGCCGCCGTCCTTCACACCGTTGACGCTGTTCCAACGCCCCGAGCCAGCCACGCCGGGCGAATGGCGATCTGCGCCAGGGAAGCCAACCAGAACTTCAGAAGGACTCCAGGCCCCAAAGCCCTACCACTGGTAACTGCCAGGG
This sequence comes from Colletotrichum higginsianum IMI 349063, assembly GCF_001672515.1. Lineage (NCBI taxonomy): Eukaryota > Fungi > Ascomycota > Sordariomycetes > Glomerellales > Glomerellaceae > Colletotrichum > Colletotrichum higginsianum. The sequence goes on from NC_030955.1 coordinate 3,836,701, forward strand.
GGGGGAGGGGGAGGTTCCGCATCTCAAACTGCAAAAGGGTGAATCCCACCCAGCCCGGCATCAGAAATACGGGGGGCGGGCGCATCGCATTTGCAGCGACACAAGAGCAAGGGCCTCCGCTGCTCGCATGAACAGCGGGTTTGAGCCATTTTGACCTCTTTGGCCGTTCGCGTCTCACAAACCATGCCGCTGGGATGTCCTTGCAGTCAGATCAGACCGAGAAGTTCGGTGCTTCCTGCCAGGCTCCCCTGCATCATGTATGATGTGCTCTCCCCCCCCCCCCCCCCCCCCCCCCCCCCCCCTGACTCCGGAAAGGCAATGATGACGAAAAGGTCGGTTCCCGTCTTTGCAGGCGCACAAAGTTAGGACGACATGAGAGGAGGGTTCGGTCGATTTGCCAGGATCATGTGAAACTCAGTCAACTCACTCCATGTTGACATACGACGGCATTCGTATAGATACGAAGAAGAGTTGAGGAAGTCGCACTGCACACGATTAATGGACAACAATGCCGGCGCCATGTTGTCCCACAGCCAACCGCATCAATTCCGAAACTTTTTAATCAGTCAATCGGCCGTATGATTTAAGGAGCGACTTCCTGGGGTCCTAGCAACAGGACGAGAGGAGAAAGAAAAGAAAGAGGAAAAGAAAAGAAGTAAAAAAAGAGAGAGAAGAAAAAGCCGCATGTACAACGAGCCAATAACAGTGGCCTTGTCTCCCCAACAGCTACATCGTCCTGGCGGGAACCCGCATCACCACTGCGGAAAATAAATTAACATCAAAATGACTTTTGGGGCTCTTCCTCCAAGGCGTTTGTGCCGTGGGAGCTTGGAAGGATGGGGTCGCGAGTCGACGGTTTGTTTCAAGCCGGCAGGATTTTTAAGATGAGGTGCGATCCGCTCTCGTTCCATACGCGGGGTTTTTTTTTTTTTCCTTCTTCTCAGTCCGCCCGTTGCTGCAATTGATAATTGATGAACGGAAGTCTCGGAGAGGGGGGAGGGGGCTGCTGGATTCTGTCGAAAGGCTGGGGCCCGGTGAGGAGTTTTTTTTTTCGTCGAGATCCGTCATCTTTGGCAGCACTTGAAAGCGGGTTCGCCAAGTCTGATTTGATCTCCGGTGGCCGATGCGATACCCACCCTCCATCCCTGTTTATCCTACCAACGCTTGGGGTTACCATGGACGTTTACTGTTGCTGTTGCTGTTGCTGTCACTGTCACCGCCAGCCGATGAAGGTTTTCGTGTTGAAGACAGGGGATTGCAGAGAGTTCTGAGGTGGCTTCTCGGTAAGTCGACATGACCAATTGAACACAGGACTTTGGCTCTCACTCATAACTCCCGTTCCACTCCTCACTCAGAGCTCTCTCTCTCTCTCTCACCTCAGTCCTCACCCGCCGTTCCTCAAGCTCACCGAGTGAGTGAGTGAGTGAGTGAAAGACAGTGTTCGCGATCACGTGCCCTGCCACGGGAATGGCGTTATCGACGATAGGGTGCTAGACCGGCTTTTTGTCGGGCAAGTCTCCGATGCGGCGACGACGGCGCCGATAGAAACCGGGGCTATTACTGCATGCATGCAGCAGTGGGGGAAGGAGGATTGCTGATTATCGATTGTCGGTTCCCATCGGCGGTGATGCGAAAGTCGGAGGAAGAGATACAGATAACGAGCGCAGCAGCACCGAAGCGGAGAGGCCTTTTAAAACAAAGGACCAAAATTCACGATTGGGCTTCGGTGCTTCAAACTCTCCTTCCGTTGAACGTCCTGCAGGCCCTCTCGACGATTGATCCTTGGCACTTCACTTAAGCTTTCCTTCTCACTCCCGTCCACGGCCCCTCTCTCTCCCGTCGTCATGACCGGCTCCGCTGACGGCCTCCCCGTTGCCACGGAGACTTCGCCGCTGCTGCGCACCTCCGACTCGGAGATCGTCAACGGCACCACCGTCGAGGTCGAGAATGGCCACGCCAACGGCGCCCCGGCCACGGCCGATGACGCCAACGACAACCGGGACGGCAACCCGGAGATGGCCAAGAAGATGCACATCCTCCTCCCGGCCGTCAGTATCGGCGTATGTTCTCCCCCCTCTGCCCCTCTCCCACCTGCATCCGGAACCCGTATCCGGCGCAAAACATCTGTCCCCCCCCCCCCCCCCCCCCCCCCCCCCCCCCCCCGGAGACCGCTCACTAACCCGAGGTGGCCATGTTCTATAGATCTACCTCTGCGCCGTCGACCAGCTGCTCACCGTCGCGACCTACGCCAAGATCGGCAGTGAGCTGCACGCCCTCAACAACACGAGCTGGCTCGCAACGGCGTGAGTTCAAATCCCCCCCCCCTCCCCCCCTCTCCTCCCTCACCCTTGACTAACATACGCCTCACCCCTCACCCCAACAGCTACTACATCACCCTGACCAGCTTCCAGCCGCTCTACGGCAAGCTGAGCGACATCTTCGGCCGCAAGGAGTGCCTCCTCTTCGCCTACGTCGTCTTCGCCCTCGGCTCCCTGGGCTGCGGCCTCGCCGGCTCCTTCCCCCAGCTCTGCGTCGCCCGCGCCGTCGCCGGCATCGGCGGCGGCGGCATGAACAGCGTCGTCGCCATCCTCCTCAGCGACATCGTGCCCCTGCGCGAGCGCGGCGTCTGGCAGGGCTACCTCAACATTATCTTCGCCGCCGGCACCTCCACCGGCGCCCCGCTCGGCGGCCTGCTCGCCGACTCGGTCGGCTGGCGCTGGTCCTTCGCCGGCCAGGTCCCGCTGTGCGTGCTCGCCTTCGTCACCGTCTACTTCGTCCTCGACCTGCCGCCCCCCGATCACGCCCACTGGCGCGAAAAGGTCCGCCGCGTCGACTTCCTCGGCGCCGCCACCCTCGTCGCCGCCGTCGTCGCCCTGCTCGTCGGCCTCGACTCGGGCTCCAACCACGGCTGGTCCGCCCCCGTCACCCTCGCCGCCCTCGCCGCGACCCCGGTCCTCTTCGCCGCCTTCGTCTTCGTCGAGATGCGCGTCGCCTCCCACCCCTTCGCCCCCGGCCACGTCATCTTCGACCGCTCGCTCTTCGCCTGCTACCTCGCCAACTTCTTCGGCATCGCCGCCCACATCGCCTCCATCTTCTTCCTGCCCCTCTTCTTCCAGGCCGTCCAGGGCGCCTCGGCCACCGTCGCCGGCGCCGCCCTCGTCCCGGCCATGGTCGCCTCCGTCACCGCGAGCGTCTCCGCCGGCGTCTTCATGAAGCGCACCGGCCGCTACTACACGCTGACCGTGCTGGCGTACGGCTTCATGGTCCTCGCCGTCGCCCCGACGGTGGTCTTCCTGCGCCTGCGGTCCTCGGCCGGCGTCGTCGCCGGCATGGCCCTGCTCGCGCTCGGCGGCGGCGCCGGCATCACGACGACGCTGGTCGCGCTGCTGTCCAACGCCGCGGTGCAGGACTCGGCCGTCGTCGTCGCCTGCTCGTACCTGTTCCGCTCGCTCGGGTCCAGCATCGGCATCAGCGTCTGCTCGGCCGTGCTGCAGCAGGTGCTGCGCACCCAGCTGGCCGCGCGCCTGAGCGACGGCGACGAGGCGCGCCGCGTCGAGGAGAGGGTCCGCGAGAGCCTCGACTACATCCGCGAGCTGCCGCCCGCCATGGCTGCCGAGGTCAGGGCCAGCTACCAGATCGCGACGCTGGGCGCCATGGTCCCCGTGGCGGTGCTGCTGGTGCTCGCTTTCGTCTCGACGTTCTTCATCCGCGAGAAGGCCTTGGGGAAGTAGGCCATGAGGGTGTGCCGTTAGGGAGGGGCATCACTCAGTGTCTGTCGTTGAGAGCGTGTAGACTTCCGCGTGGGAGATGGGTGATTGGATGTACACACATATGGTAATAATTGTGTTGCCTACAAAAGGGGGTTGGAGAAGATTAGCTGCAGTCGGATGTGAGAAGGACATATCAAGGGCACATCAAAAGCTTGACAGGGTGGCGTGGGAGAACCATTCATGGAGCTGTTTATCGCTAATGTCAATATCCCTTGTGTCCAACGCCCTGTATCGTTCACCGTAAATGTGTTGTCCGTCTCACCTGTGCGACTTCAAGCCAGGCAGACAAACTAGTCTGCCATTTGTATATATACATTTACCTGCACCGCCTCCGGTCCATCCTGTACGAAGCCTGCTTGGGTGGCAGACTCTTTTCTTTTGGGCCAATCGACGACGCCGCAGGCGGCGCAGGAACACACGTCGCAACATCATTGGCTTCTCTTTCCCTACGTGAGATAGAGCACACAGCCTCAGACGGGGAATGAATAAGTACTTGCCATCTTCCTCCCCGACACGATGAGTTTACATTCTACAGAATGTTCGAGACGCGGCAATTTTGAAACTTTTCTCGATGCCGGACACGTGGCCGTCGATTCCAGAGCCCAGCAGCTATGAAGACAGCACACCGTGTACCTCACGACGCCGCGGAGGAAATCAAATGGGAGATTTTACGACTGAAGAACAAGGCTGTGTCCGACGACACAAAGGGGCACTCCTGCGAGCACTGCCGGATTTTCATCATCAGACTCCGGCCGGTGGTGAACCATAGCTCAGAACATGGTGGGAAGACTTTGCAATTTGACACGACAGACCAGGAAGTCTTCAGCATGGCCGCGTCGGGCTGCGCCTTCTGGTCGATGATCAGAGAACGGATTGCCTACCTGCAGCTAAAGGAGAAGGTGGAACAAGAAACCGAGAGGGTTTCTTTCGATAGTGAAAAACATGGCTTTCGGCTGTCGGATAAGCACTACCAAGACCTCGCCGTCTCTCTTGGAGGTCTCGAGGGGAGGGAGTTCCTACGCCTTCACCACAACCCGGATGTCGACTGGATCCGCCCCCGGAAGCACATCTTCACAAACTCTTCCATGTGCCAAAAGCTCCCGCCGCCTCCCCCATACCAAATGAGGATCATGGTTCAGCTCATCATGCGCTTCTCTCGCATCATATGGAAGTCTTTTTGTGTGGACGTCAGACTGGGTGTCTTCAAGAGTCCTACCGAGACCAGTTCGATAGAGCAAAGTGCTACGTTCTTGGCACTTGTACCCCCCGGTAAGTTTACACCCATTGTTGGTTGCAAAGACGGAGCCAAGGCTGAACACTGCACCTTGTAGTCAACATTGCAGAAGCGTACGAGAACACTATCGCCTCGCCCATAAATCTGCTGCCAAACAGTCCAACTACGTTTGCCCTTATCAAGAACTGGCTGCGGAGATGTGAGGTCCAACACAAGTGTGGGATCCTCAACTTACCCTCCTTGATGCCGTCACTGATCCTAAAGGTGTTAAGCCGGGACTCGGCAATATTGATCAAAGTGCCATCGAACATGAGAGAGAGGTACCTCGCGCTATCCTACTGCTGGGGGCGAGGGACCCAGAAACTCCTTCTCAACAAGGACAATAAGTCCGCTTTGATGTCCGGAATCAGCATACCGCAGCTGGACCCGACTATTCGGGACGCCATGATCACAACGTACGAGCTCGGTCACAAGCTCCTCTGGATTGACGCACTTTGTATTCTTCAAGACGACGAGGATTTTAAAGCGAGGGAGCTGTCTAGGATGGGCGACATCTACCGATGTGCCTCATTCACCATCGTCGCGTCCGCGGCAAAGGAGGTCAGCGAGGGGTTTCTCGCCAAGCGAGCCTCAACCATGGAGAAAACCATCCCAGCAGACAAGAAATCGCAGCTCGTGTTCAAGATGGAAGCCAATTCGCACTACAGCTCGTCGGCCGACCCGGCACCGTTTCCCGTTATTTTCAGACCGGGACCGAAAGAGATGGACAGACAGGAACCGTGGTACAGGCGGGCATGGACGCTTCAAGAAGCGCTGTTCAGCAGGCGGCAGCTCCAGTATCGCAACAGCCAGACGACGTGGATCTGCTACTGCACCGAACAGAAGGCGCAGCAGTATGACGGTTGGGTGGACGCCAGATGGCACTGCGACCCGGGCTACAGCGACGCAGACATCCTAGAAGAAGTGACGGAATTGTTATGGAATCGTCTCAAACCTGCTCACATTTCCACCATCCACGACTGTTGGTATCGTCTCATTACCGCCTACTGCGACCGGGAGATGACGCACCAGACGGACCGCCTGCCTGCGATATCCGCCATAGCGAGAAAGTTTGCCTTCATCTCAGGAGACGAGTATCATTACGGGCTGTGGAAGTCCGATCTGGCAACGGGTCTGGGATGGAAGGTAAAGAACGGTCCTCGGCCATCACGCGCAGGCCGTGTTGCTGCTGGTTCACGGCCAGCACCTTCCTGGAGTTGGGCATCTGTTAGTTGCGGAATAACTTGGTTGAGCTTAGACCCTCGGAAGAAGAGCAAAGACTTTGATGTGCTAGGCTGCTATATCAACCTGTCATTGCCGAGGGGCCCCTCCAGCAAGGTCCAAGCAACCGATATTCACATCCGCGGCTTGATCGTGTCCATTTCCCCCATCCCGAAGCTCTATGCTGAGTCACAGGGGGTCATGTCGGAAGACGGTCTGATCTACATACACCCTGATTATACGGACGACGACAGACTGTGGACGGATTCCGGGTCCAAAGCTGAACTGCTGGTACTTAGTACCAAAACAGAGTTGGTAAACGGTATCGTGCTGGTGGAGAAGGGCACTGGCCGGTACGTCCGCGTTGGCACCTTTGAAACTGTACAGTACGCGGAACGGAGGGTAGTAGTAGGCTGGTCAACAGAAAAAGAATACCTGGCTCAGGTTAGGAGATTTTTCGGCGGCAAGGAGAACATTCGTGAAATTGTGCTGGTCTAGAAGGGGTGTCCAAGTACCGTAAGTCACTCAGGCGAAGCAGGGTTGGCGACTTTCTTCACTTTTGTATGCCCTTGTCTCAGGGTTTTCATTTACTCTGCCAGCGTCAAGAAGGTAGTTGATATTTTGGTGTGTTTCAACCTCATTTGTCTGCCTCGGTAACATATCAAGACTTTTAGTCCCCGGAAACCCCCCTAAGGATAGTGCTACCGTCTTTTAGCCCGTTGGACCTTGTGACAAGGACGATGGTCAGTGGTGATGACGTTGTTCCACGGGCCTATATTGTCTGGGTCTGGAGTAATCATTCTGGGAACAGTCTAAGAGCCATAGGTAGAAATATCTGATATTGGGTATTGGCTGGTTGGGACTATAGAAACTCTACAACATGAGCAGTTTAGCTGTCTTTTGACGTTGTATGTCAAATAGCTGTATGTTTTTCATTACCAATCTGGTGCTGCTGACCTTCCAAGTTTCTTAGCGAAATAGGGGAATATTGGATTGAGAACTCCAAGCCCTGCACATGAACTTCTGATAGACGAGAAGAGTGGTTTATTAATGAATCGAATGATGCAAGTGTGACTTGGAGGTGTAAACGGAGTTCGACATGAGCGGGATAATTATAAGTAAAACCGCGCGCACGGCACCCGAGTTAATCGTAGGAATATGAACCCGGATAGGATCCAGGCCGCAATATCAAAAGTGCTCGTAAGCGGCCATGAAGAGCACTTTTGCGACTTTGGGTGTCTCGTTGTGGACATGCCCATCAAGCCGCTAATCCTCCTGCAGGTTCGGCTCCGTTCAACCTGAGATAATATGCTCAATACTGCTCAGCCCGCCTTCTTGGCGTCAGCTTCACAGACGGCACCGGAACCCGCAGGATGGTCAGCAACACACAAGCTCTTGTTCCTGTGGTAGATTTCTCGTTGGCGGGTGTGACCGGCCATTGGAGGATATAGATTCAATGACCGCCTGGCTTACGGTCTCTTTCCTACTACTACTGCGACTGCAATATACTGCAACCTCTCCGATGAGCCTTACGCCGAGAAGCTGATAACACCACATGACGCGCATTTCGCGGCGTATCATTGGCAGCATGTAAGTCGAACCCTTAGGCGAGTTGCCACAGTGCCCACACGAGGTCGGATCTGCTTCCGGGTCAGACGAACTAATGCAGCAACCCCCCCTGATGCGTTCTCCGTCATTCTAGACAGTAGATTGACCAGTTTAGCAAGGCTTGCTCTCCATACGTCCCGTCCAATGACTCAGGCCTGGTAATGTGCTCCGGGGCCAATGGCACAACACAGCCTGCGAGGGTTGCCAAAAGCGACTCACCGGCAACAGCAACAACGGACAGGATCGTATGCGCTCCTCAGAGTTGCAATATCGGTACGGCTGCAGGTTTTTTTTTGAAGGATTCGAAGCCCGGTCAGGAACTCCGTCCGGATGGGATGGGTTCGCATGCACCAGTATAAAGAGCCCTTCACCAACACGACTGCAAAGGATGAAGAAAACCACCTTCACCCGCGTTCTACGAAACCCAACAAACAGACACACCGGTCGTCGGCGATATCTGTGGACAACCCACTCCTCGAGATGGCCCTCTCACTCGCGCAGAACTGCGTGCCGGGCACCTTCGACCCGTCCGTCTTCGGCGCCTCGGTGCTAGCCCTCGAGGCGAACCTGGTGACCAACTACAGCGCCTCTGCCCCGGAAGGCGTCCGCTTCACCTCGCCGGCCGCCGAGCTCCGCAACGCCACCTTCTGCAACGTCACCGTCACCTACACCCACCCGGGCCAGGGCGACAGGATCGTCGTCGAGGCCTGGCTGCCGTCATCGTCGTCGTCGTCGTCGTGTTCAGCGCCGGGCGGTGGTTGGAACGAGCGGTTCTTGGCCGTCGGGGGCGGGGGGTACGCCGCCGGCCGCATCTGGCTGAGCTACGGCGCCATGAACGGCGCCCTCGCCGACGGCTACGCCACCGTCACCACGGACGCCGGCCTAGGTTCCTCGGAGGACCCTACCCCCTGGGCCCTCCTCAGCCCCGGCAACGTCGACCTGTACGGCCTGCAGAACCTGGCCTACGTGTCCCTGTACGACCAGGTACGTAGCATATTTCTGCCTTTGTCGAGCGCCTTTTGCGCGCTTTAGCCTCTTGTGGTGGTGGTGGTGGTGGTGTTGTAATTTCACACACCATTCCCAGAGAATTGGTCGCTGACACTTGCACAATTCTCACCCAGGCGGTCATCGGCAAGTCTCTCGTCAAGAGCTTCTACGGCCGCGACCCGGCGTACTCGTACTGGACCGGCTGCTCCCAAGGCGGCCGGCAGGGCCTCGCGCTGGCCCAGCGGTACCCGGACCTCTACGACGGCATCGTCGCCGGCGCGCCCGCCATCAACTGGACCCGGCTGTTCGCCCACATCCACTGGCCGCAGCAGGTCATGAACGAGCTGGGCGCGTACCCGTACCCGTGCGAGCTCGACGCCATCGTAAGAGCCGCCGTGGCCGCGTGCGACGGGGCCGACGGCGTCGTCGACGGCGTCATCTCGGACGCCGGCGCGTGCCTCGACGCCTTCGACGCCTTCTCCCTCGTTGGGACGCGGACGGCCTGTCCGCAGGCGGGCGGGGCCGACAAGACCATCAGCGAGGCCGCGGCCGTCGTCGTCAACGCCACGTGGCGCGGCGTCGTCACCGCCGACGGCGAGAGCATCTACCCGGGGATCCTGCCGGGGGCGGATCTCACGGGCAACCTGAACGGGCTGGGCGGCATCGCGGGCACGAGCTGCGACGCGGACGGCTGCGCGGGGGCGCCCGTGGTGCTCGGCACCACGTGGTTCCAGCTATTCCTGGCCAAGGACGCGAGCTTCCCGCTCGGGAACATGACGCGCGAGCGGTTCGACGCGCTCGTCCACCGGGGAGAGCAGCAGTATCAGTCCATGCTGGACACGGCCGACCCGGACCTGCGGGCCTTCAAGGCCGCGGGGGGCAAGATGGTCTCTTTCCACGGTCTCGTGAGTTCAGCCTCCACCGACTCCCCCTTCCTCTATCTTCTCCGCCCCCCTTACTTTCTTCGAGCCTTCCCCCACTCGTAGTCTTGTAGACGAACCCAGCTGACTGAAACCGCGCGCAAAACAGACCGATAACGTCATCCCGCCGGCCGGGATAGCGGCGTACTACGACGCCGTGGCGGGCGTCACCCCGGACATCCGGGACTTCTACCGGCACTTCGAGGCGCCCGGGCTCGCGCACTGCTACGGCGGAGCGAGCGGGCCGCCGACGGGGCTCTTCTCGCAGCTGCGCGACTGGGTCGAGAACGGCGCGTCCCCTCCCGAGCGGACGCCGGTGAGGGTGGCCGTCGTCGACGAGGAGGCGGCGACGACGACGACGCACGAGAGGATACTGTGCGCGTACCCGCAGAGGGCGGCGTTGGACGACGGCTGCGGCGACGCGTCGCGGGCCGAGTGCTGGTCGTGTGCCGGCGAGGCGCGCGTCTCGTAGTGGTTGTGGCGGGGGTTTGTATAGAAAAGGTGTTGTTTCCCGGGCCGGTCTCCGAGTTCGGGAAAAAGGGGAGCGATTCGATGTTTTGACGTGTTTTCTCTTCTTTCACCGTCTCTCCATGTAGCTGGTTTTGACATGTGGTCAATGTCGTCATCTAGGCCATGAAACCCAACCCTTTGCCCTGACCACTTCGATCTTGGAAAAACGGCGTTCCTCTCCAGGCGTCGTGTAGAATCTGGCTAGGTGGCACGGCGTCGAGGTGACCGGGACTATCTCGAGTGAGGAATCAGGGGCAGTCGTCCACAGCCCCAGCAGTCCCTCGCCCACTGAACCGAGGCAGGGTCGTAGAATAAATCAACAACATCCCATGGTTTCCCACCGGCGCGGAAGCTCAAGGTGACTCTTCCGAGAGGACCTGACGTGGAATTAGACTCCCCAATGGCCCACCTCGAGAAAATACCGCCGGTCTGGGCCCGGCCTCTTGCTCTCTCCATCTCGCCTCCCGCTGATCTTTCCGCAATGGCGGTAAGGTAGAAGGTAGAGAGAGATAGGCAAGTAAGGCAAACGCACCAGGCATGAGGGAAGGAGGATGAGACCAAGTTTCAGCCCTACATGGATCGTCATCGTCATCGGCGGGGTGAGGTATGTGGCGTCCCGCCAAGGACAAGCGAGCACGACGCATCCAGGAGAGGGAGAAGATCATCCCTCTCTCCACCATGTCATCCGCACGAGTTCCCAGGGACGGGGGCAAAACGGGAATGAGGGGCACGAAATTTGGTTCAAGAGACGCAGTAGGTGTGCGTCGGCGGATCTGATGTGCATGATGTGTCTTTTGTTGCATTTCGGGGACCCCCTTTGGAAGAGAGAAAGAGACGCCCCTCGTGCTATCTACCGTTCGAGGTGCTATATGACGGCAGCGTACCCGGCCCGTTCCGACAAATATCTTCATCCGTTCTGTGCCCTCCGTCTCATTTCCTTCGTATCGTGAAATCGTTATGGTGTTTTTTGGTTTGGAATGCATGTGGATATCAAAATCTCGGGGCCCGGCGAATAAATGGCGCAGATCCAAGGAAGAGAGAGAAGGGAGGAGGGAGGGAGGGGTTCGAAGAGAAACGAAACCTAAAGAAAAGGCGGAAGAAGACCAGGTCCAAGTGACCCGCGACGCTCGCAAGCACGCCCGGTCGTTGTTCTGCGGGTGATCGTCCTCCTTTTGAGCTCTCACCTCTCTCCAGAGAGAATGTGCCTTTCACCGAGTCCCTGTCTATCTGAAATGAGCAATGGGAAATTTCCCCTTCTTCATGCGCTGTCGTCCTGTACATATCCGGCTTGCCTCCTCCGACGCCCACCCCCTACCCCCTTGGGGAATTCGCCCCACTGCGTTCTGTGGCTCACAAGAAAGGACGACGGGGGTAGCTGACGCCTTCGACGGCGGCGTTGTCGACGAACCAGCTGACGCGGTCGCCGGCGCCCTCGTTGACGAGGGCGCAGGGCAGACCGTCGCCGTGCTCAAAGATGCGCTTCATGATGTCCTTCTTGCCGGCGCCGGTGGCGACGAAGGCGATCTTGACGGCATGGTTGACGACGGGCAGGGTGAGGGTGATGCGCTTGGGAGGGGGCTTGGGCGAGTCCTCGATGGGGGCGACCCAGGCGGTGGTCTCACGCAGCAGCTCGTGGCCGGGGAACAGACTGCAGGTGTGGCCGTCGGGGCCGGAGCCGAGCAGCAGGAGGTCAAAGATGGGCAGGCGCACGCTGTCGCGGCTGGCGAAGCTGGTGACGAGCGTCTTCTCGTACTGGTCGGCCAGCTCCTGGGTGTCGTTCAGGTAGGTGGTGTCGATGGGGTGGACGGTCGGGGCACCCTGGTCGGCGGGGATCTTGTCGAGCAGCTCCTTCTTGAGAAGGGCGTAGTTGGAGTCGTCGTGGTCGAGGGGCACGGCACGCTCGTCGGCGAAGAAGATCTCCCACTTGGCGAAGTGGACTTGGTCGTCGGGGCCGGACGAGGGCGGCAGGAGGGCCTGGGCCAGAGTCTTGGGCAGGGAGCCGCCCGAGACGGCGACCTTGAAGGCGCCGTGACGGCTCAGGCCGGCATTCTGGGCCTGGATGACGTAGGATCGCAGTGCGGGCGCGAGGTCGTCGACCGAAGGGTACGCGAAGAGGTTCGGCTGTTTGTTGCTCATGGTGGGGGTAGGGATGGAGAGAGCAAGTGAGATAGTTGTGTGAGTGTAGAAGAGAGCGGAAGAGTCGGGAGCCGGGAGTCGGAAGTTCGTTGTGTGATGAGTGTGGGTGATGAGGTTGTGAGAGAGAGGGGGAGGGGGAGGGGGGAGGGGGAAAGAGGAAAAAAAGAAAAGAAAAAAAATAGGCACAAGGAAAATCGGGTTTGGTTGCTACAACCGGTGCAGAAAGAGGGGTGGTCCGAAAGTTGGAGAAGGGGAGCTGTGAGAGTCTCCGTACTTGGGCGCCGTATGTAGCCTATGTGCGCTTTCTGCGGGATGTGATTTAGGTGGATGGACGAGTGATAGATAGCGTACGGCGGTTCAGACGAAGGACAGACAGAGAGCACGGGAAAGCAGCTAATAAGGGCCGAAGAGATGGGGCCGGTCAATTGGATCAACCGCCGAGCGGCGGGATGGAGTCGTGGATGTTTCCAGACGACTGGAAATGTGGGAAAAGAAGAAGAAAAGCAAAGGGAACAAATCAAAACAAATAACGACAGTGGGGTCAAAGTGGGATATGCTTAGGGGGGACGGATGTGGTGTATTTTGTCCCTTTCACTTCGTTTTCTTCTTTTCTTTCGTTTCCTCTTCGTCATTTTTTCCCAAATTTATTTTGCGTCTTGTTCGGGACACACGGTCCAGAGCTTGGGTGGTCTCCGAGTCGAAACAGTGTACTCGGATTGGTGGACGCCTGGTGGTTGGGTAATGGATAAGCAGGCGAGGTGGCGGCGCACTGCATCGCTGCTTCGCGGGATGGAGGGCACGGCCGGGCGTAGTGCACAGAGAAGTGTGTGTGCACTTTGACTGCGGTTTCACTAGCGATTTGTGATGGATAACGGTGGCAGATGCTAGTCGCCAGTCGCCAGTCGAAGGTGGGCCGCTATTATGGACTGATGCCGGACAGGCGAGACATTGCGGCATTATGGATACGCGTGTCCCGCCTTGTCCATCCGGCGGACGGGTGGCTGACGGGTGGTTAGGTGAGGTGAGGTGAGGTGAGGTGAGGTGATTGCGGGCGGAAACATTGCTGTTGGGGCGATGCGGATGAGATGATTTGCGGCGGGGCCAGCGATCGAACATCGACGGGCGTGACTGAGTTTGTCGCATTATGTAAGCAGAGACAAAAAAGGAAAAAAAAGAAAAAAGGCTGTAGCACGCAAGGGTGGGAGCAAGTACACGGCCGTCCTCTCCTCTCCTGCCTTCCCACAACGGAGCATCAGATCAGGCTGTCAGCCAGACCAGAGTGAAGAGGGCAGGCAGGCACCGGGTGCGGAAGGGACGACGGCGGCGTAGACACGGAAGGAGCTCCGGCAGAAGCCATTAAGCCATCGGTCCCTGCACGGAGAAAGGCTCGGTACCTACCTACTTCAGCTACCTCACCTTACCTGCCTCACCTGCTTACCTAAGGAATGTTACCTTACCTTACTTAGCTGTCGTCTCGAGGCAAGTCCGACAAATAGCCGACCGAAGGAAAAACACTTATCCCAACAGACATCATAGTTCATCCCAGGACATACCGGGACACCACATGCCTCGATCGTGTTACACAATAGACAGGCACTCTTCGTTACGGCACAGCTATGCGTTATGTCAAGTTGACGACATTGCCCTCCCGAGTGCCCCGTCTCCCTTAAACCTTTTTTTCCGCTCTCGCAACGGCCATTGCCCGGGTGGACATGGTGTACAACCACGATTGGATACGGGTGCTTCCGGGGGCTCTTGACAAGACCAAGGCACGACTGCGTCATGCTCTGCGGCACGTTTGATAAACGCCTTCATGACTCAACAGCCCACCGGGACAAGGCCACAACAAGTCAGCCCCCTCTCGATAAGCTCAACCCGGTCTATGTCGAAGTTTGACGCGAAATCGATGGGGCATCACAATATTGCTCTGCGCATCGAGACGTGTCGCCAATGACGTCATGTCACTGAACTGACTCGGAAGCCCTTGCTCTCTCTCCGTCCATGGATGATGGGGAGCCATCATCACGAACCGTCAGGCAACGGGCATGAGGAGGGAGGGGGGTTAGTGGTTCACCAGGAACCTGGTTCAAATGCAGCGGAGACTGTGTCGTCATCGCCCTGAGTTGGAGGGGTAAAAAAGAATAACAAAACTGCAAAGGGGGGAGGGGTACATGGTTATGGTTATTGGCGGGTCGCAGCGCTTCAATCGCGCCGCGCGCCGTCTGTTCGAAACGGAATGTCGCGATGATACCGCCCACACAGACGATTCGGCTAGACTTGCGATGCGCGTTGCGCGAAAAAGAAGAAGGAAGGAAGGCTATGAGGGGGAAGAGAAAGTCCCCCAAAGAGAGGAAGATGCAATTGTCAATTTCGTGTGCAAGAGGCGCGTACTGGTCTGCAGCATGCAGCATGTACGGTGGGTATCATGTCCAGCGGCCGCGGTATGTACCCACGCCGACACGGCGGAGGATACCCGTGGGATGGAACATAGGAGGCTTCCATGCTTCTCCCGAACCGATGATGAACACAACGACAGACGACGGACGACGGTTCGACCAACTGGACCCCTATCGCAAATGAGACGGGACGCGGGAGCGCAGCAGCCTCATGACGGCCGGGGGGGTGAGGGTGGCCAGGACCCTTGCAAGCACGCCGCCTCATTCTGCGCAACGCCCTGTTGCTCCCTAGCTATTCCTTGTTGCCCCGGATGACGATCAGGCACTGACCGACAAGGACCGTTGTCCATCGTCCATCGGTCCATCATAGCAACATACGACGGAAATAACTTTTTGGAACGGCGGCAGGCAAGCAAGAAAGGATTTGTTTTGGAAGCTGGCCACTACCGATTGCTTGGGGGCCATGCCGCTCCGCGATATGGTGAACCGCGGCTGGTTCGTGACATTCGGACTCTGAAGCTTGTCTCGACTCGGCGTCGCCACCGGGACCGGCATGTGAAATGCCACGACGGAAAGATGGCTGCAGGACACTCAAGAGTTGATGAAAGGTAAATAAACAGATGACGGGATGGAAGTCAACGAGGGGGAACAGTATAAATCGTGACGTCACCCGGCATGCTATTCCTTGGAGAACCCCAACTCAATTCACCACAAGGTGCAACCCTTTACCCATAACCCATGGGGATTATGGATGTAGATGTGTAGGTAGGTACCTACACACCTTCTAGATGCAAGACGGAGACAACTGCCTACTACCTACATCCTAGGTACGTATAGATTTCTCGGTATCCGTTTGGTGTGTTCGGCACTACAGGTACAGAGACAGAAATGGAGTACGGATACTGGAATAGAAACACTGCGATGTACAGACACTCGAGGCAAGCATCCTCTGGCCAATGGCCTCCAAAAGGTTATGGTCGCGGTGGCTACCTTACCTGGTACCTGCCTAGGTACCTGGGGAGTTGGCTGCTTGAGTTACGTAGGTAGGTACCTGTAATTAAGGGTCATGACGACCCGGAGCTCACATGGATGCCTTTCAGGCGGTCTCGTCCAGTCACGGCATTGCGCCTCGTGAGTTTGGTCTCGACCCAGAGCAGGTGCGTCCGAATAGGTAGCTAGGTACCTCCATTCCCGTCAGGAGAATGGCACCACCCCTCGCGAGAAAAAGGACCCTGAAGTTTCCCGTTTCCATTTTTCCAAGGGTCCAGACACACCCCCCACTTTTGGTCACTCTCGGCGCACCAACGGACTGCCATCCACGCCAATATCCAATTGACGGAGTTGCAAATTTCTTCCTCGCAGTCATCGCTCGCGCGCGCACGTACGCACGCACGCACACACACACATTCTCGCCTCTTGTCTCCGTCTCTTGTCGTTCTCTCCCCTCGGACGAGAATCCTGTCTTGCGACCACTACACCACTACACCACTACCCCTACTCACTTACTACTGCCTGTCACTCACTTCCCATATAACTACCCCTCAAAAACGGCACGCCACCCGGACGGGCACTCGTCCTGTTGTCTAACTACCCACCCAACCTTACCTGCCTTCCCGTAAGGCCACAGGTCACAACTCACAAAGCCTACGTCTCTCTCATCGAGACCTGGCCTGGCTCAACTGGCTAACCTCCTCCTGCCAAGACTGTCAGAAAACAGAGTTGGTTGGGACTTAGAAAGGAGACACACACAGAGAGAAAGGCATCCTTCAGCTTCATCCAAACTGGACGCCGTCATCTTTCCACCAAGAACAACCGACTGCACCGTATTTGTCCCTTAGAGTTACAGACAAGAAAAAGGACACGCACCGTTTCACTCGAGTCCCTCCCTCTCGCCGTCCATCTATTTCTCCCGTCCTCGTCAACTCTTGGCCTTTTTTACGCCGCATCCTTAACTCACGCCCTAGGTTCCAACGGTCCGAACCCAGCCAGGGTTGCCATAAAGTGGTCTGACCTTTGCTGTGGGCTTTGCCCCGTTGCCAAACGAGGGAAAAAAGGGAGAGGGAAACCCTCCTCCCAATTGAGACAAACTCCGCCGCCAACATCTCCTAGGGTTCGGGTTCATCTCACCGTTCCGTTTCCCGCGACGGTGTTCCAGTTATCTAATTACCTTTCCAAGGCACCACAACAACACGTCCCGCCTGACTTGGACCTTGAGCCCAGCAGAACCAGGATCGTTGTTCTCCTCACTGACGTCAGTGTCGCTTGCTTTCACCTCGATCGGGCCTCGATCCCTGGACGGCCCTTGTTCATTATTTTCACTCTCCTCTGCCAGGTTTTTATTTCATCTTTTTTTTAATCTGGGACTCGTGCACCTCGTTGGATGCCAACCTACCCCGATAGTGCTGCCCCAAGCGCATCGCACCAGCTTTTCCTGTCGCAATGTCTACAGCAAGCACCACAACGACGGGCAATGAGTCGCCCCTTGACGACGATGCCTCTCACCGTGCAGACCATCTCCTCGACCGTCGCCGTCAGCTGACCGACGCGCTGACCAATCTCCCCTACGACCTGATTCTCTATCTTGAGCGCGCCGTCGTTCACTCGGAGCTGGCGTACCCCGACCTCGCCGCCGGTGACGCCTACCGTGCTCTACTTCTGACCGACGAGGTCCTCAACGAGGGCTTCGAGTACCACGACCAAGCCGTCGAAAGTCTCCAGTCACGCCCTCTCGACCCTCTGCCCCTAGTCTTAGACCACGGCCACCTGCTGAAGATCGGAAGCGACTACGTCGAAGACGAGCCAAAGAACCAGGCTGGCCTGGTGGCGCAGGTCGCCAAGCTATCCTCCATACGCGCCTTCCAGATCCTGTCCCTCAGCCTGCTGCTGTGTGGCTGTCTGAAGAGCGCCTATGAGTTTTGCGAGCGAGGCTTGGCCCTGGCTCCTGACAACGACGAGCTGCTCCAGACCATGGGCTATATCAAGGACATGGCCCGCCGGAGACTTCGCAGGAAAGACTTCAACCCCAACGTCCTGCCGGAATGGGGGCTTGTCCGGAGGGAGGTTTACCCCTGGAACTCGTACGAACCGGACCGCTTCGCACCCGAGTCTCTCGACTTCCTGAACTCGGAACTGGCCAAGTTTGCGCCCAAATGCGTCGTCCAGGCGTCCGAGCTACCCGTTCTGCTCGAGGCAGCCAGCGACACAGATGACTACGACATCATACCCACTTGCAAGCAGCTGGGCCTTTTCGTTAAGGATGATGTCGCGCCGGGGGAGACCGTCTTGGACGAGTACTCGCTCCTGACGGCCAACAACCGCCTCAAGGAGCCCGTCTGCGACGCGTGCAGTTCCAATTTGCCGCCCTTGGGCACTGAGCCCGCCGCTGTCAACTGCGATGAGTGCTACGATACCGTCTTTTGCAGTCAAAAGTGCCACGACCTGGCGCAGGAAACCTATCATCCTGCCGTCTGCGACAAGGACGTTGACGCCATTGCCAAGGACCCCGACGCCTCAGAAGCGGACGAGACCTTGCACCTGTTGCTGCTCGCCCGCGTCCTGGCCATGTCTAACCATCAGGAGATTCACCCCCTGGATGTTATGCAGATGAAGTACATCTGGGGCGACTTCGTGCCCTCGGCATCCAACGACATCGAGATCACACCCTCTGCGAACCCGCCACCGGAATGGACATTGCCCTTCTCATTTAAGTACAACGTTGAGACGCCCCTGCACATCCTCGAGAAGATGGATGTGGACATCTACACCACACTCGACAAGCATGACTTGTGGGTCCTTAATACCCTCTACAGCAAATTCCGCGGCACGGCGTCGGCGCGCAAGAACCCTCGAGACGGCCGGCCAGACGTTGCGGCGGTACATCCTTTTTGGTGTCTTGCCAACCACGACTGCAACCCGAACGTTACATGGGAGTGGGGTGGACGAATGTTGCTCTGGGCACGGAAAGAGAAGATCGTGGGCAACGTCCCGGGAGGACTCAAGGCCGGGGACGAGGTGCTAAACCATTACTGCGACATCTCGCTTCCAGTCGAACAGAGAAGAGAATGGGCCAAGGGAAGTCTCGGTGGATGGTGCATGTGTCAACGCTGCCGAGACGAAGCTGCTGCCGCCGCCGCCGGCGATCGTGCTGCTGGCGACGGTACTGCTGGCGACGACCACGTTGCCTGATCCCTCTCTCGCTATCGAACTCTGACCATCAGGGGGTTGCTTGCCATGCACTCTTCGAACTTTCCGCGCTTTCAGCCGACGAATTTAACACGTCGGGAACCCCTTGCAATTAGCGAGCGATTTGCGGGACTAGAGAAACATACCAATCTTAGATATCATGGAGAGGTCTAGGGTCTTTTTTATCATGTTCTTTTTCTTTTGGGTTGGAGCAACAAAAGGCAACATTATGCACGGTCGGTCAGTCACCTTGGGTATTGCGTTGTACACGAGGAGCCGTCTCCGAGGCTTGACTCGGAAGACTATGGCATAAATACTGGGGAAAGGCGGTGGGAAATGAGAGGGGGAGGGGTTTGCCCCCCAGGAAGAGGAAGCATACACGACAAAACTAAATCGCGAAACATGCTTGATTTTTCTTTCCTTCCCCCCCCCCCCCCCCCCAACCGCTCTCCAACTGTTATGTGGACGATTTCTAGGGTTTGTTCCAGAGATTGCTCTTGCTAACCGGACTCTGTATAACATCCATCGTCCATGGCCGCGTCACCAGTCAGCCAACAGCCAGTTGCGAGTTCGCTGTTGAGCCTGTCCCATCTGTGACGTCGCGTCTGGAATTCCTTGGTAACGTTCCGTTTCGACCGCCGGACTTGTGGTACACCCCGGTGATATGCGTTCGAGGCGTGAAACGGGGGTTTATCGGCGACCTTTGATGCTGTGCAAGGGGACACTGATCGCCTGTTTGGGGTTTGTGAAGGCGTTGTTCCTGACCCCCTTTTCTTCATCCTCCTTTCCGACCCTTGGAAAGAAAACGAGAGGATTTGCGGCGGCTTCAGCGCTGTACCTTGGAGATCTTCCATGCTCGAGTCTCTGCAATGCACCTCTGAGGATCTGTAATGGGTCTGTTTTTTGAAGATGACTTCGTATCCCTTTTTGGAGTAAATGGCCATGATTTGAGGGGAGGCATGTTTGGATGGAGGGCAGAGTCACCCGCCTCTAGTGAATACTTTTGACTCGGCGGTGCATGAGCGGAGAGTTGATGAGAGCCTGAACCTTGCCTGATGACCAACTGATAGACTTGTGAACTAGATAGGGTATGGTTCGCAATGTGGGCTTCAGGGTGGTTATTTGGCGTCGGAGGCGCGCCCGGCTCCCCGCATAACCCGAGTCGTTGTACCGAGTTCAGAGTAGCCGGCCCTGAAGGATGGGATGGTCGGGGTCAAGCCCAACCCCCCGTCTGGAACGATGATTGTGTCGGAGACGGAGTCTGGTTCCGTTGCTAATGATGGAACCTAGCTCAAGATCACGAACACATATCTGACCTGGCTTATAGACTTTGCTGGTTTACACGGTGGGATATACATGGGTTAAGTCCAAGGGGGGGGGGGGGGTATTGAATGGCCAAGAATCGAAAGTGATGGTGATTTGGTTATGGACTGATAATGGACGTCTCCTTTTCAGAGCTCGTCGTGCGCCGCGGACTTCTCCTCGCCAGCCACATCGGACTCCTCGGCCTTCTTGTCCTCTTGAGCCGCCGCCCTCTCGTCCTCGCTTTCTTTCTGCGCCTTCTGCACCTCTTCCTGCACCACCACCGCCTCTTCCTCCTCCTCCTCCTTCTCCTCCTCCGGCCCCGGCTCGCCCACCTGCCACGCGTCGGCGTTACCCTCGGAGATGTCGATGATGTGCTGCTCGACGGCCTCGACGGTGATCTCGCCGCCCTTGAAGGGGAACGCCATGCCGACGGTCGGGTTGTGCACGGCGACGCCCTCGGCCGCGTCCGCCGGCAGGCCAAAGAGGGCCGGCATCTCGGGGTACTCGCCGAGGTCGACGGTGACGAAGGTGATGTACTTGTGGTACTTGCGGGCCAGGGACTTGACGGCGGACGTCCAGGCGTCGAGGGTTCCCTCGTTCCGGGAGAAGAAGTACGTCAGCGACTTTCCGGTCTGCGGTCCCCCGTGTCAGTGATTTCCTCTGTTACAGTGTATTCTTTCCCCGAGGGTTCATGTAAAAGAGAGAGAGAGAGAGAAAAGGGGGGGAGTTACGGACACTCAGGTGCTCGGCCTCGTTGCGGCGCGTCAGACGCGGGACCAGCTGCGAGGCGCACTTGCGCAGCATCTCGTCCATGGCGCCGGGGGCGTCCAGCTCCGAGGTCATGTGGAAGGCGCCGTCCGGGTTGTTGTAGCAGGCGACGCGGCCGGGGGCCTCGTCGACGGTGACGAGGCCGAAGGTGTGGCGGTCGCGGCGGCGGGCGGCGAGCTCGGCGAAGCGCTCGCGCAGGCCCTCCTCGGAGGCGGCGAGGTGGGCGACGACGACGACGTCGTCGGCGTCACGGAAGGAGTTGACGGCCTTCTTGTCGTCGAGGGGCGTCACGGCGGGGCGGAGCATGCGGCGGACGAAGGCGGTGATTCTGATGTTGGTTTCAGCGGAGAGCGCGTGGGAGGAGGAGGAGGACCCTAAGGTCGGTCGCGGGAGAGAGAGAGGAAGACGTACTCGGAAGCCTTTCTGGGGCCGCGGAAGTGGTGTTTCGTGCCGTCCTGGTGGTACAGCCGGATGGCGGGGAACGAGGCGACGTCGAGGTCGGCGCACAGCGAGGCGGTGGACGGGCAGTCGACCGAGAAGGCGGTCGGGATGTCCTCCTCGACGGAGGACCAGTGCTGCTCAAGGGCTTTACTTGCGTCGCTACGGTTGGGGTGTTAACGGGCGTCGTCACAGACGTGAATGCAAGGGAGGTGATGAGTAGTAGCGTACGTTGAGGGCTTGGGGTCGTCAGCGCCGGGGCTAACACGCGATTGGCAGCGGTGTTGATTTTTTTTGGAGGCCGAAGAAAGATGGGTTCATCGCATTGTCATGGAAGATTAACTCACTGCAACAACTGTTCATTCATGACGTTAGCATGGGGAAAGCCAAGGAGGGGGGGGGGGGGGGGGGGGAAGGGAAGCTAGAGGTGTCGATCCCGCGGGGTCACACTTACACGCCACCAGGCTGAACTCGTTCGATTTGAGGGCATCGCGGACCTCGGCCTCGGTCTTGTGCTGCCAGCCCCATCCCGCGCCGGCGAGCGCCAGGAGGGGCAAGAGAGTCTTGAACGACATTTCTGCAGGCGGGGGGAAGGGCAAATCTTTCGGGATCGATCCGGGGAAAAACAGAAAGCGATAGGACCGACAATGGCGAAGCGGAAAGGGGGGGGGGGGGGGGGGGGCGAAGAGAGGAGGCAAAAGAAAGAATGAAGCACCAAAAAAATAAAAATACGTGTCGTAAAGGAGAATAGGAGAGTTTAAAAAATAAAAAAAAGGATTGGCGCGAATTGTAAAGCTCCGGGTCCGGGGGTGAGCTCCCCTCCTCCTCCTCCCCCATGTCATGTATCCGTAACTCTGTACATACATCGTACAGGTTGAGTCGGGATTGACTCGTTGCGGCGGGGTGCCCCTGACGGGGGCTTACGGGACGGGCCAGTTATCTGATTGGTGCACTTTTGGGTCTGGGCAAGCCAAGACTCCTGAAACGGCCGGCGGGCAGGGGGGAGGGGGGGGGGGACAATGGGTGGTGGTGGTACTGATGCAGTGGTGTTCCCGGCATCTGGATGGGACGAGCGACCGTTTGATCGCCGGAGCCGGTGGGGCTTGGTTGGGTGTGGGGCCGTTGGAGCGGTGACATGCGGACAGTTCCTGGACGGACGGACGACGCCGCAAGACGTTCTCTGCGTTTTTGAAGATGTAGTCGAACTTGTGGCTGGACTCCACGGGTTCGACTGTGGGAATGGGGTCAAAAAATCTGGAGGCGAGGTAGAGTGCACGTGGCTACGCGTGGATGTTGGCAATTGTCGTGCGTCCGAAGGGTGTTTGTGACAGTGTGTTCCAAAAGTCACTAACATAACGCGGGCAGTATAAAAGAGAGAGAGAGAGTTCGTCTCGTCGTTGTCGCAGGTAGATGTGCGTGTATAAATGCCAGCATCGTCGGCTGCAGATACGTGGAAAACCGCACTCCTGATACTTGGCACCAGGCCTTTGGATGGTTTGTCTTCGGCTCGGGTCTATAATGCTCACCAGCGGCAGACTCCGCGGCAGACTCGACAAAAAGGCTTGTCAATGAGCCGCACTGACTCCAAAATCGATACGCTAGAGACCTTCCGAATGGCAGACTGCACTCAATCCTGTCGCGCCGTAGTACACCTACTCGACTCCAAAACTTGTCAAAGACTCAAAAGTGGAGGTGCAAGGTGTCAGTTTGGGCTTTGGTAAATCCTCCCCTGCTCGTTAACACCAGCTCAGTTCATTGAATGTGCACATTGCTCCGGAAAGAGCAGATATTGTTGTCGAGATATCCGAGGCCAATCTGCCCCCAACCGTAGCATTTCGGTCCGGTGCTTTTGGGACATGGCTTGAATAGAGCTAAGATGACCAGTGCTGTATTTCACCGCAGGAAAACAAGAAAAAAAAAGTATCGGCGACTCCAGCCTTGGCATTTGATCTCGTCCAGGACGACGAAGACAGTTGTTAGCGCCCCAAGCATCCCTAAACGGATTGTGTCATAGTACGCATTGCCGTTAGGTCGTGGCATGCCCGTCACATCCAAGCATATGATGTCCGTGTCCCGAAGTGTCACGAGCCTAGAAGGGTGGCGCCGGGCCAAAGAGATTGTGGATGGAAAGATTTAGGGGATACGAGAGGCCTCCAAAGAACCTCTTCGGGGCCAGAAGGTCAGGATGGAAGAGGGCACGAGGGCACCAGTGGCCACCCGGGCCCTCTCTCCGGAGGTCTCAAAGGCCTATATAAGGGCCTCCTGTTCACTATTCACCGAAAAAGGAGGCGAGAGATGAAGTTAGTCACCAGTTTACACCTATCTTTTATTTGACCCCTTCACTCTGCGTAGCGCCTCTGACACGAAGACGTTGGGCCCTGTCGTCAATGCGCAAGATAGATCCACGTGTTGGGCTCTTTGGAGGTCTCAATCAAAGCCTGTAAATACTAGCTTTTTTATTCAGAGTGGGCGGGAAATAAGCTTCCCTCATCAATGTACCTAAACTGAGTACGCATCGTACAGCAGTCGTCGGCGTCGGTGTCCTCGTCCTCACAAGAGTATCGGGAGTAATGTTGGTGGGACCTCCTTGACCAAAACAATAATTGTCCGGTAATCTCTTGGTAAACCCAGAATAACAAGCTGGCAACACCGGGCCAACGGCTCCATTATCACTCCACTGAGCAATATCAGACCAGCGACCAGCCTGCACCGAGAATCCATCGCATTGCAAACGGCAAACAGGCTTCCCCGTTCAGCAGCAAGCATACTATGCCCAGTAGTCGTTCTGTCTGCGGAGAGTCAGAGAGACCATCTTTCTCTGGGTTGGGTGACAGATCGTGTACGTCGCGCGGGCCAACCCCAGTCGGTCAAACTTGAGAACCAGACGGAATTGAAACCAGAATTTCAAGCTACCTAAGTGTCACTTCCAAAACCATCATCAGATTCCTGCGTCTCATGTTATGCCGGGAAAGTTGCTTTCACGACCTGCGCGAGGTGTCAACGGCAAGACGAACAAAACCAACAACATGCCGGACGATCTGGTCCAACGTCCTATTGACGGCACCACACCTCGAGAAGACCGAGTGTCATTCTAGTCCTAAGTATTATCTCTGACCCCACGGCCTGTCCCGGTATTGACTGTTTCTTGGAATAGTGTGACTGGTAGGAACACGCAAGTTGTTGCACAGCGAGGCCAGACCTGGACTTCAAACCAACCGATTTCTATCAATGGCGGTGCGGTGCATGCGTTAGAGTTGATGATTAGTAATCCGGCAGCACGGCCGATACCCCCGTCTTGTCCCGGAGCTTGAGCCCTCTCATTGGTCAGATCGGTCGGAACCGACGGTATCCACACTTACGGCACTCGCCCGGCACTCGCTCGGCGTTAGCCTCTATGCTGCTCTAGTCACCGGCTGCGAAGGCTACTGCAACGTGTTGCTTAGTTGGGAGACTGGGTGTGAGATAGAGCCGATTTGACCTCGCATTTACTGAATCCCTTTTTCTTTGCACCCGTTCATCTTGCGCAAACACTTCTCGTCCATGAGAGGACCCTGGCGGACGTCAATCACGTCCGTTCGTCACTCTTTTTTATTATTAAATAGAAAGGCAATACGTATATTATCATTCAAAACGATTAACCTTGGATTCGTGTTGTTGTGCATGGAATCACGGTCCCACTTCCTATGCTGCACCATTGCCAAGTCGATGCGCTCCTAGACACGAGTCATCCGCCTCCAGCCCACAGGCTCCCTCCCCTCTTGCCCTGTCGCTCCTCGGCCACATCGACTGCAGTGGCTGTCGTGGTTCTCACTAATCGCTCATCACCTTTGCCTTATCACCCCTATGATTCTCGTCCTAGCCTCGGCACCCGGCCGCAACTAGGATAAAGACGAACCGAGCTTCCCAGTGGCGGCTCTTGGCAGAACTAGTATAACACAGGGAAGTTGGCGCCATCCGGAACCTGACTGGCCAGCTGTTACGCAGCGCGTTTAATGGAGCAACCTTCGTATTTCTCCACAGTCGAGCGCGGAAAATGCGTCCGTCTCTGACTTGGCGAACGGGTAAAGGCACCACTTAACAGAACCGTTATGAGCATTTCGGGAAGGTCGTCGCTCATGCCGGCATCTCATGCTTTTCCAGCCCTGGAGGCCCACCTGAACAGTCATTGAATCCAACTTCGTGCCATGGGTGACTTCAAGCGAGGCCTGTCTCGGGCACAGGGAGGAGGATGGTGTGAGAACATCTTTACCTCGATCTCTGCATGAATATGCCAGCTTGAGTGGTTTCCTTTGAGATTCTTTCGAGGCTGTGCCACGTCGCGACATTAACACCAACCGATGACAAACGTCGACTCTCACTCTACTACTACTTGGTGGGTTCATTATAGCAGTGTGAAGGCAGTGGAGCTGGACTCGCGCTTGAGCGCCCCCGAAAGGTCGGTCGTCCGACGAATCGGGGCAACTTTCTCATTTAGATCGTATGGTCCGAGACTTTTGGTGGCATTTTTGAACGGATGGAGACCTCCCACCCCCCCCCCCCCCCCGGATGGTCTGTTAGGCCGCCCCTCCATCCTCGGCAATGGACTATGGACGTGGCAAGCTGGAGAACTCTAATTGAGTAATGGCTCGTTTCTATCGAATCTAAGCGATGTCAGTTCGCAACCTTCCGAATTAAGCATAAGTTGACTGACATGGGGTTTCCTGCTAAGTCGACCCACGACACTCTTGGTCAACGGAATCGAGAAGGTAGACCATGGATGAGTGCCCGAAACCTGATGCGAACTCGCGTGCTCCCTTTCGATTCCACACTTGTGGGAGCGCACGCTCTTGGCAGCTTGCCTCCACGTTCGTTTTAGGCAGCTTGATATCTTCAACAAAGCCTTGGCGGATCATCACGCAAGATACGGCTCCGAAAGGCGCACTGCAGCATCTCGTCTCACTCAACATGGGGTGAATTTCGAGTATAAAGAAGCGCCTGATTCTCGCCTCACCGTCAATCCCGACTTCTCGTGGCTCATCCGCTCTCGCCTGCTTTCGATCTACTACTCCCATCACAATGGCCAACCTCCGTCGTCTTGCCTTGGCTGTTGGAGCTCTGCTCCCTGCCGTCCTCGCCGCCCCCGCCGTGTACAGGCGTTCCGAGCCCGAGGCTGTTCCCGGCAAATACATTGTGACCCTCAAGGAGGATGCCGTCAACGTCGAGTCCCACCTGAACTGGGTCACCGACGTTCACAGGCGCTCGCTGGGCAAGCGTGACACTGTTGGTATTGAGAACAAGTTCAACATCAGCAACTGGAACGCCTATTCCGGAGAGTTTGACGATGCTACGATCGAGGAGATCAAGGCCAGCCCCGAGGTATGTTGTCCGATACCAGCACCAAAACCGACGCACAGTAGCAGTGCACTGACAAGTCCGACAGGTTGCCATCGTCGAGCCCGACTACTACATGTACCTCTTCGACGACGTCGACGCCGAGCTCAGCGAGCGTGCTCTGACGACCCAGTCTGGTTCCCCCTGGGGCCTGGGCGCGACATCCCACCGTAGCCCTGGATCTACCTCGTACATCTACGATACCTCCGCTGGTGCCGACACCTTTGCCTACGTTGTCGATTCCGGCGTTCTTGCCACCCACACCCAATTCGGTGGCCGCGTTACTCTTGGCTTCAACGCCTTCACCGGCGCCCACGTTGACGGCGCTGGCCACGGAACCCACGTTGCCGGCACGATCGGTGGCTCTACCTACGGTGTTGCCAAGCAGGTTAGTCTCCTCCTTCCATGACTTGAGCTCGCACAGCAAACATCCCTGCTTCCACTCTACGCGACATGGGCGGCTGACCTTCAAAAACCACAGACCAACATCATCTCCGTCAAAGTCTTCGAGGGCCGTCGCAGTACGACTGCCGCTATCCTCTCCGGGTTCAACTGGGCCGTGAACGACATCACCTCCAAGAACCGCGCCAGCCGCTCTGTCATCAACATGTCCCTCGGCGGTCCTGCCACGACCACCTGGACGACGGCTATCAATGCTGCGTACAGCAGAGGCGTTCTCTCTGTTGTTGCTGCTGGCAACGGCGATGACAACAACATTCCTCTGCCTGTGTCGGAAGTGTCCCCTGCCAACGTCCCCAACGCCCTGACCGTTGGTGCCGTCGACTCCACCTGGCGCGTGTCCACCTTCACCAACTACGGCCCCGGCGTCGACATCTTCGGCCCCGGCGTTGCCGTCCTGTCGTCCTGGATCGGCAGCAACACTGCCACCAACTCCATCCCCGGCACGTCCATGGCCGCCCCCCACGTCGCCGGTCTTGCCGTCTACCTCCAGGCTCTCGAGGGTCTCTCCACCCCCGCTGCCGTCACCAACCGTATCAAGGCTCTCGCCACCCCTGGCCGCGTCCTCGGCGACCTCCGTGGCAGCGCTAACCTTGTCCTCTACAACGGCAACGGCGCGTAGAGCGAGTCTCTGAGAAGTGGGAGGAGGAAGAGGAGGACATGAGGGGGTTGGTTACCGCGAGATATCCATCTTGGTTTAGAGTAGTTGCGTGGTTGACAGAGAAATAACCGGGATGGGAGTCAGAATCGCCGAATACAGCCTCCTTCGATATTCAGGACTTGAGCAATGACTGTTTGTGATTGGTACTGTGATTGTTTGATGTATAACCCATGAGAAGGACAATCGCACCCTCAGCTGTGAACCATCAATATTGTTCTGATACGTTAGATGTCGAAGATTGTTTTCGTTTGGAGCTACTTCAAATGCTTCCTTGGCCTCAAACCCCCATTCAACACTGCGAGTAAGCTGGTTACGCTCAACTTGGGCCGAGTTAGAAAGCTTGTTCTGTCTCGAGGTCTTGGCTCAGTTGCTCCTACTTTGACAAGAGCAACATGGAATGTCGGATGTATTTAAAAACTAATGCCTCTGTAAGAGGGCTCGATCCCATTGATGCTTGACCCCTTCTAGATGTACATTTGCCGTGGCATGAGTTGCGAAGTCCGTAAATGTCGAGTCGCACCCGTGGGATAATAGATTATCGGCGAATTCCGTCCCTCTTAATACGGAGCTTCATGTCCTCGATCTTCATCAGTACGACGCCTGGGCTCGCTCTGCTCATGACGCCGGGCTGCAGAAACTCCTCGGGCACCTGTACGCTCCTTGAGACGGACTTGACAAAGTCAGGCCAGATCCGGCTCCCCTCCAACGAAAGCTGTGCGCCGTGGCTCAGAAGAAATTGTGCAAATGAATAGGCCTCCAAAGGCGGCACGTGGTCACCAACTTCGAAAGGGTTGCCTCCGACTCCGCAAGCAAGGTCCAGTGGTGTCCTTCCCTTGCTATCGAAAACGTTCACCTTCGCGCCGAACGCGATCAGGATTTCGGCGAGACCTAGCGGGACTAAGTGCAGCGGTTTGCAGGTGACCCATTCCGTTGACCGGTCTTGCCTTCGTATGTAGTTCCTCTTGATCGATATGCTTACATTGGGATCTTGCCCAGCAGATAGAAGATGAAGAGCAAGCACGTTCTCGTAGTTGTAAATGGGGATACTGTCCCAGCCTTTATGCCCACCACTGCCGGTAAATATCGTGTAGGGAAAATTTGATACTAGCATTTGAAAGGGGGTCTTCCCCTGCCATACCGCTCCTACTCGGGCCCCATGACGGAAGAGGATTGGGATGATTTCCAACCTGGCTGGAGAGCGCGAAATGGGAAAAGCCATTCCGTAAGCACCGTAGGGATCCGACAGTTTGGCCAGACAATGTAGGAGGGAGAAGTTGCCTTTGTCCGGAATGACTCCACCGTGCTCCTGAATGACTTCTTGAATAAAAATGTTCAGGCCTTGGACCACGGCGAAATACATCTTCGGATTCGAGATATCGGCAATGGGGCACCCCCACATTTTCAACTCTGTCGTCAGAGTGTCATTGTCCAGTGAGTCCAAGAAACTCCTCAGGCTCTTGCCCGTGGTCGCTTCGGCGACAGCCAAGAGATCTTCTCCAACCTCATGATACTCGAAAACCTTTTGATCCTGAGCTCCTATTGAGAGCATCCACTTGGACAAGATCGAATAGCCGTTTTCCAAGGGCAGCGCGAATGCGTGATCAAGTACGAGCCCTCGAAAACCTGGCCTCAGAACAAAGTCAAGGACTGACTGATGCATAAAGGTGATAATGGCGGGGGCATTTGTGTAGGGATGCTTGAATTCGACAAGACCGGCCCCGCGGTCTTGAGCCCAGCGTGTAGGTGAGTCGGAACCGGGAAGCTCCCGACAACGCCTGATTGCCATTGCACAATCTTGGGGATCGCTCAATTGCGCGCATGAGACGGCTTCCCTTACAAGCGTGGCTGATAGAATGGTGTCGGACCTTGCCATAACCTCGAACATGGAGAACGCCTCCATTCGAAGTTCGAACGGGAGCCGTTTGATGGCGTCCGTATAGAAGGAGTCCAGATCGGTTGGAAGGCTCTTGAGCAGTGTCAAAAGCTCGCTGGTCGACTTTGTTTTTGAGAACCCGCTGACGATCTCATCAGAAACTGCCTTCACCCAGACAAAGACACCGTTGGCCGAGTTTACTATGTGCTCCTCCATCTGGCGAACGTCTGAAGCTTCCTGATGCGTCCCGGCTGCCAGCCGTTGCGAGATCTCGGGATTGCGGGAAAGTCGAGCCAACGTGTACTTGAGAATGTCACTATCCGTGTATTCGTGAATCTTGAAACCCGGAAGGGCCGAAAAGGGGTCCTCGAAAGCCAGCCACTCGCGGCTTGAAAAGCAGGCCTTTAGACGCGTTCTTCCCGAGGAGGCCTTGAGAACTGACGTGCGCACGAAGTTGACTATGGCCTCCGTGGGGCCGTCGTACTCGTCTAGCGCGTCGAGGAAGAGGTATATCTCGACGGAGAGCTTGGTTTGGGTGAGAATATCGTCGTACGCCTTCATGAGCGTTGCCGATGTCCACACCCACTTCTCCCGCTCTTCATGCTTCAGCCTTGCAAACTCGGGAAGAAGAACGCTCGACAGACGAGGCTCCTGTTCCAGGACACGCAGCAGCACGCTGTGCAACATTCCCTCAAACGACTTTTGAACGTGGGTGCCACGGTAGTAGAAAAAGAAGGCTGCCTTGATCCTCGAAACACCCGGCACCTCGTCAGCCAGTAACGTCGACAGTTGATTATGGCCCCATAGATAACGTATGAGGGTAGATTTTCCAGACCCTGGCTTTCCGCGTATCCAAAACAGGGGGGCTTTGTCGTCAGTCAGCCAGGAGCCGAGACTGATTTCTGGGTTCGACCAGACCCAGCCAAAGGTGCCTTGAACCGCGGCTTCTATGCCGTCTTCTCGATCCCGTCCATGTAGAACAAGAGTCTTGACGAACTGGCGGTACAATGCCGAGTTTTTGATGTCCTCTGAAGACGCGGAATCGAAATCGACGTCTTGTGTAGCCATGCTCTGTGAACTGGCTGGGACTGGAACACCGATCTATTAGAACAAATCGACATATGGCAAAGGAAGACTACGGAGTAAACTCGACTTACCTTGTGCCAACGTTGTGCGTTGAAAATAAGACGGTACATGTAAAGTTGCCCATGAGGGTAGAGAGAATTCTGGCCACCGGCTGGGTTCTCCTTGTGGACCACGCCGGGCTGGGCTAGATGGCATAGAGACCCTGACAGCTTCGCTAGCTTCCGTAACAAGCCTCGCGATGGTGTCGATAGTCTGGCTGCCGGCCTGCATACCGAGTACGGAACCATGGGCCTTGCTGACCGGGAACTGATCTACAGCCCGTGACCCGTCCTGAATGGCCTGGGATTTGGGAAGGAGTATAGTATGGTCACTTTCAGCATGGATTTGGCGCTTTCACAGTAGTCAGCATCTACTTCAACATGATAGGGAGGTGTGTTAGAGGCTGTCCTCGTAGTGATAGCGATTTACCTTTGGAAGTGTGGATCTCATCGTCTCGTACCCAGAGCAGAAGCGAATGCCGTTTGCCTGGCCAAATCCCCGCACAATTCCGTCTAGAGTGGACAGATAGCCTCGATTCCTCTCGGCCTGAAGTGCATACCGCAACTTGTTGAACCTGTTGTTGCCGAGCATGACTGCCAACATGGCGGGAACGGGAAGTTGATTCGGAACCGCCAGGAAGATGCACATTTTGACGCTTCGCAAAATGAACAGTTCGGACTGACTGGTGTTGGCCAGCTCGACGAGGCATTGCTTTAAGACGACGCCGCCCATACTGTGGGCAAGGAAGACCACCGGTTTGGCAGAGGGGGATGAGCGACCGATATCACGCAGTGCTGAGATCAAGGATATCGCAATGTCGTCGATCGAGGCGGGGCCGTTGCTGCTTTGGTGACCAGAGTCGTAGCCGTACAGGAGGATCTGGGTCCCTGTGGCCAAGAGGGCCGGGTCATCCCTCAACCACATGTACGTGCTAGCAGAGGGATCTTCCTGCCAGACGGAGAATGGGTGGCAGCCTAGGCCCGGGATGGCGATGATGCTTGTATACGATTAGTTATCTCCGCAACTGGGCGATCTACAGAGATGACGGTTTCTGGCTTACTCCATGACATGTTTATCCGCTTCAACCCCATTTAGGGCGGTGAAGCCGTGGAAATCCGTGTCGACAACTATGTGGCTATGATTATTGCCCCATACGAAGGGAATTACCCAACGGCTCTGCTTTTTTAACAACAGCGGGGGGACAGTCGAAAAGGAAGCAGTGGCAGTCTTGGTGGACTGTCTCTGGCCTGAGCGAGCAGCCAAAGAGTGCACTCGAATGTTATCTGTCGGCCCAAGTTGGCATTGGTCATGCAAGAACTGTGCAAGCTGCGTCCTGGCGATATCGCCGGGAATTTGGGATACACGATAGGTTGCTGTTTTGAAGAGACCGGAGTCAGAGCGAACAATGGGTCAAAAAGCAGCCAACGCAAATCCACCACACAGTTGGCTACCTCTATATGGGAACTACAACGGACCTTGGCGTGCCGTTTTGGCGTTCAAGCCGTCAGTGCCCATGTCCGCCAGCCTCTGGCGAATCGACTGGTACATGTCATCTTGGGCATCAGAAAACTTTGCCATCTTCGTGTGCTCCTTTGCAATACCCTCCTCACGCTCATTCAGGTAGTGAAGCGAGGTCATGGCTCGAGGAACCACCTGGAGAGATAGG
This sequence comes from Colletotrichum higginsianum IMI 349063, assembly GCF_001672515.1. Lineage (NCBI taxonomy): Eukaryota > Fungi > Ascomycota > Sordariomycetes > Glomerellales > Glomerellaceae > Colletotrichum > Colletotrichum higginsianum. The sequence continues at coordinate 3,869,369 of NC_030955.1, forward strand.
ATTAGCCAAGGAGAAGATCCATGGCCGACTTGCTAGGAAACTTGCCTCTTCCCCCACAAACTTTGTTGTCTTGGTCTCAAAGTAGGTGCAAATCTCGATCATGTGCTGAGTGAAGATTGTCGTCCTCTCGAAACTGGCGCTGAGGTCCTGCAGCTCGTTGGAATGGGCGGACAAGGCCCTGATCAGATTCTCGGGCGCCTTCTTGAACGTGGCGCGGGCGAGCGCCTTGAGCATCTTCACCCTGGCCGCGTCCGTGACATGGCTGCCGGCGTGAGGTGTGCCCATGAAGACCAGGCCGGCAATGGAGTCGTAGATGGCGTTCTGCTCGTCGATTTTACGCGACTTTAGGCCCGTGTGGCGGTCGGCGTGGATGTTGTAGAGAGCCTAAGCCGGGATGTACTTCACAATCAGCAACAATCTCATGAAGTCTCCCCGCAGGCGTTGGAACTAACGCGCTTGATTACGAGGCCGCCGAGGCTGTGGGCAATGAGAAGGAGTGGTCGATTGATCTGCCAGAACCGTCAGCACTGCCGTGATGCCCCATTTTCCTCTCGCTCGGCCCGGTTTTACGAACATGCTCCCCTTTGCGCTTGTCAATCAATCGGTTGACAAAGGTCTGGGCGATCGCGTTGATCGTGGTCGTGTTCTTGACGAGGGCTCTTTCGAAGGCAGCGTTGTAGCCGAATGTCATCACCCGACACCCCGGGATATCAGCCAGCACCTGGCGCGGCCAAAAGAACCCGGTGCCGTCTTTGGTCTCATCTGTCCAGGTATCCTTCGGGCTTCCGTTCAGGCCATGGAGAAACACGTAACTGTCGATGCGAACAAGGGACAGTCAGTACTTCGGCGTAGCGCAAATGGGGCTGCTGCAGGGCCGGGCAGGCCAGGAGAGGGGTTCCCGTACTCCACCGCCATTTCGCCTTCGACGGCGCCGTCTAGGACGGTAAGCCCTTCGAGGGCGATCATCTGAGCTGTTGGAGCGCTCTATCTACAGTCAGAACTGCTTTGCTGCCGCTGCATGCCGTTTGCTGTTGGATAACGCGACTCACCATATTGAAGGAGCCGATGGTGTTCTGGGAAGCTCACAGGTGTCAAGCTATCGTTGGGGGGGGGGGGTTGTGCATTCTGTAACTAGCCAATGCTGACTGGGCGGCATGACATCACGTGCAGAAAGGAAAGTCGAGAATAAGCAAATATGAAGCCTATCTGCGGCGCAGCACAGGTCGTGGTGGCTGCCAAGCATTGATAAGTCTACAAAACACATTCCTGAAGTTATCATACGTGTATCGCGGAGTCTATGAATATGGATGCCTGGAAACTTTCTTTCTAGTTGAGTTGCTGTTGATTCCGATGTGACTTTCACAGTTAATGGCTGTTATGTTAGTCTAGACTTGTTAGCTGTGTGGGTTAGGACCTTGCCGTAGGAGAACGTGACTGAACTAGTCGTTCTAAAGCGGCCCTCAACCTTGTTTCAAGACAGGCTTAAGGTGTTAAAGTGTTAGGCAAATACAACTATAGGGTTCTGTTACGTTTGGATGTTTGTAGTAACACTACTTCCTTTAGTCACGTGGCATTTCCTAGAAGTCGCCCCACTTCAAAGCTTCTACTTGTCAACCAACTGAAGTAGCTCTCCTAAAACGTACAAACTCCACCCTAATTGTGCCAACTAGGCGACATCTCCAAGGTCTCATCTATTCAAACTAGATTTTGTTAGACGGCTTCAACCTAGTCTTTGATGTCCTGGTTTGTCTAAAGGAGAACCGGGGAGCATTGTGCTTATAGCCGATACTCTGTTTGTGGTATATGCAGCAACCGGGGTAGATAAGCATATGCACGGACCCAACATCGCCTTTAGTCATGCTTCTCAGTCACTCGACACTGTAAACGTTAGAACAAACACAGAATGTCCATGACCTACGATGAGTTCCCGACCGTTTACCTGCACTGAGTGCTCTCAGACCTTCACTAGAAACGTATGTGGCCCGATTTGAGTGAACAAACAGACACTAATTCTCATCAGGAAAACTTGGCGCGGCACAAACGCTCACGTAAGTGTCGACCCATTCGAGAGCTCTTCTGGGTTATTTGCGATGCTTACAACAACTAGGACACGGTAGTGACAGCCGGCGGCCTTTCAGATGCCAATATTGCAAAGCCAGGTTTACAAGAAAAGATGTCTGTAAGCGCCACGAAGAGAGATGTCGCGGCACATTCGGCCGTGTCCTGACTATCCCGGACATGGACGACGGGGCGGGGCAGCCGGCACCGGCTCTCGAGGATGCTGCCTTGTCACCGGTTGACGATGACGACTCGCCGGCTTCGAACTTTCAAATTGGCGCGTCGGCCATAGAAAATGACGAAGGTTATCCGCATAGTCCACCGGAAACGGTGGAAGATCGTCGCGCTGGTGAGCTGCTTGCGATTGCGTAAGTTGCCTTTGAGCCCGCGTGTCCGGTTTCCTTGATGTACACTTTCCGGGGCTCACAAGAACGGGAGTGTAGATCCATGATGCAAGACTCGGAAATATACGTTGCGGCGTATTTTGAGACGTTCCATGCATCGTTCCCACTACTACACAGGCAAAGTTTCGGCGGTGAGATGCCCAAGCTATCGAAACAGATCATCGTGTCGATTGGCATGCTGTATGCCTCCAAAAGCTCCCCTGAAGAACAAGTAGCATCCTTATCACAAAAGAGTCAAGCTTTGTGGCAAGCTGGACTTGAAGAACTCTGGAGATTAGTGAGCCCCCCCTCCCCCCGCGCGCGCTGTTCACACCAGATGTCCAATGATCTGATTGTCATAAACCAGGTGGAGTCCGACTGGAGAGAGATACGGAGGACGTGGGTCATGCAGTCATGGCTCTTACACATTATCTACGGCGCCTTTACCGGCAATGCTGCCCACTTTGATAAGTCAAAGAAGATGCTGCGATGGGTTGTCGATGTCAGTATTACAGGAGTCCCATTCAACTACGTTTTGTACCTCGAGAGCTCACACTTCAAAGGCTGCTCGAGACCTCGGTCTCCTCCGGCAGACCATTTTCACGTCGACATCCAGATTCAGGGACAACGAAGAGCAGACGCTCCACGACCACTGGATGTCGTACGTGGAATCGGAGTCGATGAAGCTGTCCATGTACACACTTCTCTTTCTCGACTTCCACATCTTCTCCCCCTGCAACATCCGTCCACTCACGACGCCCACCGAGCTCGATTGGGAGCTGCCCCTGGCCGCCTCGCTATGGGAAGCGGACACCTCGTTGACCTGGGCCCAGCGGCTCGGCGAGGAGCCCCGAACCGTCGGCCTGACCCGGTCTCACGAAACCCCGGGTATGCTTTGTCCCACGACCAAGTCGTTAAACCTGGCAATGCAGTCGCTCATGACGGACACCCCGAGCCCGCATCTTCTGGCGGCGCTGCGGGCGTCTCCCATGGCGACGCTCTTCGTCCTCACGAGCCTCGACTCGCTCGTCAGGGACTTCACGCGCTGTTACTACCAGCTACCGCCGGCCTTGGCGGACCCGAACGCGTTCCATATCCTCACCCAGTCCCAGAACAGGCAGGTCAGCGCGGCGCTGCGGTATCTCTCGGAGTCGATCACGGCGCAAATCTCCACGGCGGACAGCTCCAACTGGCACATTTTGAACTTTGCCGAGCGCATAGCGCTGTCCGTCAAGCTCTCGCTATGCAAGCCGGACGACCTGCTCATCGGCGGCATCGTGGAGAACAGCGTGGTCGCCGGCCTCACGACGGCAACGCACCTCACGATGGGACTCCAGATCGGAGCCCGGCGGTCGCTGCAGAACCTGCTCCGGTACAACTCCGGGGACGACGGGATGCTGGTGCTTCTCGACGACCTGATGGACGTGCTGTCGAGCGTCACAAGCACCGGGAGACAAGACCCGTCACGCGAGGCGCCGTGGGCCACCGTCGCCACGTACAAGATCCTCCTCGCCATCTGGAGGCTCCTCCGCTGGGCGGCGGGGGAGACGCGGCGGAAAGCCGGGTCCTCCTCGCGGGCGACCGTCCGCGTCCGGTTCGAGGCCTCGACGATCATCTTCAACTCCATCCTGGAGATCCTTCAGCAGCAGGAGGAAGGGGGACAACAACTGGACGGAGGCCAGGCCCGGCGCGTCTCGGTTCGGGAGTCTGCCGCATTGGGCATGGCGCCGGAGGCGAGCGAGGCGCGGTTCGTGGAGACGGTGCTGCAGTTCTGGAAGGACAGGCCGGTGTGGCCTGTGGGATCCTTCATGACGACGGTGCTGGAAGAGGTCATCTCGGCTGGCGGCATGGTCTACCAGTGAAGGAGGGGGAGGAGATAGATGGACGCTGACTAGCGCGCGGTGGGAAGACCGCTTCTCCTGTCCAAGGGGACATGGTGGTGGTTCAGCGGAGCTCCGCCGCCTCCACCACATCCTTTTTCTTGAGCCGTATATCTTGACCGCAAAGATACGCATGGAGTGTGTCTTGAAGGGACAATCTGTGGCATTCCGAGGTTGCCGATTTGTTCCATTGTGTTTTCCGGAGAAGTCTGACTTGTGGCCCGGCGACTCACAGTCTCTTGAAACGACGCTGTCCACATTCCTTGATCAAAGACCACAGACAGTACTTGGCACGCGAAATGGCGGCTCCAGAGAGCTTTGGCTGGGTAATCACCGTCCCTCACCCTGGTTCTTTATCGCTGCTCCTTGCTCACCGGTGCTTTTCTAGTATGGCCTGGGGTCGATGGGTATCGGCATGGCGCTGAATCTGCAGAACCACCTCGCGTCCAACGGTCTGCCGCCTCTCCGGTACAGCAACCGGACGCTTTCCCGAGGGGACGGCCTCCAGGAGGCCGGCGGTCTCCCGGAACGGGACTTTGAGACTCTCGTACTGAAGTCGACAGTGGTTTTTACAATGGTTCGTGATGCCACAATCTGCCCCCACGGGTTGTCTTTGACGAACTGGGATTAAAGGCGGCTGAATGTCCGCAGATTTCAAACGACGAGGTGCTAGACACCCTCGTCTCGAAAGCCCTGGACGCGTGGGGCCGCGCGCTGCTCGAAGGCAAGATCTGGGTCGACACCTCGACCGTCCACCCGGACACCGCGGCGAGGTGCTCCGAGCGCCTCGCCCAGGCGGGTGTTACGTTCATCGCGTCGCCCGTCTTCGGGGCCAGCCCCATGGCCGCCGCCGGAAAGCTCATCTTCGCCATGGCCGGGCCGTCGACGGCGATCGAGAGGGTGAGGCCCTACGTTATCGACGTCATGGGCAGAAGCATCATCGATATGGGCGAAGACGTCCGCAAGTCAAGCCTGCTCAAGATATCAGGGTGAGCAAGCGGCCCTTTTCAGAAGTTCAATCTTGGCCCTCCCCCCGAAATCGGATGCGCCGCTAACACCCCCCATTTCCCCCCTTGCCAGGAACATCTTCGTCATTGGCTTCCAGGAGCTGACCGCAGAGGCCCAAGTCTTTGCCGAGAAGACGGGCCTCGGCACCCGCCAGATGGAGCAGTTCATCCACGACATGTACGGACCGGTCATCGAGAGCTACTCGAAGCGGATGACATCGGGCGCATACGCGCCACCCCTGGGGACGCCCCCCGGCTTCGCCGTCTCCCTCGCGGCCAAAGACGCCGGACACGCGGTGAGGATTGCAGAAGAGCACGGCACGCGGATCCCGACCATCGAGACGGCGTTGGCTCGCATGGAGGCGGCAAGGAGGTTCGCGGGGGAGTCGCTGGACAGTTCGTCCATCTATGGATCGGCGCGGCTGGAGGCCGGACTGCCATTTTGGAATGAGAACAGCAGGCAGACTAATTGAAAGAATTATGAGACCTTGAACTGAATTTCTATATAAGAATGAGTAAATGACAACCCCTGTTCACACTACAACCGGTACGTGATAAGTGTTCTGTTGCACACATCTTCAACACAGTCTCCGAAAGTGTGGTGTATCTTCACAGCTTGAAAGTTCTGATGGCCAAACATGAGTCTATGGCAGCACATCCATCGGAACTGGGTTCTCGTCCGATACCAACGCTCATGACTCGAACGTGCTTGTGATGTACTTCGTATAGGGGGGCCTGGCCTCAACGACAACACCCTGAATCCGGGGTGAAGGCAACGGGGCTCCACCGGCGGGTCCGTCGATAAATGCCATGTTATCTGACATCAAGACCAGAAGGGAGGGCAGCCAACCGGTGGTAGCCTGTAGGAACTATTGGGTGGCTCGGAGATAGCGGGCAACGGCACTCGACCGGGATAGGGGTGTCTTACATATTGCCTCCCGACAGACATACCCCAAGATTGCGGAGTTGTCTCCCGAGTCGCAGACTTGCGTCCAAACCTCAAAATGCGGGGGCGGAGCTCCGTCGACCTGCATGAGATGGGCGTGGATCCGAGAGATAGCAGCAGCATGACCCCATTTTGGAGTGGGAATCTCCCTATCTCAACGATAGCCGGCCAAGCCACGCTTTTTGTCAACTGAGGATGCCGGCGTATGACCGCACCAAAGGCAACCCCTTCCCCCCTTTGTGCCAATGGCAACTGATACCAGCTTCCATCGAGGCGTGAGAGCCCCTTGAACCGCAGATACAACACGGCGCGAAACAGGTATAAACTCTGAGGCGTCCCGGCAAGAACTTGAGACCGTGCAAGCCTTTGACTCACATCAGGCTGGTATTGTTGACCTGGACTTCATCGATATATTTCTCTTAATAGCTGCGGACTTTTGTCGTTTATATCCTTGCCAGGATCTGTTACCGCTATAGGTATATCCACGGGACACCGCATTATCCAGCTAGTCGACACTCTTCGAGGCCGTCTCTCATTCATCATCTCATCATCTTGTCCTCTACCTTCACAAAGACCAAGCATGTCTTCAGAAACCAACAAGAAGACGGCTCAGCCAGACGGCGGAGACGTCATCCGGACACAGACCGACTTCGAGGACGGCAGCATGGAGAAGCTCAAGCACGGGGAAGTCGACCCGGCCCTCGCCTTCGTCAACGGCGAGCAGGTCGTGTTCACGCCCGAGGAGGAGAAGCAGGTCCTGTGGAAGATCGACAAGGCCATCCTGCCGCTCCTGATGTGGATCTACGCCCTGCAGTTCGCCGACAAGACGTCCCTCAACTACGCCTCCCTCATGGGCATCCGCGAGGACACCAAGCTGGACCCGACGAGCCAGCAGTACAGCTGGGCGTCCAGCATCTTTTACGCCGGTTACCTTTTGTGGGAGTGAGTTGATTTTCTTCATTCCGGGGTTCTCGCCCTTCCGTCTTATATACACAAAAAAGAAGAACAACACCCATGCTAATGACTTGAAACCCTCCCCCCCAAAAAAGGTTCCCCACGACGTACCTCCTCCGACGTCTCCCGCTCGGGAAATACACGTCGGCCAACATCATCCTCTGGGGCGTCGTCCTGATATGCCACGTCTTCGCCTTCAACTACGCCGGCCTCCTCTCGGTCCGCTTCTTCCTCGGCGCCCTCGAGGCCACCGTGACGCCGGCCTTTGTCATCCTGACGTCGGCCTGGTACAAGCAGAACGAGCAGGCCAAGCGCATGGGCTACTGGCTCAGCTGCAACGGCGTCGCGCTCCTGACGCTGGGCCCCATCGCCTACGGCCTCTCGGGCGCGCACAACACGGTCCTGGCGACGTGGAAGGTCCTCTACCTCGTGCTGGGCCTGCCGACCGTCGTCACGGGCGTCTACTGCTGGTGGTTCATGCCGGACAACCAGACCAACGCCAAATTCCTCACCCACCGCGAGAAGTCCATCGCCATCGAGCGCATCCGCGGCAACTTCCAGGGCATCGGCAGCCGCCGGTGGAAGTGGGACCAGTTCCGCGAGGCCTTCCGGGACCCGCGGACCTACCTCTACGTGCTCTTTTCGCTGCTGATGAACATCCCCAACGGCGGCATCACCGCCTTCGGATCCATCATCATCAACTCCTTCGGCTTCAGCCCGCGCCTGTCGCTGCTGCTCAACATGCCCACCGGCGTCGTCGACATCGCCTGCAAGCTGCTCTTCACCTACCTCTCGGACCGGCTCATGGACCGCTCCCTCTTCGCCTTCGTCGCCATCCTCATCCCCATGGTCGGCGGCATCATGATGATCGCCATCCCGCTCTCGGCGCAGGGCGCGCTGCTCGTGGGCTACTACCTCATCGGCGCCGCCGGATCCTCGTGGTGCCTCGTCATGGTCATGATCTCCAACAACACGCTCGGCTACACCAAGAAGGCCACCGTCAACGGCCTGCAGATCCTCGCCTACGGCGCCGGCAACTGGATCGGCCCGCAGACGTTCCGCTCCAACGAGGCGCCCAACTACCACAACGGCAAGCTGATGGTGGCCATCATGTACGGCCTCGCCGCGTGCACCATCGTCGCCATCCGCCTCGTTAACATCTGGGAGAACAGGCGGCGGGACAAGAAGGCCGTCGAGGAGCCCGAGACGTCCACGGCCGGGACCGAGTTTCTGGATCTGACGGACTTTGAGCAGCCCAACTTCCGTTACGTGCTTTGATGAGTTGAGGGGGGGGGTGGAGGTGAGAGTAGACAGGATTGGTGGGTGGACATTTTGGTTTGGGAAGACGTCTTGTATTTTTCCGTGTGTTTTAGCTAAAAGATACCTACGGTCTGAGCTGGAACATAATTTGTACATCAAACTGGTAGAAAAGATGAAGACATAATTTACGAAGTTGATATTTGTCTTGTTGTACGGACGTGGGGTTTGCCACGGCATTTCGAGAGGTATGGGTCTTGCACGGTTTGACTTACAACGTTTTGCCTACGTCAAATCGTTCAACAACTTTGCTTACTAGTTTTGTCTCGTGACCTTGTATTTCGGGCCTGCTCCAGTCGAAGGTGCTGCGTGTAGTACAATTTTGCCAATATCTTCGTAGGAAAGGACGAGTGATTCAACATACGAATACATGTCGTGGGCGACCCCAAAGTCTACCTCTCAGTGAAAACCAAGATGGGATCTCGAAATATGTCGGACCCGAATGGTAATAGTCTCTCCCTCCCTCTGTCCCTCTCTCTCTCTCTCTCTCTCTCTCTCTCTCTCTCTCTCTCAGAGCATGAGGGCAATACAAAGGCTCGGAGTCTCTCACATCCTGTAACATGTCTACAGTTACATTGGAAGCCACTCCGTATAAGGATTTGATCTTTTTTGAATTCTGATGGAAAGGAGAAATGAAACATGAAGAATGATATATACAACATTAACCCAGATCTAAAGCCATCTATTTGTTCATGATAAACGCCTCAAAGTCCTCGTCCGGCAACGCCGGCTGCTCGTCCACGCCGTCGAGCAGCCCCAGGTACCACGACAGGTCCCTCCCGTCCGTCTCGCGCTGCGCGAAGCCGTTGCCCCAGTACCCGAACCGGTTGGCCGTCGTGTACCGGAGCTCGTAGTCCTCCCAGCGCGGAGTGGCGACGGTCTCGAAGAACTGGATGCGCGAGCCGGGCCACATCATCGGCTCGCCGTCGACGGTGCCCTGCTTGAACCAGGACCGGCAGGGGGACGTCCACGCCGTGCGCGGGAGGAAGCGGCGCCGGTGCTCGGCGAAGTCGTCGACGGCCGCCTGCTTCGGGCAGAAGGACGCGATCTCCTCCTCGGACATCTTGCGCAGCATCTGCATCACGTACCGCGCCACCGTCTCCGTGATGGGCAGGAAGCTGCCGTGGCCATAGGGGCCGAACGGGCCGTTGAAGACTGGGGGTTGATGAGTTAGAAGGGGGCACACTTTCCGTTAGGTTGGAGATGCCGCGGCGGCGTAGTATGACTTACTGACGTAGTTCGGCATGTTGGCGACCGCCAGAGAGAGGTATGTGTTGGGCACGTCGCGCCAGTACTCGCTGAGACTGACGCCGTTGCGTCCGATCGTCGGGTAGTGCGGCCTCCAGCTGACGTCGAAGCCGGTGGCGCAGATGATGATGTCGAACTCGTGCTCCTTTCCGTCCGCCGTCTTGATGCCTTTCGGGGTCATCTCCTGGATGCTCGAAGAGACGACGGTCACGTTGTCCTCGCACAGCGCCTCGAGGTACCCGTTCCCGGGGGTCGGTCTTCGGCAGCCGACGGCGAAGTCCTTGGGGATGATGAGGTCCTGGAGGTCGGGTCTGCCGGCGAGCTTGCTGCGCATGTCCTTTTCCGCAAACTGAGGGGTGGTGGTGTCTGTGTAAGCGCGAGTTCAAGAGAGAGAGAGAGATTGGAGAGACTGTTGGCTTACTGCTTTGGCCTCGGCCTGCTCCTTGGACCCGTTCAGGATGAAGCGGAAGCGGGAGTTGAGCTCGGACTCGATCTTCTTCCTGTAGGCGAGGTACTTTTTGGGGTCATTCCGGAGAATCTCGTGCTGTTCTTCGGTATCTGTAGTTTCCCACGGGGTCAACGATAGTTCGTCAAGGGCCGCCAGGGATGTCTGTCTGCAGGGCCTACTTACACTCGAAGTTGCCGCCATTCTTCCCGGCGAAGCGCTGGCCGAAGCCGCCGACGACCCACGACGAGCTGCGGATGAAACAGCTCATGGTACCGACGACTAGTTGCTGTCAGTTTGCGGGATCGAATTCCGTGACGGAGACGATATGACAACGTACTGGGCTGGATGCTCGGGACGATCTGGACCGCCGAAGAGCCGGAGCCGATGACGCCGACCCTCTTGCCCTTGAGGTCGACGGTGTTGTCCCAGTTGGCGCTGTGCATCATCGTTCCCTTGAACGTCTCTCTGCCCTTGATCGCGGGCCATTTCCATTTGCTGTGGTGTGGGTATTAGCCGGCGCCAGCCACACGACTGGACATAGGAGAGAGAGAGATGGGGGCGGAGGAAGGGAGAACCTACTTGAGAACGCCGCTCGCGTTGACAAAGACGTCTGCCTTGTCCTCGAACGTGGTGCCGTCCTGCCTCTGGACGCGGACGTGCCACTTTTGCTCCTCTTCATCCCAGAACGCTCCCGTTACCGTGTGGTTGAGGCGCATGTACTTGTTCAGGTCGTACTTCTCCGCGACATCCTTGAAGTACTGCAGGATCTCAGGGGCGCTCGAGTAGCTTCATGAGGGGGAAGAGGTCGTCTCCATCAGCTCCTGAACCGTGAGAGACATTGTTTTTCCGGGAACCATTTCAAACTCACAACTTGGACCAGTTGGGGGACGGCGCCCAGGAGAACTGGTAGTTGACCGAGGGGATGTCGCAGCCGCAGCCGGGGTAGCGGTTCTCGTACCAGGTGCCGCCGATGGACGGGTTCTTCTCGTAGCAGACGAGCTCCAGGTCGAGGGTCCGGCAGGTGTCGATCTCGTGGGCCAGGTTGAGGGCGCTGGCGCCGCCGCCGAGGCACACGACGCGGAGCTTTCGCCCGCTGCGGCTCGCCTTCTCCAGGATTTGGTAACCCGTCTTGGCCGGGGGTGCGGGGAGAGAACCCATGTCTGCGGTGCGATGCTGGTAATGGCCGGGGTGTGTGAGTCTATGGGTTGGAGAGTCGAGGGGTTAAGGAGTATTCTTGGAAGGTTGCTAGGGGGGGGGGGCAACAAAGGTTGAGGGAACCAGATCAAAGTATTATTATGAGTCTCAAGCGCCTCTCAATATGGGATTCAGACTAATCCGGACTCGGGTTCTTATATGACAACTTTGAGTTTCACGGTGAGATGAACAGGTCCGAGAATCACCAACGCGCGGCTCGGTCCCGATGCCTCCAGCTGATCAGCGGAGCTCCGCTCTTCATGCTCCATGATGGTGTGGGTTGTTGGGATCAACCGTCCTCCCGCATGGCGTCCCTGTTGCCCGCGGCATTCACTCCGCCTCCGCCTCCGCCTCCGCCGATAGCTCTCTCATGCGGCTGACACACTCTCGTCTGCGCGTGCGTGCGATTGCTTATCGGGAATCAAAACGCGGGGTAACAGTGGCTAAACGATACCGAGGCGGGCTCTCTTGGATGCATGGAACGAGGGGCCCAACCCGGGTGAATTGTCCTCGGGCGTTCGGCCACATACTGTGTAGAGAGCTGCGATTCATGTGCGGCGCAGAGAAACTTTGACGATGGAGAGTCAAGACCCTGTTTTTTTTTTCTCTTCTTTTTTTTTACTTCTCCGTGACAAGGGGGTGATGCGAACGGAAACTATAAAGTTCATACGATTGGGCTGAGAACTAGCCCTTACACATCACCCGGGTTGTTATTGTCGTTGAGAGCCCACGAAAACAATGCTTGTTTCTGCTCGGTGACCTATCCGCCGGATATACTGCTGAAGCTGGTTGAAAGGAACAAAGGGAAGGGCTGGTAAACTGCGACATTGAGACCAACACGACAATCAAATTACAAAGTATTAAGGAGGATGGATGTAGCCACATCAGCGTCTGCAATCCCCAACTTTCAAACCCACTGTGGCTGACCAGGATATGTTCACAAAAAGCTTACACAGTTTTCGTTCTTGTTCAACAAGAAGAAAAAAGTTTAATTTTTTTTGAGATAACAATCACAGAAAGGCCTAGGATCGTCGTTGGTATTATTCAACTCAGACACGTCCATCACTCACGTCAACGATGCATCGTCAGGTCTCGGTGGGCAGCTTCATGAGCATTTGTTTTTTCCCTCTTTCACGATGAATAGAATATTAAGAGGTGTCTCCTAGCAAAAGAAGAATAGAAGACCCTCGAATGAATGTAGTGATTTGCACCCGAGTCCGTTCAGCCGGCTTCGACAGCCGGACAAACCGCCTCTCGAGTTACAATAACAACAACTCAACGACAAGCCGTCAACCCCCCCCCCCCCCCCCCTTGAATCAAATCTCAACCTCAATACCGCAGACCGGATTTCCATTCCCCTTCTGCACCCTGGCCCCCTCTCCCTCGCCCTTAAACCGGCAGATACGACAAGTCGAACTGGAAGGGGCACTTGACCATGGTGCAGATGCACCCGCTGCCCTTGGGCACCGCCTTGCACCGCATCGCCGGCACGGACACGTCGCAGCAGCAGCACTGCTCCTGGGTCGCCGGGTCGTGCGGGCAAGCGATGGCCGGCACGGCGCAGACGCCGGCGGGCGGCACGCGGCAGATGTAGTTGGGCCCCGGGTTCTGCAGGTCGCAGGAGCAGCAGTCGGCCTTGGGCTCGTCGGCGGCCTGGCGGGCGAGGGGGGACGCCGGCGAGGCGGCGGCGGTGGAGGCGAGGGCGGCTGCGATGGCGAGGAGGATGGTCTTGGTGTTGAGCTGCATTATGTCGGTGTTGTTGGTTGGTGTTGAGGCTTGGGAATTTGGTTATAAGAGTGTATATTATGAGTTCTTGTGGGTAGGTCGTGATGTGTGATTTTTTAATAGGATCAAGGCTGTGTTGTGTAACTTGTCGCTTGTTGCTGTGTTTATGAATCTACTGTCAACTCGAGTTCGTGGACAACTTCCTGATGTCTTATATAGACTCGTTCCCAGGCAGTGTCCTCGTACTACTCGTTCCCACGTTCGTGAGTAAGCCGGACCCCGACACCGATTCACAACGATGACAACATCGCGCCCTAACCAGACCCAAGAATGTTACTGGTCGGATACAACATCAACTAGTCGCCCGCCTCCAACGTAGGCTCGTATACCCCCTATGCAAGGAGAGACAGACAGACAAAAAGGGAAATGTGAAGTTTTTTTTTTAAACAAAATTGAAAAAACAAAACTCGCTGAAGAGAGACACAAAACGTGTCGTAGGACACGCAAAAAGACCCTGTGACCACAGCCACCGCGTGGCATCCAGCCCACGGCAAAGCCCTCGGGCGAAACGAAAAATGTGCCCCCGACGGGAAATGGCGCGGGCGGCTGACAGACAAGACACCCACACCGGGCCGCCGTCGCCGATCACATCGCACACACAAACCTCCCCCGCCGTTCGCAGCCGAAGAGGAAGAAAAGCGTCCCCCGGATCCGCGTGCTCTTTCCCCCGTCTCCGCCCCGCCGCCATGATCTCAGGCACTGGCGAGAGAGAGAGAGAGAGAGAGAGCATCAAGCGAGCGAGACCAGTGCTCTTCCAGATACAGTGGCAAAGGCCGGGATGAGGAAGGGGGGGGGAGGGGACGGGAGGGGAGGGGACGGGGGCTCTGCCGCTTCCTATGCTCTCGAAACCTCTCACGAGTTCTCTAACCTCATCCGAAGAAAGAAAAAAGCCAACTGGCTTCGCCCAGAAACACCGTCAAGAGACACGCAACTCGCTGTGTACCCCGTCCTGCCCGCATGACCATTCTCCCCCCCGCTCCTCTCCACGTTCCACCGGAAGAAAGGGCCGACCACAGGGCTGACATGTCTCACCCGGCCGCGTCCCTTCGTTGAGGGGGAGGTAGGGGAGGACGGAAGCCGCTTGGATTAAAGAGGCAATTTGCTGTATACGGTCTCACCGGGTGTGGTAAGAGGCGCTTCCCTTCGAAGGATGGTGATCTTGGGGAAGGGGACAGTGTCCGTATAGTCAGTGGCTAATCAAGTCCCCCCGTCAAGACTTCAGCTGTCATCGGCCTTCCATCGGGTTTACGTCCACGGCCAAAGGGTTCTTGTGTCCCCCGGAACATAGACTTGTTCACATCTGCGCCCCGGACATCTTGGAAGAGGAGGGGGGGAGGGGGGGCTTTGAATCTAGTTCTCGCCCGGCTGGACGGACTCTAGCCAACAAGCTAAACTTCCCTCCCAATTTACAGAGAATCCCTAGCGATGTGTAGAAAAAAAAACGAAAAAAAAAACGCGGGTCTTCAGGAGGCGGCGCGGGCGTCCTGGGCAGACGTTACAATGACGCCCGCCCGCTCGTCGTGGTCACCGGATCCGGCGACTTTTTTTTTTTTTTTTTTTTTTTTTTTAACACGGTAAGTATTCCAGCCACTTCTGCTAAGAAGGGACATACATACACATTGCACATCCACCGGGGAGGGGGGCGCGTCGCGGTGCGTTCCTAATCGCCCGGAATGGGACACATCTCACCTGCCTCTGCTTACCCCATCTTTCTTGACCCGGACGGCAACGTTTCTATATGCGGACCACACACCAGTCTCGGGTTGAGTGAGCGAGTGAGTTGGTTCGTCCGGAGGAGGGTAGGTCATCTAACTTTGTACGTCGTGGGGCCGGGCGAGTCTGTTCGTCAGCCCTCAGGATGTGGTCGGGAGCTGTGATGCTGACAGCGAAAGCGAGCGAGGTCGGCCGGCCGGACAGGGCCTGACTTACTCGGTAATTGGACCTCCTTCGTCTGTAAGAGAATGGCGAGACGTATGTGTGTGTGTGTGTGTGTGTGTTTGTACCAGATGGCGGTGCGAGCGAGGGCTGTGCAAAAAAGGTTGATATATGAGCCGTCATCTCAGGTTCGTCTCAGTCTCATCACCACCCTTGGGTTTTCGATTCACTTTCGCCAAGAAAGACGCCAAGGATACCAAATCAAGTGTTTAGATGTCACAAAATGTGTCAAGGTTGTCAAAAAAGGTGACATCAAGATTGTAGGAGCAACTTTTTTTTTTCATTCTTTCGACCCTTGCGTTCAGGGCCTTCCAAAGGAGACTACATTGGTGGCGAAGCAACATGAACTTTGTCTGTGGTGATTTGGTTTGTTTTTTTCTCGTGATCTCATTTCCCGTTTCCGATGATTCCGATCCGACTGTGATCCGCGCAAAAACCGTTTTTGAGACTTTGAAAAAAAAAAAAGAGGAACAAGACGAAGGATGGAGAACCAAAATAAAATGTTTCGCGCCATAAAAGTTGCTTTGAGACTCGGCCCAAGCCCCCTCTCCCGAATGGTAGAAAGCTCTCCTCTTCCCGTTGACATGAAAAAAAAAATGCGGGATATAAAATCAAATAAGAGGGTTTTTTCTTCGAAAGGGGGGAAGTATGTCCACTCCACCCTCCTCTCGTAAACCATCCATCCATCTGCGTTTGGGTGAGACTGCGTAATTCAATCCGACTTCCGCCTTTCAACTTTCCACCGGACCAGGGTATGTAAACGTAACAAAGAGGCTTCGGACAAGGGTTCTTGGGAGGTATTCTCGTGCCAAAGAGCATTGTGATAAAAGATAAAAAAGAGAATGCAGGTAGAATCAAATACGAACCAAGGGGGAGGGGAGAGAGGTTCTTGTTGTAACCCGGTTTCTCACCACTCACACCACCCCCTCCACACTTATTTTCCCTTTAGTTTCATGTGTGGAAACTGTTTGGTTGGTTGGCGGAAAATAAAATAAAACACGCTTCGTAAGACGACAACTGTTGGTACACGCGCCAGGGGAAATTGGCCTCTTCTCTTCCTCTTCATTGTCGATTGCCTCTTCAGTTGGGCATGCGCAGGATGGGGTAAAGCGGCGCCGCCGGGCCGGGCTTCGCGTCCACCTCCATGGGCTCGGGAGACTTGAGGCGGCTGGCCTCTGGGGACTTGGCCGCCTCTTGCTGCTGCTGCTGCTGCTGCTGCTCGGTGGGCTCCTCCGAGTACTCTCTGCGGTCGATGCGGTCGCGGATGTACTCGCGAAGGGCCTCGATGGTGCGCATGTTCTCGAGCCACTGGTCGTACTTCTCCTCGCGCTCGCGGGCGCCCTCGCTCGTGTCGGACTCGGAAGAAGGGGAGCCGATAGACGAGGCGACGGACTCGGCCTTGGGCGTCGTGACGCCCGACGAGTCGTCCATGATGAGCGGTGAGCGGGGCGACGACGGGGCGGCGCGCTGGAGCATGCCTCCCGAGTAGCGGCGACGCTCGTTGGTGTCGAAGCTGGGGCCGAGGGTCGAGGCGGTGGACTGGCCCGGGAAGACGGAGCTGACGGCGGGCAGGTTGGGGTACATGACGGACGAGGCGGTGGAGGCGTGTCTCGACTGGGGAGACATGCCCGAGGAAGAGGGACTGGGCGAGTGGCCAGAGGTGTAGGACATGGTGCTCGACGGGGGCGTGACGGCCGGGGTTCCTGTGGAGGAGACGGCCGTCAGGGGCGAGGCCATGTGGGCGGCGGAGACAGCGTGGTAGGCATCCTGGGACATGGGCAGGCCGGCGTGGGAGCCGCGGTGGGCGGCGCCCGGGGGCGAGGGGCTGTGGCGCAGATCGAACGTGTTCTGGCCGTGGATGTGGATGCCCTGGGTGGCCTGGTTGGCGTTCTCGTAGACGGTGCTCTGCATCTGCTCCAGGATCTGGTCGATCTGGACGAGGTCGTTCTTGGTGCGGGCGTTGGGCATGGGCGGCAGGTAGTACTGCTGGGTAAGGGGCCCGGGGCCCGAAGGGGCGCCTTGGACGTGCTGCTGCTGGTGGTGCTGGTGCTGCTGGTGGTGCTGCTGCTGGACGTGATGCTGCTGGTGATGCTGCTGCTGGTGGTGAGGCGGCGGCGGGGCAGACATGTAGTCGGAGCCGGGCATGGGGCCGGTGTGGAGGCCGAGGGCGCCGTGGAGAGGGAGGAGAGAGCGGCCGACCTGCTGGTACGAGGTGGGGTCGACCTGGCGGCGCTTGGCGTGAGCGAAGAAGTCGTCGACCATGTCAAAGGCGCGTTTGCGGTTGTCGTAAGGGGCGTGGTGGTGGCCGATGTACTCGGTCCGGGGAGGGTTCAGGGGTTGTTGGTTGAAGTACAGTCCATAGTTGGTAGATGGTTGGGGTGCATAGTAGCTAGCATGCCCAGCCTGGTGTGCGAAGGCGGCCGAGTTAGTCCGAATGTGGCCATTATGATCATAGTAGCTAGAAGAAGCTGGAGGCAAATTAGCCTCTAGTTGGGAGAAAATAGAGGACATTGGCTACTGGAAAGGAAGAGTATGTGGGGGGAGGAGGGGAGGAGGGGAGGAGGGGAGAAGGAGTACAAGAGGCGGAGTGCGCAAACGTGAGCTTCTACATACCTTTGCCGGGCTGCGCCCTGTAGCCGTTGAGGCCCTGGTCTTGCGGCGAGCGGACGAGAACCGAATCGTCGGCGTGGGTCTAAGAGAATGCGTGAGTTTGGTGTCTCTTGTCGTGGTTTGAGGGGAGCAGACTTACCTTGACGTGCTTCTTCAGGTCCTGGGGCCGCTTGAACGACTTGCCGCAGAACTCGCACTTGTGAGGCTTGAGCGGGACGTGGACGCGGATGTGCGAGGTGATGTGGTCACGCTTGACGGTGGTGGTCCGGCACGAGTTCCACTGGCATGTCAGGTTGAGGTTGTTGGTGCTCTTGCGGCCTACATGGCGCTCGCAGATGTGCTCCTGGGGGAGAATTAGCCGACCCGTTATGCGCGAGTGTAGGAATGTAGGCCAAGACTTACGTAGAGGGCCTCGGGCGAGACAAATTTGAGGTTGCAGGCGTTCCACTTGCAGATGAGGTTGTCCTCGGCGCTGGTGCTGTTGGCCGACTGCGACGTGTTGCTGGTGGTTGTCGAGGGGGCGGGCGTGCTGCTCTTGGGCGAGTTGCTCGCCGAGCTGTCGTTCTCTTGCTTTGAGGACATGATGTGTGTGTGTGTGTGTGTGTGTGTGTGAGTGAGTTTGAGATTGGCCGGGTCCCGGAATGGTATGGGAACACCGGTGGTGTTATATGAATTTGGAGCGTGTGATATGTGTGTATAAGTGAAGAGTGGGGGTGTAGTCTTCTTCAGTGACGATAGGTGTAGATGATGGAGTGCCGAAAATAGGCGACGAGGGTAAATACTTTGGATAAGTAAGGCAAACGACGGGAACGGGGGGCAGGATGAGGAGGGAGACGGTCATCAATGCTTTTATGTTTTTCTTCCTCTCTGTTTGTCTGCAGCCGCGAGTCTCGAGAATCGATCAGTCTGATCCGGGGGGGGGGGAGGGGTGGGCTTGATCGATTGGGCTTGTCTCTTTATTCATGAATCACATTTCCTCTCCGCTCTTCCTACCCTCCCAAGAGCCTTGGCATGTCTTGGCGTGGTCTTGGCGACCGGGGGGCTTGTGTGATCCGTAGGCGTGTGATTGGTCAGTTTTGGGGAGGGCTGCCGAGCAGATGTCACGGGTAGCGAGTAGGTACAAGGCAGTGTCGGCGGCCGAGACTCTGTGGGCACTGTGAAAGAAAGACACCAAAACGACAAGGAAATATTGGGCTAAATCCCGTGACACAGTGCTCGTCGACTATCATCAATCCCGCGACACACTGTCTTTTTTCCGGTACCTTGCCAGCACCGCAACATCCGGGCGCATACAATGCCAAGACCTTTGGCTGTCTTGGAATGTCTTGGCAAATCTCCAGTCTTGACCTGCTTCTCTCCCTTGGCCGAGACCTTGGCACTCGCCCTTGGCGCCCATTTTGCCTCGTCCTGCGCGCACCCGTTTCCATTTCCCATTTGTTGTCAATTATCCATCATCCATACGAAGTATACGTATACACGCACTCCATACTGAGCCTTGACACTCAATCGGGGAACGCCCCCCCTTCTCCTCAAGCGCGTTTGTCGTCTCCATCCATCCGTGGGCTGCCATGAATGAACAGTATCCATTCCCATCCGTCACAGTAGCATCCCGAGATCACTGATTATTTCCATCCTCCGTGTCGTCCGAAGACAAGGCCCGCGACCGTCTCAGATGTGGGCAAGAAGGAACTGTTGTTTCCAGCAGAGTGTAAAAAATGAGCCGATTATTTTTGGGCGATGAGTGTGGGTGACCGGACGGCTCCCAGACCGTTGCGCCTCCCCCCCATTTCCTTTGCCCAGAGAAGACAGGTACCGTTGTACCTGATGTCACAGGACCAAAAGGCCCAAAAGGCAAGCAAACATCCTGTCGTGTATTACTCTACACACACAGCACACGCGGTTCAGAAATGGGACGATGGACATGGACTGAGGACGTGGGAATGCTGGGCAGGGAAAGAGCGGGGGGGGGGGGGGGGGGGGGGAGAGACGCCCAGAGGGGGACAAGAAGCGACAAGCCTTCCAAGCCTTTTCCTGGGTGCCAAGACCCCCTTTGGGGCCAAGAGTCCGACAAGAAAAGCGAATCAAACACGGGGGGGAGCAGCAGCAGCTAGGGGGGGAACACGGCGGCCTCGGGCGCTCCGATAAGCGCATACCCCATAACTCCATAAAAGGTGACGGTGACTGGTGACGAGGAGGACAGGTAGGAGTGGGACCATTCCCCCCCCCATAAGCCCCCAAGCCTCCAAGACGAACAGATGCAGCCCGCTCGTCATTCCGCGCTGGCACGACTGGGCAATGGTGGGGCCATGTGCTTAACCGATCCCCCCCTTTTCCTTAATATGCTTGGGCAGGTGACTGACGGCAAAGTTGCCCAACAGCGAAAAGAAGCTTTCCGCTCCTCTCTTCTTGGCCTCTCCGCCGCAGCCAAGACCGCCAAGCCCTTAGCGCCAAGGGCTACGCGCAAGCAAAATTGCCATTTTGCCTGCGGTCGGTGCCCGCATTGTCCGCGCTGCCTCTGCCCCCCTTGCCCCCCTCCCTCTCTTCCCCTTTGCGATGCCGTCCGTCGCCGTCTGTCGTCGCTCCTCTTTGGTCAGCGAGAATTCAAGAAGCCGTCCAAACCGGCTCGTCGCCAGAGTGTTGCGCAACACCGCCTGTTGCGGGCCCACGAAGGGAAGCCGACGTGCCGGCGAACACTGGGATTCGACATGGCCAAGGCCCAATGTTCAGGAAAAGAGGGGGGGAAACATGTTTCTTGTTGTTGTTGTTGTTGTATGTGGTGTGAGAGCAAATTGTGCGAATCGAATCGAGAGGAGAAAGCGTGTCCAAGAGTGAACTGGACAGTAGTAGGAAAGACAGTAGGAGACAGTAGGTAGACAAGCAGGCAGTGGACACGCGCAACAGTCGGGGTCCGGGGGTACGTACTGTCAAGGTGCAAATGCACCTAGGTAGGCAAGTAGGTAGGTATTTCTCTGTCCATCTCCAGGATCAGGAGCAGGAGCAGGCGCGAGGCACGTACCTACGACAGACACACTGCACACTCCATCTCTGGCAGGTCCGTACTCTGCACTCTATACCAATACCTCCTTCCTATCCGTCACTCTGTTCCTTCCCAGCCCTTCCCTGCCCTTTGCTGCCTGTATTCCCTCCACTGTCTTTGCCTGCCTCAGGACTGAGAGGTGCCAGCCATCCATCTTCTCTTCTCTCTCCTCTCATTTTGCCTCTCGCTGTCGCTTTCTTCGCCCGCCCGCCCGCCCGCACCAACACAGCCTTCTTCCCGTCCGAGCCTCTCGTCGATCCAGCGCGCATCCCACCACCCCGTCCATTACCTTAAAACATGGATCCAACGTGCCCGTTCGTACATCGTACACTAAAGACTAGGTGTATTCAGGTGGGCGGGTCGGCCTACCTTGGCAGTTCGACCCACGCTGACGGTACGCCGTCCGGCCGGTGTCAGAATCAATCCCTCCCGACTCTCTCGAGTTTGGCGTGAGAGGGTAGTCTCGAGTTCTTCTCTATCCCGAGTCGTTCTCGTCCTCGTCTTCGTAGCCGAATCGTCGATTCGTCCACCCTCACGACCACGACGCCAAGCTTCTTCGAACGAAGGGGGGAAGGGTCCCGAATCCCAATAGAACAATGAGCCGTCTCACAAACAAACCCCTGCCATGGCATCATCTCACAAACTCATCAACAACAATCCAGCGGGGGGCGCCAACGGGCACTGTGCGTTTGCTTCTGCTGAGATCCCTCTTCCAGGCTCTCCCAGGACTCGAGACCGGACTCGAGGCGGACGGGTCAATAACACAGGATACGATGTACAACCATCGCCAGCAAGCCCACCACCACCTCCTACCGACCAGCCAAACCTGACCATTTGCCGCTTCATCGCCCAGACGCCCAGCCAAGACAAAGCCTGGGCGGCCTTGGCTGCAGATACCAAGCACTACACCCAGCATGTATCCAGTCGCACCAGTCTTGCCTACCCTGCGGCCGCCGTTCAATGAGGCTGTGCAAGCAATGCCAAGACTTGCGAGGATGTCTGGTTTCGCCTTGGTTCAACTCTCTCTCTGTCTCTTTCACCGGGATGCTCACAGTCACACTCAATCGGAGTATGAGCAATCAAAACGAGGCCTTTCCATCTAGTCTTGGCGCTCTTGCTCTCGCACACTCGCCGCCACTTGTATTTCATTTGCGCGATTTGTGAGTTTGTTCGGGGGTTGGCCTCCCCTCCAGACTCGACACTTGAGACTGAATTCCCTATCTATCCCCGTCCAGTTTGACTTTGACCCTGACGCCCTCCATCCCCGCCCCCCCCCAAATCCGTCGTTGCTTGTCAAGTTGTCCCGCGCCATCACTGACAAGGTGGCTCAAAAAGAATTAAGGTTCCAGAAGGGAAAGGGATACCCGCACACTTTGTGTAGTCCTGCATAGGGCCCTTAGGATGGGTGGTCTACATCCTCCTCTCCCACGGCCTGTCTCATTGGTCGCGTTGTGGGATTCATCACCAACGCACCTTGAGCCACGATCCATGAGCCTGTCACGCCATGGAAATCGTACCAAGCTTTCCGGCAAAGTCTTGGGACCTCAAGACCCGAGCAAAAAAGCCAGCCTTGTGTCCCCCGCCGCCGTTGACAAAAGCAACACCATCGCTAGTTCACTGCCGGCGTCGCAATGATGCAATCCGTCCACACCTGGCCGCCTTTCCTCGTCTCGCCTCTCGCTCACGCTGAAGCCCACGACGTTTGGTCGTCGCTGTTACGGGCTTTTATCGAACCACCCATCCCGTTCACCCCCCCAGACGATCGCGACTACCCCGGCGGTTTGAGCATACATATGGCCCACCGTCAAGGTCGGGGGCCCAGATGCGGAGGATCGAACGGGGTGGCATGTGGTGCACTGGTGTCAGAGGGACCATATCGGCTACGTATCTCGGTGTTCGGACGCCCCGCCGACTTTGGGAAGGACTCTGCAAGCGGACCAGACAGCTCAAAAGGAGGATCGCCGCATTCCTGGCCCCGGCGGGTTCAAGCCAAGATGCCAACACCACTGCTGCAGAGTGGGCTTTGCTCCATTCTCATAGAACCCACGCGCTCTTGGCTGTCTCCCCCCTCACGAGCTCCAGACTGTCCAAGACCGTCTTGGCTCTGGACCAAGAGGCCCATTGGCATTGGCGCCGCCCCAGCACCATCTGCTGGAGCACTGTGAGCAGTTAGCAGCGAGAGAGCGCGTTGGCGAGAGTGAGCAGGGAATCACGTTGCTCAACCCCTCTTGGAAATCTCTCGGCGTCTTGGCCCCATCAGCCTGGGCGCTCTCCAGTTGGCCTTGGATTACATCAAGTCTCGGCGCCAATGGACTTATTGGCGGAGCCAAGACCACAGCCATCTTTCCCAATTTTATCACCCCTCCCTCCTTTCATTCATATTATCCAAATCCATCGGCAGTGCGATCATGGGCGATGCTCGGGCGCACTGCGGCAGGGGGAAGGGGGGATCGGAATGCTGATGCAATGCTGATGCTTCAGGTACCGACTTACTGGCCGACTGATCTCGAGACGCGATCACAGCACAGCGAGCGCAGTGCAATTTTCCCGGAAACATTCGAGGACGTATTGTAAGCGGACGATATGCAGCCGGAGCTTCTCCTCTCCAAGACGGCTAGGCCTTGCTGATTGGCCTTGGCCCCGTCTTGGCCGGGCGATTGTGACGATGATCAGGACGACGAGACAACCTTGGGGTTCCTGGGATTCTTGAGCACTGAACCGTTCTCTCCGGTATCCGGGCGCCGGTCTGCCGGAGAACAAGAAAGGGGGAGAAGCAATGGAGCCTTGATGTTAACTGGCGATTACCCGTGCCTACCGAGCGAAGACGGCGACTTTATGTCTCTTGGCGTTCTCCTGCCGGAGACGCATCCCCAATGAGCGTTATACGAAAATGAGAGCATTCTGGGTCGCCAAGCCCCTCGCCTTATTAATGTCGCTATGCTTCCACCTCGCGATGCCATTGGTGCTCATTATCGTTCACCTGCAGACAGCGGCTATGATCTTGAGAGTGAGCGAGCCAGCCCGGCGAGCTGCTGCGGTTCGCGTTAGTAGACGATGGCCTCAGGTGCTCGTCGTTGACGGTGACATACATCTCCCGCATGGCCGTGGCGCCAAAGATGCGCGGTTGCTCGAAATAGCTAGGATCCAGGAAGCCTGCTTGCATGTGTCGCGCAGTAAGAGGATGTTGCGTTTCCCAGCGGTTCAGTTCAGTCCAGCCCACTTGGGAGAAAGTAACTGTAACCCCCTTCTTCCCCTGATGGCAAGCTGTTTGTTTCCACTTCCACCTCCGCCTCCCCCTCCGTCTATTTCTGTTTCTGACCACTGCTATCCCATCGAAGCGATGGCCTTGGGCCTCTTTCCACCCCCCCCCCCCCCCCCCCCATATGAGGATCATGAACCCGGTGGCTCACACCCCATGACACAGACGCCAAGCGTACAGAGTTGCTTCGCTTTTCTCGACCCACGAAGTCGCCGCCAAGGGGGGGGAGTAAACTTCGCAACCGCGCCGCTCGAAATTTCCCTCAATCAGCGAGGTCGAAGTAAGACGCCCAATGGCGAAAAGAGCCGAACAGGATGCAGGCTGGGGGGATCCTTCTCACTATATGCCCCGTGTGTGCTGGCCAGCCGTCTGGATCTATGCTCCCTTTACGCGGAACAACAGATACCCTCTAGTGAGGCCTCCCGTTCTGGTAGTGTCGTTAGGTTGCAATCGGAGACTGTTATTTCGCATTTCCGAGGGGGCCGGAAGGACCTTGTTCGTGGCCAAGGAGCAAACAGTCTAGCCCCCCCGATCACACCGGCTGGATACAGCAAACCTTCTGGCTGCCGTGGCGGTGAACTGTTCCGAGCTGTTACTTTGGTTGCTACTATGCATCTCTAGGTGTGGCATTTCACCGCAGAGTTGGACACCCCCCTCGGCTATTGACCAAAAGGGAACGTGATGGTATGTTGTCGCTTAAGACAGCAGCTTCTACAAGTCGTGTTGCCGTGATGGAACGGCCAAGTCTCATAATAACAAACCTCCTAACGCGCCGGACGAGATCTTGACGTCAAGTCCGAGGCCATCACCATTATGCCAGAAGCGATTGTCATCCGGTGTCAGGATCAATTTGTACATACTGTTTAGTGAAGGCTCCCAACCCTTTCAATGTCCCCGAGGCAGGCTTCTTGATCACTGGCGTTTTCCGAGCACAAAAAAAGGTCTATACAGACCACGCGGCCGTGCCAATGTTATCTATCCATGACTAGCCGTGGTTCACGAGACTCTATCGCTTCTGCCACAACACTTTTCCTTCATCTGGCGGGCCACCGGCTTCCCTAGGTGCTCGATGCTCGGCGCACTCGTCAACTGCATCAATGTGGCGTCGACGCCGAAGACGCCGCGCCACCAATTGCGAATCTCAATCGTCATGAGCGAATCCATGCCGAAGGAAGCTGGCGGCGCCGAGATGGAGGTGTCGGTCTTTGCTCCCGTCTTCGTCCGCCATCATTAACGAGGTCAGCATACGCCGGGCAATCTCGCGAGCGAGGAACAGCCCGCTGACGGGGTTATCCAAGTTGGATGGCCGGTCACTAACGCGGCACACGAAGTTGCTCTAGACAGCCCGAGCCCGCGTCAGAACTGGACGAAGCTGTCGAGGAACGCGTTGGCCGCCGCATAGTTGGCCTGGCCAGCCCGCCCGGTCACGACTAACATACTCCCGATCAATACGAAGAAGTCTTCCCCGCCGTCGCCTCCGTTGCACAGGGCTCGATGCGGGTTCCATGTCCCGGCGATCCTAGGCGCCGCGGCCGCCTGCCACTCGATTACCGTTATTCTCGGCATTTCGACGTCGGCAAGGACCATGGCGAGGTGGACCAAGCCTCCGATTCTCGACAGCGATCTTGCCGATGTGCGTCCTCTTGGCGAAACACTGGAAAGCCTTCTGGATCTCCTTGCACGGGAATGCGCGCGAGGGCGTATTGGGAGTGAGCACCATACCTCGGTACAGATAGACGATGCGGTCCAGTAACTGCCTGATCTCTGCGCCGTCGAGGACGGCCAGTCGCGCCATGTCGATGCGGATGAAGGCGCGGTTATCGTCCAGAGGGTCCATGGCCAGCTTGCAACGCGCCGCGGCGTCCCGCTTGCCCAGCTCGATGAAGGTCCCGCCCGGCGCGACGCACCGCCAGGAGGTGTGCAGGAGTTCACCGGACAGCAAGTTCAGCACCACATCTACGCCCCGTCCCGCCGTGGCCGCCCTGAGACCGTCCGCAAACGACTCGTCGCGTGATTTGAAGATCCGGCTCGGCAGTTGGGGCGCGGTAAAAGGTCAAGCATGAAAGAAAGATCCTTGACGGACGAGGGGATCTAGACCAATGGATTGTATTATTGAAGCCGGCGGCGAGATCCTGGAATGCAAGAGAAGGAGGCGGTAGAGCAACCCAGTCCCAAAGGTGCGATGAATAAACAGAACATTTAATTGTTCCTCCCGCCGGCGGACCATCATCCTCGCCGTAGGATTAGCCAGGACCTCGAACCCCCACCGCACCGGCTGCGTCGGCGTCCCAGCCGAAAGCTTGAAGTCGTATTCGAGTAGAAAACGACAAAGAATAACCCTGACCCCGTTGACGCCGAAGGACCGACTGGGAAATGCGAACGTCCCATGGCCGAAACCCATGTGATCCGGGGATGTCGTGACCAGCGCTGCCGTATGCTCTTTGTAGGGGCCGCCCGCCGCATGCTCGTCTCTTGAAGAAGCGGTAGCCATAAAATGCCGCGGGATCTTCAAATTTCTCTGGGTCCCACATGAAGTGATAAGACACGGCAATGATGCTGTTCTTTGGGATGGAAAACACCGTTCTTGAAGACAACATCGTCCCGAGCAACACGCCCCATGGATACTAAGAAGCGGCCAGCGGGATTCCGGCTCTGTAAACCGTCCCCGGTCCATCGGAAATCTCGTCTGAATGGAGGTTCCCTGCACTCACTGATTGAAACGGGCTCGAGTCTTTGGCTTTCCTTTGAAACGCTGTCCAGCAACTGCAGGTCGTTCGGCGTTGTTGCCTTGCTCCACCTCCTCGGGCCAAGGGTTTCTCGCATCTCCTCCCTCAGCGGTCGGAGAAGAAGCTGATGATGCTGACACAAATCCGCCAGGAGCTGGGCAACGAGGTTACCGCTGGGTTGCATCGCCGTCAACGACAGAGCAAGCTGTAGCGCCGTGGCATCATAGCCAATGCTCCTTCAAGGCGGCGTTCGACTTGGCGAAATAGGTCACCGTGATGTCGAGCCACGCCGGGTCGCGACTGAGTTCCGGGCCGACAAAGATAAGTGGCGTGACGCGTGCAATGATTTGAATCAATGTCGGCCGGAGCTCCGCCTCGAGCCAGTCTGCACGTGTGGGTATGGTCAGTCTTGAGAAGATGATTGAAACCGCCGTCGTGATCAGGACCACGGCAGACACCATCCACCTAGCACTCACCAGCGTCTTGGTTTGGCTGATCCGCGTCGCCGCAACGAACCCCCAAAGTACACAGTTTCGAAGACCATATGTGGTTATCGTCACGCAGACTACTTGCTTCCTATTGACGGCTTGGTGTTTTGTTGATTTCTGGGTTCCCTATCGTGACTATGATGTAGACGAACGACTAACGAGCTTTGGTCCATTGCCGTGCACCTTACATTGAAGTTGCACTCGGAGGAGGCCTGGACTGTGGCTGGCTCCCTACGGTGATCCCTGGCACACATTTCTTAATTAGGCAAATGGCTACTCCCCCCGATCCTCCGATACGGTTCCGGGTCGGGCCACAGTGGATAACGCCTGGGACTCGACGGCTCCGTTCCTGACGATGCTCGGGCCGGCGGATTCGGTTCGCATGGTCCGAGCAGAGACACAACCTCGAATTTGATCTCTTCAAGTCCGCGACGACCTAAGTTGTGATAAACAGTCTCTTTCCGATGGCGCTCGAGTCATTGTGCTGCATTTTCCGAACACAAAGCCAATAGGCAAGGGCAGTGCTCAACGGGTCGGTACTGGAAAAGGCGAATCCCAACATCCATTGCACGACGACGATGGGGTTACACGATCTTCGGCCAAGAGTTCCACAAGGAGACAGTCATCGAGCCAAGGCCCGAAGACGGCATATTTGGCTGGAGATCTGGGGCATGTGGGAGACGCTCATTCGCGAGAGAAAAGTAAGAACCCCATCCGCCGCAAATCGCCAACATGGTCGGATACCTGTTCACGGACATCTCCGGCTCTCTCGTGTCGCAGGCCGAGAAGAGGTTCGGCGGCGATTATGGCTTCTTGTCCTTCTCCACGCACGATATCGAGTCCCCGCCGCCTTGTGAACCTCGCCGGGACGCTCAAAAAGGACTGCTAAGACCGCTGCCCGCCCCTCAACGCTCTTGGAGGGAGATCTCTGTAGACTTCATCACACACCTATCCAAGGTTAGGAGTGTTATCCATGTCTATTGTGCCCTGTCTGGAAATTGGCTCTTGAAGGGCTGTGAGCCGCTCTTCTAATAGTGCAAATAAATATGTAGTCTTAAAGATAGATGTATTTAAGTAGGGGTTTTCCGTCTATAGTAGCAACAACAGTCCAAAAAAAAAACTTTGCTTCTAGAGGATCGATCATTCAATGCAATTTGCACAATATCAAAAGCACATGTTCAGCGATATGCGTTCCGAACATGTACAATAGGGCCCTTTAAGCTCGTTTAATGTCCAAGTTCTTTGCTTGAATCGTTATTTTACTTGATGGCTTTGTTGGTTCGTAATGATACTCTGTACCTATATACTACCACTAAGCTGTTACCTATCTGGTCTACTTTACATGTTATATGCATAGCTTGTCTATACAATGCTGCCTATTCCTGCATGCAGCCCCCTCATTTTCCCAACACAGTGAGTAGTTTAGATAACCCAACAGCAGCGGGTGGAGGGTATCGATGTGCTGAACATGGTGGCAGAGATGCTTGGCTCCCCAATCAGCGCATTTTAACAGCGTGCGAACACTCAAAATCATATGGCAAGATATCCAATCAGTTGATAAGAGGCTGCATACATACGAGCATGCAACCCAGGCTGACCAACCACCCACCCCAGCTACGGCGTCAGCCTGCAGGTCACGGAGGGGTAAACAAGCGACCTGGGAGGACGCCATCTTGCCTCGAAGACGTCAGAAAGTAGAAGCCCTTGCGACCGCAGCGCGCTGTCTGCGTCTTTCCGAAACCTCATTGCAGCGTTACATTTGCTGCAGATGATGGACCAGTTCCACGGCGCACTGCGGCAGGACGACGACCAGATCAGCACCCGCCATGCACACGCACCGGCTCCCGACGGCTCCAGGTCCGCGGTGCTGGCGCCGTTGCGGGACCCGGGCTTCATGGACTTCTCGGCATATTCGGCCTCTCTAGTCGATCGCAGAGGGGGAAATGCGCATTCGCAATGGTACATCAGCGATTCGCAGCAAAGGCATGTCTGTTATCTTTATGTTCTTGAACGAGACGGCACGACGAGAAGCGTTTGCTGATCGCGCGAGCTTTTGCAGATGGTCCGATCCCGCAAGACACGCATACGAGAGCGCCGTCGAGACCTTGCGGAACGAGCTGACGCCCGACGAATACCAGACCATCTGGCTGCGCAGCCAAACCTCCATGCAAGACGCCCAAGATGCCGTGACGAACGCCTTGAAGGAGTACCAGGCCAAGACAAAGGGCTCCAGAGTACGGACATGGCTCGCCAGCTGCTCTTCCCGTGTCATGTACTATGGAGGTTCGCCCCATCACAGACCAGGCTTTGGTTTTTCCGTAGTAGTGTGTGACTCTGATCGCCTACGATCCAGCCATTTTTGATACCTTCTCCCAACACCACCCAGAGTACGTCTCGCTGGCGTGGGGCACACTCAAGTTTCTCTTCATCGTAAGTCGACCCAGTTTCGCCCGCGGTGGTGCATGCAGCGCGAGCTCGGGGCTTATTGCGACAGGCTGTGATAAACCACGAAGAACTCCTCGTCGAAATATCCAAGACGGTCTCGAGAATCGCCGATGTGCTGCCTCGGACCGAGCTGCACTCCGTACTCTACCCTACCCAGCGTATGCAAGATGCCGTCTCCCAGCTGTACGCCAAGATCATAGAGTTCATCATGATGGCCGTCAAGTGGTACAAAAAGGGCAAGCTGGCGCACTCCTTGACAGCAATCACCAAGCCATTCAACCTTGGCTTCAAACCCATCATCGAGGACATCACCGAGCGGTCGCGACGTATAGATGAACTGGCCAGCGCGGCCTCCAAAGCAGAGCTCCGAGACCTCCATATCAGCATACACGGCCTCAACAAAACCATTGTGCAGTTGACCGAGATGGTGGCTTGTGAGTCAGCCACTCCACGATTGTCCCCTTCCAGCTCTTGAACACACAAAGAACTGACAGACGATTAGTTGAGCAGCAGCAACAGGCCCTTTATTCCCAGTCTCTTCTCGGGCTCAAGGAAGAGCACAGACAGATGTTCACAAATGGTCAACTCGAAGGAATCCGAACGTCTGTACTGCTTAAGGATACACCGGCAGCGGAAGACAGCCTGGCCTGGTGCAGGTCCATGAGAAACCGCCGTAGACAGAAAGCCCCAACGCAGCTCCCGGTATCGGAGCTTTCGAAACTGAAGCACTGGGTGTCGGATCCCTCGTCATCTCTGCTCCTTGCAGAGGGCCAAGGCGTGAGGACGAGTTCGCTCGACTTTGCGGCAGACTTCCTCGACACCGTCACTGAGCAGGGCTACCCCGTCCTCTGGGCTCTGCCGTCGACTGTCGGCGGCGCCGGCGAGGAGAACACCGGCGGCGCTTCTGTCCAGGGAATTCTCAGGTCGTTGATATCCCAGGCACTGAGCCTGAACCCGGCCGTGTTGAGCGAGGGGGCGAACCCGTTGACCGCAAAGCATTTCAAAACCGCCGCGAGCATACAGCAGTGGTTCAAGCTGTTGGAGCGCTGCGTTTCGAGCTTCGCGCGGCTTTTCATCGTCATAGACATCAGAGCCATCCAGGCCGCTGTAGAGCACGAGGAGTCGGAGACGCAGCATTTCACGACCAGTGACTTTGTGGAGCGTGTCTCGCAGCTGGTCGCGCAGAGAAGCCACGGGGGTCTCAAGATTGTCATCGTGTCGTGGAGATTCAACATGGCTACCTCCATGGACCCCGACGAAGTGTTTAGGGGCATGCAGATTTCCACCGACAGAGGCCGGAAAGTGGAAAGGCTGATGAAGCAACCGAAGTTCCGGGCCCTGTTCAGGAGGAGACACCACATGTTCAGCGAGAGATTCAAGTCTTCTGTCAATGTAGCACCAGTAGAGTAAATTCGCACCCTACTTGCTACTATCAAACAATGCTCCTCGCTTGTTCCACATGATACACTTGTTACAATGCTGAAAGAAGGTCAGGCCAGACCCGGGTTGGTCTCTGATGGGCTTTACCAATGGTTGAGCTGGATAACTTTACTTCTATGAGGCACAAAAGGTCGAATTACACAATCCATGGAAAATGCATGTCAGCGCCCTAGTGCATTACCCTTCGTCGTGGTCGAATGAACTGATCCAGGATGACAGGGGTATATGCAGTGATGCATCAGCTTGTCTTCCAATCACGTGTGCAAAAGGGAGAGACTGCTGCCTCCCAGCCTGATGATCTGTTTGGGCATTCCAAATCCCCTCTTCGTCCCACCAGGCTCCCGGAGAAAACGTGAGGTGTCTCCCTTCTTCGCTCTCATCTCTCCCGTCTCCGTCTCATCCATCCACTAATTTCATGAGAAAGGGTTCGGAAAAAAAGAGAAACATGGCGCCGAACCCCAGTTTAACCGCCTCGGTGGGCGCTGATCACAACCAAGATGTCTCCTCTTCCAAGGGCAAAGACTCCGCCGACAAGTTCGAAGATGAAACTGAAAACATAAACGACGACTCTGATGATTCTGGAGGCGGCAGTCGTTCAGACGCCTCATCGGTCAGCAGCAACGGTGGTGGCAGCGGTCTCTTCATCAGCTCTACCATTTCGAGAGACGACACACTGAGCAAGGTTTCCAAGAAGCGTGGCATGTTATCAAAGTTGAATGACCAGTTCAACGATGGGAGTACGCGAAAGCCCTTCCAATTTGACAAGGGTCTAACAAGATGCTGATCTATTCTTTGCCTTCCAGCTCTCCAACTGAACAACTCCAACGTCTTCAGGGACACACTGGGAGTAGGCTATGGCATGTCTGAACTGGTCCCACCACCCCCGATAGAACGACCTCGAAGGCTACCTCTTATGGTGCCTCCCGGTCCACGTTATCGACCACCCGGGCGGTTCCGTCCACCAGTCGGCAAGCCGCTCCCAGCTCACATTCCACCTCCGGGCCCAGCAGCGCCCCTGGACTATCCTGTGGGCCTCCCCCCTCGTATGATCCAAAGCCAATTGATGTTGCCGAGATACCCATCAACAAAAAGTTCGAATACCAGATGGCGCCGGCAACTGCTACGAAAGCGAGGGCTCATCCTTGGCTCAAAGAGGGACGAAACCCAGGCATCCGGTTCTAATTCGGAACTCCCGCTTCCTGAACGCCCATTCACGCAACTGAAGAATCCGGTAGAAACACCGCGTGTGACGGTAAGTTCCTCTGATGCTATTGGGTTACACACCGATGAGGACATGAGGCCATCGTCGATAGAACACCCTGGAAGTTATGGAAGCAAGAGATCAGCAAGCCACGGACAGCTGAAACATAAAGCTGCATTCGCCGACACCCCGGAGGCTTCTGTTCAGTCGGATAGTCAGGACAATGATGCGAGCCACTTGCAACAAGTTGCAGAAGTTCATGCACTCGACAAGAAGAATAGGCCCGAAAGAAAACCAGGACTCGCTGAGTCACTGAGTTACCTCACAGAACAACATCTCAACATCGACTTGCTGGATGATAACCAGGAAGTCTCGCGGTTCATCTCGTATCTATTTGACACGATACAAATGTTGGAGAATCAGATTCGATACAACGCCGCCGATTCTTCCAGTAGTTCTGGCAGCGATTCCGAAGACGACCAAGAGTCTGTCGGGCCACCCGTTCCGCGGTGCCGCGTTGTTCACCGGATCTTCTGCACGAATTCGTTACACGCTCATGACGGAGACATGTACGAAGACGAACCGCGACGTGCCAGTGCTTCGTCCAACGGCGACTCGGGACTCGAAGCCCAAGTCGAGATCATCAATCTGCGTGCGTACCTGAGTAGCCACCCCGAGGTCTGTTTTGTCGTCATCAAAGAACACAACTGCGCGCTCGACGCAAGGTCCGCGGCGATTCGCGTGTGGACCTCGGGCAAGTCAGGCGTCACTTCGGAGAGGTCAGAGAGACTGCGGATCGTGTCGCCCTTGATCCAGAAGGCCTTGGCGCAGGTTGCAGAGTTCCAAATCTACGACGAACCCGGCGACCGGGAATTCGACGAGCCCACAGAGATGGATGCGCCGTACCTGTTCCTCTTCCATCACCGGGCACAGCTTGCCGCGCTGGCAAAGCAAGAAACATACACAGCGGTCCTCTCACCTCTTTTGGAGTTTCTGAAAGACAACTACGAGCAGGAGTACCAAGAGGCAGAGGACATGTTCCGCCAGGGCTACGTAAACGCCCTTCATCTCGACAAGCTCTTCAAGCCAAACCAGATGGTTATTAATTGCAAGAACCCGGAAGCGCTGGAGGCCTTCATCCTGAAAAAATATACAACAGTGGAAAAGAACAAGATCTGTTTCCGCGGCTGGACCTGGCAGTACAACGGTACCGATCTGTCGAGAACAAACTACCATAGTAAGATGGACCTGGTCTCTGAAGAAAAGACGAGGATATCGGATTTGAACATTCATCCCACCGAGTTCGCCCGGGATGAGAATATCAAGAGACTCACTTCTAGAGGCATGAAATTCTGGGATATGAAAGGCCAGGTGTACACCAGTTACACGGGGTGGGACAAAGGCCGTGAACATTACTACGTTGGTCACTCCCTCTCGTACCGGTTTCGGTAATGTTCATGGGTTTGTTTGTACTAAGCAAACCAACCACAGTCGGGTGCAAGATTCATGGTAGACACGGCCACATACCAGCTCATGCATCGGGGTTCATTGTCAGGGGCTCACGAAGACCCTCAACCGTACAAGTTTGACACATGGCCTACCAAGATTGG
Organism: Colletotrichum higginsianum IMI 349063; assembly: GCF_001672515.1. Taxonomy (NCBI): domain Eukaryota; kingdom Fungi; phylum Ascomycota; class Sordariomycetes; order Glomerellales; family Glomerellaceae; genus Colletotrichum; species Colletotrichum higginsianum. Next base: position 3,903,340 of record NC_030955.1, read on the forward strand.
CCCACGGGACGAGCTGCCCGTCAGCACAGTCATGCTCCTGCCAGCGACCACTTACGGTTTCAATCTCCACGAGAAGAAATGGGGTAAATCCGGCGTGTCCCCCCCACAGCGTCCTCGTCGAGTCTTGCTGACCCGTGGATAGTCAATCTCAACATTGAAAACCTGCACCCCGTCGACTGGAACAAGAAAGCCTTCGACCGCCTAGTCCTCGAACCAAAGACGAAGGAGATGATATACGCCCTTGTCGACGTGCAGACATCGGCAAAGAAGATGGACGATATCATTACGGGAAAGGGCAATGGCTTGATTGTGCTCCTGCACGGAAGCCCGGGCACAGGCAAGACGCTGACGGCGGAGAGGTGAGTTGACTGCAAAGATTGTCCATCGTTACCAGGGAGCCAAACAGCCAATATAGCTAACAATCACCCAGTGTGGCGGAAATCGCGGAAAAGCCGCTGTATCGAGTCACGTGCGGCGACATTGGCATCGATGCCCGTGACGTGGAAAAGTACTTGCAGACGGTCATGTACCTAGGAAAGATTTGGGACTGTGGTAAGTCGGCATTTCCGGCTTTCAATACGGAGTTGTTCTGTTAATGACAAAGGCAGTTCTCCTTCTTGACGAAGCCGATGTGTTTCTGGAAGAAAGAACTATGGCAGATCTGCAACGAAACAGTCTCGTCTCGGGTGAGTATTTAATCACATAACTGGAGATCTTGGTTGATTTCGACCGGGCCAGCCCTCCTTCCCCTCTTTTTCCACTAACCAAGCGTTGCTAGTGTTCCTTCGCATCCTCGAGTACTACGAGGGAATTCTCATTCTCACCTCGAACCGGGTCGGTACCTTCGACGAAGCGTTCAAGTCGCGCATCCAGGTGGCGATCCACTACGACGACCTGACCAAGAAGTCGCGCAAGGCCATCTGGCGTAACTTCTTCGACATGATCGAGGAGTCGAGCGACGAGGACGCCAACATGCCCGAGCTGGAGAGGCGGCTCGACCAGCTGGCGCAGGAGGAGATGAACGGGCGGCAGATCAGGAACGCCCTGCTCACGTCCCGCCAGTTGGCGAAGCACCGCAACGAGCGGCTGGACTGGGAGCATCTCAGCCAGGTGATGAAGACGTCGGCCGCCTTCAACAAGTACTTGAAAGCAGTCCGCGGGCACAGCGACGAGCAGTGGGCGCGAGAGGAGATGTTGAGGTGATCTCGGTCGGGCTTCATCGCCTTGGCTGTTCCTTGTGAGAATGTAAAAAAAGCACCGGCTGTCCCAACCAAGAGCCTATGCGTTTGAAGTAACAAGCATGAGAACCGAGCTTAAATCGAGAATAGAGGGCTCTACTACACATTACACAACTACAACAGAGTGTATGCTCTGAAATGCCACCCTTCTGGTAATCACAGGAGACAGAATCGAGATCCTGTAATTTTTGTTGTGAAACTTGTGAGATCTAGAACCATTGGCGTGAACTTGCTTGAATAATGTGATTATAAATTGCTACTATGTCGCTCAGGTGCGGCCCGAATCACCCGCCGCTTCAATGTTGCGTGACTTGGGAGGGCGAGAGTGAGTAGAGCGAGTTGAGTAAATAACTAGGGATTGGACTTCCCAGTACTTCTACTTTGGGCGGCGCTAGTTACTAACTAGGTTTCCATTGTGAATTATAATCTTCTATTAGCCCCCACTCTCCTCTTAGCAGTTTCAGCGTGAAGACAAAGTTGAGAGGACAAAATATTAAGGCATATCAAAAGCATCCTGCTAACCAGTCCAAGTGCGCCAGACTCAGTTCCTCTACCAAGTGGCAAGTATCTCACTGACGACCTGCTCAAGGCTAGCCTTCTCCAATCCCAGTTTCTCGTCCCAGAGCCCCCATGGTCTGCTGTCGCCCATTCCCCGTTTGCCGCAAGTCCCGCCCCAGACCAAATCCTTGACGCCGCTCTTGTCGCCATCTTCAAGCTTTTTCTGGCCATCAGCAATAATCGTCTCCGAGTCCAGATTCGCAGTAGTCCACTCCTGGCCCTGGACTTTCTCGAATGCTGCCAGAACATCCGTCTGGCTAACGTGGAATTCTCCGATGTAGACGTATTGGTTCTTTGTCTCTTCGGCTTGGTCGAGGCATGCAACAACTGCCTTGGCGATGTACGGTAGGTTGGAAGCCGTAAGGACCGTCGTGCCGCCATCAACAAGACGTGCAGTCTTGGTGATTGGGTCGAGGCCCAACACCCCACCTTTTACAGCCCAGTCGAAAAATAAACCGGTGACGATGCTTGTCCAAGAGATTTGAGACTCCTTCGTTCGCAGGTGGTCGACAGTCGCTGCCTTTGCCGGCACAACATGAAGCTTCAGGTCGACAAATCTGGGATCCCGAGAGGGAGGCCCGAACTCGCTCGGGAAGAACCTTTTGACGCCGGCGGCTATGGCGGCATCAATGAAGATGTTCTGGTTGCCGGTTGCGAAGGGTTCAACCATGCAGATCACCACGTCCTGGCCCTCCATTGCAAGTTGGATCTCAGCCTGCTTGCTGTAGTCTGCTTTGAAGACTGGTACGCCTTCTGGAAAGACCGAGGTAGACTCCTTGCGGGCTAGGACTCTGACTTTGTACGAAGGAATGGCTAGGAGTGCCTCGAGGACGGGCAAGCCCAGGTTTCCGCCGGCCTAGAGATCAGTGAGTAAAGCACTTGTGGCGGAGCTGGACCACCGATGGACAGAAGCAGGGATGAAACCTACGCCAATGAGAAGAATGTTCTTAAGAGAAGTCATGATTGACGGTGATCCAAGAGGTAATGAATACTATTGATTGGGTTTTATTCGATGGCTTTTACTGATGCTCAATTGAGGTGAGTTGATGATGGGTTCGGGATACGTGCTCTATATTTGTGTTGTAGTACAGGACTGTAAACGGCTCTTTGACTACAAGCTCCGCTTTTCACTTTGCTGGTTCACATGACAAGGTTGATAGTTTCTAAGCAGCACGCTCTCCCGGTATCACCAATCACCAGTCGAGTGTAGAAGAATCCTAGTATCACTAATCGAGAGTAATGACTCTGCTACTACCACTTCGGTGAAACGATAATTCGTCCGCCGCAACGCTCAAGGTTTTTATAAGCCAAGTCCGCTCCATTACGTAACGCCTAAACTCGATTACTGAACCGATAGTCAAGGTAGTTCTTACCAAGCACATTTGAGTTCTTTAGTCCATGTTTGTCGTTCTAGAGCAGACCTAAGTCCCTATTCATTTGTGCACATCGAGTTTCCTCGGCGGTGTAAGCCTCGCTCACGTCTCCTCATATCCTGACAATCAAATCTTATGCCCGTTGCCTTCTTTACAGGCTAGACTGACGAGGAATCCACACAATGAAGCAGCTCCAGCAAGCCACCACGCCAGCCCCGTGAGGCCGTGGGAGGAGCCGTAGCTATACACCCATGCCGACACTGCGAAAGCAGTAGCACGGACCATAGCCGTGGTCAAGTATGAGATGCTGTTGGTGCGAGCTAGTGCAGAAGGATGGGGTGAGGCGCTGTGTGGGAGCTGAGTTAGCCATGGTTGTACTTTAACAAAACCAAAAACTTTTTTATTGAAATATGCCATACCACTCACAAGTTGGTGAGCATGAGCTGCGAGGGCGCGGTAAACTTTGAACAGCCCACCATGAGGCCCTGAAAGAAGACAACCAGCGCCCATACGGTGAAACCGTGATTTCCGGCCGGCGGCGGCGTAATCGAGGGCATGAAGGCAATGTACGGCACCACGGCGTAGACGAGGGGGGAGAAACGCAGGAAGAAGCGCCATGTGCGGAGAGCTCCCAGACGCTGAGTCACCCGGGGATACGCGAGCAGCTTCGTCGGCAGTCCCATCACACCCAACTGCGCGAGGGACCAAGCGATCTCGGCGGGCGCCATGCCGGCGCCGCCGGAGAAGCGGAAGGACAGGCGGCGCAGCTGGCCCGGCGTCTGGTAGTGGACGTTGTCGATGACGGGGTCGCGAAGGAAGTTGGGCCATAGGGTGTTGCATACCGATGTGTCACCGTCGTGGATCGCGACGGTCACGAGCACGAAGCAGAGGTTTCGTGTCAGTATGCGTCGAAAGGGGAGGATCCGGGTGTGTCTTTGGTTGATTTGCGCCTCATTACACGCCTTGGACGGCCGTGGCGAGACGGAGCGCGGGCGACAGCTCCGTGTCGTCTTCGATCATGAGAGGAACTCCTTCAACAACTTCGGAGCGGTTGTCCGTGTTGTCGACCAGCCCATACTATGGGCTTATGAAACGGCCAATAGGTAATAGGCTCTCGATCTTTTGATCTGGCGTCAATCCCGGGTCATGGCGGCGCTCAACAACTTTGGAGGTCTGTAGTCAGACGCTCACTTACGATACCCAGTCATCCCAATCAGCAGAACCAGTTTCCTCCCCCCTCTGTCTGAGTCGGCCAGCCTATCGAGGAAAAGAGACCAAATACATTGGCTGATGATGAAAGCCGTCTGCAGCGTAGCAGATTGACATCTGAAAGGAAACCTCTCTTCAGTGCACAGCACCCAACTACAAGCCAGCGAGTTTTGACCCTCCTCCATTTCAGTACTTGCTTCTTTCTGATGCCAATCATGTCTCGAAGCAAATATCGACAGTCTCTAGACTATTGCAGTCTGGACGAGAGCCAACCCTTGAAATAAGACGTTGACGGAGATGCTGAGGTCGGCCAAGAACTATGCGGCCTTGAGCCGTTGCAGCGGTCATCGTGGAGACAGCGCATCGAGTCCGTCAACAAGTGGAAGCTTATTCTTCTGGCTCTGTTCGTCCTCCTTTTAGGTCGGGTCGCCTTCGACGAATTCCTGCACCCGCGATGCCCAGTGGACGTCCAGCGACCGACCGACTTCTCCGGCTGGATCTGCGCCCCGAACGGCGCTATCCCCGAGGTCACCCGCGAGCGCTGGTGCTCCTTCGACGGCCTGTCGTTCCACTGGTTCCCCAAAGAGCGCCTCGAGGACGAGGAAAACCGCGCGCTCCTCCGGGAGTTCGAGAATGACGGGCCCTGATATCACTTCATCGACAAGGAGGGTAAGCACGAGATACCGCAGGGCAATCAAGTCCTCAAGGTGGCGTGTCTGACCCGGCGGGAACATATCATCCACTGCAGATACGCTTCGATACAGACTCGCTATGGTTAAATGCCATATGACGCTGTTTACATGACCGTAAAGAAGCCGCTTACAACGAACCCAGGTCATGAAAGGATGGGATCCGCCATCTAACTACTTCCACACCCTGCACTGCACGGGGCATCTGGTTGACACAATCATGTCGGTGCGTCTTTTGCTTTTTAAGACGCCCAGGACTGACCCGGATCTAGGGAGAACCCACCTGCCGATCTACACGACATCACCACGCACGTGTCCCCATGGCCCGCTATGAAACCTGTGGTGAGTGAAAAGACCGCAATCAAGAAGATGATGACATATCCGTTCTGATTCGAGTTACAGGTCCACCCATACTATCCCTTCGAAGAGGAGGGTATTGCTGGCGTCTCCTGGTGACCGGAGGAAAGAAGCGAAGGATACAAATGCGCCTATTGGAAAGCACTCTATTGAGATGGTCCAGGCGATGGTGGAAGGATCTTAGGCAGACGGGAGATCAGGACGGATCCCGAGGCTCAAAGGAAATTCAATCGAGTGTCCCCTTTCATGTTTTCTATCTATGTTAGGACGTCGTGATGAGTCCTGCCAAGGATCTCGTCCGGGCCTGCACTCAGTGGTAGACATGACACCGAAGTTTCATTTGCAGAGCTTTCTGGACCTGACCCAGTAACCATACTTTTCGAACCTTCTGCTTCTCTGGGTGACTTGTTCAATGGCTACGACGTCTTGTTGTCGGGTCGGTCGACCGCCACAGAGCAAAATCGGCCAGTGGTGGACCGCGTGATGCCGCGGTCTCCAAAAGCTCTGATGGCAAGATAGTAAAGCTCATCCGTATGGGCTGCTTACGACGGCACGAGGATGAGCGATCTCTTTTGGATTTGCGCACGAGAGACAAGCCCCTGGGCGCTCTTTCTTCCTCCTCTCCAATCGGAATTGTAAGTCTCTGTGGTCGTGTGGTGTGGCTTTTTGGAGCATCTTTTAGACCTGAGGAATTTATTGTGACTGGACGAGATTCTCGTCGTCGTGGAAGCCGGTGAAATCCTGGCTGTGCTCGTTCAAGGTGTACTGCTCCCCATTGCCTCGAACATCGTAAATTGGGACTTCAGAGACTCTTTTCAGTTCCACATTGGTGAAATGGCCGAACCACGGGACAATCAGTAGCTTTTGTTGCAGCAGTGCTTCACTAACGGGTTACAATGGTCGTAATCATTGATGTCGGGAGAAGTTGACTGCACTTGTGACGACCGGCCGGAAGCCTGGTGGATCGGGTCCGGTTAGGTCGGGACGAGTGGGGCCCGGTGTCGGCCAAAAATCGGAACAGTGCCCAGCCAGCCGGCCGGCAGACCCCCCGGATGGTAAACCCAGCAAATCTCGACATAGGGAGCCCAGATTTTGAACCCCATTGATAGGGCCAGTATTATCCCAAAGAGCTCGGCTCTTTTTCCATCGTCCATCACAGGCATCAATTGCGGGAAACCCCCCACATCAAACGTACCTATGCGAAAGTAGCCTCGGTGTGCGCCGGACTGCTCCGTCTGTCGCCTAGGACCGTCTGGGGCCCAGCGGCCGAATCCCAACCGATGGCCGGCGAAGAAGATACGCTAGCAACCTCCCGGTGGGCTCGAGAAAATGACCCTCCTCTCCTAACCCACTGATTGATTGATAAGACAGCCCGAGATGCGACTAACAACGAGGGCACCATGCAAAACGCAGTTCGCATCTCCCCCGCAACCGCACTCCCGAAATTTTCTTCACCATCCAGAGGCCCACACGAAAGACGAACAGTGTTAGGAATTTCTCACTACCATTGGGAGAGAGAATCGAACAGTAGGTTGCGATTGCGAGCAGCAGGCCCTTTCCCCCCCCCCCCCCTCCACCCTCTCGGCATGGAACACGGGAGCGCCATCCCTGGATGAGGCTTGTGGGGCTGATGCGACCGAATCGAAATCACCCTCGACGTCCACGGATGATGGGGCGGACGTCGCCTCCAAGCGGAGGAACCTCCCGAAAACAAGCTCTTGTGTCCCGCCCGCCAAGACCACTGACGGCTGTATTTCCATCTGATGGATCGAGGCCTCGAGTGCCGAACTCCAAGACCCCGGCTTATTGGTGCGTGGGCCGCGTGGTGAAGACTCCTCGCTCTCCCCTTGCTCGGACTTCGCGAACACGCCGGACGAGACGATGGAAAACTCGAGCCGCCGGCAAGAAGACACAAAACCCCAGACGAGAGAAGCCACCGCCTCTCTCTTGGGATCTCTCCCTCTCCCGTCCACCGCCATCCCCCCCTCGCTCTCTTCCCCGTCGCGGTGCCTTTCACAATGCGATCCCCGCTCTTCTCCTCCTTCCTGTGCCTCTCCGCAGGCACGGCAACTCTCGCCCGCCATGCCGACCATCCACGCGCCGCCGCCGCTGCCGACTTCCTTGACCCCTCCGCCGCCCTCCCGCAAGCCCATTCGGCCCGCGGTCTGCCCGCCGCGGACGGCAAGAAGGGCGTCCTCCTGATGAACCGCATCGGCCCGTCCACCTCGGAGCTCTACGTCGCCAACGCCGACGGCACCGGCGAGCGCAGGCTCCTCGGCGACGGCGGCGCCTCGCGCTTCGACTACCACGCCTCCTTCTCCCCGGACGGCCGCTGGGTCACCTTCACCTCGGAGCGCAACGGCGACGGGAACTCCGACCTCTACCGCTGCCGCTTCTCCGCCGCCGGGAACGCAACCGTCGCCTGCGCCGGCCTAGAGGAGCTCGTCGCCACGCCCTCCGTCGAGGACGCCGGCGCCCTATCCCCCGACGGCTCGACCCTCGCCTTCGTGTCGACGGAGAACGGCTACCGGGCCAACGTGTGGGTTCTGGACCTCGCGACCGGCGAGCGCCGCAACCTCACCGGCACCGCCGACGTCGCCGGCGACCCCTCCAAGCCGGATGGTCACTTCCGGCCCAGCTGGTCGCCGGACGGCGGTTGGATCGCCTTCGCGTCGGACCGTAATACCGAATGGCGCGGCCACGGCAACGGCACGGGCTGGGAACACACCCAGGAGCTCTCCGTGTACGCCATCCGCCCGGACGGCACGGGTTTCCGCCGGGTCGCGACCAGGGCCGGCTACTGCCTCGGCTCGCCCAAGTGGTCGCCGGACGGGAAGCGCATCGTGTACTACGAGCTGACCACCGAGGACACGTGGGGCGCGCACCGTCCCGAGTCCGTCGCCGGCGTCACCTCGCAACTCGTGTCCGTCGACTTCGAGACCGGCGCGGACCGCGTCGAACACACCTCCGGCCCGGGTTTGAAAATGTTTCCTCAGTGGTTGGACAACAACGACGACAGCATCGCCAACATCGCGTACCTCATCAAGGGCGGCGACAGCGAGGGCTACAACTACACCTCGGGCGCCGTCGCCGCCGTCGCCGCCGCCGTCCGCTCCCCGACATGGTCCCCCGACGGCAGGTTCGTCGTCTACGAGAAGGTGGGCTTCGCCGCCCGGCCCATGGAGAAGCCCCTCTGGAGCTGGGACGACGACTGGGAATACCGCCACACCGACGTCTTCCCCCAGCTCTCCCTCCAGGGCCGCCTCGCCATCACCCAGAAGCAGCTCGGCAACTCCTCCATCGTCACCATGAACCCGGACGGCTCCGACCTCCGGCTCGTCTTCGACTCCTCGTCCACCGGCGAGATCGACCCGGCCCTTGTCGCAAAGGGGCTCGCCGGCGCCTTCCAGCCGTCCTGGTCGTCCGACGGCCAGTGGATCGCCTTCGGCCTCGGCTCCTGGTTCCAGTCCCGCGCCACCGGCAAGGCGCGCGTCTACCGCGCCGCGTCAAACGGCAGCGCCTACGAGGCCCTCACGGACGGCACCGTCCACTCCGGGTTCCCCAGCTACTCGCCCGACGGCCGGTCCATCGTCTTCAGGGAATGGGGCGTCCGGTACGGGCTCCGCGTCCTCGACCTCGAGACCAGGGCCGTCCGCGTCCTGACGAACGCGACGGACAACCTCCCCTTCTGGTCCCCTGACGGCGAGCGCATCGTCTTCACGCGCAAGACGTCGGCGACCAACTTCGACGTCTGCACGATCCGCCCGGACGGCTCGGGTCTGAGGACCCTCACGTCCAGCGGCGCCAACGACGCCCACGCCGTGTGGTCCCACGACGGGCGCATCCTGTACTCGAGCGGCATGTACGGCTTCCGGGACGAGGCCGCCATCTACGACCAGACCTTTCAGCCGTACGGGCAGATCCTCGTCATGGACGCTGACGGTTCCAACAAGCAGATGCTCACGGACAGTCTGTGGGAAGACTCAATGCCGCTGTACGTGCCGAATGAGTTTCTGATATAGGGATTTTGGTAGATGTGTCGGTACATGATGTAATTGATTTCTATACATGTCCCAGCCTAATTGGTTGCTTAAAATGGTAGATTTGATACCATACCGGACACCAAGGAGACTTGCTCCGATACCCCAATGCTGCATAACGATCGATCTCTAAATAGCCGAATAGCAATACAACGATGCTAAATCCATTTCTGCATGGCACTCGGTTTTCACGTAGCTGGAACAGTAATACGGCATCGCGGAAGTCAGAGCCCCTGATCACTCTTCCAATTTGCCAACCTACCGGATAACCAACACCAAAAGTTCCAAATAAGTGATAGACGGTCCTTGACGTTTCGTCCAGGTCGGTCACCGGCACGAACGTGCCCGATCCAATGCGTTGCTGTCGGCTTTTCCCATGACCACGAAGCACCAGCAGCATCAACAAGCTCTGGATGGAGCAGATACCTAGGGTGTATGCGGTATGTACTTGACTGGAACAAGTTGTATTGGACGGACGCCGCAAAGCTTGCAAAACAGGCCCGTCTTTGTTCACAGCTGACATTCCGACTGGGAAGCATTGCCATGACGGCCGCTGCAACGTGGCCTTTCTGTGCTGAGTGGCTGACCAGTACAGCAACACACCCCTTGGCGTCAAACAGCAATCCCAGGCTGGTCGAAATCAGACCTTGGACTGACGTAGCCATCTCGTGATGCCACAACTTCAGATGGACCTCGGTATTGGGTGACGTCACGCATCACTTCAGCACTCGCCACGCTCGACAGACAACAAGACACAATGGTAATGGGACGAAACAGTCACGAGTTCCATTCTCAGAGTGCTAAACCTAGCCGCCCATAAGCCCGGAGTACCCAGATCCGTTATTCACCAATAATTGAGATGAGGTTTTGCTGTTTCTTCTTTTTTCGGATTTTTCTCAAGTCCACTGCTCATCCTCATGTCCCCAAAAAGACATAGTGCTCCGTAGCCGATTGATAAAATGACACGTATCAGCGAGCCAAGCATCGCCGGGTTTTCCCCCTCTTCTAATGCGCGTCCTGTCCTCCGCGAGAGTTTGCCAAACTAGTGTCAAGCTCCGGCTGACTCTGCCAGTCCGCAACGCACAATTCTCATGTGTCGTCTTCTTATTCAGTGTCTTTGTAACAAGAATATCCATAACCTCTTCGTCGTGAGCCCCCAAACTGATTAAATAGGTAGTCAGAAGCGCGCAAAAACAAGCGCATGGTGTGACGGCGGACGAGGTGAAGCTCGCCAGCACAAAATGTGTTTTGTGATCCTCCACGGCGTGTTGAAGTGGGGCGATGCAGATGAGTGACCAAAACAAAAAGGGTATGTGCAAAATGTGGTATACGCATGAATGGAGAGAATCGAAGTATGTGTGTCGATGTTAGTGTGAGTGTGTGTGTGTGTGTGTTGGAACAGTTGTCAGGCCAGCCCATTCCAACCTAGTGTCGGGACCCTCACGTCAAGTTCCGTGTTCATGTTGTAGCTGTCGCTTCTTGCAAACCCCGAGGCGGCCAGGTTCTTGGTAAGGCCATCCTTCGGTGGCCTCTCTGCATGAAGCTGCAATGTGAGACACTCGGGAAAAGACAGGAGAGTGACCGTCCCAACATGACCAGCCGGCCGTGTGGTGTCGTCGAACATGATTTCGATGACGGGAAAAAAAAACAAGTGTTGGGGTATCCTCCAATCGAGCCATGATCGTAATGCAAAGTGGTGCCCAATGCCACAATAGCAGCCCTTCGCGCGAGGGCGTTGTTTGTCATTTCAAATGCCATGACGCCGAATCCATGAAACTTGTAGAATTGCCCGTGTCATGAACACGCCAGAGAGGGTGATGTATGATCGATGGCGCGCCGGCCTGGTCGGGTAGATCATGACACGAGAGTTCTTGGTTCGGCCAACCCAGCCGACCTGTCCGAACCCAATGTGAAAAAAAACAAAAGGAGAGATGCTTTCTCATCAGCCAAATAGACCGATCGCACAGCGCAATCTCCATCCCCAACGCCGTGCTATGCAGAAGTGGTATTATACAGAACCCAGTCGCAGGAGAGCCTCCACCGCCTCGCGCTCTTGTGCGTCAGACGGGGCCCGAAGCGCCGAGAAGTCGAAGGGCAGAGGCTGAAGGGAGCGGGCCATGCCCGTAGAAACTGTGCGCATACCTCCAGAGGTATACACACCAGGGGAGAGGAAGCTGCGTCCGGCAGATGGAGCAGTCGCGCCGGCCGTGTTGTAGGACTCGGCACGGAGAGCGGCGGCTCCCACGGCGGCCCAGTCTTCGTCGTCGGTGGCATCCTCGGGGTCGTCGTCCATGGCCATGTCGTCGTCATCCGGAGCCTCAGAGCATGAGGCGGAGGCCGAGCCGTCCAGGGACATCTTGTCCGCCTCATTCTCCATCATCATTATGTCGCGATCGTCGTGAGAGAAGACGATGGAGTCGCCGGCGCTGGAGGAGGAGAGGTTGAGGCGAGATCTGTCGATGCCGCGTCCGGGGGTTTTGCTGATGGGGATGCCGGATCGATAGTCGGTGGGGGGTGTCGACCCTCGCGGGGGTTGACCGCGTCGTCGGGCGTCCCAACGTCCCCAGCCCACCTTCTCAAACTCAACGTCGCCGTCCGGACCACCGCCCTCGCCTCCGCGACCCTCCAGAGCACCGACGACCAAGCGACGCGCCTTCGTCGGGGGGATGCCGGCAAAGCCAGGCACCGAGGTCGTCAGATAGCCCATGATGTGGCGGATGGCCAAAGGGCCGTGGTTGAGGAGGATCTCGGGGAGATGGTGCTTGGCCAGCAGGGTAGTGCTGATAGCCCCGGTGGCGTCGTACGGCGGCGACTGCGACGCTTCGCGCCTGCGGCCGGTGGGGTCGTCGTGCAGGTCCAAATCCGAGTCGATGGGGTCAAGCCTGGCCTTCTGGAGCTGGGCCTTGAGGCCGTGAGGCGGCAGGGCGGGAGAGATGGAGTTGGGAGGGGTGGGGAGAGCTTGAGATCGTGTCACAGTCGTCGCAGGGACACTCCTGGCCGCTACAACAGCTAAGTTGTCTCGGCTCATGTTGGAGGCCTGGTGGATATCGCAAGCAGCAGCTGCCATGGTCGCCATGATGTCGGTTCGACGTTTCCTGAGCTTCTAGACGTGTCTGTACGCAGAAAAGCGGCTGTTAGCAAGAAGAAGATTGTCTCGAGGAACAGCGATGCAGGCTATGACGACTGGGTGAGGGGCGACAGGAGGAGGAAAAGGAGGAGAGGGAAGAACAAGAGGATATTGATGTTGGGCTATGGTGTTGAGTCACCCCCCAGGGCACACACACACACACACACAAGACACACTGTTGACGTACTGCTAGAAGCGGAAGGGATGCGATGCAGGTGTGGAACTGTGCGGGTAAGCTCAGTTCGACGGGGTCGGCTAATGACGGGTTGGCAGAGCTGTGGCTGTTGCGATTATCGTGACTGTGACAAGAGAATCTCGTCAGTATTGGTGTGTGATATCTCGGTGATGTTGGATTTGTGTTGAAGAAGAAGAAGAAAAAAAGAAGAGGAAGGGGGAAGGAGAGTGGAAGTGCGACGGCCAGGGCTAAAGTAAAAGGGACGTGGACGTGGTGGACGGATACGGAGATGGGATGGGATGGGAGTGACAGACTGACTGGCAGAGCGAGACTCACCACCAATACGGATAGAGAGCAAGAGTATCCTATCCGTACACTGACTGAATGACTGAGAACGACACACACACACACACACCTTTGAGCAAGCACCAAGCCCAGCCCAGAGCAGGGCAGGTTGAAGGAGAGCATGGAAGCAGGTGAGATGGTACAAGAAATACATGAGGTACAAGGGATACTTGAGATACAAAGCGAGACCTGGGGCTCCCTACACTGTCTGTCGACGGAGCCACACTGGAGGTACCCACGGCACCGGACGGATGCAACCCAGGATCCAAGGTATCCGTAGTCCAAAGCTGTACACCCATGTACCTCGCCCGCCCTCTCTCTCTCTGTTTCTGGTCTCTCTCCCCCAGACCCAGATGCAGATGGGGTAGATGGTGGGAGGAGCACCAAGATGAAGGACCGGGAGAGATACGTCAAGTACGGATACTGAACTACGGTAGGATGTTACAGTGCTTGTTTCCTAGCAGCAGCAACAGCAACAGCAACAGCAACAACATCAACACAAGCCCAGTCTTTGCCCACCCAACATGCACCTCACCCGAAACGCCAAACCACAGCAGCAGCAACAACAGCAACAACAGCAGCGGCAGACAAAGAATGCCGCCGTCGCACGGGAAAGGCGACGGGCGAAGAGAAGGGAAGCCGATGGATAGGCATGGCATCGCATGACCATGGCCAAGGCCAGAGCAGAAGCCCGGCGCGCCCTGGGCGTGTGATTTGGCAACACGGGTGTCGAGGTGCTGCCGCCAGGTGGTGATGATTGATAAGAGAGAGAGAGGAGGAGATGAGTGTGTGGCTGGTCAGAGAGGTGGCTATTTCCCTGCACTGATACCAAAAAAAGGAGTGGGAAATGATTTGAGAGGTACGTACTATCTGAGAATGTGAGGCAGGGGAGCCGAAGAAGGGGACGTGTCTTTATCATCACACTTTTCCACACCTTGCCATGACCAGCGACGGTACGTACCTAGTTCCACCTGCCAGAGGGAAGAAGGGGCGCTGCTTGCTCTTTTTTTTTGTACACAGTGCGACGCGGACCAAAAGGCACAAACTGTACGCTCGTTCCTCTTCTTTCCCTTCCCTTCCGCATCCTCTCCTTTGGTTCCAGTGCCGAGAATGAGGAGTCATCTTTCGCCTTTTATGATGATGACGAGCGCAGATGCAGAGGCTCTTTGCTCTTCGCATCACAACCGCATGCCTCACTTACTACGCATCCTTGAGCCATCATCTGCGTGTCATCAGCCCCTGATCTGATGTCTATTCTGGTCCCTGGGTTGTGGCTGTTACTGCTGTTGCTGCTGCTCTCCTTTTGGTAAGGGTCTTGGTATAGATACACTCTACGACCCGTCACTTTGGCTTGAGTTGCCTCTGGTTGATTGCAAGTCACCTAGATCAAGGCACAGATAAAGAGGAAACAAAGGTCGAGCTCCGCCGACAACGCAACCCCGTCAAAAACAACTCCACCATCGCAACTCTCGGCTTCTCAAGCGACCCCCGTCCTCATGGCCTTTAAGCAATCCACAACGACGGAGCTTGGGTGGATGCCAGAGTTATGCCCCCGAGGTTGTTGCTGACCGCCGACCGCCGACCGGCCCCCGATTGCCCATTCCAAGTAGTGTATCCGTGTCCGTACAGACTACAGAGGGGATAGATCACTCGAGAGATGCGGTCAATTCACCGCAACTCGTGACTCGGGACTAGCTAGTTCCAGAGGCTTATTGCAGAATAGTCCACCATACTTCGACCCGGCCGCGACATGTCCTCGACGCTGGGCCCATCAGACGTCCCATGTGTCGTTGTCGTCGTTGTCATCGTACCCCTTCCCTAGTTGCCCCATGCCGAACCCGAAGCTACTGAAACGAGGAGCCCACTCGTGGCCTTCCCCGGACTGCCGATAGGGTCAGTCGGCGACCGGTACCCAAGAGAGAGCATGGATGACGAGGGGAAGGGGAACAACACCCGTGGCCTTCCGTAATTGCAGTCCAGAGCCCACAATGTGGTTGTCCCCCCCCCACTGGCCCAGACATAAGGTCATGGCGGGAAACTTGACTCCTCCATCGGCATGCAACTAAGTATCCAGACGATGCCCTCTGAGAGAAACCCGCGGCGAAAGGGCCGTCTGGTTCTCAGGCATCGGATCGCATAATGCAGAGAGAGGAGGCTCCGGGCTGTCAGGCGCAGCGAGTCCTTATGCTTGCGCCAAGATCAAATCTCGACGACGACGGCAACCACAGCCACCGCACTCTAAACTGCCCCGTTCGTCCCTTTCTCCTCGAGACGAAGCCAAGGAGCGATGCTTTCCGATGAATGCGCATCAAACCCGCGGCGCTGGCGCCCACAAGTCCGACAAGTCAGGTCAAGGCCAGTCAATTCGTTCGAGAAGGGTGGCGGAATCGGGTGGGATAAAACCTTGGCTTCGGCAAGCAAGCAGTTGGCGACTTCGTCTACGACGTAAGTGCTGCTTATCACCAAAGCTTACCGTCGTGTCGGGGAGTCCTTTCTATGGAAATGCCATAGCGGACCCTGACGGGCTCGGCCATGGAACTTTGCTTACCCAAATTCTGTGCCCTTGGACTGTTTCCGTTCTCTTCGCATCGCCAGCCCCGAGTAATACTCACCACTACCACCACCACCACAGCCGTCGCCGCCGCCACCCCTGAGAGATCCACCACCGAACAAGACGACTTCGATTCATGACATTCAAACTCTCTTGGACCCCTCGTGGTCCCTTGAATGGTGGCTGTGATACCCCTCGGAATGCTACCACACTGGCACACTTGCGGGAGGGTATCCAAGGTAGGGTTCGCAAACCCCAATCTCGATCCCTTCACTCCCACATCGCACACACATACACGTCCAACATTTCCGCCGACATCGTGCCCTTTGTAAGTCGACTCATGCCCGTACCCGCCGAACCCGCTTCCCTTTTTGCTCGGGAAGAGGGGCGCCTGGGGGGGCCTGGGGGGGCCTGGGGCCCTCTTCCCCTTGTTCCCGTAGCCCATGCTATTCTCATGCTCCCCGGTCAATCATCAAATCGTCCCCATGTCCCATATCCTAGCCCGCCCATGTTACCCATGTCCGGGTTTCTGCCGGTCGCTGGCAGACGCGACCACGGGACCGGTCCACTGGAGCAAGCAAGAAAGAAAGCAGCCCATGGGACATGGGCGGTCGACGACAGCATCACAAGCGGCATCCTCTCTTCGCTTCAGACTCCAGTGAATAACTTCGGGAGTGTCGGTGCTTATGCCGCTGCCTAGTGTAAAGCGAAGGGATGTACGAACGGGCTGTTAAAGCACCCTTCCAGGCCCAGTTTGCGCCAGGGAAAGGCGGCCGTGTCGTCATCAATCGCAAACTCCAGTCTCTCCCAGCAACCAGCGACGACGGGACCGGGGCACCGGGAACGGAATGCTCCACCCCTTGTCAAAACAACAAGGGCAAACAAGACCTCATCACCGCACGGCGCACCGAACACTTTCCTCCTATTTTTTTTGACGTTCCAAAATTCCACGTCCAACTAGGGACGAAAAAGAAGAACGACAGGACTGAGAAGGGGGGGGGGGGGTTCGTCAAATCTCCCTCCAGAAGACAGCTCTGGTCCACACAAATATTTCGACAGAAGAATGAACAGGAAGAAGAAGAAGGGGGAAATAATATCCCCCTGCCCTGAGCGAGATTGGGGGGAATTCCTCGCCGGCCCTCGGAGAATGGCCCATCAACAAACCCCCTTTCTCTGTGTGAGAGCCAGCGTGTAAGTGAGCCGTCCGTCCGGACCACTGCAATCTCCAAGGGGGGAAAAGAAAAGCTACAGTACGAAACACGGATGCTCGTCCACGAGTCCGTCTCTCTCTGTTCCTGCCTTTCTTCAAGCGCACCCGTTTCTTCCGTTTCTCCCGTCCCCCCTTTCCCTGCTGGAGAAAACACAAGACGGTGCCACAGAGACGGATCGAGACTTGCGAATGTCTAAGACAAGCCCTTTCAGCCTGTGAGAGGACTCGATCGCTGTGGCCCCATGCGCATCGAAGCCGAGAGGGATCCCCAACGAGAGGGACACAAAGAAGAGCGCTCGAATGCCACTGCACACGCGTTTCTGGTTTGGCCAAGGTGTCCTTCTTGACGGGCTGCTTTACAATACTGCCCGCGATATATCACACGGCATCACATCACACACCCACCTCAGGCGCGGTGCGTTGCGTGGGCGAGTTTGCGACGCGCTTCTCTGACACGGCCGCAATCCCACCTGGACCTTGTTCCTGGGCCCCATCCAGCATCCAGTACATACCTGTACCCAGTATTCAACGTCCAGTGTCCAACGTCCTTCCAGCGCCTGCCGGCTCAGCTGAGATCCCGTGCCCGGGCATAGCAGTCCGCCAACAGTCCGGTCCAGTCCAATCAAGACAGCACCCAGGGGGCGTGCCCTTAACAATCAGGTGCTTCTTTTGGGGGGACAACTCTGAGTGGGCTGGAACGCCTTATTAGGTTTGCGCCGTTTGACAGGTACGTATCCTGCCCATCTCCTCTGTCCGTCTGTCTGTCTCCCCGGGTACCTCGTGGTACTCGACCGCCGCTCTCCCGCCAGAGACAGAAGGCTCCTCCCCACAGCAGCACCTATCTCGCCCTACCTGGGTACCCTCTTTTCGCCTCTCCACAGCAAAGATACACAAAAGAGAAAAAAGACTGGGAACACACACACACAGCTTCGAAATGTCGACACCGATTCGGATATCCGTCTTACACGTCGTGTTGGCGTGTCCCCCTCGGCGCCTCAAAGAGAGAGAGAGATGTGGGGAGGGGTCATGAGCCACGCCGCATCGCCATGTTTCTGGGTGTTCGACGCGATGGGCGATGGGCGACTGATTGTCCGCGCAACAAAGCCCCGGCGCGGCGGCTGAGGCGCATCGTTTCTTGGGGCTGCGTGGTGCATGATCCCCCTTCCAAAAGCCCCGAGTTGTGATGTCTGGTGTGTGATGTAAGCGATGCCTTTCCCGTAGCTGATGGGCTGCTTCCCTTCTCCAGAACCCGCCGCCCGAATCCGTCCATAGAACAATCTGGCACTGTGGTTCGCATCGCATCTGATACGACCCCCCCCCCCCTCCTTCTCGTCCTCTATGGTCCTCTTCATGCTATGAGGTGATGCGCTCATGGGAACGCCGCCATGCCATGCGTCCATTTTCCCCCGCATCGTATCCGCCCGCGCGGGCTTTTCTCGCTCGGCATCTCGGCCATTTTCGAAGGTGTTGCCCTGTCCTGTCTGCGCTGCCAATCCGAAAACCCCCCCGTGGAAATCAAACCAAACTAAACCAATGTACTCACGTCCGAATGGAGATGGGATTTCAAAACGTACAGAGGAGGGGGGGGGGGGTTTCGCGCAAAGCCCTCCTCCCGTCGCACGCCGACGAGCGCAGCCATCACGTTGCGCCCGGCGTGTCGTCTGATTGGTCCCCCGGCCCTCTCTATTGAACCCGGTCGAGTCCACCACGGCTCGTTGCTGGAGATCATACATCACATTACATACATACACATGCGCTGCGAGACCTCGAAGAGAGGGTTATCAAAACGAATAGCGAGCGATCCAAGGATTTTATGTCCGTCTTCCCGGGTTTGCTTGTACCCGCCGGTACCTACGTCTGGTCATCATCGTCATCTTCGTTGTGGACACGGGGATTCTGTTTGGCCCCTCCTTCGGGGATACTAGGTAAGGTACTGACTGGTTGGTGGACGTGAGCATTGTGGTCGCGTCGAATCACGCCCGTCCATCGAGAGCCGTGTTCGTCCCTCTACGTGACCCCGTCCACTCGCGAAAACCCACGCTGTGCCATGCTGCACCGTCAAGGCTTCGGGCGATGATGGCCGCTCCCTCTTTGCCGTCCTTAGCCTTAGATGTAGACGTCTACAACCGAGCCTGTGGGTACTATTACTCGCCGACTCCTCCTCCTTTGCGACTCTCGGCCTGCGATCCCTGGGAAATCCTCCGCCTTTGGCCTGATTCCTGCCCGTGTTGCCCCCTCCTTCCCTCATGGCCTGGGCACCACTGCAACTCGCTGCAGTAGCCGCCAAATCCCCCCCCCCCCCCTCCTCCCCGCTTCTCGTCCAACATATCGCGGCGGCGGGGTCGTCCATCACACACACACCCCTCCCCTCCTCACTGCGCCTCTCCGACCTCTTCCGTTCTGCCTCTCTAGTCCCCGACCAGCCGGTTCGACCAAAAAAAAGACCGACGTCGTGTTGATGGCACCGAAAAAATTCCTTCCGCCTTGGATTTTTGAACCCCCCAAGGAAAACATGTCGCGCAGCTGGAGCCGATCAACGGCGCCGGTCCTCGGAACTACTGCGAGTACTTGAGGGGGGTGTGAGCGGGCACTTCCAACGCGCCAGTCGTCACACCCACGTTTGGACTCCAGTGGACACGATCGATAAGAAAGTCCCGCCCCGTGGTCCTGGTCGCGTATGGGCCACCTTGGGCACTATGGGGGGGGGCCTGCTGCCGCGCGACGACGATGTCGTCGTCGATGCGGGATCATCCCAACTTCATCTCGACACCTGGACGTCTCGCAAACCACCAGGGCTGTGAGCCCTTATCTCGCGTCGCCATCGAGGCTCACGCGCGAATCGACATGAATTCGCGACACGCCTAAGGGCAGTATGGTCAGCGCGTCTGTAGCTTTCGTGGGTGAAGGAGGGTGGGGGGGAAGCCCCCGAAACTTACCGCCTTGAGCACGTTGAGCCGCTCCTGCGAGTCCCGGAATACCTGCCGGTACTGGCCGAGACTCTCCCGCAGGACGGCGTCCTTGGTCATGCGCCCGTCGCATATCGCCTTCATCTTGTTCTCCATCTCTTTGCGCAGGAAGGGCTTGCCCAGACTCGTCTCGAACTCCATGCGATCGAACCCCGTGATGAGAGCCACGCCGAGCTGCGTCGGGATGAAGACCTTGAGTCCTCGCCGCCCGGACGCCGACGACGCGCCGCGGCCCCCTCTAGCCCCTCCCCGTCCGCCGCGACTGCCGCGGCCACCTCGTCCACCTCTCGCCGGCGGTGACGGCGGCCTATCCTGGCCGTCGCCGTCGTCGTCGTCGTCGTCCTGACCCCGTTGACCCCCGTCCGCCAGCTGGACGTATTCCCTGTCTTGAATCTTTTGGATGTGCTCTGCCATTGTCGCGTCCGTGCCGATGCCGTTGGCGTCCATGAGGGCGATGAGATCGGCTTCCGTGAGATATCCCGGCGGACTTGTTTTGCCGTCCGTCATCATCGCTTCCGTCGGCTGGAAGATCTCGCCCGGCGCGAACTGCGGGAGCTGCGCCGAGTCGTTCCATTTCTCGTAGACAAACACGTCGAGGTAGTTGCGCTCCAGGACGACCAGTCCGCGAGCATGGAAGGTTTCCTCTCCGTAGAGTATCTCCACGTCCGTCGCGAGGCCCTTGGCGTCCTCCGAGCAGCACGCCAGGAACCGGCGCACGACGTACTCGTAGAGCTGCCTCTCGTCCGCGTTGAGCACCGTCGGTGCCGCGTACGTGACGGGGTGGATGGGCGGGTGGGCCTTGTCGTCGTGTTTACCCTCGCGCGGTTGTTGAAAGTTGCCGTCCAGGAGCCCTTGCGCGTACTCTCCCCATCGGTTGTCGGGCGTTTGTTTCCTGACCAGCGCCTTCAGATCGATGCCCTTGTCGAAGCGGTCCGTCTCGGTTCTGGGATAGCTGATGAACCCCTTGTTGTAGAGGCCTTCCGCGACCGTCATTGCCTGTTGACCGCTCATGCGCAACAAGCGAGTGGCCGCTTTCTGGAGCTCGACGGTGGTCAGGGGCAGGGGTTTCCACTTCCTCGTCGGCTTCTCTTGGACTTTTGTCACGGTGGCCTTGTTGGCCCTGATGCATCGCTCGTAGAGGATGATGACCGACATGCGGTCGAACAGTCGGTTCCGCGACCAGTTGAAGTTGACTTTTTTGCCTTCGCGAGAGTGCATGACCTTGATGCTCCAGAACTGCTCCGGCACGAAGTTCTGGACGCGAAAGTACCGGTCGACAACAAAGCCCAGGGTCGGGAACTGGCACGAGCCTAGGTCTCCGGTTAGGGGAGGCGCGATTGCGGTGGCGGACGTGAGAGCTTACCATAGCTGATTGTCCGTTCCTGCAGAGGCCCTCCAAGAGGCCGAAGGCTGTTGGTCAGGAAGCGGGTGAAGGCGTAGCCGATTCGGAGATCCAACTCTATCCTCGCATCCACGGCATCGACCTGCTTCTGGTCCAGGTCTGTCAGGCGTCGCGCGGCGGTGAGTATGTGTCTGGGGTTACGTTAGAAGTGCAGTTGATAGAGACAAGAGAAGGCCAAGGGGGGGATGTACGCTCGCTCGATGTTGCTGAATGTGGCGCGCTTGACGGCGATCCTACTGTTGCCCTTCCTGGCGGCATTGACGATCTCCTTCCCGATGTGTTCTCCCTCTCGATCGCAATCCGTCCAGATGATAAGGAGCTGGCAGTATCGGGCCTGGCGCTCAATGTTCTCGGCCACAGTCTTCTTGTCCTAGGTTCGGGTTAGCAACGATGACACGCTGTCGGCGGTAGTAGGGCCGGAGTCAGTCGGACCTGGGGCACGAAGGTCACGACTGGCGCGGTGAACAGACTCTCGGGAGGTGGGTGCGACCAGTTCTTGTTCTCCGGGGTGAAGTCGAGCCCCGTGAGATGGCCGACGACGGCGGTCATGGTGACGCTGCAGGGGCCCCATGGCGCGCCAAAGTCGAAGTCGAAGCCGTAGTTCTTGATATACTGAAGGCGCGTGTTGTGCTGAAGGAGATCAGTCAGTAGTCGGTCCCAGGCACTGAAGCTTGACTGAATGTGTTCCGGGATACTCACAACTTCGGGGTTTCGTCCAGCCAAGTGGCCGGCCACGGCCTTGGAGATGGACGGCTTCTCTGCGACACAAAGAACCTTCATGGCTTCGGGTTCAATCTCGACCTCGATCTCAGCCTAGTGGGAGAGAGGGAGGTGAAGGGGTGAGGAGTGCAGATCACGAAAGTGAAATGGCGTTTGTTGCAGAATGCTGTATCCCTCGCTCGAATATGCTAAATTCCTGTCCCCGAGGTTTTAATACTGGAAGAGCAGGAGCATGTTGCGGCGGTGAACGAGTGTCCTGCCCGGGAGACGTGACTTCACGAGGGCATCCACGCGTCAAGCCTCCAACCCCTGCCGGCCCCAGCTCTCCGAGCTCTCAGTGATTACAAGATCGTTTGTCAGGTGCAGGAGGTGCAGCAGGTTCAGCATGTAACGGCCAGCTTCTGTCTCTTTTTACTTTTTTGGACCTTCACTCTCGATCCAGCTTGTCCAGATATCGGGCGTATTACACACCGCAGAGAACGAAGTTTTAGCATGAGGTGAAGTCCAGTTGCACCTGCCGGCTCGCTAAGATAGCGGCCTCGTGCAACCCCACAGCGGGGCTGCCCGCTCATTGGAGCTCTCTGCAGCGCTGAGCCGCGCCGGCCGAACCACTCGAGTCTCAGCTCCAGCCTCCGGGGGCTCCGCCTTGGTCGCCGGCCGACTGGCAGCCAGCTGCAAGGAACAAAAACTGACGTAAGCCACCTGATCCAGCTTCTGCATCTCATTGCCGGAGAATTTAGGAGGAGGACGAGGGGGGAGGGGAGATCTTCGATAGCCACAGATCTGAGATCTCGACGGCACAATGATCGAACTTTCTCCATGACGATCCAGCCCATCATTACTTCGCTCAAAAATACTCCCCCCGCGAACCGGTCTGGCAACGGCTTGCAGACGGACAGGCTTTGGTGGTCAAAGTGCCCCAAGAACCCTGCAAAACGCCCGAAGCGGCAGCGGGCGGTGTCCTAAGCTCTACCATACCTAGGTAGTTAGGTACCTTACTTGCCCACGGTCTAGGTAACCACCCCCAGGGGCCCCGAAATTACGGATCTATGACGCGCATTGTTTGCACCACCTTCACTACAGAGTGAGTCTCTTCATTTTCAATCAAAAAGGCATCACGACTCCCCCCTTTGACATACACCACCTTACGGCGCAACCGTAGCTGCATCCTCCCCCGACCGAACCCTAGATCACCGCCAAACACCCACGTAATGGCGCTGCCCTCCATCAACTCCCTCGAGGAGTGCTCCGAATGGGCCAAGGCCGCCGAGCCCCTCCTCCCGCAGCTCCTCGACCTGCCGCGCCGCATCGTCGCAAGCCCGCAGTCGCTGCCCCGGATCTACCTCGAGACGAACCCGCTCGTCTCCGGCTTCGCCTTCTCCCTGCTCATCGCCGTCGTCACCCTCGTCGTCTCCGAGTACCACCGCAACTACTCCCAGATCGACCGTCTGTGGAGCCTGCTGCCCAACTGGTACGTCGTGCACACGGCCGCCTGGGCCTACCTGAACGGCGAGCCGTCGCAGAGGGTTGCTCTCGCCGCTGTTGCGACCACCCTCTGGAGCGTGAGTATTCCAAGTCTTCTCTGCTTCGCCTCGTGGAATCGTTTGCTAACCAACGGGTGCAATTTTCTCTCGGCAGACCCGCTTGACCTTCAACTACTGGCGCAAAGGAGGCTACGAGCGCGGAAGCGAAGACTACAGATGGTACGTACGCGCGCGCCGGATCATCCAACACACACCACGACTGACAAGCTTTCTCCCAGGGAAATCGTCCGTAAATACGTCCCCGGCTGGGTCTTCTTCCTCTTCAACGTGACCTTCATCTCCTTCATCCAGTCCGTCCTCCTCTTCGCCTTCTCCGCCGTCCCGGCCTACTCGCTCCTCCTCGCCAGCCGCCTCGAGCCCGAGGTTACGGCCGCCGACTGGTCCTTCTTCGCCGTCCTCGTCGGCCTCGTCGTCACCGAGTTCATCAGCGACGGCCAGCAATGGGACTACCAGACCGCCAAGGCCTCCTACAAGAAGTCCGCCAAGGTTCCCCGCGGCTGGGCCCGCGAGGACCTCGACCGCGGCTTCGTCGCCAGCGGCCTGTGGGCCTACAGCCGGCACCCCAACTTCTTCGCCGAGCAGATGGTCTGGTTCGTGCTGTACCAGTGGAGCTGCTACGCGACCAAGGTGCTGTACAGCTACACGTTCGCCGGCTCCGCGTTCCTCGTCATGCTGTTCCAGGGCTCCACCTGGCTCACCGAGCTCATCACCGCGGGTAAGTACCCCGAGTACAGCGAGTATCAGAAGCAGGTCGGTATGTTCATGCCCAAGTCACTCTTCCCGTACGCCAAGCCGCCGCCCAAGGTAATCCGGACGAGCGAGCTGGCCAAGAGGCAGAGCAAGAAGGACAAATGAGGAAGTCAGTCATTTGACTTATATGGGTTTCGCGATCGTCCGTTTGGCATACATGTAAATAAAAAGAAAGGGGGTCCGTCGAGGCGTTTCGTAGAGGCGGTCGTGGCATGTGTTTTATAAACATGTAATCATCTAGGGAATGCGTCTAGAGCTTCTATGGAGGTCATTACGGGGGGTTTCCATCTATGCATCAGGAGCCCGTAGTCATAGGAATCATCAAGAAGTTCTCCCAGCCCAATGGTCTCGCTCCAACCCCTTTCCCCCCACCCTATGCATCTCAGCCTCACGCGTCCAGCTTCAAGCTGGCTAGGCCGTCGACGTAGTAAGCCGGCACGGCGGCGGCGTCCTCCTTCTCCCAGTCCTCCTTCTTGTGCACGCCCGTCAGCACGGCGAGGGTGCCGCCCAGCTTGCCCTCGACGCCGAACTTGATGTCGGTGTCGAGGCGGTCGCCGATCATGCAGGTGCGGACGCGGTCGAGGCGGAACTTGCCCTCGATGGCGTCCATCATGGCCTGGGACGGCTTGCCGAGGGCCAGGGGTTGGCGCTGGATCATGTTGACGAGCGGGATCGAGACGGAGCCGGCGCCGGGGAAGAAGGTGTGGGCCATGGGCAGGGTGCTGTCGGTGTTGGTGGCGAGGAAGACGGCGCCGCGGCGGAGGTACTGGTAGCCGAGCGACAGCTTGAGGTAGTTGATGTGGAAGTCGAGGCCGGCGAGGACGACGCCGACCTCCGGGTCGAGGGCGGAGCCGTCGGCGATGGCGGCGAAGTCCTCCGGGGTGATGTCGCGGCGGAGGGCCGGGTCGGTACCGCCGACGAAGTCGACGCCCTCGGCGCGCAGCTCGGCCTCGATGCCGGCCTCGCCGATGACGAAGACCTTGCGCTTGCCGGCGGGCAGGTCGAGGATGCGCGAGACGTAGACGGCGGAGGAGTAGGCCGAGCCGAAGATGTCCTCGACCTCCGAAGGGATGTCGAGCGCGGCGAACTTTTTGTGATACTCGGCCCGGGACTTTGTCGAGTTGTTGGTCACGAAGACGGTGCGCTTGCCTGTTTGTTTTGGGGGGGACGATGAGAAACTCGGAGAACAGTTGTCAAAGTGGGTTCATCAAGGAACGGGGCGGTTTTGAGGTTACTGGTAGGGTAGGGAGGGAGGGAGGGACGGGGGTGGGGTGGAGGGGGAAAGATCATGAGATGGGTGAGCAACCTCTTGAGCGAAGGAAAGCGAGGGTCTCGCGGATGCCGTCAAAGAGATGATCGCCGGACCAGAGGACGCCTATCGCGGCACGGCACGGAGTGGTCAGCCGGGTTCGGAATGAAGAGCAACAGCTGCTTCAGGACCATGAAAGTTACCATCGCAGTCAATCAGAAAGACCTAGGTTCAGCCTCGCCATTAGCACCATGCATCCCATCACATCTCATCTCATCTCATGTCTCTCTCCCTCTCTCTTTCTTTCACACACAATCATCGTGAGATGCTCACACACAAAAGGTGGTGGTGAAAATGACTCAGATGAGGTGGGGGACAGAGGGGGAAGGGGAGGGGGGGGGATCGTGTGCTCACGTCGAACTTGTCGAGGAATTCCTCAATGGCGGGGGCGTCGCCGGTGAGGTATTTGGGCTGCTGTTGTTGAGACATCGTGACTTTTGGCCTTTGGTGTTTTTCTTGTTCAACAAAACTCGGGGGGGACAACAGCACAGGTGTGGTATGAGTTGCAGTGGTTAGTGCTGGAGTGAGTGAGTTTCGGTCCCTCGGAGCGGGAGGGACAAGGGTGGGGTGTGGATACGGGCGGATGACGAACGGAAGTGGGAAGTGAGGTCGAACGGCCATCGTCCGATTGGTCGAGGTCCGGCGGCGGCGCTTTGGGCGTTGCGGCTGGTTTACGGGCGGCGGGCGGGTCGGCGCTGGTGGTGCACGCATACAGTAGCACGTACCTACACACATACTTGGGGATGATTGAAACCCGGGGAGAGGACAGACTGAGACGGTGCGGTCTCGGCCTGGACAGACAGACAGACCACAGAGACCAGAGGCATCTTCCAGTCTTGGCTTGCATGCATTGGGCTAGGCGGTACTCTGTAGGTAAGTGACCGCCTGGTGAATCGTGCAATCAAGCATGAATCCATTCGGGTCCGGGGTCGGGTTGTTGGAGGCGCCGACAGACGATGAGATCCGGGGGTTGGACGGAACAAGTTGTGTCAGTTAACCCTCCAACCACCTGCTATTTTGCAGGCTTCCCCGGATTTCATCCAGCGTATCCAGGTACAGGTAGGACAAGACATCAACCACGGAAAGCCGGGGTCGCATTCATTTCAGTCACCGCCTCTTTCGAGGAGGGGCGAAACCGGACGACTTGTCGCGGGCTGCGTGCGAGATTGCGGCCAACCCGCATTCCTGTCAAACATGGCCGCGTCCTGCATCCCATCCCAGCGCAGCGGCGCCGACATAATGGTGCTCACACTGAATGCACAGATGACAGTCTAACGGAGCAGGCAATTCAACAGAAGTGAGACTCCGGCATGATCCAGAATGGATGAGGAATGAATGCATGCACCTTGACAGAATGCCCTTCCCCTCGTTGCCTTTTTGTTTTTGTTTTTATTCTTCTTCTTTTTCTTTCCATTCTCTTCCTCTGGCTTCCAGCTGGGCGGCAGCCACGAATGCGATGCCCGTCTGCGTTTGAACCCACTGCATGCCACTCGCCATTCATGACACTCAACATGGCGAACCCCCCCCGGGGAGCGGGTGCCCGGGCTTGTGAATGGAATGCAAGACACTGGGACGGCATGCGGTCTGCAGTACCACCATCCATGGTCCATCCCACTATGCGCGCGGGATGAGGAGGCCACGGCCATGCGGCCCCACGCCGAAGAAAGGAATATTCGGGGCAAACGCGCATTTCCGGGTGCGGAGCTTCTATATCCTGTCGAGCCTGCATGGCAGCCATGTCAGCAGCACCTCAGCGTTCCGTCCTGGCTGGCTAGCTAGCCTCCCCAAAATCATTGGCTCTCTCTCCCATTAGAAATCCAATCGCATTGCGAATACATACTACTAAGGACTTCGGACACTGCCGCTGGCCGTGTGGATTACCAACACGGATGACGTCAGGCGGAGACGGGAGGCAGAAGCTATCCGTCGCCTAAGAGCATTTAGCATGAGTCGTGAACAGTGTGGCCGGTGTGGCCGGTGGTGGCGTCAAGAACGGGTTTTCATGTTGGCCTTTTTTTTTTTTTTTTTTAAATCTTGTTTTCTTTTTTTATCCCTTCTTTGCTGTCATCCTCCCAGTGGCTTCCGTGACATTTCCGCAAGACCCGTAAACACGGTCCGGCGCCAACGACGACCGAATCATCTGAAGGCTCGCCGTGTGACGATCTCCTTTAGCGGGTCGCGCGACGCATCCCTCGTGCTCAATCTATCTCCATCCAGGAAATGTCTGAGATGCCGCCGAAGCCCCGAACCCCTTCCCCCCCTCTCTCTCACTCAGTGGGAGCCGCACAAATGCCCAGGCAGGATGCCGTCCTTGGCCGCATCCAGGAGAGAGGGGCGGGCACTTAAAAGCGTCGATCATCGGGACGAAACGAAAGGGAAAAAGAAGAAGGGAGAAAAAGGACCAGCGAGAATAGACTAGGTGCAGTATAGAATAAAAAAAAAGGTGCACTAGCGGCCCCCACATGACCCTTGCAAGAGGCCTAGAACTTGGAAGGTCCCTGAGAATCAGTGGAATCCAGCACAATCTGCATCTGCATCTGCATGTAAACGACCCGCGGCTCCTCCGTTCGCGATTGTCGCTTACAAACTCCGCCGACGACGGCGTCATATCCCATCCCATCCCATCCCATCCCACTACCATGCGGCTCATCTCTGACTGCGCACGCTGTTGGGCAAGGAAGAGTACTGCTTCGGGTAAGCACACGCTTCATTCCTACGGCGGTGAAGATGAAAGACCGCCTCACCGCTTTCGCATGTTTCACTGACAGGCAGACACCCTGGGGAATGAGCGTGGGGGTGGAGGGAAATGACAGAATGAGAGGAAACGACATTGTTCGTGACTTTGCGCCCATGGGCCATGGGCCATGGGACTTGGACCTTTTTTTCCTGGGGAAAGGACACGAGTCGCCGCGATTGGAACGTTGGAAGGGGGGTGACAGGCCTGGCACATGGCGTGGGAAGAAGAGCTATGGTGTAAGCCGGCTAGATACGACGCAAAATGGCAATACACAGAATACCTACCATGTATTACATGGGGCAAGCGAGGTCGGAAATAAGAAACTGTCAAGCGTGAAGATTAATACAGACACAACCGAGGCCAATAATAGAAGGAGGGGAAAATAAGAAGAAGAAAAGGAGGCAAACCCCCCCCCCCCCCCACACACATTAATTCAATCCGATCCGGCTCAACGGACGGACGGACGAGTATTGCCAAATTCGCCGACGTCCTTTGATTTCTCATCGCTCCTGCACTCCCCTCCCCCCTTCCCATCAGCCCCGTTGCTCTTTCGCACGAGACACGAGAGAAAGGGAATTGGTTCGTTTGCTCCGGACGGCGTTATAAAAATCTCTTCGCTCCCCCCATTCGCCACACGTCTGTCTGTCTTCCCATCTACTGATTCGGACCTTCATCCGTACACGTACCTACTCGAGTATCTACAATCGCTACGTACCCACCTTACCTCACCTCACCTCACCTCACCTTGCGTTTCTCTGCTCGACACGAGATAAAATCCTGGCGTTTTGACTTTCTTCCAACCTCGTCACGATCCGTCATCCGGGTTCCCTCGACGCCCTACCTACAAAAAATTAACGATACGCAAAGCATCGGCACCAAAATACCTTTTCTGCGCTGCCCACCTACACACGTCACCCATTACTGACTCCCTTTCTCCGTTACCCGGTTGCCTCACGATAAGAAACCTAGCTCTACCTTGCATCCCCCACCACCCTCCCTCCTCTTCCTTCATCCAACGCAAATCATCGTTGGAAGAGAGGGGAAAATAAATCCTGGCCGAAAATCATCCCGGAACCTGACACTTCCCTGCCCTTGACCTACCCACGCGGCACGCTATCTATCTGATTGACTCCACTGCCCCAAACACCGTCTCATCAAATACTGGGACCAAAGGGGAAAAAAAGAGCACCACCACACCAGCACCACCACCAAATCATATTAGACTCCACCACCCGTGCCCCCGTATCCGACGCCGACTTTAATAGTAGCCATGGCCCCCGTCACACTCACCCAGGAGCAGCTGCTTAACCTTCGTTCTATTCCGCCCTACGACTACAAGATGGCCTCGCAGACGCAGACACGCTCTCCCCAGATGCCCGCTACGGCTTCCACCGACGCCTCCTCCCAGGCTGACTACTTCACATCCTCACTGAGCTCGGCGACCAACTCGTCCCGCAACTCGGTCGAGTACCATGACCGCGCCGTCGTTGCCGTTGAGACCCCCAGCGGTACTGCCATTACCACCACCCACAAGACCAAGAACCCCCTGCCCCCGCTCTCCCGCGAGTACCCCAAGCCCGCCGACGAGATCGACGTCGAGGAGGCCCTCGCCCGCAAGCCCGGCCGCTGGTCTGTCAGGGGCGCCATCGCCGCCGAGAGACCTGTCCAGGTCGTCGACGAGGAGAAAATCAAGGCCCAGCGCCGCAAGGCCCTCGAGGACGTCAAGAAGGAGCTGTTCGCCGCCAGCGAGACCCTCAAGACGGCCCCGATTCCGTCGCGCAACAACACCAAATTCTAGGCGACGACTACTGATGACAGTCACGGAATCGTGATGGGCCGGACAATCGACCAAGACGGCGATTACGGCACCGCCATCATTACCACCACTACCACCACTTACGAAACACCACCAACGACAATTGCATTTTCACGTTCTTGCATTTTCAGTAAACTTCAGCGCTCGGCTTGTTCGGCACGCGAACGGACCCGCGTGTGCCGCCAGGTGCCAGTGGAAGACGATACCCAGCTTAGATCGGATTAATCAACCGGGGAGAGACGGATGGCAGGAAGGTTTCGGGCGTGGCAGCAGCACATGGAGAGCAATGGCATTGCACCACCAAAAGGGAAAACGGCGTTTCATCAAAACTCGAGCGACGTGTTTGTCGCTCGACTGTATCGTACCTAGCGAGAGGAAGGATCTGGGGGGAGTTCCAATAAAACATGCTACCTCATTTTTTTGGGTTTCCTCAGTAGGTTGACAATCTGTGCGTACATGCACATGTGGGCTATAAACAGGTACTAATAAACGGTTTCGGCCAACCTGAACAACGTGATTTGTTCCTCTGAAAGATAACATCTCTCTGCCGAGTAGGTGTACATTGTAGCTGTAGCTTCCTTGCTCAGTCGAGGCGCGCCGCGAGCGAGAAGCCGTACTGGATCATGGCGATGAAGCCAGCGAGGTTGACGAGGGTCGAGATGCCGTGCATCTTGCCGAACGACTTGTTGAGGGCCTGCATCTCCTGCGAGTGCGGCGCCGGGTCGTAGCTCTTCTTTCCGTCCTTCTTCTCTGCAGTCGGTTGTCAGAACTCTTTTCTTTCTTGTTCTTCTCCCCTCCCCTCTTTCTCCTTCTTTTAGTCCCCGCCCCATCCGAGCGCGGCTTTCATTGGAAACACCATCCCACCACGCAACTTACCTTGGGCGTACCGGGCCTTCATGACGGTCACCGTCCTCGGCAGCACGACGACGAGGTTGACGAGCCCCGTGACGAACATGGTCGCAATGGGCAGCAGCGCGCTGTAGCGGTTGGACTCCTGCAGCAGGCCGCCGACGCCGCCGGCGTGCTCGCCCAGCAGGCTGCGGCTGCCCGGGTACGTCAGGGCGAGGACAGCGGGGAGGGCCGTCTGGATGGTGAAGTAGACGGGGAAGAGGGCGTTCTGGGCGGCAGAGAAGGCGGGCCGCTCGAGGACGCGGAACATTGTGATACCGTTCACGAAGGACTTGAGGGCGGGGGGGTTGTGCGTGTCAGTCATTTCATTTCATCTCCGGCGTCACCGGGGAGGCAGATGGGGGGGGAGGGCTGCGGTTCGTTGCATCCCGGCTTACATGGAAGAATGTCGTTCCCAGGAGGGCACCATAGCTGAAGGGGGGGGGAGGGAACCCGCGAGGTTAGGTATCAATAATGCACGTAGTCGGGGTTTGTGACACTTTTCCACAGGGACGGGGCTTACGATATGATGTGGTACGGTCCCGGGGAGAAGACGATGGAGTCGGGCATGATGGGCGGCCGGTGATTGCTTTGAATGGGAGGTCTGGCGATTTTAATTACCCTTCTGAACTGAAGTAAGGAGGTTTGAATTGGGGTGTGATGTGAGGTGGTTTGCGGCGAAGATCTGTCAGTCGATGAGGTTGCCAGCCGTCTGGAACAAGCCGCGGGAGGTTTGGTGACAGGGGTCGGGTAGAATGTATGAGGTCACCTCGGCAGAGCTCCATTCCAGCAGCCCAGCAGCTGCCGACAGCGCTGGGAGCTGGCACACTACTTTAACCGGGGGGGGGCCTCTCTGCTCACGAGTCTTTTGCTCAAAGCTTGAGTGCACGTTTCTCTAGAATTCCAAGCAGCTTGATCGCTGCCATTGGCCGCTGCAACTGAACCACCCGGCAGTTTCTGACTCGTGCGCGCATGGTATGGCTGTTTCGAGGTCGAGAAACGAATGGTGCGAATCAATCAAGGTCTTGTACTTTGTAGATACTCTAAACACTGAATAGAGCAAGATGCTGGTTCCTCCCCGTCTCTTATCATTGTAGCACCTTGTCGTTATCATCACGTGATAGCGCGAAGACAATCACCGGGCATCAGCTCAACGCGCTGCTGGGGCGCGTAGCAGCCTGGAGCTCAATGGACCTCATCTGCCTAAATCGAGCCAGGGTCCAGGTCCATGTCCCGCTCCGTCACAGTGACTCTCCATTTATACGCCGGGCCTCTTCTTTGTGAGCCTTCTAGTTCAACATCTTCCGAGACCTCGCAAATCCCAATGCATCGTCTACATTAAAATCACACACGAAAAAAGAAAAAAAACACCCCTCACTGCAACAATGGCCGACAAGGAGGCGTCGGTCTACATCGTCGACCTCGGCTCGTCCATGGCTGACTGCCACAATGGCCGCACCGAGCCGGACCTGGACTGGAGCATGCGCTATGTCTGGGACAAGATATCGACCACGGTCGCCGCCTCGCGCAAGACGTGGACCGTCGGCTTCATCGGTCTCAAGACGGACGAGACGCGCAACGCCATGATGGACGACGAGGGCTATGAGAACATCTCCGTCCTGCGGGAGCTCGGCCCCATGACCCTGACCTCGCTGAGGGAGCTCAGGGCGGAGGTCAAGCCGAGCGAGACCGAGACCGGCGACGCAGTCTCCGCCGTGGTCCTCGCCGTGGACATGATTGAGAAATTCACCAGGACGCTCAAGTACAAGCGGCGCATCTACCTCGTCACTGACGGGTTGGCCCCCATCGACGGCGATGACATCGACTCGATTGCGAAGAAGATCAACCAAGATGGGATTGAGTTGACTGTTCTGTAAGTTTGGGGAGTTCGATACTGGGTTAACAACACCCCCACTAACACGCCGTAGGGGCGTCGACTTTGACGATGCAGAGTACGGCTTCAAGGAGGAAGACAAGCCCTCGATCAAGGTATGTAGGCCATCTCTCTGCGTCGTCCGGTCACCTCGCGCCACTAAACGCCACTCTGCAGAAAAAAAACGAGGGGATCCTCCAGGAACTCGTCTCCAAGTGCGACAAAGGTCAGTTCGCAACCATTGCAGAGGCCATCGACGAGCTCGACACCCCGCGCCTCAAGCCAACCAGGCCGTACAAGACGTACGACGGGCCCCTGACCCTCGGCCTTGCCGACCCGCCCGCGGACCTCAAGATCCCGCCCACGCCCGTCGTCATCAACGTCGAGCGCTACTTCAGGACCAAGCAGGCCAAGCCCCCGACAGCTTCCACGGTCGTCGTGTCGGCCGAGGGGCAGGGCGCTGCTTCCCAATCGACGCAGGCCCTCGAAGGTGAGCCCATGGAGGGAGTTGAGTCGGTGTCGGGTTTCGCGGCGGTCCGGTCCGCACGTACGTACAGGGTCAACGACCCCGACGCCCCAGGCGGCAAGCGCGACGTCGAGTTCGATTCGTTGGCCAAGGGGTACGAGTACGGCCGGACGGCGGTGGCGATCAGTGAGTCCGAGTGGAACGTCACCAAGCTCGAGACCGTCAGGACCTTTAGCATCATCGGATTCATCCCCTGTGAAAAGGTATGAGCGTAGCCCTCCCCGCGGACAAACCCCCTTTTGCTCACTCGGATCTAGTACGAACCGTTCCTCAACATGGGCGAGACCTGCATGACAGTCAGCCGCAAATTCGACGAAAAGTCACAACTCGCACTCTCCTCCCTCATCCACGCCCTCTACGAGCTCGAGTCCTACGCCGTCGCCCGTCTCGTCGTCAAGGACAAGAAGGACCCTGTCCTGGTTCTCCTCGCCCCGCGCATCGAGCCGGACATGGAATGTCTCTACGACGTGCCCCTCCCCTTCGCGGAGGACGTCCGCGGGTACCAATTCCCGCCCCTTGACCGCGTCGTCACTGTCAGCGGGCAGGAGATCACGGAAAACCACCGCCTGCTGCCCGGCGACGACCTCACGGCAGCGATGAGCGACTACGTCGATTCCATGGACCTGGGCACTTTCGGCGCCGATGAAGATGGGTGAGCGTGCCCCCCTCCCAGTGGGGGATGAAGACCAGGTAGCTGACAGTCATATAGAAACCCGTCAGAGTACGCCGCAATCGACGACACCTATAACCCCATGATCCACAGGATCAACCAAGCCATCCGCCAAAGGGCGGTCGACCCTCAGGGTACCATCGAACCCGTTCCTCCCATCCTCGTCCGCTATGCCGCACCACCCGAGGAGCTCGTCGAGCAGTCCAGCTCGCAGATCAAAACCCTCGTTTCAGCAGCGCAGGTCAAGAAAGGTAAGCAAAGCTCGGGGATCCGACAAACCCTCCCCCCCCTCCCCAATTTCTCCACCAGAACCTCCATGGCTAAGCAGACACCACCCGACAGTGCCCCCCAAAGCAAAAGGCAAACGCAAGCACGAGGCGTCGAAACCCCTCTCGGGCCTCGACGTCGACGCCCTCCTGGGCACGCAGCCCAAACGGCCCAAGATCAGCGTGGAGAACGCCATCCCCGAGTTCAAGCGCGCCCTCGCCGTCGCCGACGAGGTCGAAACGATTGTCGACGCGGCCACGCAGATGGGCGACATCGTCGCGCGGCTCGTGGCCGACAGCTTCGGCGACGCCAACTACGCCCGCGCCCTCGAGAACCTCACCGTCCTGCGCGGCGGCCTCGTCGACCTCGACGAGCCGGCGGTGTACAATGACATCGTTAGGGGCCTCAAGGGGAAGATCCTCTCCGGGGAGCTGGGCGGCGACCGACGCGAGATGTGGTGGAAGATTCGGATGTCGAGGCTGGGGCTCGTGGATCAGGCGACGTCCGAGGTGTCGGACGTCACGAGCGAGCAGGCTGACGAGGTTTGTTTTTTTTTCCTTTCCGCCCGCCACGATCAACACGTAGTGTCATGTGACGTCGCTAACTTGACTGCAGTTTTTGAAATCAAAATAACGGACTGAAAGCGGGCGTTCATTTGTGTTTTTTCTCAAGGGGTATGAAATGTAAATTCTAATCGACTCCGCGTTACCCACTTCCTGTGAAACCGCCTCCATCTGCTTCTCTTCATCCTTGGGGGTTTTTATACTGCATCTTTGCAATGGCTTGCTCTCAAACGCCAACCGGCTGCTCCTCAACCTCAAGATCAGCGTTCTTTTTCTGGCTCTTGTCCACCATCGCCGCAACCGCCACACCGAGCATCGCCTGCAGGGTGTATGCCGCGTCGTTGCCCGCGTTGTGGAGGTTGCTGTGTGGGATGTCCAGGTCGGTCAGAACCATGGCCAGGCTACGGCCCTGAGACTCGTGGCGCCAAGCCTGATGCATGTCCTTCGTGTCGAGGGTGCGGCTCATGACGCCGCCGACGGTCCACAACTCGACACCCATCCGCTCCAGGAAGCCGAGATCGGCTCGAAGGTCGTGGCCGACGAGGACGATGTTGCGGAAACGTCTGTCAGCCTCGGAGACGTCCTCTTTGCCGGCCTCGGAGAGGTTGTTAATGGCCGCAATGATCGAGGGGCCGAGATCGCTGAGCTTGGGATACTCACTCTTACTAATCATTGTTAGCGAATATTCTTGCAAGCTTCCGTTGCCTTGTGTTTGGGAGGATGGGTGAAAAGAACTTACCCGAAGTTGAAGTTCTCGGGGCAGCCCTTGATGTACTTGCGGTTGCGGATATGTCGATACTCATCGGTGATGAGGTGGCGGTTCTTGATAAACGGGACCCAGTTGCGGCCGTTCTCACCGGGCGGGACGCCGGCAAGGTTCCTGGTGTCCAAGATCGACAATCCGATCTCGAGGACGGTACCGTGATGCTCCTCGGCGACCTCGATGTCGATGCACACAAACACAACGTCTTGCTCGCGCGCATGGGGCAACGGCTTATCCAGAGCGGTCTCCTTCTCCTTATTCTTGACGTCGCTCGCCTTAGGACGGAGGCCGAGGTACAGCTGCGCGTCGTAGAGGGACTCCTCGCGATTGTGGGCCTTTTCCTGCTTCTTCTTGCTGCTCTTGGTCTTGGTGTCCTTGTAGTTATTATGCATGTTGAGGAGGGACAGGAGCATCTCTTTTCCGAAGGCGGTCGCGCCGGCGCAGGCGTCCTCCTTCTCGGGGGGAGGAATCGTGTCACGGACGGCTCGGTACTCGTTGTGCGAGGCCGAGCGGGCGATGTACTTTGGGCGAATTGTGCAGCTGGGTCCGAAGGTGACGTAGAACATCTCGCCCGGCTTGCCGGCGGGGATAGTCAGGTTCGTCTGGATCGAGGCGTTGATGACGTCGAGGAAGTGCTGGAATTGCTCGGTCGGGACGAAGATGTAGGGGTTACTGTCCAACGCCTGTGGATGGTAGACGTAGAAGCTGGGAGGCGTTAGCTTATGATTCTAAAAGGCAGTTTCCTTAAAGCTTGACAGGAAACCCTACAAGTCCCAGGTCTGCTCCTCTGTCATGTCGTCGAAGAAGGGCTGCGCCTATGAGACATGTCAGCTGCGCAGCTCCCACAATCCACAAGAAAATTCACTTTGGGGCGGTTCATCTTGCCGATGAAGCTCGAGGGATATCTCCGAGCCAGGTCCCATGCGACGAAGGTCATGCCTTCCTCCGAGAGGTCGCCGGCTTTCATGTTCTTGAACCTGGGGAAGTCCTGTTTGAGGAGAGCGTCGAGAGCGGCAGGCGCCAGCTTGTCGGATCTGGATGGCTCGAGGGGCGGTCCGACGAAGTGGGTAGCTGCTTTGCCGAGCGTCGGCTTGGTGATGGATGTTCCCTTCGTGGCGGCCTTCTTGGCTGCGGTCTGGTGGTCGAGAGCGAGGGGGTCGAGAACGATGGTCTCGGGGTCTTCTTCCACCTCTTGATGCGGGCCTTCCTCAAACTTCATTCTCTTTTCGAAGGCCCGGATGAGAAGCATCCTCAGTTGTTCGTCGTGAGGCCGGTCCATCATGAGGTACCGAAATAGGAGAGAGAAGAAGTGAGATATGAATTGGGATTTTTTCTTGGTTATGAACAAACAAGAGACCGAGTGGTTGGAGCTGACTCAATCAAGAACGGGAGAAGTAGTCGGGGTATGAAAATGGTTGGGGGTACAGCAAACAAGAAGGCTTGGTGAAGATGTTGATGGGTTGGATGTGGTTGGGTTGGAGAACCCGAATGAGATTGAAGTGAAAGTAGAGGCCTTTTTCTAAAGCCAAGTTGCCAATGGGAGGAAGAGGAAGCAAAAAAGTCAAGTCGTTCCTTCTTTAATTAATAACAGAAGGGGGAAGGCAAAATTGTTGAAAATGACCGGTAGGAGAGAAGGAAGTAGGTATTTAATTGAATAGGTAGGATGTTTCTTCCACAACTAACAAGAAACAACAGCAGGCCAATCTTATTTCTTAGTAACAGTGAATGACTTCCTGGTATCTGCATCCTGTAGAAGCCACGTGTATGTAGATTAGACACTAGGCTTTGTGTAAGCTTTAGTTCTTATTTAAGAAGAGAAACTGCAACAAGAGAGATAGCTTACAAAGAAGCAATGAAAAATGGTCAGTGAGGGGGTTATACATAAGATGTGCTTTTGATTGTCACGCAAAGGTGTTAAACATAAACTAAAGGACTTGATTTAAGAAGATCCTCTTCAAACTACACCAATTTTCCCATGTGTCTTTAAGACTTTTGAGAGTGTCACTGAGAAGATTGCTGAAATGTTTACTTTGAATTGCATTAAAAACAAAGAGAATATTACAATTTGTCAGGACATCACTCTTTCTTTTTAGACGTCTTTTGCTTTGCATAGGAATACTCAAGTGTCTACCATCGTTTAGTTTTCCAATTACCAAAGCTCCACCACACGAAGTCTGCTTTGCATAGCATGAGCCAGGCCTTCCGCTTTGAAAGCCTTGGATAGCAACGAAAGACATGGCCACTGTCTTAAAGTCAGGAGTTCAAGGGTGCCCACAATGCTCCAAGACTGCAATATCAAGCAAGCTGCAGGAT
The DNA here is from genome assembly GCF_001672515.1 of Colletotrichum higginsianum IMI 349063. Lineage (NCBI taxonomy): Eukaryota > Fungi > Ascomycota > Sordariomycetes > Glomerellales > Glomerellaceae > Colletotrichum > Colletotrichum higginsianum. Next base: position 3,941,319 of record NC_030955.1, read on the forward strand.
TGATCAGACATCACTGCAAGGAAGCCTGAGAAGGAGAAGCATCCAAATACGAAGGACATATTAAATGGCACGACTCCAGTTTGGTGGACCTGCTCTGTTGAGATGCTTCCCATCCTCTAGCTCGGAAGCTCATCGAAGACTGGATAAGCGACAGTAACATATCGAATGGCCTGAACTTCTGCCAATAATATGTCAGCTGTTTTGTCCGCAGTTGCTGTTGACTAAGTCATAGAGAAACGGCCCCCTTTTCTGCCTTAATACCTCCATGAAGCTGCTTCCCAGCGAGGAAATCTACCAGCCTGCCAAAGCCCGATCTATCGCCCGGCGCGGATTGGGCTTCGCAAAAACCCGTTCCGCCAGAGCAAAGCATAGATCTCGGGGATCGGACCTCGCCAGACAAGTGTACTGTGTATAGATGGGAGAAGAGAGACGAGAGGGTCTCGTGCCATTAAGCATAATGTTACAACATGCCCCAAATACCCAAAGACCAGTCCAGCCGCGTGTATACACGACCCTTGTATTCCCTCTCCTCCCCTTTTCTCCAAAGGGGGGGAGAGGAACCACCCATGAAACGCCACCGCTATGAAGAACGACCCGTTTGTTATTACAAGCATAATCAACCATCAAGCAAGACCTTCCCCCCAAGGAAGTTCCAGCCCTTGGCGAATGAGTCCCCCCTTTTTTGCCCTCCCGTTCGTATTGTTGTTGTTACATTTCGTAGACTCCCCATCATCGACATAATAGGAGTGGCTAGTGTCAAGACGTCATTTTCTCGAGCAACTCCTTGGCCTCGTTGACCTTGGTCGCGAGGTAGGGGCTCCCGCCGCGGTCGGGGTGGTTGAGGAGCATCAACGTGCGGTGCGCCTTGCGGATCTTGTCACGGCTGACACCGCTCTCTCTGTGGGACCCTGATGTCAGCTACTACTGTCCCAACTACTGTCCTCCAATTGTCCAGCGAGACCGCGGGATTCGAAGGGGGAGGTAGGCTTCGCTGCTTACTGGAGAGAGAGGATGAGGCAGGCCTCGCGCTTGTTCATCTTGGGCTCGAAGCCGCCCTTGTAAAAAGCCTTGCCCATCGCGCCCACGCCGCCGCGAGATCGGCGCCATGCGACGAGACCGGCCCGGCCCTGGAGGAAATCCATACCCGTCAGCGGTTTTGCTCGCTACCTGGAGCTACGCACGTCATGCGAAAAAGCGGACCGACATACCAAGAAAGCTGCGACGGCAGCGCCGGCTCCGACAGCAAGAACAGAAGCCATGATTTGGGGATTTCGTAGATGTCGGCGAGTGTGGTGGATCGAGGATGATGAATGACTGCGGAAGAAAGGGCGGGTGGTATCGCGAAGAAGGCCTTGGATGGGGGGGGGAGAGCTTTTTTTTCTTTGGAGTTTCGCCGCTCCGATGAGCCAAAAGCCGCGATGCGCCGGTACTGGTCCGTGCTCCTCCGGGAGTTTTTCGGAGAGCGTGTTCTTCCGACCTTGGGGGAAGATGGGAAAGCTTGGGCCAAGTCCCCTCAGTCCCCACCAATATATCGCTTTGGTCCTATTGCACTTTCACTACTAACTGGCGCTGCCCCACCACAATCGATAAGCAGCGCCTGGGAGCGGCAGAAGAAAAATTTCTAAAAAACTTCCAGAGGCAAGGCTTCAATCACCGCCTTCCGCTGAAATCCCCCGTGCGTCGTGCTGTATGTGGAAGAGTTGTCGCCATCAACAAAACAACACCACCGACAACCAAAAAATCCTTGTGACTGCCCGCTCCGTGATACCCGTCAAGGTATCAACGCCGTCACCATGAGGTATGTTTTCCAATCCGGTCAAAAAACTTACCTACGGATTGATCCCATGCAAGCGGCTAACTCGCAACGCTCCCCAGAATCGAGACGTGCTACTTTTGCAGTCGCCCTGCCTACCCGAGCAAGGGCATCACCTTCGTCCGTAACGATGCCAAGGTCTTTCGCTTCTGCCGCAGCAAGTGCCACAAGAACGTATGTCCTCGATTGCGTCCGCGATCCGATCCCCCATCCCGAGGAGCAAGTAGGGGCCAAGACTAACCACCGTGGGACCCAAACAGTTCAAGATGAAGCGTAACCCCCGCAAGCTCAAGTGGACAAAGGCGTATCGCGCCTCGGCGCACAAAGAGATGACGGTCGACAGCACGCTCCAGTTCGGCGCGCGGCGCAACGTGCCCGTGCGGTACGACCGCGACCTCGTCGCCAAGACGCTCAAGGCCATGGAGCGCGTGTCCGAGATCCGGTCCCGCCGCGAGCGCATCTTCTACAAGAAGCGCATGCAGGGCAAGCGCGAGCGCGAGATCGCCGCCGCCCGCAAGCTCGTCGCCGAGAACGAGCACCTGCTGCCGCGCCTGCGCGGCTCCGAGAAGAAGAGACTCGCTGCCGAGGGCGCCACCGAGGACGAGATCGCCGCCCTCGAGGCCGAGGGCCGCGTGCTCGCCGCTAAGGGCAACCGTGCCGGCAAGGTCTTTGGAAAGGAGAAGATTCGCCAGCGCGTCACGGTCGACGGAGACGTCATCGAGGAGCGCGAGGGCGTCCTGCAGGAGGGCGACGGCGAGTGGGACGACGACGACGATGCCGAGGACGACGACGAGGAAGAGGATGGCGATGTCGACATGGAGGATTGAAGACGATGATGGTGCCAGGAGAGAGGAGACGACGTCAGCTCATGTCTATACACCACCGACCAACCGACCAAGAGCTCAGGGGAGGAAAAGACGCACAAAGCAAAGAAGAAGAAAGAGACAAAATGCTAATCGATGGGACCCCCCCTCTCTTCCGCCCACCCGCCCTCATCATTCATGGACACGGCGAAGAGAGGTTGGGGGTTCTTTTTGGGGGTTTATTTTGGTTTATCGGGCGTTGAGGGATACAAAAGGGCGGTTAGCATCGACGGCGTTTGGTGGCTCTGAGAAGAAGGAATACCAAGAAGAAAAAAAGTTATCCGAGGTCCAGATTCAGATCGGGCGTCCTCTCAGTCCACCGCCTTTCGCCTTCCTTCCCTCTTGCGGACGCTTGCCCGTGTCCTCCAGGGCCTCTGGGGCAGCCAGTCGGGATGCTCTTTTCATGCCATACGAGTAGGAGGATCTTTGCTGAACATGTCGATTGAATTAGAGGGCGCATATCAGCGCAAGAAGCATGCATGGCCCAACACCTACCCAGCATTTCCATATCTATAAAAAGCAGCAAGCAAGACAGATGTTACCATTGCGACTCCCGCAAATGCCGTTGTCCATCAAGTGTCAATCCGGAAAAAAGTGAACCGCCCAAAGCGGGCGTCGCGGGTATCAATGTTCTCGGTGTCGTACAATCAAACCCCATCCCCTGAACTCCAAGAGTACCCCAATGGTAATCGTAAACAGCTGCCCTGGCGTAACAAAGACCCTCTTTCGTTCTCTCTTGACACGACGACGTCAATCCTCGTCCTCGTCATTCTTCGAGGTGTGCTGGTACGCCCTCGGCGGCATCGGAAGACCGGCCTCGACGTCCTCAATGATCTTTCTCTCCAGCGCCTCCTTGCGCTTCGCCTCCCCCTCGGCCGTCTCGGTGCCGCCCGGAACGCTGGCTTCTCCGTAGTTGCCGGCCCCGCCACGTCCCGAGGCGCCCCGGGACGACCGCGCGAGGCTGGCGCTCACGGCCGCCCGCGTCTTCCCTACGACCTCTTCTTGGTGCTTCGCATCTGGCAGGGAGGAAGCATCGTGGAAATTACCCGCCCCGCCTCTGCCCGCACGCGCGTAGCCGCCGGCCGTCGGCGAGGTCGAGCTGGTAGTCGAGGCGACTGTAGCGTTGTTCGTCTTCTGGGCTTCGACGTCCTGGTAGTGTTTTGGTTGCGGATAAGCACGTGTCCAATCACTTGGAGCAACAGATAAGACAGGCAGACAGAGAGTTGCACGCACCTCGGGATTGGCCTTCTCGACGTCCTCAACGTCCTTTTTCGAGTAAAAGTTCCCGCTTCCTGCGAAACCGAGATTAGAGTGGTCATTGAGAGTGGCAGACTTGTATCATACCTCCGCGTCCCGTCTTGCGATACACGTCAGACATGGTGGGGTTCGTTGATCAAAGAGGCTGGTCTTTCTACCGGCGGGGAAGAATCACAACTGGGAAACAAGGCAGAATGCTCAAGGCTCAAACTGGAGATGCTGGGCAAAAGAACGACGTGCGATATCTCTGACAAAGACCCAACAGGAGAAAAAGTGACGTGCGGTTTTGCTGCAATTGACACTACTTATCTGCCTTGCCTAGCCATCTGCATAAGGGACCTTGGAGCGAGTGTGGCGCGGCGGGGTTAGTGGGAGCTTTGAGTGTGGGTGGGATGGATGCCCCAAGTCCCCGACTTGACCGCTCCATCCGTGCCCGCCCGCAGTTGGTCGTCGTCGAGGTCTTGGGACAAGAGCCAACATTCCGTTCATGTCCACGATGGCATTCCGTTGCTCCTCTGGTTGCCGTGCGCCGTTGTTTCACGTTCCAGTGTTGGAGATATGGTCTTCTTGTATATTCTGATTTACTTCTCTCTCCCTCTCTCTCGTTTCGCTGCTCTACTCGGACACCACGCGTGCGGCTCATTGGGGCAGGGCTCAAAGGGATGCAGCATCCGCGTGTCGATCGCTGCATTCGGGCATTTCCAGCCTTCAATCCTGGATCTTCCATGTGCGACTGGGAAGTCTCGATTCCGCTTTGGGTTCGGGCATGTTCAGCAAGATCGACAGGCACGCCGACTAGGCACCATGTCTTTCAGTGTCCTTCAACTGAAGAAACGTCTGAATCAAACGTTTCGAAGACGGCCTTCGTCTTCGTTGTCCAACTCGAAATGGGTGCGACGGAGAAGCCCTCAAGTGCCACCAACCCATCACCTCGGGGCCCCTGAGTCGAGTGGCTGGTTTCTGGGAAACTTTTGTGTTGCAGTCGCACGATCGGCTCTAGTAGTCCAAGGGTCCAACCCTTTCCTTTGTCTTCTTCGTGAAGGGGGAGCGGAACGCACGGGAGCGGCAGCACCATAAACCTTCTCTCAATCCCCAATCCCCAGTGAACGAACCTATTACACGATCCCGTCGTTTCCGTACATAGAGAGAGAACAGGTCCGACTCTCGCAGAGGGCGATCTATAGGCGTGAGATATCGTCTTACTGACGCAGGTACACAGCGAAAAAGTTGGCAGAGGCAACGCTTTACGCGGTTTGGTTGGAGACATCGTAGACTGTCGGCGTCACCAGCTCGCTTCCTCAATGATAACGAAGAGGTACTTCAGGGTACCTGAGTGTACCTGGCATGTCTCCACTCTCGTCGACAGGGGCTCCTGATAGCGACACGCATCCGATGGAGACTGGAGGGGGTGATGTGCAGCTGCGGCAAGAGGGGCTAGCTAGAAACGCTACCTAGTCCGTTTGTGAGCATGGCATCCACTGCTTAGTACAGGTAGTCAGTCGTACACAATGATTACGGCTTGCCCTGCTGCCTTCATCACTTTCAACTCGGCTCGCGGGGGTTCCAGCTGCTCCGTGGCGATGACACGGATGACGGCTGAGCCGGTCCGGGTTCAATCCGATGCCATGTTTCCCAGCTATCCGTATTTCCGGCAGAAAGATAGGGAAACGAGAAATCCCATACCCACGTAAGACGGGGCGCAGCCAACTTTGTCTTTCCCCTGTTCAGTCCCATGACCGCGTAAATCAAGCATATTCCCGTCGCAAGTCTCGTTTCTTTCGAGACGCGAGGTCCGCCATGTTGAAGCTGGCTGTCACTTCACTTCACTCGGTAAACCTTATCTCCCTTGCGTGCAGGGTTGCGTCTTTGCAGAGAGTGCGTCGACACAGCCGTTTTGTGCAGTTATGCCATCGGCCATGATCGGCGGGGATAGTTACCTCGATGGGGGAGCTTTATGCATGGAGAATCCAGCTTTCGCCATGGCATTGCACTGTTCGAGCAGTGAGGGGTGCAGCAGCACCTCGACAGGGCATGACCCTGACACCCATGTCTCAATGGCGCTGGAGAACCACCTTTTGCTGAGGTTCTTGAGGGCAATCGACGATTTGCCCTGGCCGATGCCACTCTCTCTCCATCTGCACGGCAGACTAGGGCAGCCCTGCCGTGCTGAATTCACGATGGAGGATAGAGTTGGCGATCGACGGCGACTTGACACTTTGCGTGTGGAGCTGACAGCGTTGGAAACTTGGGGCGATGCCCTTAGCGCGGTTCTCTTTTGCGCAAACCAACTCATGTGTAGAGGCAAAAGGGAAAAGGAAAAAAAGGTCCCAGTCGGAGCTTGCGCCGATGGCTCCAGTGCGATCGCCATCGGTATAGTAGAAGAATAGGACAACATATGCCCGACTTGCCGCTGTCGCCGATGGGATGACAAGCTTGTGCCAATGCGCGGATCGGATGTCGATGAGGTTGGTGTTATGAGGCATGACATGTCGTCGTCGTTGGCGAAATGTCAACTTTTGTCTGTTTTGAAGCGCGCGTAGCCAATGCTTTCCGCGGCCCTCCACGCCGCTTATTGGGCGCTTGATGAACGTACCATCTTCGTTTATTGGGAAGAGCAAGCAGGCTTATGGAGGCTTCACTGCACCTCGTCGAGTTGCTGACATGGAAGCAGACTTCGTGCCTCTCCTTGTGACAACGCTGGCTCGTCCATGTTGGAACTTTGCCGAAGACCAACAATCATACCGAGACTGGTCTTGCATACATCCAAAGCGTCAGTTTGGGCAACTGAAACTGCGATCACCGAGGGTCTGGACTTGAAAAGCTGCGCCCAGTGACGCACTAGTTAGTTGCATGTTGGACGTAACCGAACGGCGACATCTGTTTTTTCAGGATTCGGACAGAGCGAGCGTGCCTCTTCCTCGAGTGCGTCGTGGCTTGTCCGTCTCCGGGCGCTGGCGGGCCCGTTCGTGTTGGAAGGAGTGCTTCAGTGACGATCCTTTCGGTAGCTCTTTGCTCACTGCCCAGACATGGGGCCACACTCGCTTGCGTAACGGGTATCCAAACGGGGGGGAATAGTATCAAGTGGCAAAAGTCTTTTATCCTGTGCCTGTTCAGCAAGCAAGTACGAGCAATGGAGGGATTGCGTCTAATGACGATGGAAGCGGCATGCCGCCAGAGGCACGACAACCCACCCCGACTTGCCCAGAGCAGACGGCCGCATGGCGCCCGATGGGGGAGAGGAGGCAGCAGCTGACCGTCCCGAATAGCACTGGCGGCGTTCCTAGCACGGAGTGAGGGAGACGGGGGACGAGACGGCCCTTGGATGGACTGTTTGGCCGGCACCCCGGTGAAGAGCTGGGCTCGATTACTATCAAGCTCGAGTGGGTTCCCGGTCAGCGAAACGTCTGAGGGGCGAAATCCATCCAGTACACGACAATAAAGCATTTGGAACGCCAGAGGGGCGGGGTGGGTGGCTGGACTCTCGACTTCTGCAATGCGTGCGAGACGCGCCAGCCAGCATACATCGTACAGCAGGCCGGGCCGCGCAGCACCTTTGTCGGATTGACATTGCTCCAACGCCGCCCCAACCCATCTTCAGGCAGAGCGTCCTGGCGGACAAGTCCTGTGACTTGGTCACCGGGAGGGGCCTGCATCTGGTCATAAGGTGGTGCCAGGTGGTGGTGGTGGTGGTGGTGGTGAGCTGTGGGTGTGGAAGCCACCAGCGGATAGTGGTGAGGTCCGGCTCTGGACGGTTGGTGGTCGTTTCGCTGTGGGGGGGGGAGGGGTGGGTGTCGAGTTAGAGCGAAATGTGAAGGGGGACAGGGAAAGAGGAAGAAGAGAGAGACCAAAGGGGGAGGGGGACCCAGAAAGCAAGGGAATGGCGGGTGACGAGGGGGAGGAGAGGGATGAGGCGTGTCGATATCGCCATATTGCGCGAGTGAGTGATGGTGGTGGTCGTGCGTCGCAATGGTTGGGCGGCTGGTGCAACTCTCTAAGTGGACACGAAAGCTGGAAACACACGTTGCTGTGGAGTTGTTGTTTGTCCGACATTCTGCTACTCTCTCTTTCCTCTTGCTTTTGCTGTAGGCTTGCATCAAAATGGGACTGCAATGTTGTTGTTCCCTCTTATTCTCTGCTTCAACAAGAATCGAGAAGTAATTTGGTCCGCATTCGGAGAGCACTTACGTCACTGAACAAGACATAGACGGGGGGGACAAGAGCAGTAAAGTAAGATAAGAACCAGGGCACTCATGCCAGCGGCTGCTCGCCAAAATTGTACAGTTTTCAAGAAATGATAAATCACTGTACAAACCTGAGCAGGTGTGGCATTATCGAGCTATTCCTATCTGAGTGGGACTACTGCTCTTACCTAAGCACGCTGCTCTGTACTCTGTACCGTGCACAGCACAATTTCGACAGCTTGTACTCTGTGAAGTACTCGTACGGTGTACCTGCCTGCACTGCACCCGATGACTTGTCAGCCCAACAACGCCGTCGAAGAACTGTCTCCCGTGTGATCAACGATCAACAGAACGTCGGGGAATTTTTGTTTTTCTTTACCCTTTCTTCTTTTGTTCTTTGCGCCTGGCTGCCGACTCCTTCGAGGTTCCTTGCACGGCCATGAGAAAACGTCGGGTCGACCAGCCAGCAGGGAACGAAATAAAACGACGATCACAGCGACGAGAGAAGGCTCCCGAGTCCCAACTAGACCAAGCCATGACGATTCTAAGATGCACCAAAGGAGACAGACATCAGCCGAGTTTTAATAAGACATCTTGCATATGGCCTTTTACGCAACACTTTCTTTTGGCACCTTTCCACCTCGCGCTGTCTCCTCTCCTCTCTTCATTCGACCTACAATACCACCTTGGCAAGGTACAGTAATCTGCACTGCGCACTTGCGCACAACAAACATACAACATTAGCATTGGCCCAAAATGTTATTGCGTAACTGCTGCACTGCGTCCCTCCCCAAGTCTTGACTTCTGTTCCTGATCCGGTGGAAACCATCGTCCCCAGTCAATTGGGGAACGGAGGCGACCAATGCTTGCCCCGTGCCATAGATTCCAATTCCCCAGGCCGACGCTCGCAGCTCCGGGCCCGGGAGCAGTGGTCGGTCTGGTCTGGTCTGGTCTTGTCTGCTTGAATTGGAGCTGTCACCCCAGTGGCGCGGACCTGTCGCGCAGTGCAACGCAGCTCGGAACCTGGCAACCTGCCAAATAATGCCACTCACAGTCGACTTCCATCGAGACACGATATTCTTGAGAGCACCCATTGGAGACTATTGTCTCAACCATTCCACCACCTTGTTACCTCGCAAAAACACCTCCAGAGATCACGGAGAAGGGGAATGGGGTGAGGATATAAAGAAGAGGCGGTCACAAGGCTGGCGAGATCCTGACAATTCATTCTCCTGTCGACCAAGGAAACCAGAGGAGAGGCAACCAGGCCAAATGAAGCCACCCCTCGTCCGGCGAGAGACCAAGGCAGGAGTCCACTTGTGTTGGGGAACGGGCGAGGCGTCGTACCAACAAAGGCGACGTTCCTTTGGACATTTTCTAGTGTAGGCTTCGTCGCCTGCATAACCCTACTCACAGAGATGCTCCTATGTCGTGCAACTCTTCTCTGTGCCTGTTATACGTACATCGCGAACTGATTAACAACAAACTGACTGGCCATTTGGGCTTTGAGGCTTGGATGCAAATGCCAGAAGCTCCCGAAACAACCAGCGGAGCAAGAGAGCTCAACAGACACAGACACAACATATACATACATACATACATACAGTCATCGTCCACGAGAACTCGATCATGGAGGGGAGGGAAAAGTGCCGAGCATAAAATTGCTATTTACGACGTGCAAGCAACCCAGGCTATCGGCCCTGGACACTAATGGGTCTGGGCTCAGGCTCGGAGGATGAAGAGGGTGAATGGGATGCTGGGATTCATCCACGGGATCCATTCACCCCTCCCCCAGTGACCTTTTCCCCGCCGCACCGGCGCCTTACGGACACGTCCATCGCTCGGGAGGCCGACCATCGCTCGCCCATAGCCAAGGACGAAGGCCACGGGCCATGCTCCTTGCTCCTCGTTCCTGGCGCTCGTCCACTGCTTCCGCTGTATCCACGGCCATGTCCACTTCCATCACTTCACCACCTGAGAGGTACATTGTGGCGTACCTTGGTCCCGTTTTATCTTTCGCACACTGTGGGACACAGAGAGGGGAAGGTCAAGCCAGAGTGCAGCAGCAGGGAAGAGAGAGAGGAGAGAGAAGGAGAGCCCCTTCGCCATGTACGGGAGTACCCAGGCGCGCGCGCGCACATCTCACTTGTAACTCCAAGGCCCACGCCTCCCTCTCCCCAGCCCACCCCCTCCCTCCCTCTCTCTCCTCTTTCGCTCTGTCGCTCTCACACCCAGCGCCGCCGCCCCTTCTGAGGTGAGTGAAGGTTAGAGGGGAGAGGAGAGAGGACGGGAATGTGTGTGTGTGGTAGAGTCTGGTCCTGCTGCGGTACGGCCTCCTCTTGCCCCTCCTCTTCTCCTGGCCCAATAGATGCCAATCCTCGTCCCCGACCAGCGCTCTTCTCTCCCATTCTGGCTGCTTGTTGGTAATAAGGCCGTCCGTCTGGTCTGCTTCGCCCATTGTTGGACTTTTTGGGGGCCCCCTTCCAAACGTCCTCTGTCTCGAGCCCACAACTCTTCACTTCTCACTCGACTGCACTCTCGATTTAAGGCAACAGCGAGAAGAGGAACGACCCTAGGGGAGGAAATAAAAGTTGAAGAAGCCAGCCTGGACCTCAACCGCCCTGTTGATCGTCCGTCTGCTGAACACCCCCCGGCACCTACCAACCTTGGCCGTTCAATACCACCACCACTACCACCACCCACCATATGCTGTCGGCTGGCCCAGCTCGGAGCTACTACGTACACCCGCCCACAGACACACCCCTGCCGAATTGCTGCTCCTCCCCAAAATAATATTATTTCTCGCCCGGAGGCTTGCCTTTGCGACTCACTCATCACCTGTCTACCTGTCTGCCACCGCCAACCCAAACCAAAACACACAACAACTGCCACGTCTACGAACAGTTACACTCTCACAATCGTCTTGCGAAGAATAAAGTGTTCGGCTCTCGTTGTCGAACCTGATCAGCATCGGTAGTTGGCAATGGCCTCTTCAAAGGTACGCCCGGAATCGGGACGCCCAAAAACCCATTGCCCTACCTTGCCTAGCTCTCGCTCCCGTCACTCATCTTCAGTCACGCTGACCATTTCTCCGTCCTCGTCCAGGAAATGCAGCAGACCACAAGGCCATTGACCCAACACCGTCCCTCCCTCTCGACTGCCCCCTCTTCCGGACTTACCACACGACAATCCCACTCGCGGACCAACTCCCACTCCATTCTCGGCGGCGCTCTCAATGCCAACCACCGCGTCACACGCCGCAAGTCCATGACCAACACGGCCGCGAACGCAGCCGCCATGGCCGCCGCAATCAAGGAAATCGGCGGCGACAATGTCACGCCTATAGCCGTCAGCTCTCGCCGTAACACGGCGTCAAAGAGCGCTGCCGCCCGCGCTGCAATCGTTGGAAGCCTGCCTTCCCCTCCGGCGAGTCTGCCGACGCAGAAGTTCCATTTGGACGGGAAGACGGACATCCACGAGAGCGCCATTGAAGACGATCCGAACAACGGGTCGGCGGACGAAGGCGAGAACAATGCTCAGAAGGCTCGCATCCGTCGCGCTAGCGACGGACAGCCCCTCATCAAGGAGGGCAGCCGGAAGTTCAACCGCGTTGAGCTCAAGTGCGAGACGTGCGGAAAGGGTTACAAGCACAGCAGTTGCCTGACCAAGCATTTGTTCGTCCCCCTTCCCATCCCCCCCGCAACTCCCATTCAATATATCCCTGGCGTAGGCTGTCGAGGCCCGATGACCGGATTCCCCGTGATCGATGTGTAGCCGGGCAGTTTGTTGACTCATTTCTGGTCAGGTGGGAACACACTCCCGAGTGGTCATTGACGTCCAAGCTGCTTATCTCCAAGCACCAACAAGTCCAGCTCTTGGAAGCTGCCTCGGTCCTGTTGACAATGAACCATGGCAAGGAGGATGCGGACGTGACCACGCCCCCGGATTCTGCCAAGGACTTCCCCAGTGACCAAGAAGAGTCGGCCTCTCCTGCCGCCTCTGGATACTCGGACGAGAGACACAGCTCTGCCGACACCACCCCGCCGCCCCAATTGGAAGGTTTCGCGTCGTCGGATCGTGCGTTCTCGAAGCGGTTCGGGTCTGGAAGCGGATTCGGTCGTTCATATCAATCGGCGGTGTCCACCAATCCTCTTGTGACAGGCAGCATGCCTCACAGATCTGGATTCTCATCACACTTTCGTCAGACGAGCCAAGACCAACGGCCACCGTCGTCCGGGAGGAATGCCACCGGGCAAGAAGATCGTGATCTGGCGGCGGCAGTCGAGCTTCTCAGCTGCAGCTTCAATAGCAACAGCGGCCGGACCGTACAACTCCCAGCCGACGCCCCTCCCGTGCCTCCGCTACCTGCGCAGTATCTCGACCAGGCGGCATCTTTCTCGAGCGCAGCAGGGTTCAGCGCCGGCTTCAGCGCCGGTTTCCTCAACAGCTTCCCCAGCAGACAGCCAGAGAGCTTCACACGTGGCGAGCTCCGCAACGCCGATGTCAAGATGGAAGACAGCGACAGCGTGATGGACGACGACGACTTTGACCGTCGATCGCGATCTCGGAGCGACGAAGACGACGACGGCGTCTTCGGACGGATGGAAGAGTAGAATGCTTCGATGCGACAGTTGATGCCGACGATATCTGAGGATATGAGTACATGACGGTGGAGGGAAGAGAAGGGGAGGGCTGTGTTTCTTTTGTACCACCATATACTAAACCCTGTAAATGAGGTGGTTCCGTCTCCGCCGCCGATCTCTCAGCACCAAGGAGTGGAGGGCCCGATGTTGCATCATAAGCCTGGCCAGACAACGCAGGTCGATGGGATGGATCGAGATTGCAACTCCACGAGGTTAAAGTGAGAGACGGAGAGGGCGTCGAGCGAACGCCCAAACCTATGACACTGATGGATCCAGCGAGACAAATGAGTGCGATGCCTCGAGAAGAGGGCCGCGACGCTCTTTTGTTTGGTTTGAGGCCAGCATATAACGAATTTAAGAAGAAGAAAGATCAAAAAATTGACATGTGCCGACTGTGTGACCTGTATGGGTGCGTTCCCTGGATGATGAATGGCCATTGGCGATGATTCGTGTATGTATACCTGAGACGTGTAGCTCTTGTTTACCAACAACGGTTGATGGCTGATAGTAACGAGACAAGCTGGTTGGTCTGGTTGAAGCCAGCCAAGCCAGCAGCAACCTTAACCAGGCACACCCGGAGCTTTGCTCCCGAAGGTGAAGATTTGCATGTGAGCTCATCAAGTTTTGAAGATCACACAGACAGACAGACACCAGGCAAAAGAGAGAGGATTTTGTTGGAGCGAGAGCAGTTCGCAGGGGCTTGACATGAGTCGATGACGAGTCAAGCGAAGCACTCGAGTCTCAGATGAAGGAGGAGGGGCCTCTGGGTTTTTTATATGCCTCCGAAGCGGAATAGGACGATGGAGAAATTTGCCATGGAGTCGAGGGAAAACAATATTGTAAAATAAGAAGAAGAAAAGTCTGCAAAAAAAATACGGATCGAATAAACGGAGCAGGGAAAACTCGACCCTTGCCGTGCATCCGCTCGCAGTGGAGTTTTGTTTGCGGCCCCCCTTCAGAAGTTCAGTGGACGGGATGCGCTGAAGCACGGTGGTCGTTCGGTGGTCGGCGGTGTGGGGGGGGAGAAGGGGGGGGAGGACGACCGTTTGGTGCTCACGGAACCGACGAGCTTATCTCAGCAGCTCTGGCTCCATGGAAGTGCTGTAATAGGCTCTTAGCTGCTGTTTCCCCAGCGACGTCACCCTTACCCGCCCCGGCAGAGCTCTTCCCTCTTTCTCCACTCGGCAACATCATACGGAGTAGGTAGGCCACAGAAGCACCTGCAGGTGGGAAACGCAAAGGTCTCACACTTCTTCACTTCTCTCTTCTTCTTGCCCGTCTCTTGACCTACCTGGCTGATCTCATCGTGTCGCACATCGCAAACGGCACCCGCGGCTCGTGTTTCTTTCCACCCTGAATCTATTCCCCTCTTCAGGTCGGCGCATCGGTATCCGTACTTACTCGGCGGCTGCACCCACCCGCTTCTTTTTTTCCTCCCCCTCTCGTCAATCAACAACAGACAAATTGCTTCTCCAATTCATCTCTCACACACACGCAAGCGGACCCCCAAGATGCCAACTCTTCGACGCAGAGGCGAGGCCGCGCGGGCCGTCGAGGAGCCCCACATCGACGAGACCACGACGCGCGCTATTGAGCCCATCGCGAGCCATCTTGAATCCCTCGAGACGGCGCCGGACGGCACGGTCGAGGCGCTGGGCGTCGTCAATGACGCGGCTGAGGTGGCGGCGGCGAACGCAGAGGCAAAGGAGTCGGAAGCCGCGCATATCAGCGAGAGGGATCGCGACCACCAGCACTCGCGGCGGCAGCGCTCGCATCTGCCGACCGTCTTGCAGTTCCCTCTCGTGACGGTACTGAGCTTCAGCATCTCAAGCTTGTGCTACAGCTTCTTGAGCGAGTGGAGCCGCGGAGAGCTGGCAGGCATCTCCAAGAGCTTGGATACTTGGAGCGACGTCGCGACCTTGGCTGGATGGCGCATGTGAGTTGTTATCCAAAGATTCCCCCCCAGCGCATGGGTTTGCTGACAAGTTCGGCGTCGGACAGATTCGAGCTCGCACTGGGCTGGTTCGGCAACTTTGATAGCTACGACCTCGCTGCGCTCAATTTGCTCGCGCATGGCCCTCCGGTACGTTCTGCCCTGGCCGTGCATCATGATAAAAACGGCGTCTCTGGTGCCGCACAACATCGGCTCTACTGACACGAAGCCTGCATCTAGGTCTATCTCATTGCCACTTTCTACAACATCAGCCCCGCGACGGCCGTCTCGGCCTTGGGCATTGAGATGCTGTCTACTTTTGTGCCTTTCCAACTTCTGAGACCCTTGTCGGGCGCGCACGCCGGCGCTAAGAACGTCGCCAACCGCGAGATTATCACCGACATCCCGATCCAGATCTACACTACTATCCTGGCGGCGGCCATCTACAGCCTCACCTTGTTCACCGCCTACAAGACGTACCTGCCCACGACGCTCGTGCTCTACTTCGAAGGACTGCCCAGCCTCGCGCCTGCCTACACCACCAACTTTCTGGCCACGCTTCCTGTGACGATTGCGTTCGGCATCGCCGCGAGATCCTTCATCTTCACGCCGTTTGTCGCAACTGGCGAAACTGACGAGGATGAGAAGCTGGCCGAGTTCGACCCGGCCACAGCCACTCTGGGAGAGACTCTGGCGTGGAACATCTGGGGATACACGACACGGGAAAAGGTCGTCATCCTGCGGACGGCTGTGGCCATGCTCGTCACGGGGGTCAACACGTACCTGCAGACATTCATGACCATCAATGGCGTCGAGTCATACGGCGCGTCTTTGTATGCCGGCGCCTGGGTTGGCGCCGCCTTCTTGACGGGCGTCGGCCTTGGTTTCGTCGGCGGCGGAGATGCGTGAGAGAGGCGCTTGCCTTGCATTGCATCGTAACCGGGAAAACTGCCACCTGAGCGAGGGGGGTTGCAGATTGCTTACAATACGGGGAGGGGAGTTTGCGGGTCATTCCGTGGGCCACGGGCGGTACTATTGGGGAGTTCTCGAATCCTTGGATTATAGGCGAGGCTCTTTGCTTGGATCGAGAGAGGGCGAAGGTGGACAACCAAGGTTGTTGCAGCCTGCTTCGCCCAGTCAGCCAGCAAGCTGATGTATACCATATATTTTCTTTTCTTTTCTCGTCCTTTTTTCTCTTTTCGTCTGTTTTCTATGTTTGAGTAGTGTGTTTATTGTTCTATCGCTGTTGGGAGCCATCGGTTCGTGCTTCGAAAACCCGTGTATATACGAAGCCAGTCCACCACCAAATGGAGTTTGCCAGGAGTACGTACGATCGACCTTTGTCCGACCTTGCTTACTATCTTATGAACCATCACGTCACATTTCGATCAATTCAACCCGGATCGACGAGCCTGCACCCTCCCAAGTCAGCCTCGCCTAGGCAATAAAACGCAGAACGTGCATGACGCTAGCGTCAAGATTGTCCTGTTCCCCCCCCCAAGTGTTCGAGTTCTTTTTAAGAGGGAGGTGGTGGCTTTGGCATCTGGTGACCGGTTGGTCAGGTTAGCCGACATTGGCTGGTAGGGCTGATAAAGGGTGGGGGTTCGGTGGTCAACCAAGCAAAGGGTTTTGTTTATTTTAGTTTTTGCCATATTTTCTCTCCTGAAAACGCCTTTCCAAATTGCGTGGCTGACATTTCGCGTGGGTAGTGAATGTTAGTCCCATGATGTGATCTTTGGGTGAGGCGGACGGGACGGGGGGTGAGAGGTGAGGGGGGCTCGCTCGAGCCTTGCACCTTTGTTCGGACATCAGGGATGACATACTATGCACACACTACATCATATTAGGCACCTGTCAAGCTGAAGCCAAGAGGGGATGCTCACCTGAAGATGTTCATCTGGGCAGACGGGGGGTTGAAGAGTGATGATGGACTGGTGGTTAAGGGGACCGGGGAGGGGGGGGGGATGGGGGCGGCCTCCCACAACACCATCCAACCCTTCCCGATCGGGACGATCTGCGCAGGGCTAATGAACATACGTGATGCCGAAAAATTGATCCTCCAGGTTATTGTCCTTGGTTCTCGTCATTCCACAAGGTGTTTGCAAGGCTGTTTCTTTTTTCTTCTTCTTTTTCGGGTGGAGGGAACTGTTCGAACTGAGACATGAGCATGATCTATCTGTCTTGCCCCCCCCCCCTGGTCCCTCCCTACCTTATCCTTATCCTCCTGCCCACCGCGACTGCAACCACCACCACCACACCACCAGCCCGGCATCTGCCGCGGTGCCGCGCCTAACGGGTGTGTACCTCGACGAGGGGCGGCTAGTTGGGCAGTCGGACACATTGCGGCCGGGGCTGGGACTGGTCGCCACATTTTGGGAGGCGGCCGCGTCTGCCGGGGGGGTGATTTGACGATCAGTGAATAGATTGATAGATCAGCGTATCCCCGAGTCGAATGCAGGGGTTTTTCTGGGGAGGAGGGGGGCATACGGACAGCTCGTATCGGGCCTTGCACGTTGATGATGTCGTGTGTACGAGCTCTCGGTTTGGAAAGACGGAGCGGCTGAGACGTTTTGTTCTTTGGCGGAGTGTTTGTCGGTTGAGCAGCTTCGGTGGGTGCGTGGTGTGCCGACGGAGAGAGGCTCATGTTAGTCCATATATTTAGCTCCGAAGACTACCCATATATCTCTCTGGCCGTCGGGAATTTCCTGCATGAGACTTATGGCCGAGCCCGGTCTGTTCTGCAGAGCGTCTGTTTGTGGGGACTGCGACCGATCCCATTGCCCAACCATGCCCGCCAAATCAAAGCAGCCATCGAGAAAGGGCAAGGAGGTTCCCGCCCGCTGCGAACCCTATGATCGGCGGTACGACGCATCCCCAACTGGGACGGCGAGTAGTTGCTACACCTCTTCGTCGACGACCGCCGCGACGGGTCCCAGTCCCCCGACGGAATACGATGAACCCACCGGCACGGCAGCAACAAAAACAACAACAGCAACGGCCACGACGACGGCGGTGCCGGCGGAGGTGAAGAAATGCAAGTCAATACGAAGTGAAGGTGAGGTGACGCTGCAGGGTCCCCTCCGAATCGCGGGTTCCGTGGCGGCCGGCGGGAACGCGACGTTCAATGGCGATTTCGATGTGAGGGACAGGGTCGAGGCGTACGGGGCCATCGAGGTCAACGGCAACCTGGTGTGCGAGTGGGTGCCTCTTCTCTTCTCATTTCCGCGTTAGTCTTCGTCGGCTGCGGTGCGAAACGATGATGATTAAGAAAAGCTGATGGGATGTGCCGCCAAGTGGGAAGATGAAGGCGTATGGGAATATTCAAGTTGTTGGGCACATGGCTGTCGGGTAAGTCTTGGATGCGATTTTGGTCTGACCGTTCGAGGAACGCCGCTGACATATCACGTCCTTTTCGGTCAACAGTGAAAAGATCAAGGGCTTCGGCAAGCTGAGCATCGCGGGGACGTGCGAGGTAGAGGAGCTTGAAATTTATGGCAACACGCTTATTCAAGGGTTTTTGTGAGTTTGTGGGTGGTGGGAGGTTGCGCTTCGCACCGTTATGCCGTTTTTGCTGACTGATGAACAACGACGACGACAGGAAATGCAAGAAGATGACCCTGTACGGGTCGTTGACGATCGCAGGCCCCAGCTCAGGGTATCACGTTGAGGAAGAGGAGAAGATCTGGGGCGCCATCATCAGGCGTGAAGAGGGCGTGGGCTGGTGACGTGCGTGTAGCCTTTGACAAAGTCACTTCCAAGGAGTGAGCTGCTGGATGCAAGCGATCGTAGGACTGCAAATAAGGCATAAAAATATAACCAAGGGGACTGTGGGCTTGGATGAGTAATGGTAATGAATCGAGAGGTAAGGCAACGTCGGGCGGCTTGGTATTTCTGTGGAAATTCGTATGGCGTTAGGCGTTGAGGTATCGGAACTTGTAAATAGAAAGAGAAACAATATTCGACATCGGGGACTTAGTTTTTTTATAGTTTTTTTTATACGGAATATTCAGCCTCAACTAGTCAGTCTCATCTTCTAGGTTGCAAGACGAGGCAGTTGAGGTACACATGCCCTTTTGGTATACTGCAGTGAGAAAGTGCTGATTGACAGCTTAGTGGCAATCGGAGAATCCCGCGATATTACCCAGGTTGCGGAATGGGACGGTGATCCCAGAAAGGAAGGCCGGGACCGGAACATAGATATTACGATCAAGCATTGCACAGACCACCGCACGCATCTGGCCTGTCAGTGGATGTCAGGGGCCCCGCCACTTCGCGGCTGCCACTAGCGCCAGGGAGCTCCTGGAGCTAAACCAAACACCACGTCAGGTCGCGACTCCCCACGCAAGCGCGACATTCGACTTCATCCCAAAGAATGCGCAACCTTATCTCGCAGCACACCCAGCACCCAACCGCGACCTCAATACACCAGATGCATCCATAGCAAACTCGACGCCGCTTCCCGGGGCCCCGAACCAACTTTTCTTTCTTCTTTTCCACCAACCAACATGGCCGCCACCGACGACCTCGCAGACGCCATGGACGTCGAGGTGTCGCCCAAAAACAAGACGTCGTCGGTCGAACACGACATCCATCAGTCGCTCGGCGCCATCAGCAACTCTGTCGAATCGCTCGAGATGCGCGCCGACCCAGATGCCCAGGCAACCGTCACCGACTTTCTTGATTTCACCGAATACCTGCCCTCCGATATGATGCGATCACTGACCCTGATCGGCAAACTCGACCAGACGTACGGAGAAGCATCCCTCAACGTGCACAACCTTACCTCCACCTGGGGCAAGCTCCCCTCCATCCCCGCCGAAGAGCGCCCGTCCGCTGTACAGTTACGCGCCGACATCTCGGATGGTCTCAGTCATGCCGTCAGCTCGAGGGTCTACGCCCACGCCGAGGCGGTCCGCATGTCGGAGAACGTGAACCGCCACTACAATCGCGCAAAGACGATACTGGCGAAACTGAAGGAGATGCTGGAGAATTATCCGGCCGAGGAACAGAAGAGCCCCGTGGCCACTTCCAAGTCTCCCCAGATTGTCAGGGCGCCGAGGGTGATGCGCAACGGGGACGGAGAAAGGATGCGCCGACCACGCATACCCAGGATCACCGTCCCTGGCGAAGTGCTGCCGCCCTACGACCAGTTCTTGGCGTACTCGGACGACAGCGACGAGAGCTCGGAAGAGGAAGACGACGAGTCGCTTGGACGCACACCGGCCCGGTCGACGCCGGCCCCCCGAATCAAAGTCGTCAAGACGCCCAAAGCTCGACCGCCCAAGACTCCGAAGGCTGCATCATCAGTGCGCGCCCCCAAATCGACCGCGAATCCTCCCGCGGCGGCCGTTCCTGCTGTTGTACTGCAGCCTCCGCCAGAGAACGCCGTCATAGGAAGCCCCGATGCTCCCTGGCTCCAGCTGACGCCGTGGGAGCTGGCGAGGTTGAGGAAACGCATGAAGAAGAACGCAACTTGGAACCCCAGTGACACGATGATTTTGCGAGAATTGAAGACGCTCGGCCGTGGAATAGACGCCTACAAGGAGGCCAAAAAGAAGGCCGAGGACGAGGGTAGAGTGTTTGATCAAGTGCCCCCGGCGCTAGCCCCTGACGCCGAGACCGGCAATAGACAGATCCCCGAAGGCGCCATCAGCGCCGCCGCTCTCGCATCGGACGATATCCAGCTAAGCAACAGGGGTATGAAGCTGAACGAGGCCAAGAAGCTCAAGCGGGAGTCGTTGGCCAAGCAAGCCGCCGAAGAGGCAGAAGAATCAGCCCGGCAGTTTAGGGAAGCTGCGAGGCTTCTGATGTCCCATGAAGCGCCGTCGTCGGCGTCGGTATCAAACAACGGTGCGGACCAGCCGAAACCCGCAAATAAGCCGAGTCACAAAGCTAAGCCCAAGGCGAACGGCAGCAAACGCAAGAGAGACTCAGTTCCGGAGGCTGAGGCCGAGAAGCCCGAGCCAGTCGAGACACCGTCGGCTCGACCCACTGCAAAGCGCACCAAAACGGAGACTCCGGTCCCGCTGCCTCACCTAAGAGCCAACCTCGGCTCGCAGCCCTTGACCGAGACTCCCATACCGCCTCCTGTCCTTACTCCGGGCGGCACCGCGGTTACGCCTAAGATGACAACACCCGCACCAGCCTCGATCGCCGGACAGGATCCTGCAGTGATGGTGGCTGCGAAGCCGGCAAATACAACCGCGCCGGTGTCGTCTCCAACGAGTCCAGCCGGACCGCCTGCTTCCGTTACGGGCGCGGGACCGGCCAACATCGGAACGAAATTGACAGCGGACCTGGTCGTGCACGCACCGGTACTGTCGCCCAAGAAGTCAACCACGCCGATTCTTCCCCCGGTACGCGAGCCTGTGTCCAGGAGAGAGACCAGGGCCGACATGGCAAAGAAGACTCAACAGCATGCGGAAACCCCGGCTCCGACGCCACAGTCGCAGGGACCGCAAACGCGATCGTCTTCCGCGGCCCCTTCCATCAAGCAGTCAAGCTCTCGTGCGGCGACGCCAGGCACAACACCGGTGCCGGATGGCCAGCGACGTCCCAGCTCCAGAGGAAAAGCTACGAGTCAAGAGCCGCAGCCCTCGCTGGTCACTGAACGACCACGTCGCGCTAGTACCGCGAGGAACACGCCAGCGCCAGAGCAGAGACAGCCGAGCAAGAGGACTAGAAAGCCCGTGCCCGGTATTGTCAGCAAGACGAACTCCGGGGGCAGCAGTGCTGTAGGCAAGCGTAAGGCGCCGCCCAAGAAGAAGCGCGCCCAGAAGAAGGAAAAGGGCCAGCCGGTCGAGATCGAGCTGGAGGAGGACGACGAGGGCAACCCAATCGACCCCAATGAGCCGCGGTACTGTGACTGCAACAGGGTCAGCTTTGCCGAGATGATTGCGTGCGACAATGAAGTAAGTACTCTTTGTCCAGCTTGAGCGCCTGGGGTTCGTTTCGTTTGTTTGCTCGTATGCTGACACGTCTAAACCAAACAAAAAGTACTGCGATAAGGAGTGGTTCCATCTAGAGTGCGTCGGCTTGACACAAGTCCCGGCGCGTACGACTAAGTGGTATTGTCCCGACTGTCGCGTACGCTTAAATATTGGAGAGAAGGGCGAGATCAATGCTAGAGGGATCAAGGCTTGAAGACGGCGGGCCTAGACACGGGATACGATATTTACTACCAGGAGAGGGCACACAGTTCGCATGGCGTTCAGGAGGACAATTGCTAGTGATTGAATGGCTTCTGGGAGGCTTATTATGCCTCGAGGGCTGAACGATCACAGGATCAAGCCAGTACTATAAAACATAGCCTTGTATCAACAGACAACGCCTTTTTTCTTGTTCTTTTCTACTTCGTTTTTTGCATGCACAATATGCTTCACTAAGCCTCTTCCCACTAACATTTTGCACATTAGTACGAACCAGCCTTTTAGACATCATTGCTCACAGACAAGGTACCCGGCTGGGGTTGATGTTCCGAAGTTCGGTCGACGGCCTGCACAGCCTGTGCGCCGGCCGGGATGCAACTACCCCGCGACGGTGGGCACGTCCCTGCTTCCTTCCTTCCTTCTTTCCCTCCTCTCCCTCCCCTTCCCTCCTCTTCCCGCCCTTTCCATTCATCCCCTTCCGTAACGCTTCTTCTCTGATCAGTACTGTTGTCTTTCCGACTGACACCTCATCCATGCTCGTC
The DNA here is from genome assembly GCF_001672515.1 of Colletotrichum higginsianum IMI 349063. Taxonomy (NCBI): domain Eukaryota; kingdom Fungi; phylum Ascomycota; class Sordariomycetes; order Glomerellales; family Glomerellaceae; genus Colletotrichum; species Colletotrichum higginsianum. Next base: position 3,963,699 of record NC_030955.1, read on the forward strand.
TTTACTCCAAGGGCGGACTCAAAGACAAGCCCGGCCTCTTTGCAATTGTGCCTGTAAACCTATTGTTTTTTCTGTCGACTTACACGTGCCTGCGACTTACACGCACCTCCTGTGGGCGCAATCACGGTTCTTCCTCTTCGTCTGGATGCTCTGTAACTGCTGCCCGTCGCACTCCATTTGAAAATAATGGGCATCAGGCAGTCTGTCCCACCTGGCAAATTTCAAGGCATTCGGGCTTCCAGTGACCCTCCATGCTGACCTCTCTCCCAGGTTCTGGAACGTCGTCAATGAGGTGGGCAAGGAGAGGTCGCTGGCCCAATGGGCCGCGGACCACCTCAAAGAGCAAGGCCGGCCCCTGCGTATAGCCGTTGACGAGGCCCATTGGAGGTTCAAGAATGTTACCGATGCCAAGGAGGCTGAAATCCAAAAGAGTTCCGTAACCCAACCCTTCCCCCTGTTTTGCCCCCGGGGCAGCTGCCTGATATTCCGTCTCAATCACAGTTCCACTGTGATTGAGACGGAATAATCTGGTGCGGTGAAAATCACGGAAGGAAAACGTCCACCTAATACATGCACAGGCTGCCCCGGTTCCCACCCTCGGGAGAAAGCCATCCTTCAGCGCAGCCTACCGCTCCTGCGTCTGGGCATCCAGCTAATATTTGTGTTCGATGGCGAAGAGCGACCGGAGACGAAGAACGGAGTCAAGAGGCACCGCCAATACGAGGCAACCACTGCGCTCCTCAAAGACACATTGGATCATTTCCTCGTGCCGTGGCACCAAGCCCCCGGGGAGGCTGAGGCCGAGTGTGTAATGCTGCAGCAGAAGGGTCTCGTGGATGCCGTTTGGTCTGAAGACGGCGACTCATTCATGTTCGGCTGCACCCTCCTCATCAAGGACCTGCGAGACGGTAAAAATCAAAAATTCAAAGAGCAGTGCCAAGTGTTCGACATGAGGGACATCCGAAGGATAGGGCTCTTTAACAAAAAGAGCATCACACTCTTTGCAATGCTAACTGGGTGTGACTACGCTCTCGCCGGTCTCATTGGCTGTGGTCAGTCCTTGGCCCGACAGCTGATCAAGAACGGGGGTCTCGTCGAGGGGTTCTGGCGGATTCAAACCGAGTCCGACGCGGCTGCTTGGCGAGGGCGTCTCGAGGAGGCGATAGCTGGTATAACCTCAAGCTCAAACTTGACTTTCAACAAGGAGGCTTCCAACATCAGACGCTTCCCTGACCTCAAAGCCTTGAAGCATTGTCGGGAACCGGTCGTATCCGAAGCGGAAGCTCTTGATCGTCTCCCGTGTTTGCAGGGCGAGTGGTACGGGACGCACACGGCGAATAGCTTGGTTGCCTCGATGCCGTGGATACAGGCACACTATTTCTCGCGCATGACCACCATTTGGTTGGTGGAGCAGTTCATACCCATGACGGTCAACCAGAGGTTATTGAGGAATGACCCTGGAGCACGCGATCTCGTGGCAAAGATTACGCAGAAGCGGAAGGACGGGCCAACCACCTGCGTGGAATTCGACCCATGCCAAGTGTTTCCTGGTATCGAGGATGCTATCATCGTCACGGAGGGAATACACCTTCTCAATCGACGGGGCCAGCGTGATATGGACCGGGGGGGACAGGTGATCAAGAATACAAAATTCGACATTCTCGATGCGATCCTCTGTCGGGGACTGTCCGAGACAGAGTTTCAACGTTGGCGAAAGGAGCCCAAGACGCCTCCGCCCAATAAGTTGCATCCCGTTCATCCGCCCGCAGCCTCGCAACTTCAGCAGACGTTCCACAGCAGCAAGGCTTCCTTCACGAATAGTCCCTTTTCGGCTGCTCTTTACGGGATCGCAGACTATTCCATGTCGTTCGAACCAACCCCAGGGAGTGACACGACCAGCGGACCACAGTATCTCATGAAAGAGCAGCAGAAAATGCACGACGACATCCAGTCGAACAAAAAGCAGACCCTCGTCAAAAATGCTCGTGGGAGTAAAGAACGCTCCGAAGATAAGATTCCGATGAATGGCAGCCGACTTGCAAGAACTGAGCGCCGAGTCAGTGGTATATCTCTGGGCTGGGCAGGTCGTCCGATCAAACCCGACGACAAAACAAATCGGATCACCGACCGGCCCCGATGACCTTCAGAGAAAGCGGCCGCCGAAACTTGATGCAGGTCGAAGTACGGTCCATACCGCCAACGATACCAAAACGAGACTCCTCAGCCTCGGACTAGACAAAACTTACAGTCTAGACGACGACGATGATGACGACGACGATGAGAGAAGGGAGACTCCACACGATGGCAGCAAGAAGAGAAAGTTGCAAGACCCCCGGGCAGCACAGCCGCGGCAGCAGGTGCCCGGGACTCAAGGGAGGCAGGTGCTTCGCGAGATGGAGCTTGACTCGTCCCAGGATTCCGTGTGGAGCGTGTCCATCAGGACGAAGGGGGGCGGACGGAGCAAGCCCGCTGCGGAGGAGCCCATACCGGGCGATGCCGCCGAGCCGCATGCGGATGGCCGTGGTAAGGGTACAGCTGACGACCCTTTCGAGATATTGTAGCGGGGGAGGAGCGGAAGACCGATGATGATTGACGAGGCGCTGCTGGCCTGTACGACCAAGAATGAAATTTGCTCTAGAAAGCCAAGGGGGGTGTACATTTGTTAAGTGACTAACGGGGGGGGGGGGCAGACGGTCCAAAGAAAGAGACTTCTTTCTTCAAGCAAAAACTGATAAACTATAAGAATCCTCAACTCGATTGGGGAAAAGCATTTGAGAACCTCGACCCATATGGACGTCACATCTAAAGGGCGTAAAAACAACAACGGGAAGGGGCATAGGGATCTTATATTAAAAGATTGAAAGGAAAGTCGCCTCCGCTCCAAGCGGGTCACTTTGGAATTTTGCACCGTCTCCGGTCCCGCGTCTCTCAGTACCTAGCTATACATATATCAATCTGAACACCGGCCGGCCCCATTCATTCTGTCTCATGAACAGGGCGGGCATTGGTGCCGAGTTCGAACTCATTATACACACTTCCAGACTTGCTCCCCCCTTTTCTCTCCCTCCCTCCCTCCTCCTACCATCGCCCTTCCTTCACCTCCGCCCCTTCTTGGACGGCGGCGGGCTCCGCGAACGGGATACAGAGTCGCTGTGCCTCCTCCTTTTCACACCGACGGGACTCCTCGAGTCTCTGCCCCGATCGTCGGGCGAGCCCCTCTTGAGCGGCTTCCTCGCGGGAGGAGGGCTCGGCGACCTCGACACCGAGTCGCCGCGGCGGGCACCCCCTGCCCTCGGCGGCGGCGGCGACGGTGAGACGCTGGGGGCGGTGCGGGCCCGCGGCGCAGGCGAGCGGCTTCTGTCTCTAGGCCCGCGGCGGTCGACGGGAGAGCGGGACCGCGAGTCGTATGACGACGCACGGCTCGGCGAGCGACTGTCGTAGCGGGCGCGTTTCCGCGGCGCACTGCTCACCGACGAACTGTTCCGCCGGGCTGCGCGGCGAGGGTCTGGTCTGGGGCTGCGACCGCGGGCCGAGCCTCGGGCGGGCGGGGGGCTGGCCGAGTAGGAGGCGGAACGCCCTCTTCGCGGGGACGGAGACCTGCTGATGGACGGGCTGCTTCTCCGGGCGGTCCTTCGAGGCGGCGGCGGCGTCACGCTAAGACTGCGATCCCTCGGGCCATTTCGGGCCGGAGAGGGAGACCTAGAATAGCTGACTGAGCGGCCGCGCCTTCTCGGCGGGCTGGCAGAGTAGGAGTCGTCGCGGCGGACCCCCCTTTTAGGAGGTGTGACCGAGCGGCTGTAGGATCGCGATCGGGTAGAGCTGCGGCCTCGGCTGTAGGAGCGTCCTCTCCCGCGGGGAGAAGGCGACCTGGACTCGGAATGTTTGCGGTCGATGGCACGGCGGGGCGTGCGCGATCTTGACCGCGAGCGAGAGTACGACGAGCCAGTGTAGGAGGAGTAGCTGGACACCGAGTCCGAGTCGGAATCGGCAGCTGGCGGCGCGGGCAGAGCCGGCTTGGGCATGTTCTGGAGGTACTCTCTGGAAGCCTCCGTGAGAGCGCCCATGCCGATGCTGGTGAAGTAGTTGATGGAGAACCGGATGTTTCGCGCGTTGTCGCGAGGGAACAGGCCCTCGAAGCTCGGCTGCAGGATATCGTCCTTCATCCGGGCCTGGAGCTTTGCCATGCCGAGCTCCTCGGCAATGTCCTGGAAGAGGATCTTGATGAAGATTCTGGAACTGCTGGTCGTCTCGTCCTCGTTCAGGTGGATGACGGACAGAACATGCCAGCCGATGGCGTCGCTCGCGAGCAGGTGCGCGAAGAAGCGCGCAATATTGCGAAGCCTATTCGTCTCGTAGCGATGGATCTTACTGTAGTAGTCGGCGAACGACTCCTCAAAGAGGCCGGTCCACAGCCGGTTCAACTTGGCGAAGCGCTCGCCAATCAGGCCGTGGAACTTGGAAAAGGTCTTCTCCTGAGAGCAGATCTCGACAATCATCGACGGAAGTTCTGGTTCCTGTCCGGCAGGGAGGTTGACTCGCAGGAGCTTGTGTACGGCTTCCTCGGGGTCGATGGACGACATGACTGTCAGGTAGATGGTGCGTCGCAGGTTGACCAGATCGGTGTTGGACTGGTCCTTGATCTCCATCGCCTTCTCCTCCTCGTTCTCCTCCTCTTCGTCGCTCTCGTCGTCGTCGTCTTCGTCATCGTCGTCGTAGTCGCTGCCCTCTCCCAGGATTTCCGCCTTCAGCTTCTTGTATGCCTCCTCATGCTCCTCCCATTGAGGGTCGTACTTGAAGATATTGAGGCTGTCCTGCACGTCGATCTCTCCGTCGAGGTCGACCATGTGTGTGATTTGGTCCTCCTCTTCCACCAAGTCCAGCTCCTCCTTGATGGGTGGGTTGTCCTTGAAGCTGTCCTTCCGGACCTGGAAGAGGACCTCGATCATGTACTGCACGCGCTTGTCGATGTCGGCCTCGTGCAACACGTTCCTCAGCTGGTCCCAGACAGCCAAGGCGATAGCGGGCTGCATGTCCTGCAGATGCTGGCCAACCTCGCGCATGAAGTTGACAGCAATCTCGACGCTGTCGTCGGTCGGCTTGTGGAGGAGGAGAAGGAGCATCTGGCCGGCAAGGCGTTCGTGGGCGACCTGGTGATTGATGAGATGGGCCAGGAAGGTGGTGGACGAGACGCAGACGGCCTTGTCGCTGCGCTTGAAGCCCTTGCGGAAGGATATGATGAGGCGCTTGACAAGGAGCTCGCCGACGGCAGGCAGTTTCGTGTTGACGATGGCGGCCATGGCGGCGAAGACGGGAGTGAAGGGCAGAGAGGCGGCTTGTGCCTTCATGATGGAGCGACAGAACAGGCCGCGGCCCTTGATCAGGTTCTCGCCAAACAGCTCGGGGACGATGTGCTTGATGTTGGAGTAGTTGACCTTGTTGATCAGACCGTTGATGCTCTTCTTCAGGGCCTCCCACATCAGCCTCTGATACTCCTTGGAGCTCTTGTCCGTGATCTGGGACTGCAGCGCCCTCAGCCGGGCGGGCGGGATGTATGTGCCTCCGGACCGCATGGACAGCAGCTTCTCGTACTCGGCCTTTGCGATGGCCTGCTTCTCCTCCTCCGTCTTGACGGGCGGCGTCGGGCGGCGTTGTTCTTTGCGGGCCGGCCGGTAGCTGTCGGTGCGATCACGATCGCGATCGCGATTGCGGTCTCTGTCTCTGTCGCTGTCTCGGTTGCGGGGGCGCTCGCTGTCGCGGTGGTGAGGACGGTCGCCGGCGTCGCGGTCGCCTTCCAGATCGCCATCGCGTTCGCGGCGCTCGAGGCGCGGAGAGCCAACGTCTGCCGATGCCATCGTGCCTCGCAGTCTGTCAGTCCCCAGAGCACCTATCAGAGGTTCGGTATCGCGTGGTGGTGATGATGATGGTGGGGAGGGGCTTGCGACGTCCAGACGTGGGTGGAGAGACTCTTTTTTTCCCTCTTGGAATTTCCTGTTACTCTGTTTCGGAGAAAGGTTGCTACTACTTTGACGCAACTGAATCCTCTGGCAGGAAGTTACCTAAAAATCCAAGTGTGGCTGGGAAGTTCCATTGACCCACCATTGGATGGTGTATGCACGGACCATGAGGCTGGAGCTGCCCAAGAACAGGGGACCTGTCCGTTTAGTGTCTGTCTGTCTGGCCAGCCCAGACGCCAGAAAGGCCATGCCAATTCATTCGGTCAACCGTGGCAGCTCCCTTAGCGCAAGACAGGTCCCCGTCCCAGTCCCAGTCCCCAGTCCAGTCTACCAAGGCGCGCCGCCCGCCGCCATTCATCCCCTGAAATCGCGACGACATTTTTCCCGATCGGCCACGGCAGCTCTAACTGGCCTTGGACCTCCTTCCTGCTCCTCCTCCTCCTCCCTCCTCTCTCCCCCTTCCCCCCACGACATTTCTCGACAGCAGACCAGACCAGACACAACGGTCACCCCCCCCTTCGCCTCTTCCTTCTTATTTACCAATTTCTTCTTCACGCTCCTTATCAACCACTGAACCAACCAGTTTTCAAACCGAATCAACAATGGTACGTTGGAGAAGAGCCGCCGCCGATGGGACACCCGCGCGCCCATCCCCCACATGCTGCTGCGCTTGCTTTGCGCAAAAAGGGAGAGAGGCCAGGGGAACGAATTCCGCATTCAGCTAACACAGACGCTTCTTACAGAGCGGAACTCTCGTCGGCTTCGCCATGCTCGTGGCTGCCTCTGTGATCTTCACATACTACTCCATCTGGACCCTGCTCATGGTTAGAACAACCCATCCTGCAACCCCCCCCCCCCTCGGCTCCTATCCTACCTACCCTAGCCTATCCCTTCACCCCGCGAGTGTCCAGCAAGGTTGACTAACAAAAAACTCCCCTTCCCCTCCCACAGCCCTTTGTCGACGAAGGTCACCCTCTCCAGAACTTCTTTCCTCCTCGCGTCTGGGCTATCCGCATCCCCGTCATCCTTATTCTCCTCGGCTCCGCCGTCGTCGGCTCCTTTCTCGGCACCGTCATGATCCGGAGCAACAGGAAGAAGGCCGCCAAGGCCAAGGCCGCCGCGAAGAAGAAGGCGTAAAGCAAGAGCACACACATACACACACAGCAAGGAGAAGAGGAGAATCTTTGTCATATAATGAGATGGTTTCTCGTTGTCGAAACCGCTACCTACTTTTGTCACAGAAGACTGTTATGACGGGACATCAATAACGATTGCCCACGAGGCACCACGGGCCACAGCTGCGCGCACAAGAGCGTCAAGATGGGTATCTAAGCTGGTTTGATTGGAGAAGGAGCGTGCGGCTCATCTCGCGAAAAGGGCCATCTACTCTGATAATGCTCAAGGACTTATACCCTAGGCCAGGAAGATTCCCCCACCCAAAAAGAAGCATACCAAATAAAGGAGTGAGTGGCTCGACCGGCCAAGTACATGTACTGCCCCATGATCCCAGGCCTCAGCCCGCATCCTGTCTCTCGTTGGGACATCCGTAGACAAAAAAATCATGGCACGCAAATGACCCCTGGTCTAATCTAGCTCCAAACGCCTCATGGACCGTTTCTCTTCTCAAACTCTCTGATCGGCAAAGTCGAGCACTTCGCAATCATCCTCAAAAAAGCCATCCTCGTCCTCCATGTGTCGTGCCCCACGTCGACGACGCGTCGTCACCACGATCTCGTCGCCGTTCTCTCCACGATGCATCACCCTCTCCATCGATGACAGCGGCAGCGCACGATGATCATCCGAAACGCTGAATTCATCTTCCGAGATCGAGTGATGCCCCGTGTCGAGCTTGATGAGGTTGAGTGGCTGGCCAAAAGCCCAGGGTTGCGACAAGTCCGTCTCGATGGGGGTGTGCTGAGCACGCGAGCGCTGCTGCCGCTTCTTCTGTTTGGGCGTCGCATGGTCCTCCAGTGTGGTGTCTGCCATGAGTGCGGCCAGCGAGGGCGGCAAGGCCGCCGCCGACTGCCCTCCATATTCGTACAGCGACACGCGCCTGTCGGTATGGAAAGGCTGGTATGGCGCGCTAGACTCTATCTCAGCTTGAGGGATAGAGGCTTCCGCGCTCAGGTCTACCTGGAGCGGCCTGGCCCGCGGGTCAAGGGTCAGCGTCTTGCCCGCGTCCATCTCCCTGTCGGACAGGTCCAGGTGTTCGTCCGAGTCGATAAACTGGCGGACTGCAGGAGACAAGCCATCGTCAGGCAGGACGGGGACTTTAAAGTCCTTGTAGCGAAGTCCCCGAGGCGCGCGCTGCTTGCTGGACGCGGCGGGCGAACGACGAGTCTTGGACGGGAACGAACGGACGAGGCCGTCGCCGACGACGTACAATGTGTGGTACTTTCTACCAGTGATCCACACAACGCACGACGAAGCCGGCAGCGCTGAGCTCTGCGGCAAAGACACGCGGTTTTCTCCCGTATGACGCAGCTGGTTTATGGCGACGCCTGTCTTGCCCAGGGAATGGCTGATGCTGGCAGCGATAGCCCTCCCGCCGACACTCGCCGAGTCGACAAAGTTGCCTCCGGTGGCAAGGCCCTGGGTATTCACGCTGCTCCTGCGCGGCCTAGTGATCAAAGGTCTGGCGGCATGATAGGCTGCGCCAAAAGCACTGGAAGCGATCGAAACGGCTGAGCTGGGCGCGTCTGACGAGGGAGCGCCGTTTTCTTCCGTTGCCTTGCGGCGGCGAGGTGGCGGCCAGGTGAAGGCGCTGGACGGCATGTCGAGCAGGTGGACGGTTCCTCTTTCGGTCACCATTGCAATTCGTTCCCCGTTAGGTTTCGACCAAGCAACGTCGACGATGCGAGCTACCGTCATACGCGAAAACTGTGCCACCTGGCGGACCCTCGGGCCGACTGCACTGGTGGCGGCCGACACTTGAAGAGGCGACGACTTGGTGTACTGGATACACATGAGATCCCACACTGTCTGCACATCGCCCTTGCCACTGGCCGTGAACAGAGACAGGCCTGTCGGCGAGAAAGACAAGAAGCTGCAGCCTAGCGGGGACGCGAAGGTGATGAGCGGATGGAGAGTAGCGGAAGCTGGTAAGCCGTCCATGTCCAGAATAGAGACAAGGCCGGGATCCTTAGTCACCGCCTGGCCAGGTGTGCCGTGGGTCGGGGGGAACTGAGGCGCATCGTGACGTGGAGGGTACGAGCCAGCCCACTGCTGGGACGTCAACGGAGGCGACCTGGACTGCGACGATGGCGTCTGGTTCGTGTTCTTGTTCCAGTACGAGTTCCAGGCCTGCAGCCCTTGCTGGCCAACCCATTTCGCGCCAGAGATCAGCTCCTGCGTTGTCTCGCGCATGATCTTGTTGACCATGCTCTCGGCCATGGGCGAGTCGACGGACCCGGTGACCGCGGGGAGCACGGGTGAGGTTACCGAGGAGATGCCAGGGGCTTTGCCCAGAAGGGGCACCGGGACGTGAGCACGGAGGGCAATCTGGGATGAAGCCGCAGGAGGGCAATAGGCAACCCATTTGCCGTTAAGTGACAGGATTGGGGTTTGCGGGCTTGGTCGCGGGGGCGCAGGTGAGTGGCGCCTCTCTGCTTCCTCGGCAACCTCGCCTCTGGGAGGCTGCTGAACGCTGGTCCAGATTTTGCCAACACAACCGAAGCGGCTGGTGGTGCTCTCATTGGAACCCACGATGGCGCGGTAAATCCAGCACTCCCCGCTCGTGCCCGAAGCGACAACCAAGTTTCCAGCGTCGGCCTTGATGGTGAAGGCGCCGGTCGGAGGCGGTGCCTTGAAGATGGGGCTGGTGACCGGGGTCGGCAGAGGGACTTTGGGGGCTTGAAGAAGCACGTCGCCTAGTTTGCCGGTCCTGAGAGAGTATAGCTCGACCGAGGTTTGGTAAAACTCGATGGCGGGCGTGAACCGTCCAGAGGGGCCGCCCTTCTGGCTGCCGTCCGTCCGAGGACTGCCGGGCGTGTCGGCTCTGTCATCGGCAACGCTCTCGTTGGCAGATTGAATCGCAATCTCGGGGGAGGCCTGCGGCAGCACTGGGCCGTGGACGACGACAGCGACGAGCGGGGAGTTGTCGGGGTTGCCGACGGGAGTGGACCAGGGTAAGACTTTGGCATCGTAGACGCCTCCTCGCAGTCCTTTCAGACCGGCGACGCGATCCAGGCCGCGCTTGGTGACCGAGTAGACTTCTAGGCCACCCTCGTAGCCGGCCAGCACGACGTTGGCCGACCCGGGCACGAACTCGGTGTGTGGGGCGGGGAGGGTGTCAAAGCCGAAGTAGTAGCCTTTATCGCCGGCCTTCATACCGGGCGTGGAAGCCATATCAAAGTCGATGTCGGGAGCACCATAGAAATGGGGCTGGGCCTGGTGGGGGAGCGGAGGTTGCGGGGCGGCTCTCGCGTGGGACAGTTGAGACTGCATGGAGCTGCGGCGGTATGCAGCAGCGGCGGTGGGGTGGTGGTAGGCCTCAAGGGGGAACTGGGCGTCCATCTGGAAGCTGAGGGGCCGCTTCATGTGGTTCGGCATGCTGTTGGGAGGGGAAGGCGAGGCGGTTTGGGGGGTCAGGGGCTGGCGCTGGACGGCCCATCCGTGGCGGAGACGACCAGAATCCTCGTAGGAGGAAGGCTGGGTTGGGGGCGACTCGCCCATAAGACTGATCAAGTTGCTCGGAGAACCGGCGAGGCCTGCTCCTCTTGCCCAGTCGTTGGTTGTGCTTGCAGCCGAGACGGAGGTTGTGGAAAGAGCATCCAGAGACGGCGAGACGGCGGGGTGCCCATCGTAGGGGGACGGGTCTTGGGCTATGGGTCGGATATCGGGAGAATTTACAGGAGGCGACGATGAATCGGAGGGAGGGCTCTTTGAGGGACTGCCATTTCTGTTGTTTGAATGTTTGTTAGAGAGTGTGTCGTGGTGACAAAGACAAGCGAGGGGAAGGGGAAGAAAGGAAGAGGGCGTTGGGGGGGGGCGACAGTGACTCAACGGCGACCATCGCGGGTCCTAAATGAGAGCAGCAGGCAGGGGGTCGTAAGGGGAGATGGAAGGAGGGAGGGGGGTGTGACCTACGCGAACTTGCCCGCGGCGAGTTTCGTCACCGCGGCGGTGACAGCACCATCTTTCGCGTTCTTCCTATCCTTCTTCGAACCTGTAGGGGAAGGGATGATGAGTATGGGGTTTCCACGAGGATCGCGGCGCGTAGGGAGCAGCGCGGTGGGGGGGGGGGGGAGAGGCGTGCGAACTTACTCGGCATTCAAGTGGTGTTGCGCCGCAGTTGGAGCAGTTCCCTGCTCCAAAGACCTGCGTTTCCGCAAGGCAGCTTCTACCTGGTTTATGGAAGGGCCGAGAGGTGTTTGGAAGAGAGGGAAGAAGTCGTAGACGGCAGCGATCAGAAAGGCCTGGGGAAGTCGTCTGGTGGTGTTGCAAAGGACAAAGTTGTCGGTCTATTAGGGGAGGGATCGCGGCCAAGTCCGACAAGGCGGCAGGCAGATAGCTTGACTCTGGATAACCAAGGGTGCCGCAGATATGCTGTGGAAGTAAAGCGATACGTGTGGCAGGTCGCTCTCGAGGCGGACAAAAGCAGGACAGGAGATATGTCGAGTACCGTAAAGCAAGGTCGGCGGTGGGTTGAAAGTGTACGAGTTGAACAGAAGAAGGGTTGAAAGAGCGGCTTTCTTTCCAGGCACAGCCCAAGGTGGAGAGGAAATGGATGAGACAGCAGATTACGGGATACTAGGACGGCCAAAGAAACATCTATAGAAGGAAACAGAAAAGAGGAAAGACAAGACGAGACAAGTACGTGACGTGACGGGTCGTAACGTGACTGCTGTGTTCACGGGAATAGCTGGTGTTTAGGAGGTGAGTTTGTGTGTTGTGTTGTTGGTGTTGATGAGTCGAAGGAGAGATGATGAGAGAGAGCACGGGGAAGAGTCCAGTGTCAGTCAGTCACCGTATCGTATCAGTCAGTGAGGTCAGCTTAGGTCCGATCCGATAATGGGAGATGGAGACTCGTAGGTGGGCTGGCTGGGCTTGCTTTGGGACGTGCTCCCCGCCATCAGATCAGCCACCAGCCCAGGTCCAGGGCCAGTCCAGGTCCAAGGTCCAGGGAAGTCTCCGTCAGGTACCTCCTCCAACAGTGCACCCACCCCTCTACCCTCTCCTCTCTCTGCCCCTCCAAGATAAGATACGGATGGAAGACCTTCCCTACTGAGCCAAGCAGCAGCCAGCCGGGCACCAACACCACCACCCACCACCACCACCACCACCACCACCTCCTCCTCCTCCTCCTCCTCGTCACATTACACCATCACCATGGAATGGAACCAACCGAGTGACATACCACCACCTAGATACTTCTTCATTCTACAGGTACATGCAGGAGGCCACTCAACCCCGTCGACTCTCACTCGACGACAGTCACCCAGCCATTCCTAGCTGCCGGATGGAAGCGGGGTTCTTGCGTGCTTTCTTTCTCTTCCATTGTCTCCAGGCTCTCCCCCTCCAACCCCGAGGCCGGCGGCACGCGGTAACCCCCTCCAATACAATGTCCCCTCCAAGCCACCCCTCCACATTCTCCATCCCAATCGGTCAGTTGGAGGAACCAGAGCCAGGGGAGACATGGATGCCAATTGCAGACAGTGAGTGGACGGACTTTGCCAGCATTTGGCGCCGGGACTGGAGGGACGGTGCTCGGTCAGAACCGACGATGCTGATAGAAAGAAACCCACCCCATTCCCCATGCACTGGCACTGTCTCCCTCTCCCTCTCCCTCTCTCCCTCTCCTGCGCGTGCGAGAGCGGGATATTCTCCCCGGCTTCAAATGCAGCAGCCCGGCACCTGCTGGTACCTGCTGGCATCTGCTGGCAGTACGCATCGCGGGCAACGCACAGGATGCAGTGCAGTGCGGATACAGCGCTTCGGACAGGGGGGGGCTGGGGTCACTGATTCGAGGGAGGGGCCTGGCATTATGTACCTGGGTAAGTCTCTCGGCGTATCTCCCCCGCGACGCTTGGCTGCCGGACAACATGCGCATGACGCCGCCAGCTGACGACGGTACATGCCCACTTACACAGTAAACCCCTGCGACACTCTATTCTGCTTCTACATAGTGCTGGGTATCTAGGTCAACCGGAGTCAAGTCCACTGTCTAGCACTGTTCTCTCTCCTTACTGCAGTCTTGCAGATGGATGCTTATCTCTGCTTAGACAGGTCGGCATCCGTTCTCTGCCTCTGCTGTCATCGCCGCCCGACGGAAACATCCAAGTCACGCTCAGCATGTTGGAGGAATGCCGATTCAAACGACGAGTTCAACAATGTCTGAGACCCCTCTTTCCACTCAACACTGCACAATCACTCTCTTCCAATGCCTTTTAACCGAGTCTCCGAGCTGTCTGCCACACGCATAAGTGTACACACACACACACACACACACACACACACACACACACACACACACACACGTACACATACACACATACATACACCTCAAAGCTCAGCTCTGCATACGCATCCAGAACTGGCCCAGTCACCTCCTGCCGAGGCCGGAGATGCGGGCGGCAACGGCGCAAGGTCCAGCCCAGAGCCAAATTGGCCAAACCCAAGCATCGGTTCCCGTCGAATCCAAAATGACACCCAAACCCTGTTGGCCGGGACCAGCTGCTGACGCCTGGGCTCTGCGTGCCAACTCGTGTGTGTTCTGACTTTCGAGTCGGCGCCCGCGAGGATGAAGACGGCGGACGACGACCCGCGGGGGGGTGGGTGACCGATGCCATCATGCCGCTTTGGCCTGATGACTGGCGGCACAAGGCTCGAGTTTCTCGGCCAATGCTCACTCAACTGTACGGACCAAGACGAGCAATGCCGGACGGATCGCAAGACTAGCAAAACGGTGCCTTGCTCATTTCCCGCCGTCCGCTGGCACATTGCCTGCTGAGTCCGTCTCTCTACGATGTACGGTACCACCCCCCCGTCATCGGTCATCCGTCGTCCACCCTGTCCTATCGCACCGCTTCCTCAATAATTACCACACACCCGGCAACGCTGGGCCACGCCGGCCAGCTGACAAAGGCACCTGACCACCTCGGTGGAGGACGGGACGGGGGGCACCACGTCAGGCGAACAGGCCATTCACAGCGCTCCTCCGGCCCACGAGAACAACACACCAACGCTGACGTATGTCAATGTGGGAGGGCTCTCCCGGCCACCTTCCCTCACACACCACCGCATCCGCACCCTCTCGGAATGCGCTGCTGCGTCTGGTTGAACTGCGAACCTCAACCCTCGCCCGTTTCAAGAACTGAGATGCCGGCCATGAAGTCATCTGTTGGGGAGGGCGGGCTGCAAAGGTTGCAACCTGCTGGCTATCCTCGGCCCAGCTCGGATTACCTAAGACAACCAGACCGTAATCCCCCCACCAAATGCGATGAGGCGAAGCGAGGCGGGTCGAAGCCACAGAACGATGCGATGATGCGACGATGCAAGGCACGGGGTCAGCCGCGGCCGGAACGCCGATGAAGCGCGAAATGGGTGCACTACTGTGTAGGTACGTGGTACGTGGTACTCTGCAAAACGCATGGAGGAGCGCGGTCTGAGGTCGGTCGGATCCATCAACCATGACCGGATGAATCTGCCGTCATCGATGTCATCGAACCGATCTGCCGGTTACCAAAGATGGGGGGCGGGGGGAGGATGAGGATATGCCATCGGTAAACCGTGAACCGTGAAACACGACGGCTGCAGGACACACGCATTGCGCCAACGAGGCAGAAGCAACCAAGCATTGTGTTCCTGGTGGGAGGCTTCTCCTCCTCCATCTTTTCCCGCCAATTCCCGTCCTTCATTCAACCCTCCCACAACTCTTGTCTCCCTACGTCTGCCAGGGCCGTCGCGTCGCGTCGCGTCGCGTTGCTTGCTTGCTTGCTCGCTTGCACCTCAAAACTGCGACACGGTAGGCAGCTCGCCCTCGATCGCGGTCCACGGGTCGAGCCAGACTCGATATGCATCCATCCGCCACTCCCCGTCATCCTGCCTCACCCACTCCGCGCTGCCGGCCCAGCTGAAGACGCCCTCGCCCCCGTCCAGCCCCTTGCGCCGTACTCCCCCCTTCAGCATGACGTGCACCCCCTTCTTGGTAGCCGACCCGACGGCCCTCGTGATCCAGTGCTTCCTCGCCGAGACGGGGCTCCACATCGCCGTCCGCAGCCGCCGGATGTCTGTTTCCCACCCACCTAAAAGTCAGCCATCCATCTATCTCCTTGCGCACGGGACGGACGTACCCTCGTGCCCCTCGGCCGCCTGCGGCCCGATCTTGACCCTCGCGCCGGGCGTGTAGAAGCCCAGCCAGCGCTCGTCGAGGTCGCGGTTGTCGCTGGTCCGATAAAAGTCCCGTATCCGCAGCCGCAGGTCCCGCCCGATGGCCGTCTCGCCGGCCGCGAACGGCTCCGTCCGGGAGTAGCTATCGTGCGGCTCGATGCCCTCCGTGGCTGCGAAGCGGTTCATTCTCTGGTTTTTTTTTCCCCAGCTGTTGTTTTTGTTCTTGTTGTGCGATGCAACTCATAAGAGGGTTTCGCCGGTGTGTTTGTTAACTTGACAATCCGACGTGAGGAGAGAATATGACGTTTACCTCCGTCCCGAGTCCCCCCTCTTCCCCCAAGCGTTGTTTTTATTTATAAGCCTTCGGCCCGGATCGTCGGGATCCTCTTCGGGAAGCACCTCCTCCTGTGATGGCGACCCCATCAGCAGTCCCACCCCGTGTCGTTTCATTGACGGGTGTATCTCGGTAGCTCGGCGTGGCAATCGATCGTTTGCCTTGTCGGCTGAGGGTGTCGGGAGACGCCCCGGCGGAAGACAAGGACGCATGAAGGTACGCGCACTTGGATTCCCAGTATGGACGACTTCCAGACACGCCCGATCCAGACGGGGCCCGTTATTAGGGGAAATCGAGATCCGGTCAGTCAACAGGAAGTAAGGTTAACTTGCAAACAGAAAAGAACAATATGAAATCAAACCAAGAAACCGAAGAACAAACGCGCCCGTCTAAGCGAGTCGGGACGATGGGCAAAAGGTTGCAGCATCCGCGCGAGCGAATGCTTGAAATTGTGGACGTACAGGGGATCGAACCCTGGGCCTTTCGCAGAGACGTGTAGATGCAAAGCGAATGTGATACCACTACACCATGCGCCCGTACATGTGGATTGATTGAAATGCTGGATACAGAGCCTAAGTTGGCTGGCACCGAAAAAGCAGATTTGTGGGTCGCGGACAGCCACTGCCCGTTTTCAAACACTCTAGGCACTCTTCTACCTAGGTACTCAATTAAAATGCCAGGTATGTGCAACTGCAATCCTGCCGTGTCTAGCTGTAAGGGCTGATAACCAAGACGATATTGTGTTTGAAACGCGATCCGGATAGACGCGACCTGTTCCCAGGACTCCGAGGCCCCAGGCTGTAACCTCTCCGCTATCAAAGAAAGCCTAATAGTAGTCAATCGGGGTGGTCTCGCTATGAGTATAAGATCCGAGAACCCTCCAAGTCATTGCCATTGGTACTATCAGAAAAGGAAAGAGATGAATACAGCGCACGTTAGGTAGTTAGTACTGTACCCTTTTGTACATCAACCTCATGACAGAGCTACTACGTCCTGTAACCTCGGGGACCCGGGACATGGCCTACAACCACGGAGTTCGGAGAGGGAAACAAGCACCTTTTTGGTCTCCGTTCTGAACCACGAGCAATTTGGGAACCCCCCGCAGTCTCGGTCCCTACAACCAATCCGGAACCATAGCCACAAAGACTCCATCTCAAGCATCCTGCGGCGAGCCTACACGCCGCATGATGAGGCCACCAGGGGAGAGGGAGGGGGGGGGAGGCTTCCTGTGCACATCAAACACGCCCATCATCGAGGGCCTTCGGTATTACAAACTCGCCGTGAAGCTATGGTAAAACACGGATATCGCCCAGCCCAAGAGAAGGGGGGGGAGGGCAGGGGAGAGAGATATCCCACATCTCGTACAAGAAACATCTAGACACCGACCACATTCGTCCGCACATCGTTGTGGCGTCGTTCAACCCAAGATCCCCCCCCTTCCCCACCAGAAGGTACAAGAATAAGAACAACAAACCTCCCGGCCTCACATCGTCCCGACCAAGATAATCCTACATCCATCGCATATGTATATGTATATCCTTACATCAACAACCGGCCCCGGGTCGCTCGTCCCTCACATCCAAAACACACAGAACAACCCCCTTACCCCAGAAGGATCTCGACCCGGTCCCTCGCGACGGCGTCCCAGACCCTCTGCACGATATGCCCCAGCCCTCTCCGGTAGCACACGCCGCCCACCCTCTCGACCCACAGCACGTTGACAAAGTCGACGATCTCGTCCTCGTCCATGTTGTCCCGGAACGCGTCCAGGTCGAACACGTGGCTGCCGCCCCGCTCGCTCGCCGTCGACACCGCCACGAACTCGAGCTTCTCCTCCCCCGTGTGGTTCGCCCCCTGCAGCCCGAGCCAGCTGTCGTGCGCCGTCACCACGCCGCACCACTTGCCCGTCCGCGACCACACGTTGCCGATCGCCAGCGGCACCCCGTACCCCCTCCCCGGCGCCACCAGCCCCGCCCCGGGCCCCGTGTTGTTGCCCGTGTTGACGGCGTTGGCCGCCTTGGCGTCC
This sequence comes from Colletotrichum higginsianum IMI 349063, assembly GCF_001672515.1. Classification (NCBI taxonomy): domain Eukaryota; kingdom Fungi; phylum Ascomycota; class Sordariomycetes; order Glomerellales; family Glomerellaceae; genus Colletotrichum; species Colletotrichum higginsianum. The sequence continues at coordinate 3,981,343 of NC_030955.1, forward strand.
ACCGGCGTCCCGTTCCGCGCCATCGCGAAGTCCACCTCGAGGAAAGCCACCGTCGTGCTGAACGACAGCAGCGTCGCGCTCATGGCCAGGTCCGCGAACGGCGACGACAGCCCCCCGACGGCCCCTCCGTCGCCCGACATCATCGCCATCTCCGCCACGGGCACCGGGTACCGAAACACAACCTCCGGGTCCCCCGCGTACCGGAACCCGCCGCCGCTGCTCCTCGACCACCCCGCCGGCAGCGGCACCGTCCTCCTGTGCCGCCGGTCGCGGTACGCCATGCCGTCGTTCGGCAGCGGCGTGTACGTCGCCCTGTCCGTCAGCTCGTAGCTCACGAGCGGCCGCAGCCGGAAGGCGTAGGGGCTCTTGAACCGCCTCTCGGCGGCGGCGGCCTTGCGTCCGGACGGCGGCGCATCCTGTACGTAGTCGGCCGCCGCGCGCCAGAGCGTCAGGTCCGCGGGGACGCCGTCGTAGTGCCACCCGAGCCAGCTCCACGACGGAAGCGGGTTCGCCCCCGTCATGGGCTGCACCATCAGCCGCCGCCGCACCGTCGCCCGCGGCTGCCACAGCATCGCCATGTCGAGGAAGCCCACCGGCATGCCGAAGATGAAGCCGCCCGCGAACGACTGCGACAGCACCGTCGTGATGCCCCGCAGCGCTCTCGCCGTGTCCGACATGACCGTCACCCGCCGCGCGCTGAACTCCATCGCGATCCGCGCGTACTCGTCCATGTCCGGCCACACAGGGTGCAGGTACCCCGTCACCGCGGGGAATGTCCTCTGTCCGCAGGGGCCGCTGCGGTTCCCGCCGCCCTTGAGGATCTTGTTGAGACGCCCGCCGCCGCCGCTGCTCCCGGGTGGGCCCTGCCACACGTCGCAGTGGCATTCCCACGTCACCGTCTCCTCGAACACATAGACCTTGCGCCGCGAGTACATCCCCTCCTGCACTGTCCACGCCCGCCCGGCCCATCGCGACGACAGCACCAGGTCGTCGTGCTTCCTCGCCGCGGCCCCGCGCGGCGGCGGCGTCCTCCTCAGCAGGCCCGTCAGCCCGGACTCGGCGTCTCCCGCCGCCGCAACGATCGTCAGGTAGGCGTTGGCGTAGATGTACGCCATGTTCCTGATGTGCTCCTCCCTTTCCACGTCGTCGTCCTGCACGATGCAGAACCGGTCCACCCAGAGGTACTTGATGCCCAGCTTCCTCGCTAGCCACATGGCGTCCAGTATCGTCTGCGGCACGTCCGCGTCGTCCATGCTCGCCGTCAGCATCTCCAGGTTCCCCCGCAGCGTCTCGACGGGGCCCCGCGAGCTCGGCAGCGGCGGCTCGTAGACGTAGCTCAGCGCGATGTACCGGTCCGTTGCGCGCGCGCGCACGAGGCATCGGTTCACCGAGTCGATGAGCCATATCGGCCGCCACGTGTCCCCCGGCGGGCCGGAGCAGTGGTCGCCGTGCTCGGCGTTGCACGTGTCGAGCCACTCGCGCACGCGGCCCATCGGGTTGAACTTGTTCGCCGCCGTCGAAGCCGACGAGGCGCGGCGCGAGGGGGGCGCCGACGACGAGGCAGCGACGCCCACCGGCTCCCGCGCCGTACGCGCCGTCCAGGTGCTCATGAGCCGCTCCGTGATGCTCTGCCGTTTGGTACCGTTGTTGGCGCTGTTGGGCGGCACGCTCTGCCGTCGGGCGTGGCCGTTATGGGGGGCGTTGCTGCCGCCGTGTCCGTTGCTGTAGTACTTGTCGTCTGCCGCGAAGCTCTGCTTCTTGGTTTCCCTCGGCGTCGGCGGGCTATCGCGGTCTCTGTCTCTGTCCCTGTCCCTGTCCCTGTCTCTGTCGCGGTCACGATCACGATCCTTGTCCAAAGGTGGCGGCGGTGGTCCTCCTCTCTTGAAGTCCTCCCGACCTCGATCCCGGTCCCGGTCCCTATCCCTATCCCTGTCTCTGTCCCTGTCGCGGTCTCCTCTGTCCCGATCACGATCGCGGTGCCGTTCCGTACGGATGTCCCTCTCCCTGCTACCTCTCGGCGGTGGCGGGTAATGCTGCTGCTGCTGCTGCTGCTGTCGTCGTTGGGGCGGGGGCGTGGGCGTCTGGGGTCTATATCCGCCGCCCGCGTCGACCGCCGCGTCGTCCTCGTCCGACATTGAGCTTGCTGAGCTCTCGTCGGATACGACGTCTGGTCCTCCTGCTGGTCCCTCACGTCTGGCCGCTGCCGCACCGCCGCCGTCGCCACCACTGCGGGCGGACGGACTCGGGTGGTCCATTGCTTATAGCCCCTCTCCCTGGCGGCAGGGTTTCCAACACACACTCGTATGAGGGAGGTCGCGCGGATGTACTGCCCGGAAGGCGCAGGCGCAGGGTGCGGGATGCAGATGCTGATGCGCTTTGCGCGGCGCTCGCGCGCGAAAAGGTTCAACAATGCTGCTGCGCGCGCAGTAGGCGAGGTAAGTAGTAATAGTAGTAGTAGTAGTTAGACAAGCCCCCACCCCGGAGTTCTTCTCTATTTCGCCTCCCTTTCTCGCGCGCGCGCGCCCTCTTGCGCCGTGACACTAGTGATGGTGGCTCGGTGAGACCGTGCGGCGGATGTTCCTGGGGCGATGAACGCAGGGCGGAAAGCAGAAGAACAGGACACTGCAACTGTGCGCGAGACCAGCATTCGATAAATCCGATAGATGAATGAGCGATGTGGGCCGATTGCGATGATGGGCGATATGATGAGATGTGGTTGTTGATGGAACGGCTCTGTGCGTGTACGGATGGATATGTTTATGCGTTGCGATTTGCGATGGATGGAAAAAGAGTGGTTGCGAACACGCCACCCGGGGTCAGTGAGAGTGAAACTGAGAGAGTGTGACTTAAGACCGAGAGTGAGGGTGAGATCGACACTGACAGAGTGCGACCCGAAGCTATGAGTGAGAGGGAGAAAGAGAGCGATCGATGTGAGTGAGGTGCGAGGTGAGAGGTGAGAAGTGAGAGGTTCAAGGCACCGCCACCACCCCAGCCCCCTCCATTACCCAAATTGCAAATCGATACATTGGGCACGGAATTCAGTGAAGCTCTTCGCGGGTTGGCAATTGGCAATGGATGCGTCCCGCATTAGTTTGATCATTGGGCACCCGTATTGCAGGGCCCTTCCCTACAAATTTCCGAACATCTAATTACCTACCTAGCCAATCCATCCATTGCAGGTCCCAAGAGCAACTCACCCATACAGTCAGTCAGTAACTAACCTCTGTGTGGATGGATGGATAGCACGGGTTTTACCGTACATAAACCGACTTACATCAACAACACTCGCCAACACATGTTTGCCTCGGTCAAGTAGAAACGAACGAAGGAGCTCTTAATACATCATGCTCACATCTATTAAAATACATTTGCTTGCTAGTCTAACAAACTTTGCGACCCATCTCTGCCACCGTTTGAGCCGATGTGGAATCCGCCGCTCCCCCTCGGTCGCCATCCACCACCCCGTTCAAACAACCCGACAACAGCCTCTCGTCCTCTGCGGCCCAATTTATGGCCCATGGTATTTGTATCGAGTGCCAATTCCCGCCGTAAAACCTGTACAATGTTCCAACCCTTCCCAAACCAGTACGCCTGTAAATGTGCAGCAGTTTTTGATGATCTCACGGTCGTTGAGTCGTCCGGCGCTTTGCACTAGGCCAGCTCTTGACTGTACGCCATCGCCGTTTTTTGTTGTTGTTGTCGCATCAAACCCCGTAGAAGACAAAAAAACGTACTCAAACGTCATCAAACGTCAAATGTGATCACTTAAACGTCCACGCCTATCAGAGTCGATCCGGCTACTCCTGGTCGCTCGGAGCACCGTTGCTGCCTCCGTTGCTTTCGCCGTTCGCTTCTTTGGCGCCGTTGGAAGCCGAAGAGATCAGCTTGATTCTCGTGGCCGACGTTACCGGTTGAGGGGTTCCGACGCTCGCACTGGCGCTGGGTGCCACAGACGCCTCTTTGGGGCCATCGCCCTCAAGCTCTTGCAACTCCGGGTGCTCCTCGAGTTCCTTCTGGAGCTGCTCGTGAAAGAATTTCTGCGGCAATGTTAGAGGGTTGTTCGATGACACACGCGAGGCTTCTGCTTTTACTCACCTGTAAAGTCAGGGAATCCTGGTACAGAAGTGATGCCTCCTCGTTGTACGTTTGGCAGTTGCTGAACATGAGATCGACATCCTTGCGCATGTCGCCGAGGCTATAATATTGCTGCTTCTTAATCTTTTGCTCGATCTGCTTCATCGAGATGGGGGCTTGAATGATCAAGTAGTAGTCGGCGTAGTCGCGCTTGGGAGGCAAAGCAAGGAACGGTCCGATAATGATCCGCTTGCCTGCCACCGACTCGTCGTCATCCTCCTCAGGGGGCTCCGGATCGTCGACCTCAAGGTTCATGAGTCCGTCAAACAGGGCACGCGCGCTTGTCTGGAGGGACTGGCGCTGCTGGGCCGAGATTCGTGGCGCTTCAGACCCCGCCGACACGGAGACCGCCTTGGGTCTGCCTTGGGGTCCGCGACGCTTCTTGGCTGGCGGCTCATCCTCGCCATCGTCTGCCTTGCGCTTCTCCTGGTTCTTGCTGCCGGGCTTGCGACCCCTCTTTTTGGGCGTTTCCACTTCCTCGGTGCTGGCGCGACTTACCGAGGGGGAGGCATCCGCGGCGTTCATCACGGCTGTCCTCTTGAGCCGGTTGTTCTCCCTCTTGTCCTTACGTGCTTGCTTGCGCGCAGCAGCAGCCTCGGGAGAATCGTCGTCGTCATCGACAGCCATGAGCCACTGCTCCTCCGTGAGGCCGTCGTCGTAGCGAACCTTGGTCCGCTCACGGGCTCCGCGTCCAAGACTCGTCTCCACCTCCTCTTCCACCAGGCTGCCGTCGCCCAGATAGATGTCGGGGAGTTCGTCCTCTCCCAACAGACGGGGCTTGGCCTTCGCGCCGGCCGCATCGCCGTAGATTGGGTCCTTCCTCCGCTCCTCGTCGAGCTTCTGGAAGACAGTCACCTCGTCGTCGCTACGAGCGAGGAGCAGGTTCAACTCCTCATCGTCCATTTCATCCTGCTCTCCCGTTTCTGCAAGGTCGGCACTCTCCAAAAGGGTTCGCAACATGGCGTCACGATCTGTTTCCGTCGATTTGTTATCGAAACGACCGGCCTGGATGACCTTGCCGTCCATGTCGAGCTTGTACCTGGCTCTTTCCAAGATCTTCTCTTCGACCGAGTTGGAACTGATGAGACGCAGGATGCGAACCTCGTTCTTTTGCCCGATACGATGGGCACGATCCTGGGCCTGTAAATCTTGATGAGGGTTCCAGTCAGAATCGTAGATAATGACGGTGTCGGCAGTCTGCAAATTCAGACCAAGACCACCGGCACGTGTCGACAGCAAGAACATGAAGTAATCCGAGTTCGGAGCATTGAACTCGCGCAACAGATCGGAACGCTCGTCTGACTTGGTCGTACCGTCCAGACGGAGGTACTTCATGTTGCGGTATCTCAGGTAATCTTCCATAATGTCCATGATCGCCGTCATCTGAAAGAACATCAGGACGCGATGGCCCGTAGCCTTGTACTTGGGCAAAACCCGGTCCAAGAGCTCGAACTTGCCGGCCGTTCTCCAGAGCAAGTCGTTGCTGATGCTCATGGGGTTCATGGTGTTCTCGACTTCGTCAAAGACGAAGGGGTGGTTGCAGAGCTTGCGAAGCTGCATGATCATGTTGCTCAGACCACGAGCACCAGCCTTGCCACCCTGTCCGTCGCTGACGAGGATCTTGTTGTGCGTGACCATCTGCTTGTACAGCTTGCTCTGCAGGGCCGAGAACTTGCACTTGATGACCTTTTCTGTCTTGTCCGGGAGGTCCTTTTCGACATCCTTCTTCAGACGACGCAGCAGGAAGGGTCGCAGCACCTTGTGCAGGCGACGAATGACGAGAATCTGCTCTTCTTCCGTGAGGTCCATCTTGTCCTGTCCACCCGTGTTGGCAAAGGGCGTGTTGAACCACTCGTCGAAAGTCTTGGCGGATTTGAAAATAGTGGGGAGGGTGAAATTGAGCATGGCCCACAGCTCAGTAAGGTTATTCTGCAGCGGGGTACCCGTCAAAATCAGGCGGAATCGGGTGTGGTAGTATTGTTGGATGGTGGACGTAAGCTTGGAGTTCTGGTTCTTCATACGGTGACCTTCGTCGATAATCATGTGGAACCACTTGATCTTGCTAAGAACCGGCCGGTCCTTGATGATGTACTCGTATGTCGTGAGCAGAACTTGGAAGCGTCCCTGGCGAATCTTGTCCTGCTGTTGCTTTCTGGCCAGAGGAGGTCCCTTGTAGACGATCTTGCTGACGGACGGGGCCCACTTCTCGAATTCAAGGGTCCAGTTGGTCAAAGTGCTGAGTGGCACGATGACCAGATAAGGTCCTTCCTGCTTCTTGCGCTCGATGAGGTACGTGACCAGACTGATGGTCTGGATGGTCTTGCCGAGACCCATCTCGTCTGCAAGAATACCGTTGAGATTGTTGTTGTACAGTGAGATCATCCATTGCAGACCCTTGACCTGGTATTCTTTGAGCCTGCCACCCACGAGCATGTTGGCCTGCTCGGTGACCTCCTCCTTGATCTTGTGGGCAACGGCATAGTAGTCAATCTTCCTTCCGCTCGTGTCGTCTGCGTCGCTCTCGTGCTCGCTCTCCTCCTCTTCCTCTGGCATCTGTTCCTCGCCAGTTTGTTCCAATAGAGCCTTCCTTTGCTGAGACTTGACAGAGGCGGCGAGCTGGCGTAAGAACCCGTCGGTCTGTCGCAGAAGGTGGGTGATACGGGTGTCCTTGGCTTCGTCGAGCAGCTTGAGATATGCCTCTTCGTCGTTGGCCTTGAGGGCTTGCAGACGCTGCTTGGCGGTGCGCTCGATTCTCTTCTGCTCTTCCTTTTCAATATTGTAGTGCTGGGCGAACATGAGCTTGTTAAGCTTGCTCGACTTATTACGCTGGCTTGCGGCAGTCTGCTGGATCTCGTTCCGGTGTTGGGTGATGGCCGCGAGGAAGTCGGTGTGCCTCTTCTTCTCACGGTTCTCACGGATATCGCGCTGCTGCTTCTCAAGCTTCTCGGTGATTCTAGCCTCGCGAACCGTCATCTTCTTGGTGCGGCGGTAGTTGGAACGGTTGGTGGTCATAGCGAGGTTGTCGTAAAACATCATCGAGCGGCCAATCTTGTCGCGCATTGCCCTCTGCTTGGCGTACAGCCCCAGACCCTTCATCTCAATGATGGCCTTGACCCTGGCGCTGTCGTCCAGTTCGACATCGTCCGCGGTGGTGTCCCAGTGAGCGATGTTTGCCGGCGTGCTCTTCAGCTCGGCGTAACGGTCACGCATGCGGTTGAAGATAATGACTTCTCGCTCGTAGCGCAGCTGGTCAAAGTCCACACCGGTAGGGAAAAGTCCAGGAATTAGCTTGCGGTTCCTGCGCTGGGTGTGTTCGAAGTAGCTGATGGACTTGCGGATCAGGTTGGGGTCGTCGTAAGGAGACTTGACAGCCTTGAACGTTGGGCCCTGAACCTCGGGAGGTTCAGACTTGGACTCGACGCCATTCGGACCAGGCTGTGCGGAGTCGCGAGAAACGGGTGCCGGTGTTGATGAAGCCGCCATCGCGGCGGCCTCGGCGGCGATGGCTTTCCTCCGCTCGCGTTGGGTGAAGATGGCCTGCTGCATCTGCAAAGGAACGCCAGCATTCTTTGTCAGCAACTTGAATGCATGGATTTGTTGGCGAAGCAGACTCAGTTGCTGAGGGTTGAATTGACCAGCGCCAGGACCGCTTGACGGAGCCGATGTGGTTGGCGAGCCGGCGGCGGCGACCGAGGTATTTGAGCTTGCAGAGGGAAGGGCAGAGCCGCCAAGCGCACTGGACGCAGATGGTTGTGTTGACTGTTGCTGCTGCTGAGCGGGATGCGCGCCGTTGACAGCGCCATTGGGGCCACCAGCCTGCTGCATCTGTCGCTGCTGTTGCATCTGCTGCTGTTGCTGCTGGTGTTGGAGGAAAGCTTGTTGTTTCTGTCGTAGACGCGCTTGTTGTTGGAAAGACAGAACGAACTGCTCGGCCTTGATATATTCGGGGTCGGTGGTGGGGACGCCATTTTCTCTCATCTGCTTAAATTTCTGAGGCGGCCGTTAGCATCAATCATCGGGAGAACAGCGTGGCGTTCCAGCGTCAATGGGATGCAGGCGCGAACGGGGACCAATGTGCAGGAAAGTTCTTACGTTGAATATCTCTTGAGCCTGTTGAGGAGTGGTGGCGGTCATGCCGGCGCCAGGGAGCTGGACAGCAGGGGCAGCCTGAACGGAAGCCATGATGGGCAGTGTGGAATACCGCAAATCTATTGACTGCGTGAATCTCTAGAGATGCAACGGCTATCTCGCGCGCATTATCATGCGAAGGGCGCCGGAGGTGTTGACGGGTGGAGCCGTGTTCAAGGTTGGTCGCGCCGGGCTCGTCGCGAAATGAGAGACTTGAATGCTAATAGTGACAGTGGACGGGTTGGAAATGCGGCGCGTCGATTGGAAACAGAAGGCTAGGGGAGGGCGACGTGGTTCGGTGTCGGCAAGCGCGATGGCGTCGTCAGAAACGGAGACACGTCAGTCGCGTGGGAACAGGTTCACCGAGATGAAAAGGATGGAGTTCGGCGACGGAGGTTGATGGAAAATGGGGGAGGATGCGAATGCGGTGCCGCGAGGCGTGGGGGGGGGGCCGGGAGAGATAGTGGTAGAGAGAGGAGGGAAGAAAAATGGGTGGCAGAAGAGGGAGTCGGACGCGAGGCGAAAAAACAGCAGTTTTGGGGGGAGGGAGGGAAAAAGGCGCGGCGTCGGGGCGTTGCCTCGAGCGGGAAGCGCGAGGAAATCGCGTTGAAAAGGTTGCTGGACACTTTCCAAGATGGGTGTCGATGCCTGTAGAGGGGGGTTTGGCGATTTTTCGATGCGCGCGGTGCCGGTTGAGATGGAGAGGTGAGGACAACGACAAGATTCATTGATGGTTGGTGCGGTCAGTCTGTGAAACTGCGGTCCCCGTAATTCTCAGCACAGGAAAACATGATATGTGCCTGAGGCATAACACGCTAAGCTGATTATGTACAAGCGAGGGCGCTCGGGCCAGCTCTTCCTTGATTCACTGGACAGTCGTAGGCGGAGGCGTAGGCGCAGGCATAAGTCATAAGCACACAAGCACAAGCGCAGACAAGTGGCGGCCTGCGGGCAACTGGCCGGCTGTGACTTACTTCGGTTACTATCCGGGGGGGAGCGGCCATACACACACACACACACACACACACACACACACACCGTTGGGAATGGGAGGCGCCTCAAACCGTGGTCTGCTGTCAGTCGCGTCGGGTACCTTACCGGCTGCCCCATCCACCAAGGAATGCCAGATCCACGCCGCTTGGCATCTGTCGTCTCTTGTTTTCGGTAAGGTAGGGAGGGTAGTGAAGAATAAGAGTTGCCAGCAGATCGGGGGGGGGGGGGGGGGGGGGGTCCCGCGTCAGTCTCCCGTCGCCTCCCGTCCGTCCAGTCGCTTGCTCGTTGGCTATAGTATAGAGCACGCACCCCGGTCCTCGCCCGGATGAGTTGGCCGCGGTGGGCATGTCCACACTCTCCTGCAAGCGCTTGCGTGCGCCGCCCTGCGTTTGACACCTGCTCCCGGCGAAGCTAATCTGATGAATGTCGAACAAGTGGAGAGATTCTCTAGGAAACGCAGGCCGCAAAGAACGCTTGCCACCTCGGTTTCCCCAATGGCCTGCTGCTGGCCCCGTTGGTTAGCTCGCACTGCTCCATCGAGACTGATCCAGCCACTGTTTGTTTGCCCTTCCCTCCTCCGAATTTAGACTCATACACACCCTCCCGCCATGTTCCCTCACAGAGTACGGACACCACGAGTGGTTGCCGAGGCGTTATGCAGCATCCCTCCCTCCCTGCCCCCCCATTCCTCACCGCCGCGCCTTCTTTTTGTCCGGGCCTTCATCTTCGTCGTCGCTCACATCCGCATACTGGGTGACCGGCTGTGTTTTCTGCCACGCAGCGGTAAACATCGGGTCTTTCTGCGCAGCGTCGGCATACTTGAGGAGCGCTTCTCTGGGGTCTTCGTGGAGCATCTTGGCCAGGGGAATGTTATCCGCAATGTGCTTTTCGTCGGGTTGGTTCCTCATGAATGGCGTCTGCTCCAAGACAGCCGGTCTCCTAGGGTCTTTGGACTTTCCTGACGCCGTCACTCCCGCGTTCCTCCTGCCGGCCATCACACTGCCCGGCGTGACAATGGAATCACCCGACATGCCCACCGACATATCCGTCGTCCGGGACGGGTCGTCGTCAATGTGCCGCTTCTTGGGCGCCCGCGACATCACCTCGACGGCGCCCCGGGAAGACATGGTCGGGCTGTACAGCACGTGCGTCTCGCCGTTCGCCGAGCCAGTGATGATCTGGTTAATCTTGGGGTGCCAGTTGACTGTGATAAGAGGCGCTCCTGGCGTGATTGGCGTCACGTGCTCGGGGCGCAGGTTTCCGGGGTTCAAGATGTGCAAGTCGCCCGTCGCAGAGCCCGTCAGGATGCTGGTCGAGTTTGGCGAGTACCTAATGTTGCTCATCGGGAAATGATCCGACGTTGATGCATGGTCCACCGTGACAAGAGGCGTCTTGAACTTCCGTGTGTCCCACAACTTGATTGTGTTATCGCCTCCTCGCGTGACGACCATCCGTCCATCGGACGAGATGTCGATGCCCCCGGTCCAAGTATCCGGTTTGTGGGCGTCTCGGATCTCGGCCGTAGGCCTCGAGAACGGGCTGTTGCCGCTGTACATGACCAGAGAGCCGTCGAGCGCGGCCGCAACAAGCACGTTGCTGCCGCCCTGGGCTGGGGCGCCCCAGGCGACGGCGGTCATCCTCGTTCGGCCTGCGGACCCTGCTGCTTTTGACTTGAAGACAATCACATCTCGCTGGCTGCGCTTGTTGTTGATGTCCCAGATGCGGAGAGTGCTGTCGGTGCCGGCAGTGACGCAGAGGTTCTTGTCCGTTGGGTGCCAGGTTCCCGTCGTGACTTCCGAAATGTGGCCCTTTGTGTTGTTCATGTCCCTCAGGTACATGTCGCCCTTGACGAACTCCGTGATGACGTCGCCGTCCCTCGACATGATCTTGGCCTGCGGGTGGGCGGACACGCAGAGAAAGACGCTGCCGGACAGGGAATTGAACTCGACGTGGTGGATCGGGTGCGATTCGGCGTTGGCGGCAGAGGACTTTGCCTCCCACGGGTCGACACTTCGAAATGCTCGGAGAGTGCTCGGCGTCATGGACGCGAAATCGTGCAGGTTGATTCTGCAGTCGAGCGACGCGGACACGAGCCGCCCGCCAGCCGGGTCCAGCGTGACCGTTGTCACGGCCCTCTCGTGGGTTTTCAGGACCAGTTCATGCGAAACAGGGTAGTCGTCGCCGTCCTCGGAGTCGTCCGAGTCGGAGTCGCCGCTGTCACTGTCATTGGAATCTGAGTCGGACTTCTTCTCTTTCTGAGCAGCTGTTGGAGGACCTGCGGATTCCTCGTGGGCCGTTCCCGCCGAGGGTTTTTCTGCCGCTCTGCGGCTCCGGTCGATCTGGGCTGCAATATTGGCCTCCTTGGACTTCTTCCCAAACGAAGCCGGCAAGAATGCGCGCATGGGGTCGTCCTCAGCCAGCTCGGGGCCGTCGACCACGAAGTCCTCGCTGTCGCTGCTCATCGTGGCGGTGGTCTCGGAGTTGTAGAAGGAGGAGGACGAGGAGGAGAACGAGGGTGTGTCAGGAGAGAAAACCGGGAAAAGGATAATTCGGGTAGGCGCCCAAGGGTCTATCTAGGCGCACCGCACGGAGGTGATGTCAGGTAGAAGCACCGCGCGCCAAGGGTCCTCTACCTGCCTACCTTGCCGAGAGTTAGCGCTGCGTTGGCGTTGGCGTTGGCGTTGGCGGAGAAGGGTGGTGGTCATAGCGCCCAGCCGTCGCATTTGACCTCACGACAAGCACGTCTGTCAGTTGACAGTCCACCAAGACACTCTACTCCCTCAGCGCGGCAACTGCCATCACGGCGGTTTGAGACGTGTAACTGAAAACATACCGAGATCAGACACATGCCGTACTGCATCCCGCTCTCTGGAAAACGGATTGGAGATTCTTCCCACCCAAAGCCAACACATCGCAGGCGAAGGGAACCGCTCTGGGCACCTGAATGAAGGGGGCCATTTCGATCCACCCGTCTATGGAGTGCCCCTCCCTCAGGCCCCCTGAATTACCGAAAGTCTTCATCTCTCGAGACCCGAACTACAGTATGAGAAATACGCCATACGTACGCATCCCTCGATCGCAATTCACCGCTCTCGGATCTCCCCGCTTGGGCCGTTGAAGCTCGGCGTGACCCAGATCTCGCAATTCTTCGACAGCGCGTGCACCTTTTCCTCGTCCGTCTCGATCCACAGACCAGGACCCCTCCGGATGTCGATGCAGCCGTCGACGGGGCTCCACCGTTCGGGTTTCTGATGTAGGTCGTGAGGTCCTCGCCGCCGAGCAAGGCGTTGTAGTGGATACCGAGGATCATCTCCCGGACGTAAAAGTTGGGCATGGAGTGGCGACCTGGGACGCTGGTCGCTGTCGAGACGTCGTAGGCCTCGCACATGGCCGCGATGCGGCGCATCTCCGAGATAACCCCCCACGCGAGAGACGTCGGGCTGGAGGATGTCAGGGCTCGTAGACGGGAACACCCAGCCTGGTTCCTGTGTGCATTTCGGTAACGGCCCCTGGCACAAACCAAGCCCGGTTGTCTTGACTTACCCTTGAGGCCTCATAGCGCAATCGACGCCAGACAGGGCGCTCATGAAGACGGCACTTCTACGGTAAAAGTGCTTGCGTCAAGCCGTCTGCCAAATGTTCTCGATCTCGGCGTGCGAGGCTTAGCTTTGTCTTTCCCCTCTTACTCGGCGGCCGCGTTCCATGACTATTGGACGATGTGGTTCTTCTAACCCAAGCCTGTATGTAAGGGTCGCCTCGCTGTGACTGAAATAGCAGCTCTCGACTTACTCGGCGTCCATGCCGGCGGTGAACTGGCTCTTGTGGAACTTGAGGCACCCCTCGACCGCCTGAATATGGTCCTCGAGAATGGCCTCGCCCCATCCATAGTTGCCCTCCTCGTCGGTGATCTTGACAAAGAGCCAGCGAGGAGACGCGCGCGGGAGTATCCAATGCTTTTGTTTGGGGCCATCGGTGTTGGGAATCCCGAAGTGGGCAAGAACTTCTCTATCGCCAAGCGGAGCTCATACGCATCGCAATTGAGACCGTGTATCCCGCCTGATGGTTGTGGGACAGCTCCGAACCAATTTCTCTATGGTTTGAAGAATTCAGGTCCCCGAGGATAGGCTCGTACCAAAGCCGCGAAAGCTGCGTTGGATTACCTCATGTAGACGTCAGGGAACCAAGTCTTCTCTCACGCGTCGAAACGAAAGCTTGTGACGCGATACCGGGACATGGACCATAGCCGACTACAGGGAAGTACACCGGCGAATATTTGAGCTTGTACATCAGCTCCTTTCTTCCGAGCATGTGCAGGACGGTACACTCCTCGCCGGGATTCTGCTGGACGGCCATGTTCGATGTATCGCGACGGTTTTGCCTCTGCCAAGGCGCACTGGTGGACACACCGACAAGCCTATGGGCGTCTGAACAGCCGTTGGTCGATAAAAGTCCATGTACTGACTGACCCTGGAGAAGAACCATGGCGTTGTAAGTACACGTCGGCTGTGATCGGTTTCGGTATCAGTGCCGGCTATTTATCCCCTTTGTTTCCACTTCATAAACTCATATGTTGTCTCTTTGGCATATCCTTTCGCACTGTCATGAGTGCCCAACCAGACACCGTTGATTCCCTTCTCCCTCTCATGGTTTGCCGTCAATGTGCCCATCCTCTATGTGCTTATCATCTACTGGCTGCAAGCCGCCGCATCTCCTCTTGCTTCATCTGCTCCTGGACCTTGAGCCTCTCGGGGATGACCTGCTCCCGAGCCGCCGTGATCTCCCACCCGGGCAGCGACTCGGCGCCCAGGGCCCTCAAGGTTGCCTGCTCCACCAGGCTGTAAGCCCCGTCCGGCCGGTCGAAAACCCTGGGCTGCCTCAGGAAGACGGGGGGGTTTGTGATGATTCGTAGCCGCCGCAGGGGGTTCCACGAGGCGCTATGTAGCATCAGGGGGTGAAGCAGGTAGACGTCGCCGACATCGCCGCAGGCCTCGACGAACTCGCTACAGCCACCGGCGAGCAGGTTAAACCAATTGAGGTCCTTCTCCTTCGCAAAGTCCGGGTCGTCTCTCGGGACCATCCGCGGCGAGACGCCGTCCGGGTGGTCGTGCAGGTGCCTCGCGACCTTACGCATCGCCTCAGGACAGATGAAGGTCCCGCCGCCGCCCGGGACGATGTCGGTGAAGAGCGGGATCACCAGGAGCCCTTGTTCCGGGGAGTCGAGGTAGTGGACGAAGAAGTCTCCGTCCACGTGCCAGTTGTCCAGGCCCTTGGGGTCGGACTCGCGGCCCTCGAACTCGTCGCTTCCGAGGTTGACGATGAGCGAGTCCCGCCACTCCCTCGACTCGGGCGCCACGCGGTCCTCGCCGCCACAGACCTCGCAGATGGCCGCCCAGGCTTTCGGGGCGTACTCGGAGACGTCAAAGGTGCGGTGGTGGGGCATGTTGGTGCGGTGCCTCCAGGTCGATTTATCGTTGGGGTCCATGCCGAGTCGGGTCCAGACGTCTTTGGCGACCCAGTCCGCTTGGTCTTTGGTGAAGCAGTTGCTTAGCTTCAGCCAGCCATTCTGTCTGAAGTGTTCCTTTTGAGCCTCGGTGAGCGGCTCTATTGAGGAGGACATGATTGCGAGTGAGAGTGAGGGGCAGATGTGTTCGAACAGTAGGATGCGGAGGACGGGCGGGACGGCAGGAGACGGATATGAAGGAGCAAAGTAGCCACTCAATGCTCAACCAAGATAATTCAACAATGAATGACGGATTGGGTCGTGATTAAGTGGGTCTCAAACCATTTCATACGGAGGTGAAGAGTGAAAGGTGAGATGACTATATAAGACCCCCCCAGGAGGGGCAGATGCTCCGAGAAGCTAGAACCGACGGCAACGGGATGTGCAGCTTGTGCGGGGAATGCAACGTCTGGTCATTCCGCAGCCGTTTCATTGGACAAACATTGACGAGCCTAGGCGGGGGTTGGATGCTGAGAAGATGCAGACTCGCTAGGGGAACTATCAATCATCCATAGAGTATCCGTACCTGTCAAGGGGAGGGCGTAGATGCAGCCGGCAGGCCGTCAAGCCAGGGTTCGAGGCGCCGGTTCAAGAGTTAGAACAATGACAAATCCCACGACAACCCCGACTAAGGCGTGCAGAAGTTACAGTGCTCTCAATTGGAGAGAGTGTGAAACGGGGTTTGGAGGATCACCAGGCGCATAGCTGACGAAGGGACAAAGAGGGACTGCGGTCCGTTGAGTGGCAGCAGTGAGTGCATTAGGCTGTAATTGGTCACTGACCGGCCCACACCGAAAGGCTTCGGTCAACTCTGTGCCGACAGCAGCCGACCGAACTTTCATTCGATTCGAGGTGCGCGTGCGCGCTTGCAGACCCGCCAGCAGAAGAACCTCCCATTCTCGATCTACGACCAAACCCCAAAATGCCACCCGATCCAATAATTGACGAAGAGGAGTATGAGTCCTCCCAGGACTCGGACTTCGCGCCTGACGACGGCGTTGCAGCCGAGGGCGACTCCGAGGCGTCCGAGTCCGAAGCAGACGGCGACGATGCCGCGACCAAGACGACGACGACCGCCGCCGCCACCACCACCAAACGCAAGCGCGATACCAACGACAACGAGGCCGAGGACGCGGGCTTCGAAAATTCGGGCGACGAGGCCCTGATCAAGAAGGCGACGAAGAAGCAGAAGCGCAGGAAGGCCAAGGATGCGGACGGCGTCCCGGACGAAGAGGACGAGGGAGGCGAAGGCGGGCTGGTCAAGACGCGGAGCATGCGCGCCGGAGAGTGAGTCGAGGCGTCTTGTGTCCCTGCCAATAACTTTATGACTCGAAGCGACCCGTGACTGACGGGGAACCTCACAGGAAGGAGGAACGCAAGACCGCCGTCGCGTCCGGCCCGGTGACGGTCGACGTCGACGCTATCTGGGCGCAGATGCTCGCGGGCCAGACGGCGACGCCTTCGCCGGCCGGCCAGGGCAATACGACCGTGGGAGAGGCCGAAACCCCGGTGACGAAGCAACCCGGTGCCGGTGCCGCCGCCGACGCCGCCGCCACCGAAGCAGAAGCAGAAGCCGCCGCCCCAACGAAACCGGACGGTGTCACGGCGGCAGGCGACCCCGCCGAGACGATCCGCATCAAGCGGACCTACAACTTCGCCGGCAAGGTGCACACGGAAGAAAAGCTCGTGGCGCGCTCCTCGGCCGAGGCGAAGCTCTACCTCGCCTCGCTCGGCAAAGACGCCTCCGCCGCCGCGCTCGAGTCCGGCGCGGACGCGGACGCGGACGAGGAGCCGAAACGCGTCCTCAAAAAGGCCTTCCGCTCGGCCTTTGAGCCCGTCGTCGAGGTCGCCAACCAGCGCCGCGCCGACCTGAACCTCGGCGTCACGCTGCGCATCCAGGCGCGCGAGAAGGCCGCCGCGCAGGCCAAGAAGCTCAACACGGTCGAGAAGAGCAAGATGGACTGGGCCGGCTTCGTCGACAAGGAGGGCCTCAAGGACGAGCTCGAGCTCGCGGGGCGGGCCAAGGGGTCCTACGCCGAGAGGCAGGACTTCCTGGCGCGCAGCGAGGCCAAGAGGGACGAGGAGGCGCGCCGCGCGAGGATGGCCGGCCGCGTGCTGTGAGGCTGAAGGGGGGAGAGGGGCAAGAGTCGCCTTTTCCATATCAGTTCCACGGTTATGAGGTTTCTTCTTTGGGAGGGAGTAATGGGTTCGGCGGTTTTTTCTTTTCTTTTTTCAGATTCTATTCTTTGTTTTACAGTCACGAAAGAGATACCCTGCTGTCCATAAAATACAAAATAGACAACCGCTCGTCGTTGTCAAGCTTTCACCACACACACACACACACATATATACTACAGCTTGCTCTTCTGCGGCGGGAGGATGGCAATGTCCTGGTACGGGACGCCTAGATGGTCGTACAGGAAGTGGAACCGGTCGCTGCCGAAGAACGGCTCCCCCTTGCCCGCGTCGTTGACGGCCCAGAACCACGGCGCGCCGAACGCGCCCCGCTCGATCGCCTCCTGCGTCCTCGCCTTGACCGCGTCCTTGGCCTCCTGCGTCGCGGCGCCCTCCAGGATCTTCCGCACCTCCGCCTCGCTGAACAGCCTGCCCCCGGCGCCCACCTGGGGATATTGCGCGGGCGTGTCGGCCAAGGCCTGGTCCAGGACGTCGGGCTTGGTGAGATTGAGGGTCGGCGGCTCCCAGAAGCAATGAAGGAGCCAGTGCCAGGCCGTCTGGTACACGGCTTCCGGGTAGCTGGACTTGATGACGTGCAGGACACGGAGGATGCGGACCGTCATGCTGCGCTCCATGAAGTTGTCGGGCATCGTGATGTCGGGCTTGCCCACCCGCAATGTGGACCGGCGGGCGTCAAAGTCGCCGTACTTTGCCTTGGCCGGAAGGGCCCATGGTGGTTTGTTTCCTGAGGAATCGGTGAGAATGGAATGGGCCAACGCCTCAGCATCAAGGCTGACTTACCCGAAGCGGCGTTGATGGCGCCGAGCAGGACTGGGTGGATGCTGATGAAGGCAAGGGTGTCAGGGCTGGTGACCGCGTTAGGGAGGAAAGGAGAGCGACAACGAACTCTATCTGGACCCCGTGCGCTGCGAGGAGCTCCTGGTTCTTGATTATGTGGTAGAAAGCAACATAGCTGTACAGAGACGCTTGAGGTCGAAGTCCATCAGCGCTGGTAACCGGTGCGCGGCCTAGACCGAGACTTACCGATGTCCAGGTAAACATCAACCTTGCCGCCCATCTTTACGGGGTTCAATATGACTGAGATGGCGGCAAAATATATGGGCAAGCCGACGAATGAAACGTGAGAGTAAGCGGCGGGTATCTGCAGCTCTTCTCGATGGCGCAATCGTTAGGAAATTAGGAAAAATAAGACGGCAGAGCAACTAAGAGTTGGTTGTGTGAGTTGACGTTGAAGTTGAGAGTGGTGGTGGATGGTGGATGGTGTGGGGAACCTCGGCTTTGAGCAAATCTGGGGTCGGACAGCTTAAAGTACGAGGTACATGACCTCAGACTCGGCGGAACGATCACTAATACGCATCTCTGCCGAGTTCCCGACGACAGAGCTTACTATTCATTGTTCAACGCCGACGTCTCGACTCTTTGGAAGCTTGTGACAAAAGTAAATAATACTGCTTCGTAACTTGGTATTGAGGAGATATCTCAGTCTACCAACAAAACAAAACAAAAACCCGCCGTCTCTATCTAGTCTTCATCCATCATCCACGCAGCACATATCGTCTCTTTTAGACAAAAATGGCCGAATCCAAACCAGTAGCCCTCGTCGTCGGCGCCTCCAGAGGCATCGGCCGCCAGATCGCCATCGATCTCGCGAGGAACGGCTACGCAGGTACGCAGAGCCTCCCTAACTCACCCTACCACTCAAATCCCCCCCTCTTCAGACACGCAATAACTAAATAAACAACCACCACACCGTCAGTCGTCGTGGCTGCAAAGACCACCAGCGATGCCTCCAAAACCACGCCGTTCCCGCCGGACCCCAACTCGCAACAGTCAACCGTCAGCACCGTCGCCCGCGAGATCCGCGAGGCGGGCGGCGACGCGACCCCCGTTGCCGTGGATGTCCGCCACCAGGACAGCGTGGAGCGGCTGATCCAGCAGACAATAGAGGTCTATCCTAACCTATGTCTTCATCTCATCGTTCATCAAATCCCCAAAAGACGTTACTAACACCCCCACGCCCCAGGCATACGCCCGCCTCGACGTCCTCGTCTATAACTCGGGCGCCATCTGGTGGGCCTCGGTCGAAGACACGCCCCCGAAACGCTTCCAGCTCATGCAGCGCGTCAACCCCGAGGGTCTCTACCTGACCCTTCACGCCGCCCTCCCGCACCTCCGCCGTCGCGGTCGCGGCCGCGTCGTGGTCGTTAGCCCCCCCATCTACAGCCGCTTCTTCCGCGGTAAGACTGCCTACGCCATGGGCAAGGTTGCCATGAGCGTCCTCACAAAGGGCCTGGCCATGGACTTTGCTCGCCAGGGCCTGGACGACATGGCCATCACCAGCATCTGGCCCGCCGTGGTACGTTGACCCCTAGAGGGACCCCCCCCCACCCCCCCCCCCCCGTCCTCTGACCAAGGGCCCCAGACTGACTCCAGACGTACCCGTTCTCCCCCATAACCAGGCCATCGAATCCGCAGCCACGCAAAAGTTCCAGGCCGCCGATCCGCGCGAGTCGCGGGACCTGCGTCGGCCGACAATCTTCTCCGATGCCGTGCTCGCCATCCTGCGCGCCCCGGCCGCCGCCGTCAACGGCGAGCTCCTGCTCGACGAGGACTTCCTGCGGGACCACGCCGGCGTCGTCGATTTCTCAAAGTACGCCCTCGTCCCCGGCGCTCAACCGCGCCGCATCATGCCGGCGGCGTTGCCGGACCTGACGGTAGCGGAGCAGGACGACGAGGGCAAGAGGTATGACAGTGCCAAGGCCAAGTTGTGAGATGTGACGGGGTGGTAAGAAATAGTGTGCCGCGGCGTGGTGAGATGGGATACTTGAAATTCGGCTTTGTATGAAGTAAAGTATCTGATGGCACTAGACTCCGGAAAGAGGGGGGGTATATTTATCTGAATGTATATTTTGCGCGAATAATACTCCCGTCAACCCGCGAGTAGCTTGTCATCCGTCTTCAGGACCTTGTCCTGGACGCTCTCTTCCGCGGCCTTGCCGTTGACCGCCTCGGGAGCCACAGCGGCCTCGCCCAGCTTGGCCTTGTCCTTCTTGCTCAGCGACACGGCCCCCTTGGCCATAGCCTCTTTGGGCAGCGGCCGGATGATGGGCTGCACGACCCACCACGGCCTCTTGCAGCGCTGCACCGCGCCCCTGGAGCTCTCCCCGTCCTCCTCTACCACCTCCGCATCCGCCGCTGCCGGGCCCAGGACCTCGTCACCCTCGAACATGGCCGGCCCGGCCCTCTCGTACTCGAGCAGCCCGTCCGCGACCTTCCTCTCGACCATGCCCAGGATCTTCTCGTACGCCTCCAGGTCCCCGGCCCGGCTCTTGGCGAGCAGATCCCGCACGTCCGTGTGCTTCGACACAAAGTGCCGCAGCAGGTGGAACATGTGTGGCTGCATCGCCGAGTAGTTGGGGCTCAGCGTCCTGCTCTTCCCGGGTTTGCCGGGCGTGTCCCTCCTGCGCTTCTTGCGCTCCGGCTCCTCTTCCTCCGCCTGCGCCCTGTCCATCTCCTCCATCCACGCCGTGTCGTCGCCCGGCACGAACAGGGGCCGTCTCGAGGGTGGGTCTTGTCCGGCGGCGTACTTGTGCAGGATGTCCATGTAGCGTCTCATGACAGCGTCCACGCGGTACCCGCCCTTGCCGTCCCTGCCACGCCAGTACTCCCGCGTCTCGGTCCCAGGCTCGGGCGGCGGGCTGAAGATGGTCGGGTCGCTGAGATTGCCCTCGGCGCTCATGATGCCGTCGGCGCCCGTGGCCGCCAACGCGCGCTGGAGGTCGTCGTGCTGCAGAATGTTCCCGTTGGCGAAAAGCACCGTTTCCGGCGGCAGCTGCTCCCTCAGCCACT
The DNA here is from genome assembly GCF_001672515.1 of Colletotrichum higginsianum IMI 349063. Taxonomy (NCBI): domain Eukaryota; kingdom Fungi; phylum Ascomycota; class Sordariomycetes; order Glomerellales; family Glomerellaceae; genus Colletotrichum; species Colletotrichum higginsianum. The sequence goes on from NC_030955.1 coordinate 4,002,143, forward strand.
TGATGACACTCCAGTCCGCCAGTCCCGTCAGATGACCCTTCTGCTCCCTCAGCCTTCCGTGGACTGTGAGGATCGACGCGCCGGCCGAGAGCACGTTCTTTGCGTACGCGAGCGTCGCCTCCCTGGTGTCCAGTATTCTGATCTTCGCCGTCACGGGAATCGGCAGGTTCTTGTGCAGCGTGTTGATGAGCTTGAAGATGAGCTCCTGGTCCTCCTGGAGGAAAGCGCCGTACTTCCCCTTCTTGGCGATACCCTGCGGGCACCCCAGGTTCAGATCCACGGCGTCGCAGTACGGCGCCACCCTAAGCGCCGCGCCGAGGAGGGCATCCGGGTCGTTTGCGCAGAACTGCACGAAGAGAGGGCGGTCGATGGAGGGGTTGCCGTCGAGCCAGGCCTCGGGCGTTGGCGTCGTCGTCGTGTCAGCGTCGGTCGAGTCGCTGGGTCGCACGGCCTGGAAGTGGCACTGGCGGTAGTTTTCCGTGTCTTTGAACAGCCGCGCGTGAAACATAGGCGTGTATGCCACCATGTTCTTCTGCTCGGACGGCGGGATAAAGGACCGGCTCAGCATTCTCCACGCCTACAGCCATCGTCGCCGACGTCAGCGTTCTGTTGAAACCCGCCTGCCAAACCCAGCACGGGCTACAGCAAAACTTACGAATTCGGACTGATCCACCATGGGAGCGAGGATGTACTTTGGGCTTCCGATACTTTCGTAGAATGCCCGACCGTGCAGCTTGGGCTTAGCCGTTGTCGCTGCCCCGGCCTCAAGCCCCGCGGTCGGGGCTTCGAGCGTTGTCGCCATCCTTGTCGAGGAAAAGAATCGGGCAAGCCGGCTGGTCTGAGACGTCCGGAGCCTCCACAGTCTGAAAACCCCCTCCAGAGTGTCGAGTGTATTGAAAACAGGCTATGCGACAGAGTGTGGCATCGCAGGTCGCGTGTCGTTTGTGTCGTTCGTCGTCGCGTGATAGTGCGAGACGGGGTAGACAGAAATTTTCCCGAGCCTTGCAGGAGAAGGCGCGAGGCTGAGAGCCCCTCAATCAATTCATCTTATCTGATTGGTGTAGACACGGAATAAGGTTAGACGTGGGCAAACGTCGCCCCCACCCGCGAAAGTACCTGAATACCTGTTGTACTTGTTGTACGTACCTAGGTACGAAGCACGAAGTACCTCTCTGACAAATCTGACACGTACGGGCGGACTGCATGTTCTGGGGGCAACGATGCTTAGGTATCTGAATTTCGTGCTGAGACTGTGTCGGACAGGCCAAGGCACGCACAAACTCCATTCAAAATGGCCACAGCGGTGAATGCAGAGCGGCTTTCACATGCGAAATAGGGTGAAAGGCCTTCCTTTTCCATCCCGGTTCAATCCGCTCTGAAATGTTTTCAATTCGCTGGAGCGGTCGATACCAGCATCGAGACCTCGCTGAGACTAAAGACACTGTTTTGGGATGGGAAAAAAGCCACACACTCTATTCTGCCTCCTCTCAACCCCACGAACTAGAAGGCGACCATGTAACTGGAATAGAACCAACAGATAAAGAAAAAGTCATTTGACCACCCCTGTGACAAAGCAAATACCGACACAATAAAGCTTGACCAAATCCCGAGTGCGAGAACCGCGAGACCTCCACAGAGTATGTATGCATCATGTCCGTCAGAGAGGGCCTGGGCCCATCTGATAACAAAGAATGCGTCCGACGGTTCGAGGCCACAAGTCATTGCCGCCGTCGCGTCCTCGAGATCCGTGTGATGGCTGTTTGAATGCAAACAGGTCTTTTCTCGGCCTGTTTTCTGCACTGACTGGCCAGGTCACTCAAGACCACCCCCCGTCAGTCCGGCCGCCGTCATCGTGTGCCAACCTGCCCGTTGTAAAAGATGAAATAAGAGAATTAATCGACAATGGGCGGCCGAAAAAAAGGCTTTTCAGCCGGGCAAGAAAATGCTAATCAAGTAAACGCCCTGACACCGTACGATGCTGTTCCTGAACGCCGTTGGATGGTAAATGTGGTTCAAATACATGATTGGGCGTCGGTGCCCATCATCAAGAAGCAAAGGTGGAAAGATTCCGTTTTGCAGGCGTAGCCATCGTTAAAAGAAGTGCGTATAAATCTTGGAGGTTTCGTGGACTTCCATTTCCTGTTGGAGAATTAGCATTGCACGGGATAGAAACAAGAGTTGCTTGTTCGCTGCGTTACATACCATCTTGAACGTGTTGAGCTCTTCCTTGATCTGCTGGGCCAACATGGGCGTCAGGCGGTTGCAGGCTGCGATTTCACCCCTGCGATCGTACTCGCCGCTGGGCCACGTGTCATGGAAAATGATCCTCGGCGAGAAGGTCGCGCTTCTCTTTGTCGACCCTGACGGCGTTCCGGGAGCGCTCTTTGTGTCTTGACGGAGCCTGAGAGCCGTCATAAAGTAGTCCTCGGTGCCGATGGCAACAGATCCGGATCGCTTGTGGCCTTGTGCGTCGTCGTTGGGTGTACTTGGGGCCGTCGAAATGGGTGAGTCGGCCATGTGGGGGATCGCGGGGAGCTCAAAGTTGGGACCGCGGTCACGAGCGGGGCTGGTCGATCGGTTGTTGTTATTGTTGTGCTTCAGGATACCCTTCCTGACAGACGCAAGCACCTCGGCCCGCTCCTTATCGCTGCCGACAATGCTCTTCCGGGCGCTATCGGCGCCAGAACTTCCGGCGCGTTCCGACACCATGCTGGGGGTGTTGGAGATGTCGAGCGAGTTTCGTTCCAGGTGGGGGAATCCAGTGCCGCCACCGTTCTGCGTACGGGGATCAGCGTTGACGTTGACCTTTTCGGCCTCAACGGTGATCATGGACACGGCAGCCTGGCTGGCTTCCGGAGCCAGCGCGTCGGCGGCCGGGACACCAATGACGGATTTGGGTCTGAACAGGCCAACGAGGTTTCGCGTGCTCTTCTTCATGCCACGACCCATCTTACGGATCATGATGGAAGCAGACGAGGCAGTCGACGAAATTGACAGGTTGTCCGTCGAGCTAGAGAAGAGGCGCCCACCGTAGATGTTGTTTCCAATTCCTCCCTCCTCCTGCTTCCTGGCAATGGCGGCCTGTTCGGCATCGTAAATCTCGTCCGGCGTCGGGTCCTTGTGCAATCGGGACGGGTCGGCAGCGTTATTGTTGGCGTCGAGAGGTGTGGTGACATCAGGGCCGGCGGCCTTCTTGAAGTCGGCAGCGCTGCCAAACGAAAAGGCCCTGCGCAGTCGGGATGTCTTGCTCTTCGACTTTGTGTTCTTTTGGTTAATCGCAGCCAGATGCTGGGCGGCCGGGCTGCTCGTGTTGGCAGCGTTGGATGCAGACGTGCTCTGAGACGAAGGCTGTTGCGGGGCGTCGCCTAGAGAGGAGGGTGGTTTTTGAGGGCTCGAGTCGGTCGCCATGGTCACCGGCTTGGAGAGGGGAGAGGACGTAGACTGCCTTTTAGCCGCATCTGATGACGAACTTCGTGGCGGGATGTTCACAAGTTTGGGATAATCTTGTTTCGATGAGCCGTCTTCTGGGCTGGAAGGAGTTGAGAAGGAAGAGGGGTTGGCCGTGGGGGTGGGTACGCCGCGGGTGGCAGACTGACGGAAATAACCCTGTTAGCCAAAGAACAACGATTCAGGATGATCGGGCCGATGCGCGATTGGGCAATCCAAGGGGGGAAACGAGGGCGACGCCGCCGCTACCAATCGAGGGAGGGGAAACAACAAAAAAAAACGGCATGGGAAATGAAGGAGGGCGGGCGGAAAGGTCACTCACCGAAGATGGACGTGAATGACTGCTTCGGCTCGATGCGAGGCTTTCGGCGCTGCCATTATGGGCATGCATGTTGTTGTCGGCAGGAGGTGCGAGGGTGGAAACAATGCGGAGCGTCTTGTCGTTGTTTTTGGGAGTTGTTGTTTTACCGCGGTCGGGACGGGTGGATTCTTCCGAGCGAGGGAATTGCTGTGGGGTTAGCGGCTTGGGATATTCGGCGGAATCCAGCGAGTGCATGCTGCGCCGCCTCAGTCGCTTGCCGTCATCGGTTTGCTGCCGATTCAGTTGCATGTCGTCGGCCGCACCGTAGTAGCTGTTTGGCCTGCCCTGGTAAGAAGGCGTTCGGCCTCGCACTGACACGCTCTTCTGTTCGGGGGGATTGTACAGATGACTAACGGTCGCCATGCCTGAGCCCGACGGAGCACTAGTTTGGCGAGGTTGTTGTTGTTGTTGTTGCTGCTGCTGCTGCTGTTGGTGTTGGAGAGCCGGGCGCCGGTACCTATCAGGCGTGGTCTTAGTCCCCGGGGCCTGAGCGAGCGTCATCTGCTGTGGTGTTGTGCTGCCTGCCAAATACGCCGACTGTGGCCTTGGGGCCTGGAGATTTGTGCGGGCAGCAGGAATCGCCGAGTCATCCCTCGATCCACCTTTGCTAGTTCCCATGCCGTGGGTGTTGTAGGCAATGTTGGACATTGACGCGGTTCCGGCATGGCGCGACCGGCTGGCATCATGTCCATGGATCACGCCCTGCGTCGGAACGGCGGGAGAAGACGCCGTGCGGTGTCCGTTACCGTACTGTTGCCACTGGCCGTTGGTGTTCAGGCTCGGGGTGGTGGTGAAGGCATACGGCTGGGGGGTGTTGCTCCCGCGATACACGCCGGCGCCAGAGAAGTTTCTCTGTGCTTGCTGGGCAGCCATGTATTGCTGGTTGGCCTGTGCTTGTGCGGGCATCATGTTGCCGGAGGATCTCGACTCGAGGGTGGTGACAGTGCTGGTCTGCTGAGGATACGTTTGAACCAACGCGGCCATATTCCAAGCACCCGCCAACGACAGAGAAGTGCCGATCGAATTCCCTTTTGCCAGTCGCTTAGTCTCACAACTTGCTCAAGTTCATACAAGACCCGGGATAGGACGCCGGGATGTCGTGGATGACGTGCTGGTCAGCAATTTCCTGGGTGGAAATAGTCTACACTGAACAGACGGAGGTGTTAGCTTGACAAGTTCAAGACCAGTATCAGCAGCGGCAGACTGTCATTTGGAGTACACGGCGGCTGATGCTGGTGCAATGTGTCATGGCGAAGGGTGTCTGCGAGAGGCAGGAGAACGCAAGTGCCACGAACCTTTTATTTTTTTCAATTTGACCGCAGGGGAAGGCAAGATGACCAAGCTATTCGCTTTGTTGTGGGTTCTGCGACGTGAAACACGGAAGCAGCGTTTAGAATCAAGTAGTGATTGTAGAATCGGAAGGTCGCCTGCGGCCAGGAGGAAGACGAGATATTCGTCTATTTTGGGGGGGCAAGGTATTTCGCTATTACCGCGAAACAGTCCTTCTGGAGAGTAAGGGTGCAGGTCGACAGGATAGCAGACCAAGTGTCACAGAGACACCTCGAAGCAGAGCTAGCAGTCGGCCAAGAACATGGGGATTTCAGGCACTCGTATTCCGGCTCGGTTTCGCAGCGAAGTAATCGTCGGGTAGGTATGCGGTGTATGATGGCACCGAATCAGCCAGGCGAGCTCGTCTCGTTCGTCGGGTGTGTGTAGTATGGAGAGCGTTGGTTCTTCGAGTATTCGGTTCACAAAAGAAACAAAACAGGAAAGGAGATATGCAGTCGTAAAGTGTAGGAAGGGCGCAGTAGTTTGTGTTTTTCTTCGGTTTCGTAGGGACGGATGAGCAGGAAGCAGAAAGGAGAGAAAACAACGGGAACTCAGAACAGCCGAGGGATAAAGCGAGGTGTGTTCGGGAGGCAATCGATAGACCGGGGCAATCGGATATGGAGACCACGCCTAGCAAGGACCCTGAGAGTCAAGGAAACTTTGGAATATCGTGAAATCTTTTTTGGGGCAGTTCAAAACAAAAAAGGGGGCACGTCGATGGGATGAGTTGGGGTTCTCGGGGGAACGTCAGGATTGAGGGCAGAGAGGTGATAGAAGAGGGGGGGGTACAGAAGGAAGAAGGGGGAAAGGAAGGAAAGAGAAGAAACGGGATTGTTTTTTTGAGGGGATACACAGAGAGGAAGTCGGGTGTGGTGAGAGGGAGTTCCTGGGAAGAGAGGAGGAGCAGGAGTCTCTCTCACAAGGACACAACTGGGCAAATGGGCGGAATTGGTGCCTCGAGCCTTGGGGGGCGTGTGGATTTAGAAGGGTCGAAATGGAGATTGCCAAATGGGAAGGTTTTTGGGTATCGTACCGATGCTGCATTGGCCTGCTGGAGCCAGGCGATGATGGAGTTCCACTATGGAGACGGACAACTAGAGGTACCGCTGCTGCGAAACTTGGTGCGGAGGGGACTTCACACAGCACAGCATTCAATGCACATCTTCGGTCCCCTATGCCTAGCTATGCACCCTTGATCCCATGTACCCTGTGCTTTCCCACGGTGGGCCGGGGCCCCTTGTCGGACGCCCTCGTGTCTGACTGGCCTGAATTAGTCCTGCAAGTGCGGTGAACCGGGGGGGCGAGGCGAAGTGAGAACATTCGAGTGTTTCCCCGTCTGCTCTGCCTGTCTGTCGCCTTGCTTCCTCTTTGACATGGCCTCTCGTTTACTACTCAGTCCAGTGCAGTCCGTTTCCCCCCCCTTCTTTTCTTTTCATTAGTTGCCTCGGCACACTGACGGTAACAGATAGCGAGAGAGAGAGAGTTAGAAAACAGAAGCACGAACGGAAGCAGAGTTAGAAGCAGAAGCGACTGATGAATCGCCATCTCGACGGAATCTTCAAAAGAGACCTCGACGGTGACGGGAGGATGATGAACGGGGACGGCGATGAGGACGAGGCGGACACGGTCGGGCCCTGTGTGAAACAACATCTCATTAGCATCAACATGAAGCCCCCGTCGTTAGCAACGCACACAGGGCGGATCTTCCTCAAACCCTCCCCCCCATGCGACCTAAACAGGAATGGCCGGTACGCGTCTCCTTCGTCGAGGGAAATGTCTCTCGGCCCTGGAGAATTCTGGCATGCTGTTATTGGGCAACCGGTCGAGGGGCAGCGAATCATCACCACGCTACCCCTTGCTCCTCCTGCTCCTGTTGCTCCTGAACGACTGAAAATGCCCGCTTCCAGAGCCCAAGAGTGCTGGGGCGCCGCCTCCTGAGGAAACAACAAAAACATTGCATTGCTGCGCATGCCTGCCTACCTACCCACGTTGTATATTCGTACCTACGTAGGTAGATTTCTCCCTCCAGAGTCTAGCTGCCAACCAACATGACGCTCCCGACACGGCGACACCACAACATCTCGACGCGCCAGTGTCCCGTCCCCCGCCCTCCCGCCTCGCCTCCGTACGTCCTGGAACACGCCGGCGCGACATGGGATTGGACAGGACGCACTCTGACGACGCACCGGAAGGCGAGAGCGCGCTGCTGCAAGAATCACACGCAGACGCACAACAAATAAGAGCACAGGCGACGCACCTCTCCCTCGTCGCTCACTGCTCTGCTGTTGATGTACACCAAAGACTCAAGAGGGGGCCAACACAACCTCCACAAAACCCCAGCTGGAGACTACGATGTACGCGGCACCGGGCACGGGCGCGGGCACGGCACGGGCACACAGGCACGCACAGTCAGACGACACCCGAGAGAGGAGATGAGATGAGATGAGATGCCGCATTCAGGAGACGCAGCGCCGGTTCCAGAGACAACAACAAACATGAGCGCAACTGACTGTGATGCGGATAGGAGGCGGGAACGAAACGCCCAGCGCCCAGCCATCTCCCACCAGCGTCTGCGCTACTGTCTATGACACACGACGACCATACACTAACTAATACCTTCTTCACCCGAGGACCCTTACGCAAGGTACACCACAGCACTGTACGGATTCGTAGCCAGAGGTGGTGCTGAAACTGAAAGAGCCGGTTCTTCGGGATTGTGGCACACACGCACACTCGCACTATCGTCCATCGAGCTATCCCGTAGTGTACACGGTGGAACGAACCGCAGATTCCTCGGCTTAATGATCAACCCGCCTGTCGATCGCATCAAGCGACACGACACTCGTCAGCGCATCGCTCAGCGGACTACTGCTAGACAACAGACCGCCACGGCGGTACCAAAACAACAACAGCATACCCAACCCTCGCCATCAACCAATGACGACCTCGGTCGCCTCAGTCTTGTCTCTGGCGGTGTCTCTCCCCCCTTAGGCAGTGCAGTGCAGTGCAATCGTCGGTCAATGAATGTCATCTGCTGCGTAGGGGATGAATCAGCGGCGGATACGGAGAGAAGTTGAACAAGGGAACACACTCCCCCTCCCCGTATTTGGCTTCCATAGTACCCCACCGCGGTGGTGGCTTTGCCTTGCAAGTTGCCAGTCTGAGGTATCCGTCGAGCTACGTGCATATCGGAAGGGATGGCGTCCCCTGTTCCGAATGGGTGTGAAATACCAGGGCCACTCCTGCCCCTCCTACCATGAGGTCTGTATCTCACTCCAGAGCGCAAGGAGCCAATCTGCGGGTCCGTTGAACGGAGGACGTCTGGAGCTGCTGCCGGACTTGGTCTGGTTGGCCTGGGCGTCCGGGTGGTCGCCGACGGGGGGGGAGTGAAAAAGGGGGGAGGGGGAGGAGAGGAGTGTGAGTGTTGGTGATGAACTCGGCAGCTTGGCGGCATCAGCAACAGCAGCACCACCGCCTTGTCACCTGAGCCGGACGATGATGCACTTTACATCCGGACGACCACCACACGCACTCCACGGACAGCCTCTGTGACCAGCTAGTCTTACAGTACGCGTACCAACCCAATGATCTGCAGTAGATGGGCTCCGACGGCAATGGATTACCAATTGCAAAACCATCCACCGCCGCCGTTGAGAGCCAGCCTTTATGATGTTGGCTGCAGCCCAACGACACTTGGATGCGGTTCACCATCGGCTTACTAGGGGCTCGCGCACTAGAGTGGCTTTGCTCATAACCTCGCTGCCGGCTCTTGTCTTTTTCCTCCTTCATTCTTGACTCCTCGATCGTCTTCTCTCTCATTCGCGTACGAGCCCTGAAGACCTATATTTAGTCGACGATGGCGAAAGATCAGCTAGGGGTCCACACGACAGGTCGGATTAGCGACCAGCGACCAGCGACCAGCGACTAACGGGTCGTCGGTAGTAGACACACGAGATACAGATGGGAGCGGTGGAGGAGGGAGCGAGAAGGAGATAGAGAGAGAGAGAGAAAGAGAGACATTCGAGGTATGCTGTACGTGGGACTCATCAACACTTGGATGCAAAGGGGCGGCAACGACGCCCGGTCCACTTGGTAACTGTACAGAGTACATACAATCCATCTCGTACCGCGAGTGGCGACGACACACAAGCACGAGCGCGACGACCGCCACGACAAGCATACACGAGATTCCTACAGGCTGAAAGCGGGCCAAGGTCGACAACAATCAACGGTAAACGGGGATGGGTGCTGGTGGTGGACTGATGGGACTGGTGGGCGCAACGCTAGCAGGCTAGCGGGGGCTGGCATGCTTACCAACGGGTCCTGATCGATTTTTGGCGGCGTTGCGGCGTTGCGGCCCCCTACAACTTTCCGGTGCCCCTGCCGATGGGGATGGATGTGCGGTGCCGTCGCAAGCAAGCTGCTGCAAGCAAGCAAGCAAGCAAGCAAGCAAGCAAGCAATCGTATGTAAAACATTTTTTTTCGTGCCGGGTCTAGCACAAGAAGGGATCAAGTACACAACAATAAATGAATAAATAAAACCCTGGTGACACAATGACGCATCTCCCTGGCCAGACGGGTTCGTACAGAGAACGTAGCTAGGCCGGCGTCTTCTGCACAATGTGAAGATGTCGGTGAGACCAGGTGAGGCCCGGTGAGGTCCGGTAAGTTCCTGGCAAATTGACAGCATCCGCGCACATAGGCATGGTGTACGATGCACTTGATATGATCTGGCCGGAGAAACCCCTTGGCCGTCCCCATTCCCCCCAACCAACGACTCCGCACACGAGCTTTCCCCCCCTGGGCCCCTTCCGCTTGAATCTCATGCCTTGGAAATGAAAGGCTTCCACTTCCTAGCAACAACCACAGTGGCACAGACTCCAGAGACGGCCCCCCCCACCAGCATGATGTACAGGGGATGGGGGGTCCCAGTCGCAACCAATTTACAGCCCACCCCACCCATCTTCTATCCTGTTCTTTGCGTGTAGCGCACAACTCACTAACTACAGTCCTCTATCACCTGACCTGGACGGACGGACAGTGAGTGATACACGGCCAACAGTTCAGCCCTGCGGGGCCTTCGGCGGTGGCTGTTTCCTGCTCCCCCCCAAAGACGTTATGGGCTTTCCAGGGCCGATCATTCTTGCATTGATCCGGAGAGATTGGGCCATGTCGGCTACGGAGTAGGGATACCCGGGGAGCACTTTGGGTGATGCGCGCCCATGTCCCCCCCTTCCATCTCGTGGGTGGTGACTGCAATGCACCCAAGCGTGAGGGACAGCTGAAGGCAGCGCTCAGAGTCAGGTGATGACCGAGTTGGAGACCGTGAGCGGCTTCGAACGAGATTGAAGGACGATGGGAGGCAAGCAGCTGATGGGCGTCAAGTGCTCGTCTGCCGGTGACCGACCAGCTTCCCAGGGCTAATGACAGGCAGCCAGCTCCACGCTCGCGGCGATACCCACGGATGACATCGTCCGAAGGGGAAGAAAGCAGCCGGCTCTCGCGGGTGCTGCAACCCATACACTCGCCAGATTACAACAGGCCCAAAATCTCGTTGGAAACGAGCCGCCGTCTGGCTTGAAACGGCCGTCCCAAACGCCGATGCTTTCGCGGCGGGCAACACATCGCCATTGGGGGGGGGAGCTTTGGCCGTGACAGGTACTACGTACACACAGCTCCATGTCATCAAAAATAAAATTCTGCCCCGAGGTCGAATGACAGCCGCGTCTGTTGGTGGATGGCAGAAACAGAGTTGAGCCCTGCAGATGCATCGAGGTTCATCTCGTCCATTCCTCGCGGTTTCGGACGGTAGGGGGGGCATCATCGACAGAGTTTCGGGTGCTTCCTGTGGAGCGGTCTCTCACTCGCACACACTTCTGGAGCAAACCCTCCGCGAATCACCCTCGAATCATCCCATCCTCCACTTCGCCGGACCTAAACGGCGAAGCTTCCTCGTCGATGCCAGACCCCATGTCACGATGCTACCTCGACGCTGGGTGCCGGCAGTGGGGAGGGGATGGGGGGACAAACAAGATCACCTACGCTAGGCGCAGAGAGCGAGAGAGAGAGAGAGAGAGACCCCATCCACAATGCGAGTCTGCCCTTGAAATCTCTCGATCTCGATCTTGATGACGCGGGCATCTCTCTCAACAAGATTGGGCGAAGCGAAGCATTCTGGACCGCCAAGCCGGCCGGTTTTCTGCGAAACCAAACGCCTCTTGTTGTTTGTGGCCGATGACCCGACGAATCCCCAATTGATCCAAGACGCCAGGTTCGTTCGTTGCAGCTTCAAAAGAAACATCATCTGCCGTGGTCGAGGCGTGTCTCGGCACTCGATGTTCGACCATGAACAATGTGCCACGGAGTGTCTCGAGAGTCGAGTGGTGTCATTCGCCCATTCGCTGAGTATCCCGAAGCAAGAATGGCTTCTACGGCCCCTCCCCCAACCCGGTCGATTGAGTGATCCAGACTCGCAACGACGCCGTCCAGCAACTTCCCTGCCTTTGGTCGATGCTTTCCTCTACGTTCTCGAACTGTTCGATTGGCGAGGGGAAGACGGGTGGTGGGTGTCTTTCTTGGGTCCTCAACGTCTGGACTAGCCCATGCGGGTATCAAGCGCTCGGCCGTTTCAATCTCATTACTACTACTAACTCATTTGGCACCTCGATGCTTTCTTTTCTTTTCTCTTCTCTTCTCTTCTTCTTCTTCTTCTTCTTCTTTCCTACACTGAGAGGAAGGGGGGAAAGTCTGAGAGACGAAGAGTCTGGGTTTGAATCTGAGTCTGAGCCCGAGAGACATATCCTTGCTCGCCAGCGCGTCCGCCCACACGCCACCAACAACGCCAACAAGACACGATGGCGCGGCCGCACGGGCAATAACAACGGAAGGACTCAGTGGTTTCTTTTTTCTCCTCTCTTTTCTTTTTCTCTCAGACTCCCAGTTCAAAGGTGACCTCGAATCCCTCGACGCATCTCCTTCGATGCGGGGAATCAATCGCGAGCCATTATTGGTCGCCACATGGCACCCTCAGATGCCAACCGCTGCAACGCTGCGGCTTCACGCACGCACAACTCGTGCAGCTCAGGCCCTGCGGGGGGAGGAGATCGACGCGATTCTCAGATTCGCCCCGGATTCAAACAGCCCTCGACAGACGGACACGCGCGCCTTGCACAGATCCGCCCGGAGGCGGCCCCTGTGCCAAAGTGATGTATACTCGTGTGCTCTGTATCCGCACGTAGTTTCCTGGATCTCGAGTAAGGCAAACCTCATTCTCTCCTCGACAGGCGTGGGACTCGGGAGAGGGTTGATATTGTTAGGGCGGGTGGCCCGTCTGGGGTGGAGATTGTCCTATCGTGATCTTCGTGGCACCCGCGGGCCAACTCCAACTCGGCAGTGATCGCTTCGGGATTCTGCCGGAGCAGCCAACGAGACGACATCCCCGAGTCCCTGGAAGAATGCACTGCATTTTGAGGCGAGCAAGTGGCGGGACCTCAGGGTCCCTTGGCCGAGCAAACCGCGGGAGAATGACTCGAGAGCCGCCGACAGTCGACGATGTGTCCGCGCCTCGCCATCTCCAGGTCCAGTGGCCGTCCCGTCACCCAATAACCGTCGGTAGAGTCTACGCTTCACGAGCTCCAACGTCGGTTGTTTGGCCAGCGCTCTTCCACCGTGCTCACAGGCGAGATGTGGAAATTGTCGAGAGCTGTCACCGCCCCGACCTGCCTCACCATAACCCCCCCTCCCCTCCACACAAAGATTTGCGCCGCAAGCCACGGACGCCCAGTGCCATAACCACGATGCACGTCCTCGGTCGCAGAAAGGAAAAAAGGAAAAGAAGTATAAAAAAAAAATTTTAAAAAAAAAAAGGGGGGGGGGGGGGCTGGGTCACTCCCCGGATGCAACTTGCACAGCATCTTGCATCGTCGGCCCCACGATTCAGAAAAGATTGTGGGTTTCTATGTAGCGTGGCGTCGTCGTGTCGTGCGTCCCGGTCGGCCAGCATCCCAACCATCACGGCTCGAGAACCCACAAACGCCATCGCACGGACGGCCAATCGCGGCGCGATGACGGGAGGCGATCATTCCACCAGAGACGACGCCCGTCCGTTGTCCGTCCTGGCGGGCCCTGTGCGACTATGTTGCAGATGGCCTCAGAGAAGGGACGGGGAGAGAGAGAGAGAAAGAGAGAGGAATAAGAGCGCTGGGTTGTGCTTCGAAGCAAGTTCTAGCTGCAGAAAGGCGCAACCCGGGCGCTGCAAGTGACGACTAGGCGATGCAGGGCAGGGCAGAGAGGCAGCAAAGGCACGCAAGCCCGCCATGCTAGTGATATCTTGCAGGGCCCCCCATCCTGCTGCCCATCCTGCTGCCCATCTTGCTGCTCATCCTGATTCCTCCTCCACCCGACCCCCGTGGCAGTGGTAGTAATCCCGAGAGCCCCTCCGGGGGGGGTCTGTCAAACTGACGAGGACGTCCCTATTTCCGGATGACAGATCACTTGCGGTGAGCCGGGAGCCCCCGCATTCTTTTTCATAACTTGTCTCCCATGGTCCATGGGAGACTCAGCTTCTCATCGTTGTAAGGGCAAGAGACGGTAGCGCCGGAGCATGACACGCACACGCACACACACATACACGCTCGCAGTCCTTCCGTGAGCCGATTAGCGAGAGTCGGTCAAATCAAGATACGTGCGCCGACTTGGAATTAAACCCCCTAAAGAAAAGAAGAAAGCCAAAATGTGAAGACGGAAAAAGAAGAAGAAAAAAAAGAGAAAAGAGAAGCGAGAGCTGCCGAATGCCCAGGCAGTTTTCATGGTTGGAAACGGCAGCAGGGCCGAGATGAAGCGGCCGCGCGCCACGCCCGTCTTTCCTCCGATCTCGTAGATACACTTGAATGGCACCGTAACGCGGCCTGCCTCTCCCAAGTGGTAAAAAGAGCCCCCCCCCCCCTTCCCCCTGAATAGCTAACAGATCCAAACATCCCGGTCCAATGGTCCGCCATTCTGGGAAGTCCGCCTCGACCAGAAACCCTACCCGATACGGCACGGCACACGGCCTAGGTCCCGAATCGGAAGCCCCCCCTCTCCCCGTTGGGGCCCTATCTTCCACCGACTCTGAGGACGGAACCCGTTCTTGGACGAGGACCCCCGCCGTTGAGGTCTTAAGACGCTCTGTTATTCCCCGCCCACGGGGCGCCGTCGACGGTTGGACTTTTGGACCGGTCGTACCACACTACGTGGGAGCGAAAAGGCCTTGGAAAAGCGATACCGTGCTCAATATTGCAACGCAGGCGCTCCCTCCGCCGGGACGACCTTCCAATGATGGAAGACTCACATGAGCCACTTGACTGGAGCATTTGGCATGTAGCGTTGCTTTGCAGATGGAGCCATCACCGCCCTTTCTACATTTCTGTCTGTCTGTCTGTCTGTCTGTCTGTCCCTTTCTCTCTGTCTTGTCTCCGCCCGCCACCCCTTCGGAGTCTCCACTCAGCCTTCGGCAGCGTCACTCGTTCCGAGAGACCAAGCCGGGTGTAAGTGGTCGGTCGTCACACTCCAGCCGGCTGCGAGACGGTGTTCCGGTCCACCCCGGTACGTGACTAGCTGCAGTGCCTCGTCGTACACACGCACACACCGCATGACTTGTGTCTTCGAGATCGCGTCCGGCACAGGCGACCCGTAGCCCTGGGGCTGACCGCCCAGCCTCAAGAGTCTTGCCTCTCCCGAAGGGAAGTGACGTTCCACGAGGAAGGGCGCTCTTTGGCAAAGTCCGTCTCTCATCTATGTGGGACGAACGAAAGACGGGGTGGGGAGGGCAAGAGGAGCACAGGTGTCACCGCGTCCGAACCCGATGGATGGGATGTCACGCCGTATGCGGCTGCGGAAGGGAAAATATGCGAGGCGGTCGGCCGGGTGAGGCTGAGGGAGGGGTTGGGTTTCCGATGGGGGCGTACGCCTTTCTTGAAGCTTCTCATGCCGTGCGAGGTGTCGACGCGGTCTATCCCGAGCGTGGCTGTGGCAATGGGTGGTGAGGAAGACCGGATGCTACCCGATGGGTCAGAGTGCGCGCGGGTGCACACGACCCGGTAACCCACGCTCGTCCGCCGGCGGCCGGAGATGCCGGCGTCGATCCGGTTTTTGCGGGGCGGTTCGTCCGCCGGCAGGCTGGCTTCGTCGCCGGTTGGCGTTGCCAGCGTGTATCCGATCCCGGCGGAGGTGGTCGGCCTGGGACCGAACAAGGGAAGCAAGCATACGGATAATCCGTCGACGGTCGACCGCTCCCGTCGTGCATGCTGGCAAGCGCGGAGGCCAGGCGCGGTTTCGCGGTTCGACGTACGGCCCTCCCCACATGATGTATCTCACGACGCTTATAGGATCTAGGGCCTGCCAGACGCTGCTCGAAAACTGCTCGAAATAGCAGGCTTTGCTGGATAGCAAGACCATCGTTGGGCAGGTTCACAGATTGTTATGTTTCACAGTCTGGTGCAGGGACATGTCCAACATGAGTATCGACCGGAGATTCTAGTCTCTCTTTCTTTCTCTCTGCTTTTTGGGCCTTTTTTTTTTTTTTTTGGAGAGTAGTCCAGTGACATCACGAGGCGTGCTGTCCTCATACCATATACCCAATTGATGCCATGAGACGAAGACCCAGTGGCCGCGACAGAGCTGGGGGGGGTAACGGATAGGGACCACGGCAATGCTGCAGAGAATGCCGAGTGGCTGTCTCGAGACAACGCAAACGCATCTCGAGGGGAATAGAACGACGCTACCGAATGGGCTCGGCCGCGATGGGTGTGATTGTTACGGTTCAAGGGACCGACTACTGACGCACTGGCTCAGGGGATTGCAACCTCAGCAGACCCTTTCCGAGGCGGGTGTTGCTGCCTCTGGCCTGAGCCAGACACGCGTGACCCAGGTTGCCCAACTAGCAGCACTTCATAGAAGGTTCACGGGTTGAGAGTGCTGTTTCTCGAGGAAGGCTCCTGGGCCAAAGGGGGGCGGGGGGGGTTCTAGGGCAAAGGAAAAGCCTTTCGTTGGCTTGCCCAGCAGGGTCAGTGAGGCTGATGTCCTTGCCTGAAGATGGATAGTTCCTCGCAGAAATGGGCCCCCGGGGAAATTGCGAGCTCCCAAGAGACAAGCCATAGGTATTCAGCGGTTGGGACTCGACTACTTGAGGACGAGACGTCAGCCAGCATGACCTGTTGGGGATCCCTCGGTCGCGGTCAGTAACGTCCTTGACCGAGCAGAGTGCGAGACTGTTTGTTCAAAAAACACCAAAGTGGCAAGGCGGAATGTGTTTTGGCGTGTACAGCCCATATTGCTGGAACTGGAGAGCAAGACCGATGCGACAACATCAAGTTGTAGTCCTTGTGAGGCAGTGCCTGAGAGCAAACATCGGTTGACGACATCCCAAGCAGTAGTCTCGAAGATGACACGACCCGGCAACGGCTTTTTGGGTGACATGCAAGACACAGAGCCGTCACGAGGGCGATAATACAACAACTCGAGTTCGTGACTACTCGAGTGGTGGAGATGAAGCGGTCCTGCCACTTGAGGCAGCAAGCCAAATATACCTCCCATCATCTCTCAAGGACTCAAGACAGATCGTCTGGCCGCCTCGAATCCAACCCAGAACCACGGTCAGAGAGTACATCGAACTGCAACTCACCCTACGTCGTCTCGAGCCCCAACCTCGGTCACGGTCACTGTCACGGCCGTCACGGGCGTCTTCGTCTGCCACGATGCAGCTGGTTGCAGACGCGGGAAAGTCTGGTAGCCGTGACGAGTTTGTCTAGACGAGGTAACTTGGGGGGGGGGGGCTTTGCGTCCCCGAATACTCTGCTTTGAGGGTTGGCGGGCTGAGCGGAACAGTCGTGCTGGTGAACACCTTTGAAGCATTGATTGTTTGACCGCGTTGCTATATGAGTTTGTCCCGTTTGGTTTCTGGCGCGCCCGCGCAATCTGGGCACCGAACCTCTTTACCAGCCGCGCGTGAGATGAATCCGCTGACGAAGCGAGTTTGCTCACAAATCCCCTCATGCCAAGCGCTCGAGACGAGCCTGATGTAATGAGCCCCTTTTTTTCCCTCTCTTTTAACTATCAACCGTCGAGCCTTTGCCACAGTCTCCTGTTCGATCGGCATCTCCTGGCGCCCCGTATACAAGAGTGGTCCGGGTTGGCAACGGTGATCGGCAGGGATCGAGAGTCCTCTGGACGACTTGGCCCGTCTACGACGAGCACTCTAGGGGTCCAGGTCGCCAGGGTGTAAGGCACAAGTACGTGGAGGGAGACTCTTTTGCTGACGAGGAGTTGCCCCGGCGTCGCTCGCCATCGTCTTGGCCTGACGAAACGGCGGGGATGCGGCAGAGGGCATACAGACCACATTGGCCGATTCGGAAATATACCACCAACACCATGATTCCCGAGGCCACAAGTGCGGGCGTCGAACATGGCCGGTTATCTAGACCACAGAGCACCTGGAAGAGAAATTCACGCACCACGGACGCGATGAGATCAATGCCAAGAAGAGTGGAGGGGAGGGGGGGGGGGGGGGTTGATGGCCTGCGGGTAGCTTTATCGGATCTGATCTCGATGGAGCCGATGTGGTGGTATTAGTCGGAAACCAGTCTCCAGTCTGCCAACCTCTCTTCGTTCGGCTGGACTGAGATGAGATCATGAGAGGGGGGAGGGAGGGCATCGTCTTCTTCTTCTTCGTCTTCTTCTTTCTTCTCCACTACGTCGGCTGTGTTTGCCGATCGACGTTGGTTTAACCTCGAAAGTCTAAAAGACCCGGACCAGGACTTGGTCTTCAAGCAGCCAAAAAAATAAAATAAAAAAATAAAAACCCCCTTCGTTTTAAAACGCTTTTTTGGCTGATGAACAAAAATGTCTCAACGTAGTTGCAGACGACCACCTCGCAAAAGGACCGCCTTGGCCACGTATCTCTGAGCGATCATCGTACGTCTTTCCACTCTCAACCCCATCTCTTTTCCCCCCCTCCTACCCCAGCCTGGGCTTGGCCGTCCCCATGCAGTGGCTCGAGAATTTCCCGGGCGTCGTCGGCTCGAGGAAGAGGGGCGAGAAACGGCCCCCGCAACCGCCCACCGCCCAGCCGGTTGGCGTTCAACGGGTCGAGGGGATTCTGGGTTCTAGCTGCTAGCTGCACCCCGCCAAGACAGGGAACGAAAGAAAAGAAGAGAGAAAAAATGATGGGGGAGGGGAACAAGGGGGGAGTAGCGGGGTCCTCGCCAAGTTCAACAATGGAGGAAGAGGGGGAAAAAAAGGTCTGGACTCAGTAAGCTTGTTTCTGGCAAAGCAAACACCACGCTTGTTTGGGGTGTTGTACTTCACCGTCCGTCTCTCTCTCTCTCTGCCCCCCGCGGACGGCGGTGGCTGTCACAATGGGTGTCTCCCGAGACTTTCATCCCGTGACACGATGCACTCGAATCGGTCGTCACGCGAGCACAAGGTCCCCGTCCTCTCAAATGCCGTCGTTCGGCGAGGTGGCTAGCATGCAAGTCGCTCACGGCTTCGCCCGCCACGGAGGTCGATAGCTCAATCTTTAGATGCTGTCGCCGGGTCCGTTGCACTTGTCTCGACAACATATGCATATAGACAGGTCCTCCAGCTTGATATTGCCCCTACATGTCAGCTGTAGACAGCCCCGTCGCGGGTGGCGCAGCATCGCCTGACAGGAGTTCGTCCAATCATCTAAGTAGCAGGTAGATCGGGGACAATGGAGGCTGTGAGTCGCCGGGACCGCCATCGTCTACTTTACTCAAGGTCCTCTAGGCCGCGGTTGACCGGTCGGCCGGTGAGCATTCTGGACACTCACTCGGTCGGGCGGATTCTGTCTGGCTGTGCTCATGATCCATTCTTCCCCTCTGAGGTTGCTGACTGAACCAAAGCCCACTCGCTCCTCCTGCTGCGGTCAGCACGCCGATATTTGAGACATAAATAGTCTATACCGGGCTATTTGCAAGTTGCTTACACACATATGCGTGTCTTGACCATTTCCTTCAACAGAACAATGCAAGGGCAACCAACCACCTTACACCGAGAGCGCCTTTGTCAGGAACAACTCCCGCGTTCGCTCAGGAACAAGGCACGAGAGCGAAGAAAGAGGCCCAGGTAGCCCGAGCCTCGTTGCTCACTTGGCCCTTTTCTTCAACGCAGCTTGTCTCGAAGCCTGTGGCCGCCGCCGCCTCGGCTCCGCCATGCAAGCCTCTCTGTTCCCGAACTTCCCGATGGTTGTCATGAGGTTGTTGTTTCTTCAATGGCGTTCCATTGTCTCTCTGCCCATCATCTCGTTCTGCAACTCTTACAAGTCTTTGACCAGAACAACTCTTTTTACTCTTGTTTGTTTTTTATTTTTTTTACGCATCCCCGTCCTTTAACGCACTGTAACACCCACCCCCCTCCCCTCCTTCTCGGGTTCGTTTTTGATTGTCGTTTCTTGGCGATTTTGGGAGAAGCTGGCCCCAGTGGGCTCTTTTCACCTCGAGACCCCTCGCCTAACTGGCCCAATAGCTCACCGTCATCAAACACCCTGGTCAGCTTGGCCCAGGGGCGTGGAACGTCTCTTCCCTTTGCCGTTCGCGTACCTCGTTCTCGCGGAGGGGAGGGGCAAACTGGGACTGGTACCCAGGATTACCAGCCATGCAGGCATGGGCTTATAGTACCGCCGTATGGATGTATGGAGTGTAGCTCCATCCGCCCCATCTCTCTACACCTGACTTCCCCGTCCTTTGTAACTCCCAACCTCGTGAGATGACGCCCGCTGATGTACCGTGTTTCTCTCTCCTTTGGACTCTGGGCATGTTTGCCCCGGTTTGTGCCAGTTGCCGGTGCTAGTCCTGGTGCTCGATCTGACAAGATCTGCCCTGGAGATCGAGGAAGGAAGATAAAGAGGCGCCTTCCCCCCCCTCGCTTCTGCATCTTCGTGAGATGCCGTCTTCGTCTGCCTGAGCTCTGTACTCTTTTCTGCTCATCTCTCTATATCCCTCTTCCCTCTCCCCGTCACCCACTCGCCCATCTCACTTACACCAAACCAAACAAACCATGAAGTCATCTCTTCTCCTCCCCTTCGCCACTCTGGCGTCGGCCATCTGCCACCACCGCACATCCCTCTATGCCCGGAGTCACGGCCTGACGGCCCGCGATGAGGGCGGTGTCGACGTTGCAACGTTCGACTACAACGACCTCACAGGGCCCCTCAACTGGCACGCCCACAGCAACCAGAGCATAAAGTGCGCCACCGGCACTCAGCAGAGCCCCATCAACCTCAACGACACCTCGGCCACGCTCGTCCCCGGCACGAGCCTGGGCTTCGACGTGCCTGACCTGCTCGACGGCGCCGAATTCGAGAACCTCGGCAGCACGCTCGAGGTCGTCGCCCAGAACGGCACCCTCACGAGGCACGGGAGGAAGTTCCACCTGAAGCAGTTCCACTTCCACACCCCGAGCGAGCACCGCGTCGAGAGCGAGTACTTCCCCATGGAGGTGCATTTTGTTTTTGAGGCCGACGCCGAGCAGTTGAAGAGTGAGTCCCCCCCGCCACACACACTCTTACCTCATCTCCCCCTCACTTCAAGAAAGTTCAAGATCGCGGACCCTGACACACCTCTCCCATAGACTCCTCGGGCCCCAGCAACTCCGTCCTCGGGTTCCTCATTGAGGTCGACAACAGCGCCCCCTCGTCGTTCCTCAAGAACGTCTTCGCCCACCTCGACGAGGTCGAGGAGCCCGGCTCGCACGCTGAGACCGGCCCCCTCAGCTTCTGCGAGCTCCGCACCGTACTCGAGCACTCAGACGTGTACCAGTACGACGGCTCTCTGACGACGCCGCCCTGCTCCGAGGGTATCGCCTGGAACGTCGTTGCCGAGCCGCTGCGCGTCGACGACGTCACCTACCGCGCCGCCAAGAAGATCATGAAGTTCAACGCCCGCTACACGCAGAACGTTCCGGGTCAGAGGAACTTGCTGGAACACTCGAGGATCACGCTCAACGCGATTTCCGGATGAGGCGTCTTGGTTCTCTGGAGATGAGTCGCTGACATGAGGTGTCAAAGGCGCAGGGATTTTTGGCCTGTGGATCTTCCAGAGGCACGGATTTTGTTTATCTGGCGTTGGTGAGGGGGGGGGGGGGGGGGGGGCAGCATACGTACGAACCTGCATACATAGACGTGGGGAGGGACGAGTCAAGAGACAAAGAAGGGGGGCTGGGCGAGTTGAGTACATAATCTGCACATATGAGATCATATCCCGAAATGGAGATGGAGCGAGGCGGAGAGAGATTGGTTCGCAGTACCTACAATCTGCCATCTGCTATCTGGAGGAGCCAGGAGGGCAGACCCTCGGCAAACATAGTAGAATAATCACAGATAATTCCAAATACGCGCGGTGTTGTGATCTAATTGATATTATCCAAGCCAAATGGTATCTATCGTCCTACAAACGCCATGGGCATGTCTGTCATCTGTCATTCTCGACAGCTTGAGAATCCACGGTACCGAAAGATTGCGTACCCAAACATGCCAAGAGAAAATCCCATCATCCCAGAGCACCTCCTTTCCCGGATTGTCTTCGCGGAGAACCAGGGGGGGGGGGAGGGGGGGGAAAGGGGGTTCCGGCTATTGCTTTGTCCGCCCGCTTCTCCGTCAGACAACGACGGCCTTCAGCCCGCGATGCATTACTTTGTTTTTCGCCGACCAAGAAGCGGACGGCGGCTTTGCCTGCAGAACACAGCCCGAACAAGAAGGGGAAAAAGCACAACGGATGTTGACCGGAGCGATGTCACGCTCATGGGACCCGTCCAGTCCTCGCCATCTCCTCCAATTCTCCGCATTGCGGCGGCGTGGTGTAAACCCCAGACAGGCCGTTAAAGGGTCCAATTGGAAGAAGGGGTACAAGAGAGGGAGATGATGAGTCGAGAGCCTCCCCCCCCATGTCCAATTGCGATGAGGGGGGACGAGGTTGACAAAGCAAATGTCTGATTGGCCCCCCCCTGGTCGTGGCCCCATGTTCAACGGTTTTTGTTTTCACTTGGCACAATTCAAGCTCATTCATCTACTCGCCGCTATGAACTCGCCAAGACGCCAGGAGGGGGGGAACAGGAGGATTGGGTGTGGACTGTGTGCGGCGTTGTGGAGCGTCGAAGTGGATGTGTGCTCCAGGTCTTGTCCAAGTCGTGTCTTGCGTGACTACGACAGGACTCTTGGAACTGACAATGCTCACAGCCCGGTAGTAGGGTCCCATAAAGGTCAAGCGACAATGCTCCCTCTGGCTTGGCATCGGGAGGACTCGCAAGTCGCGCGTAGACTACTCCGCATCTCTCATCGCACACCTTCACTCTGCGGACTTTTGGTTTTTGCACAGAGCGAGAGCACGGATGGGGACTGCGGAATCCGGATGGTCAGGGGGGGTTTGTTTTTTCCGTGAGTCTCCGCTTGGCGCCGGAAGCCGCGTGCCGGTGTTCTTCGAGCCTTGTGGGGCCATCGGATGCCCCGAATCAATGCGATCCTTGGCGGGGGTGCGCGGCCCGGCCGACCGCGCGGCGACGGCAAATGGGGACGACGGCACATTGATTGCCGAGTGGCGTGTCTGGCAGCGGTGTTCTCCATCTGGGGGAAACATTTCTTCACGTATGACGTATGCCTCCCTAGGACAACACTTACACACGCACCACGCACACAAACGCGACGAACAAAAAAACAAAACTGCCGACTTAGTCCCGCTTGAAGATGTGGCGGGCCATGTCGCTGAACGAGCGGCCGCCGAACAGGAACTGGGAGCTGTGACGACCGCAGTGAGTGTAGACGTTGACAGTCTGTGAGTTCGAGGACTTGCGCTTGGACGGGCGCGGGGAGTCCGTCGAAACAGCCCTTCTGGTGGTGAAGGAGTCTGTGGAGATGGAGGAGCTGGCGTCGGAGCCGGCGCGGCTGCTCTTGGGGCGTGCGACGTCGAAGTTGGTAGTGTGGGAAGGCATTGTGTGCGTGTGAGGTTGAGCGTGAAGTTTGCTTGGTCGTTCGTTTTTCTCCCAAACTTTCTGTCTTTGGAAGTTGATACAAGAGTTCAATTGCAGATAATCGATGGATTGAGGACAGAGATAGACTCTTCCAGACCAGAGGGAGGAGGACCCGTCCTTAAATGCTTGAAGGGCTCGTCGAAGCCAGATGCGGCTGCACGGCTGCTGGTTCTTGGCCCATGCTGTCAACCGCTTGGTCGGCACGGATTGGCGGCGCCATGGGGCTCGGTGGTCTAGGAATGCTGTGCCCCGACTGGTCGCTTGGCCGACTTGGCCGGGTTGCCGGTCGAGGATGGACCCACATGAGGCCGGTAAGCTGGACACGGTGACCCCATCGATATGACCGAACGTGCGAATGCGAGCCGCGGGTGGGACTGGCCTCGTAAGGCAGATGTTACAGCATGTCGCTCCCTTGTGTGCCTCTTGTTTGCTTGTTCCGCATTCGTACGACACCAATGGCTGATTTTACGCGGGGATCTGCGCCCTGGGCTGATCGTTTCGTGACGGCCTCAAAACCGGTGCAATGGATGGATGACGGGTTTGAGGCCAGTCAATATTTGCCGAAACGGGAAGTTACAGGTGTCCTTGAGCCTATGAGCCTCTCATTCGTTCGACAGCGCAATGACAGACGCGGGATAGCGACCGTGTATGCATGCATCACATGAATTTGTCTCGTGACCACGGGCGACTCTCGGTGTCGGCGAATGAAACGGTTTCTCGGCACGGCAGCGTCGTCAGCGTCGTCAGCTGCGTTGGTTTAGTCATTTCCGTCCCGCATGTTCGGACGACGCCGAAGGTTTAGCGTCTTTTGCGGGCTCTCGGCGCCGTGACACGTGACGCTCCGTTATCTTACTGCCTGCTCAATCGGGCACACCGATAATGCCCAGGCTGTAAGGCACCAACGCATACCCACATCAGCAAGCCCCCGGCACCAGCCACAGCCACGTTCCTGACCTTGGCGTCCCGGAACCTAAGCTTGCGGGTTACCCCAGATTCGGAGCCGTAGGGCTGATGGAAGGGTCGAATTGGTGAAGCTTGAACTTGGGCCGACGTGAAGATGGTGTTTCTGAAGATGATGGCAATTTTCCGGCCTGCTGCAACTGGATCTTCGATGCAGTCGCTGCGGATGTGTTCGGCGCCCGACACGTCCAAGCTCGGAGACTACCAAAGCCTCCGTTGTGAGCCTTCAACGACAACCGTCGCTGAATGAAAGCATTTCGTGGCCCGACAAAGATGGATACTGGAGAAATGACATCATTGCCGTTGATCGTTCGATGTTTGGCTCGTCTATGCGCCGCGACTTTTTGCACCCCCAAAAAGGTCGATACGCCGGCGTCGACTGTCTGACCTGTGTCTCCTCTGGCAACATAGGACGCTGTCGCACTTTCGTCTGAGTAATACCAGTCTACGTCCTTCTTCGAGTGGTACTGCGGCCACGATGATGCGACAAGTTGTGGTGGACACTCGTCACCCACTTACCCCGGGCCCGACTTTTTTAAACCTCGTGCGCGGATGAACACCGTCAATCCTTGTAGGGCGGTTAACATGCCTCAGACTTTCCGGTAGGTCGAGACGAACATCGGGCGATAGAGCCGATGACTGTTCTTCGACGGGAGAATGTATAAAGTCCCTTCGCGAAACTGCCTCAGGTCCAGATGCCTATGCCGAGTTGACGATGCAAGACCCAACGCGAATGAGGACCCCCCGATGTGTTCCATTAAAATCGCGGAAAGATGGATCTGACAGGCCCAAGACGGCAGTCTTGCAGCCTGAGGGTACCGAGCGCTCGGACCATTTGTGGCTGGTGGAAGCTGCACGTGAGACCCACTCGACTGATTCTCGTCCTTCCTCACCCACCCCAACCTAGTGAACGGCGCGCAACTACGCGCAACAGCGATTTTTCAGCGAAACCGATCCCATCATCAGCCGGCGGCAGTATCATATCTCGCCGTGCAATATCTTCAGCGACAGTCGTCGCCAAAACCCAGGCCAACCATCATTTTTTTCTACGTTTGGATTGCTCAGCCTCCAATGGCGGCTTGCCGTACGACCACCAACACCTGACGCCCTCCGTTGTCTTTGCACACCATTCTCCCTGAGCGCTAAGACGCAGGTACGGCCTTCCTTCCATGCTCTCAACTTCTCAGTAGCTGCAATACAGAAGAACCTCAATGTCATTTCCCTGCCCAAAGGCTTTCACTTGTAATACTCATTTTCTGCTTGTCGATGCTGACATTACCTAATCAGACTTGCTTCCCAATCCCCAGGCAGCAGTAGCTCTCCGACGTGCATAACAATCAGAAGACGCGAGAGCGGCCAAACCAACCCAACCCAATCGCGCCCACCTCTGGAAGCCTCCCCCACCTCTTTCAAGTCACGATGCCGTCGAAACGCAAGCGCGAAATCGAGGACTTCGATCCTAACAAATCGGACTCCGATGACGAGAACTTCGAGCCCGGCGCCGATGCACCCGCCGTCCGCAGCAAAAAGCGATCGCGCGGACCCAAAATCCAGAGGAGCGCCGGGGGCCGGCGACGCGCCAACAGATACAATGGGTCAGACATCGAGGATGACGATGATGAAGACGTCTCCGACAGCCAGGACGAGGGCTCGTTTGTCTCGGAAGAAGAAGAAGACGAAGAAGTGAACGCGCCTGTCAATGCGGCCGGTCGTCGTGCAAGAAAGGCCGCGACGAAGCACAATAGCTACAAGGAGAGTGACGACGAAGAATCTGAGGATGCCGAAGAATCGGACGATGTCCTATCGGAAGATTTGCCAAAGCCCAAGAAAAAGGACAGCTTATTGATCAAGCTCAAGGTGCCAAAGACTGCCTCAACGCCTGCTCCTGCTGCACCGGCCACGAGGCGATCAACTCGTGCCCGAACAGAAGAGCTCGGCGAAGAGCATGTTGAGTTGACCAACTCCGGCAAACATTCACGGCCTGCCTCGCGATCTAGAAGCCCCGAGGCCTTTGCCCGGACTCGGTCTTCCCGCTCAATTAAGGGACTTAAGAAGGGACCTGAGACAATCGAAGAGGCAACCCAGGAGAGCAGTGGTCCCCGCGTAGATGATGCCGACGTAGACGAGTTGGCCGGCGATGTTGAAGAAGCAATTGCTGAGATTAAGGACACCGAGATGGAGGATGTCAAAGAATCGACCGAGCAAGCGCCGGCCGTCGACGTTGTTGTGGACGAGGACGACGAGGAGGATGAGGGCCCAATTACACGGCGGACGCGGGCCAAAAGAGGAAGTGGCTCTGCGGCTGGGACCGCCGAGCCGGACGCCGACGCGAAACGCGGGGCCGAAGACGATGGTCCCAAACGACGCCTAACTCGCCGGAACGGGCTTCGAAAGTCAAAATCCGTCCAAGAGCCGAGTAGTGATTTTGAGCCCGGCGAAGAGTCGGCAGAGGAAGAAGCGCACATGTCCGAGTCGCCCAAAAAGGATTCTGGTGACGGTGACGATGGTGATTTCGACAGCCCTGCTCCGCGCGGTAGGGCGGCCGCCAAGCCCAAGGGTCGATCCACCCGCAGCTCGCGCCGAGGCGCCGAGTCGGCTGAGGAAGTCGAGCTGGACCAGGACGAACTGGCCGAGGAGCTGCACGAGCTTCGACAGGACTCTCGCTCCCGCCGAACTCGACGTCCCTCGCCCGCCATCATTTACCAGGAAACGGCTTCGAAGCGACGCAGAGCGGCCGCCAAGCCGATGAACTACTTCATGCCGCCCCTCTCCGCCGTCAACCTTGAAGAAGACGCCGAAGACCCCGCCCCAACTCCCGCGCGTCGTCGCGGCGGCCGAGGAGGCGCCACTCAATCATGGGATCGCGCTCTTAACACCACCTTTGGCCCCTTTGGAGGAGGTGGTGGCGCCGGGTCGCTTCTCACTGGACCTTGGGGTGCAGGTGCTGCTGGAGGCGTCGATTCTGACAGCAGTGACGACGAGATGGGCCAACGCTCGGGCGCAGCCGGCAATGTGGGCATGACACCTACTTCGGCCGCCGCCCCGGCCGGACTCCTCCCGGGCCTCGCACAGCCTTTGGGCGGAGACGCGGGCGTCGGTGCTACCCCGAATGTTGGTAAGATCAAGAACCAGAAGGCTCTGGCAGACGCCGATCCTCTCGGAGTCGACTTGACCGTCGATTTCAACCACGTCGGTGGCCTCCAAGGTCACATTGATCAGCTGAAGGAGATGGTGCAGCTCCCCCTTCTGTACCCGGAGCTCTTCCAGAAGTTTCACGTCACGCCGCCTCGAGGCGTCCTTTTCCACGGTCCACCCGGAACTGGTAAAACTCTTCTAGCCCGTGCCCTTGCGAACTCGGTCGGCATTGGCGGTCGCAAAATCACCTTTTACATGAGAAAGGGTGCCGATGCTCTGAGCAAATGGGTTGGCGAGGCGGAGAAGCAGCTGCGTCTGCTCTTCGAAGAGGCCAGAAGGACACAGCCTAGCATCATCTTCTTTGACGAAATCGACGGTCTGGCACCTGTGCGCTCCAGCAAGCAGGAACAGATTCATGCCTCCATCGTGTCGACTCTCCTGGCCCTGATGGACGGTATGGACGGCCGCGGTCAGGTTATTGTCATCGGTGCCACCAATCGTCCTGACAACATCGACCCAGCCTTGAGAAGACCCGGCAGATTCGACCGCGAATTTTACTTCCCACTCCCCGATGTGGCCGGCCGAAAGTCGATCCTCGAAATCCATACCAAAGACTGGGGCCTCTCGGAGCCGTTCAAACAACAGCTTGCCGAGAACACCAAGGGTTACGGCGGTGCTGATCTTCGAGCCCTTTGCACAGAAGCTGCCCTCAATGCGATTCAGCGAACCTACCCGCAGGTCTACTCGTCCAAGGATAAGCTCATTGTCAACCCAGACAACATCAGCATTCATGCGACCGACTTCATGCTGTCCATCAAGAAAATGATCCCCTCGTCCGAGAGATCTGCGGGCACCGGCGCAGCTCCATTGCCGAAAGGCGTCGAGCCGCTCCTGCGGGACCAGTTCGGGTCGATCAAGAAGGCGTTGGACGAGGTACTCCCTCGCAAAAAGAAGCTGACAGCGCTGGAAGAGGCCATGTACGAGCAATTTGACGACGAGGACCAGGGGTTCGGGCGCGAGGCTCTGCACCAAGAGTTTGAGCGTTCCCGCATCTTCCGCCCACGGTTCCTAATCCATGGCTTTTCGGGCATGGGCCAGAGCTACCTTTCGTCTGCTCTGCTGCACTATTTCGAAGGCGTGCAGGTCCAGAATTTTGGGCTTCCCAACTTGCTTGGCGACGGGCGGGTAAGTGATGTAACACAACCAACCGGTATCACCTCAGCTAACGTCTTGCAGCCCATGGAACAGGTCATTGTCAGCCTCTTCACCGAGGTCAAGAGGCACAAGCCCAGTGTCATCTACATCCCCAGCATCGACTCGTGGTATGCCGCCATGAAGGACACGCTGCCTTTCATCACCTTCAAGGCCATGCTCAAGTCCATTCCGCCTACGGATCCCATCCTGGTGCTTGCAACGGCAGAGTACGAGCCAGGGGAGGGTCTCGCCCCGGATCTCGTGCGAGAACTTTTCTCCTTTTCTCGCAAGAATCGGTTGCAGATTGAGCGGCCGATGCATGTGAGTATTCTTACGAGAACCATTGACATGTGGCTATGCTGACTTGGGACAGTCCAACCGACGAGAATACTTCGCCGCCATTGTCGAGCACATTCGGAAGAGTCCGGCCGACTTCCCCGATCCCGCCAACCGAAAGAAGAGAGTTCTGGAACAGCTACCCGTTGCCCCGCCGCC
Organism: Colletotrichum higginsianum IMI 349063; assembly: GCF_001672515.1. Taxonomy (NCBI): domain Eukaryota; kingdom Fungi; phylum Ascomycota; class Sordariomycetes; order Glomerellales; family Glomerellaceae; genus Colletotrichum; species Colletotrichum higginsianum. Next base: position 4,031,079 of record NC_030955.1, read on the forward strand.
GCCGCCAAAGGTACCCACCAAGGAAGAAGTCAAGGCCATGCAGAAGCGCGACCACCAGCTCCTCAACATCTTGAAGGTGCAGCTGCAGCCCATCATGGACCAAATCAACAGAAAGTACAAAAAGTTCAGGCAGCCGGTGATCACCCCTGCGCAGCTGGAGTACTTGTTCCTCGAGATGGATCCCAACTACGTTCGTCCTGACATCGTGGGCGCTGAGGACCGTCCTTTTGAAATCGTCAAGGACAAGTACGGTGACGACGTGCTGCGCGAGACAGCCACTGGCAAGACTTTCTACAACCTGGAGACCACAACCATCGAGGAGCGGTTGTCGAACGGCTTTTACTGCCGACCCAAGGACTTCCTCCGAGACATAAAGTCTCTCGCGAAGGATTCCAAAAACATTGGCGACAAGGAGAGAACCCTCAAGGCGAACGAGCTCGTCAGCAACGTCGAGGTTGACGTCGCCACTATTGAGGGCAACACGAGCACCGTGGACTGGGAGGCGTTGCACCAGAGACAACTGCAACGCGCCAAGGCTGCGGCCGAGAAGGAGCGGAAGAGAAAGGCTTTGCAGTCCGTCGTCGACCGCATGCAGACCGATGTAGCAGGTGGTAACGACAGCGACTCTCAAGGTCCTGTTACGCTGGGCGAGCGCATTCCCGGGTCCGCCCATGCAATGGCTCGCTTCCAGGTCATGAGCCCGGCGCCTGGCGACACCGCCGAAACTCAGCAGCCGAGCAACGGAGGACCGGAACCCTCCCGGCTGAGTGACGTGCAGATGAGCGGCGTCGATGACGATACGACACAAGACAGCTCTATGCAGCCACCGTCGCAATGGCCGCAGCAAGCGAATCTGACAACAGGCGCAACAACGGGGACCACCCAGGTGTCCCAGAGGTCCGTTATCACAACAGTTCCCCCCGGGATGTCACCTTCTGCGATCGTGAACGACGCTTCCACCACGAAGACGTCAGATCCATCGGAAAGATCGACAGACAAGTGGAGCACTCAAGCAACGAACGGGTTCCATCCCGATCAATCCAGCCAGGGAGACACTTCGCAGCTGCAAGACACTCAGATACCCGCGGGCATGGGCGGCGTGAGCCAAGCTACTTCGAGTGATGATCCTTGGCCACACTCTCAGGCCCACGGTATGGCGCGTGGGGTCATCCGCCCTCCCGGCAGTCAAACATCGTCACCTAATAAGTCGAGAAGCTCAGGAGACTCTAAGCATGCCATGCCTTTGGTCAACATCCTCAACGAGTCCACCAGTGACGACATCAGAAACTCCGGCTCGTCCTCCTCGCAACAGCAACCTGTTATACACGAGGGTCAGGTTACGCAGTTCCTCGACGAACTGACCGAGAGGACCTCGGGCTGCACCATTGAACAGCTGGAACAGATCAACCGGGAGCTCATGGACGAGATCTGGAACACGAGACACGAGTGGAATCGTATGAAGGTTCTCAGCGACCTGACGAATGTGTTCAACGAGACAATCAGCGATATCGAGAGTATCCAGGGGCTGTTCCAACAGAGCCAGGGGTCATGAGCGGGAAGGAATTGGAGGGGATGAAGGATAATACGAATTGTAAACATAGTACATTCTCCTTGGTCTTTTTTTTTTTTTTTTGTCGTCTTTATTTCCTACGGCTCGGTCTTTTCCCCCCTTTTCATCCGGCATGGTGAAGAGCAAGGCTGGGCAGGGGGGGCAGAGAAGGGGAAACGGAAACGGTCTAGCTTGTGAGCGACGGGGCACACTTTTTATTTCTCGTGATGAAGTCCATTATATCGAGCACAGCCGCATCCTACCTGCGTAGCATGGTATAGGAAATAGACAAAATCGCATAGCCATGACGAGCGTCCCTGAAATGTTAGTGCGTGAAGGGGTATGTCCCGCAGTGTATTCCGTTAGGGACTATGCCGACCAATCTGATCAGCCAGAGAAAATAGTCTTTGGACGGCGTGACCGTTAGTGTACATGGTGCGTGCGAGGATACGATGTGAGTATATTTTTGTCTTGTTCAGTTTTATGTGTTGTTGACTACATACGAGCTAACCCACTGGCCGTGGTGTCAGTCATGAACTCTGACCAACTTACCTTGACTACTTGGTCTAGTTGTTTCATGCAGGAGACAGCCCGCACGCAGGCCGACGTTTTTCGAAGCTTTTCGATTGCGTGTGCGGGTTGTTCGCTTGATATGCCAAACATTGGGTTGGTATGGAGCTGGCCATGAGACGAATAGTGGGCACATCTGACTGGGCGGGTTCCAGACGCGAGCATCCGACACTCAGACTCTCATCCTCGCCACGGCATTCCCAGAAAAAAGGAAGAATTCGGTAATAGCGCGACACTCTCTGAATACGCCCTCTCAATGTCCTGATCTTCGTCTCCGGCAGCTGATGTCTTCGCCAAGCCATCGGGCTGGACAGGTGAGCATTCGGCAGCCCCGTCCGGGATGGGCGTGATCTCTTGGGGGCCCTTGGCTCAGGTCAGTCGCGCGCCCGGCGGCGGTGATTGCTGTCTGTTGACTTGCGGTCTTCTTCCTTTATCCGCCTCCATCCCAAGCGTATTCAGAAACAACTAATAGGGCAAAGGACGATGACGACGATGGGGGGAAAAAAAGGCCGCGCCCGTGCGCCTGAGCAAGATGAACAGCATCCAAGCCCACTCCAACGAGCCGGAACTTGGTTATCGAGTGTTCGTTAGTGAAGACGTGTGTTTTGTATAGCTGGCAGACACTTATTGTTCCTTCCCCAATACTGACGCTTAGCCACAGCGGAACGGCCCAGGCCATCGTCGAGAAACAATTGTCAAAATTGTGTTGAGAGTGAAAGCACCATGAAACGATCTCTGTACGCATATCGCCGGCTACAAGATCGATCTCTCAAATCGAAGTTCTCCTGTTACCCCCTCAAACTCACGGCGCCTTGTTCCAAGCGACGCAGCCTCAAAAACACCATCAAATCAATTGTGATAACGCCCAACGGGTATAGACATACCTAAATCAGCCTTTCCAATTCACCAATTCGCCTCTAGCCCAAATCCAGTTTCCAAGCTCCGATGCCCTCCCTTGATATGCAATTACTCCGTAAATAAAAAATGCAGCCCGGACCCGGACAACCGCCGGTCACCGCAACTTCCTTGGTGATCTGCGCCGTGCCAGCTCCTCCGTCTCTTCCCGCGAGAGGATGATGCTGTCTTCCCTTTCTTCGCCGCCGATATCCATCAAGTGCGACTCATCAAGCCACCCGGCTTCGAACGCGAACCTGACAACCTCGGCCGAACTACCAAACGCTGGCGTCCCGGCCTTGGCATCCGGGTCCAGATACTTCCACATCTCCTTGGTGACTTTCTTGAATTCCGCGACATCCTTCTTCTCGCCCTTGAATCCCTTGACCATATACTGATAAAGGTATGCGAGCCACAAAACGTTGGTGTACGGCACGTACACGTCCCACGAAAGAGGCTCGCCGCCAACCCCCTTGGCATAGGGGACTTTATGAGCCGACGGTGGCAGGTGACCACGTTCGCCACGCAGCAAAAGGGACCGCATTTGGCGGTAGACTTTGCACTGCGGTGCGTGGGTGCTGGTGAAGATGCTGAGATCCTTCTCGAGGTCGAGCGCAATAGGATCTGACTCTTCGACCTCGAGGTCTTCAGCTCGAGAGAGCCCGTAGTCCAGAATCGTAATATCGAGACCGGAGTAGCCGAAGTAGGGTGCTGCCTTCTTAGGGTCTCGCGTCATGGGCTCTTTTGTCTTGCGTATGCAGAGATTGCCCTCATGAAGATCGCGATGCTGCACTTGTCAATTATGACACCCTTCTCGTCTGGTCACATCAAACATACCTCGAAGCAGGCCATCTCTTCCGCCCTAGCCAGAGCAATGGCAACATGGAAGAAGATGTCCCACAACTGACTCGAATTCTCCAGTTCAAAGTCTTCCAGGGCAGTTCCCGCATCACCCAATTCCACCACCAAGAACGTCGTGTCGGCCAGATAGCGGCTCGGACTGGGATAAAACTGCAACCTGTCCGGATCCTTGCGCTTCATCTTCCGATGGAAGCTCTGGTGCGTCTCCAGGAGGCATTTGGGCGCTTTGCCCTTCACAAGGTAGCGCTCCTTGTAGATGACGAAGCCGGGAATGTCGGCGAGCCACTCGGATATGCGCAGCTCACCACGCATATCGTCTTCGGAATGCGGCTCTTCATCGACAAGACCTGAACGCTCCTGCGCCTTGGTCTGCGCCTTGATTGGTGACTCGAGGCGGATGCACTTGATGATGCTCGTGCCGCGTTCGTTACGGACTCGATAAACCTCGGCGTAGGAGGCCTCGGCTATCTTCTCAATTGTGTCTCCCGGTGGACAGACCTCTTCCCAAGTGAGAACGCGGTAGCCGGGGTGAGGCGGCGAGACAGGCTCAGCGATCTCGGTCTCGAGTGCTTCAACCTTGGATGCCGGGGTTGAAAGTGTCCTCTTGACTTTTGGTGTTGCTACAGACCTGGTCGCTCTTGGGGTCTTCTTTAGTTCCCGCTTGGGAGATCCCGACTTTGCCGGTTGTGGTGGAAGTGCAACAACAATGGAGTTGAAGTCTCTGGAAAGTTCGTCCTCAGAGGAGTAAACCTCGTCTTGAATCTCAAAGCCGTGCAGCTTTTCCGTGATTTTGATGACCGAATCATCATCACTGGCTACTGAAATCGCCGCATCAGATTTTCGTGGCGGACTAGGAGGGACCTCGGCAAAGAGTCGGCGTGCCTTCGCTTTCGTCGAGGCCTTGCCATACGTGCGGGCAGCCGTGGTTCTAGCCATTGTGTGTTCGTCGTGATTTCATTCAGCATAGGTGTGCCGAGCTTAAAGCCTTGCCATTGTCGTTCGTTGCAAATCGTCTGCGATGCGTGCCGCTGGCATCTATTGACGCTCAATGCACGTTGTCCAGACAACCAGACCAAACGACGGGCAGATTAACGGAAGGCATGTTCCTCCGGCAGCCGCTATCGAGGACCCGCTCGGCTGGGCTCGACCGCATTGAGATGTCAGTGTGGGGCAGCGTCATTGCCCCAGGTTCCAGAAGAGCGATGTGACTGGCTGACGACTGGTTGACGACTGGCCTAATTTCGCCTTCCGCTCCGCTGGCGATACCATACCTCCTCACAAGCTCGCAGCTTCACTGTCTGCAGTCTTGGATCTTGACACCACCGCAGCCAGCCAGCCAGCCAGCCATCCCCCTCGACCGCAACCATGGCCGCCAACTTTATCAACGGTCTCTTTGGAGCCTCCAAGTCGTCCTCTGCATCCGCAGTTCCTAGCGGAGACGCCGGTACGTGATACTCAATCGCAACCCCCAGCCAACGTGTCCAACACCCCCGTGCCGTCAAAGCTTCCCATTTCCCCTCAGCACCCACAAAAACCATCACCTCCTCAAACTGACGCAATCCGCCTTCGCATACAGATTTCGCAGACTTCGCCGGTGCTCCTGATCCGTCGCCTACGCCTAGCGCTTTCACTGCTGCCCCCGGCGGCGCGATTCTTGGCGGCGGCGCGCCCCAGGCCACGGCCGTTCCCTACACGAAGTGGTACAACATCCACGAGCGTCACTCGCTCAGCGAGTTCAAGCTCGAGGGTGCCATTCTCGCCATTAGCGCTGTCATCTTCCTTCTGCACATCATCGGCGCGCGTCTCAATCGCAAGAAGGCCACGGCCTGGGCCGTTGCTCACGCGCCGACGCTCAAGTCCGAGTTCGCCTCGGTCGGCTTCTCCCCGCGTTCGACCACCGACACCGACCCCAAGGATGCCGGCGGCGTGCTGCGCGAGAAGTCGCTCTTCGAGTTCGCCAGCTACGCCACCGGTCGCCAGAATGTCGCGTTCGTCGACGTCAAGCTGACGCTGACCAAGCGCTTCAACCCGGCCTTGAGAATCGTCGAGACCGTCTCCAGCTTCTTCATGGACACCATCGAGGCCCCCCACGACTCCGTCGAGGCTACCATCTACCCCTTTGACGGCAAGGAAAACCTCACTGTTCCCTCCATCCCCGGTACCCACGAACTGCGCAGCAAGGATAACAAGAGCACCTACGATAACTTTGTCTGGGCGATCGTCTCCAAGGACCGCATGAAGCAGGTTCGCGACGACCGTTACGACGTCTCCATCACCTTCACCAAGGACCACGCCAAGCTCCCCAACTGGGTCACTGTCATGAGCGAGAGCGCCGAGATCACGGAGCAGCTGTTGACGCCCGAGCTCATCAAGGCCGTCGAGTCTGCCGGCGATGCCTTTGACTACCTCATTGTCTCCGACCAGCCCACTGACCGCCCCACTACGTAAGTCATGATAACTATTAGGTTCTCTGTTGTCCAATGCTAACAACCCAAAGCCTGGAGGAGACCACCCCTCGCAAGCGCATCTACCTTCGCTACCGCATCCCCTCCAGCAACAACTACGACGCCCTGCTGCCCATCTTTGAGTACTTCGTCCGCGCGCCTGACGCTCTCGTTTCCGGCGCCCACTTCCGCCCCGAGGTCCTGCGCAAGGTGCGCAGCGTGCGCGAGGAGACCATTGCCCAGCTCAAGAAGGCTGCCGACGCCGAGAAGGCCGAGGAGCGTGCGCTCGAGCGCGAGAAGCAGAAGAAGGCTAAGCGCGACGCCGAGTTGAGCGCTCTCGACGCCAAGGCGCAGAAGAAGTATCTCGAGAGGGAGCGCGAGCGCGACCTGAAGAAGAGCATGAAGAAGCAGACCATGCGCGGTTAGAGTAGTGGCGGCGGTCGTAATTCCTGAAAAGTAATTCTATCTCGGTATCATTCTAATCGAGGCAAAAAGGGAGTGGGGGGGCAGCGTTGTGTATGGTTCGAGGGGGTTACGCGGAGTCCGCGGTGTCAATATTACAATCTGCTTGCTTGGGCTGAGATGTATACATGTACTATCACGAAAGGCGGCGTGGGAAATCAAATAGTGTAATCCCATGCCAATCAAGAAGACTTAATAAGCCGTCATTTCCGTGGCTGTTTCCCACCCCCATCGTGCGTGTGCTGCAGGTTGTTCCGACAGCCCATTCACTCACTCGTCCGACGCCAGAATGCCCTCGACCCGCTTCACCTTGTCTTCGGCCGTCTGCTTCTTGTCCGTCCTGCGCAGTCCATCATCAGCCCCGATGCATTCCCGCATGCGCACTCACTGCTACTTCAGATAGACAAACCTCGAACCGACGCGCATCGACGACTGGATCCTGACGACGCCGCTCTGGTGGACCAGGGAGTGCGCCTGGCCGATGACGCGGAAGACGTCATCCCAGCTTCCCTCTGGGTGGTTGGGAAGAGACATTTCGTCAGCTTTGTTCACACACAAAACACACACACACACACACACACACTCTCTCTCTCTCTCTCTCTCTCTCTCTCTCTGTGTGTGTGTGTGGGTGTGTGTGTGTATGTATCTCGGACATCCCGCCCATTTTATTCAGTCTAGGACAACAGCGAACTCACCGACGGTCGTGCCTGCCGAGTGCATCGTGTACTTGAGCCCGCTAGCCTTCAGCAGGCGCTGGACCTGGGCGACCTCGTTGGCGACGGAGACGCTGCCCGTCCCGACGGGGATCAGGCAGAAGTCGCAGTACGCCGTCTCGGGCGTGGGGATCTTGGAGTAGTCCTCGGTCGACATCGTGGGCTGACTTTGGGTGGTAAGTGCTGGGTGTGGTCGGTTAGACTGGATTAGATTGGCAACTAGCTGTCAAGAGGAGCTGGAGACCAAAGATGGCTGAGACTTGTTACCGTCGAAAACAATGAAAAGAGGAAGAAGAAAAAATGAGTGAGGTAGAGAAAGCGGGCGGGATATCTGAGATTGCTCGTGATTTGTTGGATTAGAAACTCCTCTTTCCGTCCCCTCCACGGCGATGAGGTAAAGCCGCGCAGCTCACACGAAGTGTCGTTGACTCGGGAGGGCAGGAGCGGGCAAGCTTTCATTCCTGATCGGGATTAGCGGCATCGCCACTTTGTACCTGTACTGCATATCCGACGCAACACCCGTCTCATTACCCCCCTCCCCGTCTGTACCTGCCCAATTCACCAACTCGCTGATCTGCCAGACCGTTGGTTGTTCTGGTCTCACTGGAGCGTCTTGTTAAAGAAAAGTTATTCTGCTTGTCACCCACTACTTGGCGTGACGATCACCCGCAAGTTCGACACCCCCCTCCCAGGCACGGGAAACTCTAAAAGCGGCCGATTCCCACAAAAGACGATCTCTCAACTACCTACCTACGTAACGACCGAGACATCACGTCGACGCAATGTCTTACCTTTCACTCGGGATCGGGGACGGAGCCACTACCTTGAGATGAACGTCGTGCCATTAAAGGCAGAGTGGTGCTGCCACGTGGACTATGACTACGAGCGACCCGGCTGCCAGCACCGGGTTCAGCACGAGCATGATACAAAGGCAAGCTATGTATACTAAACCCTCCTGACCTGACCCCGACCCGATCTCCAAGTTCAGCAATCAACCGCCGCGTGTCTTTCACCCCTTCATCATCGACGACCTCTCAGTTTCCGCCCTTCTTCTTCTCCTTCTCCTTCTTCTTGGCGGCGTCGCAGCTCTTCTTAGGCTTCGTGGCCGTCGCGTCGCCGGCCTTCTTCGTCGCGTCGCCGGCCCCCTTCGCCGCGCCGGCCCCCTTCGCCGCACCGGCATCCTTCGTCGCGCCGCCGCCGCCGCCGCCGGTGACCTCAAACTTTGTGCAGTCGTCCTGCGCGCCGCGCTGCGCGACGGGCATGATGACGGGCTGGTGGTTCGCCGCCGCGATCATGGTGCACACGCGGTACGTACCCGCCGGCAAGCCCCCGTCGACCGTGGCCTGCAGTAGTCCCTTGCCGTTGCCGTCGTCGTCGATGCCCTTGAAGAAGGCGAACTTGGTCGGGTCCGGCGGCGTCGTCGACTTGAGGGAGCCGATGTCCTGGATCGTCACGTGGCAGTGGCCGATGATGTCGCCGGAGCTGTCGAGGTCCTGCGGCGCCGTGTAGTAGTTGGTCGTCGGGTTGACGAAGACGCCGGCCTTGAGGTGCGTCGTCTGCACCGACACGTTGAACGTCTTGCCGGCCTCGACCGTCGTGCCGGGCTGCGGGTTCGTGATCATGGCCGAGATCATGTTCTTCTGCGCGGGGATCTTGCCCTGGGGCACGCCGCTGCAGGACCCGGCCGTGATCTGCTGCCCATTGGTGATGGTTTGGCCCTCGCAGAAGTTGATGAAGTTATTGGGGTCGCTGATGGTGGTTCATGTCCCGTGTTAGCCCCGACACTCTATGCTGGACTGCCCCGACCCGACGATGGGGAAAAGGTACGTACGTCTCTGACTTGGCCTGTCCCGCCTTGATCCCGTCCGTCCCGGGCTCCTGGCCGGTGAGGGCGCTGGCGCTCTGGATGAGGTTTGAGTTCAGGCAGCTCGACTTGGCCTGCTTCTGCTGCCTCGGCAGGACCCCCAAGCCAAAACCGCCACCGGTGGACGAGGAGCCGGGCACGGTCAAGCCATGGGTCAAGGTGGCCGTGGCAGCGAGGATCGTCGTGAGGGCGAGCGGATAGATCATCTTGGCGGTCGACTGCAGGGTTGGGCTCACTGCTTGGCGGCTGTATATATATTACAACGAACTCTTTCTTGAATCAATAAATAAAAAAGTAACAGTGTCAAACAAACGCAGCTTGCACAGCAATCTGGGTGTCGACTAAATTGAAACGAATGAATTAGAAACGAACGGGGGGGGTGAGGAAAAACGTATGTGAGTATCGAAAAGGCAGAGACCCGGACCACGATGGGAGAACAGTGGCCGGGCGCCCTACGACGACTTATATATACCAAGGGGAGGGATGAAGAGGAAAACAAGCTTCGCAGCCTCAAAGTAGGGCCTGCCGACCACCCGAGTCCCTCGCGCTCATTTCCTTGCTTTACGAAGGGAGGGGGGGAACGCGACTCGGGGGGTTGTTGACTCAACAAGCTTTTCCGCGGCCCTCACATCGTGTGTCCCAGCCGTTTGGGAATCGAGAAAGGAGGTGGGGGATGGGAAGGCAAAGTTCTCGGTCGCATATCGCGGCTTGAAAGGCTGCCATCTGATCCGTGATCAACTGCAGCGCACCCCCCGAATCCGTTGACAGGGGGCGCAGTCGGGAACGCGCTAGCGGCAAGTTGAGACGAGTGGTGGGCTCTTTTTCGTGATCGCATACATCGTACCGTGTGGTTTGAAAGCATCGTTTGGGGAGAGGGTGGGGGAGGGAATGCTCGAAGGCAAGGATTCGGTGTCGGGGACGGAGGCTTGATTCCATACGCACTGTTTGGGAGGTGGCCCAGAAGGGAAATCTTGATATCCTCATCAGCGGCCAGAACAGATGCACGGCAGGGATCCTGGGGGGTTGATCTGAGGGCCAAGAGTTGATGTGACATGCTGATCCGAAACATCGTGCTCGTCGAAAAAAAAAAAAAAACCGAGAAGAGAAAAGGCCGCTTTTCCCGTTCGGCCCTGGGCCCTGGCACGCTTCAGTCTTGCGATAGCGGGAACTCTGAGCCCGGACGCCCGCAGAGGGAGGGGGGCTGGTTGTCTGATACGTTTACAGGAGAGAGAGAGAGAGGAAGACATGGTTGTGGCTGTTGTCGAGCCACGGCTCTCCCGACGATGCACACATTACCAGACGACAAGTATACGTGTGGTGCGGTGTATAAATGTGCGGGCTGCCCTGCCGGTTTACCGTGATAGGGGGCAGACAAGTCAACTCTGCGCCCTGCTTGATCATCACACGTGGACAAGAAGGAACGTCGATCAAAATGTTGGCATGAGTTTTACTTTTGATATTGTCAGGGGCTATGGCTTCATGCCATGCCCGAATTCCGTCCCATATCGATACTCCTATCTTAACCCCCTTTCGTTGGGGGAGGTGTCATTCGTCGTCAAGACCCTTACTCTTAGGGGCTTCTGGTCCAAGCACGTCGCCCGTCAAATCGCGGGGTCCCGGTTCCCCCAGTGTGTACATGATGAGAGAGTTTGAAAAAAAAAAAGGGGGTAACACAATAAACAAGAAGGTTCGTCGTGGTTTGAACATTTCTGTTGTTGAACATGTCTCCTGCCGAACGGTCGTCGGCTCACACAAAACGCCATCGCTATGCATTTTCCGCAGTAACACAACCAAAGAAATAAAGAAGGAAAAGAGAGGAAAACAGAAGACGAAGAAGTGAGAAGAGGCAAGAAGCAGGTATGGATCCGTGTGTTCGTCCGAAATTATCTGCTCCCCATGCTTTCTACCCATGGAAATTTGACGAGAAACGTTCAGTCAGCGCTCGGACGGGCCCTTAGAACAGAAAGAGGGCGGCCGCGAGGAAGGCGACGAGGGCGCCCGTCTCCATGCCAGGGGACCTGCTGGCGGATTTGGCACTGCTCGAGCGGGCCGTCGCGCTGTTGCTGCTGCTGCGGCCCGAGATGTCGGATTCCGAAAGGCCGTTGAGCGAGTCGGCGGTGTCGATGGCCGGGCCCTTGTCGAAGAAGTCGACGAGGACGAAGACGGGCTTGACGCCCCACTCCGCCTTGCAGGTCCGGGCGTGCAGGCCGAGGGCACCGGCGGTGGTGGTGCTGGCCGAGTTGGTGGTCTCGATATCGCTGACGTCCGGGATGAGGATGTCGGCGGCGAGGATCTGGTACTGGAAGTGGTTCATCAGGGGCAGCATGTTGGCCGAGACGGCGGCGGTGGCGGACGAGTAGGTCGAGGGGCGGTCGACGGTGCAGTTGAAGCCGGCAGCCGAGGTGACCTCGTAGTCGGTCTCGAAGACGTACGAGAACTCGGGCAGCAGGTAGGGGTAGTTGGCGTCGGCGGTGATGGAGGCGACAAAGGTGACGAGGCGGGTGTCGGCGTCGATCATGGTCTGCAGGGTGGGCCAGTTCGAGGTGGCTGAGGACGACGAGGGCTTGTAGCCGTACTTTGCGATGCCGGACGACTCAAAGACCTTGCCAAAGGCCGAGGCCGCCTGGTTGTCCGAGTTGACGAGGAGGATGGTGACGACTTCATTGGTGTGCTTGTCCATCCAGTCTTTGACGGCTGAGAGCCAGTTCTCTAGGGTGCCGGCGTCGAGCAGGCTGCAGGTGGTGTGGCAGAGCTGCAGGACGTTGCCCGAGGTACCGTTGACGAGGTGGACCTGAGCCTGGAGCAGGCGCAGGCCCGAGTTCAGGGCGACGGTGGCGTTATGGTACTGGTTGCCGGCGATAGAGTTCTGGGTGCTGGCGTCGCGGAGGAAGGCGCTGTCGTGGGCGCCCATGTGGGTGATGTTGTTGTACTTGCGGCTGCAGAGCGAGGGCGAGTTGTTGCAGGCCGTCGTGTTGGAGGACTCGGCGGAGACGGTTGTCGAGTCGACGGCCGCTGCTGTTGAGTCCGAGGGGAGGGCATAGACTGCTGCCGTCGAGGCGAGGACGGCCGCGAAAGCTTTGCGGAGTGAGAAGACCATGTTGGCGATGGTGTATGTTGTCGGGTGTTGTGATGTGATGTGATGTATGATTGTCTCGTGCGTGAGTGTGCGTGTTTGTTTGTAAGACAGAAACTGAGAATCCTCAATGAACCAAGACCTTGAAGTTTGATCCCTCGTCGCCTAAATAAATTCCGAGAGTGAGAGTGAGACAGACGGTGAGGACGGAGTGACGATCGACGGGGCGTTGCTCTGCACCAGGCACACACACACAACAACGACAATAACAACGACAATGAGGTGGTTGGCGAGATGGAAAACAGGGCAAGAGAGAGAAACGGCGAGGTCGGAGTCGATGGAGTAGGGCCAGATGGGAAGTAGGTTGCGTGAGCAGGGCAACGAGAGACTGGATGATACCGGACAAGGTAGTATAAGTGACGATCCGCGAGAGAGTGCGGGATATGATGTATTATCCACCGTGGACATGAGTGCCGGATCCTCCCAGTCTTAATATGCACGGCACATGGGAGATGATCCTCACGGTACCTGTGGGGAGGGGCAAGGAGGAAGAGAAGAAGAGAACTCTTGGATGTTTCCTCTCTTAGCTCTGCTCCTCTCGCCGTGGGCCGTAGCCCCCCTCCTCCCAATGACCGATGGGGACTAGAGAACATCAGACAGACGGACAGACAGACAGATGCGCATCAAGCACCAAGCACCAAACACCAAGGCCCGAGAGCAAAGGGTGAAGGCTGAAGGCTGAATACGTTGGACCCTGTTGGTTGCGCGGCCCCCCCCAGTCAGTCCCCCCGTCCCTCGTGGGGGCGCTCCGGGCGTGTGGGCGGGCTGCATGGCGGGCATGGCGCAGTCGCTGGATACCAATGTGCACTACTTGCCCGTTTGGCTATCCCATAGGCTACCCGTACAATGGCCGCGTTGCTCTCTCTCTTTCTTCATCCATGTTTTACACGGCCTTCTGTCCAGCGCCACTAGCAGCCACTCTATTTTTCGACAATTGTCCCATGCTCGCCTACGGCCCGGGGCCGTAGGCGTGTACGTGTACTTCTCACCTCACAGAATTACACAGCCCGCCGCCCCCCCAGCGACATTTGAAGCATGCATCGGTCCAAGTCCGGGTCAGCAGAACGACGTTCCGTGCAGTGCAGCATGAGCGACGTTTTATCCAACACCAACACTGAGCACGAGCCCGTCGCTAAGGTGCTTTAGGTGCTGCGCAGTAAGCCCGAGACGGGGCCAGAGGGAGAGAGATAGGGTGGACTCGCCATGCTGGCGGACGCGGGACAACGACGGCTCTCATTCCTCGAGGATGTGGCGTGCGTGTCATCTTTTACCTGTCACCTTTTCCCACTCTGACCGACTCCACGGACTTGAGACGAGTCCCAGCCGGGCGAAAAGAGAGAGAGAGAGAGAGAGAGAGAGAGAGAGAGAGAGAGAGAGAGAGAGAGAGAGAGAGAGAGAGACAAGAAAATGAAGATGAAGAAAAAACAAGGCACATGGGGAAAATGGTCCTCGCCGTCTCATCCTTCAAATCCTGGACGAGGATTGCCCCTGATCAAGCCGTCCTCATCCGAATCACCACTAAAGGGATCTGTCCTCCATTATTGTGCGGCGAATGTTTTCGTCAACCACTGATCCATCCAAGGCGAGGGCGGAAGAATGTGAAGTGAAGTGAAGTTGCAGCCGCACGCCCAGGGCTTGTCGAAAGTGCTTGTGCTTTGGGCCAAGAAGAGTTACCCCTAATCCCGAAACTCTCTCCCTTCAACCTTCAGCGACACACACTGACAGTCTGACACACATACACACACACACACACAACGCCCCCCCCCCCCCCCCCCCTGCCTCATCAGACTTCCCGTCTAGCTTTCGGCGCCGTGACCGCCTCGAAAGCATGCTTACTTGGCATGGGCAACCAAAAGAGCAGACTTCCTCGACGATCTGCGTTGTCCGAGGTTGGCGGGACGTTTCTCTGGGGCTCCATGACGTAGCTTCGCAGAGGGAGCGCCAAGATTGAAGGGAAGGAGTCCATTTCAATGGCCCATTTCGATGGGGAAACACACGGGGTGAAGGCCCATCCACAGCCCCTCGATTTTTTATCCATCTTCCATCGCCATTCTCGACCTCAACCACGGCTGCAACTCCCAGGCTTCGCCCCCCCCCCCCCCCTCAAAACCCAGCCAACCTTTTTTTCGTTTTTTCGACAGCTACGGGCACTGTATCTGGAACCGAGCAGATCGCACGTGGGGAAATACTCAGGCTAGAGAAAGAGAGAAAGAGAGAGAGAACGCATAGAGGTAGACTGCTTCGCGAACCAACCGACCTCGGGGAGAAAAGCGAGGCTGACTCGTGCTATATGGATTTGTCGCCTTCTTCGTGTATGTCCTACCCTCCACGAATGCCTGGCTGTTGCCTGGCGGATGGGCAGCAGCGAGAAAATTGGAGAACCCAAGAGAAGCAGGCATGCGAGTCCGCCTCCAACTTGTGCGGTGTTGATCACCACACAAGGACCAGAGGAAAGAACGAGCGGCGGTTGGCGTGCTGTAGATCGTGCGTGCGTGGGTCTCTGCGTGCCCAGTGTTCCAGAATGCATCGAGCAATTCCACTGTCTCCCCCCGAACTGTCGCGCTAGTCAATGGTGATGCAGGAGAAGAAGAGAAAGAGAAAAAGAGGAAGAAAAAAAACGAACTCCAGTTGCCCCCAGCCACGAAAGCCACGAAATCCTGTCACCGAGTGCAAGGGGAGCCCACCATAAACAATCAATGTTGTCAACCAAAAATGCCCATCGACGGCAGGAGGAAGCGAGCCGGTGATGATGGGTTTGGTGGATCAACTCACGGTGCCAGACCTGTTTGACAGGAAGAGGGACCAGCATCAGAAACAGCCACTTGCACGCTAGCAAATCAAGTAGCTTGACCCAACCCACGGCCATGTCCAAGGCAGTGTAAGCAAAGGATACGGACATAAGCCGCTACGGCATCAATCCGTAGTCGATAGGTACCTACCTACCTGTACAGATACTTGGACCAAAACGCATCCCGCAGTAATCCCGACGAGACCGACAGGGGTCGCCCAGCCAAGATCGCCTCCCGGTGCTATTTTTGAAACCCATGTCTCTTCCGTCTCCGTCGCTGTCACTGTCCGTCAGTCCCATCTGTCTGTCACTTCGTCTGTCGTTCTCCAGCCTCCTCCTCTACCGACATGGGAAAATGACAGGCAGGCCATACACATGCTTATTTCCCATCACCATACTCCCATGGTCTGGAACCCGGGGCGAGCTGGCCTCGCTGTATCTCTCTCGCACCATCCCACGTGACACGCATTCCAACAACCAAGATGCCCTCGCTGTGAAACACGCCAAACAAACGACTGTAACTCCTGGTCCCCTTGCCCCTTCCGAGCTAAAGGTGCCAAGGGCAGGAACAAAGCAAAAAAAGAAAGAAACACACACATACACACACAAAGGCCCTCGTGGCCTGGCAGTTCTCTTTGACGACGGCCGTCGCGGTTATCTGAACTGCGGAGAGGGAGGAGGCAGAGGCTAGATACGCACGACCATTTCGCCTTCCGCGCGCGGACTTTTGGTTCGTCACTTCTCTCTCCATCTCTCCTCGAGAGTGCGAAAATATGAGCTATGGCTAGCGAACGCCTCGTCCAGCGTTGCCCACGTCGCCGCCGCCGTCGTCGTCGTCCGAGCGGTATACCCCGTCTCTTGAAACCCCACCAGGCTGATCTCTTCGACCCGTGGTCCTGAACCTTCTGGTTTGTGTGACTGTAGCAAGAAAGCCCACGGCAGTCCCACGTCTAACTGCGCCTGCAGTCCGGTTCCAAATGGACCGGGCAGCAGCCATTGAATGGATGGTGCAAAAGAGCCGACACGGACATCTCGTATCGTCCGCGTAATTGCCAATATGGATGGCCACAAGATGCCTGTCAGTTGTTCATGTGGGATACCAGGCAAGAGACGGCGTGCGTCCGGAAGGCCGCGTCCACTTCGGCGATGCCAAGCCACGCTGACACACACATACACACGAGCACACTCGATCGTCTTGCCAATCAGCCAATGCCTCTATGAAGCCCCCTGCGCGCAACAAGGGAATACTGCCACGCTTTCACGCACTGCCTAAGCCGTGTCCGGTGCTTGCTCGCATTTTCGTCTTTAATTCTCTCCTTTTTACATCTGGCCGAATGCTGATCTGCGCCAACGACAAGACCATTCTCCCCATGTTTACCGCTTGTTCATCGTCGTGCCCTCTTCCACAACACCGAGACGCCTCCCCGTGGTATTGGCCCCCCCGGTGCTCTGACCTTTTAACCAGATGTTCTAGCTCGGCCCGGCCTAATTAACCTTCACACCCTCTTGGCTCCCGTCCTTTACTCAGGGTCCGGCGCGAACCCAGACTCCGACCCGGCCTGTGCCGCCTCCATGTCTTTGAGCGCCTTCTGGCCCTCCTCCGTTGTGGCGTCGATGATCTGCTCCTCCAGGCTCAGGATGCCGGCCTGTCATTCGTGGTTTCGTCAGAAGATGCTCACCAAACATGTCACACACAGGATAGAGCATCACTTACGTCGCCCAGCTTGCCAACAATGTCCTCGGCCTCGTCCACCTTCATCTTACCAAGCACCTCGTTGACTTTGTCCAAGCTGCCGCTCTCCAGGGCCTTCTGGAACTCCGGGCTAAAGCCCTCAAAGATCTCCCGTCCCTGCTTGACGGCCGCGTCCTCGCTGTCCTTGGGCGGAATCGTGATCTTGATCTCAGTGCCGGGCTCCACCGCGTGCAGCTGGATCTGCTCGACCCCCTCGGGCTCGTTGGCCCGCTCCTTGACAATCTCCCGGGCCCGGTTCCTGATCTTGCCGTACGTGTCCTGGACGTCCTTGAAGAACACCTCCTGCGCCTGGTGACCCCGCGTCGTGATGCGCTTGAAAAACATGCCGACGCCGTCCTTACCGAGCGCCCGGCAGTACTGCAGCAGTAGTGCTTGGTGCACGCACTGTCGGCAGTAGTCGTCCTTGCCCTCGAGGGCGGCGTCGAACGCGAGCACGAGGAGTCCGTCCGTCTCCCGCTCCGTCAGGATCTGCGGGTTCTTGGACAGGTACGAGAGGCTGGACGCGTAGTCGTTAGGCTTGATCTGGGCAAATGTCTTGGCCGCCGGGGACGCCTCGATCTCCTCGTCATCGTCGTACGACGTCGTCGACTTGGCCGGCAACGACTGCGTCATGTCAAAGTTGGGGTTCAAGAGCTCCGGCTTGCGCTCCTCCTCCTTCTTCTCCGTGTCCTTGGACTTGCTGACGTGCGAGCTGTCGAAGCCCGTGTGGATGCCCTCGCTTGTGATCTTGCGACCCTCTTCCTTCTCCAGCTCGGCCAGCTTCGCCAGCAGCTCCTTCTGCAGATTCTGGACCTTAGTAAGGTGTTCCTCGACACCCTCGAGCATGCCCTGGTAGCGGTTCTCGGGCTTCTTCTCGTCCAGCTCCTTATTCACCTGGTCTAGCAGCACAGCCATCATCTTGGAGAAGCTCGGCAGCGGTTCCGAATCAGCGTGGATACCCTCGGGGCGCGGGGGCGGTTGGTCATCCTCGGGCCTTCCGGCGGACTCCATGACGGCCTGGAAGGCGACCTCGCCGGGGTTGCGGGTCTCGGCCTCGGAGGCGTGGGACTTAAGGGCGTCGAGCAGCTTGGATATGCGCTTCATCAGGCCATCGTTGATGATACGCTCGTACTTGAGCGTCTCGATCTGGTGCTTGCGCTGGAGTCGCTCCTGGTGGATCTGGTTCTGCTTCGCTCGGATGAAGGACCGCTTATCGACGTTGGGGTGGACTTCGACGTCCGAGTCGTCGCTGAGCTCCAGCGCGTCCTAGGGTGTTTCCCAGTTAGCAAGTGCGGTCGGCGTTGTAGCGACCACGATGGGGTACAGCGATTGAGTAACGTACCCATTTGCTGTAGTCGACGGGCATCTTGTCAATGGTTTGTCGTTGGGATGTTGATACTTGTGTGCCTGCAGCGGATGCGGGCCTCGATCGTTGAGGTGACGACTATCGAGACTATGTTGTTTTGTGGAATGTTCTGGATTTTGCCCGACAGTGAATGGCGAATGGCTGTTGTTTGGCAGTCGCACCTGGTGCAGAGCCAGTACGGAGCATCACAAGTGCGGGGCATTACCCCGCCGTCTGGTGCTGTAATTATCTGCTAGTTGCAGCTAAGCTCAGCTATGAGGTCAGCAGGGACTCGTGCAACCAGCGATTTTTTGTCCAACTAACACACCACCACAACATACCACAACATACCACAACACACAGCATCACCTAAGAGGGGTTGGTTCGCTGGTACTGGTTCTGGTGCTGGCTTTGGTTCTGACTCTGTGGATGTGTCCCTAAGTACCTACCTATCCAACCGTTCTCAGAGAAGAGCATCACATCTCGATGAGCCTACCAGGTTCAAACCCCTCTTTGATAACTCTCCCAGGCCCAACATATCCCCTCTGGTTGCTCACAATCCTAACTCCCTCCACTACTACGTCCGTCGAGTAATGCGTATGCCCAAATACCCAGCATCCTACGCGACTCCAGTCTTCCCCGTCCTCCATGATCCCCGTCGCGAAAGCCGAAGACCAGGGGCTGCCCCTGTGCTGAGGCTCCGATGTCCCCTCTAGGGACGGCGCGTGGTGCGTCGCAACAATCACTCTTGTCTCCTCGGGCACCTCTCTCAGCTGGCCTTTCAACCACTTCAAATCCGCGACGTGAGCTCCGTTGTGTGTTTCAACGCCCCAGTCTTCGATGTGCTGAAAATCTTTGACTCTCCCCACGACTGCCTCCTTCGCTTCCTCCGGGACCATGGTCCACAGCGTGCACCCGATGATGGTCGTGTTTGTACCAGGGATATCGAACCGGCGCCGGTGTAGAACGTGAAGTCTGCCCCCGAGTGACGGCTCGGCCTCGAGCTCCTTGGCCCTGGCAAGTGTGGTGCTGTGGTCGAGACCGTGGAACTCGTGGTTCCCTAGGACGAGCAAAACGGCAGCGTAACGTCCTGTCTGACGCCGGATGAAGCTCAGGTACTCCTTGTAGTCGGCCAGGCTCCCAACATCTCCAGATAGTAACAAATAGGGTGCTGTGACAGGGAAGTCAAACGTTGCATAGTTGCCGGTGGCTTCCAGGTGCAGATCTGACATGAACTGGACACTGCCAGAAGATGACTCCCCCCTGGCCATAAGCTTGACGTGGTGGTCTTTGTAGAAAGGGAACAAACAGTCTTTGGCGGTTGTAATGCTTCTTGCAGTGATGCTTTAGACAAGCACATTTGCCTGCCTGAATGCAAGATCTAGGTGCGGAAGAACGAAAGAAAGAAAGAAAGAAAGAAAGGAAGGAGCTAAGTCAGGTTGCCCACAGCATTATCTAATCAGACTTCCACAGTTTGACAGTTGAAGGCGTGCTCACCAAAGAGCAACACAATGAGGCCATCTGTCTATGATGCGTAGTGATTGTTCACTTTAGAAATCCCAACATAGATACTCTAAACGCTCAGCTGCTTGCTTCACCATAATTCTTGTCTCCTGGTCCTTTGAGCTAAGATCATGTTATACACATTCACACACACAGTTCGTAATAAGTACAGTGCTACGCGGAAATAAACAGGAGGGGGGGGACCCCTCCGTATTTCAAGAGAGCATCCAAGATTCTCCCATCTAAACCAGATGCCAGTCCGAACTCCGTGCGCATGCCTTCCCAAGAGCCTCCTTCTAGTTCGTTAAACTGGCGGATTGGCTTATTACTGCATCGTCTTCAAGAAACCATCCAGGTCGAAACTCTCCTCGTACTGGCGGTTGTCCCAGAGATCACCCAAGTCGTCAAGCCATGCCTTCTTGCCAGGCTGCTTGCTAGTAACAACGTCGCCCGTTTCAATGTCCACCATGTCTTCCTCTCTGCCCTCCATTGCGTTCTGCGGCTTGTCCGATATGAGACTGGGTCCTGTGTCTCCCAGATTGAAGAGGTCTAGAATCTGATCTGTGTCCATTGTGGCCAAGCCGGCGTTTTGCTGATTGACGACTGTTGAGGCAACGTCGATCTTGAAGCGCTGTAGACTGAGAATCTTCTCTTCCAACGTGCCTCTGGTAACCAGGCGGTATACGTTGACAACCTTCTTTTGGCCGATTCGGTGAGCTCGGTCCATGGCCTGCATATCCTTCTGGGGGTTCCAGTCATGTTCGACAAAGATGACTGTGTCGGCACCTGTCAGGTTGAGACCCAGACCTCCTACGCTTGTGGTCAAGAGTAACACATCGTACGATGGATCGCTGTTGAACTTGTTGACAATGTCTTGTCTCTTGTTGGCTTCAACGCCACCGTCCAGACGAAGATAAGTGACGCCTGGCAGCATGCTCTTCAGAACCGTGTTCTGAACCATGTCCAGCATCTCCTTCATCTGACAGAAGACAAGAGCGCGATGCGGCTTGATCGGCTGGTACAGTGGGTCGTTTGACTCGGCCTCTTCCACGCCAATGCCGCAGTCGACGAGCAGGTCTCTCAGAGCGGTCAGCTTGGGCGCGTGAACGGGATCCTCAAGGCTGGTTCCCTGCTTGCTGAGGATGCGTTGCGTTTCGTCGTACATGCCGTGACCAGGTTTCATGACCATGGCGGGGGAATTGCAGAGCTTCCGCATATACTGCAGGGCCTGGAAGATGTGTGATTTGGCGTCCTTGTCTTCGCGACCGGCCTCTTCTTGCAGCTTCTTGCCTTGCTTCCGAGTGAAGTCATCGAATAGCTTCTTCTGGAGATCGCTCAAATCGCAATAGTAGTTCTGCAAGATCTTGGGTGGCAGGTCATCGAGAACCTCCTCCTTGAGACGTCTCAGCAGGAAAGGGAGAACCTGCTTGTGGAGTGCTTCAATAGCCAGAGCTCCAGCTTCCTGTTCTTTTGAAGACGCCTTGCTGAAGCGACTTGCGGCGATGGGCTTGGCAAATCTGTCCAGGAAAACCTTTTCGGCACCGAGGAAACCAGGCATCAAAAAGTCGAAGAGAGACCAGAGTTCCAAAACGTTATTCTGGATGGGCGTGCCCGTCAAGATCAACCGGTGGTTACTTGCCAGTTTCTTGACAGCAATCGTAATCTTTGCCTTGGGATTCTTGATCAAATGCCCCTCGTCTAGAATGACATAGTTCCAGTTGTACTTGGCGAGCACGTCCGCGTCATTTCGGCAGACATCATAGCTGGTGACGACGATATCGGTCTTGTCCAGGCTGTCCTTCATAGATTTTCTCTCCGCAGGCGGGCCGACGTAAGCGGTCACGCTGAGGAAGGGAGCGTAAGTCTTGATTTCCTGCTGCCAGTGGCCGGACAGCGTAGGAGGACAAACAACCAGGGATGGGAGACGTCGGACATCGGGCGCCCCTGTCTTTTCGAACTCTTCCGCACGCTGATGATGGTCGCTAGCAACCATGCAAATGGTTTGCAAAGTCTTGCCAAGACCCATGTCGTCGCAAAGAATTCCGTGCAAGTGATATTTGTTGAGGAAGTGTAGCCAGTTGACACCTTCTTGCTGGTATGAGCGAAGTTCTGCCTTGATGGCAACCGGGATCTGGAACGATTCCACCTTCTTCGGGTCCAAGAGCTGCGAAATGAAGGTTCTTTCGCGATCTCTGCCCTTGAGCAACTCTTCAGACAGACCTGGGGGATCGGGAATGCCGGCCTCAAGGGGCACGAGCTTGACGAGAGTGGCGAAGGAGGTTGTCGCAATAAGACGAATCTCGTTATCGGAGTCGCTCATGCGGCCCAAAACGGGAACGATGAGGAAGATGACGTAAGGAAGTATGGAATCGCCCATGACTGCAATCAAGTGGTAGATGGCCTCGATGGCACCTTGGCGGAAGTTGAGGTCAACAGGGTTGCTAATGGACGGCAAAACGTTCTCAACAAGCGCCGTCATGCCCTCGACTGTGATGACGCTGCAAATGGTGGCTATACACTTGGCGGCCATGTAGCGGAAGACGGACAACTCGGAATGTAAGGCCTTGATAATCAAGGGCACCTTCTCCATGATGAACGGATGCATGGCCTTGTCGAGAGTTGGCATGAGCGTCCGGATGAGGGACAAGGCGTCGACTATTTCTTGTCCGAATGTGTTCTCGGGGTCCTTTGCCTCTGCCGGTAGGGGGCCGGAGAACGCCTTAACGAGAGGGTCCTCCATAAAGACTCTGATCGTGGGTACCGCAGTGAGGAGATCCGCGCCATATGTCTGGGCCAGTATCTCCAAGGCCTCCTTGGCGCCACGGCGGGTGATTCGGGCTGCCTTGGCTTCCTTTGCCCACTTGGCGGCGTCTGCGTGGTCCACACGATCCTCTTCCTTCTGCATCGAAAGCACGCAGTCCGTCTTGCTTGCGTGAACAGGGAACTCTGGGGTCTCAGCGACCTCGACGCAAGAGAACTTGATCAGGTTGGAAACGACCTTGTCTGCTGGTCCACGGCGGCCCATCTCGTTGAACAGCTGGACAAGTCTGGCGATGGTAGCCGATGCCCGGATTTGAAGCTCCTGGTTCTCCTCCATCTTGATGCTGTCCATGATGCCTTTAATCAGCGGGCTGGGCTTTTTAGGCAACGCCTTGATTGCGACCAGCGCGCAAGCCGCGCCGGCCTTGATGCGCACATCTCGAGAATCCTTGGCCGCCTTTGCGTCGGAGATGGCCGAGACAGTCACCTCTCTGGCTTCGCCAAGCATTTGGCTAGCAACCAAACGCTGTCCTGGCGACATGACCTTCTTTAGCTTGTCGAAATCTTCGCCAACGACCTTGTCCGCGACGGCGATAGAGAAGGCGCCGGGGCCTGCTTGCTCGTCGCCCTGGACAAGGACGGCAAGGGTCGGAAGCCGTCCGCTCGATACCTTGCCGTGGTCGCGGAACATGTTCAGGAGCTGCTGGCATTGCGACCGCACCCTGTGCATGTAGCTCACCAGGTCGCTGTAATGACCAGGACGTTCCGTTTCGATGATTTTTTGCAGGGGCGCCGCGAATCTTTGCGCACCCTCCGTTGCCGGTCCATTCTTGGCATACTCGTCAATAACCATGCAGGCTGTGAGCTGCGTCGAGGACGCCCTGTCCGAGAGACCAGCGAGGAGAAGCTGATCATACTCGGAGAGGCTCGAGGACGGGATGAAGGACATGAGCAAGCCCATTGCCTTGGCTGCTGAAACACGCGATCGGATCAGAGTATCCATGCCGACCAGGTCAACGTCTCCTTGAATCATGTGACCATCAACGTCGTGGGTATGCGAGGTAACAGGGGCGTCATCCGTCTTCGCAGATTTACGTCGGCGCTTAGTCGCTCTTTCGGGACCCTCGGGGGAAGACGCCTTTCGTGCGGGCGTCGCGGTGGCTGGCGCGTATGTACCGCCTGAGGGCTTCTGGAAAAGATGGGCAGGCATGGGCAAGGGATGCCGTGACACACCGATTGGGTGCAGTGTGAGTATCATCAAAGGCTCGACGTGAGCGGCGAACTCATCCGCCAAGACCTCGGGGGTCTTGGAAAGGGAGCGAACCAAGGCCGCCCAGACGTCCAGGGACATGGCCAGCGTTTCCCTATCTCGCTCGACAAGGATGTTCTGGAAAATGAGGCGCAGAATCCTTCCATTGAGCCATCCTCGCGAGTTCTCGGCGCCGAGGTTGGCAAAAGTCATGAGAGCCTTCAGGACGGCTAGGCGAACAGAGGTAATGGTGTGTCGAAGGAAGGGATAAAGACGCGGTACCAGCAGGGTGAAAGAGCGCTCTTCGTCTTGCGCAGCGGACGTTTCCATGGCCTGAAGAACCTCGGGATAGCTGCAGAGCGTTGCAAGGAGGTCCATGATCTTGCCGGTACTGGCGCTCAGGTCATCTCCCAGATCGGCGAGACTTCCCCACATGATGTTGATAAGGCCATCGATGGATCCGGGTCGCAAGGTAACGAACTCCTTCGCCATGGGCAGCAGTGTCGCGGCACTCACGGACCTGACGTCGTCGTCGTGTTCTTCCAGCCCCTTCATGACTAGGCGAATAACCCCGTCGATCATCTCGTTGTCCTCGAGGAGCAGGTCCTTCCGTACGGCAACGACATATCTGAGGCCGACCATGCCGCCGTGACAGACCGACCACTGAAGCATCTCGAGTTGCAGATCGTCCTGCATAACCATGCCATAGAGAATCCTGTAAATGCCGTGGACGGATTCGGCAGGGATGTGTCGCAGCACCGAACCGAGAGATTGGCCGATAGTTTCACGAATCGGGGCGACGGACGTGTCGGAACTGTAATCGGTAAATCGGTCCAACATCAGGACGCAGCAGAGTCGGCAGGCCAGGTCGTCTAGCCAGGCTTGATTCAACCGATCGTTTTCCGCCCTGGTCTTAGAGCGTATTCTTCCAGCCCCACCTCCGTGGACACGGATAACCTCGCGAATGCCCATCGCAGCTCCATGCCGAGTCTCCCAGGAGGGGTCGAAGAGGTCGACCTTGAGGAAATCGCAGAGTCGGTCGTACGGCCATTCGGCGCCCTCCATGGTTTCGTCCACCTCGATTTCGGACTTGATCGGTATCACCTGTCCCTTGAATTCGCTGACAACCTTGGACTCTTCGTCGACATCTGTCGGCCTGTCCAGGTTGAAGTAGTCATTCACTTTTCCGTTCTTCTGCTTCGAGTCTGCATCCGGCATCGGCGTCTCGTCAAATCCTTCGGAGCCTGCCGTTGTGGTTCTTCTCACGGTCAGATCTCCGAATCCGCCCTTTCCCTGCGCCGCCTTTTGCAGCTCTCTCTTCCGTTTCCGCTTGAGAACATTCAGTTGTCTCGAGCTCAAGCCCGCCTCCTCTGCTGGCTGGTTCTGGCTATGAGGAGTGGCGCTCTCTTTGCTTCCGTTGTGACCATTTGTCGAGTCCTGGGGAGTGTGCGGGCTGGGATCCTTCTCGACAAGGACGGGCATCTCGGCGTCCTCAAACACCCTGCCGAGAAGACCGAGTCGTCCGTTGAGTGTCTTCTTCTGGTGGGCAAGGCGTGCAGGAGGGTCTAATGAGGCCAAAGCATACTCGATATTGCCGCCCCTCAGAAGCTGCCGGCCATACTTGACAATGTGCTCTACATTCAGCGTCTCCAGCTTGAGAAGCTCGTCTGAAGAGAAGGACGTCGCTTCCTTTTCTTCTTCTTCCTTCTTCACGTGGCCGTTCTCCTCGGGCTCGTCCTTCTTGACTGGCGCAACGTCCTCATCCTCATTCGGGTCGTATAACGGCGCATTCTCAATGATTTTCCCTATCGCTTTGGCCGACGTAGAACGTGTCTCCCAGTCTTTGTGTCGAAGATAAGGGACGACTCTGGAAAGAAGGTTGAAGAGTTCGTCGGGATGCTGCTTTTGCCAGTCGGCAAGTTGGTTGACTGCGGTGTCACGAATGAGACGGGTACTGCCCGTTTCGAGAATCCTGTGCGATACAAGTCAGCGAGCTGCCCAGAGAAACAAGACATGCACGTCGCCTGGCGTGGCGGCAAGACACATCGCTCATTTTAAGGCAAGTTCTCATCAGGACTGTGTCTGAATCTGATCATGAATGAGATGAGCCAAGCAGGGGTGTCTGCTTTGCCAGGGTGTAGGCGGCAAGCCATGTGTTTTGACTCACGTGACCAATCTGTCAAGTCTGTTGCAGCAAGGTTAGTGCTAGTTCTGGGATGATTGGGTCTGAGTGATCGCGCAAGTATCACAAGGGGAAACTCACCTCGACGCCATTTTGTCTTATGATAAATTTGATGTGAGTTTCATCCTCAAATTGAGCTTCTGCGAATGGTGTTAGCCAGGTTCCAAGATGGCCGCGGCTGTGGAGGTTCCGAGGGATGAGGAAGGAACATGACGACTGAGGGAGTGGGAAGGGTATGGATGCGACGTTATGTAACAGAGAAGATTGTCGAAGTTAAAGACGTGGTGAACGCCCGCGGTGCCCAAACAGAGGTGATGCACTTTGGGGTGATGACTGAATCATGAGAGTCGGGGAAGCGGCACCAATCTTGAGATGATCTCGATAGTGGAAAGAGAGTACGAGTAACGGGTAACGGGCACTGGAAGGCATACCGGTCCGAAACATCCAATGACAGATGGGGTGGGTAGGGGCAATGCGATGATGATATGAATGAAAATGAAGGATATGGGCATATCGGGGCGGACGAGGAAACGTGGTTGCAATGAGATGGGGTACGTACCGAAGTTGGACAAGCGGGTAACGGCGATGGGGCCGGATGCAAATCGCGATCCTGTCCACTGCGGATCAAGCCGAGTCTTGATTAAAAAGATGCGACTACCATGCATGCAAATCGTGATCAACGGGATGCAAATGATACCGCTCGCGTCGCGTCGCGTCGGAGACTGCTGCGCTGTGAGTGCGGCAACGGCACGTGGAATCGTGAAAGGCGACGTCGAGGTCGAAGCGTGGGATATCGTCGTCCAAAGGTATAACAGGGGGAAAAAAAAGGACGCGGCCGAATGGACGATGGAAGTTGCGCGATTGCCGATTTGGTGGTGGTTGCACGAACGTGGTGATGAAAGCTGCGAATTTGTCGCGTTGATCAGGCCAGATAAAATAAAAACGACGGCCTATTAAAAGGGTGAGGCTCCGAACGGAAGGTGAGAGGGATGACGCCTTAAAGTGGGAAGGAAGAGGCGCGCCTAGATATGTGCGACTGGAGCTTGGGGGAAGTCGGGAGGTTACAGTGCCAGGCAGGTGCGAGGGCGGGAATGCAGTGCGTGGTGCGGATGGTGGGGAGCTTGCCTGAGGTAGGTCCGGAGGGACGCGATAGCAAAGGGAACTTACCTCAGTGCTTGCGGCTTGTCAGTGAGTGCCTGAGGTGGTGAGGTGGCCTGGGAAACCACCAGGCTGTTTTTGGTGGGTTGGATGCTGTTGGGTGCCTGTCGTGCTGACCAAGACGGCAGGATGGGCCAATGGAATGCCGGAGAAGATGGGGTCTTGTCAAAAGGGCAGCACCTCTGGCAGCGCGGGACGTCGCTCTGGAGGGAAATTTTGGGGTGGAGGGGCCCGGACAGTCTTAAAGGTATGCCTGCAGTACTTTTATAATTACCCGTGGGCCCGTGAGAGAAAAAAAATGGAAGGAAAGCCAGCCGTTCCTTCACGCAGCGACGGCGTCTCGCTTAATCTCCTTAGCGCTGTCTAGTGTCCCCAACCCCGGTCCGCCTCCACTCCCCAGCAAACAACAAACCCTGTAGGCCCCGTCGTTGTCGTCCTCGCCGGCTGCTTCTCTCAATGTCATCGTCCCTTTTCGTCCAGTTCTCCCTTTCGATATCCCGTTCCATCCTCATCCTAGCCCCGATGCCGAATCTGCATGTCGGCTCTGCAAAACCTCGCTTTTCATCAATCTCATACATGCCATCGTCAACCGCATCCTTCATTCCACCGCCATGGGCTCGTCCGCATCGACTGGCACGTCTGCTCCCCATACCCCATGCACCTCGACCCTTGATCGATTCAAACGTCTTGCGCATCTCCAACAGCATGCAACCGCGACGATACACCGTCGCATGGTCGAAAGATGTGGATGAAAAGTTCGGACACCCTCAGTTTCTTTTACCCAACGGCCAGACACCACCAGCAGGCGCACGCACGCTCTTGGAAAAAACAGAAACAGTTTGGCCCTGAATACCCTCGGGGCTTTTCTATTTTGAGTTTCTGATGTCTCTGGCACTCATCCATCGCGCCCAAAGTTCTTGTTCGGCATCCAGAAACGGGGCCTCATCAGCATCAATGACTATCATTAATCTGCTGGGGGATGCGGGCCAGGACCAGCATCAGGGTGTGCAAGTGCCGTTCACGATCCCTCTCCCTTGTTTTGTGACGGCAGCCGGACTTGCATATTTCTGGTCCCTCTCCTCTCTTAGGCTCGAGACCTTGGGTGGCAAATGCTAGTGACCTCTCTTCGATGGCTCTCCCTATCGTCCCTTCAACTATGCCACCGACAGATGCCACCGACAGACCGGGTGTGGCTTTGTCTTCAACCAAAAGCGTTCAGCAACGGCGGCGAAGCCAGACTATCCGTCGCATCTAAGCAAGGCAGGTGGATAGATCGGTCAATGGCTCTCAAGCTGGCCCTGGGATGAACAGGCCGGGCTACCCCTTGGAGACTAGTCTGAACCCGCGCTACACACAGACAGGGCGACGTTTTCGCCCTATCAGCAGCATTAGGCAGCGGGCCACCTCTCACGATCTTGGGCCACTAGGAATTCCGACGACCAAGCTTTCTAACGCGAACCACCACGAGATTGGTGACTATTGGGATGGATGAGGCAGCGATAGAGATGACGGGCAGCGAAGTGCAGCAGACCACGACGGCGCGAGGATCATCACAGGCATGCCGGAGTAGCTGCGGCCAGTTCTGGCCGATGCCTCAAATGGGAATTAAGCTGGCTCGGCTGGCACAAGACGTGTGGGGTAAAGGTTGGGAATCTTGGCGTGGTCTCCCAGGATCCCAAGTTTCTGGCGTTCCAGCGGCACGCCATCTCGGATTCGTCTTGGGTCATCAACTTGCAGCTTGCCAAAGATCTTGTTGCCGCCGACAGCGGTTCGAGGCTGGCTGAGCAGTTGTCAGCCCCCTTGATTTTGTTTCGTTGTGCCGTATTCTCTCACTGACAGAATCCCTTTCAACGCGTGTATTACGATGACCTCATTTCATCTCAGTCGCGCTCCGCCCGCCCGTTCCGTGCATCCTCAAGGTTGCAAGGCGACATGCTGTGGTTTTCTGCTCCCCTGGCGCTTGGCTACATTGCCATTTCCCGACTATTCTCCCCCCCTTGGCAACGGGCTGGGCAATGTCGAATCCTTCCATCAACTTGTACGGATGAGCGCCAGTCTGTCTAATGGTACAGGCCGAGCTCCCCATCTCCGGACCTCGGACATGAAAGAGCAAATCGTCTCGGTTCTTCTCCTCTCGCCGACACCTTAAACGTATTCAGCAACGTGGCTGTCTCCGTCAATTGCTTCGGAGGGTACGTGTACACTGCATCGGCTGTGTGGTCAGTGCGCGTGGCTTCCCAGACTCGACCGGGGTGCCAGGGTGCTGGGTGGGACGAATCCGGCTCCATACATGTTGGAGCTCAAACTTCTGGCTGATCTCCCAGTGTCATAAAATGCTGCTCAGCTCAGGCACACCAATGTCCTCTCACGATCGCAGCAAATCACAAGGACAACTTTGCGTGCGCACAGGCGCATACGGGGGCCAACGCGGAAGTGTCGGAGCGATCGAGGGGCTTGCTCTCACAACTTCCAAAGGGAAATGGATTGATAGTCATACCGCTCCACAACTGATGCTTGACGGGCTGGGCTGTATAGATGAATGACACAGATATAGGCATCCCCAAGAAGGTTCCTTCTCAATCTTAGAATCGCGCGTTCTTGATTCATGTAATGGCCATGGTGCACGAGGAACTTTATTGCAGCGCGGCCGAATCGCGTGCCTCTGTGATTGCCTTGTAGGTAGGTACCGCCAGGTGTGTTGCACATGCGAAGTGACAACCAACTGAGCACTCAAAGTTTCACGGCATTCATATAAACCATGTGTGTGCTGGCCGGCTGGCTAGCACTGACTCCGAATAGCCAACCAAAAGGGGTTGAAACCCTTGACGCTGGTTTTCGGTACGAGCGATGAGTGCCAGGTCGTTAAGCCCATTCATTGTTATTAGATGCTGTGTTTAGACAGACTTGACTAGGAGTCTGCAGCAATGAGAAGCATTCATAATTAAGTCTGGCTCCTCTCTGAACATCGACCGAGTATATTCAGTCGGGCAGTCACAGATGCAACTGCACCATTGCCTTTCGGATGAGAAATGCCGTGTGCAATCATGGTGCGGTTTGGGGAGTGCATGATACGATAGCGAGGTATCCGTACTTATTCAACAAGGAGGTTATTTACAGTGTCAAAAACCGGCACTGTGTGACCTCACACTGCTGTCTGGTCTACTTTCGTCCTCAGGCACGAACAACCTCCCAAATGAACCGGTGCACCCCATGCTTGACGCGCCTAGACCTCTCACGTCCTAAGCAGGCAGAGAGGACTTCGCGACTCCAGGACGCGTCGCACATCCCCACCACCAACAACGATCGTTCACGACTCCTCACAATACCGATGAAAATATTGCGCGACACGCCGCGAATCCCATCAGCGACTTCAACCGCGCATATTTGCCGCCCTTGAGGCCGTGACCCTCTGGCTCACCATGTATATCAAACAGATCATCATCCAGGGCTTCAAGAGGTGCGCGCCTTGCAACAACACTACCGGTTAACACCCCGCTGACTCTGGTGCTGCTAGCTACAAGGAACAAACCGTCATCGAGCCCTTCTCCCCCGGCACTAACGTCATTGTTGGCCGCAATGGATCCGGCAAGAGTAATTTCTTCGCGGCGATCCGCTTTGTGCTGAGCGATGCCTACACCCAGATGACCCGCGAGGAGCGTCAGGCGCTGTTGCACGAAGGATCAGGATCGGCTGTCATGTCCGCTTATGTCGAGATCATCTTCGACAACAGCGACGAGCGCTTCCCTACGGGAGGCAAGGAGGTCATTTTGCGCCGCACCATCGGAACGAAGAAGGACGAATACTCGGTCGATCGCAAAGTGGTGACGAAGAATGATGTCGTCAACCTGCTCGAGGCAGCTGGTTTCTCGAGGTCAAATCCTTACTACATCGTACCCCAAGGTCGTGTCACGGCCTTGACAAACATGAAGGAGTCTGACCGACTCACTCTGTTGAAGGAGGTGGCTGGAACTCAAGTCTATGAAGCGCGTCGAACCGAGTCGCTCAAGATTATGAACGAGACCAACAACAAGAGAGAAAAGATTGACGAGCTTCTGGGCTACATCAAAGAGCGCCTGACGGAGCTCGAAGAGGAAAAGGAGGAGCTCCGAGGCTTCCAGGATAAGGATCGCGAACGCAGGTGTCTCGAGTATGCGCTCTACTACCAAGAGCAGCAGCAAATCCAGGAGCAACTGGAGAGAATTGAAAACATTCGCCAAAACGGCCTGGACAACACCGACTCGATACGCACTGAGCTCAAGGACGCCGAGAAGATGCTCACTAAACTGGAGTCGGAGATCCACAAGTTGACGAAAGAGATGGACCTACTCAAGGTTGAGCGCCGCCAGCTCGAGGAGGATCGCCGCGAAACCGCCAAATCGAAGGCCAAGGCGGAGCTGAAAGTGAAGACCTTGTCCGACGGCCAGTCCGCAGCCGTTCAGACGCAGCAGCAGCACGAGGCGGATCTCGCGGCGACCATTGAGGAGATTTCGACGAAAAAGGCGGAGCTTAACAACGTCATTCCGGAATACACAAGGCGAAAGCAGCAAGAGGTGGACAAGAAGCAGCAGTTGGACACGGCCGAAGCCGCGCGAAACCGCCTCTTCACCAAGCAGAGCCGTGGCTCCCAGTTTAAGAACAAGGCTGAGCGCGACAAGTACTTGAGAGCGGAAATCGAGGATCTGCACTCCAGACTCATGAGCCACAAGGCAAACAAAATGGATGCTGATGAGGATGTTGCCGGGACCGAGAATTCGATCAAGCAACTCGAGAGCGCTGTTGCGAGCCTGAGACAGCAGTTGCAAAACTCGGGCGGTGCTCGCAACGACCTGGTCGAGGAAGCGAGCAAGGCGAGAGAGACGTTGGACAAGCTCGACGATGAGAAGAAGCTTCTCTGCCGTGAAGAGGAAAAGCTCGATACCGTCTTGCAGGATGCCCGGCAGGAGAGAGATCGGGCAGAGCGCGAGCTGAGCTCCATGATGGATGGTGATACCGCTCGTGGTCTCGCGACCATCCGGCGGTTGAAGCACGAGCGGGACATTCCCGGTGCCTACGGGACGATGGCGGAACTCCTCGAGGTCAACGACACATACCGCCTTCCCGTCGAGCAGATTGCGGGCAACAGCATGTTCCACTACATTGTCGACAACGACCAGACAGCAACCTACCTGACCAACTACCTTCGTACTAACTATGGAGGTCGACTGACGTTCATGCCTCTCAACCGCCTTCACCCAAGACACATTACCATGCCGAGATCGCAGGACGGCATCGTGCCGCTTTTGAGCAAGATCGGCTACGACTCGATGTTTGAGAAGGCTTTCCAGCAAGTTTTCGGCAAAGTCGTCGTGTGCCCCAACCTGAGCATAGGAGGCCAGTACGCAAGGAGTCACGGCGTCGACGCCATTACGCTGGACGGTGACACCACGAACAAGAGAGGCGCCATGACTGGTGGATACATCGACCCCCGGCGCTCCCGACTGGAAGCCGTTCAGGCTGTCAACAAGTGGCGAAACGAGTATGAGAAGCTCCTGCAACAGTCTGATCGGATTAGGTCCCAGATCGAACAGAAGGAGCAAGAGATCACCCGGGCCATGGGCGAGGTTCAAAAGGCGGAGCAGAAGCTGCGGCAGCTGGAAGCCGGCTTTGAGCCTCTGAGGCACGAACTCGCCAATAAGAACGGCCAGCTCGAGCACGAGAGGAGGCGTTTGAGCGATGCCGTTAGACACCGCGAAGCGGTCGAGAGGGATATGAAGATCTTCACAGAGAGTCTTGCTGCGAATGAGTCCGAGCTCGCGTCCGACTTCAAGAAGTCTCTCAGCAACGCTGAAGAGAAGCAGCTCGTCGAGCTCGATGCGCAGGTGCAGCGACTTCAGAAGGAGTGGAACGATGCCAGCAAGAAGCGGAGAGAGGCAGAGAGCCGGAAACAGATCCTCGAAACAGACATCAACCAGAACCTCCAACTGCGCCTAGATCAGCTCAACAGCCAGGCTTTCGAGAACAATACCTCGTCTGGCGACACCGGCAGCCTTAAGGAGGCGCAGCGAGAGCTCAAGAAGCTGCAGCGTGAGGCCAATGCCATCGAAAACAAGATGCAGGAGATCGAGGCGAAGCTCGAAGAGCTCGGCGGCAAGCTCGACCGTCGCGAGGCCAAGAAGGCGGAACAGGAAGAGATCCGCAGCACCGTTGCCGCGAAGGAGGCCAAGCAACGCGGCGCCATCGAGAAGAGCATGTCCAAGAAGGCGGTTTACACCGCACAGGCAGCCGACGCAGCCAAGGCCATCAGAGATCTCGGTGTCCTCCCCGAAGAGGCGTTTGACAAGTACGAGCGGATGGACCCCAGGCAAATCGACTCGAGGTTGAAGAAAGTTCGCCAGGCCTTGAAGAAGTTCCAGCACGTCAACAAGAAGGCGTTTGAACAGTACAACAGCTTCACGTCGCAGCAGGACCAGCTCCTCAAGCGACGCAAGGAGCTGGATGCCTCGCAGGAGTCCATCGAGGAGCTTGTTGCCCACCTCGACCAGCGCAAGGACGAGGCCATTGAACGTACCTTCAAGCAGGTGTCGAAGGAGTTTGCCACCATCTTTGAGAAGCTCGTCCCGGCCGGTCACGGCCGTCTGGTCATCCAGCGCCGGACCGACCGCCGGATCGATCCCGAGTCGGACGAAGAGCAGAACCGCACCGTTGAGAACTACACTGGTGTAGGCATCAGCGTGTCTTTCAACTCGAAAACATTGGACGAGCAACAGAGGATCCAGCAACTCAGTGGTGGACAAAAGAGTAAGTGAAGCCCGGTCCGCCCTGCGTGATATTACTAGCCGCTGACTTTATTGTACCCAGGTTTGTGTGCTCTGTGTCTCATCTTTGCTCTCCAGCAGACAGAGAGCAGTCCTATGGTCATCTTCGACGAGGTCGACGCCAACCTCGACGCGCAGTACCGTACTGCCGTCGCCAGCCTTCTGGAGTCCATCTCTCAGGACGCCGGCACGCAGTTCATCTGCACCACCTTCCGACCCGAAATCGTCCACATCGCCGACAAGTGCTACGGTGTCACGTTCCACAACAAGACGAGTTCCATTGATTGTGTCCCGACCGAGGAGGCCCTGAGCTTCGTCGAGGGCGTTGCTGCAGGGAAATGAGGCAAAGTCAGCGTGGTGTGGGCGTGTTCAGTAATGACAGTTTGGTTGGGAGGGGACGAGGTAGACCTCGTCGTTGACGGGGGGGGGGGCGATCTCTTGGCACGGCGTTGCGGCGACTTGTGGCGGATGGTTGTTTGATATCACGATGTCTGACTTTGGGGGTGATAACGACCCCCTTCCTCGCTGCCCTGTATTCTCTGGTGGAAATGAAGACTGCTAGGCGTAGACTTTTACACAATTAGCTCCTTTGACGAATCATCAGTCCACGCATCCATCATCATCACACGCCACCGACTTGCCTCTTGGATGCCAAGTCCTGAAGAGCCTAGAGGGTACAGTGTCGGAGCAGAGGTGCGTCTTCCCTTTACCTTTGGCGTTCCACAGGAAATGAACTCTCGGAAGGAAGTGGACGAGACGAGAGTGAGCTTTGCCCTCTCCTCCTTCTCGCGGTCCAAACCCGTGCGTTCGCCTCTACAGGTCTTGGATTCGCGTCCCTCTCTGTAGATCTCATTAGGGAAACGCGTCACCCGCGGTGGCTGGTAGAGAACACACACACACACACACACACACACACATATTCTATGGGGACCGATCGGTTAACGCCAAGAGGTTACCGCTCTTTCCCGATGATCTACGGTCACCATCTTCGGGGGGGTGGCATAGTCCCAGTCAGCCAGCCCTGTCTGGCCGCCGACGAGAGCGGTGGCTTACACATACACACACACACACCCTTGATATCTATTCTTGTCCTTCGTTCTCTCAATCTGGCAAACCTTCTTCCGACATGCAGGATAAATGGATCGCCGACCAGGTACGCACATGCGCACACGCGCGAGAACCGTTTCTCTATTCCCCCTTCGGCGGTTGCAACCCGCCTCGCCTCAAGGACAAGGAAAACTCCGCCAGGTCAGCGTCCAACTATCAGAAGAGAAAACGCGCCCCCCCATCCACACCCCGCCCTCTCTTCCCCAGTTTCGCGGGGGTACGGATACTAAGGCGGGAGAAAATAGCATCGAAACGGGGGTCCCGGGTGGAGGGGGAAGGGGAGGGTCTGGTTGGGCATGGCAAACAATTAAGCATCACAGATGGCCGCACCATGAATTGACGGGGTTATCGAGCGGAAGGGGTCGCATCGAAGGGAGGGGGGACGTAGCGTTGGGCGGGATGAATACGTCTTCTCTGCATCCAAACTCTTGGCCCGACGATGAAGAGTTTAAAAAATAAAATTAAAGATGGATCGTGGAGGAAAAGGGCCGGATATGCGTACGAGGCAAAGGGGACAAGAAACCCGACAAGAACTTGTTGGGTCCGTCCCCCCCCCCCCCCCCCCGTCCCCTTGGCTGCCCGAATCTCCTACCCGACAAGGCGGGAAAAGGCTTGTGAGGTCTTGGGAGGTCTTGGGAGGTCTTGGGACTGGGAGGGCGGGAGAAACGCGTCTCGGCGCCGATTCAAGACGTGGAACAGAAGAAGAAAAAGCTTCGACGTCGCTGCTCCCCTCCCCCCAAACTGGGTAACCTTGGGGGCCTCTTGGCAGGTTTTGTTGACGACGCCGGACGTTTTGAATTCCCTCCAAAGCCATATGCTTTTTCTTTTATGGGACAAGCCGGAGGGAGGAGAAGAGACGAAAAAATTGGTTCATGTCCTACGGGTTTCGACGGACGGCCTTCTAGAGGGAGAAGGTGAGAGAAGTGAGGGAGGTGAGGGCTTGAGAGTGTGAGATGAAAGATGCATGATATTGTTGAACCGGGTTGCCATTGAATACGTGCGCCGTTTCCCTTTTTTTTTTGGTTCAGTCTTCTCTCCATCTCTCTCGCTCTCTCGCTCTCTCTCGCGCTCTCTCTCTCTCTCTTTTCTTCTCTCGTGGTCACCAAACAGGCAAACCGGGTTGAGATGGTTGCAGAAGAAGACGCCAAGAGAAATCGCGCCATCAGGGACGAGGGGAGAGGGGGTTCCGTAGAGCTGCAAGTGAAGTGATCGGCAAAGACAATTTGGGTTGAGACCGAAATAACACGGTGGGTTGGAGCCCATCATCATCATCATCATCATCACCGTCGTCGCCGTCGCCTGCGTCGTCTTGACTCTGCTTGGCACGAGCCCCCCATGTTTGCAAATCGGCGAGAGTTGATACGCGTGCCTCATATCGTCCACGTACAGGACGTACGTACGTACGGGCGAAGGGCACTTGGACGATGGTTATTACTTGGCGACGCCGCAAGACTGAATCAGTTCATGACTCTGCCAAGACCGGTCCTCTGGGAACAATGACACATCCGCAATTCACCCCGAACGCACCAACCTCCTCCCCCATCAATCATCAATGGAGGAGGGGGAGGGGGGGGATAGGAAGCGTGCCCCGTGGGGGGGTGGGAGCGGACGACGTCCGGTTTGCCCTGTTTTTTGGAGACTGGAGACTGGAGACTGGAGAGGGTTTCTTGACAAATATTGGAGATCAAATGACAAGGCGACAAGACGAGAGCGGAGGAGGCATGATGGCTGGTCGTTTGGGGGCCGCGTCGAGGAAGCACAGGCTGATCACTGCCGGCCTTGGCCTTGGTCGGGCGGGCCGACCAAGGTTTTCAGCAGTGGGCACTATTCTCATACAGCCAGAGCTTTGCGGGATTGACTTCACTTTAGTTTACTTTCGTCGGGGCCGGAGTTGGGAGGGGTGGAGAAGGAGAGCAAACAATGGTTGGAGAAGAAAGAAAAGAAAAATAGGGAACGGGGGCTCGCGCTTCGCGAAAGCCTCACGAGCCTCGGAGATCGGAGGGGGGGCAGCGGGCGGCGGCGGCGGCGGGGTCATACGTGGAGGAAGACAGCTGATAGAGTGAGTGAGATGGGCAAATCACAATCTCTCGAATTTAATGAGGCGGTCAGAATCCGGATATTGCGCAGCGGGTATTGTCGCGCTCGCTGGCGGGTATCGAGGTAACACAATGCAGCGGCAGTAGCAGCAGCAGAGCGGCAACACGGCCGACCCTCGCGCCGGTGCGGTCCCGTGGCTTTCCTTGAGAGATAATATCACCGATCCCGTCGACGCTATTGGGAAGCAAGGGGGGGGCTAGCCCCCTGCTCCCCACGGCTGGAAGAGAGAGAGACACACACACGAACAGGAACAGGATATCGAAGATATCCACGATACAGTCCCCACGGCGATAGGTTACCCACCGCCGAGCGGACCAGAAAAGGCTCACTAAAACGATGGCGGGCCCCATACCTACAAGGTAATTTCAAAAGCACTAGGGCCCCCATCCACAGTAGCTAGTCCACATGGACCCTGGGAATTATAGCTTCAATGGGGAACGCTGTTTGGACCGGTTTTTCCTTGGAGGGGCAGAAGGGTGGAGGGGTGGTAGTGCCAGATAGTGTGGCGTACTGTGCTGTTCCTATCCGCACGTCACTGGATCCGGCGGCAAGCGAAGGTCGACGCGTGGGGCGCCCGCCTCACACGGCGTGCAGTTTGTGCAAGACATATCTCTCCCCAGTGGCGTAGCGCTAAAGTGTGGCATCGGTAGAGTGAAGAAAGCGGCCGTTGTAGGCGAGGTTCGCCACCTGGGTTTCAGCCAGAGTGGGAGACGGCGGTTTTGAATGAGGTTTTGATGGCATAGGGATAATGCAACGCGACGGAACTCTCACCGTTGCATCTGCCCTGCCCGCGAAAACTCGTTCGAAATGGGAAGCGTAGGTAAACCGCGCTTGTGGAAGGACTAGACCGACTGACATCCCGTTTGCTTCACTGCTGCAGAAGTCTCGGGGGACGAAAAGAGAGCCAGAGACATCGTCATGCAATGCGCAGAGCGTCGAACCAGACCGCCCATTGCCAGTCATCATCACCTTAGACTTACTCAACGTGAGCCAAATAGTTCCATGGTCGTATCGTCTAATACCCACAGAGCTAGACAGCAGAGCTGCATAGGGCCCACCCTCCCCCCATCCTCAGCTCCGTCCTGTTTGGACGATAGTGCCCCCACAGCGTGGAGGGTTGCATTTCGCGCCGTACACACACGTTGACGTAGAAACTGTGCGGCGGACGCTAGGAGACTTGTTGAACCCTTGACTGGTCGTTGACATGCAGGAACCTGGGGTCGATTCGCAGTCGATTGCGACCGTACCTGCGTGGAAGAAACGGGACGGCGGGTGGCATTGGGAGGGGGAACGTTGTTGTCGTTTTTTTTCCTGCGAGTTTTTCTCCCTCAATGGCGTGCGGAAGAAGCAGTTCGTAACTACCCTGGGTGTCTATCCGTACCCGACCCCTTCAACCCTTCAAACGACGTGACAAGACAGACGTTGAATGATGGGTAGGACTGGCAGGCGCGACATTTTTGACACGGCACTAAGGCACGCCCACAACGTTTCCCATCTCACGTCTCTGCTAGCCACCTACTTAGGCAGAGGCACAGACGGTCTTGGGTACTCTTGACAGGACCACACACACACACCCCGGATCTTCGCCCCCAAATGAGAACCAAGGGGGGCTGGGGGAGAAACGGCGTATGTCTCTTGTCAAGTTGTCATGGGGGACGAGGAGCAGGCAAGGCGCCATCGATCAGGATACAAGCCTTTAGTGGCAGATCTGCAAACGTCGGCGGTACTAGGGCGGGCATCAAGTCGGCGGGCATACCCGCAATGGCGGGTGCGGTGAGGGAACGAGCGACCGCTGGGTGCGTTGCGTTGCGCGGCACGGCATTGGCGTCTTGTGGCGTAGTGCTTGTATGGATGTGTGTGTGTGAGTGTGTGAAAACGTGCGTGTCGTCCGTCGGGAGGATGAGCAGAGAGTGATTTGGCAAGCGATTTGACATCTGACATCTGGGGAGCTTGAGTTTCGGCTGCGGCTTCGGTCTGTGATGGTGTCGTCGGCGTGTGTGCGTGTGTGTGTGGTCGATGCAAGGGCGGCGCTGGGACGGGACGGGCGACTGGTGAAGATGGTCTCCAAGGCGTAGCCGCAGCTTGCGCACTTGTCGATGGGGGTTTGCCAAAGGGAAGGGAGGAAGCAGGGTCGGTTGTTTGGTGTCTGGAAAGATAGTGAACAACGACTGAGCGGTTCTTGGCGCTGCAGCCGTCAAACCCAAGGTCCGTCGTCCATGTGTCACGATGGGCTGGGTTATCCGTTCGACGCGCGCGTGCGGTGTGGCTTCGGTAGTCGTCGACGATGTTCGCGATGTCGAAGTCGACGATGGTGGCTGCCCGCCGGGAAGTATTGGAGGACTCGGCCGCTATCGACGACCCTCGACTCCGACTCTCTCTCTGTCTCTCTCTTTCAACCAACACAAAGCTTTCTTCCATTGCTGTACAAGTGGGGAAGGATCAAAGGACTAAAGGAACGAAGGCACAAGGGGGTCCCGCCACCCGCCCCACTCATGCAGCATTTCCGCCTCGTTTTGCACAATTAGCTTGTCTCTCGCTGTGTGGTTCTCTTATCTTGCATTTCACAGCCGCCTCAATTCGAGAGCATCCGCACGCGAGCAGGAAAAGTGCAAGCCCTCGTACAATTAGTTGCATACCCTTTTCTTGTTTTTTTCTTCTTCTTCTTCTCCTCCAGTCTTCTCCAACAGATGCACTCGAATGGGGTTTCTCTCCCTCGTTCCCCCAATCGGCTCGACTCAACGACTCGAGTTATGACGACAGAAGCATGAAGCGACCACACCACACACCGTCCGAGCTCACTTACGAAAGCTCCGGAGGCTTAAGCGCCCCAGCCTCGATGCACGCAGCACCTGGAGGTCTCTCTCCCTCCCTTTCTCCTCCTCTCGCGTCATTGCTATCAAGAGGGAACAGTTGCGTAATAATCGCAAATGATGTGAGATCTGACATTCCATCTCCTTCCCCTCTTGGTCGTCATCTCGGTCGACCGGCGTGCTCTCCGAATTTCCCCCAGCTTTTCTCCCAGCCCAGTACCATTAGAGTGTCTTGGCCGGCGAGGCTTGGTTGTGATGGCGCCTCGTTGGTTGGTGCGCGATGCGGTTCCCGGTTCCGCTTTTTCCTTCCAACTTCCACGCAAACCGTCTAGTGGATGGGGCCCGTTGCGAGTATCCGTATATATGCATTCGTACCAGGCAAGGTAGGGAGGGATAGGTAGTGGAAGGACGAAGGGGCGGCGTACCGAGTTTACGCGCTCCTCTCTGCTGCATCCGATCCGCGCGCCCACAAAGCTCGGTAATGACGCGAGCTGCACCGCTCCTGCAAGTGCAGGCAGCAAGGCCGGGCAATGGAGCGGGTTTGGCCAAACAAACACACGCTTTCCGACCGACCCTCGGTTTCTTTAGTTCGGGCGGGGCGGGAGAGGGAATGAACGGATTATGGAGGAGGGCAGAGGGATCCATCAATGCCATTTCGGTCCCTTCTCTCTTTGGCCAGAAAAAAAGGCCAAGAAATGGGGCCCGTCGGTCACCCGATCCAGCGAGAGCGACGGAGAGAGAGAGAGCGAGACTGGCTGATGGGAAAAGCGACCCGTGAGCAAGGTCCGGGTTTGGCAATCTTGGGCCGGTCGACGAGATTACTTTGTCAGGCGAGATCAATACCTAGTTTACGGATACCTCTGTACACTTCTTTCCCAAAGAGAAAGATGACGAGAAAGGCCGGACGGGGGGGGATGGACGGGGAATGGGGCACGCAAAAGCTTCGAGCTCGGGGAAATACACGCCCGGTCAAGCCTCGGTTGAGCAATTCAGCGCGATTCGATTGGGATTAGGATTGGCATTGGCATTGGCGTTGGCGTTGGCATTGGCATTGGAGGACCAGACATCCAGAGGGGCCGATGGCATTGGGTTGTTCCCATTTGGTCTGGTCTTGGCACTTTGTCTTGGTCTGGCCTGCCGCCTGGCTGATTGTGGGGGACAAGACAATTTTACCACAAAATTTGTCCTTATCTGTTTTTTCTCTTCAGAATGCATCCGTACAGAGTACGGTATCCGTATTGCGGCAGAAAAGATCACGGATCGCGCGCCAAGCGGTTGTTTCCGAGCGTCATCCTGGTCGTGCGACGCGAAGGGTCGGTCTTGTCCAAAGCTTCGAGCATCCCTGTACCCACACCTCCGTTACGAATGAAGAGAGAGAGAGAGATAGGGAGAGAGAGAGAGAGAGAAAGAGAATGTGTGTATGTGTGTGTGTGTGTGTGTGTGTGCAGGTGCATATGCTCAGTACATGTCAGCACGGACACAGGACGCAGGACGCAGCGCCACACAAAACGGGTTTCTTTTCCTGCTTCTTCTTTCTAGTCTCTCAATGTTGCTTTGGATGTTTGATCTTCCATCGTCTTTGCTAACTGTTTCATCCACTGACCACGACCCCTTCCCGTCGTGACGTAACAGAGGCCAGCAAAATGGAGACACGACGACCAAGAACACGAAAGACGGACTGACTGACTGACAGACACCATACTGGAATTGCCGACACAATGCATGGGGGATCCTCCATACCAATTCAGGTTCCCAACGACTGCCCACATACGACCCCTGGCCTGGTTTCCACCAGCACAATCCGTCCAACCCCCTTTGGCCAATGGCATCACGCACATTCGTCGACATGCATGGTGTGCTGTGTTGCTCCGCAAAATTGCCGTGTTTGTCGTGTGTCGAAGAGAACCCACCCACACGGCTTCTGCACCGAGCCTGCGGGACTTTTCTTCCCTCCACCGAGTGCATGCATGCATGACCTTTTCCGCCCTTTATTCCCGCCCTTCTTTTAGACTGTTCTTGCCCATTTCAGGCTTCGCCTCGAGACGGAACTTGGTCCAACGGGGAGAGACAGATGTCAGAGAGAGACCGGAAGACTGGGAGACTTGACTGGGGGACTGG
This sequence comes from Colletotrichum higginsianum IMI 349063, assembly GCF_001672515.1. NCBI lineage: Eukaryota > Fungi > Ascomycota > Sordariomycetes > Glomerellales > Glomerellaceae > Colletotrichum > Colletotrichum higginsianum. The sequence continues at coordinate 4,073,212 of NC_030955.1, forward strand.
GGGACTGGAAGACTGAGAGGGAAACTTCCGGGGCCCAGTCCCGACATTTCTTGGCACAACTGACTTGGGGAGAGTCTTGGCTGAAGCTGGCTCTCTGGCCTGAGTGTCTGTTCTCGTCGTCGTCTCGCCCATGTCTCTCTGGTCTCTGCCACTCTGGGATCTTCCGTGCGGGCGTGGCTATGGCTACCTGCTGTTGGTGTTTCTGCTGCCGCCTCCGCCGCCGCAGTTTCCCATGAACGACGACGGTGGCGGCCGCGCATGGCCACTTTTCTCGATACTTTTTGGTGTCATTCAGCCATGACGACTTCTGCACAACTCTCCCACTCACCCACCATGCAGGTCCAGCACATCAATGGAAACTCTTCACAGCCGCAATCGACAGGCAAAAAGGTCGGACGAGAAATTGACTTCCCGGGACCACCATCTAATACGTCAAGTGAAGAGCAGAGAAACGAAGAGAGGGGCAAGACAAGACCAAATGCCACATACACACACACACACACACACACACACACACACACACACTGAGTACACCTCACGCACATCTAGAAAAGAGACTCGGCCATAACCCGCGTGTCTCTGGATTCTGCTCGCAGCACGTCAAACCCCCCCACGGCAACTGAAGCTCCAGAACCCCTGCCCGATCGAGAGGATTGATGGGGATCGGGTGGGTTCCCTGGGGCTCTGCAGGGGACTTGTCATTGAGCAAGGACCCTCCTCGTCAGCTGCGCTGCCCCAGGAACTCCTCTCTTCTTTCACTCTAGCGCCGTAGCTGCCAGTAGTGTGGTCTGCGCTTACGGTGCTCATCCTGTTCGTGGCAGGCATCTCCATGGGTCCCGCGCGCCGTGGAAGAAGAGAGAGGGAGAGAGACGGAAGGAAAAAACAGGGCCCTGCAACACATTGCGCGAACGGGTTTCCCACTGTCCTGAGTCGGAAGCTCGCCTCTCCATCCATCCCAGCCAGGTCGTCGGACCAGCTCCTCCCAGCGGCCGAGGAGCGGAGCGTCCGACTTTGTACACTACCTATTACGACAGAGATTTGACGGATCGACTAACGGGTCTCGCTCGCACGAATCTCGCTTTTGTCGCCGTGACGCCGTCAGTGGCCACGTTGGTCGTGTTGGAACCTGAGTAGAAGTGGATCCCTTTGTTATCTCTCTCTCTCTCTCGCTCTCTCTCACTCGCTCGCTCTTCATCTCCCTCGTTCCGCTTGGTCGGTCGGCGGTCGGAGTCGCGTGGGCGGTGGAAAGGGAACTCGTGGATCGGGGGTTCGTCGACAGGTTGACCGGTGTACGGACCGGCCGAGTGGCCACAACGAACAGCATTCATCCATCCAATCCGTCACCCATCATCATCTCGCCTCCGACTTCCATCCTCAGCCCGTCCTTAGTGTTGTCGGTCCTTGTGCTGCTGCTTAATGCCGGGTTATGCGTGAATTGCGCGAATTGCGTGGTTAATCCCCCGTATCCGTTGGAGCGGTAAGCGCTTCCCTTTCCCTCTCGGATTTGCACACACGCACACGCATATGCCCCCGAAAGCGAGCAATCCAGAACGAGCCAAGTGGCGTCTTGGTCCTGTGGGATCAATGTCAAACGTCAGAGTCGGAGTCGGTCCAGGCCAAAGGTCACGCCGGTCGGCTGGTCGAGGGGCTTGTTGGTGAAGGCAAATGAAGCATACACAATGCCAATATCCCGCATCGTATGCGCTGCCCGCATGCACAAATCTGCCTCGCTGTTTTTCTCTCTCACTTGGTCTTGGCCCGCAACGTCCAACGAGAACGTGCGCTGATTCATTTCCCACCCCCATCCAATATTGCGGTGATTTCTTCCCCATTTCCCCATATGCCCCAACTTCGAATCGGTGTAGTGTGTACTGTACGTAATGTGACATGCACACCATTCACCATTCACGGCCTCGCAATTGACCCCAAGCTGCTATTCCAGGAAACCCATCCGTTCGACGGCACAGTCACACTTGATCTGAGTTGAGTTTTGTCTTGGCTGGGGAACAAGTCTTGGCAGGTTTCTCCCCATTGAATGTTTTGTCAAGTTTGGGTTTGATGAAAAAGCACTGCCGTGCCCAACAAAAGATGAGCTTAAAAAAGAATGAAGAGAGGGGCAGGGGGTCAGGCATGGAGAGAGTGTGAGGGGGGAAAAAACCATAACAATAATAATAATAACAAACATAACGAGCAACACGCTACAGGATACATAGGATGGTTCACGTATAGCCTCAATCCAAGGCCCGTCGCGAGGCAGATCGCAGAAGAGTGTTTCCAAGGGCACACTTGGCGATTCGTCGGCCGGGGGGTAGGGGGGCCAGGAGGGGCTGTTCTGACCATTGTGTGTAACCATGGAGGACCATACCACACACATAACCAAACACCCTTCGCCGCGGTCTATTCCGGGGTTTTCTTGGCGCGACCTCTCGATTCTCTCCTCGTCCTTGACCACAGACTGCATCACTGCCGTCCTCCTATGTACGGGCAAGACGCGGACATGACCGCCGTTCAAAGGGCTTGGCAGAGACTTTATTCCGGTGTCTATCCAAGTGCCCGTCCGCACTGTACAGCGGAAGCAGCGCAGGGTTGGGGGGGGGGGTGAGGTTGGTCCTCGTCTCGTTCGAAGGTTGCAGTGAGGGACTTTGAGAACAGAGCCACGGGAACGAGGGCGAGACACACATGCGCGCGCACACACACACACACATACAGCAGAGAAGAGAGGCATTGGATGCAGGTGCAAGTGCCATTGTCAGTGCAGAAAGTGCAGATATGCAAGTGTGCAAATGGGACCGAGGGCTCGTGAGCGGGTGCCAAGGTGGACGAGAAGGGTCTTCGGTAGAGGAGAGCGAAAAAACTGTCCAGGTACAGAAGAGGTACCGGGGAACCTCCTGCCTCTTTGGCTCTGGGTGCTTATCGTGTGCGGACTAGTGCGACCAGACGGGTACTGCGTACCTGGACCGATCCAGGCAGGACCTGGGCCAGCCTGGGTCGTCGTCGAAGAAAGAAGATTACAGCGAGGAATCGGCGTAGGCGGCGGCGGGCAGAGGGTCACGTGATGTGGGTTTCGGAGCAGAGCTGAAACCTGTTGCGGCCCCTTTGGCCGGACAAGGAGGGATTCGGAAGGCAGGAGCACACTGCCAGAGTACCTGCCTACCTACCTATCCACCTGCCTAGGTACAGCAGGGAGAGAGGATACGTACCCTATGAGCACACAGTGCTGTACCCTTCGGTGGAGGAAGGAAGTGGAAGTGAGAGTGGGAGTGGGAATGGGAATGGAGTTGGAGATGGAGGGGCAAGAGTCCCAAGTCCCAGATGGTCAAACGTCTCTTGTTCTCTGTCGCTTTCAACCCACGGAACATGTCCTTGACCAGGGGGTGTGTCCGGGTCCGCGCTCAACCAGGACTAGACGAATGGGACACTGTTCAACCGACTCTCCCTTCTGGAGCTGTCTGCGGCGCTGGTGCGGGGGGTTGCCCGAGAACAGGCTCGACGAAATCTCGGGATTATGTCTGCGTCTAGGTATGCGCGTTAGGTGTGTGTGGTCTAGTCTGGTCTGGTCTGGAGCAGACTGGGAGAAAGAGAGAGATAGAGAGAGCGCGAGCTCAGGCCATGGCGGCTCCTCTTTTCCTTTTTTTTTTTCCCTCGTCCTTTTTTTCTTTAAACCCGGGTAAGGTGTCCAGGTACAGTACACACTACCCATAGTGCTACTGAGGCATTTATTTTTGTAGCTGAGAGACTTGACATTTACCCCCATATCCACGCTTTGCCCCCATACAAGACCAAGTCACTCGAGAGTTTCCTCGTCGAAACGCACGACTCACGCCGGCTTCCCCTTGTTGTCAGATATCCATCCTCGCATCCTGGCAGATGAGACAGCAAAGTTGTCGCTGTCTTGATAGGTCGGCCCGTCTAATGGGGACCTGGGGAGACCAAATTTACGCTAGAAACCGGCCAATATTCTTCCACAGATATGATGGAAGTCCAGCAGAGCGGCGACTGAAGCCGCCGACCAGGTCCCCACGTCCATCGTGCCTCTGGTGCCCACGCCCACGCCGTTTCCTCTTGCCCGCCACTTCCCAGTAAAGGGCCAGCCAAGCTCCCCCGTCCTGTCTTGTCAGGTCGGTCGGTCAGTATCGAGGCTGTAGCCTGTAGCCCACGACGACGGCGACGGCGACGGTAGCACAGTCGGGGTACGTACACAGTACTGACGGATGTGCAGCGCCGCCCAGCGGCGACAATGTCCCGTCGTCTCTCCCTCCGCCTCCAAAATAGCATCGACGTTCGATGCTCGCCCGGTCACAGTGTGCGGTTTTTTCCCTCACCCGCATCTGTTTTGATGCTTGTAACTTCTTGGCGTTGATCCGAGCAAGACGGGGTACGCAGCTACACGCTGGTCCCTTGTTCACACACACACACAGCTCTCACACACACACGCCTTCTCATACACACTCCTCATACACTCACGCACACACACACACACACCCATTGCCTTCTCTCTCGTCTCTTTTTTTGCCTCCATTGCCGCGCTGTACTTCGTACCTATTGCACAATGCCGGGCCCGGCACCGCCTGCCTACCCTTTCCTGGCTGGCCATGCCTTGCCTCGCCTTGCCTTGGTCCCATCTTCTCGTTCCCATCCGCGGAAGTTCCTCGACCAGTCCGGCTTCGCCGTTTGACAGATGTAATATAATATGCCCCATTCTCCCACCGTGATTCATGTCTTTTCTGGCCTAGCCTTCTTTCTTCACCCTGCTCTGCCCCTCCGTCCTCTCACCTCCCCATATCTCTCCCCTCTCTCTACCTCTCTGCATTCCTCTATATATACCTCCGTCCTGCCTGCGCTCTTCAACTGATACAGCTGGACTGTAATCCTTTTCCGACAGTTTATGGCACCATACAAAATGGCGGGCTTAATAGGAAAAGGAGGCAACAAGCACTACCCTCAACCCATCAACGCCGAGGATGAGGAGCAGGACCTTGAGACCGGCAACTTCATCCAGGAGCGCGCCAGGAACAACCGGGTCGAAGGTGGTGCTGGCGAGGGCGGTACCAACGAGGAGTACAGATCGTAAGTTGCCTTTTTTTTTTGTCTAACACCCCATTGGCTCTGGAGCACAACATCTCCCCTTCCATCTCCAATATCTTCGCACCAATAAAACGACGCTGAGGCTAACGACTTGGCTTTCTTAACAATAGTCTGCTCCGTTACATCGACACGTACCGGGACCCCAATGCCGAAGTAGAAGAGACGGATGCCCCTACGGCCAAGAAGGTCCCGAAATGGATGTTCTGGAAGAAGGCTGCCGCCGAGGGCGCTGGCTCCAGCGGCTTCGTTACCCCCGCCGACTGGCTCAAGACCGACATGAAGCAGGGTCTCGACCCTGCCGAAGTCGAGCGCCGCAGAAAGTACACCGGCTGGAACGAGCTCACCACCGAGAAGGAGAACATGTTCCTCAAGTTCGTCGGTTTCTTCCGTGGTCCCATTCTCTACGGTAAGCCCAACCCACACCTCCATGGCCGCCATGTCGAAGCATTACGACCATGAAACACCGTCCGCAAAACGCTAATTGTCTATGCAGTCATGGAGTGTGCTGCTATCCTCGCCTTCGCCCTGCAGGATTGGCTCGATGCCGGTCTGATTGTCGCTATTCTCCTGCTTAATGCCGCTGTCGGTTGGTACCAGGAGAAGCAGGCCGCCGACGTCGTCGCCTCTCTCAAGGGTGATATTGCCATGAAGGCCCGTGTCATTCGTCAGGGAAGAGAGGAGGAAGTCCGCGCCCGTGAACTCGTTCCCGGTGATATCGTGAGTCCCCCTGGGTTCCCCATGCGCGCGCAAGGTCCATTGTGACTAACACCATCCCCAGATCATCATTGAGGAAGGCCACGTCGTCCCCGCTGATTGCCAACTGATTTGCGACTACGAGAACCCCGCCGGCTACGCCGCCTACAAGGCTGAGCTCGAGGCCCAGGATGTCCTGTCCCCTCGCCGCGAGAAGTTCGAGGAGGGTGATGAGGAGAACGCCAACTCTCAGCTCGGACACGCCATCGTCGCCGTCGACCAGTCTGCCATGACTGGTGAGTCCCTCGCTGTCGACAAGTTCATGACCGACACCTGCTACTACACCACCGGTTGCAAGCGTGGCAAGGCTTTCTGCATTGTCACCCACGGTGCCCAGGCCTCCTTCGTCGGAAAGACCGCTTCCCTTGTCCAGGGCGCCCAGGACCAGGGTCACTTCAAGGCCATCATGAACTCCATCGGTACTACGCTCCTCGCTCTCGTCATCATCTTCATCCTCGCCGCTTGGATTGGTGGTTTCTACCGCTCCATCGAGGTCTCCGAGGAGGGCACTTCAGTCAACCTGCTCCACTACGCCCTGATTCTCCTCATCATCGGTGTCCCCATCGGTCTGCCCTGTGTTACCACCACCACCCTCGCCGTCGGTGCAGCCTACCTCGCCGAGGAGAAGGCCATCGTTCAGAAGCTCACTGCCATCGAGTCCCTGGCTGGTGTCGACATCCTCTGCTCCGACAAGACCGGTACCCTCACCGCCAACCAGTTGTCCGTCCGCGAGCCCTTCGTCATGGAGGGTGTCGACATCAACTGGATGATGGCCGTCGCCGCTCTCGCCTCTTCGCACAACATCAAGGCTCTCGACCCCATTGACAAGATCACCGTCCTGACCCTCAAGCGTTACCCCAAGGCCAAGGAGCTTCTGTCCGACGGCTGGAAGACCGAGAAGTTCACCCCCTTCGACCCCGTCTCCAAGCGCATCACCACCATCGCCACCCACCGCGGCGTCCGCTACACCTGCGCCAAGGGTGCCCCCAAGGCCGTCCTCGCCCTCACCGACTGCACCGAGGAACAGTCCGCTCTCTTTAAGGAGAAGGCCGCCGAGTTCGCCCGCCGTGGTTTCCGTTCGCTCGCCGTTGCCGTCAAGGAGGAGGATGGCCCCTGGGAGATGCTCGGCATGCTGTCCCTCTTCGACCCCCCTCGCAGCGATACCGGCCAGACCATTCTCGAGGCCCAGGCCCTCGGTCTCCAGGTTAAGATGCTTACTGGTGACGCCCACGCCATCGCCGTCGAGACCTGCCGCATGCTCCAGCTCGGTACCAAGGTTTACAACTCGGACAAGCTTCTCCACAGCGACATGGCCGGCACTTCCATCCACGATCTTTGCGAGCGCGCCGACGGTTTCGCCGAGGTGTTCCCCGAGCACAAGTACCAGGTCGTCGAGATGCTGCAGCAGCGTGGTCACTTGACTGCCATGACTGGTGACGGTGTCAACGACGCTCCCTCCCTGAAGAAGTCCGACTGCGGTATCGCCGTCGAGGGTGCCACCGAGGCCGCCCAGGCCGCTGCCGATATCGTCTTCCTCGCCCCCGGTCTCAGCACCATCGTCTCTGCCATCAAGCTGTCTCGCCAGATTTTCCAGCGCATGAAGGCCTACATCCAGTACCGTATCGCCCTTTGCTTGCACTTGGAGATCTACCTCGTCACCTCTATGATCATCATCAACGAGACTGTCCGCGCCGACCTCATCGTCTTCCTCGCCCTGTTCGCTGATTTGGCCACCATCGCCGTTGCCGTAAGTGAACCCTACTATTTACACACCCCAATGTGCACAAACTAACAAGATGAACAGTACGACAACGCTCACTTCGAGAAGCGCCCCGTCGAGTGGCAGCTCCCTAAGATTTGGATCATCTCCATCGTCCTCGGTGGTCTTCTCGCCGCCGGCACCTGGATCCTCCGCGGTACCATGTACATCGTCGACGGTGGTGTCATCCACGAATACGGCTCCATCCAGGAGATCCTCTTCCTCGAGATCTCCCTGACCCAGAACTGGCTCATCTTCGTCACCCGTGGCTTCGAGACCTTCCCCTCCTTCCAGCTCATCGGTGCCATCGCCGCCGTCGACGTCCTGTCCATCCTCTTCTGTGTCTTCGGCTGGTTCTCCGGCGGCAAGGGCGAGCCCGCCTCCCCCCCGTCCATCAACCGTTTCCTGTCCGAGAACGGCCGCACCGACTTCGTCACTGTCTGCGTCGTCTTCGTGTACTCGGTTGCCGTTACCATCGTCATGGCCTTGGTCTACTACGTCATGTCCAACCTCGACTCGCTCAACAACATGGGCCGCAAGAAGCGCAGCGTCACCGACACCCTCATCGAGAACGTCCTCACGCAGCTCAGCAAGGTCGCTCTCGAGCACGAGAAGGACGACAAGGGCGAGCGCTTCTACATTGCCAACCGCGCCGTTGTCGAGGAGGGCTAAAGAGTCAAGATGCTGTCCAATATTTTTTGGAGCGCGCGCGCGCAGCAGCAGCAGCACAGAAAAGTCATCTCACAAAGCGTGTTTTGAGGCATTGGGTCGCACAAAAACATCCTTTTTTTCCAATTTTTTCAATCATATCCATATAGAGAATAAGATGCCGCGGAGAGAGGGAGAGAAAGAAGACAAACCACAAACGGAAAGGCGAAGGACAACAACGCTCTAGATGGCGCGCTTGGTAATATCTTGCGACATCATACGACTGTCACTAATGACCCATTTTCATGAGCAGTTTTCTATAATGTAACAAAAAGATCATGTTCATTGTTGCGGCGTTGATCGGCGGGTTAAAGGTCGGTCGGATAATTCAATTGAATCAAATTATAACTTCAAATCACTTTTCACGTCCAAATCGTTTTCCGCCGTGTCCATTGCCCATCACAATGTCAATAAAAATCAAATTTCCTGTCAGATGTCTTTTCGGCTTGTGGCTTTGCCTCGGATTCATCCCATTCTTCGGCCCGATTGACAACAACAACAACAAAGGTTTTTTTCTTCTGCCTGGTTTTTTTTTTACCCCTAGTGCCAACCTCGATTGGGGGCCGAAGGTCTGTCAGCCTATCAGTGGCTCCGCCCCGAGAACGAGAGGGAAAAAGAAAGGGTTTATTTCCTGGTCCGTAAAAAAGCTCCCGCCTGATTGGGCCCAAGTCGCATTCCGCAACCGCGGGTGTTTCTGCAGCAAAACACTCGGGCCGCTTCATGCGTAGACGGATGGCCAGACAGACAGCCAAGAGATTGCACAGTCCGTTTTTTTTTTTTTCTCTCCGTCTCCGGTCCCCCTCCCTCTCTCCCTTACTTTCGTTGGCTCCCCCAACGAAAACATGGTCAAGCGTGGAGAAGGCCGGATTTCGGAGAGGTGGTACCGGGGTGGATGGGGATTTGGAACTTGGAGGGAGGACAACAACACAGTACGGAGGTAAATAGTAGGTAGGTGGTCAGTGCTCCCACCTCAGACGGCCAACATCCGTCGAACCGGAGTCGGAGAAGGAGGACGCGAGTCGGATCGAGTCGCGAGAGACACGGGGGGTTGGTCGTTGCGAGATTCGAGAAGGGACATGACGGGGCATTGTCGTAGATGTTAGACCGGGGCCTCTTCGCGGTCGTGACTCTCACCGTCTCTTGTCTCAGCCCTCTCCTGAAGAGTGTTTCGATGACGGGCCCGGGACTATCTGGGGCTTCTGCGCGTCCCTCTCTCTGCCCCCGACCAAGGTAGGTAGGCGATGGCTTTGATGTATGCGTGTGTGTTCCGGCTCTGCCGGCCGAGGGATCTCGGAGGGGGTTGTCGATGCGTGTGTTGTGTTGCCGCCTACGATACGAGACGGAATGCACGACATACGTCAACCCAGATGGCCTCTGCTCTCTCTCTCCGGCGGGAGCGCCCCCCCACCCCCAATCCCATGACGCTGTTATGGACGTGGCCCGCACAGTATGGCTTGCCGGGCCTGTTTCGAGTCATCAAGGGCCTACTTATCCCGTCCCGGATCCAAAGACGTGGGAAGACTCCCAGGGCGAGGTCGGAAGGCGATTCAAGAGGCGAGACTTGTTTTTTTGGGCGGCAATTTCTCGTTTGATCTGACGGGAAGCTGACGAGCCTTTCGTATGTCTCCTCTCTGCGTCCTGTCATGGTAGTACAGTCGTTCTGTGGCCTGTCCGGGAACCCCTTGCTCTCTCCTCCCCGCCCCTGAGGTCGACTCGAGTTACGTTTGAAAAGGCCATCATACCTCTTGAGGAGCCTATCCAGCACATCACACACCATGACTGCGCGCCGTGCTACCTTTTTCGCCTCGATGCGCCCTGCAGCTAGCTGCACGGGGGTGCCTTTTCGATTTCCAGGCGGCTAGCAAACGGGGCCGCTGCGCCGTCTGTTCGCCTGCGACGTGTCTCCCATCCCCCTGACCGGAGAGCCGCGGCTTTCCTTTCCCTCGTGGAAGACGACAGATGTGTGTGAGAGCTTCTGCCACCCATCCCTTCGACTCAGTCTCCTTTGCAGTCCCGAGACTCTGTCTGTGTGAAGGGGGCGCTTCCGGATGTTTACACTTGCGGCGACGTTGATACGAGCCTCAACGCCAGTGACGACGAAGCCAGCCTGTCGATCTCTGTACGGCCACGGGACCGTCTCAACCATGTCGCTCTTGTCCCAAATCGCGACATCGGCGTCGATGGGCACGTGAAGAAAGTGACATTGTCGGTGGCAGGACCCTCTCAAAGAATCGCGCTTCTCACATCGTGCAAGAATGCAGGGAGCGAGTGCCGATTCCATTTCGACTGAACCCGGTTACGTGGCTCCTGTGGTAGACGCAGCGATGTAACAAGCAATCGTAGACAAACGCGTCCTACTGCATCTGTCTTGCGCCGGGAGAGATACCTCCAAGGTCTCGCCAATATCCTGCCACGGTCCACGGACAACCTGCATCCGTCAATGCAGCGGCTGACCGAGACCTCGGCATTTTCCATGTGGTCCAATGTTGGATATCGGAATGGTGCTCCCTTGTCGAAGTTTGGTTCAAGTGGGCATTGCAGTTTTTGCATGTAGACTGTTCTCATGTCACGATCGTGAGGTCTGTTGAGCCTGTCCGAACAGGGGGGGGGGGGGGGTGTCGTTTGGTCCCCATCTAGCTTTGTGTTTGTGAGGGTATACTCCGGAAGTGCACAGGGCAGAAATATCTTGAAGTCTTGACCTATAAGGTATTGTGGTCACAACCCCCACGGCCCGAGCCCCTATTGAAGCAGTCCCTCCTTAACAGAAAGGTTCCGTAACCACACACTAAAAAGCATTCCAGTCTCCTCCCTCTACGCTGCCCATCTTCGGCATCTCATGAAGCAGACTAACAGATTGAACCAGGGAGAGGGACAGTTGCTCCTTTCCGAGGCCGTGAACACGCCTGTGGTTGATTACGCTTTTGTCAAACGTCATGGTGTGCCCATGGCCTCCGACCTGGACCATTGGTACCTGGGGAACTGAGGCGGATCTCCGGTATCTTATCATGCCCGGCTACATGGTCTAGGCAGAACTGGTCGTCTACATAGACATAGACCATCTAACTACACAGGGAGGAAGATAGCCGATGCTTGTCGATCCAAAGAAATACTATATTTCAGCACGCTCTAGAAGAGCTGGAACGGGAGGACCATCGGATGCATAGACGGTTTCTCCAGATCTAGGCCGGGAGGCTCGAGGTCTTGCCCCCTTTTATGGATCGAAGTGCTGTAGCCACATCATGCTGAAAATCACGCTGCAATTGTTCCTTGGAATTTCTGTGAGGCTTCGGTTGCAAAATGTCGCAGGTTCAAAGGGTGCGTGGTTCTTTGGTGGCCGTCTTGGTCCTAACCTGTCTATATGAGGAGCTTCTTTCTCACCAACATAGGAGAAAGAGGGCTAGTGTTGAGTTTTTTCAACTATCCATACCTATCCTCTGTTGGCCTCATCACTTTGTCCCGCAGCCCCTGACGCAGAACACTGCGGTCACCAATCACCTATCGAACGTTTCTGTAGCAGTGATTAACTATACCGCTCTTCGGAATCGAGCTGACCCTACTGTAGTTGTACCTTGTGATTAAAACTCTTCTATGCGGCTCGTGTTCAGAGCAGATTTCTGAACCAGGCCTTTCTGTCAGCGGAGACGTGATCTTTTCCCGCCCAAGATGGCCAACCACTGGCCAAGCACCTACGAGTAAAACAGGCCTTGCTCTCATATGATCTATTCTCACTCCGTTATCGGCCGCCAACAAGTGCTTGAGTTCATAGCTCAATGACCACGAAGTTGAACATCGCCGTCACTTCAGGTGATACGTCAAGTTGTCTCAACAACGTACAAACTCCAGCTGAATGAGATAGCCATTGGCTGCTGTCGAACGCTAATGTCCGGTTGGTTTCCCGGAGAAGCCCCACGGTATACCAACTAACAGAGCTACTAGATTCAAGGCTTGGGCCAACAAAACTTGAGCACGACGGTCTCATCGGTCTTTCGGAGAGTTAACGTATTCGACGTCCACGCCAGCAATATGTTATGAGGTGGGCGATTAAGAGAACGCGCACAAGCCAACCTAGTCAAAGCGATTTGAACAGAACGATAAGGGTGTTCTAGCATGGCCTAGACGGTTGTGTTAGACCCGATCAGTTGCGCTCTGAAGCGTCTAGTACCAGATGCGGTCCGAGTATCGAGCAGCTTGGATTGGAGATGAAACACAAGACACTCTTTCCAAATATAGGGGAGAAGAATTTAAGTTTAGTAGTTTATTGTTTGAGCAAGACTTGCGTGAGAAGAGTAGGTTGTCGACCTGCGCATTCTCATTTCATCCACCGTCTCTTCGCGGCAGATCACTGTCACATGTTAAGGATAAACAACCGGTTCTAAACTCGCTAGAAACATTTGCTGTGGAACAGCGTAGAGTAATGGCTTATACAACCAGCTGTCAAGTTTACAGCGAATAGGGCTAAAACCTTTCCGACAACTATCATGAGTTCATGTTGTCGGCGGCTTCTATGCCCATCTATGAAATACCAAGCGTCTTACACTGCAACATCATAGCTTCTACTAGGGATCAACAAGTGCGCTGCCATGGTCTCAATACGTGTTTCTAGGTGTAGATTTCTCGGTTCTGTCCCCGTTATAACAGGCCTCTCCCTACGGACACATGTTCGTAATCTACATGTCTCCTAAAGATAAACTAAGGGGCCGAGGATCTAAAGGCCGTTTACAACTGAATGTTAGCAACTACGAAATAGGAGTTGTAATCACAGTTAGTGAAGGTTCGTTGATAGGCTTTAAATAATGCCTGCTCTCCCCTTTTGCCTTTTCATGTAAGCCTCGAATTATGTGAGACAGACGGAAAAAAGGTAGACACCTAAAGCCAGAGAGGAGTGGCAAGAACAAACACGCCCGCTGTACATTAGCACATTGCAACGTGTCACTGAGATCTGTCTTCAATCTTCAGGCTTTCAACCGTAAAAAGTCGTGATAAAGTCTGACATTTTCCACGCTAACTGTCTCCATTGCAGAGCCTCCCGAGGGCTGGTTCCTCTCACATGTATTGACATGACAGGACAGTACATGAGGAGACAAGAGAACTTTGTCTCTTATCCGGAGTTGTTTTATTCCGATAGCCCCAGCAGTTGAGGTACACAGAACGATTCAAGTGGCTATGTAGTAGCACTGATGTACTCGGTTCTCGAGAAACCCCTGGCAGAGGTCATGGGCTTACTTGCCGATACAGACCGACAAGATATCTGCAGGCACTTGGCCCGAACGGTCTACGTCAAACGATGGGATTGTTGTTTCATCATTAAGGCTACCGAGTGAAAGTAGGGATAAAAAGTGCATCTCTTCGAAGCGATCCGAGTTACCACCGCGGCCTTGGGTGGTCCTTTGGCCAACATCACATTTACGAAAGGGGCGCCAAAACTTACCGGCATAAGGCTAGACAGCAGCATCAAGACCGTGGAAAACGAAAACCTGAGAGACACCCGAGTGGTCTTCTGGCTTCAACATGTTGCTCAAGGGACTCGGGGAGTCGCCACAGTCTATTCAACACGAAGCCAACGTCCACATCCAGGTCCAGCCACTCCCTCCAACGAATCATGCAGAGACACAGGCGAGATTCTATTGACCGTCGTCCGCTCAAAGTTAGGCCACGGTGTGTTTCGCTCGGGTACTTCGCCTCGACGCGGTGGTACAGAGATTGTACATGGCTCGAGGCAGCCACCCGATCGTTCTAGTCAAGAGCAAGTTTCTCGGAGAAGACGGGTAGCTACATGTCAAGAGAAAGGCTAATTCCAGCTTTTACCGGTGCCATGGCAGTCCATCAGCTGAGACTGTCTCGACCAGATATCTAGACGGGCTGGATGGAGGCGACGATGGCTAGTATCAGAACAGGGGGTCTCAACACGCCAGACATCAGCATGAAGCACGTGAGGTGGTATCACAGGAGAGCCACAAGGAAGCGAGCAGCATGTTTACCCGGTTAAAGATTCCTCACAGGGTTTTTCTGTACAGAATGAGGATGGGCGGTTTTTTTGCCAGAGAGCAGGGACTGGACAAGATCGTGCCAGCCGGTTCTCCTTTGACGGAGCTAGAGATGTCGTGAACAAGACTCGGGACGTTATCACAAGACACCAGGATAGTGACAAGATCACACTTGTGTTGGAACTTGGCTGTAATCTACATGTAGGAGGAGGTGGTTCTGTAACTGAAACGACGAGCTTCCGGTTGTTTCGTTTCCCCGGCTGATCGTGAGTATAGCCTCTGGCAGATTGCAACGTCGCAAGCCTCATTCGAGCAAGTATTCAAACAGGTAAAAAAAGCCTCTTGGCTGACATAGAGATCCCTCGTAGTAAGTGAGACTAAGGCCGAAGTTGTATTCTACCACTCGTACGTAGGCTGTCTTAGGCCACCATCAACTTGTTCAGATGTCGAGTTGCTTAGGCTGGGTTGAAAGACACTGATGCCGGACTTGCTGGATGGGACCAATACCAGCAGCGACTACAGCCCCAAGGGCATCCACGGAGACTTACAGATTCACTCTTTACCGCATAGGGTCTGCAAACGTACACGATTATCCCACACGGATGGTGTCCACCAGCTTCAGCAAATAACGAAACCTGATCGACAGCCAAGAGACCACTCATGATTCGTAACCTCGAAATCAAACCTAATTCCCCAGCGTCGACAAACAAGCAAATGACACGGCTGACAATTGTCGTCGGGGCCCATCACCGTCATCTCCAGAGTACGTCAACGTCATATTGCATACGGCGAGACAAGTCGTTCGAGCAAGAGTCAGCCCGTATCGGGGGGCGCGACGGGGGGAGGGGGGCGACATCCGAGGCGGCAGGAAACTAGGAAACTGCCTATGCCCCCAAGCAACCAAAACAGAAAAGGCCTCTCTAGAAAAGGATTGACAGCTGGTCCGGCCAAGCAGCCCTTTCCTTCACCGTCAGCTGGTTCCTCTATGACAAAACGAACGACTCGGACAACCCGCACCCATGTGTACACTATGGGCGAGAGGGCCGTAAGTTGGGTAAAGCCCTGGAAGGGAGACCGTCGCCGGACATGATCGATGCCCCTCCCCCCCTTCCTCTCACTCATCCGGCTGCCAGCGTGCAACCCACAACCCGATCCGATTCCAACATCAGATCATCAAGGGCCCTCGAGTCAACCTCCCCTACACACATTGGGCAGCGCGCCCACCTTCGCGCATGTCGACCGAGGGCTGGATACCCGGGTAACTCCGCACACGGGCACAGCATGCGATGATCAGCCAAACCCAACCCAACTTTCCGACTTTCCAACATCCGAATAGTTCCCTCCCCCAAGGGAGATCCGGGCTTCGTCATTGTACTGCAATGATCCAACGACCGACCAACCGCCCAGGAGAGACGAGGAATAGAGTTTTCCCTGTAGTTGGGGCGAGTTTCCCTCTTTTTGCCTTTTTCGCCCTCCGCACGGGCACACTGTTGGTCGGCCAGTCCGCCTCACTCAACCAAGCAAAGCCAGAGGGGGGAGGCTGACGCGAACCGAACCGCCCATTGCCTCCCTCCTTTACCAAAGTCGCAGAGTGATCCGTCACGAATTCGGCACGTCGGGTAGAAGAACAAGAACAAGAACAAGAAGAAGAGTCAGTCACAACCTCATACCACCTGGTCTGGTCCATGCCCACCGTGTCCAACCCTTTTCGTCCGGAGAAAACGAGAAAGCGAGCCCGTTCTAGAAGGAGAAAAAAAAAAAGAGAAGAAAAAAGAGTCAGAGTCTAATCGCAGATCACACGGAGGCCAAGAACTCCGCCGGCAACCGGACAACAATGCTGTTCGCGATCCCGCCTGATTTGTTCCTAGCCAAGCGCGGGTTGCCTGCGCAAGGGGCAGCGCCTTGCTCCATTTGATATCCATATCGGCATCCCTCTCGCGTGGCCACACGCTCCAGAAGCAGGCAAAACTCTCGCACGCTTTACGTCGGCCGGCCCACGACTCGCAATGTGGTCTGCTTCCCTTTGTCTTGTTGCCCCCATGAGTTGCCCCATGATGAAGGGAGCCTCGGGGCGGCACATGACGGCAGGCAATGTCGGCCCCCGGGGGGAAAGGAAAAGACACAACTCTAAAGGACAAGGAGTTGCTCATGCGCTCTGGAGTCATGTTCAGTGAACTGGGGGTTGCAGTCCAATTCCGAACCGACTGAACCCGTCAAAGCAAGACCAACAAGTGCCGGGAGAGAGAGGGTAGAGAACGAACAGCGGCAGAGAGTAAGAACGGCATACTAAGGTCTGCTGATGCCATGGACCGGGGCCATCAACGCAGTCGTCATGCCACGGCAAGGCATCTCCAGACACCGAAGGGTGGCGGCCGTTGCCTTCTCCGTCGCCATCGACCCCCGACTTGCACCATGGTCGGCCACAACACCGAAAGGACGAGGGTAGCACAGCATACGACAACCTGCTCCTCTCTTCCCCTCGCCTTCCTTTCCCTTGCCTCCCAGGTCCTCGCCCCCGAGTCTCCGGTCCTCCACCCCAGTGATCGACCCAGCCTTGTCAACGCCAAGCGCGGGGGCATGAAGGACTCGGCAAACCTTCCCTCCCTCGAGAGTTCACCAGACGCCACGTGCAGGGGAAGGAGCGCTCCATCGAGTTGCGTTTTCTTGATTCCTCACATCCTCGCCATCCCGCCCCCCAGCCAGTCGGAGGCCACACCCGGCAGGCCACCCCTTTTTCAGGGACCAGCGAGTCAACTGGACGCAAGAGCGGTGCTTCCCTGCACTGGCCGGTGTCCCAAGTCTGAGCGTCTACAGATCTTTATGCCTCAGGGCGGCATGCACCAATAGCGGCCGCAGGCGGACGAGGGCTGCAGTTTCAGGAGTCGATCTCGCTCAGGGGTCTACCGGCGAGGCTAGGCCAAGGGAGCGCCTCGATCTGGGAAGACCTGGGTCTGGAAGATCATGGCTGGGATGTGGATGCAGACCTTGAGCTGTGGCGGAAAGCGGGAGGAATGTTTTGCCCACCTGACAAGGTCTGGCTTGATAGGCTTTCCAGTCCAAGAGCGCAGCCGTTCGTTTGGAAGCAGCAGACGGCAGTGGCGCAGACTGACAGCTGGGTAGCAGGATTTACTGGGGAAAAGGGCTACGGACAGACGGGTAGGAAGAACCGGTAACGGAGGTAAAGTTCGGTTGCGAGATGGAAGGATTCCATGCAGCTCGGAAGGCTATGTCGGCGCTTTCTCATCCACAGACGCTGACTAGAGCAGTCAAGGCAGGCGGCATATCAGAGCCACGAGGCGGGTCGAGTTCGACGGCGGAAGAGGACTGTGGGCGCCTAAGCGAGAAGGGGAAGGAGGAGGGGGAGGGGGAGGGGGAGGGACGTCTGGTAGTTGCGCAAAAGAATGGACAATTCGTCTGTCAAGGTTTCAGATATTTGCCCGAGTAGTACCTGTGCAACTCGGTCACAGCGTCAAAGCACATCACCGCCGTGGGCGAAGTATGCGCAATCCATGCCCTGCAGGAACCGACCTAACCAAATGTTTACCGCTTCGGATGAGGGCTGGATAGAGGAGGAGGACGGTGCGTGGTGGGTTGACGCGAATGATTCAGGCACAGATCCTCGTTTTTCGTGGGCCTGTTAGGCGGCGAAACAAACGCGGCGATGTGAAACAAGAACGGTGGGCAGCAGAGGTGGCGGTGGTATGGATGGAAAGATTTGATGGCAGATGCCGTCAAGTTTGAGATATGGCCAAAAATAAGAGCTCCTAGTAAAATGGCATGTCCAAGTCGGGATCTGACACTGGCCAGCTGATGCCCCGTCCGCACTTGGGAGATGGCGTTGTGACATCAATCCAGTCTCTAGCTCTGAGTAGGGGACTGGCGGGCGTCCGCACCGCAACAGAGCTGATGACTAACATGATTCGAGAAGACATGCATACCAGTGGAGCGTCTTAGTTAGTTCGTGCGGGTAAAGGTGTTGCGTTGCAAGTCGAGTTGTGGCCGCTCAGCTGCCTGCCCCGACCCGCGAGGCTCGAGGCGAAAAGCACCCCAGTCCGTGTCCTCGATATCTCCTGGTTGACCGTCCGTTCCCGTCATCAGGATATGTGACAGCGGAGCTCGTCGAGAGGGCCTTGATACCCCTCTTCTAGCAACTTGGGCAGCCGGTCGTCGTCGGCGTCGTCCTCCTTGTCATCGTCAGCGGGATCCCATTAGTGGTGCCGGAACGTAGTTGAACCAACCGGAATAGTCCAGCGAGATACCTTGCAAAGGGACCGTGAGCTCCCTGAGAAGGGGGCGCGATGTATTCGTCCAGACCCAGCCTTGCTGGGGAGATCCCTTCGTTTGGCAGACCTCGAGAGCTGAGCGAGCGTGCTCAAAGCTGACATGGACGAGTGATCGCTGCCCCAAATCGTTCTGGAAGACAATGTGACATGTCCCCAAAAGGTCGTCGCCCGTGTTTCATGTACCTGAAAGCCGCCCCTCTCGCCGTGTTTCGGGTGCTGCACAACATTGGCTCAAGCACACCTCCATGCTTCCAGACCAAAGGGCAAGGCGGCGAAGCCCTGGTTGCCCGCAAGTGAACAAACTCGCCGGTTGCAGTGAAAAAATGGGGAAGAGTTGCCGGTTGACATCAACACGAGCTGTCGGTCGTGCTCACGCCAGAGGACTAGCCATCGACGTAGCAAGGGTAGGGGAGACTTGTCGAGAAAACCAGCGGTGGGAATGGGAACGGATGGCTGGGTGCATGCTGGTGTTGCATCGTTTACGGTGATTCTCCGCCGTCACCGCAGCTTCTGCTTGCCCCGGGCCCCAGAGATCCGCACTAAAATACCAGATGGGCAAGCTCATACACGAATCATACTTTGCTTGGCCATGTTGCCATGGAAGGCGGGCGGGCGGCACGCTACGCTCTGGGTGGGCGTTGCCCCCGTTGAGGTTGTCGTGGTGCCCACCATGGGTCCAGACGATAAAGTCGACGTCGAAAGTGTCATGTTTCGTCGAACTCGGCGAGGCGAGGAAGATCAGCCACCTCTCCCCTGTCGTTTCAGATTCGCTCAGAGTCTGGTAGACCACCCCTCCCCTCGACGAGCTGTCCTCAGGCCTCCAGGGACTTGAGATCCTGTGGCCCATCCATGGATGAGTTGTGATTGCTGTGTCCGTATTCGTCGCTCGTCGCCCGGCGCAGTCCTGTGTTGGCCGGGATATCGACATATCAACGACCTCGGATGCAGCGGGCAAGGCGTACAAGGACGTATCTTTTTCTTTCTTTCTTTCTTTCTTTCTGCAGTAGTCGGTGGGACTCGCCCACATTGGTCGGGTATTATTGTGCAGGTCTGACAGGTTAGCGGCAGGTACGCCGGCGGTGGCGACAGTCACCGTCCACTAGCCACCGCCGCCGCCGCCGCCGCCGGAGAAAAGGTGACAGTAGCGCGAGTGTTGGTGAAGCCGGCCAAGGTCGACTGCCGGCATACCCAGATCCCCGTCGCTCCCTCTCGGCCCCCGGGGGTCCAGGTTTCATCTCATCGTTGGAGTCGTTCCTCGCAGCGTGTCAATGCTGGACGATTCCCCATGACGGCTGAGCATGGCAACCAGGACGTCAATGTTTCTCCCTCCATGCCCACGCAGGTAGGGGAGCACGTCGCCACGTCGCCTGTGATGTTTCTAATTCCGTGTCACCAATAGCAAATACCGCGTCGGCGTCAAAAGTCCTCGACCTGCTGGTGGCTGGTGGCCGGTGCCCCTCGTCAGGAAGGCGGGGAAAGGCGCGCTAAAGAGGAGGACGGACAGCAGCTGATGCGGTGTGAAAGAGTCGATGAGATGTGGTTGATGTGAACGGCTGGCAGGTAATCTCAGCAACCGCCGGGCACGCACCGGGGCCAGGGCGAGGCGGCCAGAGGTTCTGCGACCCGATCTCACTCCCGCATGCGCTGTGCAACGATTCCCAGATGGCTCGAAAAGCAAAAGCTATTTCTGGCCCAGCTAGGTCCGGTGTGATACAGGCGAGCGTGTCCGTAGTCATGGTGTGCGTGTGGTCCAATCTAATAGGTGGGACGGGAAGGGAGAGGGACGGAGACAAAAGATAGACCAGGTCAGAGGAAGCAAAAGCGAGTGCATGAGTGAATGAGTGGATGGGGTTGAGCGACGGGACCACTTGCAGGTTGTGAGAGCAACCTATGCCAGTCCCACTTGACATGACGGAATGAATCTGAGGGAGCCAATCACCATCCTGAGGAGCTCTCACAGCGCTTGCAGGTCTAGCTCCTCAGGATGTTGATTGGCCTCGCGGCTTAAGCTCAGACCGGGTCCACCCAGGGTCCATTTCTGAAACTGCCCACACGGGATCAGTCAGCACGACCCGACTGGCAGCGTCCCGTCTCGTCTGAAGCTGGATCCCGGGTTCCCATCCCATTCATCCTCAAGGCCTCATTCCAAGTGACCGTGGCCGCCCATGACCACCTTCTCCTTTCCTTTTTCTCCCGCACCCTGGCTTGACTATGATCCATGGGGTTTATGACTACCTGTACGAGCAAGCATGTCTGGGTTGCTCACTGGTCAAACAGGCCCACGAGATGACGAATGGTACGAAGCTAAAACCCCAGCGCCGAGGGGTCTAGACTTGATCACCATTTTCTCTCAACGGATAGATGCTGGCATGTGGCCTAGTGCTGCTCCACGAAGGAAAAAACCTCCGTTGGTGGTTTGTTTGGTGGGAACGATCCCAACCGACCCGCGTTCCTCGGGCGTTACGCCTTGTCTTGAACCTCTCTCTCTCTCTTCCCGCACGATGCCATCTCGGAAAACATGGACATCGACGTGGTGACTGCGTGTCGAAGGGAGGGCCGGAATCGCCAGCTACCGCTGGTAAGCACTGTGAAGGAACGCGCGCGTTTTGGGCTCTTGGGACGGTCCACAGGTCCAGCATGTGTGTGATGAGGTCCAGTTATCCACACCACGAACTCAAAAATAGCAGCAGACATTGATGCCCTCAGCAAACTGACCCTGATTCGTAGACACCTTCTTCCGGCTTTTGGGCACGTGAACGCGATGCGATGGCCAGCTTGGGAAACTGGTCTATGCGTCGTCGCACACCTTCCGGCCGAATTCGACCCCCTCGACCAATCCATCGCAGAATTCTCGGCGGAAGTCTCGCGATGCCATCCGCATGGATCAGGATGCCATGGGTAAGGATGCGCCTGTCACTGTCAGGAGGTGAGGGATCGTCGTAAAGTATTCTCGAGCTCCGCGATGCCCCTCTATTGTTTGCCGCTAGGTGTAAGAATGCAGAAGACGGTAAACATTTAAGATTGCGGAGGGGCTCTGCAGATGGGAACATGGCATTCAGCAGTGAGGAGAACATTCCTTTTCTGGTCATATCTCCGTCCTCGTCGCTTGCTTGAGTTGCATTCAAGTCCGGGAGCCGAACCGTATACTTCATTCCACCACCCTAACGGTCCCTTTTGGATCGTCTTTGCCGTAGCATTAACGGATGGAAAGAGACGTCTCAAAGACAGCTCAATAATACACTGTAGACAACACTTCCCAGACAGGCAGATAATGGCCGGCCGTGCGGTTGGTCGACAGCGGTCAACGTGAACTCTCACGACCCGACCGGCTGTACTGAACACGGCTGGTCGCCGTCTTCTCTCCTAACATAGACCCAGACCTCGACGTGGACCTGGTGTGGACTTCCTTTGCTTGGGCATGATGGATGTTACCACCACCGTCACCACCACCACCACCACCATCCTCGCTCACGCCGGAAAAAGAAAAAGAAAAAGATGGCAAAGTGCACTGCACGTTCGGCCTCGAGGCCGCAGACTTGCAGCTGGCACTTGCTGGCGTAGGGTTTCAGAAAGGTCGGGGTAGCGTGCGTTGCGTTCTGGCAGGGTGATCAAACAGACACAACCATGGTCCATCATCCATGAACATCACGCCGCCCCCAAAAATTCTCCCCACTGCGCAAAAACGCCGGCTTGCCGTCTTGTCGAGGCATTTGTAGGTTGATGCTTGTGATCTCGTACCTTGCATGGAGGCACAGTGCTGCCGTCCGAGGTTCGGCCGTCGCCCCCATTTCGTTGCGTCGTGATCCTGATCCATGGGTCGAGGGGCCGCCAACCTTTATCCATAGCCCATGTCGACTGCGGCCTTATCCCTCCTTCGCGATAGCCCATAGATCTGTCAAGTCTGTCGAACCAACCATGTCAATTCGGTGGGCAAAGCGAGTATATTACCGCAGAGTTATGTTGTTTGGTCCCGTCCGGACTATGATGGCGAATGATCTCCGAAAGTTCCACTCCGTCACGTTCATGTCCGCGGTGCGTATATAGGGAGTAACAGGCGAGGGCGGTGTTCCGTAAGTCGTCTACAGCACCGTAAAGGTCCGTTCGAAGCCCTGCCCGGATCGGATGGCAAAAGTTAAAACGGCACCGCCCAGGGCCCCGAGATCCCCATACGACGACCGCTTTCGTGCCCTTAGTCAGTCAGATGGTAAGGCGCGACTCAAGGGCCCCCCGTTGACGACACCGCGCAGATGTTGGCAAGCCCAGAGAGCCGAACCGTGCAGGCAAGACAAAGGCGGAGCCGACGCTGTGTATTCAACGCACAAGAAGCAAAAAGCTGCGGACCAGTATCGGAGCGCAAAGTGCTCTGCATGAAAGTTGATGGGGGACGAGCGCCAGTGGCCTACGAGATATGTGGCCTGCTAATATTGACGTAGGTCTGGGATGTTATTTGAAGAGACTGATCGAAGTCGGCTCAATTGGTGTAAGGTCGCCCAATAGTTCCATCAGGATCCAAAGGTACAGTTTGCTTTACTTAACGGTTCTTTGGCCCCAAATCGTCGTGGACGGCAGCAGATCATCTCGTGTCAAGCGGGATGCAGTCGGTCTGGTGCATGCTCGTGACTCGACGAAAGCCAGAGAGGCGCACGCGAGGGGTGTGAGGGGAGTGATTGGAGGGCAGTGGTTGTAACTTTGTCAGGAGAGAGTGCCGAAAGCGGGCTAGCTCTGAGCACTAGCTGCCCACGCTATTTTCTGAAGCAATGCGCCAGGCATGTTTCATCACTTGCAGGGGTTGGGCAATGAAGTCTGCGGCAGCGACACGCAGTTTCCATGTGAGGCGACTCATGTACGTACCGCAGCGGCCTTGCTGCTAAACCAAGAGAGTTGGCCTAAGATACGAGGCATAAAAGAAGAGAAGGTTCCACTTCGGCACTATGACAGCCACTCAAGAACGGGCTTGGCGAGATGGCCCTGGCGCATTTCGGCGTCATCCTCGCCTTTCCGACTTGGGTGTGGCTTTTTCGGTTTCCCTACGACTCGTCTTGTACTCATCAGCAACGCGCCGGGCCGCACGGTAGCGGATTCATACACCGACCCGGTGAGCGACAATCATCCAGCAACCAACGGGCATCCAGTCGCAACCACCGGCAGACCACCGCGGAATTTGCCAACATGTCAGCGTTTCGCGGGTGTCGTATACTACACCACGTGCTGAGAATGGACTGAGATGAGAAATTGCGCCGTTCTGAATGCAGTCTGATGATGGCTTACTTCGCTATGTGGTAGCGCCGTCCACTGTCTTGGACTTGTCAATCTCCTTTGTCTCTCCGCACTCAGACAGGGACGTTTGCGGACCAATCCTCATGGCGACAGGGCTGCAAAGAAGATTGAAGAAGGCCTTGACGAGGAATGCAGAAAGTAGAGCACATGAAGCCCACGACATTTCGCCAACGGCTCTCCAACGGTTGTCGCCGACTCCCAAATATTGACAAAAGTACGGTCAGTCCGAGCAAGCCGGTGGCAGCTGGCGAACGCTGCAGGTCACACTCGCAGGTATGTGTAGTCTTGTCGTCAGAATAGCCCGCCGATCCATCCATCAACCACTGCCGTACGGCTACCGTCACCGACATTAGGATTTCGGACCTGCCATTTCAACCCTCGGCTGGTGGCAACGGCATCCCATAGGAGATAGCGCCTCACGTTCCTTCAGGGGCATAACATGAGCCTCTTAATGAGATGACCAGCCGAACTTCTTCCGCACCATCTGTCGCGCAATTGACGCTTGTCGAGAAAGGGAGCATAGCCGACCTGACCCTACCTACATAGTAGAGGGAGCCACGTTGTTGCACAGGCTTCAATGGACCCGCAACGAAGGCTGCTGGTGTTGCAAGCTGTTCCAGCATCTCCTCCTTGCAGCCTCAACGGTTTGGCGTGCTGCAAGTCACTTTGGCTTTACGCCAGACTCCAGGGCATGGCGGTGGCATTCAGCCATGCTCGTCCGAGCTGCGTCTTGATGTGCCAGACGACAGCTGTTAGGTGCTCTTGTCCCATCAAACTACGAGGTGCTCGGACCGAGCGAATCTCACCAGTGTCGTCGTCTTCGGCCGCTACGGCGTAACGGCGGATTCGTCCGTGGTCCTCTCTGTGATGGTTCAGGAGAAGGCAATCTTAGCAAGTAATGACAGCGATGCGTCAACTATTGCAGCCATTGCACGCATTACACTTCGAGCAGATGGCCAAGCTGCTGTGGAGCCAGACCCCCCCCAATCAAGCGATATTGTATGTGGAGATTATTGGGCAATCTCCTCATCTTTCCTGATGACCTGCACGACAACACTGGGGCATGGGTTGCCGTTCTTTAGCAGGCCCCCGTCTAAACTTTTTATCTCCCCCTTTCCTTTTCTCCTTTTGCGAACCCTAGGTTTCTTTGTTCCGTTGGACCGTTCCAAAGGAGGCTTCGTTTTCGGAAATCCAATGCAGCCTGCAGGCAAGAAACACGGCTCCGGATCTCGTTCTGCAAAGACCATCTGGGAGTCGGGCGGCCCCGCTGCAAGGGCCTCGCCTGCTCCGGTTCGCGGAAGACAATGGGAGAGTTCGCGGGATGCGATGACTTGTCTCCCTGCCGTGCCGTTGCACCAAACCATATGGCTGTGTGCAGGAGACATGTCAAATCCCGACAGAAGGATAAATGAGACTTTTGATAGCGTTCTGGTCTTCCAGGCTTACACCCCCCCCCCCCCTCAAAAAAACCAAGATGTCGTCCCTGTCGTTAGCGAACTTCCGTGGTCTCCGACGAAGCCTCGTTCCCATTGCCGCATAGTTTAGTGAGCAGGGCCCACTTGCCTTACCTCTTCTAGCAAACCCCTTCAACATGTTATTTCTTGACCGGTGGTTTGTCTTACGGTCACTGCCGTCATTACAAACAACAACGGCGAAAATGGATGCAATTCGGACAAGATCCCTAACGTGCCCTTGACCCATATCTTGGAGGGCGCGTGTGCACGCGTGTGTGTGTCCGAGTGGACCACCATCATGGGGAGATTCTTGCACATGAATCAAAGGTTCGCGATGTATCTCCAATAGACGGGCTGATTTTGGTATAGTAGGACAAACAGGCTCGCCCGTTCTGACTGACTGACACATCCGTCTAGGAGGAACGATGGAAGAGTCAATGTAACAGTACTCAGAGCCACATTTCCTACAACCATCAAGAAAGGGTGTATAGCTATTAGTATTTCTTGTTATTATTATTGTCATTATTATCATCCTCCCCCGTTTACATTCCTTCCAAAGTCAGCTGGACCCAGAAGAAGAGTAACCACAGACCTTGTCCATAGCGGAGCGGGGATATCCATGACAAAGGCCTTGCGGACGACGTCCTTCAGGCTTTAGCAAGTTGGTCATCAGCTTGTCGCTGGCTGCCGGCAAAGACTCTAAAGCGCACACGCTTAGGTCTCGCTCACGGTCGGATCTTTCTCCTGGTCCCCTCCGCTGCCAGCAACCATCCTAGCCAGTACGACCGTCATCTGTCTCATCAGTATTCCGTGGCTGCCAGCATGAATCCGCATAGTCAAGCCACCTCTGCGATGTGCCCAATCAGCGTCCTGAGACTGACGACCAAGTGGCCGTCTCATCAACCGCCAGACGCCGTTAGCCAAACCATCTTCAACGGGCAACGACAGCAAATGGAGAGCATCACCTCCTGGACACCATGGACAAGACTAGAAAATAGGGGGGTGGAGTGCAACACGACGAACGGAAAACGTAATTTTGCACTGCGTCTTCGTATGTATACGTTCAGTGCAGTAGGGCTGCCTGCAAAGGGGAAGTCCATGGAAGAAGCGAGGAAAAGAAGGGGGAAAAAGGCATGACGACGACCGTAGAGCTCAGGGCAAGTTACCCGCAAAAGGGAGAAGATCTTCCTCAATAAACTCCGTCGCTCGATTTTCCATTTCCCCCTCCCCCTTCAACCCCTGCTCCGTGACTCCCCAGTCTTTTTTTCGATTACGTGCCATGGCACACCCCGGCAGTCCGTTCACTTTGCGAACTCATGCGTGCCCATTTCTATGGTGCGCCCATCTGCTGGGCAGGAAGAGGAGGAATTTTGGGCACACACCCCTTCTCTTTTCCTTCTTCTTTTGTTTTCCCCATTCCATTTGTTCCGACCCATTGCGCACGGGGTGGATGGGTGGGCTGGATGGATGGATGGAGCCAAATGGCAGCTCGGCCGGGCGTCCGATGGCACGATGATTGTGTATCGATGCAGCGTTTGGGTCTTTAGGGGGAGACGGGCTGGTCACGCCAGGTTAGAGTTGATTGGCACGCGCGAATCCCTCCTTTCCCACCCTTATCGATGATGGACATATCTGCACCAGGATGGAAATGAGATTCCCCTGGACTATCGAGATTAGGTCCGGCGCCGGCCTTTTAACCTTTGGAAGCGGGCTTGATGGGCGACGGTGGTGGCGGCGCTCGGCGATGGAGGAGGAGGGGGCGCGATGATCTGCTGCTAGACACGTCGGAAGCGGCTTGAAGGGAGCGCATATTAATCCCGAGGGGAACAGTGGAGATGGATTGGGTTGGAAGGCCCGGCCGTCCATCAAGGCCCCAAAAGCCGTTCTCGCTTCCTGGAGACGGGGCCGGGGGCCCATTAGGTGTTGACTCTTTTAGGGAGAGCGTGAAGGACAAGCCTCTGCCGAAGAGGAAAGAAGAACAAGAACAAGAAGAGAGAAACGGGTCGCCATCCCCGAGCAATCCCCGGGTTTTCCATTGACCGGGGCAAAAGCCGTTAGGACCACGGTGCCTGTTCAAAAAGAGAAGACTACAGTTCAAGTGAGGGTGTCATTCTTTTCAGCTTCTTCGCCACCTTGGGAAGTTGTGTGTGTGTGTGTGTGAGTGCTACGGATTCTCTTGTTGGATGATGTCTGCGTGCCTTGTCAAGATGGAGGCCCTGACAGTAGTAGAGCAAGGTTATCAACGACACTTGCATGGTTTTTACAGTGCCGACAGGCAGGCGTTGAAGGGATATGGATGGATGGGACTTTAGGGGGGACGGCGACGCAGGGACAGACTGTCACTGACTGGCTGAGAGTCTCACTACCCAGCGTAGTTGAGTTCGCGTCTGCCACAGGCGGGACCATGACAATGCTTCTTGGGGGGATGGTGGACCGCGCGAGACATGTCTGACTGTCTAACGGATTGACTGACATGGCTCAGCGGTCATAGTCCACGAAAGTACACCCCCTTTTTCGTTATGGCCCTTTCCACCTTAGCTGCAGAATACTCAGGCAAAAGGGACCACCGACGGCGGGCTGTGTACGAGCGGGAGCCAGTGTCTGTCAGTGTCGCTGCCAAAGCCGGTCGGTGTTCTGCTGTCCGCTCTGTCAGGCTCTGCGTTGCGGTGCTCTGCTCTGCCTTGCTTCAATCAATGCAGCAGCATGGCGCCTGTCGTTCTTGGGGACGCACACAGCCTGCGGGCAGCCTGCCGTGTTGCGGCACTCGCTCTGCAATGCAAAGTACCCTATCCTGGACCGACTCAACTCAATCCATGGTGTCCGAAGGGGAGGACGGACGAGACATGAAGATACATGTCTCTCCCGCTGGACCATCGTCTAACCCTGGCAGCAAGACCTGCCCAACTCACTTCTCGCTTCTCGCTCACTTCGTCTTTACACTTTCCGCCTAGCGGCCCCGTGCGGCGGGAGGACCTATCACGAAGGCCACGCCGACGGCAAGACGGAACCGCCGCCCCCCCCTGGCTGTTGTCCTTTTTGTGTTTTTGCTTTTTTTGGGCTTGCTTGCTTTGCTCTTTCTTGTAAGATTTTAATCGAAAGTGTCTCTCGCTCCCCGAAGATATGTGACAAGCGAGCGGCATACCTATGTTGGAGAGCTAGTTGCTCTCGCAGCAAGAGACACAGACACGGCCTAGAAGGAAGACGAAGGAAAGAAAACAAGTCTGTTTTCTGGAGGCTAGCTCCATGTACGGCCAATCGGCGATCCACAAGAGAAGCGGGCCTTCAGTCGGCACCTCCCCCTTGCGCCTCAGTTTTTCGACCTCGACCTGTCTCTCTGCCTCCTAGAACAGGAACAGGAACAGGCTTGAAGAGGACCGGGCCAGGCACAAGGGACGGCTCACACACTTTTTTTTCGGGGCTCGTCTCCGCTAGAAGACAAAGTACCGTTCCACGGTAGCACTAACTCGCAAAACCCAGTATCGGCGCCAGGAAGGACGTCGTCAGGAACAAGCAGCACTATCGCATCATTCCCCATTCCTCCCTCATCCACCATCTCCACTTGGTGGTCCCCTTTCCCTTTTTCGGGGGTTGTCTTTGCCTCTGGCACTGAAGAGAGAGCTACTGGACTCATTCACTCTGCTTTTGCGCCAGGTGGCTATCCACTCTGCCTGAGATGCCGTCCACTTTCATCCACATCCACGACGACGCTTCTTTCGACTCAGTTGTTCGCGTTCTCTCATCTCGCACAGCACACACACAAACACGCCCGAGAGCCCTAGGCCCGTGTGGCTAGTCAGCCGAGGGGCTTTCGGATATTGTTCTCGACTGCCAAACCGTCCACCCTTTGGTTGGGATGGTTTACATGCAAGAACCTACATGACATTTGCCATGTCGTGTGCATCGTATGAGAATAGTCCGAGGAGAAAGGAAGAAGGGGGAAAAGGAAGAGAAAGGGCCGTCGTTGTCTCCCGGGGCTCCTGAACCACGCGCTCCCTGGCTCGTAGAATCAACCTCACGACCACGGAGGGCCATTATCGCCAGAGAGACAGGAAAAGGGGACGGAAAGACAAACACGGTGCGCCATGCTCGATGCTCTAAAGTCCTAGGCCGATACAGTATCCTCTGCCCGCCAAAGCCCAACCCGTTGTCGTTGTCGTTGTCTCTCTCCCCCTCTCTCTCTCTCTCTGTAAAAATCAGTGGTGTGTTGTATCCGTACTACAGCAGGTACCTTGCCTGCCCAGATATTGTTTCCATGTGTGCCTGTCGCGCTCTCACTTGCCTTACCTTACTCTCACTCTCTTGCTCGCTCACTCACCACCACCACCGCCACCACCACCCTCCCTCTCGGTCCCGCTCTTACACTCTCTCTCACCCTCCAACTCTCAGTCTCCACAGCCCCATCCACCCGTTCCACTCACACCCCCGGTCCGGGTGGTAGGTAGGTATACCATCCACGGCCCAATTCCTGACTATCCACTTTTACCATGCCAATCAAGCCCCCGGTCCACATCTCCGTCTTGATGCCACCACCACTTCAGTTCCGGCTGGTTACTTGCTACTAGCCCACTTTCACTTGCCTGCCCTCTTTCTCTTGCTTTCTCTTGTCTTGCACCCACGCTACACCTTACCCGACCTAACCTGGCCTTCCTGGCCCGTGTTGTTATTGTTATTGTGTGTCCTTGTGGGTGGACGTGGCACCATCTCTCAACCAGGTATCTTTTTGATTTTCCCACCAGGCCAGTCCGATTCGGTCCAGGTCAGGTACGCACAGCGAGGTACCTTGCCTGGCCCTGCTTGCCTCTCTCCTTCCTCTCTCCTTCCTCGCTCCTCCACCTCCCCCCCTCCTCTTTGTCGTCCACACCCCCCTCCTTCCTTTTTCTTTAAACACCCTCCCCCCCTTCGTCCACCCTGCACTGCACCTCCTCTGCCTTTTTACCCTCCTCAACCCGGCCCATCCATCCAGCCAGTCAGTCAGTCAGTCGCTGTCCAAGTCGGCTTGTTCCTCTGTGCCCTCGCTCGCCCATCCGCTGCCGCCTTTGGCTCACTCCCACGGCCACGGCCACGCCCCACGGCCACGCGCTGCTACCATACCTTAGTACCTTGCTGCCGCTGCCGCTGGTCTTATCCGTATGTACTCCCACTCCTGTACGTGTACGTACATGCTCCTCTCTTCTCCTCCCCCTACTCCTCCTCCTCCTCCCACCCAAGGCACCATTACCACTACCATTACCACCGCACCAGCGCCAGCGCCAGCGCCAGCACCCGCGCACCGCTTCGCTTGTCATTGCTTGTCCCTGCTTGAACCTGAACCTGTCCCGCCGGGAACCCGACCATCTCTCCCTCCCTTTTTCACCCCGTCCAAAATCATTAAACCCCCAGACCATCCTCCCATTCCCGACCTCTTTTGATATCTCTTCTTACAAGACTCTTCTTTTCTTCCCATCTCCCTCTTTTCCATTCTTCCTCTCCACTTCCCTCTTCCTCTTCTTCCCCTTCTCTACTCGTCGGAGCCGCACATACCTCCCACCCCCCGTGTCTCCCTCCCATCTCATCAGGACTGACCAACCCCGAGGCAAATCATCCCTCCCATCGACACTTCAGACATTGTCCGTCGCACGCTTGTCCATCATCGCGAATCTCATCGCGTCTTGCGGAACCACACCCAAGCAAGCCTCTTGTCTAGTCGCCAACCAGCTCCTGCGGGGTCCTTCGTCGAGCTTTTTATCGCTTCTTGTTTTGCCATTGACGCTCCTGTTCGGATTGCCCCATCGACGACCCTTAATTCATTCGACCTGGAGGTTCCACTTCGAGACCGAAAGCGCCGATCAACAATTCATCAATTCTCTCTTCGCAGCACCTTGACGGTATTCCAACTGCGTAGAAAACCACCCACCATTCGCTACAGGTCGAGTTTGGGTCGTGCTGGTCAACAGTAGTGCCATCAAGCAATAACAAAAGATTATTTTCCCCGGGCTGGACTCGATTAAACGTCTCAAAAACCAAAAAACCAAAAGAAAACAAAACATAAAAACGAAACACCAGTCCCTCTCATTCGGGCTCATCCAATAGGGCAGCGCCTTCTTGCCACCATTTGCGAACATCGTCTCTCACACAGCAAATCTCTTTGACTCTCAACTATTTCCGTCAACAACTGCCGAGTTGATCAACCCGCGCGATCTCGCTGTCGATCCGGTCAGACGCGACCGACATACGTCGTCAATCCTCATCCTAGACCATCACACAAGATGTATTCACAGCATGCCGCCGCGGGCATGGCCCCCCAAAAACCAGAGACCTTTATGCTGAGCACCGAGGCCCAGCAAGCATTGCCCCATGACGCTCAGGTTGCTCTGCAGCAGGTTGATAATCGTAAGTCGTGCACCAAGATCGACATTCCCGAGTGCACCTCAATTGACGCATCTTGACAGTGAAATACTTCCTCATTTCTGCACCCGTCGACTGGCAGCCCGACCAGTACATCCGCAGATTCCTCCTGCCTACAGGCGAATACGTCTCGTGTGTGCTCTGGAACAACCTCTTCCACATCTCCGGAACAGACATTGTCAGGTGTCTCTCTTTCAGATTCCAAGCCTTTGGCCGGCCGGTCAAAAACTCCAAGAAGTTCGAGGAGGGCATCTTCTCCGACTTAAGAAACCTGAAGTCGGGAACTGATGCCTCTCTCGAAGAGCCCAAGAGCCCCTTCCTTGACTTCCTTTACAAGAACAACTGCATCCGGACACAAAAGAAGCAGAAGGTCTTCTACTGGTACAGCGTGCCCCACGACAGACTCTTTCTTGACGCCCTCGAGCGGGATCTGAAGCGCGAGAAGATGGGCCAGGAAGCCACCACCGTCGCCGTCAGCGAACCCGCTCTGTCGTTCCAGTACGACTCGTCTCAGTCGCTCTACGAGCAGCTCACCAAGGCCCAGCAGGCCAACTCGTCCTCCTTCAACGCCCAGCAGGTGACTTTCTCTCAGTCCCAGTCCACCTCTCCCATCATGCGCCCCATGGACAACATGCCGCCACCGCAAATGATCCCCCAATCCGTAGCCCCTATGTCGGACGGCATGGAAGCCATGGTGCCGTACGGAGCGATGGGCATGCCCCAGCAGATGCCCCCGCAGCAAATGGTCAAGAGGGAGCCCGACTACGGTCGCGTTCAGTACAACCAGAACGGTGTGCCTATCACCCAGGGCCACCAGAGACACGCCTCGATGCCCGCCTACGGCCTTGAGTACTCCCCCGCTCCGTCGTTCGTCTCTTCTCAGTACGAGGACTACAGCAACCGGGGCATTTCCTTCGAGCCCATCACGCCGCCTCAGCAAGCTCTGGGCATGGCCGCCGAGCCTGCCTACATTGCTAACGAGGAGACAGGCCTGTACACTGCCATCCCCGACCACATGGGTGGCAACGTTAACGGTCTCAACGGCATGATTCAGCTTCCGCCCTCGAACCTAGCTGGCCCTCAATTCTCGAGAGCCTACGGCTCGAACAACGTCTATTCTGTCATTGAAGGATCCCCGACATACAAGCAGAGAAGACGGCGTTCGTCCATCCCTCCAATGTCGGCCATTGCCGCTGCCACTGTCCACGCCGCTGCGCAACAGCAACAACAACAACAACACCAGCAGCACCAGCACCAGCAGCACCAGCACAGACATTCGGATCCCCGGCGGTCGGTCTCTGCATCGGTCGGCCCTGTGGCTGAAGGCGACGAGTCTGCAGACAACTCCCCACCCGGTCTTGCCTACAGCAGCTCCGCCATGTCCATGGTAAGCCAGCAGCATAAGGAGATGCTCGACCTGTCCCGGCACGGCACCCCGCTGTCCACTGTCGAGGGCAGCCCCGCTCTCAACCCTATGTCCCTCCAGCAGCAAGACTACTCCCACCTCCAGCACGATGACATGTCCGGTGACGGTTCTATGGGCGGCGCTCCGCGTCCTGGCATGCAGGGCCCTAACGGCGTCGTCCGCAGAGCCCGCTCCGCGACTGTCATGGAACTTGGACCCTACCCCCAAAAGTCCCACTCCTGCCCTATCCCCACGTGTGGCCGCCTCTTCAAGCGTCTCGAGCACCTCAAGCGGTAAGAACCAGATCTAACTTTTCTCATTTGTCATCAACCGAAGACGACCTGCCTGAAATCTGACCAAACCTCCAGACACGTGAGAACACATACACAAGAAAGACCCTACATCTGCCCTTATTGTAGCAAGGCATTCTCCAGATCAGACAACCTAGCACAGTATGCCCCAACTTTCCTTCATCTCGTTTCCTTTGTCATTTCCTTTGTCAAGAGAGTTGTTGTAATGTGGAACGAGTCCCCTGAGCGATGATCACCAAACGTCCATACCGCCACGCCACAGCACCAACATCATCATTACGCAGCCACCAACTTGGGGGGAAGAATCCTCTTAGCGCAGCAGCATGGACTGACTTGGATGTTTCCACAGACACAAGCGTACTCATGACCGTGGCGAGAACGGCGAGGCTGCTCTGAACTTCTCCGGCGAGGAGGAGGAAGAGTACTCTGGCGAAGACCAGCTCGGCTCCCTCGAGGAGGCCTCACCCAACTCGGAGAACGCCTACGTCACCGCTTCGCTCAACAGCGTTGCCAACGGCTCAACACCGCCGACGTCCAACGGCATGGCCCAGTCGTTCAACAGCTTGCAGACTCTCAGCATGCCGATGACAATTAGTCAACCGACAGTGAACGCGAGCGCCATTATGTGAGACGGCAATCTATGAGCTAAAGCTCTCATTACGACTGGAGTTACGTTTCGTTCGACACGGTGTTACTTAGAGGGCGGCATGGCTATGACAAACGGTTCGGAATGGGTCGGGGACTTTTTATTCTTTCTTTTTCTTATCCATCCAGCTATGGATTTTCGGCACGCGTCAGCGAGTGGGGCTGCTGCTCCTTTGGCACCGGGCGAATTTCTCCCTATCCTTTTTCGTTTCCAGTTGTTGTTTTCAGCATCGAGTCTGGCCGTTGGTCCCAGACGCAAAAAAGGAAATTCGCACACATAGAAATGCGTATGTAGGGACTGGGAAGATCTCGAAACGCATTTGTACCCCGTCGAAAGGGGAGATTCATGCATGAGCTTAGGGTCGATATGCGAAGAAGAGAAACGACTCGCACATGTATATATATGTTTTGTTTCTTTTCCTTTGTGCTGGAGGGGCACACTTTGAGAAGAAACAAAGTTGTCAGGAAGGCCGGATGATACCAGGGTAGGAGAGAATGTTCGGCAACTCTGAAGAGTGCTACACAGCGCATGTCAGAACTACCAAGCAAAGTTGAATGCTGAAACAAGTTGATCAAATCGTCCCTTGTGTACTGACATGATGGAGGCCGTGATGCTTAAACATCTAACCAAGGATAGAGGGGGAGGTATAGACGTGACATGAAGTTGAGCATGAGCTGCTGCCTGCATGCAAGTTGTTGGTACATTCCAGAGCCTGCGCGTTTACATGATACCCTCTTGACTCGATGAATCGGGCATGCTATGCATTTGCTGTCTCTTTCCAGTGGGACGTTTCGAAAGACGGACTATTAAGCTTTCGTACTCCCCCCCCCGGGCACCGGCATGTATGGTCTACCTCCTTCCACGTCCCCTGCCGCCACCGCGTCCACCCCTCCCGCCTCTGCCGCCTCTGCCGCCACCGCTGCCCTCGATGTTCTGGACGTCCCGCTCGCTTAGCCGCAGCTCGGCGCCGCGCATGCGACCGACCTCGGGCCCGTCGACGCCCCTCTCGCCGCGGCGCCCGGCCTTCTTGGCCTTCTTTCCCCGGGAGGCAGGGGCCTCCCTCTCGAGCACGATGCCGTTCTCCCGGGCCTGCTGGCGGCGCTTGGCCTCCTTGTTGGCGGCGACGGCGACCATGCCCTTGCGGAAGGCCATGGGCATCTTCTCCTGGGTGAAGAGGGAGGAGACGCCCGAGACGCCGCGCGCGAGGGCCTGCGTGCGCAGGTCCGTCTGACGCTGGCGGAGCTTGCCCTCGGAGAAGGTCTTGGAGGCGGCGGTCGGGTTGGAGAAGGGGGTGATTGTGTGGCGCGAGAGCAGGTGGGACTCGGAGAGGAGGCGCTGCAGGGCGAGGTCGTTGGCGAGCATGGACTTGTCGTTCTCGTCGTCCGGGTCGGCGGGGGCGGCGGGCGCCGCGGAGGGGTTCGGATCGGTTTGGGATGGTGGTTTGGAGGACTGCGGGAGGGTGGGGGATGTGTGTTAGGATGACTTTGTGTGTTGTGTGTGTGCATAAGGTTGTGCAGATAAAGAAAAGGAAAGCGAGCAAAGAAGAGGAGGACGTACCATGAATGCTTTCAGCTCTCGCTTGCTCATGCTTGCGACGGGTTGGGGTTTGGAGTTTGTGTGGTCGACGACCTCGATCACGGGGTTCTCGCCGTCCTCGTCCTCGTATCCGTCGTCTTCCTCATCGTCGTCATCTCCCG
This sequence comes from Colletotrichum higginsianum IMI 349063, assembly GCF_001672515.1. Lineage (NCBI taxonomy): Eukaryota > Fungi > Ascomycota > Sordariomycetes > Glomerellales > Glomerellaceae > Colletotrichum > Colletotrichum higginsianum. The sequence continues at coordinate 4,108,958 of NC_030955.1, forward strand.
AGTCGTCTTCTGTCGAAAGGGGCGTCCCGTCAGCAAACAGATCTTCCTCATCGCAGCCCGACACCTGGCGCCACGATCTCAACAACAAAAGAAACGCAGCAGCAGCAGCAGCACAGGCAAAAGGCTTCGTCGTCGGACTCACCATCCTCGCCAGAGAGTCCACTCCACTCCTCCCCTTCCCCCTCCTGCCCGTCGGCGCCCTCGTCCTCGAAGACGTCCTCGTCACTGCCCTCCCCGACCTCGACGTCCCCGTCCGAATCGGAGCCGCCGTCGCCGTCGCCGTCGCCGCCCGGAACCTCGACGGCTGCGGCCTTCGCCTTGGCTTTCTTCTTCCCCTTCTTCTGCCCCGGCTCCCTGATGGGCTTGAATTGCGCCTCGAAGTGTCGTCGGAAGATCTCTTGCGCGGAGAGCAGCGACTCGTCCACTTCTTCTTCCTCCTCTTGTTTCTCGCCGGCCTTGTCCGACTTCGCCGTGGTCTTCTTGGTCGCACTGGCAGGTTTCCTCACGGTCTCGAGGCTCTTCTTCCTCTTCTTGAGAGACGGTGTCGCCGTCGCAGTCTTTACCGCTCCAGCGCTCTTCTTTCCGAAGCTTGTCGAGGGGGGCTTGGCGGTTTGGGCGGCGGCGGAGGAGGAGGGCGCCTTGCGCTTCCCCAGGATGGAAGTCATTGTTTTCCCGGCTTGGCTCGCGGGGGGAGGGGATGCTCTCGTCGTCGCTAGGCCGTGTGTAAAGTATAAGTATCGGAAGAATGCAAGAAGAGGTTGTCACTTTCAAGCTTGCGACGTCAGGGCGGGCTGGGTGGTCGTGCCAGGGTGGTTTCTGTCGCAAATACTTCAGAAAACCCTTGAAGGCTGCATGTAGCTCAAGTCCATCCTCCCAGAAAATTTCAGCGGGTCCCCCGATCCCTCCCCCTCAGCCTTGCCAGAGCTGTGGCTGGAGGGTCCTGTTTAATTGGCCACCAACGGGCTGTGGTGGGGTAAACTGTATCAAAGCTCTTTCAGCCTTGGTGGGATAGGTTGGAAGCCACGGCTCCCTCGTCAACGCTGTCAGAACCCTTCAAGCCCAAACATCAGAATGATCTTTAAACGATACGCTCCTCTTCTCTGATCTTTGGAGAGGGTTTTTTTTAAGCAAAATTCAACATGAGATGAAGGGAACAACGCACGCATGCTCTCGACTCCAGATGTCAAAGGAGCTCCCTAGATGTGACATGTCCTGAGACGTCAAACCACTCCTAATCATTTCCACTCAGCGTCCAAGAACTCACATCCAATGAGCTAGATGAAACCAACAATAGAAACACAGACATTCAGCACGGCTCCAACTTATGTTGAAAGCCAATTATTACAAAGAACTGATCGATCTTGGGCCACATGAGACCTGTCTACATATGCCTTGAGACCAGTGAGAAGAGAACAAAATACGTATAACACCAAACTAACTCTGCTTGTGACAAACACTGCTTGCTATCCATCCCAAACCCCTTTTCCATCACACCTTTCCAACCCCTGATGCACACTCCTCCACATCGACGCAGACAACCTTCTTGGATACACGTCCCCTACACCAGAAAACCCTTCAAGAGCGTGCAGCTTCAAGCTCAAGCTCCAACTGTCTGATCCTCTCGCTCTGATCCTGCGACCCTCCGGCGTTCACCTTGCGCTTCAGCCCCTCAACTTCAGCTGAAAGCTGGCTAATTTTGTCATTCTGCTTGTTGATGAGCTTGGTCTGCTGCTCAAGCATCTGTCTAATCTGATCCAGGGACGACTCGATGTGTGTCGAGGATGCAGGCGAGTTGGCCGATGCTGGCTTAACAGGCGACTGCTGGGCGGGAGGCGACTTGATCTGAGGGGGGGAGACAGCCTTGATAGGGGGAGGGATCTTGGCGGGCTCAACACGGACAGGAACAGAGGCAGCCGCAGGAGCAGCAGCGCGCTGAGCTGGTCTCTGCACCTCCTCGAAGCTAGAGTTGTCATCATCGTCATCCTCCAGCTCAGCAGGCTCGTTGTCCTTGAACTTGGACGCCATGCTGGAGATGGAGGCCTGCTGCTCCTTCATCGAAGGCGGCGGCGAGCGCGCAACCGGGGTAGGCTCTGGAGCAGGAGCGGGCTTCGGCGCAGGCTTGGCAGCTGGCGTGGGAGCAGAGGCAATCACAGGGGGCTTGTAGTCAGAGGCAACCTCCTTGGGAGCAGTACCCTCATACACGCTTTCGAGGTCGATCTTGGTGGGAATGCCCTCCTTGCCCTCGAGCCACTCCTTGGCGCTGACGGCAGGCTTGAGACCAGAAGCGGGGGGGAAGATGTCGGACTGGAAGGTCTCGGCTCTCCGGGGGACGGTGAAGGAGATGGGCTCGATGTAGGTATCGTTGACCGTCTTGTAAGCTCTCATGACCTCGTTCTCGTGCACCTAAGAAGTTTTGTTAGGACTCGACCTCCCAGTGCACTACTTCGTTTGCCATCTTACGTTAATGCCGCGGCGGGGAACGAAGGCAATGCCTCTCTGGGGCTCGGCGGACTTGTACTCGCTCAGGTACTCGAACTTGTCGTTTTCGTACTCGTAGTAGCGGATGTTGCCGTCACTGCGTAGCTTGTCAGTAAAATTTCAGGCCCATGCTGCCGGAATACCCCCTCACCCCTTGCCGGCAAGATACAAGCAGTTGGATCCGTCGTCTGCCCGAAAGTAAGCATTTGGTCTTGCCATCGCGTCAACAACAAGAACACCAACCCCAGAAAGGCATAATGACACCCGAGATCGAATCCAGCATGGAGAAGCCTCCAATGGGCTCATTGCGACCGGGCTCCCACAGGGCGAGCTGACGCTCACTCATGCGCGAGAAACCGGCGGTGGCGAAACGGTTGTGCTCGCCCATCCACACGGCTCTGCTGTTCTTGGCGCCTGGGTGGCCAGGGGCCTCGTGGACTGGCTTCTCGGCGCGTACATCCCACACGCGGATCTTCTTGTCGCGAGACGTCGTCACCAGCATCGAACCACTGGCGTTCCACGACAGGCTCTGCACAATGTCGTTGTGCTTCAGGGTGTGGGTGGACGAGCCGCTGTTGATGTCCCACAGCTTGATCGTGAAGTCGCCGGACGCGGACGCAAGGATGTTCTCGGCAGCGGGGTTGAACTGGACCTGGCCAACCTTTCTGTATACCGTTCGTCAGCCTCACGGTCGAGGATCAGAGGGGTGGGTGGGGAAGGGGATCGCATCGACGAACCTCGAGTGGCCGGCGAGCTTGCCGACGGGAGAGACGTCGGCGGGTTCCTCGGCATCCGTGTAGAGAGTGAAGTTCTCAGGGACCTGCCAGATGAAGACCTTCCCATCCTCGGAACCGGATGCGATGACGCGGTCGTTGAAGGGGTTCCTAAAACGTAATCGTCAGTGTCTCTGTCGCGTGCGCCCCTCGTAGGCGAACTGGGGGGGGTTATTCGTGCCGGGCAGTCGTAGGGATCGGCGTACCAGTCGGTATCCAGGACGGTGGCAGTATGGCCGCGAAACAGCGGGATTTGATCGGGGACCTTGCCCGTCTCGCCGAGAGGGATGACGGCGAAGGCGCCGCCGCCGCCAGCTTCCCAATTGACCGAGAGATAGTCGGGGTTGGCCTAGATGTAGGGTATTTCCGGTCAGCTCGCTCTCTCGACTTCCTCTTACCCCAGTCTCGACCCAATCAATTGTCTCGGAGAACCCTTTACCTTCACCAAGTTGGTGTCCCATGCATTTCGGCTAATGCGAAGGTTGTCATAGCAGAACTCCTTGCGGGTCGGCTTGCCAAAGACGTGTCCTGGACGATAAGGAGTCGAGCGTCAGCAGTCAGCTCCTCGCGGCGCAACGCGGTGGCTTGCGACAAAAAAGACCCACGATATTTCGACGCTCGCACAAAGCGGCCCGCCATTGGGGATGATGTGTTGTAGTGAGGATCCGGGTGGCGGGAAGGGAAGGAGAGGGTATTCGGAGTGTGAAATGCTGACGATATGCAATGCTGTGGCGGGAAATGCGACGACGCAGCCTGCGATCGTTTGGTGATCCAAAAGGGGAGGAGGGTTCGGTGTAATAGCTGAGAGCTGTTGAAGGCGGGCCCTCCCAATTAACGAATCACTAATACCTTAGCGGCAAGATGAGGTGGGTGCTTCCGCTCGTGGGTGGTTGCTGCTGCTGCTGCTGCCGCTTCTGCTGCTCCTAGAAATCCACTGCAATTCGGGTAGCGAGCGATCAACTGCTCTGATGGGGTACGTACCCACCCCACCTGCAATTCAGACAGCTGTATCCGTAAGTATACTCTCTGTACACTCATTACCAGAAGGGCTGGGTGAAACTCCCCGGCCAGCTGCGCCCCGTGGCTTCTCCCTCCGCCGACGAGAATAACAACGGAGCAGGGGTCCAGCCAAGTTTATGCGACGCGTACCCTACGATGCACGTAAAGCATGAATGAATGAATGAAGGAACAAATGCGGTCCCTCACCGAGATGAACAGGCCCGGGGCCATTTACAAGGTCGCCACGTTGAAGCTGTAACGCCCCAAGTTCATACATCTTGATCAATCACCATGGCCGAACGCGGCAGAGTAACGATGGAAACCTCCCATTTTAGTACAATATGATACGTACAAACCAAACAGGCTACCTGACTCCAAGAACAATGCTCAAAAGAGTCCGAGTGCGAATCTCTACCACAACAGGCTCTCTCAATCCCACACACGCACATACACAATCTCAGGATCTTCCTCCGCCGCCATCCAAAGCAATGCCCAAACGCCGTCGTGCCTGCCAAATTATTAGATATCGAGGCAAGGGCGCATCCAGCGGACACAGGCCGTTTCAAGAGCGGACCAAAGACATATATGATCATCCGATCACGAACTCCAGGTCCAAGAGAATCATAGATCATGCCGTGTCCCTCCGTTTCTTCGTGTCGCCTAGTCGTGCCGTCATGCCAAATCATGAACAAAAGAAGTGGGTATTTAGTTGAAAGTGCTCTTCGTCCGCGAGTGCACCCTTCGGCCCTCTGCCCGGCGTCTCAGCGCCTCCTCCCTCTTGAGGATGAGCTCGCACCACTTGCCCGGCTTGCGAGGCCCGCTGACCTCGTCGTCGCTGTCGCCACGGCCGACGAGATCGGTAAGAGCCTGCAGCCAGCCGGCCTTGTCCTCGGCCGTATCGGCATAGAAGTCGATCGTCTCGCCGTTGTTGAAGCGGATACGGAATCCCTCCTCGACGAACATGTAACCTTCTTCCTCTTCGGCAAACGCAGATCGCCGACGCCGGCCGCCCTTGCCGGTCGTCTCCTTCTCCGTCAGCGCACGTCGGTCGTCGATGAGACGCTTGGCATTGGCCAGGTTGATCGTGGCACGGGGTTGACGAGTGGCCTCGTGGTAGGCTGTGAGCTTGTGACCGACGAGCTTGAAGTATCGTCGACGCCAGTACTGTTATTAAATTGGGATTAGCAACATTCTCAGGGCTAACGCGGACGCGGAAGAGGACTAACCGGGCAGTCGCCGCCCTGCTGGCTCAAGTGGCCCTCCCAGTTCTTCGCGAGGCGCTCCTCGGCGGCCTTGAGCTCTCTGATGCAGGAGTTCATGCTCTTGGGCATGTCCTCCTCGGCGGATCCCTTAGGACGAGGAACGAACAGCAACTGGAGCTCCAGCTTGCCAATCTTGTACGGGGCACGGCGAACAACGGCCGTGTTGCCACGCTTGCTCTTGACGCTCGACGCGAAAGCGGCCTCTTCCGTCGCCCACTCGTTGAAGCAGGCCACGTCAACAACGTATGGACGGCCATAGCAGCGCGACTCGTGCTCCTTGAGGCACACGTAGGAACGAGCGAAGCTGCCGTCCTCCGCCGCGAGCGGGGACAGCAGGTCCCAGGCCGTGGGCGCAACCTTCATCTGCCTGGCCTGCGCTGCCTTCTGCTGCTCAGCCGCCAGGCGCTCTTCCTCCTCACGCTGGCGCATCTCCATCTCCTTGCGCTTCTTGGGTGACGCGAACACCCTGCTAAAGGTAGACGTCTTGGGCTTGCTAGCCTTAGTAGGAGATTGCACGATGACCTTCTTGGGCAGGGGCTTCTCTAGCTTGACGTTGAGAGTGAGCTGAAACTCCAAGTCGTTCGGCACGACAAGCTCAAACTCCTGGCCAACGGGCGCGTTGCGCGCCAGCTCGAGCCAGGCCGTCGTCACACAATGAACGCCGTTGTCGAGAGTAAGGCTAAACCAGGTGCGCTCGTCTGGGATGGGTCAGCCGTCTGCAGGCCTGCGGAGGGAGGGGTTGGCATACTTCTGGGGATGGGAAGGTCGAGGTCCTTGACTCCAAGAACCTTGACGAAGAGACGGCCGCGCTCGCCGCTCTCCTCGGTGGCCAGTTCAGGATTCAGGTCCTCCTCGGCCAAGGGGTTGAGAGGTTGTGCGTTGCTCTCCTGGCCGGGCATAGGCGGAACCGGCCCGCTGGTCTGGGGACGGCGCCTGACGCTCTTCTGCCTGGGCCTACCATTCCAGGGCTCGACTGTCCACGATTGAGGACGTTCCGCCTTGACCGGGGAGTTGCCGGCTGATCGAGTCTTCCACATGTCGGAGGATTCCTTGTCGCTCGCCGTGACGACCTTTGTGTTTTGTCGCATGAGATAACCGCGCTGGTTCTTCGTGTTAGCATTCAGTGACCTCGCTCCTGCTTGATCGACTTTGACTTTGCTCGTGGCGACAGCCGGCCTGGACGCTTGTCTGCTCGGGCCCCCACTCGCGATATGAGAAGAATCATGTACTTGTTGAGAAAAAGCAACCTTTTGTGCCTCAATAACCCGGTCGAAATCCTGATCGAGACTGAGGCCAAAGTCAAGATCCAATGTCAGGCTGCGCTTGTTGAAGCTCGAGTGGCGCTTCATCACCAGGTCTTCATCGGGGATGGTGGGCTCTCCCTGTAGATCCCTCGAGAGTCTGTTGCGGTGGCGCTCGGGAATGGCTGGAATGTCAGGCACCTCGCGACTAACTTGGCGCCGGGCTTCTCTCATGGCAATGATGTCAGAAGGCGTGTTAGATGGTCTCGTCTTCAACTTGGAACCAGAGGCTTTGATGGTTGCTTGTCGCTCGGGGATCGCGGGCGACTCCATGGGCGGCTCGTCAAAGATCTCCGACTCCTCTTCCTCGTCGGAGGACATCGGACGATGAATAACGGATTCGGGCGTACCGGGCTCCTCATCATATTCATCCTCCGGGTCGCCCCATCCAGAGCCATCGTAGTCGGGCTTGGAGAGATGCTTGGGAGTGGAGGGCCGCTGCATTTGAGCCTGCATATCCGTCATCTTGGGCGGCGGCTGGAGCTCCTCCACCTCTTGTGCGGAAGGCTCCGGAGGCGGCGGCAACATGAACGACTGCAGACCCTTGGAAAACTCGTTGTCCTTGCCGTCATCCTTCAGTTCGGGAAGGCTGTGCTTGCGCCCAGGTGGAGTGTCGAGAGACGTAGCAGCGTCCACGTGTGGCGATGACTCTTTCGCGGCCTCGGGTTCGATCATAGACTCGGCCTCGGAATCAGCCTCTGGCTCGAAAATCTGCGTGACCTCGGGCTCCGGCGTGGGTTCCTTGACGGAAGCATCGGCGGCGGTGTCGGCCTCCTGGTCGGACACGTTGCCAGCCTTGTCTGACTTGAGCTCCAAAGGTCGTATCTCCGATGCCATGTCGAAGGACTGGTAGACCGGGCTCGCAGCACGGGGGGTGAGGACCTCCTTGTCGCCGACATGTGTGACCTCGGGCACGCGAGCCGGTCCATCCGAATAGTGGCTGGCAGAATCCGCGTCGTTCTCGTCAATGTCAGACCGCGCGTAGAGGTCTGTGATGGACTCGGTCTCGGCATCTGAGGCCTCGTCGCGGTGGATGATGACGCTGCCCTCGTCGCTGAGCTCGGAGACATCATCCAGAATCGAGTCTTCAGTGGAAGGTATGGGAACGTCCGGGTCGAGAGGCAGAGGAAGGCGGCGCTCAGGGCTCGGCCGCTCAGGACTCGAGCTGGCCGCCGGCGACGAGAAATAGTCGACTCCTTGATCATCGTTGCCACCGTTGACGCGGCGCATGATGGACTCGCGAGAAATTCGAGTAGGCAGTTCGTAGTCCTCGAGGGCTGAGATGTCGCCAATGGTATCATCAGCCTCGTCGGCCTCGAGGGAGAGCATGCTTGACTCGGCCGTCTCGGAATCTGAGGCAGGGCTCTGGATTCTGTCGCGCTGGGTGCCCCGACGAAGGCGGCGCTCTCTCTGCTGCTCGTTGGCGGACTTGTGGTCATCCGAGAGCATCATGAGCTTCAATCTCTCCTCGAGAGTCATCTTGCCGTTGCCGATGCTCTGGATCTCAGTCTTGCTCGTGGCCGCCGGCGGAGGCGACGGCAGGCTGCGATGAGCGCCAATCATCCTCTCCGCGGTGGCAGATAGACCCGGCGAGGAGCGGGACTCGCTGCGAGCGGGAGAGCTCATGCCAGGAAGAGGGGGCAGGGGCCGGTGGTCCGAGGCGGAAGAGTCGGATCGCGTGTGTTCTGGGCGACCAAGACGCGGGGGAAGAGCATCGGGCATCGGGCTTCCCTCGAACGGGTCCTCCATGCGCTCGGCGGACTGTCTCCAGTCGTCGGGGCCAACGACTGGCGTCTTGTCCGTGTCTTCCAGCGACGCGTCAAAGCTATCGCCCTCCATGTCGTGGTCTCCAAAGTGATAGTGGCCGTCCTCTTCGTCCTCGTCCTCCATGGACTCGAAGCTGCCTTCGCGCGAGTTGGATCCGATGGAGGAAATGTCCGGAGTGGCCATCTCATACTCGTTGATCTGAGGGGGGGCGGCATCAAAGGTGACACTCTTGGCGTGTCGGTGAAGTGACTTGCCGGAAGGAAGCTCGCGGTCATCAAACGAGGTATCGGCCGACCAGGTACCGGTCTCGGGGTCGAAACTGCTCTTGAAATTGCTCCTAGAGAGGGACGACTTGATCGGAGACGAGCCCTGCTCCTTGCCGGGGCTGCGAGGCGGGTTGGAAGGGGTGGCCTGCATTGGTGTGGCGGTCTTGGTCGGGCTCGGGGCCGGGCTGTAGATGGGGATGTTCGACTTGCTGTTGTTGCGCTGGTGACCGATGCCTCTGTTCAGAGAATCGGAGGATCGGAGGCCATTGATGATGGTTGTTGTTCCGTCGAACGAGCTCCCCTGATGCTTAGCTAGAGGGCGCTCGACTTGGGGCACTCTGGCAGGGTCGTATTCCTGCTTCTGCTCGAGGGCGAGGATGTTGCTATTCTTGACGCGAGAAGCCCTCTGTAGGCGCTCGATGGAGGTGCGGCGAGTGGGCGAAGGCGAGCCGTGGCGTCCGCCGTACAAACCGCTGTTCTCTGTGCTGATGGAGTCGAGGTTGCGCTTCTGCCAGAAGAGCCTGGGCGATGTGGTGGTCTCCAGCGGGGACGACTGGAATGGGGAGGAGTCGGTGTTGAGAGTCATTTTCTAGACGACTTTTGTTAGAGGGAATCCCGGACAGGGGCCTGTCTGAGACACGATCCGCTCACCTTGGATGGTTGCTTCCAGCTGGGCGAGTTCCTTCTGTGGTCCGAAGGAGAAAGCTCTGAAAGGGGACGAGGGATGCCCGTGTTCGCTTTGGCGGCAGGGGGCGATCCCGGAGTGCTGCTACCCTTGGAGATGCGCAACGGGTGCACCTGAGAAGAGGGTGAATGTTAGTGGGAGAGCGACGGACAGGCACGCAGGCTCCAGGCAGCGCCTAGGTAGGTGAAGGGGCAACTTACAGGTTCTTCAGATGAAGCCATTCTGTGTGATATTTTCGTGACTGCGCAAGCGCATTGAGGGGTGACAATCGACGTCGATGGTGATGGCGATCAGTACTCGAAAAAAACAATGCAAGGTAAACCAGCAGGCTCTGCTGCGGTGGTTCCGGGGGGTGATCTTCGTAGGGTTTTTCTGGGCGGGCTCTCGCAGGATACAAAGGGGAAAACGCGTGTCGAATGTCTACTAGAATGGATGATTCGACTTTTCTGGTCCGTTGCCTTTCGAAAAACAAGGGGAGGGGGCGATGTGCTGTCAGATGCCGATTCTGGTCATAATCGAATGGTATTCGGGGTATGGTTGACTGGAATGTGGCAGAAGCGAGACGGAGATGCTGGATGACCGCCGTGGAGGGGGGAGGGAGGTGAGGGGGCGGCGCAAAACAACGGCGGCGGCGGCACACACACGGAGAGGAAAAATAAAATCAAAAAAAAAGGGCGATGTTGCCAAAAGTGCAGGCAGCAATATCTCGTAGCGTTCCTGACGGCGGTCGTGGGTTGAGAAACAACGAGAGGGTGGACGAGACGGGTGTTGTGATGCGTCGACTGTGGTCGAGTGTTGTTTAAGGGCAACGGGGCGGTATGAGTTGAGGTTGAGGCGGGGCGGCGATGATTGGTGCGCGCGACGGGAGAAGTAAACAAACAAGGAAGACAGCTCTTTGTCGGCAGCGTTGCTCCTGGCGACGTTGTTGTTCAGTTGCGATTTTTAGGCGGGAACAGGGGTGAAGGGGGGACGAGAGGCTAGCACGCTAGGCTTGGGGCGAGGGGTTGTTGGCAGCGGACCACTGGGGAGAGGGGAAGTCGACGACGGACTACGGGCGGCGACCGGGGTGGCTGTGGGCGGCGATTGTCGTTGTGTAGGTGCTGCACGTGCCCACTCTTTCCGATGCCTAGGTGCCTACCTAGATAACATACCTACCTACCTCTCTTACCTAGGTAGGTAGGCATGCGCTTCAGCTGTTTTTACGATGCGATTCCTGGCTTTGGCCTATGCTCCGGTGCCCCAAATGCCGATGGTGAACCACTGGGCAATATGTACCGTCATGATAGTACCTACCCAGCCACTACACTAGGGCCGGCCGGTCCTCATAACAGATTGGCATGGCATCTCTCCGTCTTTTTAGTTGCTGCAGCATCCTCTGCAGGGAGAAGGACGAAAGAAACCCCAAAAAGCAAGCACGGGACGCTTGAAGAGACGGTACAGGATGCTGAGACACGTACGAATGCTCCTAGGCGCAAGAAAAGAAAACCGGCAGGAACTGTCAAACAACAGCCTGGTTTCTCTTAGCACCAAGCTCCCCTCCTACGGTCCACCCCCTCCCGTCCCGTTCCCCGTTGGTGACTTGTTGTTGTTGTTGTTGTTGCACCATGATCCCTCGCCGGGCCAACAGGAGCTGAGAGCATGGGTTCTTGCAGCAGTCGTCTGTTACAGTCACTGTCAAGTCATCGTCATCGTCATCCTACCCATCCCGGAGTCCACTTGGAGCAGCGGTTTCGAAGCTAGCTATTCGTCCCTAGGTAGGTAGTTAGTTTGGGTACGGAGTAGGGAATCAGCCCTTGCCCTGGACCTGGACCTGGACACTTTTTGGCTCCCGCATGTCGTGCTTCTCCCCATCGCATCGTATCGTACATCGTATCGCGCACATCACCTCAGATGGGGTCGGTGGGCACTTTATCCTTTTTTTCTTCCTTTTCTTCCTACTTCCTATTCCGAGAGCTGGGATCATCATGGATGAATGGATGCATGGATCCCCCTCTCTGCCCGTGCTTGCCAGGGTTGCTTGCGTGTTGTTTTCATCGCCATGCCATACCCCTCATGGACTCCGTGGAAACGACAGAGCCTCGTCGGCTTGGGCTACTCTACTTTTATTGTGCTACCTATCTACCCGATGTTATTGTTGCTGTCGCTCAAAAATTTGGTTTGCTGCCGTCGACGACTGCCAATGCCCGCCCATGCGACTCCCCGTCACATTCTCGTGGACTTTTTTTTCTTCCCCTTCTGGTCAGCCATTGTTGTTGTTATTGTTATTGTTATTAATGTTTACCCTCTCATCTCACACTCCCGACTCAACAACTTTGACGTGTATAAGTGTGCCCCTGTTGCAAGACTTGATTTGATCGCCCGGGCTTTGCTCCTAGAGCCTGCTGCACCATCTCTTGTCCCCCCGCCCCCGCCGGCGCAAGGCCATTTTCGAGAAGAAATTCGGTTGGCGCCGCAATGGATGGATTGACTTCCCAGTGGTCCAGCCAAACTCGACTCCAGTCTCCTCCTCCTCCTCCTCCTCCTCCTCCTCTTCCTGCTCCTCTCCCCCCCCCTCGTCTCCGCGCGCGAGGAGCACCAAATGGCCCCCAACCGCAAAAACTGCAACCTGGCGGAGATAGTAGTGCGCCCCTCCCCCTTCAGCCCCAAGAGAGGAGCAGTGACGAAGAGAGGGGCAGAAACAACAACACCCCGAGCAGGTTTCCGATCCGACGCACACCATCGTGCAGGGCACCACATAGACAGGCGCCTATATGTACGATAGGTGTACGTAAGTGCATCTCACAGACAAACCCGCCCGCCGGTCGTATCGGCACGTAGACTGCAGAGAGGGGAACTCTAGGAGGCTCGGCGAGCTAGGCATACCCGCCGACATCGTGCGTTTTACAAACCCCTTATCGTGTTTATTCCTTTCATCTCGTCCTTCCTAGCGTGCACTCCGTCGCTGCTCGTCGCACTGAGTGAAACGGCATCGTCCCCGCGCCTACTGTGTACCAGTCGCACGGCTGTCACCGGATTTGACGTCTGTCATCCCACTCCAACCCGAATCGTGGAGAGTTGTACCACTTACTTCTCTTCCCATATTTGACTTTTGATGCGATTTACTTTCCGATGGATGGATACAACTGTCCCTCTCCCTATCCCCCTCCTTTTTCTTTTCCCTTCTCCTCTTTTTTTTTCTTTCCTTTTGGTTCACTTCGTTTATTTCACTTTCTCCTACTGTTGAGCTCTATTCCACTCGACACACTCCTCCAGCTTGACCCCGTTGCCACCGAAACAGTCCAGCGCGCTCCCGATCGTCAGGTCCACCTTGCCCCTGCTGAGCTTCTTCACCATCTCCAGGTCCTCCAGGTTCCTGCCGCCGCCCGCGTACGTGACGGGCAGGCTGCACCACTCGGCCAGCCGCTCCACGAGCCTCTCATCGATGCCCTTCTGCAGACCCTCGTTGTCCGCCGCGTGGATGAGGAACTCTGAGCAGTACGGCTCCAGCACACTGATGGATTCTGCCCGTAGCAAAAGCTTTTCGTCAGCCGGCCCATTGTTTTGACACGCTCATTGACAGGCGCAAAAGTGAAACTTTGAAATGACAAAAAAAGAAAACAAAGCCGTCCGCGTAGCAGTAGCATCACCAAGAACGCACCTTGGTTGACCTCCATGTCCGTGATGGTCTGCCACTTGTTCATGGCCACGAACCACCTGTCATTCCCGCGCCGCCGGCAGCTGAGGTCGATGACGAGCTTGTCCCTGTCGCCGCCCAGCGCCCGGAGCACCGCGTCCAGTCTCTCCTGGCTGAACCGCCCGTCCGGGAAAAGGTACGACGTGATGATGACCTTCTCGGCGCCCGCGTCGATCCACTCCTTCGCGTTCGCGTCGTTGATGCCTCCCCCGACCTGCAGCCCGCCCGGCCACGCCTTGAGCGACTCCCGCGCCGCCTCGGTGTTGCCGGGCCCCAGCATGATCACATGGGCCCCCGTGAGCCCGTTGTCCCTGTACAGCCGCGCAAAGTGCGCCGGCGGGTGCTGGGACACAAAGTTGGTCTTGAGCTCTGCCGTCGTGCTATCGAGCGTGCCGCCGACTATCTGCTTCACCTGCCCGGCGTGCAGGTCTATACAGGGGCGGAATCGCGTCATGTTTGGGCGTGTGTCGGTTTGTTCTCTGTTGGTTGATGAAGAAATTCCCCTCGAGCTGAGATCCACGGGATGCGTCACTGCTCAACCCCTCCTGCTGCTCAATTTTGTGTGGATTGTGGGGTTGCTTAGTTGCGATTTTCGGTACCGGCTTAACTTTGGTGTGCCGCCATGCCTGCCCAGTACGCTCCCGTGGATGTTTCCGCAACTTAGATTCAGTCCTATGAAATAGTCGATGGCATTTACAAGGTCTTCCTCCAGCTTTGCAAGACAACAGTCTAGGCGTATGCAATGTGTTTGCGCATTTGTGCGGGGTGTATCTGCCGGTCCAAGTTTGGGGTTGATGTTATGTGTTGACTTCGACCAAGTCCAAGCTCATTGCTGGCATAACCCAACCAAAACCGAACCCAAGAGACCTAGGCCTTCTTCCTCTTCTTCTTTTTCTTCAATTGAACTGGAATGCTCCTTCTTTCAAACCGTGGAGGGAGGTAATGGAAGATTACCCTTAGCCTCCACTGACCTGTCGAGCTATCAAGATGTCGCCCGTCAAAGAAACACCACCAGATACCATTCAATCAATCGAGGAACGATTCTAGGATTTAAGAAAGGGCACTCGCTTCCAAAACTCGGGATGCATGTTATAGTAATTAGGATTCCATGTCTATTTGATCCAGTGTAAGTTGTAGGGTTGTGATATTGGTAGCGGCTGGACTTTCGCCTGATTGACTTCTAGATTCGCGTCCGAGCAATGCCTCGAAAGCGAACAAATCATCCATGCGGTTCTAGATAGTTTATAGGGCAGCAGTTTGATCAGCGTGTGCAGCATTTATGTCCCTACTTTACTACTATAGTCCGAGGGGATACTTGGGCTGAGAAATATAACATGTACAACGATGAAAGTCCAAGACTAGTTCGTGGTTATGCTCATTATGATACTAATAATCAAATTTACACAAAAATTTTCAACTATCCGGCTGTGTGTTCTAGTGGATTATGATTTCTCGTTCACAAGTATGTGCACTTGATCCCGAGAAGGTCGCAGGTTCGAGCCCTGCCACGGTCATAGCGTTAAACTTTTTGTTCACCTGTCATGATGGCCTACCAAATGGGCACATCAATTGTTGTAGCGTCTCTCTCTGTCTGTTCCAGTCAGTTTTCGTACTCTGTAAGGAGTACCTCACACTATCAGGCCGAGTGATCATCACGCCACTTGCACCCTGCCCTTGACGGGCAGCGGTGGTATGACCATAGAATGAAATGTGTTGCTGTAGGTCTTGAATGATTTTCCTTATTGCAAATTAATTAGCAATGCGCACCCGTTCCAGTTCCTTTCTTGATACGTTGTTTCGGCTTTCGAAAGCCGCCCAACATAACACGGCACGAAGGCTTCGTTACGTTTTTAACCAATGAAAACAGCCACATTCAAGACCTTCAACTCGAGCGCAAGACAGCTTTGTGTTAAGGACAGACGACGCTTTGAAACCAGATGCAGCGACGCCAGAGACAATAGAGAAAAATCCGACCTTAGATATCCTTAACCGCGATTGTGGTATATCACTGGCTTGACAAGGCGGTCAGCGAGATTGGAGACGCTTAG
Source organism: Colletotrichum higginsianum IMI 349063 (assembly GCF_001672515.1). Taxonomy (NCBI): domain Eukaryota; kingdom Fungi; phylum Ascomycota; class Sordariomycetes; order Glomerellales; family Glomerellaceae; genus Colletotrichum; species Colletotrichum higginsianum. The sequence goes on from NC_030955.1 coordinate 4,124,210, forward strand.
GGGCGATGACGATGGAAAACGTCGTGCATTTCCTGTGCGGCTTCATGTGGTCCGACAAGACGGGTCCGACAAGACAGGTGTGCCTCAACAAGCAAGGTAAGTCAACGTGTTGATTTGCTTGAAGACCTGGCAACAGTAAGTAGTTTTGGTAGTAAAAGAAAGGCAATCAGGAGACATCCGGCGCAAAGCGTACTGCTCCCGAGATAACGTCCAAAAGAACAACAGGGCGTACAGGAGTTGGGTTGCCAGAAGATGAAGGATGTGAATTAGTACTCTGGCATGGTTAGTGATCAGCCATCCCTCTCGGTCGAATCAAGTCTATCCTAACGCAGACAACCTTGCGCAGTAAACGATTTCGGGAAAGCTGATGAAGAACTCATAAAGGAAAGTGTCAAGATTGCAACAGTCTCTCCAGAGTTGTGGGACGGACTTGTTGGATTCACATGTTGGGAAGAGGGTGCTCTCAAACCTTTGCGCAGTTCACGAACATCGATATTGTTCGGCTCGAATGACGAAAAGGCCTCGGAGCCCTGTAAATGCCACGCCGTATGCTGGAGTCGATTCGGTATTCGCTGCTCTCCAGCTTCAGACTAGAAATCACCACGAGGACGACGAACTAAGCTCATCGCCGAATGACACAGTGTTCAGTCTCTTGTAAGCCCCGCGCAGTTGAGCAGGAGCAAGGACGAACTTTTTGCAACGCAGCAACCAGCCAAGATATAGATACCTGTGACGACAGAAAAGCACTCCCAGCCCACAAGAGCCCTGTCCTAGGAAGCTTGGTACCAACCAAATGCCTTCCCAACCCTACAGCTAACAGACTGGGCTCTAGAGATTGGATCGTATCATCCATGGACGTAGAAATCGGTCACGAAAACCGGTTCCTGACCGAGCCACTTGTTGACAAATCCGGCCTGGTCGAGTACCGGGCTTTGGGAATGCCCATTTCCACACTGCGAAATAGCAGCCGAGCACCGAACTATCCCTTCTTGTGATAAGTCCGAAAGGGTATGTGGACCTCTTGGGACCAGAAGAAACCATGTTGGTTCCTACCTGTCTATAGAAAGACCTCTTTCTCATGAGTCTCCGAGAGGGAGGGCTAGAGATGGAACTTAGTCACCAGTTCACACCTATCTTTCCACTCGACCTCTTCACTCTGTATCGCGGCCCTTGACAATTATGCAAGCAATTCCTCACAATTTGCAGCAGCAGTCGTTTTTATATGGCTCAGAGTCGAATGTCGTACTGGTTTCAAAGCTCGGAACAATACCTCAATACCTTTGAATCGATACAAGTGACGCGCACGAGGGACCGGAGTGTGTTCGACCCAGAGGGAGCAACTGTTTCTGCACGATTCCCGCGTGCCTAATATTTCCACGTTGGTTCTTTTCGATTCATGGTCCCCGGACCGCAGGCGCCGATTGCCTCTTGCCCTAGTCAAATGTGATTGCAAATGTCGGGCCCGGAGACCTTCTCCCCCGCCCGCGCCAGAGTTCTGCTCGCTGTTTTTCAGCCCAACAGCGACAAGGAACAGAACCCATGATCTACACATACCAATTTTACCACTGACAGTCGAGGTGCGAAAACCTGGGCATAAAATATGCCCAGTGATTATGGGGCTATGCGGGTGAGCCCTCCTCCCTTCGACGTCGAGGTCTAACGACATGATCGATACCTTGTAGTACTGCGCACCGCGGTCACAGAGGAATCAAACACCCTGCGACGCCCATCGCACAACAAGCTTAATCGCTGTGTGATTCAGTGACTCGTCCACCTGAGCCGTCTGATCCACAGCCGGCTCAACGGCTTTGTCAACGAGGAGACGGCGCAGCGCTTTATTCTCGAAGTCGAGGCTCTGAACGTAGGCGGCGGCGGCGGCGACCGAAAAGCTTTCAAACGTCGGAGCAACGGACTAGGACGGTATCAAGCTACTCGTCCGGAAATTTCGAGACGTGAAGCCGCAGCGCCCTCGAGGACTTTGACATGTAGATCGGCAACGGCTACAGGCCCCGCTCCAACGGCTTCTTGGCCATCGAAGGGGGCTCACCCTGCTCGCTTGCCGCGCTCCCTGAGGAGATGCCACACCTGGTACCGGCGAGCCGTGGTGAGAGACGCGGGTGGTTTTCGTGATTCCGGGGGCTGACGGTCAGTCTTGCTCTTACGTGCCCTGACAGGTTCGAAACGGACTCCACGAGGCCGCCCATGTCTAGCTCACCGACTCGCAGGCGGCCAATCGCCCCTGGGGTTTCGACTTGCCTCTTCAACATAACTGATGGACGGAGCTGGGCGTGGACAACATTTGTAGTGTCTGGTTTGTGAATGTTGTGATATTCAAAAGACTTGGATGGGACCTCTGACCGCACAAAGGTCACTGGGGACAAGCGGTATATGCCGCGGCAGTGAATGTGTGAATGGTGCTTCAGGTTGTTTTGATGAACCTTTTTTACAAGGTAACGCAATATCTTCCCACGCAGTCTTGTGTCGGATGCGGACGGGCGGTATGCGAAGGAGGCGTTCATGAGCTAACAAAGGCAAGGAATAACAAGACGTCATCGTTGGAAAGGGTTGGAGGTCGCGATCCGTCTAACCATCCTCGGCGACGTCCGGATTCGTACGTCGGTGCAACTGAACAGGTCGGTTTAGCCTGCGCTCACTGGCGTCAAAACCCGAACTATCCGGCCGTTCTTAAAGTAGAAGCGCCATCTAGAGTTTGGTAGTTTCTAAACTACACACTGGCAAGGACTACAGTAATTGGATGCCAGCATTTGGCTCTGTTCCTCTTGGCTCGGCTGTCCAAGAATCCCCGAATGCGGTGACCTACCACCACAGCGCCTTTGGCTGAACGGCAACAACCCCGAGTGCCCCTCTTCTATGATGGCCGGATGCCGTGCTTCGGGGCGTCAGCCGCAGTACACCGTTCCTGCACCGGTCCCGCCTCCTCGGGGATACTCATCGCGCCCGGGTAGTAGCCCAGCCGCGGTTTGCGCGCCCATCCAGTTCTGTGCCATCCATCATCGCAGGCCTACTGCTGGAACGGTGGGGGCAACAGCGTTGAGCAGAGCCAGGCTGCCAACATCAACGGACCTTGCCGACAGGCCAGGTGGCTTCGGGGCGGCTGCAGCCATGGATTTGAAGACGTTCGACTCTGCATGGCCAAAGCCAACGGGGCGGCGCTGCTACCTGTGCTCGAATCGATTGCCTGCTGCGTGGTTACCCATACACTCATCCGTACTTTCAAACGTCTCTCTGGACCTCCCCCCGATATCGCTCACGTGGACCGCGCGCCGGTTTCCACAACTGCCCCCCCTCCCTCCCGTCTCCTTGGAACGATGATGGACCGTGGGGCGAGCTGTGCATACGCGTGCGTCCGTCCTCGCTTGGAGCAGGCCCATTATCCACCTTGTTCACCGGCCTGGGCTCTCTAGCCAAAATCGTTGGAGAAGCAGAGCGTGTCGGACGAGACTGTTGAAGTTAAATCTGACAGGGGGGTTGCAGGAGGTTAATGTCCACCTCGTCCAGCGGAGACATGCTCCACATCCTTAGTTTTTCCCGGCCCCGGCCCCGGCCCCGGCCCGGTTGCCGGTCGCCGGGAAGGTCGGTGCGCAAAGGGCTTGACAGGGCAAGGGGAGGAAATACACAGGGCCATCGACGCAGGTGAGCAGGTGACGATAATGACATCTCAAAGTGAGTAATTGACGATCATCAATTAAAGCGCGAGTTGATGGACATGGTGGTGAGGTATGTGGAAGACGAGCTCGTTGGTCGTCGACCTGTTGATTAACGGTGAAGAAGGGAGCGGTGACAAGGCTCAGCGGCCGAGAACAGCATAAAAATATCCCCCCTCGTCACTTTCTCTCTTTGATTTCGGTAGGTCGAGGAAGAACCAAGACTGCCGATGGACAGCCTCGGTGGCAAGCACAAGAAGATGAGGCGCCCGGATCGAGACCCGGAGCAAACCGACACTTTCTGTCAACTCACGATGCTCTTCAATCTCTTGCCCCTGATTCGCAATGAAGAATGCAAATCCTTTCCCCCCTCTGTTGTTGAGACTAAAGCCTTCGTCGAGGCCTCCGCACCGGCCGGCGCTGGAGATTCAAGACCCTTGTCTCAAGGAAGAGAAACAAGTCCCTCTCGGAGAGGCCTTGCCGTCTCGCTGGCCAAGGGGAAGATCGCCCTCGCCTTTTGTGCACATGTCTCACAGCGCAGAGCATGGAGGCAATGTTTAGCAGGACGGGAAAGGGGGGGGGAAGAACGGCAACGGTAAATGGAGAAGACATCTCCCGTTGTCGAACCCTTTCTCCCTCTTTCACGCTTCCCGCGTGGTGACGATGCGTGAAGCCCCTCGGCGGCCGCTGCTTCCGGCATCTATACGAATGCGGCTCGAGGTCCCCAACCGCCAAGACGAGCCATCAAAATCAATCCCGGCCGAGAGCAGTAGCGGACTCAAGGCTGTCGTCCCCTTTGGCTCCTTGGGTCCTTAGCCTCGCGGGCCACGCTCCCTTGGCGCTGCCGGTGACGACCCAGCTAGCGCCCAAAAGACCACGAGGCCTGATTCAGCTGGGTTCTCTCCTGTCAGTCTGGTGTGATGTTGACTCCGGATCGCTTGCCCACGACATCATCCACATGTCTCAAGGAGCTCTTCCAGATCGCGAACCTCTGCCCGCCATTGGTTGAGGGGAGCCTTGTTGATCATCATGAACATCAATGAAGCCGTGGGGGTTCGAGAAGAGACTCTTCCCTCTACGACCGTTCTGGGATGTCGAGACCGAGACCCAAAGGCAATTACTCCCCTCATCGATGCTCTCATCGTGCTCTCAACCGATGGAGAGGACGCGGAAATCCTCTCCTCGATCACGCCCTTGCCTTGCCCACTTCCGGTCCTGAAAGCCGCCCCCATCAGCCACGACAGCCACTGCCGTGAGACACTTGTCGGAATCTGGGCCCCATGGCCGTCGCGGCGTCAGCCGGCGGCTTTTCTTGGGGGGTTTTTTTTTGGGTTTTTTTTTTTGCAAGTGCCCAAGGCTATTCGGTAGTTCCTGATGTCGAGGAATCCTCGAAACGTGGGCGAAGAGGCGTTGGAGAGTCTCTCCCTCCTCCCACGCGGACAGAGAAAGACAGGCTCCCGCAATGATATAAGAGAACCCAGCTGCCCGAGTATGGTTGAGACATCCAGAAAGCATCATCTCACTCATCGCACCAACATTCCTCAACCCCATCCTCTCCCCATTCCTGACCCAAGACCGCCACACGCTCCAAGGTCTTACACCTCACGGTCTCATCTTCATCATGCGCTTCTCCACCCTCATCGCCGCGGCTGTCTTCGCCGTCTGCGCCTCGGCGGTCCCTGCCCCGCTCCCTCAGCGGTCTGCAAAGATCACAGCCCCCAAGGCCGGCGTTTACACCATCCCCGAAGGCGGGACGTACTCCAACAGGATGACCTGGGACTTCAGCAAGCTCGCAGACGGCGCAAAGATCCCCGACGGCCTGCGCGTGAGCGGCTACCCGGTCAGCAACACGCACGTCTTCGCCGTGCAGAACACCTTCATCAAGGGCGGCTACCTCAACCTCAAGGTCGACGGCGGCCAGAAGGCTATGCCGTACAAGTCCGCCGAGGTCGTCACCACCGTGACCAACATCAAGTACGCCTCTGTCCGGACCGTCGCCATCTTCACCGAGAATCCCGGCGTCTGCAATGGTAAGCACACCTTCCCTTTCGGACATCACCTTCTCTCTCTCAGGGAGCTAACACACCCGCTCAGGCATCTTCTTCTACAAAAACGACAACCAGGAGACGGACATTGAGTGGCTCTCAGACGCAGCATCCCAGAGCAACGCCGGTAAACGCCAGGTCTGGTTCGCGAACCAGTCCACCGGCAGCAAGTCCCCAAAGTCCTTCAAGGCCGTACCGCCGCCGGCGAACCCGACGTCTACCGAGCATGAGTACCGCATCGACTGGCTTCCCGGCGTTGTCCGCTTCTTTGTCGACGGCGTCCAGACCTGGGAGACCAAGCAGAGCGTGCCCAACGTGCCCGGACCTTGGGTCTTCAACAACTGGGCCAACGGAGACAAGGGCTGGAGCGCCGGCCCTCCGGCGAAGGATGCCATCTTCAGGATCAAGGAGATCGACATGTACTACAACACCGCATAAGCCGAAGGACGCGGTGTTTCTCGCAACTTTGCCGCAGTAGCTTCTGCTATTCTTGGAACATATTGATGACGATAAGGAACATAACAAGCATGGAGGAATCGGTCTTGATACCAGCAAAAAGGAGTACATGGGGGACCGGGACAAAGGACAAAATATTGATGACGGAAGGGGAAATACTTAATGATGGGAAACGTGCAATGTTGATCCGGGTATGGGGTCATGATCATGATAACGAATCCAGTTAGACGAAAATATGATCAGCAAACTGGACAATACCATGATGGCAAGTGAAATTAGTAACATCACCCAGACTGCCATGTGGCAAGCTTAAGCATAGCCTCGAGATCGAATACTTGCTTGCCACAAGAAACAGACACCCATGACAACGGGAGTTTGATATCGGCGTACGTTGTCACCAACCATGACCGCTTGTTGCCACATTGGCTCAGCATCCGGCGGAAGAGAGCAAAGTTCCCATCCGATGGGCGGAGGCAGTGAGACGGCTCTCTTCTCCGTCGCTCGACCACTGTTCAGGAGAACAAAGTTGGGGGAAGAAGAGAAGGAAAGAAAAAAAAAAAGCCTGCTACCTGCTACTTGTCCAAAGACCCCACGATCCCACGATATAGGTGGGACCCCGGATGCTTGGAAAAGGCTAGCGGGTGGAGGATCGCCCCATGTAAGGACAAGGGGGGACGAGCTTCTTGCGGTTGGGCTCGTCCGTTCCGCGAGACCTTGCTCCCGCACGCTCCATAGATAAGACGGCCGCTCGCGCGAACCAGAGATGGAGAGATGGTCCTCATCCACGTTCGCCCCAAAGATGTTGCGGTCGTTGCCCGAAGGGCCTTTCCCGAACATGCCTCGGCCCCTCCCAGGACCTGCAGACGTGAAAGGCTGTCGAGCTTCATGGGGGAAAGCCTTGGAGCGGGACAGGGTAATAGCTCCGAGTCTGGAGTGTTAATGTTGCAAGCTTTGGTGGCATGTCCGACGACCGGTGGGTATTGGTGTCTGTCTTTGCGTTGGTTTTGCGTATCCGCCGTCACCCCTCCTCTACGCCAGTCTTTGATTAAAAGGACGTTCTGGCCACGGGGGGGGGTTCGGCGGGGGTCATCTTCGTGACACTCGCTGCGGCTCACGAACCTGTCAGAGGCTCAAATGTCGTTATCTTGCATGAGCTCCCCCTGGTCTAGATGGCGTCTAAAGGGTCCTGGGGCCTGTTGTGGAAGGGGAACCCCGCCTGTTGCGCGGGCAAGCAATCCCGAAAGAATCCGACTTTTGATGTTCGGTTCTCTTGGGTGTGATGCGTGATGCAGTATATGGCGTGCGCGGAATTGGGCCTGGGCCTGGGCCTAGTTCTGGTTCGAGCGAGAAATTGTTGTGCTCCGAAGCAAATGATTTCTGGTCGATGTTTGTTTGCTTCAGCTTCGGTTGCAAGCGAGCAGGCAACCCCGTAACGCCCACCCCCACCCGTACTATAGCCAATGGCGAGCCTTCAACCGACGAACGGTCCGTGACTGAGCCATAGGTAGCTTGGGAACAGGCTGGTTCCCTCGGTGTTCCTTGTTCCCTCTGCTCCCAGCGTTGTCGAAGTCAACCATCAAGGTAAAGATGACTCTATCGAGCCGTCTCTCGCTCACCTTGATGGTGTGCCGGCAGACCCAGTGTCGTGTAAGCCGAGCGCGGGCGCCGGATGACGGCATTATCTCAGGCATGAGTTGTGATTCAGACGTATTGTTCGCGACGAAGCGAGAGATGGGTCGCGAGGGTGGGGTGAAAACCTTAATGGTGTGCATATTCCAGAGTCTAGAGTTGCAATCGACAGACCAAAGAGGCATGCCGAACGGGCATGTCAGTTGCGATGTGCTGTGCCGTTGTCCAAATGACTGTCCCCAGCCGGTAGAATGCCTCAATGGGACGGCAGGTCAGCCCCCCCCCCCCACGCGGAGCAAAAGGTTGATTAATGGAGTGCATGTCGGCCGGACGCAGGCTGGCTGAACTGGGAGCTGCGCATGTCGTGTTCTTTCGACTGTATCAATCACGGGTCGACACGCAACCGTCACTCCCTCGCTCATGTTAGCCAGCCAGTATGGATATATGACGAAAAAGAGCCAATGGCGGGAATCCGATAGTCTCAATGGATGGCTGTTTGGGAGTGTTGACGCAGCCGTCCGTGACAGCATGCCACGGCAACATGCGTCCACTCCTCAGAACGGTAAGTGGCCGCGAAGTGTTGAATACACAACCTCGACCCGGTTGCATTGTGCCTGCGAGCTGAAGTTGCAGGCGACTCGATTAGCTATTCAAACGCGAATGGACGGACGCTTGTTATCTTTGACGGAGTTGCCGGTTGGTTGGTTGGTTGGTTGGTTGGTTGGTTGGTGGCTCAAGAATGCGCTGATGACCCCCTACAACGAACACACTGACTGCTCTAGAAGGTTCGACGCTGCTCTAACACTGACGCTGACAGGGCATTTGTCCAACAGGCCACTGGCCACGCCCGCCGAGCTATCGTGGCCGATGAGGGGGGACGGCCGTTGGAACAGGGCCGTGTCTTTCGCATGGTCCAAAGCTATGGTGCTCGTTTGATGAGAACTGACGAGACATTGAGTGACAATGGCGTGCACCTGGTGGTCTCACTGGGAGGTTTGAAGGAGGCGAGCAGCAGTTTGTGATCGACAGGCTGTGGTGCAGCATACCCCGCATTTTGAAGGCAGTTGAAAGTATGCATCGAACTGCGTAACTTGGCCGCCCGTACGGACAGACACTAGACGTGCATTGTATCGTGCTGGGCCTGGTCTGGGCCGGGGGGTCGCCATGTAGCGGCCATCTCTCGAAAGAGCGCCTAGTCAATGGCGATGAACCAATGTTTGCTGCATGGACTAGACCAGAGGACGGCTGCCGTTTGGGCCGCACTGTCCAGCTGCTTGTGGAGGGACATTGTTTCTGGCGGAGACGGTCACGATCTAAGTGGGCGTATGTGATGACGGTCTGTATTGCAGAGAGGCGGTAAAGTATCTGGCGCAGGTCACCCATCGTAAGTTTTTTCGTCCCATCCATCGGTCACAGCCCCAGGGGATCCCATAATTCAACACGCCAACCTCACCGTCAAGAGACGCCTGCTGGTACATGAGAAAACAATGGGACGCCCTCCAACCCCGGGCATGTCCACATCGTAGTCGTCGCCAGCCAGCCTGTAACGAGCGCTAGGTAGTTTCCATCCCGGGCTTTATACCCCGTGGGCTTCCCACAACTTGCGTTGCATGGGGAGGGAGGGCAGGGAGAGATGTACTAATACCTAACCATCCTGGACCTACCTAGGCCGTAGCTTGTAGGCTGTTGACCATCGACTACGACTGCCACGCTCCAGTCAACCGTGGATATACTTGGCACGAGGGGAGGGAGTAGGGTTGCAGGGAGAAAATTTCCGTCGGCTGCCTCTCCGGTGGCAGGATCGCCCCGCTTGTGAAGTGTGCATCAATATACACTGGGCAGTACCGTACTATACACTACTGTGTGCGACGCTCGACTTGAATAATGGATGGAAATGGAAACGCATCCTCTGGCCAAACGCGGTGAAAACACGTGTTCTGAGACGGCGGGCTGCGGTAACGTAACGGGACCGGGAGGAAAGGAACCAGGCGGATGCCACGTCGAAGGGGTTGTGTCATAGTGCTATTCCAAAGCGCCAACATCATGGGAGGCGCCCACTTTCTCTCCTTCTCGCCCGTTTGTCTGGGCCCTCCAGCAGTCTGGGGGCTGAAGGGTCTAGAATCCTGGCTACTCTGCCCCTTTCCACAGAAACCCCCTCCCGAGTTCCTCGCTCCGAGCCTCTGTTACGACTTACCTAAGTAGAGTATCTGTACGGATCGGTACCATCGGTTGTGCGGCGGGTGCATTGTTCGGGTTCCTGAGAAAAAAACCGGGGCCTTGGTGATTTGCGGCGGGCGACGGGCGGCCGGAGAGGTCCACGGATCCACGGGCTTCTCCACGGGTCGCAGGACGTCGAAAAAGCAACGAGAGGGAGGAGGGCGGCGCCACGCCATGGGACATGGGAACATGGCTCCGGACCGTCCAAGCTCCCAACTCCGTATGACGCCTCCAGGGGACTCAGGGCGTCTCTGTCCTCGGGTCTCTCGTTCCTCCTGGTGCGAGTTCCCCCTATTAAGAGAGTCTACTGGACTCCCGGTGGCGTTGAGCCCGTCTTCAGTGGCTCGCTAGGACGGGGGACGTGGGGACTTTTTGCGGACGCCGCCCAGCGGTCTGGTTGCGTTAACTTGATAAAAAAAAAAATCGAAAAAAGTTGGAGACCCCCCCAAGTTTCTGTCTGCTGCGCCTTTGGGCGGAGTTTGTTTCGAACTCTGTACAGAGTACAGGATACGGAGTACGGGTACGCATAGGTTTGCCTCAGGTTCAGGACCTGCCCATCCGTGGGGAAACGTGCTCAAGGTAGTGGATGAGGTGATGTGAGCCATTGCCCTGTGAATCACACATAGACCGGGGGCTCTCCTTCTCCGTGGCAGCCGCAACTGCGGACGCCGCACGTCTCGGCACACCAGACGCCAGACGCCGCCGCTCCTCACTTGTATCCCGGTGGCCCTCGTGGGCGTTCCACTGGACCCGACTCGACGGCACGAATGTTGGAAGATTTTTTCCATTACGCAATAAGTCGTCAAGTCGTCAATCTGAGAGCGGTGGCGGGGCTTCGCTGACAGAGCAAAGGGGTCAGTGTTTGGCGCTGTAGGCTGTAACCGTCCGTTGTCCCCAATGTTGTGCCATTTGAGCAAAATTGCAACATCTGATAATTCCAGACGTGCCGAAAGTATAAAAAAAATATAAAAAAAAAGGAAGAAAGAAGAGGAAATAAAAAACCGGGACTGCGTCATCCACCGGCCCTCCACAAGCCGCATGGAATCAATCCATGGCATCACCGACCCAACTGAGCGCGAAAGGAATGAAACCCTACCAAACAAGAAGAAAAACACACAATCAAAATCCTGGACACGACTGACATGTGTAAATCTTCCTTCGCCTCTGACACCTAGCCAAGGACGTGTCCAGGGGGTAATCAAGGAAACAGAAAGCGCAACGGCGGTACAGTTGCGAAATGTAAATGCGAGACGGGGAAATACCTCAAGTGGCCAGTCCCAATCTAGAAGCTGGGCAATGGAAAGTGGCGTGCCAAAACAAACCGCCTTGGCCAAACCCTCGTCACTAAACACTTACATTTCCCTCGCCAACAACACCGGCCTAAGCAGGCAGAAGCAGGCATCGAGGTTGCCGTGAGTTGCAACCGTATACGCCGCCGTCACAGCCATGCGAGGTTTTGTTTCGCCGGGCATGCGGGCTGGTTGGTCCCTCGCCATAATATGGGGTGCGCAGCAGCCAGGCGCATTGCATACAGCCAGAGCGAGCCGACTGGCTCTCCCAGTGCGTCCCAGAGTGCGGCCCACGGAATTGCCCAGGTCTGAGGTCGCAGTGTTCATGCGGATGGGGCATGGCGGATCGTGATGGGCGATTCGGGACACGTCGTCTTTTGGCTTCGTTGCATCCTTCTCCCGTCCCTCCAGATGCGCCCGCCCCCACCGCATTCGAGTGCTTGTTTCTTCGTCCAAGGACTTTGGACGGCCCGGCGTGTGATGTACCTCTTGGCCCCCGTCGCGCCGGGACCGGTACGTTGTGCGTCAGAGGGAGCCCGCATCGAGGCCGTAGAGGTTTCGGGACAGGCCCTCCCATTACGTTGAGGTCCTGTACGTACCGTTTCCTAACGTTGCGCCGGGCGGCTATCCTTGTGTTACATAAGGTAAGCTTGAATGGTTGGTTGCCATTGTGCACTTCTTAGCTAATGCGCTGCCTTGATGGTGCGCGAGCTTAGGACTAAGCAATTCCTACGCCTTGTTCGGGCTAGGCACCTGTGGGTAGGTAGGTAGGTACTTGGGTATGCAGGCGGACGAAAAGCACAGCGACGACACGGGGGGGGGGGGGGGGGAGCAAGATCCAAGGCATGGTACAAAAATAACCGAGGAGAGGGAAATGCAAAAAGTATACCGTAGTCTGCAATCCCCAGGGAACAGACAAGACAGACGCCCCTGGCACGGATAGAGTAAGCTGATGACAGAATTGCGAAGATGATGCATCGCAATCACCCAAAACACCACTTGCTCGCGTCAGGCCTCGCCGTCGTTAGTCCTCACATGGCCCGTCACCTGGCCACACCTCGCCTCGCCCACCTGGTCCAGGTCCCCTTGATCACCTCAATCGGGGTCCTTGTGGTGCCTTCAGCATCGCGTCAACTGGGTGTGCCTGGCATTCTGATTTCGATCGTGTAATGATGGAGGGGTTGTGGCTAGATACGTGATTGCAGCCACGGATTCACCATCCACCACTCACCGTTGCAGTTTTCTGTGAGCAACAAGAGAATTGGGTAGGTGGGTAGGTATCCGTACCTAGGTACAGAGGTACCTAGGCGGTCTTAGAGGGCGAACGGGCAAGTATCGCGGATTACATAACAGTACCGGAGGTAGAGAAGCATACCTCGACTCTTAAAAGGTACATCTTCTACGGTACGGCAGGTACAGAGTACTACGTTCTTGCTTCAGGCACTTGTAATTTTCATTACTTCACAGCTTCATCCCCAGACTGACGCTCGCATTCCGCTAAGATCGTGCATCATCGTCTGGCTGTCTTTGGGCTTCCCCATATTTTGCACTATTAAAAAGCCCTTGCTTATGCCCTGGTCTGCACATCCCCCTCGTCTCGCTAACTACCTTAGTCTCGACCGTGTCCGCCAGCACGACATCTCCACAGCGGAGAGGGAAGGAGAAAATGAAGAAAAGAAAAGGAAGAAAAGGAAGGGGGAAAAAGCCGACTTTGTATTTGATTATACAGATACACGCGCACACGCCGCAAGTAGCGTAAGGTACATTCACACTGTACGAGGTACGCTCTGGTATCCGTCGCTCAGTCCCACGGAGTCATAGACAAGGGTATCGGGTTACCAAATACAGCCATGGGGGAGGGGACCAGAAGACAGGCCTCCCCCGTCCAGCGCGAGCTCGCCATTTCGTCCACTCCTCTGCTGGAGCTTTCCTCTGCGGCTGTTCTCCCCGTGACGACCTGGGGGATGACTGCTATAGCATTTCAACCTCCGGCCCTGATATTGGATCTCGATCTGGCGATTTATGGCGCTTCGCTAGCTACCACGTTCCTCAACCACGTCAATAAGTCGGTGAAGAGAGACAAGTGAAAGTAAAAAGAGGTTTGAAGAGATTTCTTTCCGAGGAGAAGGGGGGGAGGAAAAACCACACCCAGGTGTAACGAGGCCGAACCATCCAAAAAATTCCCAACCAAATTAGCTCGCATAGCACACAGACGACACAAAGTACATGTTTTTATTCTCCGGGTCTCACACGCAGCCTGGAAGAAGTTGACCTCCCAATCCACATGTGGACAGCGGCTAGCCGGCAGAAAAACAGAGCCCATTCCTAGGTTATCCTGTCCGCCCTTGCTTCCCACCGTTTGATTCGGTGACAGACAGAAACGAGTCGGATGCGTCTTGCCCAACTCAGAATCCCACAGAGAGAGAGAGACGGTTCATCAGGGTGCGTCTGCGACTCTGCCACTCACACCCTGTACTGCTGTTATTACGGGCCACAATCCACCACCACCACCACCACCACTACCAAAACTACCACCGCACAGCTTGTGTCCGGTGTTCTGTGTTTGTGGTGTGTGGTCTTCTCTTGCTGCCTGTCATCAGCAAAGTTAAGACGACGGACGAATCGGCGGCGCTCTTGCCAACGCATGCTGTGAGCAGGCTCGAGGTCCGCTCGTGCCCCGACATCTCCGCTTTCGGCGAACCACGGCCCTGCCTGTCCTTGTGTCAATCCCAGGTACCTTGCGTCTTTTTGCCTGGGTCCCAGGTTGAAGAGAGAAGGGGAGAACAAAAAGAAGTAAAAATTAAATATTAAAAAAAACTAAAAAACTAAAATAAAATAAAACTCCGTCTTTCAAGGGAGCGCAAAGTAGCAGTACGGCAACGGAAAGAGTCACACTTGAGCGGCTCCATCCAGCATTGATCCAAGTACGGATACATTCAAAGCCATCCCAATCCGCCTGCAGGACTACAAATATTCCCTGGGCCCATCTTCCTGTCTGATTCCAGCAGAGAGCCTCAATTCTCTCTTCTCTCGCGCATTTCCCTCGCCCGTCTCATCCCGGGATTCCAAAGCTACACAAAACACACACATACACACACGCAAACGAGTAACGAGTGCGAGACGACGGCGACCACTACGTCAGCAGCTTCTCCTTTCGTCTTCGTCTCCTCTTCTAACCCTCGCTCGCGCCAAACGACATCGCTCGGCTTCCGCGTCGTTGATACACGAATTGCATCTCTCTGCACAAAATTCCCACCGTCACATCCCCGACCCAACGGAAAGACGGACAATTGCGAACTAGCTAGCCCCGGTCCCCGCATCCGTTCTCTGCTCTGTCGTCATCGTGCTTCCCACGAGAGCGCCCATCCATCCGTCTTTGCGTGCTGCTGGGTCGTTGATTTATTACTCGAGACGGCAGCAAACATTGCTTCTTTCCTGCAGACGCAGCACCCGGCCATCGACCGACCCCTGGAGCTGGCGCTGGATCTGGAGCTGGAGCAAAGGACAAACACACGCCCACTCCCCCTTCGCACCTACATACACCTAGGCTTACAGGCCCCCTGTCTTACCGAGCATTGCGTGCGACACACTGCCATTGTCCATCCACCCCCGGCGACCTACTTACACACCAAGTTTACAACCTCTCACACCACCGCAACTCACACCTTGTCGTCAGTCGGGTTTGGCCCCAACTCGCAGCCTCTGCCGCCCCTACCCACCGTATTAGCACGGTCACAGCAACCATCAGCCCAAGTCTATCTCAGCCGAGTTAGCCTTCTCGAAAGAAAGAACGAAAGAAAAAAAGACACAAGCGGCCAATCCTTTCTGCAAGCTTGCAGCACCACATCATATCTGCTTGGACTGGCGGCACGCCTCTTTTTCTCCTCATCCTCATCACGCCTGGGCCTCGACTCGGGTTCCGTCAGCAGTTGAAATCTTCCGACTGGACTGATAGGAGGATCAACCACGTCCCATTAGGAATCGTATCAAGTCAGAAGTCATAGTCACTGGCCACCCCCCGCGCGCACACACACACTCACACACGCACGCACGCACGCCTCTTCCCATCACTTATCAGCTTCTCGGCCAAATATACATATCAGCACCCACACCCCCCAGACGCAAACCCGCCGCTATCTTTCCAACCCATCACCAAGCCGCCTTAGCTACTGGGAAAAAGGCACACCATACAAACTACACATCAGGCGTCCCCTGCACTTGCGATAGCTCGAGACCCTTCTTAATCCTCCCAGCACCCGCTCTGACCTGCGGGGGAAAAAAACCCATCCAAGGGGGAAAAGGAAAATCTCTTCAGCGGCGGGCAACGTACGGAGCCGGAGTGCCACCAAAGCAAACCAACCCAGCCCAACCACAAGCAACCCTTCACTAGGTACGGATACTAAAGGCCAAGGGCCCCGACTTTGCCACTCGGAACCGCGTGAGACAGCAGGGACCAATTTCCTGCATTTCCCATTCCAAGGCCACCAACAGTCCAGATCTCACCGATTGTTGCGAAAAATTTTCACGACGAGGCCGGATACCGTCTTCCTTCTCCGGATCTCCTCTCTGCCTCCCTCCTCTTTCGTTTCCCCGTCCCGGGTCTCAAAAGCCCTCTGCCTCTGCCAAACCCGACGGCCGAGACAAGGACGGACAAGCATCGCACGGTGCTCTTTTGTCAATCCTCGCTGCTTAAGGCATCGCAACAGCGCTACCGCTCCACTAAACACCGCCATTCCCCGCTTATCTCCTGCCGCCGTTCACCCACCAATACAGGCACCGACTGCTACTGAAAGCCATCCGAAAGCCTGAGCGACGGAGAGTGAGAGACTACAAGAAGACCCCTGCCAACCTCGCATCCGTCTCTTTTGGAACTCGAACCCTCGCTTTCTCAGTCGCCGGTCTTCACTCACCTCGGCCACACTTGACTCACCTCGGCCATACTTATACAATACACCTCACGATGCATCACAGCCGCAGAAAGTCGGGCAACACGTCCATGTCGGAAAAGACGGTCACTGCCAGCGACCCCTCCCGCTATGGCAAGCGCCCTTCCACTCTCACCAGACGCCAAACACCCCAGAAGCTGGGCAAGAACCCCAGGGACCGCGAACGGGAACTGCAAGACTCGTGGGACGACCAACGCGAAAGTTTTCCTCAGTTCTGGTAAGTCATATCTGTCTTCCACTTCGTCCATCCGCCTCTTTTTGTTTCTCCTCGGGCTTGGGGGACACACACACACACACACACACACGGTTGGCTGCTGGCGCCATGTTCTGGGCTGCTGCCAACCCCTCCGCAACATTGTCGTCTGGCGATATGCCCATCGTCCAAATATCCTTTGCTGCATGGGTGCATCCCCCCCCCCCCTTTCGGGTGCACCGCAACGTCACGATGGGGGCCGAGGTCGGCGCCTTCGCCCATCTTCCGATGCCCGTCGACACAATGCAAGCCCCTCGTTCCGAGAAAGAAACCTTGCTGACTGGCCATGTTCTAGCATGACTTGCGAAAAACAGTTTGTGCCTCAAGACGCCAACTTCCTGTACTGCTCAGAAGCGTAGGCCACCACCATCCCCCGAGATCAGGATACGTGTGCCGCGACCTGACTGACACTTTCCCCAGGTGCCGTAAGCATGATCAACAAAGCGCATCGTCCACTGGCAGGAGCCACAGCCAGGCGCACATGGGCAGCTACCCCTTCTACGCCATGGGCAACCCCGAGCCGAGAGACATCGTGCCTCGCGCATCGCCCTCGAGGCCCAACTCGATGCACTTCTCTCCGCCCACGACGCCCGGTGCCACCACCACCACCACCACCGGCGGTAGTGGTCAGTACTCTTCCGCCATCTCCGCGCTGAGGTCGCTCAGCATTCGACCGCCGAGCCCGCCTTCCCCCACATCATCTCATCCTAGCCTGTGGCCCTTCACCAAGAGCAGCACCAACAGCCCCAGCACGTCGTACAACCGCGGCAGCAACAGCTTCTTCCCGGCCACCTACGATGGGGGCTACGCGGCCAACGGGTACGCCTACAACTACAGCTCCAGCGGCATGGACCGCCCTCTACCTACGCGGAGGCCCACCGGGCCGGGCTACTCGAGGCCGAAAAGCATCGAGTTGGTGACCCCGATGGTCGGTCGTTAACTGTCATCGGAGGTGACGCATCGCACGACGACACCATTAGGGGAGCGACTGACGTATTGTGCAGTGGGTCACATCCAGCTCAGTGTGCTGTGCACTGCTGAGAGGAGGGGGGGGTATTCTCCTCGTACTCGCCTGTACTACCCCAGCCCAGCCCCAGCACCTGGCCGCGGGGGTTAGCGTCGATTTCGAGCACCGGAAAATGCGGGGGATGTCGATTACGGGAGGGCGGTGTCCGACAAAGTGGGATTGATCCATCTTCAGCTCCTTTCCGCGGGTTGCACGGGTTGTCGCCTTTCCGACTCATCCGCACAAATATCCTCCCTTCACCGGCCCTGTCCTCCCCTCCTTCTGCCCCCATATCTACCCCACGACAAGCCATGCCTTGGCGCGGCCAGCATTGCAGGCTGTGGGGATTCATTTGCGCATCTGCCATTTATTTTTCCTGCACTTGAAAACGCCATGGCCTCGGTCATATGAGGGGAGGGGAGCAGCTTGGAAGGGATAAAAAAAAGAACAAAATTGGGGTTGCATAGGCATAGGCATATGGCATTGGTCGGCATCGGCGCAGCGAATTGGGGGTCGGGTCTTTTTTTTTTTTCCCCTTCTCTCCCACCCCATCTCTGATTCGAACCGACCACCCGGTACGCCATTCCCAACACAAACACGGAGGTGCCACGAGAACCTCCGCGTGTGGGGCATGGTAGGACGATTCATGACGGAGTTTGTTCTGTTTTCTTCTTTCTCTTTTTCACCGACTTGCATCGGGCATTGTCACCATTTTCACTCATCATGGCTTGTTCAAGCCGCCATCCTCACAAACCCCCCGCTTCGGCATATAGAAAGGCGGGTGCGAGCATATACGGGAACCTTGGTGAGCAGCTTCTGCATGGTAGCGCAAACCGGACCCGGGCATCCAGGGCGGACGTTTTCCTTTTTGTTTATTCATAACCCGGAGGAGGCATATGGCGGATACAGTACTCCCCCTTCTCTCAATGGGTCATCATCATATCATGTTGTCAAAATACATAGCATATCTCGGATCGGCAGTACGCATGGGGGAAGGGCTATCCCCAATAATTCATGTACGGATGTACGGTTCAGGAACATACTTTTGTGCGCGAGAGGCGCGTGAACAATCCGTTTGATCGTCAACCCGACGACGGCGAGAGGTGGAGGAGGGATTAACTGACTGGGTTGACTGGGCTTGTTTGGAGATAGATACTAGCAAGGAAATCAGAAACCCACCCATCCCGAAGCACAAGAACCTGCAGGGCCCCAATGTGAAAGTGGCCCCCCTTCTTGGACGCACAGCGTCGATCCCCTCCTGGCGGGTTTCCCCAGATGGTTAAGTTGCCGGGTGGGCGGGGCATCCGCGTTGGGGGGGGGGAGGGTTTGATGCGCGAAACTGACTCGGGAGATGGACAGGAGTTGAGGGAGACGACACAGACTGGGGCACGGGCTGGCTTGTCTATCTGGGGATGCCGTGATAAGGACGCATGTTTGTGTGATTAGGGGGGGGGGGGGGGGCGCTTTGGGAATGTTGATATTGAATGGCACACGCATGCACTGGCCCCGGGGGATGGAGAGTGTCTTTTTTGGAGGAGGGGTTTCAATATACGAGTGCGGGATGTGGCGCGCCCTCTTGCTCTGCTGTGCTGCGCTCTGGCGACATCCTGACTCTTTGGTGAGTGAGTGTGTGTGTGTGTGTGTGTGTGTGAGAAGAGAGAGAGAGAGAGAGACTAGGAGGAACGGACACACATCTGGATGCGGAAGGAAAGAGGACAGGACCGTCGAGGTTCCACGGCGCTCTGCTTACGGAGGCGGCCGGGCTGGCGGGTCACCCCCGGACGGACGTGAGGTGTTCCAGCAAAATATAGCAGGGGGGAGGAATAACCCATTTGCGGCCGTTTCTTCCGTCTCGTGGGCAACCCTCCACCCCTCCCCCATGTTGGTTGTTTATGCTGCTGCTGCCCGCAGGTCTGTTGACATTATGCGGTTTCTAGAAGCAGCGCCGGCCGCCCGGTGACGTGGTTTCCTCTCTCTCTGTCTCTTTCTGCGTGTGTGTCACTATCACGTCCAGTGGACGCCGGCAAAGAGTTCACTGTGGGGTAGGAGAGAATAGGGACGAAGGGGTCCAAGGGGGAGCGTATTGGATCTGGGGGTCCTGCGTCCCCTCGGTGTCGGAGACCGGCACATCGCGGTTGAGACTGGGGACTAAAGCCGAGTGGGGGCGGGGATGGGGCGTTCTGATAACGGGGAAGAGGGGGGGGGGCTTGCTTGCTTGCTTTGGTGTAACACGGGATATTTGATACGATTGCGTACGATGACGATGAATCGCGAAGGCATGAGGTGATGGAGAGCGAAGCGGTTTCGAGTCAGGTGCCGGGCCTCGTGACGGCGCTGGTCAAGTGATGGTACGTGGGTGAAGTTGATGGTGGGTAAGAGAGAAAGCGAGAGGGAGGGAGAGGGAGAGGAAGAGAGAGAGGAAGAGAATTGTTTGATGAATCGACCCATACGATGGGCAATGACGGAACGGCCTGTGCAGACGAAGCATCTCGTGACGGGAGGCCGTGGGCGGTCCCCCGTGTGTGACAAGGACGGTGAGATGCGACTTGGGGGCCGCGGCGGTGAAGCTTCGACGCAGGTCAGGCTTCCGGCAACGTGAGATAGAGGGTGGGATGGGGATGCCGGGTTCCGGGGGCTGGTTGATCACGCAAGCGAGGCGCCGCAGGCGAACCATGTTGAGCCCGGGGGGGGGGGTGACGACCCTCTGCCGCGGTGAAGGATGCGATGGCTGCAAGGTGAGGAGAGGTGTGCCAAAGGTGAGAAAGACAAAGGGGGAGAGAGAGAAGGGGTGTGGCTGAGTGTGGTGGCCGTTGTGGTGTGGGACGCGGCGGCTGAAGCGCACTTGACGCGATGCACATCTCGTGATGCGGACTGATGGACGTGGACGAAGGTGGTGGGATGACGTGAGGCGCTGGGGACCCAAGCCGTGTGCCCTGCTTGTTTTTTGTTTTTTTTGCTCCTCCACGTCCTCCGCTTCCTCCGCTTCCTCCTCTTCGTCTTTCCTGATCAGTTCTGTGATATCAATTCTAGTGAATGATTTGGGGGCGGGCTTGGGCTCTGGTCGGATCGGTAGGACGACGGCTGCTAGTGGTCAGGCTACGGCGTAGGGCGGCGGCTACGGCGCAGAGCGCTGGTTTCGAGCTGGATTTGCCATCGGGATTGGATTGGTTATCGACGTGAGATATGGCGCGAGATAGGGTAGTTTCGGCTGAGCAGATGGTGTGGGATTGGATAGCAGGGTATGTTTTGGTCGTAAAGTAACATCACACCCTTCCAACTTCTGTGATGCGAGGGAGGGACGGGGTGGGGGGGTTGCATGGCTGCTGATACGGAATGCCGTCGAGGTGGGATTGCAAGGTCTCGTCCGGGGCCTGTATCGAAGTGACGATGCGCCCTGGCTTCTCTTGCTCCTTCGCAGGGCGACGTCGCAGCGCGAGGGGACTCGGCCGGGTCCGGTCGGAGGGATGAGGGGAAAGGGACAAATGTCGGCATCGCCGGTGTTATTCGGAGTGGGTCCGGATCTCCGCTTTCTCGGCGTCGGTCGGGGGAGCGAGAGTGAGAGGGAGAGGGAGGTGGGAAGTTGGACGCGGTGGAGTCCAGTGTCACCCAAGGAACCGTCGAGGAAGCCTGACTCTCATCCCTGCGATTTCGTGTGATCCTGGGAGGTTATATTGACGACGGTGTTATCTTCGGTGTTATTCTTGACGGGGTGGTGTTTTCAAGCCGCTGGTCCCGTCGGCGCTCGACTAATCGAGACATGTCCACAACGGCAATTCTTTCTTTAATTTTTTCTTAGAGACAATGAATGAGCTTTTGCGGTGGACTTGGATCCTGCATTCTTCTCGACTCTGCTGCGTTCATGAATCATCCAATGTCTCCTGCCGGTGAAGATGTCCACGGCACCGGAGCTGACTCCGGCCACCGCAGCTCATGCACGACTCACGG
Source organism: Colletotrichum higginsianum IMI 349063 (assembly GCF_001672515.1). NCBI lineage: Eukaryota > Fungi > Ascomycota > Sordariomycetes > Glomerellales > Glomerellaceae > Colletotrichum > Colletotrichum higginsianum. The sequence goes on from NC_030955.1 coordinate 4,145,661, forward strand.
TGTCTCCACGAGGTCCATCGTCATCTCGAACCCTGATGATCTCACAGCATGCGTGGTTCGAATACTACGCTACGCGCCAAATGTCCAAATTAATCACTCTTTGATGACTGATCTACTACTCCGGACCCAAACTCCACATGGGAATCATCAAGGGAAACACCCCCCAGCCTGCTCGCATGTGGATATGCCAAACACGCAGACGAGCACGCAATTTACACCCGCTGCTCCCCTGAACCTTCTGGGTAAGATATTTTTGTACACTTTTGGACGAGCACAGCCCTAAACATCCGACTGAGTAGCATGTACCTCTACTTGTTGTAAAACGTGTGGTGCTGCGTCCCCGTCTCCGCACGATCATCCGGGTCCGCGCTCAGCTCCTGCGGCTCCTGACTAGGCGCGGGCTCCGGCGCCGTTTTCTCGTCGCCCCTAGCCGGCGTGTGTCCAGGCACCGGCGGAGGGGTCACCCCCGTGGCGACCTGGACCATGCTGACCTGCGGCACCCACATGTTGCCGTGGGCGTCGTACTGCGGCTGGTTCAGCAGCGTCGTCGTCTCGGAGAAGTACGCCTGCTGCGGCGGGTACGACGCCGTCGACGACATGTGCGTCAGCGTCGGCATGCCCCCCAACACGGCCCCCGGCGTCGAGTGCGACGACTCCGAGGACAGCTCGACCGGCGGGCCCGTGTGCGACGGTACGGTGTGTGGGGACATCGGGTGCGGAGACTGGGGGTATCCAGACAACGGAGGCGGAGAGGAGGAAGAGGCCGGGTGGCCGTACGGTGGTGCGAAGGGCGAGGGCACAGGGCTGAGGTGTGTCGGGGGCGGCGACCACGCGTCCGACATGCTCTGGGCGTGGTATGCGTGACTCGGCCCAGGCGGCGACGGCCTTTGGTGGTGGTGGTGGCGCCGTTGCTCGCGGCACTTGCGGAAGAGGAAGTAGAACCCCACCGCGAGCGCGATGGCCAGGACCGCGGCGCCGATGCCGATGCCGATGATGGCTCTCGTGGGGAGTCTCGCGCTCGGGGCCGACGTGATGGACGGTCCAACGGCCCTCGTCGGCGTGCGGACGGCAACGTCGGCCTTGAGTGTGATCAACAGGCCGACGTCGGCGTAATCGAACCCGTTGGCGGGCGTCGTCTTGGTCGCGCCGCTGTTGCCGTCCCCGCCCACGACTGCAAGGACTTCCGGCGGCACGGCGTAGGTCGTCTTGTTGGGCTTGTACAGCTCCCAGAGGGCCTGGTTCGGGTTCTGCTTGCCCAGGTCCGCGTTATGGGTTCCCCACTGGCCCGGGGAGTCGCACAGCTGCGTGAGCGGAAACGTGCCCCCGGAGATGATCATCTGCGCCCGGCCGGGGGCCATGTTGCAGGATAGCGAATGGTGCGGGTAGTCGCCTGTGCCGTTGCGGCCGAGGGGGTACATCTTCACCCAGGTGAATGTTGGCATCGAGAGCACGTAGAGGTCGTCGTATCCTGCGCCGGGCACGCCGGGGACCGTTGCGCCGCCGTACATGTAGCTTGGCCAGGTGTTAGCGACGGAACTCTCTCGAGGACGTGAAAGAGCACGAACTCACATGTTGTAAGACGACTGATCCAGGGCCCACGTCACGCCCGCGCAAAAGCGCCGCCTCATCTCCGGGATCTGGCCTGAGGCTTTCTGTGTGTACCACTTGCTGCTGAGTACGTCGTAGAGGAAGATCTCGTCCATGGGCTGGCCCGTCGCCGTGCCGTTGGCGGACAGGTCCTGGATGCCCCCAAAGTAGACCAACATCCCGCCGTCTCCCGCGGGGATGTATTGCAAGCTGCCCTCGGCGCGCCGTATATTGTCAGGGCTGTAAGCTCATCAGCCCCTATCCGGGTCATGCATACTCAAGTGACTCTCGACCCACCCGGTGTTGTTGGCGAAGCTGTTCGTGTCCATGGTATACTTCACCAAGCCCGTCGTGGCCACCGGCGGGCCGGTACCCCATTGCGGAACAGAGCTGTTGCTCAGCCATCCGCCGTAGTAATAGGCCTCGCCGCGGCTGTCGACGGACACTCCCGCGCCGTAGCTTACCTTGGAGATTGAAGCTCCCGTCCGAGACGGACCGAAGGAATCCCATTGATTGTTCAGGATGTCGTAACCGTAGAGGTTGAAGGGCAAAGGAGGCTCCCCTAGATTGTGCTCGCCGCCGAACAGATAGAGTCGCTTGTTCACCGAGTCGGACCAGAGCGAGCCGCCAGAAACATTGGGGATGGAACCGTTCTTGGAGAGATTTGCGTAGAGAGGGGGCATGCCCGAGGACGCTGTTGTGGAGAGGTCCTGGTAGAGGAGCCATGTGTCTGGGCAAAGGTGTCAGGAAAGGTCTGGCCCAATAGAGCGTCCGTCCTCCACAGGTAGCGCGAGCACTCGGGAAGATAATGAGATTACAACGCACTCGTGTAATTGGAAGGGAACGACGAAAAGGGGTTCCAGTTGACGAGGCCGCCGTCGATGAACAGCTTGTCGTCAACAACAGCTGTCTGATGTCCAAACCGCCGGCAGAAATCAGCTACAGGGTCTTGCTGCGCTGCCGTTGGGGCCGTGAGCAGAGACAGACCCAGTAGGGTGAGTAAAGGGGCCGAGAATGACATCTTGTACCGTGTAGCGGGTGAAGTTCCTACACGTCGACAGGTCGTCAATTCTAGCCGGTCCGCGGACGGGCGTGTGGTAGTTGTCAGCTGTCAGTCGGAGCGGATCGCGATCATACTCTGCGTGGCCAAGAAGGAGGCTGTTTCTCGAAATAGCGGTTTGCGACAGAGCCGGTAAAGAATCTCCCGCCCAAGGTATATGTCTCTCTCCGAGGACGTAAATAAAAGCAGAGATCTTCTGGTATGTAGCGAGCGGTGGAATGTGGAGAACAACCACGCCGAACTTCAACGAGGGTGAGAAAGGTCCAGGTAAAAGAAGCAGACCTATGACAGCGCGGCTTTTCACGAAAGATAGATGAAGAGATTCAACACTGGGTTTCCCGAACGTGATGGAGAGGAACAAACTGCAGCAGCAAACAAAGAGCCGATCCTGGGGGACTCCAAATAATGGACAGACGGGGAAAGAGAGTTTGGGCTTGTCAACTTGTCACTTGTTGGTTGCCAAGCAAGCAGCACTACCGTCAGAGACCCTTCCACCGGCGGCGTCTAGATGAGGCCGGATCCAGAGTTGTGGACTTCGGCTGGCGGGGCTGCAAGTCTGAGGCTGAACAAGTCGAAAAAGCTGGGCCTTTGACCCAAGGTCCAAGGCGCCACACATCGAGATGGTCTGCCTTGCCACTCACCATTGCTCTAGCTGCCTGCCGAGACGGAAAACCCAAAGCGTGTACGAGAAGATTGTGAGGTGTGATGCTAATCGCATGACTGAAGTAGAGGTCAGAGATCATGGTATTCTGAGCAAGGCGGAAATACTGTTGAGCCGTGAGGGCTCCAGGCTCCTTTTATATACATACACACATACACATTTCATTCTTTCTGAAGTCGAAGATAACAATCACCGTAAATTATCGGTAACAACAGAGAAAGATACCGCGAGCTAGCCGGTTGGTGACAATCCAAGCAGCAGATGAGAAGTAAGTTGAAGCTCACTAAAAACTCACCACCCTCGGCGAGAGTCGCAGGAGTCGGGCGAGACGCCACAGGGTCCACAGGGGGAGAGACAATGGAGAGGGGCAGCAACAGCTCGCAACGAGCATAGCGTTTGGTGTTTGTTCGTAGACGGACGGACGGAACAGGGAGGCGGTCAGTCTAAGCTCGTCTTGTCTTGGTCCTCGGACCCAATGGAATGGCAGGCTTGGCGGGGCGCGAACCAGCTCTCCAATGTGTTGGAGTTTGGCATCAAGCCACACGGCGCCAAGACCCGCGTTCGGCGTACAGGCGTGGAAGAGTTGGGGCAAGGGAGGGCGGTCTCTGCGAAAGGGTGTGAAGAAGTGTCCCACTTGCAATGAGGCAAGCAATTGCAAGACGATACGCGTGATGGTGAGGATATAAATTGATCTCATGGACCTGTCTTGAACTCTTCGTAGATGAGGATGATATATGTCGTGTGAGGTTGAATATACATGACCCAAAACCGCCTTGCTCTCCGCCCAACTTCTCGATTAGCCCGGGCTACTGCCGGTCATTTTTGGGTCAGAATTCGGCATTCCCGCGCCTTACTTAGACCAGGAGTTTATCAGACCGTAGTCGTTCCCCGCGTAGTTGCCGTAGGTTGGAGAAGCGATGCTTCTATCCCCCTATTCGGTCCAGGCGGGGCTAACTAACTTGACAGAGAACCGACTCGAGCAACCAACCGTGAAAACTGCTCATGAAGTCCCTCGTGGCCAGGATTCTTCTCCACAACGGCCTTGAAAGACACCTTGCCATCAGGTCTAGCATTCACCGCCAAGAGACGGGCCAGAGTTCCTTTGCGACTGCCTGGGCTTGAGCGGTTGCCAGGCGCGTAGTGTACCTTACCACCTTGGGATGAGGCATTGTCTTGCGCCTCTTTGTCCCATCGCCGGTTCAATGCTGCTAGCGCAAGCTGCACCGCTGAAACCCATGGCTTCCCGTCGTCCCAATAGCCATGCTTCAAGCCATGCTCGAGGAAGTTTTCCGTTGCCCGCAGCCGAAATGCCTCAGCCGACAAGACCAGACAGGCGCCACACAGTTCAGGGCCAAGAGGCTGTCCGTCATGCTGGAGGAGGGCGGAAAGACTGTTGAAGAATGGCAAGAAATCCGAGAGAGTGGGTTGTCTATTCTCGTGTGGTTTGGAGAGAACGTTCATCAAAACGCGCGCGATGTACTCGTTGCATTGGTGAATGTGCCAGTGCCCGTTGTCGCTTTGCTGAAGCAGAAACAAGACATAGCGCCGAAGATCTTCGAGGTTGTCATGCTTGCTTATCAGCTCCCGTGCAACTTTCAGGGAGATTTTGGGCATGTCCGAGGTGACGGTCTTCCTGTGCAGCAGCCAGCTCAAAAAAGACTTTTCGTCTTGAAAGGTGGACATGGGAATGGCGTTCTCGCAAGCCACCGCGTTCAAGAGTCCGTCGACATCGGTTCCGTAGAATCGCTTTTTCTCTGGTCGTCTCCGACGGTTGGGGCCTCCTCTCAGAGCAGCGGTCATAATATCGAGGTCCGTGACGGCCCAGCGTTGACGCCAATAGTCGTGGCCGGCGACTTTGGCGAAGTTGTCGCTCACACGTTGGCGGTCATACTCAAAGTTCCTGATTCGCTTCCACGTGGCGTCAATGCGAGGCATCTCTCCCCATTTCCTCTGCTGGACGGACCACTCCGTCTTGTCGTATGGTCGTGCATATCCGCTCTCCCAGCTGTCGAGCTCCAAAACCACTTCTGGTACCTCAAAAGGCCGCCACGAGGGGGGTATTTGTGGTTCCTCCGGCTTCTTCTTGGTGTGAACTCGCAGCTGTCGTGTCTGCGACTGGGTTGACGTGTGAAAACAGGCACCCGTGGCAGTTCTGCCGACGGCGCCTGCGGTTCTCAGCGGCCGCATAACTGACTGAGAAGCGGTGCGATTCAGAAGCCCTAATAAGCTTCGTTCGCTTTCCAGAGGCTATTCACGGATGCGCGATGTGTGCTCGGAAAAATCGTCCGATCGTTGGAGCCGCATGTTTGAGGGGTCGCGTCGACACGTAGACACGGGATGCAAGGTGAGGTCTCGGCGCAGGGGTTGGGGTTACAGCAGGGATGGCCTGGCCGCACAGCCACGGGGTGTTTCTTGCAGGCCCCGTCACCCGCATGGATCCCGCGGGGGAGCGGCGGTGGGTCGATCTGTTCTTCCGCTGGCCAGCCACAAATGGTTGACCTGTCAGCCACAGCGTTTCCCGTAATCCCACAATCCGTGCGTCACTTGTAGTGGCTGGTTACGGCTTCTGGGCCACCTCCGGAAGAAAGTGATTTTCTAATCTTGCGTAGTTCCAGATCATAGGAAGGTCTTGCTCACTCTATCCAGTCTGCGTAAAACACACGCCTAAGCAAGGATTTGAATATGGGATCTCTAAATAAACAACCTGTTCTGTTGTTCATGTTGAGCTGAGATAAGTGCCATCCCGCGCAAGTGCATGAGGATGGGTAGAACAGACGGCAGAAAATACAGTGTAAGTGTCACGCAGAAGACGAGGCCCACTAAACCTAGACCCGGTACAAATCGTTCTGATAAGAACCACAGTACTATGGAAGTCTCCTGCATCCATTTTGTCAATCAACTTTGCAGCTTCAGACTGTGATCTGCGCCAGAGAGGTTGAGGATATTGGGGACACCTTCATTCCTGGTCGATGCGCGGCCCAGAGGTGCGCCGAAATGTGCTAGAGACGGCCCAACCTGATTGGATATGCTGCATCTGACCAATCAGTGAGCCGTATGCACAGTTTTAAGTGGAATCTTTCTTTCGGAGAAAGGTCGGTCGAGCCGTATAATTACGCCCAAACGTCCCACCCGCTCGTCACTTTGCATCACCTCGGTCCTCACCCAGTCTCTGAATCGATACGTCGCGATTTTTGAACAGCCTACACTCACTCGGCCTACAGCACCACCACAACTTACTTTTAAACAAACAACAACCCCCGAGATCAAAATGCCTCCTTCAAAGAAAAGAAAGACCAACAAGGGTTCCGCAGCGAAAACCGAGAACACAGTAGCGGCGAGTTCTGCTGCCCCAGCAGAGGCCGAGACGACAGGGCCCCTCACCACCACAACAGACGCCGCCGCCCCTGCGCCCACAGAACCAGCGGAGGTGCCTTCAACATCACAACCCACAGAGGAAGACGCCGCAGCCAAGGCGAAAGACCGCATGGCCCGCTTCAAGGCCTTGAAGGCCCGCGCCAAGAGCTCCTCGGACCAAAACTTCAAGGAGGCGACGCTCGAGTCGCAGCGTCTCGCGTCCGACCCCAGCCAGCTGACGGCCATCCACCGCAAGCAGGCCATCGCGTCGCAGAAGCTTCTCAAGGCCGACGTCGAGGACGCCGGCGGCGACTTTGAGCGCAAGCGTGCGTGGGACTGGACGGTCGACGAGAGCGAGAAGTGGGACAAGCACGTCAGGAAGAAGGAGGCGCACCGCGACAACAACGCCTTCCAGGACTATACCGCCGAGAGCAACAAGGTGTACAAGCGTCAGCTCAGAAACATCGCCCCGGACATGGAGAAGTACGAGAAGGACAAGATGGCGGCCATCGAACGCGCGGCGGCCTCGGGCGGCCTCGACATTGTCGAGACGGAGGACGGGGAGCTCATCGCGGTGGACAAGGACGGCTCGTTCTACTCGACGGCCGACTCGACCACATTTGCGCAAAACAAGCCGGACAAGGCCGCCGTCGATCGGCTCGTGGAGGATCTGAGGAGGGCCGAGGAGAACAGGTTGAAGAAGAGAAAGGACCGCATGGCGCAGAATGGCGACGACGGCGACGTCACGTACATCAACGAGAAGAACAAGCAGTTCAACCAGAAGCTGGCGCGCTTCTACAACAAGTACACGGCGGAGATTCGGGACAGTTTCGAGAGAGGAACCATGATTTAGGCGCGGGCGTTTGGGATACTACGGGACAGGCAGGGCCGGGCCAGGAGGATATCAAAGCCTTTGAGATGGGCTTTTGCATTGGGCAAATGATACAGTCTATGACACAAAAATTACAAACATAACACCATGCGTATCACAACATGGTTTTCCTCCAACCCTTGCTTGCCAGCTCCTCGAGCTCGGGTACCTCAATCGGGCCCTGCACCTTGACATCGTCGAGCGCTTCCACCACTGCCTCGGCGACGGTCTCGACCGGCAGGGGCTTCACGCCGCTCGCGCCCATGAAGCCGCTCAGCACACCTCCCGTCAGCCGGTTGAACAGAGCACCGGCGCCGGTCATGGCGGCCAGCGGCAGCGTGAACTTCCTCGAGCTGTCGTACATGAAGGGCGGCCGCGGGAAGATGCCGCGCATGCGCGGAAACTCACTGGCGATGGTGCTTTCCGCCTCGCGCTTGGTGGTGATGTACCGCGCGGGCAGGACCGGAGCGCCGCCGGCGGCGGAGACGTACACGAAGGCCTTTGCGTTCTCGGCGTTGGCCTGCTTGGCCAGGGCGATGGCGCTGTCGCGGTTCATGACCTCGTAGGTGAACTGGTCCTTCGGGTTGGGGGGCTTGAGGTCACCGCCCTCGGACGAGGTCTTGAGGGGGTCGACGCCGCGGTCCTTGATGGGGGCGAAGGCCTTCTGCAAGCCCGAGATGGGGGACTCCTGGCCCGAGACGACGCCCTTGTAGTCGGCCTCGAGGAGAATCCCCAGGCTGTGGACGACGAAGTCGGCGCCCTTGAGGAGCGGGGCGTAGGTGACGGGGCTGAGCATGTCGGCGCGTTCCCAAGAGACCTGGTGCGCCCACTGAGGAGGAGCCGGTGATGAGGTCACGGCGGACCACTTGGGCTCGCCTGAACGGCTGTTGGAGCGTGTTAGACGTGGTGAGGAGGAGAGGAGTGAGATAGATGGGCTGTGAGAAGCTCCAATGGTGTGCGCGTACCTGATGGACGTGACGTCCCAGCCTCTTGCGACGGCATACTTGCAGATTCTCGACCCGAGGAACCCGTTTCCTCCGCACACGACCAGCTTCTTAGTAACGGCCGAGGTTGACATGATGGCGGTTGATGTGAAATGAGCGGCTGCAGTGGAGCGATCGCGTGAAGGCGTGAGCTAGTTCTGTGAGAATGGAGTGAATTGGATGAGAGGTCGTCGAATCGAGATTGGTTGGGTGACGGCCGGGTCCGGCGTATGTTTGCTGCCAGCTTCTTCCGAAAGTGGTTCGATGCCGTTCCGGACGCGGGTGCAAAGCTGCCAAAAGTCATGAAATCATCACCCGGACGAGAGCTCCCCAGCTCCTCCCCAGTAAAATCAATCCTGCCAGGGGCGGAGGGGGGTTTGCCGCTGCAGCTACAGGGTTTGGAGCAACCAGCATTGAAGCTCCCCATTGGTGAGTTTCGCTTGCCCCTCCACTACCTTGTGCCTGGAGTGAGTGAGTTCTCCAGGTACCTTTCCCAGTTACGGGCATAGACTACATGATTGCCGAAGGTGTTCGTACCGTTGTTGACACTAGAAACTTCCACAGTGACGTGCCCTCATCGTGCTCAAGACAACCTGCTGTCAAAGGCCAACCATAAGGATAAGTAAGGTACGATCCATTTCTAGAGTTCAGGGCAAAAAATTGGTACGTGTGCATTGGTAGCTCTGGTTCCCAGGACTTCGGTGTTTGTGCTTACGCACAAACAACAAGTTCAAGTATTGGCCAGGTAGGTAATGAAGCAGTTAGGCTACACTCACCAAGAATACTTCTACTCCTAACACACTCCATACCACGTGTTGGGTGATCTGCGGAAGCTGCCTACCTAGGTACCTTGAGGCAGTTCAAGGCGCTGTAGCTTAGGGGGGTTTGGTTGTTCTGCAGTGGGGGGGCCAAGCCTCAGTCATTATTGACTAGGTGGTTCGGCATGAGCCCCACTCTAAATTCGCAGTAAAGACTGTCAGGAAGGTCGGCTGCAGGAACCGTTCGATTCTTCCCATCTTTGCTCGCGAATCGTTTTCTCTCCACTACATACATACACCCCTCAACACACTTACACATTTCGTTGACTCTCGGGCCAGACCACACTGCATCAATCGGGCTACTTGCTCTGTCCATATCAATATGGCGCCGCCCAGCAGCCTCGGCAAGCGCGTGAAGGGTACGCAAATCAAGCGCCCCTTCATTTACGGCACCACCGCCCGCCCCTTCGATCCCGAGACCAACCCCAAGCCAGAGGGCGTCCCTGAAGACCACACCCACTCGTGGGAGGTCTTTGTCAAGGCCGTCGATGACACTGATATCACATACTGGTTGCGGAGAGTCCAGTTCAAGCTACACGAGTCTATCCCGAACCACGTGCGCAGTATGTCACTCTCGCCACGGCAGTCATGACGGAGCGCCATCGTGCTAACCCCTCAAAGTGATCGATGGCGAGCCTGGGAAACCCTTCTTAATTCAAGAAACCGGATGGGGAGAGTTCGAGATTACCATTAAGATGTACTACGCCTCCGAATCCGGTGAAAAGCCCCAGACTCTATACCACAATCTTCGCCTTCACCCCTACGGTAGGACCGATGCGGAGAAGGAGCAGATGCTGCGGCAGAACGACGGCGAGATTCGCGCATGGGCCTTTGACGAACAGTTATTCAACGAACCGTACGAAGCCTTCTACGAAGTCCTCACATCTGGCGCTCAACCCAAGGGCCACCCGGCCGGCAAAGGAGGCAAGGGCAAAAACAAACCGATCCCGCCTTTGCCCGAGAAGACGTCAAACGTGCAGGTGGCATGGGAAAGAAGCGCGCTATTGCCTGCAGTGAACAAGCCGGGCCAGCCGTTCAGTCTGGAGACGGAGCAAATCGAGGTCAAGAAGCTCAGGGAGGCCGAAGCCAAGGTCAAAGAGATGGCCAAGCAACAACTCGAGACCCTCAAGGAGAAGGAGGCCCAGTTGGCCGCCCTGAAAGCAGAGAACGCCGCCGCCGCCGCTGCTGCGACAGCCGGTTAGAAGCCGCCGAACGCAAGGACCAGGCGACCATCTCGCAAGGCGGTGGCCACTGCTCATCAACCGGTCAAACAGACGAAGGGGGAAGAGAAGCTGCAGCTTGTCAAGGCACAGCTGGAAACCATCTGCAAGGGAAACTAGAAGTCAGCGTTCGGTGCTCCGTGTTTTGAGACGCTACTGCTGCTGGCGATGGCGGCATACTTTCCATCGGCTGCACTCCATTGGACCGTGCATGGCCCTGGTGGCCTTCGAGGTGGAGGCCTTGATGATTTGATGGTGGGCGCCGATGAAGAAGAGAGTAGCCTTTCGGGCTGCGAGAGCCCACCCAGCGGAACTTTGCTGAAAGGCGATACGCCTGCCTCTGCCTCTGAACACGAGATGGATGTCGACATAACAGAAACGGACACGTTATTGGAACAAGACAAGCTTATGGCCGCTGACCGTATCTCGCCACGTCGTCCTAGGTACTTGGATTCCGACGCTCATTACATAGGTAATGATGATGTCCAGAACGAATGGGCTGCTCAGCGCCTACCCCGTACCTTACAGTCGCCACAGCCGGAGCGGTCACTCAGAATTCCTCCTTACGCTCGGGTCACGGGTTCCCCACGGAGTGGGCCGAGTCGGACACACACTCTGTTCCACTCCAACTATCCTCCAATGTCGAGATACCAGCAGTATTCAAGGTGTCCTTCGAAGCAGCAGCGTTACTGTCGTTTTACACCGAATCGCACACATCCTTCCTCCGTTTACGTTCCTGGTGTGGATATGGGGCCGATTCCCGGCATAACCTTGACGAATGACGCCGGGTCACCGACTGTATGGACGTCTCGTGTAGGAGCCCCGAACCGGCCAGATGGAGCCAAAGTCGATGCGCTTCCTTGTCGGGCTTCTCCGTTTCAGAAGCGTCACGAGCATCCCGCAGAGGAAGAATCGATTGGGAAGAAGCTGAAAACTGCTCAGGGCGACGAGGACGAGTATGGCATGGGATGCGATTAAAGGGGGGATAGCAAGGTAAGCTCGCCGCCGCATATGCGGGCATCATACAGACATTCATGAATGAAGCCCGGTTGCAACACAGGTAGACAAAAGCAGTATGCATAGAAGATGGGAGTGTTTGATTCTTCCAACATGCCTTATTGACATGTGTTATATGGCCATGGGACTCTAGTCTTGAGCCAGGCCTAATTCGCAACAAAAACAAAAAAAGGAAAATAAAAAAGTCGAAGAGATACGCACTGTTGGTATCCATGATAGTTCCCTCTTCCATCACTGGTCTTCCTCCTCTTCTAGAAACACGTCTGATGATAAATCAATGATGACTTTCTCTCCCTTTCCCTTGTGTTGTACACACCAGCTCTACCCATCCGAAGTACCGTCGAGGATCTCGTTTCGGCGGGGATGATTCGCAGTGAACGAGTCCAAAAAAACAAACAACTGGAAAAAAGCAAAGGACAAAGGAAACAAGTGGTTTGATGGTGTAAGGGACGCGCCTCACAGGCGGCCCTTTTTGGGGGAAAATAGCGCTGATAACTTTTTGCGAGTGGTAAAAACGGCCGTCCCCCTTTGGATGTGAGTGAGGCCGTTTCCCTCCAAAACATCAGTCGCATGACTAGCTGGTTGGGAGGCCTTCCATTCCTTGCGATCCCAACTCGAAGAATCCAAAATGTTCGGAGACGAGGCCGTGGTTCTCCGATTCGATCCCATTCTTTTTATGATACCCATGACCCCTCACCTGCCTACCCCCCCTTTGGGATTCCCTTCCAACGCCATGCGGTATATACACATTAACACTAACAGCAAAAGGGGACACAAGAGTTCGGCCTCGATGACCGACTCGTTGCCGCCAACAAAATCAAAGGTTGATGAGGTTCCCCCGTAACGCCATGCGAGGAGGAAGTGATGGAACAGACGGAAAGGAGATGTAGAATCCAGCAAAATGGATCTGTTGGTAGGTTTCGTATAGTTTGTACACAAAACCATCTGCCTACAAAAGCAGACAGTTTATGTCGATGCCTCGTAGGCCGGAGGCGGGACGTCTTCCCGCTCGTCCCAGAGGGTCGGGTGACGACTCTTCTCGTCGTAGACACGACGGGCAATCTCACCGGCCATCTTCATGATCCAAGCCTGTTCGTAAACGGACGAGGCCTCAGAGGGCACACCTTGGCGTGGCTTCTCGGCGTTGGCCTTCCCACTAGGGAAAGCTCCAAGCTTCTCAGTCGTACGGGGTTGAGACTGAGGCTGAACAGCGACCTCAGTTTCCCGGGTGTTGTCCGGCTGGATAGGCACGCTAGGGACATCCTTGGGCGCGGAGTAGAATTCCGGTTGCAAGGGAGGCCTGGAGGGGAAGTGCGTCCTCTCCAAGGGGCTGAAGCGGACCTTGCTAGGGGTCGACTCTGCCAGGTTGGCGAGGGCCTCTTCCTCCTCGGGGTCCTCGGCAATAGAGCTGGACATGAGGGGTTCGGTGGAGGGACCAGCCACTGAAGCAGAGTCGGATGCCATCTCGGAGTAGGTCTCGCTGCCCTCGGGAGTCTCGCCAATCTCGCTTTTGGACCGGCGAAGGTTGACAACTCTAGTCTTCTTCTTCCGTCCAGCATATGACTTCGACCTCATGCCGGCACCCAGAGACAATCCGGTGGTGGCCGAGTTGAGGCTCACCATCGAAGGTCGAGATGGGAGGTGGCCGTGAGCGGCACTGCCAGTATCGGAGAAGGTATACGTGGTAGAAGTTCCGTGGAAGGAGTTGGTCTTGGACAAGCTAGGCGTTGCCGTCGGCGGTGTGCTGGTTGATTCGGACACTGCAGGTCCGGTCCAGGCGCGGAACACAACATCGCGGATGCCTGGCGTGAAGAGGGAGAACGTTCGATGAGAATCGTTCAGAGCGGCCAGCCTCAGCAAGTTCTTTTGAGAGAAGAGTGACTGAACCTCGGGGCCCCCTTCAAGCGACAACGACGAGACTTCGTTGGCGTCGAGGAGATTACCGTTGGCATCGACGGGATCCAAGGGGGGGCTCGCCAAGGGATCGACCTCGGTTTCCTCAGTGCCCTCCTCGGGCGCTTCCTCCTCTTTTGGCAGCGCGTCGGGGCACCACAAGCGCAGAGAAAGGCGGTGAATGATGGCAGGGAGCTCATCCATCATCAAATTTCTCAACTGGGCCTCGATAGTGCGCTGGAGATAATCGCGCACGAACTGGATCGAATCAAAGGTCGAGGAGACTTTGAGCGACTCGAGCGGGTCATTGCGGAAGACCAGGGTCAGGCCCTTTTGCCTGGAGAAGACTAGGATGATGAAGGCTGAAAGCTTGATCTCGGAGAGGGTTATTGACAGCGGAATGGTGAGACCCGACGCCGCCGCCAATGGTTGCGGCGATGTAAACCCCGGCTTGGAAGACAGGTAGGTGTTTAGTGGATTTGCCTGTTTGTTGATATATTAGCACTGCTATGACGCACGACCGTTGTCGCGGGGGCCGAGACGTGATAATCCGGGACGCGGATCCCGGCCAGGCAATTTCAGCTTCAATGCAGAGGCGGCGCGGGAAGGGAGGAAATGTTTGCTGAGGGAAAAACAAACACCGGGATGTTTGGGGCAAAATGTGTGGAAAATACCAGAGGTGGAAATGAAGTGGGATTTGTGCAAGGACGATGAACCTGTGACGAAAGCATCGCTTGATACTGTCTCGGCTTTGAGATGGAGGGGGGGGGACTCCGTCATTCCAGGCATTGGCACGGAGTTGAATGACAACGCGGAACACAGAACACAGTCGCGCGCTGGAACGCGAGCGACAGCGAATTCGTGCGTGGTATCGTGGTGCGCATAGTGGTGAGCTCATTGCGGCCGCGAAGTTGAGCCTTACGTCGGGAAGCCGGCGTGCAGGGGTCCCGCGGGAAGGTTGACGGGGGGAGGAAGAGAAGGATAAGGTAAAAAATAAAATAAAAAAATCGGGCATTACCTGAACTCTGGTTTTCAGCGTCAAGAAGGCGTCGCCGGAGTAGCACATCTTGAATATGCCACGAAATCGGTCTTCGGCGATGTCGCCAATCTCCAGAATCTCCAGCTCTGGGGGCACGGAGCCCAAGTTGAACTCGGTAACGAGGATGTCATCGACGATGATCGGGGGCTTCGGTGACTTGTTCAAGGCGGTGGTGAGCATCTCCCGGGCGCGCTGGTAGAACTCGGCGTCGGCCGTCAGCGGCGACCAGTTGAAGTTGAAGGCCATGTTGAAATGGCTTTAACTGCGGCCAACCATCGAAGGGCGAGGTGGTGTAGACCAAAGGGCCGGGGCGACGGAAGGGAGAGGTTCGATCGGGGGTGGTGTTTTGTTCGTGATGCAATCGATGACGGAAGGTCGGCGGAGAGGTCGGTTTCGGTGGCAAGGCGAGGTAGCAAGACGGACTCGTTGAGGAGCAGATGCAGTTCGGTAGATGAGAAGAGTCCGGGGAAGGAGCTGTAGATAGGTAGGTAGTCTGGGGGAGATGCGGGAGGGAGACGTTGGAGGAGTTGTCTGACTGATTGTCGATGCAAGCCGTGTTGTGTGGTGGACCGTAGTGGTGGACGGGAGTGCTGGAACAGTATGTGCGTGCTCGGGTGAATGACGCTGGTCGGGTGGTGCTGCTGCTATGTATCTCCCCCCGAGGCTTTGGCCCTTCGGGAAAGCAGAGGGAATACTCGGAGGCAGGGTGGTGTGGTGCGGCCTTAGCGGGAAATTTTTCTTGCACCTGCAAAAATTTGTGATACTTTTTCCTCTGTTTTCTGACTGGTGGCAGGGTTCTGCGACTTTGGGCGACTCCTTACCGGGGTCGGCTTCTGCGAGTGTCGCGTGCAGGGTGGGTGATGGAGTGGAGCGAGCGAGCGTGTCCCAGTGGGTGAATGGGCGGCACACACGACCGCTCCAACGGCCTGCGTGACGGCGCCCCCTTAAGCCACGGCCCTCTGCCCAGATACCTAGGTAGGTAGGGAGGGAGGGTTGGCAAGGGAGGGACCGGAAGGGAAGGCCCCACCCACTCACTCTGTCAGAAGTGGCTGCGACCTTGCCCTGCTTTTTCTCTCGGTTTCTCTACAGAGGATACAATCCCGTCAAATGTCACCCACGACACCCACAAACATCCACAACGCCCAAGACAGCAAGCAGCCCCTCTCGGTCCGGCGCCAAACCGTTAATGAGCTGCTACCTTATGCAACCGAAGCAATTAGCGCACTGGTTCGCCCAATCCGTGGTATGCTTTTGCTTGCGAGGTTGCAGGTGAACCAAACCAGACCAGACGGTGGCAGATTAGCGGTTAATGCGAGTCACCCGAGAGGTCTCCTCCCATCGATGACTGCCCACTTGGACCAAGGTACCATCTGCCATCTGAAGCCCCGAGGTATCACAGATCACCAGTGCCACCCTCGCGCAGGCGGCCGACGATGAGTCAAGAGGTTAGATGCGCCTGCCACATCTCACGAGCCGTGTGGGAAAAGACGGCGGGCGATTCGATTTAGAGTTGGCGAATCTCTCGTTTCCACAAGCGCGCGAACCATCCGGGGAGTTGCATCGGGGGTTGTGAAGACTCTTCAATGAGAGATCAGGACTATTCGTTCCCACTCCTCCGGGCCCTCTTGGTGTAAAAATCCCGCTCCTTCGAGCGCCATTGCATCGCATCGTGTCGGATCGTTGGTGGCCGTCGCTGGGGGCGGGCGATCACGAGGGATGGCCTGTCAGCCACAAAGAGATGGGACGACGTCGACCGGCATGTGGTCCGACATGAGGGCACCTCGAGTGAGAAGCACAAGGCGATAGCCAGCAATGTCGAGAATTGACGGAATATCAAGGAATGGCCACTACAGTTTCCGTCCCTCTTGGGCGGACGCATCTGCATGGGCACTGCATTTGGTAATGTCATGCGATGCGAACCAAACAGGCCGTCATCTCACCCACCATCCACTGTGATGCATCTCGGTCCATGGAATAACATCATTGCAGGGCAGGGAAGCGAAGGCTGTCAAATCACGGCGCTCGAGTCCAGCAGCACGTCCGCCTTCCCGGCCTGGCCAGTCCCTGATCCGGCGCCATGAAACTATGATACCGACTGTCAGAAATGTCGTTCAGGTGGCCCGCCCAAAGCCTTCTTCTCCTCCTCTTCTCCACGGTCCATGGTCTATCCCTCCTGTTCCTGGAGTCCTTCCTGCCCCCACAATGCTCCGCGTAACGGGGGGGAAGGGAGCCAACGGGCGACGCCGTCTGGGAAAAAACTACGCAATCCGCTCCAGACACGAGCAAGCCCAGACCACTTCTCGGCTCTCCTCCGCCTCAGCCCGGCCGAAGCATCGCGCATCGCCGCCAATGCAGCAATCCCAAACCCGCCCTCTTTTCTTTCCATCATTCCTTCCTTTGCATCGCACGCGCCCTCACGTCAAGCATGTGGAGTTGGACGCGTGCCGCATCAAATCATCGGCTCGAATTCTTTACGGACGTCGGTGCCCTCTGGAGATCCATGGTTGTTGCAAGTTGCAAGTTGCAACCACACACTGGAAGAGAAACGCGATCCTTCGTGAGATAGATTCCGGCGTAAAACATGGTAACACAATTGCACGGCTTGCACGGGTACCTCGAGGCGTTGCCGCAGCCTCCTCCTCATCTTGTCCAACGGCATGCACAATCGCAACACCTAGTCCAAACCACCATGACAAAGATGCCGCGACAGAAACGTCTCGTTGCCGAACCAAGGACCTTGCCTGTCCGCTACCGTGACAATTTTTTCCCCTTATCAACGTACCAATGGCGTCTCTGGAAGAGCCATCCCTCAGCTCACCCAGCCCGCCAACGCCGGAATCAGCCAACTTTTCGGCTCCACACCCGAAGGGGAAAGTCTGTCGTCATCCCGGGATACCGCTGACTTCTGAAAGAACAACAAAGATCCGAAAACAAAAGTGAGAGCAGAGTAGAGGACACGCCACCGTGGTAAACACAGCAACGCACACCCCAAATGGAGACTCGTCGCCAGCGCTCAACGTCTCTACATACGCATCCAAGGAAACCACGCGCTTCCAACACGAAGCGCTCGACACTGTCGACAGTCGCCGTATGCAAGTGGGGAACCACGAGTCACCTTTGACTGCCCACTCTTCACCACTACGTTCCGTGAGCCGTGAGGCGCGACCCGTTCATCTGTCAGTGTCTTGCCTTGGTGACTCCGCAGCAGCATTCCGGATCCTAATCCGGCAAATCTAGAGGTGGACAGAGGCAAGAGAAGTTGCCCTTGAGACATCATCATTGCCCTTGGAAGGGAAAGTGCGCGTGCGAGAGATCGTTCCCTGCTCTCCTTTCGATTCGAGTTGGCCGTCTTCCTTCAGCCGAGACAGCACCCAAGCTACGTCCCGTCTGCCGCACTTCAACCCTGCTACTCACCATGGGCATTTCTTCTACCTTGGCGAAACCATCCATCACTACGGCCGCCTCGTAAAGCCCCAACGGTTGCCTTGTCTGCCTCGTTCGACCCAAACACGCTGCCCCTTGAGGCATCCAACGTGCACTTGCCCAGCCGAACATACCTAGTATATTCATCCCCGTCGCCGTCGCCGTTGCGCATTTGGGGCAAGAATCACTGCTCGCTCCTCGACATGGCCAATCTCATGATCATACCCACTAACCTGACTGCCCGCATGTCCTCGGCAGAACCGCCAACGTCCAAAGATGTACCGGCACTGCACAGCCCCTCGGGCAAGGTCTTCTCCATCCAGGTAATGGTGACCGACAAAGTCCACGTTAGGCCCTGGACACACGCCGTGTACGTCGGTGAGGGTGCTGCCAACGTCTTGTTCGTTGCATTTCTCTACACAAAGTACGAACGGCAGCACGAAGCCGACAGAACCGAGGCTGACCTGTTGACCAGTAAGTAAAGGACTCCTGCCCTGGTTGGGACCCAAAGCTTGGCATCGCTAACATCGCACGCCTTAGAATTCTTGCTGAGAGTGCCAAAAAAGGACAAGGACCCCTCTAAGCCGTTCTACCATCCAGGAGAGCAGTACAGGTTCTTTTGGGAAAAGATTGCCCCCCTGTTCAGCTACCGTGCCGACATGTTGGCCGAGGTGACGTGCGCACGGATTCACTCGGACGCCGTCTGGCACTTACACAAAGTACTGGACGCCCTGGACAAGGCACCACCGGGGGCGCAATCGCGGCCAGCCAAGTTTCGGGGAGATGAGATTGCCGGCTGGGACCTGCTCCTCATGGTGGAAAGCATGCGTGCGAGAAGCGAAGACGAGCGCGTCGTCGAGTTCAAGCCCAAGTGGCTGGCTCAGTCGCCATCGGCCCCGAAAGACGCAAACACGTGCAGATGTTGCGCCCTCGCCGCCAGGAAGTTCGCCAGCAACAAAGACCGGAACATGGACCCCCGGGAATACCCATGCCCGCTGTGGCTGGATCCCGAGCGAGTAGCACCCGGTGGCAGAGAGGTTGTGCGGCAAAAGGCCATCGCACGCTTGTTCCAGAACAGCAGCTTCGAAGACAACAAGCACGCCTCTGCGCTCTACGAGTTGCTGAAGAAAACCACCGTCCTTGAGCTTTTGAAAGCACACCAGATGGCCAAGGACACCCGCGGTCCTCTGCTCGCGCGCAAAGATGACGAAGAATTCAGCACAGCCATGACGCTGCGCGATTGCTCCCTCTACATGCGGTACAGGATCCGGAAGGTCAACGGCCAGGAGACTGTCGTGACGGAGTCCTTCGAGGCGAAACTCGCCGACCTCGACAAGAAGAACGCCGCCTGGAAGTTGACCGAGTGGCAGGATAAGGAACGGGCCTTGATCGACGAGGGCTGGTATACGGGTCGCGGGAAGATGAAGAACTGCGCCCTCCAGAGATGAGCGGGGAGGGCAGCGGGCAAACCTGTACAAAAGTGTATCACTATCGTGTATTCAAGCGCAAAGTCGATTTACAGCGAGTATACAGACGTTATAATATAAAGTAGCGTGTTCTTTTTTTAGCTACCTATCATGACTAGATCATCATGGTTGGTTCCCATATTCCATATCCCAAAACTCCGCTCGGAGTAAGCCCAGGCAGCGTATGCAAGCTGTTTGTCCATCATGCGCACACAAACAAATACACATACACACACACACACACACACACACACACACACCCGTAACGCCGTACCCATGCAGTGAAGCCGACTAAATGCCGCCGGCCGTGAAGCTCAAAAGACTGCCCGTCGTCAACCCGGCCACGAGGCACAGGCCCATGAAGCCGCCCGTCGCCTCACGCTCGCCCTCCTCGACCCACTCGCCGGCGGCCATCATGCAGCTCGAGCCCAGCCAGCCGTTGGTCAGGCCGAAGAGGAACTGGACGATGACGAGGTAGAAGAAGTCGCTGCTGACGACGGCGCCCCGGCCGCCAATGTTGCAGAGCAGATACATCGGCAGGAAGCCCATGCGCACGAGGCTCACGGCGAAGAGGGCGGCGGGCCGGTGGCGCAGGGAGAAGGGCAGGATGGTGGCCATGCGGCCGGAGAGGTCGCCGAGGTTCCAGGCGAAGAAGGCGAGCGGGATGAAGGCGGCCGGGCGGAAGAGAGAGCCGGTGGGGGACTTTTCGTCGCCCGGGTAGCGCACCGAGAGGATCTTGCCGGTGAAGACGGGGAAGAACATGGCGACGGCGAAGCACATGAAGATGGCGCCGGCGAGCCAGTGCAGCTTCTTGAGGAGGCGGAGCGGGGAGACGACCTTGCGGGCGGCGCGCTCCGCCTCCTGGACCGAAGTCAGCGACTCGGCCATGTGGTCGACCATGCGGGACTCGACGATGTGGTTGTGGCGGCGGACGAGCGGGATGAAGGCGGCCAGGGCCGAGACGGAGACGGCGACGGCGGCGAGGAAATAGACAAAGGCCGAGGAGCTCAGGGTCCTGGCGTCGCCGCCCGTGTCGGGGGCGGCGCCATCCTTCTCCGGGACGGCGAGGACGGTGATGACCTGGGCGATCGGGGGCAGCACACCGGCGACGCCCTGGCCGGCCATGAGGGCCTGCATGTACTCCGGGCGGCCGAAGGAGGCGGCGAAGGCGAAGGCGCCGTTCTGGATGAGGCCGGTGGCCCAGGAGCTCGAGGCGACCATGACGAGGATGAAGGCCAGGTAGGCGGCCGGGGAGGCGTCGAGGGCGAGCGAGGTGGAGGCCGTCAGGAGGGAGAAGATGACGCAGTTGAGGAGCAGGGCGAGGTTGATGCGGAAGGGGTACGAGGCGGCGTACTGGATGTTTGTGAGGACCAGCATGGCCGTGAGGTTGGTCAGCGTCGAGACGGTGAGGATGGCGGACTGGAAGTTTTGCGAGATCCAGGCGTCGGACTGGAAGCGGACTTGGAAGTAGGGCGCGGCCGCGAGGAACATGTTCCTGCAAAACGGCAGGCTTGTCAGTCGCTGGTGCGTATACGAAGGAATCTGGAGAGGAAGGGCGGAGGGGGAGGGGGAAAGGGTGAGGAGTGTTCACGTACCATGCCCACAGCATCGCCATGCCCAACCACGCAAACATGATGTACTCGGTCCAGGAGAAGGGCACCTCCTCAAGGCCTTCCGTCAACGTGGAGCCCTCGAGCTCGCGGCCCTCTTCGGCCAGCGGCTCATACTCCTGGCGATCCGGCTTGCGGTGCTTTCCTAGGAGTTCCCTGATACGCTCCATCTCGGGCCGTCGGTGAGGGTGAAGGAAGTTGGGAAAGTCGAGCTCCAGAGAGAGCGGACGGCCGTCGTGCAGTTCTTAAGGGGGGGGTTGTGGGTGGACCGGTAACGATGTTCGCGGCCGATCGTCTCGAGGCTCGTAAAGCAGTCAGGTTTTGATGTGTGTTTGTCAAAGGGAACCAGTCCTCCCCGCCAGCCGCCGGAAGGTCGGGGTGTTCGTTGCGTCGTCGCCGGTAGCCCTTGTTGGAATCTCCGCCATTCACTGCTCCTGCAATGCGCCGGCTCCGCGGGACCAGTCAAATCAAAAACGGCAAGGATGGGGAAAGTCTCCGCCGCTTCAAAGAGAATCAATATCACGAGGGTGCACGTGTACGACGTGAAGTAGGTGCCCTTTTGGGGGTTGGAGAGTGGAGACGGAGAGGCAAGCAATCATGTGCGGTGTTCACCAGATTGCCGTCGTCCACTCAGATGTGGTGACAATCGATGACCACGCGCCGCGCATCTGCTGTAGAGAGATCTGGATGGGGTGAGTTTGGGGCGGACGACGCGGGGCGTGGGGGGACTCAAGTGCGTTGATTATGTCAGCGAGATACGCTGGGGGAACGGGGGCCCCTGCGCTTCCATATCTGCGGTGGAAGCTCAAACAAGCTTGTTCCTGGGCTGGCACCGGTAACGTCTGACCCCGTTCAACCCCAAGTGCTGCTTCAACGTTCAACCCGCCGTGACCAATGTGGCGTCACGAATCCAACGATTAATCGGTTCCGATTCGCGGGGCGGAGATTCGAACACGAGCATCCCTCCCCAGCCTTGGTGGCTTTGTTACCTAGGGGGGGGCTGAGAAACATGCAGTGGAAGGATCCAACAAGTCTTACACGCATGAGCACCGCGACATGACAACTTCAAAAACCGGGTGTGCGACGGCTATCGACGAGTATGCAGCCAATCTGGTGTCCCGGCGCCGCGTTAAGCGCTGACACGAAGCCGGTAAAGTCGACTTTATCTCGGTGCCTGGGCCGGCGCCCTGCATCATATCCTTGCTCCGGGGGCATCCAAAGTTCCTCCTAGTCGGGGACTGACACGGCTATGAGGCAATGAAAGGCGATATTAAAGCCATGAGAGATTCCCGCATACTGTCACGTTCCAAAACGTGTTTGCCCAATCTTTTTCCGATTGCGACGGTCACGTCACCTGGAAGGCAGTTAGTTCGCTATGCCTCAAGTTCAACTAACTGGCGAGAGGGGCGAGCCTCTCGTCCCCTTGCTTCAACCTCAGCATGGGAGTCCGCCTGGAAAACGGGGCTTCCACGACCAAAATACTTTTAAAGATGGCAAAGACTCAGAGAGGTGAGTTGAGATTTTCCTCTCCCTCCCACCCCCTCGCAGAGTCGTTGCAGACCTGGCTGCTACTTTTGTGAGTGAATGTGGACGTGCCGTACCAACTCGGGACCAGCAATGACGATCAAAACACGCCTTACGAAGTCTATGGAGGCAAGTTCAGCTTCAGGGCGTTCGTTCAAAACACGCTCAAAGCATGGAGCTTCCACTCTCTGTATCGCCTCTTCTACAATGTCCGCCACTCTATTCGCAACCAGACCAAGGTTGTCATTTTCAAAAGCCGACCGATGACCCTCCTCGCCATACTGGTTCACGTCCCGCCCATCGTTGCGACTGCCTTCATGAGCCATCTCATCTTTCGCGAGTACTGGATCGGCGCAGATCTCACGCCAAACAGGGGCTGGGACAGGCAGGCGAATCTCCTCATCCAGTTCGCCGCCAAGTTCCTCGAGATCATGATCATCGGGTCACTCACGACAATGATTTTCACCTTTGTCCGGCGGGAGGTGACCCTGGGCCAGGGCGCACCGCTTGCAGCCTTCTTCGCGGGGAACAGCTTTAGCTCGCCCGAGTTTCTGTGGTCGGACGAGATGACTGCGATGCTCAGGGGCCGTTTCTCGACCGTCTGGAAGAAGGTGTTTTTCGTTTCGTTCCTGACCTTGTGCTGCCTGCTGGCGGTCGTTGTCGCACCCGCCACCGCCACGGTTCTCACCCCTCTCAACGATTGGTGGATGATGGGAGGCTCCTGGGTTTACATCGACAAAGCCGGCAGGGCTATTTATCCCAAGACGCTGACTGCCGCCGACACCGTCAAGGGCGACGTGTGCGAGGTCGCCGGCAACGTCGACTGCCCTTCTGCCGGCTGGGACTCGCTGACACACTTGGTGAGCTATCTACCGGACCATGCCGTCCTCAACGTCACCAAAGGGTCCTGGATCCGCATACCGGCCCTTTTCCCGCTTGCCACCCCGGAATCGATCCTGCAGATTTCGCTGTCCGTCCGCGAGCCCGAGGAATCAAGCGGTTGGAAGGTGTCACGGATGACCCTGCCGCATCGCATGACGGGCGCGGCCTTGGCTGCGACGACAATGCTGTGGCAGGACGCTCTCACTATGATGGCGAAGGAAAACAAGCATTATCGAGGATCGGACTACAGGTACTCGACCTTCCAGGAGCTACCCTCGATGGAAACCCGGTGCCGAGTTACCGTTGTCGCCGCCAACAGGACAATGCCCAGCGGTAACAACAATGATAACAAGCCTGTCAATTTCCCGGAAGTGCGCACCGAGGCCTCTTTTGCAAACAACACCGAGGACATGGCCTTGCAAAACTCGGCCACGGAAGCGATTTGGTCAAACCCAAACACCACGGAGCCCCAATTGTTCTTCTTTGACATCGAGCCCCAGGAGAGCCTGTCTGCCAACGTCTCCGTCGGCACCGTGGTCTCGCTCCCACGCAAGGGGGAAGCATGGCGCTGTATGGATGCTTGACCAACGCCGAGTGGGTCGGGATGAACACCGGGATCAACATCGACAACCACGTCTGGACAGACGACTGGCCCTTCCCGGTGACATGGAAGCCGGCGAAAAAGGTGACGATCCACACCTCGTACGCCAACCTGACGAACCCGCGCGTCGACAACGAGGGCACCACCGTTTTCCAACGCCTCGCCGCCTCCTCGGGGCTCGTCAACTCGGAACTGGGCCTCGACTGGACCGTCGGCCACGTCGAGACGGTCATCAACGCCATGCTCACCAACGGCATGGCGCGCACCGCGCCCGCCGCATCCCCCATTGTCACGCTCAAAGACCCCGACGGCGCTTGGTGGCGCGACTTCTTCCCGCGCAAGACCCAGTTCGGCTTCCCCGAGTCCGGGACGGTCTTTGACGTGACCGAGGCCCGGCGGGCCACATCGCAGGCGCTGCACTTCCGCGCCGAGATGAAGGGGTTCGCGTACTCGGCCAGCGACAGCACGGTGTGGTACTCGATGATGGGGCTGTTCGCGTACTGCTTCGTCGCGGTGGCGTTCATCGCGTGGAGTCTTGTGGTGGGCGTCACGAGCAAGAGCTGGGAGTCAACGCCGGAGCTGCTGGCGCTGGCGATGCGGAGTCCGCCGCCGGGGGACGAGAAGATGCCGACGAGCATCCTGGAGGACACGAATGCGTTGAGGGAGAGGTATTGCATCGTAGCGAGCGGGGCGGACGTGCTGCTGCGGCCGATGGAGGGGACGGAGAGGGTTCCGGAGGGGATGAGGGTAAAGCCGAATGTGATGTACAGGTGATGGTCTGTGTCTCCTTGGTTGGCAGCCTCGACTGACGTTGCATGAATACCACACGCTCCCCGAGGGTTGGCGCCATCTTGTCACCACGGACGTTGATGTTTGCCTTTCGTCTCGAGTGACAACTTGGGGGCCGTTCACACCCTGTCTAGGTCTTCCTTTTGAGGGTATATGCGGACGATGACCCCCCGGCTTCCCACGTCATTCAAGAATTCGGTGAAGCACCCACGGGTGATTCGTCTTGAGCCTTATCTGGACTGCCCAAAACGGCAACACTCGTCGCGCGAGGCCCGTTCTGCGGCCGGCGTCCCCACGTGATGGGAAGATGCTGCGACGCAGGTATGTTGTGCATATTTGCGATATCTCAGAGGCGTGTTTGCTCTGCCTTGTGTGCGCTGGCGGTCACGGCCGTAGCAGCGAGGCCTCCCACGTGATGCGCCGTCGATGCGATGTAGCTGTGTTGTGCATAATTTTTTTCTTCTGCGAGTTCCTCGGGGGGAGCGGATCGAAGCTATCGTCAATCAACACTCAAGGCTTCGAAACAAAGCTACCTCATTGTATTTCCCCACCCACAATATATTTTTTCCGGTTTGGATTTGTCTGTTGCAACAAATGACGGACGTGGTTAATAGTGAGCTTTTACCGACTCGCCGCATGATCTTATCCTTAACATGAATTGCTTGGTCGTTGCCAAAGCTGTCTCGTCGTGTCCCGCCTGATAGCCCATAACCAAGCACGTCTGGCTTGGAAATGAAACAATACAGGTAGTCGATATGGCGTTGCTCAAACAAGTTGGACCTGATTGGTGAGAAAATCCCCCGGCAACATGCATCTTGCAAGATGCCACTGCTGATGGTGTCACTCAAGCTGGGCCTGGAGTGCAGACAATGCAATATGATTCGAGAAAACTCACGCAAATACAGATACCCGTGGACGCCTTCAACATCCCTTGGCAAAAGTCTCGATCTGGCCGAATATCAGATTCCAGCCGTTGAGATAAATTGGTTCGACTAGCTTACGCGCTAATCGTCGGGCACAATTCCGACAAGCTGGATTATCATGGAAGTGAGAGCCGATGTAGTAGTGCAGAGAGCCTCCCGCCTGTCAAATCAATCACTGCTGGTTGTGGTGCTGTCTGTGACAACAACATGGTAGGGAGGAGAGCATCGGGCACGACGCAGCCTTCAAGAGTCTGGACATCGACGATTGTCACTATCTTCCTCCTAAGAGCGTGCACAGCAATCTAGCAATCTTCAAGACAGTGAAGCTCAAGGGGGATGTTAGTTTGCCTCAGTGTCTAGCTAATCTGCGTCTACCGACTTCTGTCCCCCCTCTAGGCCTAGAAAACTCTAGAAATTTATAGAGAAATGCACTCTTAGACGGCCCTTGGGGTTTAGGTTAGGCTTAGAGGTTAGAATTCGGGTTAGGAGTAGGGATAGAGTTAGTATAAGGAATATAGGATCAGTTAGGTTTAGATGTTTAGAACTGAAGGCAGATTAGGTGGCAGGGTATCATCGCCCAAGACCAAAGGTTTCCCGTGTCTCAGGGGTGTCCAACTACGACCCCCTGGTCGACTTGGCGCGGACACGTTCCATTTGTTGGCAGATACCTAGGTACCCAAGCACTCAAGTACCCTGCCAGCCAGGCCCTGTTACACGGTTTTTAGGGGCGCATCAAGCAGAGAGAGGCGCTTCCGCGCGGGTGCAGACGTTAGCGTTGAACCCAAAGTATGGCATTCGGCCTACCTACCTACCTACCTACCTAGGTAATTGACCAGCACATGCACCATCGTTGCGGCCACCACAACCAACACTTTTCCGCGTTATCGACGACCGATACCACGGGCTGCACCTTTTCGCAGGGGCTCCAATGCTTCTCATTGCAATGAGGTGCTGAATTCGTTCTCTCCTCTCTCCTTTTCGCTTCACCGCATACGGGCGACCTGGCACAACTGGCCTTCTACACCTTTGACAGCTCCCGACGACAGCTTCGACAACGACCGCAGCCCGCCGCGAAGGGGGGCAGTGGCGACACCATCACCATGCGCCGTCGCCAATGGACCGTGGTCGGCCTCATCGCCTTCCTGACGATATGTGCATACACGATATTCCGAATCCCTCCCGACCAGCGACCGATAGCCCCCGTCCCGGGCTCAGCGAAACCCCCTCCGCCACAGGAACCCCAAAAGCCGCCCGGCGACGATGCCGCCAATAGCGGTGGCGGCGGCTCGCCTCCCGACAGACGACCTAAGCCCGCCTCCGGCACCGGCTCGCACCCCATGTGGCACCTCATGACGAGCGCCGAGAAGGACTTCCAGGACACGCTGAGGCGCCAGTCCAAGACGCTCGAGGACGCCGTCAAGGAGTATAGGAGGCGCTACGGCATTCCGCCGCCGCCCAACTTCGACAAGTGGTTCGACTTTGCAAAGGCCAACGGCGTGCAGCTCATCGACGAGTTCGACATGATCAACGAAATGCTCACGCCCTTTTGGGGCCTGAAACCCGCGACGATACGGGAGCGCGCCAGGGAGGCACTGGGCTTCGACAACAACCTGCTCGGCCTCCTGATCCGAGACCACAAGGTATCGCACATCCAGGGCGGGCAGGACTGGCAGCGAGACGCAACCTCGGGCATGATTGAAAAGTTCATCCAGTACCTGCCGAGTATGGACCTCGCCTTCAACATCCACGACGAGCCGCGCGTCGTGGTGCCCCACGAGGACCTCGCTCGTCTCGTGACCCGCGCCAAGGACGTCAACATGCCCAAGGCGAACGCCGCCGTGAACCCCGAGAACGCCTTCACTAAGCGCGCCGGCGACCTGAGCGACGGCAAGATCATCGTGGAGTATAAGCAGACCCGCTTCAACGTCTTCGCCCACCAGCCTACCTGGACACACTCCCGCATGTCATGCCCGCCCGACACCCCCTCCCGCGGCCTCGAGGAGGACGAGCTCGCGGACGACCGCAGCAAGTACGGCGTCAGCGAGCTCGGCTTCGTCTACAACATCACCGCCATGTCCGACGTCTGTCTCTCGCCGTCCCTCCGTGAGACGTACGGCTTCTTCGACCGCCCCAACGCGTACAACGTCGTCCACGATCTCTTTCCCATCTTCTCGCAGTCCAAGATTTCGTCCTACAACGACATCCTCTACCCCTCGCCTTGGTACTGGTACAAAAAGGTTGCCTACGACGAGTCCAAGGACATGCTCTGGGAGCAGAAGCAGGACCGCCTCTACTGGCGCGGCTCCACGACGGGCGGGTTCTCGCGCAACGGCGGCTGGCGCCGCCAGCACCGCCAGCACCTTGTGCAAAAGATCAACGCCGCCGACCAGGCCAAGATCTACACCAACCGCGGCGACGACAAGAGCCCCAAGTGGGAGGTGAAGGAGGTGCCCCGCGGCGACTACCGCGAGATCATCGACGTCTACTTCTCGCACGTCGGGCAGTGCGACCCGGGCGACTGCGACGCCCAGAAGGAGTTCTTCAAGGTCCAGGGCCACGCCGAGCAACAGGATGCCTGGAAGTACAAGTATCTCCTCGACATGGACGGCAACGCCTTCTCGGGCCGCTTCTACGCCTTTTTGCAGTCGCGCTCCCTCGTCTTCAAGCTCGCCATCTTCCGCGAGTGGCACTTTGAGTGGCTTCGCCCTTGGGCACACTACGTGCCCCTGAGCCTGCAGGGTGACGACTGGCTCGAGGCCGTGCGCTTCTTCGGCGACGGCGCCCTGGGCCGCAACGAGGCGGAGCGCATGGCCATCAGCAGCCGCGAGTGGGCGAACAAGGTGCTCCGCAAGGAGGACATGGAGGTCTGGTTCTTCCGCCTCCTCTTGGAGTGAGTACACCCTGGTCGCCGTGAAAGGGGATATACGTAATATTAACCTTTGTTTTCATCGCAGGTACGGTCGCGTCATCGACGACAGGAGAGACAGCATTGGCTTCTCCGTCGGCGCCAACCCGCAACCGCCGGCGTAGACGCCGGCGTAGACGACCTCTACTTCTACTTACGACGGGCTATCCAACCGCCGCTGTGATTTTGAATGCCGCGGCGCGGCTTTCAGGCATACCATCTAGAACAAAAGGGAGCAAAAGGAGCAACTGGGGAGTTGGCTTTTTCCCCTTCTGTCATCGTATACACCGTGTCCCAAGTTTGATGAGAATCTCTTCAGAGAATGTGGGGGCGTGCTCTTCATACCACGCCCGGAGGAGAACGTTTTGTTGACAACCGCGTCGTCGTTTGTCCGTTGCGAACCAGGGGAAGGAATCTACCTGTATGATGGGCGGGGAACGCTCGACGGAGTTGGTTGCTGGGCATAGAGAATCCGGCCGCCGTGTCCCATAAGATTATTTTGCTGCGGCATAGAGATTATATACACCTAATTGACATCATGACCTGACTCATTGTACATATCCTGAGGAGAGATAGAGACCTTTGTGCCCCGAAGACGGGGTGCGTCCCAGGGTGGGCGGATGGAGCCGTAGTGTATTGTGTATCAATCCCCCCCTCCCCCTCCCTCCCTCGACACTTTCACGTGGATGCGAAGCACTCTCAAACCAAAGGCACTGGCGGCGCTGAAGCGCTCGCTGCCGGGCAACTCAATGGTCGCCTTCAGACTGTCTGGTTGTCCAGCCGGTACGCTCATGTGTGATTCTTCCAGCTAGCTGCCTCGGGCTCTCTGAAGAAAAGACAATCGCATATATGGATGGTGGTGGTGGTGGTGGTGGTGATTACGGCCTCCTTTTTGTTCACGCCCCAAACGCCGAATGGTCTGCGGAAGGAAGAAAACAAGAGACAAAACAGCTGATGTTACAACAACCCCGTTGAGCGATGCGGGATATTAATCGATGGCTGCCATGAACCCTTTCCTTTCCCATCAAAAACGCGATGTCATGAGATATGGCTCTGTGGCTCTCGCTCTCCCTCCCCTCCCCCGTCTGCTTCACATCTCCTTCTAATCCTCATCCTCCTCATCTCCATCAGCATCGCCATCGGCATCCCGGTCCGAGGGTGTCCCGGGAGCAGCGCCTTCGCCGCCGCCCTCGACGGGAGGGAAGGGGTCCTGCACCTCTTCTACATAGCCTATGGGCCGTTCCTTGTATCGCTTCATGTTCTCGCGCGGCGCGCCCTTGGGGTCGGTGATGGACACCTCGACCTCGTTGACAACCTGCGTCTCATCGTCCGTCTGCGTCAATGTGCGCGCAATGTTCTTGGCACGCTGAGGGCGAATGGTGGTGCGCTGGATGACCGGGTAGTAGTAGGCGGCCTTCTGCTTGCCGCCCGAAGGCTCGTCATTGAAGGCAAGGATGACCTCCTCGCTGTACTTGGAGTTGTGATCCAGCTCCGTCTCCTTGGTCGTCTCGTACGCACGCAGACGAGAGAACTGGAAGCAGGGGTTAGACCCGCTCTGGTATGTGTAGAGCGAGTCGTCGTCGTGGTCGGGGTTCTCCGGGTCAAACTTGGCGCGGAAGTTGTCGCCCGTGGCCTGGGTCTTGGGGAGGAAGAAGCTGTAGTCCATCAGGTTGGCGGGCTTGGGGTTGCGCACGGGGTCCCGCTCGTGAGCCTCGAGAGCAGCTTGGAAGGCCTCGTTTTCCTCGGGGCTCCTGTCGAGAGGACGCAGCAGACCGCTGAGCAGGCGGCGATCGTACTTGTTGGCGCTGGCCACGGGGTTTGTGAGGAGCTTGACGGTGACGTATGCACCCGAGTCGGGGAACGCGTCGGGATCGGGTAGCAGAGGGTACGAGGAAGTGAGATGGACATTGGGCTTGCTGGGGTGACGATGGCGGCTCGGGTTGCTGAGGAAGCGCTCCGCGCTCTCGAAGCTCTTCTCGATCTTGCGCCTGATGGCTGCTGGCGAGTCTTTGTCCGGCTCGGGAGAGCGGCGCTTCTCGGCGCGCTTGATCTTGGGGTTGATGAAAGCTCCCGCGGCGACACCCGCTTTCCTAGGGGCCACGGAGGAGATGTATTCGGTTCTTCGAAGGAAGGAGACTGATGCGTCGGCGT
Organism: Colletotrichum higginsianum IMI 349063; assembly: GCF_001672515.1. NCBI lineage: Eukaryota > Fungi > Ascomycota > Sordariomycetes > Glomerellales > Glomerellaceae > Colletotrichum > Colletotrichum higginsianum. The sequence goes on from NC_030955.1 coordinate 4,176,438, forward strand.
TGCTCTTGGCTCGGCCCAGGGTAGAGAGCGGCCTGAGAAGGGCTCTGTCGTGGGGGTGGACGGGGGGTGGGTGCGAAGAGGCCTGGATAGCTACGAGAACGAACGTTAGTACTGGTTGTCGAACGACAGAAGGCGGGCCGGCCGCGCTTACAGCTCTCGTCTCCATCAAAGATACCCGGCATGCCCACGAGGTTCAAGGGCATGCCGAGCTCCGCATCGACCTCAATGTTCAGCGGTTGCTCTCTCGCCAGGCGCGACGCGAAGCCGGGCGTTGTGTACTGGCCGCTAGCCAGGCCGGTGTTCGGGATGTCGAGCAGCTTGGGCGGGTTGGGAGGAGGCGGAAGGGCGTTGGAGTAACGGATTCGAGCGATGAAATCCTGATGGATCATGCGCTCGCCGCCGCGAGGCGCCGAGGACGACATTGTGCGTATATCTGGATGAAGCGTCCGTAAGGCGGTGCGACCGCAAAATCGTGACAGTCGGGCTGGGGCGAGACGAGCACGAGGTGGGTGGGTGGCTTCGATAATTGAGGGCGGAGAGCTGCGGTCGGCTGGTCGCACGCGTTTGGCAGGGAAGGTGCAATTGGCCGGGAAAAAGTTCCACGAGGCTGACCTTCGGGACAGTTGCGCACCAGCGCTCGGGCGGCGGGCCTTATCACCTTTATCGGACGGAGCCAGCTGGACGACACCACCACCCCTGAACTGTCCAAAGCTTCACTCCTTATGATAAAACCGATGAAGTGGATGGAGAAGCATAGAACAATACTGTCCTCTCTATTACAATTCGTAGTATGAGATGAACGGTTTCAAAGCAAAACCGTCACTCATCAACGGGGCAATTGCTCCCGGTCGTGCAGGAGCGCCGCCTGCTGATGCGCCCCTGTGTAGGAGCCTAGTTCGCCGTCACAACCATACAGGCACTCACTCACTCATACAACCCTTCGCGCCATTCCTTTCTATACATACAGCGAAGCCCCCCGTGTCCCATCGTCACCGTCCAGACTTCGTCAAAATATGTGTTTCATACTCGCATACTGTCTATACTTCTTCGTGCCTAGACTTACAAACTTGTCCTCGCCCCCGCAGCGGCGTGACAAAGACCGCCTGTCTCGTAATCCCAGCTTCATTCCGTCGCGTCGTTAGGTTGCGTGCTCCTCTAGGAGCTGTTCTTGGCGTAGTTCTTCTTGCCGAAGGTGAAGGGCACGTAGCGGTACTTGATCATGTGCTGGATCTGCTTGCGCACTGGGAGAGGGGAGTTAGCTTGCGCCAAGAACGCCGAAGCAGAGGGGAGCGGGTTCTGGAAGACGTACTCGTCAGGAAGAAGAGGATGAACCAGTACATGACCAGGACGGGCCAGAAGACGGGCACGTTGAAGATCTCCCACCAACTGCAGAAGAAGGCAATGAGGATGGCGCGGGTGGCCCAGTACCAGAACTTGAATTCGGGGAGGCGGCGGATGAAGGGGCGGAACTCCTCGTCCTGCTTGGTGGGGAGAATGCCGACACCACCGTCCTCCATCTCATTGTCCAGCGCCTCGTTGGAGGGGTCGAACTTGGGCTGCAGGAAGGCCAGGAACAGGTTGAGGAGGTAGATGCCGAGAGCGTATGCGACAATGTACCAGCCTTGCGCCACGAAGATGCGGGCGAAGAAGGTGAGGAGGAAGAAGCCGGTGCTGATCCATCTGTAGAGAACGAAGGGCGTTGACTGGTCGAGGAGCGCCTGGTATTGCTGCGACGATGTTAGCATGAGCGAGTGTTCCAGTATCGCGCGCTTTCAAGGCAGCCGAACCCTTTGCAGCTTCGAGGTGTGCGCCGTGACCGAGGAGAAGGCGGTCTGTTCCGGCTCGATGGAGTCCATCTTGGGCGATAGTAGCACGGACGAGACTCTGGGGTGTCTTGTTGTTGAGGCGGCTGGTGAACAGGATGCGCAGTTGTCAACCCAGGGGGGGGATGGGTGCAAAGCGGAGATGGGGGGGGGGGGAATGCTGTGGGAAGAGGCCGGCGCTGTCGCGATCTGTCCGGACGAATTTTTGGGTTGACTGGCAGACGGGATCTCTGGAAATGGGTTCAGCCACGTAAGGCTTGCTTGATTTGCTACCTATCCGTCCAAACCACAACCTGTCCCCTGTCTCCCTCCCATTTGTCGCGTCTCGTCTGCTGTTTTGCCCGAAACTTAGCCGGCCACCTGAGCGATCGGAGTGCTCCAGTGATTGGAGTGCACTGCTCAGTGATTGGACCCCCTTCGGTGGCCCAGGATGAACCCCCTGTGGCGCAGCTCGGGCACCTTTAACTGTCAGCCAGCCGGCGCAAGCTTGGACCCGCTGGGGCCGCATCTGCTAAAACAGGTCCCTAAGGTACACAGGCCCCTAAGGTACCTACCTACCTACATGCCTAGGGTACCTAGGTAGGCCAGGGATCCCACTGCTCCAGAGCAACGAGCTTGTGACGCGGGGGAAGAGAAGAGCATCCACAGTGTGCAAGGCCCGGCCGACTGTATCCTCGGCATTCGAGAGCCGACGCTTTCCAGCTATCATCCCTAGAGGCTGGATGGAGCTTGACTTCGACCTGTCCATTACATCAATCACAGCTCAACTTTTGACCGGTCTTCGAGATATCAGTGTGTACAACCCGAGTTATTTCCCCAGTTGAGGCAGTTCTCTGTTGACCCAGTCGCCAATTCAATTGCTTTCTTTGAACATCGCATCCTCCCTCGTCTTGACCTCCCTCTCCCTCTAAGCCGCGACCCGGGCTCCGTCATCATGAACTCTCTCAGATACCTCCGGCCAGTCGCTTCGCGATTGCAGGCCCCGACACTGCCCAGACTTGCGCGCGGGTTCGCCAGCAAGTCTTATGAGTACATCCAGGTTTCTCAGCCGAAGCCCGGTGTTGGACAGGGTGAGTGTCCTCGCGGCGATGCTCACGCTCACGCCCACGCTCACCACACCTCTTCACGACTCTGACCGTGGTCCACTTTAGTGACGTTGAACCGCCCCAAGGCCTTGAATGCCCTCTGCACGCCGCTCATCCACGAGCTCAATGATGCGCTGAGGGCATTCAACCAGTCCGACGACACTTCCGTCATCATCCTCACGGGCTCCCAGAAGGCTTTCGCCGCCGGTGCCGACATCAAGGAGATGGCCCCGCTTACCTTTTCCGAGGCCTACACCAAGTCCTTTATCGAGTCTTGGTCTCTTCTCACCACCGAAGTCAAGAAGCCCATCATCGCTGCCGTCTCGGGCCACGCCCTTGGCGGCGGCTGCGAGCTGTCGATGATGTGCGACATTCTCTACTGCACCGAGACGGCCAACTTTGGCCAGCCCGAGATTAAACTCGGCACCATCCCCGGGGCGGGAGGCAGCCAGCGCCTGACCCGGGCCATTGGAAAGTCCAAGGCCATGGAGCTGATCCTGACGGGCAAGTCCTTCACCGGAGCTGACGCCGAGAAGTGGGGCCTTGCGGCCAAGGCCTACCCGTCGTACGAGGTTCTCATGGAGGAGACGCTCAAGACGGCCGAGACGATCGCCGGGTACTCGAGGGTGGCCATCAACGCATGCAAGGAGGTTGTGAACAAGAGCCAAGACCTGCCCCTGCGGGACGGCGTCGAGTTTGAGCGGAGAGTGTTCCACAGCCTGTTTGGCAGCAACGACCAAAAGGTGGGCATGAAGGCATTTGCCGAGAAGAAGAAGGCCGAGTGGACTCACTCCTAAGTGCAGCCTGACCCCCGGAATGTAAAATAAATGCAAAGTGTCTGATTCTGAACAAGACGAACATGTTGTGCGACCAGCAGCCTTCTAAGCGAATGGTGGTGTCTTGGGAAGACCCATCAACCAACCAACCCGGCGTGCACAAGACGACGCAAGAGCACAGTCAGCTCCCTGCCGAGTGGGTGTTAGTGTTCTTGGCTCCCTCTCTCTCTCTCTCTCTCTCTCTCTCTCTCTCTTTGCCCAGTTGCAGCCTTTGCAGGTGATGGGTTGCAGAATGACGGATGACTTCTTTTTGAGCATCTCTCGTAATGCATGTACGCGTGTGTGCGCCCATTTGGGGTGCATATCCGTTAAAGAGACAGGCCTGACCGCCCAAACCCTTGCTGTATTCCAACTTCCCGAAGGCTCGCTGGCCGCCGGAGGCCACATGCCTCTGAACATATCCCGATTCGGTGGGCACTGAGTTCGTATTTCGAGGGGCTTACAGGGGACTGCCCGTCCCAAGATGCAGTGGAGGGAGCTGCACTATTGGTACCGCGAGGAGAGATGGGATGTGAGGTGCTCCCTCAGGACTCAGGAGCCCTTGAAGCAGGGGTTAGGGGTTGGCGGCGGACGGGGAACGAACGTGGGGTTGGGCTGCCGTCGCATCCAGCAGGGCGCGGCTTCCGACCAGTTCCCAGCCTGTATCAAGCCTGTGAGTGCGCCTTTGGCCTTTTGCTGCAGCGGCCACGGGCGCGCCTAGCCCTTGAAGCCCCGCCACTCAAAGCCGCCCGCCAGTCCTCGTCTTAATACGGGCATGCTCCCCCCGCCTTCCTCTCGACCGTCCTGCGCAACTCTTCTCATGGTTTCTCCTTCGTGCCCGGCATTCTTGGGATCGCGCGGAGCGACAGTTCCTGCATGGATTCCTCAAAGCCAGGACTCGATCTCGAGAGGGAGCTGACGTGCTCTGTAAGTCGCACGTCCGTCCGATCCATCGCCCGTAGCGCCCGCCTCCCCAAGTGGAAGAGGGGAGGGGCACTTTTTGGCCCGGGGAGGAAAGCTCTGGCCGGGCATGGTTATGCGCTGACCGAACACTCCCTCGCAGATCTGCACCGAACTCCTCTACCAGCCTTTGACGCTTCTCGACTGCTTGCACACCTACTGCGGTGCATGCTTGAAGGACTGGTTCTCTTTCCAGGCGAACCAGGCCGAGAACTCTCCAACCCCGCCCGTACCCGGCGCCAACGTCTTCACCTGCCCGTCATGCCGTGCGCCGGTGCGCGACACGAGGCACAATGCCACCGTCGCAACCCTCCTCGACATGCTGGTCGCGGCGAACCCAGACAGGAGGAGATCGGAGACTGATGTGGAGGAGATGGGCAAGAAGTACAGGCCAGGCGACACAGTGCTGCCTGAGCTGAGACTCCCCGAGAGGACCCCGGAGGAGAGACGAGCCGACGACGCGGAGAGGAGGTTGCTGGAAGACGTGCGAGATCTTAGCCTCAGGGAAGCCGGTGTAGAATCTTCTTCCCTGGCCCCTCGACATGGACGACGCAGGGAGGACAGCAGCTCCGCTGATGGCAGAGCACGCCGAAGCCGAGACCACAGTCGGGACGGCCGCCACGGCCCCAGGTACGAGGGTAGCCGAAGGCCCCGGGCCAACGAAGGGCGATCCAGCGCGGACCAGCTGCAGCCACAGTCGGATGCGAGATCGAGCGAGCACAGGAGGCGACGGAGGAGCGAGTCGAGGCACCGTTCCGACGAGTCATCCGACACGAGGCGCCGACAAATTGAGCACCAATCATCCCTGAGATCTCTGATCAGCTCGGGCGACTTGAGCGAGCGCGACATTGAGAGAGAGATTGAAGACTTTGCCAGGCAAATCCAGGAGGAGGGGCTGTTGGACGGGCTGGACCTTGACAATATCGACCTGAGTCGGAACGATGAGTTGAGCCGCAAGATCACAGAGGCCTACCGACGAAGGCAACGGGAGCGCACGAGAGCCGAGGCGGCGGCGGCGGCGGCGGCGGCGGCGGCGAGGAGGAACAACGCGAGCGGGCAGTCCAGATCCTCTCCTGACCGAGTGCATGAGATACGGTCTGGTGCATCGGATAACAGCAGACCAACCAGCAGGCAACGGCCGCATTCGAGGTCAACCAGCGCGAGCGGCTTCCCCGAAGACCGCAGCCGCCCACCGCTCTCCCAGAGCGCCCTGCATCTCGAAGTGCGACCGGAGGAGAGGCGAAGAAGGAGGCGGACCTCGAGCGGCGGCCGTAGTGCAACGACGCCTCTGCCAGAAGCAACGCAATCCGAAACTCGGGTGACGACGCGCTCGCAGACAGACTTGTCGACGACGCGGCCACAATTTGGCGAAGCATCCGCCCCGAGGACTGTCTTCACCGAAATCCGAAGTTCCAGCACGCCCTCGGTGCCCACTACGACGCAGTCTCCGACAACCGCGCCGCCGCCACGCGACCTCACCTTCGCCAGCCGGGTGACGAACCCGTCGGCGCTGGTGTCGGCCAACTTCGCGCCGTCTCCTCCCATGGAGCCGCTGTCGCCTCGCATGCAACGACCGAACCGACCGGCGGACCTGTCCATCATCGGCCAGGCCACGTCGGGCCCTGTTGGGCTGGGTCTGGGCATGAGCAGTCCAACCACCCCCGGGCACCAACGGACACGATCACAGCTTTACCCTGAACCATCGATTACGTGCGCCCGTTGCGCGAAGCAGCACATCGAGTATGAGCTTCACTACAACTGCAACATCTGTGCCAGCGGCAACTGGAACATCTGCCTCGAGTGCTACAGGTCGGGCAAGGGCTGCCTACACTGGTTCGGCTTCGGATACGGCGCCTGGGCCAAGTGGGAGAAGGCTCGGCACGCGGCCAAAGAAGACATCCCTAGGCCCCACATGCTGACGGCAAACCGGTATCTCCAGCCCAAGATCATCCCTGGCGGCGCGGAGGGCAGACGGACGCTTACGACGGAGGACCCGATAAAGAGGCTGGAAAGCGGCAACTTCTGCGCGCGGTGTCTGACCTGGGCGAACGAGTGCTTCTGGCGCTGCGACAACTGCAACTTTGGCGACTGGGGGTTCTGCAACAGCTGCGTGAACCAGGGGCGGTCATGCACCCACCCTCTCCTGCCCCTGACCTATCAGCCGCAGCCGTCACACACGCCGCCCGCGAGCCCCAGATCGCCTCGGCCGCCTTACGCGGCCGCGGTCCTGACGGGACCCAACATCCACAGCATCGGCCCGTTCAAGCCGCTCACTTTCACGACCCGCTGCGACGTCTGCCAGGACCCCATCGCTCCCAGCCATAGCCGATACCACTGCTTCACCTGCACCAGCTCCATCGAGCCGGACACCCAGCCGGGCGACTATGACGTTTGCACAAACTGCTACGCCAACCTCGAAGCACGCGACCAGATCAGTCCTGAGAACGGGCATGCAGGTTGGCGCCGGTGCCTCAACGGACACCGCATGATCGTCATCGGCTTCCGCGACGGGCCTGGCGGGCAGCTGCGGCACATCCTGTCCGACCTCGTGGGCGGGCGCAACCTACGTATCACCGCGGCGGAGGGCAGCGACGAGCAGGCGCCGCAGAAATGGTGGTGGTACGAAGGCGGACAGAAGCGCGAACGCTTCGTCACCAGGGACGTCGCGGCCGATGCACCGATGGCCGAGGGCCTCGCGCCGGGGTTCCCGCCCGATGGCGGCGGGGGAATTCGAGCGAGCGCCACGTGGGCCTGGTATCCCAAGGCCGAAGACGAGCTCTTGTTTCCCAGGGGCGCGGAGATCCGGGAGATTGAGGATGTTAATGGGGACTGGTTCTTCGGGGTCTACATGGGCGCCAAGGGGCTGTTTCCGTCGCCGTACGTGAGACGACTGGATGATCACAAGTGAATTGGACATGGTGTAGGGTCATGATAGACAAGAAGAGTGGTTTTTTTTTGGTTTTTTTTTTTTTTTTTTGGTAATTCGGGGTGTGGCCGTGATGAATGAAACGGCGGCGAGGACGAAAAGGGGTATGCATGATGGGATGACCCGGTACTATCTTCCATTTCCAGGCGAGTGGGTGGCTAGGTACAAGCATTGAAACAACCGGAACCAACTGCAGACCTCTAGAAGGGATCTAAAGCAAGGTTAGATTGAAGTAACTGAGCCCATTGACCGCTAGTCGCACAATGACCGGACGGACCCCTATGCGCGGCACGGCCGTCGCACTGGCTCCCGATTGCCGGTCCCGCTCCGTAATCCGTGTAACGACCCCACCCACAGCCGGCCGCTAGCGGCTCTGACGTGATTCTTATGGTGACGGGCTGAACCCAATTGAAGAAGCAAACCCCACCATAGGCTGGGGGCGGTGGTGTTCTCTTTCAGCAGCTGAGAAAGCCGAATGCCGGAGGCCCGTTTCTGCAACGCCCGTGTCGTGGAACCTCCCTCTCCGCCAAACTTGATCCCTCCCGACTTCCACATTTGCCCCGAAACACGCCCACGGCGAGGACCACGAATCGGCTTGTCAAAAAGAAAAAGGGAAACCCTGATCGAGCTTAAGAAAAAAGGAAGTTCAGCGACCATGAACCGCCTCGGCGTGCGCCGCTTCGCGACGACGGCCGCCCGCGCCATCGACCCGCCCAGCGCATACTCCCTCACCCTCTCCCGCGCGCAGGGCGTCGTCAAGGGCCTCACTGGCGGTAAGTGTGCTCGACCCCTCCTCCCGCATTGCACTTCTTCACCTGTCTTCACCCCCCTTCTCCAATCATGTGGTAAAAGAAACCCCCCCGAGAACCGCATCGCTGACGTGGTCGTCCCTCAATTTGCAGCCATCGGCAACACCCCCCTCATCCGCCTCAACCGCCTCTCGGCCGAGACGGGCTGCGAGGTCCTCGGCAAGGCCGAGTTCATGAACCCGGGCGGCTCGGTCAAAGACCGCGCAGCGCTCTACGTCGTCAAGGACGCCGAGGAGCGCGGGCTCCTCAAGCCCGGCGGCACCGTCGTCGAGGGCACCGCCGGCAACACGGGCATCGGCCTCGCGCACGTGTGCCGCTCCAAGGGATACAAGCTCGTCATCTACATGCCCAACACGCAGTCCCAGGGCAAGATCGACCTGCTGCGGCTGCTGGGCGCCGAGGTCTACCCTGTGCCCGCTGTCGCGTTCGAGAACCCCGAGAACTATAACCACCAGGCGCGGCGCCACGCCGAGAGGCTCGACAACGCCGTCTGGACGAACCAGTTCGACAACACGGCCAACCGCCGCGCCCACATCGAGACGACGGGACCCGAGATCTGGGAGCAGACGCGCGGCGGCATCGACGCCTTCACCTGCGCCACGGGCACCGCGGGCACGCTCGCCGGCATCACGCGGTACCTCAAGGACGTCAGCGGCGGCCGCGTCAAGTCGTTCCTCGCCGACCCGCCCGGCAGCGTGCTGCACTCGTACGTCTCGTCCGGCGGCAAGCTCGTCGAGCGCACGGGGTCCAGCATCACCGAGGGCATCGGCCAGGGCCGCATCACGGACAACCTCAAGCCCGACATCGGCCTCGTCGACGGCTCGCTGACCATCGCCGACGAGAAGAGCATCGAGATGGTCTACCGCTGCCTCGACGAGGAGGGCCTGTACCTTGGCGCCAGCTCGGCCCTCAACGTCGTTGCCGCCAAGGAGGTCGCCGAAAAGCTCGGCAAGGGCAACACCGTCGTCACCATCCTGTGCGACGGCGCTTACCGCTACGCCGACAGGCTGTTCTCCCGCAAGTGGCTCGCCGAGAAGAAGCTCCTGGGCGCGATACCCAAGCATTTGGAAAAGTACATCGTCCTGCCGTAGTGTGCGGGATCGGTCGTCGTGGGTGTTGTGTGTGGGTGTAGGTGTGTGTATGTCTTGATGCTTGTATACATAGATAATCTTACATATCAACTGTACATAGCCCCCTTTCCAGGGCCCTCTGTCTGATCCCCTTTTCTTTCCGCCCCTGTGCTTTCCTCCGCTGTCTTATACATGATGGCAGCCACCTTGTCTTTCCCTCTGACAAAAACCAAAAGACATTTGTTAATTCTGGAACAAGGTCTTGTAGGCCTTGAGGCCGCGCTCGGCAGGGGCGACCTGCCACTCCACCGCAATCTTGACCTCGACAGCGAGCGTCTTCGAGATCGCGCGCAACTTCTCGGCCAACGGCTTCTCGACCACGCGGCTGGCCATGAACAGGCCGTGCAGGATCGGGCTCGCACACGATAGGTACAAATCCCGGCTGTTCACCAGATACGCCAAGCCATTCTCGCGGTTGTCGTACGCACAATCCCGACCCAGCTTCAGCAGGCCCTTGGAGGCGGGCCATAGCTTGGCGACCCGCGTCGCGTACTTTGCGACCTTGCCGTCAATGTCCTTGCCGCCATTGTGCTTGACAGCCAGCACCGCCGAGAGATGCAGCGCCGCGGCCAGGATCTGCGGGTCATTTGCAAGCCGGGTCTGCCCGACCAACTTCATGCGCTTCTCCTTGACGAGCTCGTGGTTGGGGTCCTCAACCATCTCGAGCACCATCTCGGTCCACCGCAGCGCCTGCTCCGTGATTTCCTTGTCCCAGCCGCTCTCCACGGCGCGCATCTGCACAAAGTGCAGCACCATGTTGGCCTTTTCCGAGTTGTCGAGCCGCAGGCCCGTCTTGCGTACCTGCCGCGCGGCGTCGATGATGGTGTAGATCTGGCCTTGGTCGCCGGCGATGCAGATCATCTTGGCGAAGTCGGCCTGGCTGTAGCGGCGGCCGGCGTTGCGCATGCCCGACAGCAGCCGCACAAAGTTGTTCCAGTCCTGAGGCGTCTGCATGGCATGCAGGGCCTTCCAGGTGAGCTCGCGTGAGGGCGGCAGCGTCTCCTTGTTGATGTGGGAGAAGCGGTGCTCGAGGCCGTCGATCTCGAGGTATACGGGGTCGCTCTTGAGGCGGTGCTTGAGCTTCTCGGAGAAGACGCGCTTGCGCTGGTGTATGGGGAGGTGGTAGGGGAGGATGATATTGGACTGGATCTCTTCGAGAATCGGGCCGAGGCCGGGCGACGTCGTCTTGTCGAAGATAACTTGGGGATCTAAAGCGCCATGTCAGTCTTTCCCCCCTTCCTGTTTACTGCCGAAAGACCCCGACACATATCACGAGACGTACTCTGACGAGGCGGCGTTTGGCTGAAGCTCCGCTGCTGCTGGGTGATGCACGCCCGTTGCTCCCATACCGACGACGCCTTGGCACCCCTCAGGGCCCTACCCATCAACGTCCTCGACATGTTTGCAATCACTCTGTGTTTCTGTCGTCGAGTGGTTGGAAGTTTCCTCGACCGTCGACTTCGGCAGCAATCGGCAGAGGGAGGGAGGGAGGGGGGGGAGCTATTCGTGGATGACCTGCTGCAGTGCAGGGTGCACTGCCAAAATTTTGGATCGCACCCTCGCCCGGCCAGCGGCTCCGCATCATTGATGTACCGAGCCAATCACAACGCGCAATTCGCACCTCGAACTTCGACTTTTCGATCTCGGCACCTGCATAGCTCTCTCTCGCTCTCCCTCTCGCCCGACGACAAGATTGCGTAGCAGCCGTCTGTCCCCCACGACCATACAGCCAAAGATGAACGCCACCTGTCTCTGGAGGCCGATCGGCTGCCTTAAGACGGCCCTCCGCCAGACGCGGCACCAGAGGCTTCTGACCCGATCCATGGCCACCGCTCCCGCCGCCGAGCGCCCGGCGTCAACACCCTCGCACTCCAGACCCTTGACCAAGCCCTCCTACTGTGAGCTCCTACACGACCCCTCCGACGATGTCTTCCGTTGCCCTCCGAAGCTAACAGGCACGATCTACAGTCGGTCCCCGCGACAAGCCCACCTTCGCAGTCTACCCACCACTCCCTTCAGTCCGCCACACGCACAAGGACCCCCTCCCGGCCCTCGACGCCCAGCAGCGCAGCACCCTCGACGCGACGGGCGCACGCACGCGGCTCTTCGACCCGGCGCGCCCGGATTCCGCCAAGGTCGGAGACGTGCTCATGGTCACGACAAAGTCGGGCGAGCCCTTCTCGGGCGTGTGCATGTCGATCCGCCGCCGCGGCGTCGACACGGCTATCCTGCTCCGCGGCCAGCTCATGAAGGTCGGCATCGAGATGTGGTACAAGATCTACTCGCCCACCGTCATCGGCATCGACATCGTCTGGCGCCGGCCCAAGCGCGCGCGCCGCGCCCGCCTGACGTACCTGCGCAAGCCCAAGCACGACATGGGCAGCGTCGACCACCTCGTCTTTGCTTGGAAGAAGGAGAGGTACGGCATGCGCAACAGGGGCAAGCAGGTCGGTACGAGGTTTTAGCGTTGGGGGGAGACGCCAATTGCTTCTGGAAACGAAACGGGTGCGAGGTGGGGAGGACGTCACTTCTGGTGAAAAGGGGGTTGGGTCGTCAGGACGTTGTACGATTAGAAAATGGGCGAGTTGTACAATATTGGCCTTGTAGAGCCTTGTACATGAACACATTATCTTTCACATTCCGGGTTACCCGTTCCATTGTCTATCAGCATCGCTCTTGAGCCCAGTGAAGAACGCGTCTCGTCCCGCTGCTGAGATCGGTCGATGCAATCGTCTCCCCTTGATTTCGCCGGCATTTTCAGGGGGAGGGGGGGGGTTCAGGCCGAACCCGCCGTCAGTTCGCGGTACACGGAGTTCAGCGCAAAGTAAATGTTCGTGGTTCATCATAAAGTGTACGGTATCCTAATAATGTCCAGGAAATGTGCAACGCCAACGTCGAAAAGTATGTGGCCTGAGCCATCTAGCCCATCCTGGGTTTACAAATACCAACTGACCGCCGCGCCAGAGAATAAAAAATGTTTTGATCCGATAACTCCTTTTCCCGCTAGCATCCCAAACTCCGTCCAATGTCTCCGTCTCTTTGTTCCTCCGGGACCGGCCGTTCCGCGGCCGTCCATTGAGGCAGCTTCTAGCGTGCCGGCGTGGTAAAGACCCTCCGGGGAGGAGCCGCCGTCTCGCTGTCACTAGACGTGGTGTCGTCCTCCACCGGCTCGGTGTTGCGCCGTCTCATGTTGTTGCCCATCTGAGGATGGTCATCGGTGCCAAACGACCTGCTTCGTCTCGACAGGTTCGTGAGGCTATCCTCGTGAGGAATCATGGGTCCTGGGTGAAGGAACTGGGTGATGAGATTTCCTTGACCCCTGTTTGTGCTCATTCTTCTTGATCGCAAATTGGATCGAGTCGCGCTGAGCGCTGTTCCAGTCGACGCGGCAGTAGCAGATCGGACCAGGACTGGCTGCGCCTCCTCGGCCTCTTTCTCGAATCGAGACTCGCTAGGCAAGAGAACCGCACGATCGAGGCCGTAAGGCAAACCACGGTGTCGTCCGCGGATTTGCATCGCAATGATGATCAGCTTGCCCCCGGTGGTGAACTGCGAGCAGAGCGAGGCGTTGACGTTGGGGTACCCCAGACTGAGTCCAACCGTGCCGTATGCACTCACGATCTCGAACAGGACGGAGTAGACGTCGAAGTCATTCTTCTGAATCCGGTGGCCTTCCGTGATGGCCAGGATGAAGAGGCCCAAAAACACATACCACAAATCGAACGACAGCTGGCGCCGCAAATGGGTGCCGACGTAAGACCAGGCGCTGTTCTCGTTGGTACCTTCCATGTCTTCGTCGGGGCTGTGGTACACGCCGAGAGACTTCTCTTCGTACACGTTGGTGCGACGGATCGAGATGGCAATCGGAAAGACTGAAATGTACATCATGATCATGTACGAAACCTGCACGGCAGGGTGCAGCAGCGAAATGTTGACAACCGAGAAACCCGCCGTTCTGGTGGACGCAGCCTGGAAGATGCCGTCCACGATGCGGACGTGCACCGGCAGGTGGCTCACGGCATTATCGTTCAGCTGGGCGTGGTATCAGTACAGGTCAATAAACCGCAGCCTAGGTGAGACACTTACATCCAGCAAGACGAAGAACAGCAGGTCGAGCACGTTCAGACCGATGAGAATGATAAAGAGCCACCAGGTAGCACCTGCTGGGAACAACAGAGTAAAACAGCGACGGGGATGGTCCAGGAGGAAGCGTAGTTCCTCCCACAGTCCGGTACGCTTTGGTACAATTTTGGACAATATCCAGATGACGACGCGGAGCATAATGGGAAAGCCGGTGTTGCCGATGATGATCAAGAACGACATGATCATCAGGATGAACGACGCGTCGTTGAACGAGTTCATGCTGTCAGGCGTAAGGGTGAGACCCAGGTCGTTGAACGCCGAGTTCGCCGTGAATATCCCCCACCAAGCCTTGCTGACGCCGGCCGACTCGACTACGTTGGCGTACTTGGCGTTGGAGCTGGTGTAGATCCACGGGAGGAAGCAAGTGATGGCGAAGATTGAGAATCCCCAGAAGTAGCACAGCAGGATCACGGCGAGTGTCCTCAGCGACCGGTATTCGATACCTCCCAGTTCCTCGCGTTGCTCCAGCGTCAAGCCAGGAAAGGCGGAGTTGCGGCCCATCGTGGGCGTGAAACTCAGGTACGGCATGTCCTCGACTTTATCGCGGGTCAGTGCGGTCCTGATGGTATCAAAGGTACGGCTCCTGACCCTGGCGATGGGATTTTCAGGGGCGCCGTCGCCGTCTTCGTGTGTCTTCTTGTCGTCCTTTTGAAAGAGCCTCGGCTTGCGCAGCGCGAAAGGGAAGATTGTTCTACCAATCACCTCGGCCTCCTCCGCAATCTCATCCTTGACGCTTCTTTCGGGCTCCCTCGGACGTTCAGGTTCGGCGATCTTGATCGTTGGCCGTCGGCCTCCATTGCCGCCGACGGCATCCGGCAAGTCATTCGCTCCGCCAGTCGCAGCATTGGTATGCGGAACGCTGTTACTCCTTTCGTCCTCGGGCTCCGGGGCAGCGTCGTCCTCGACCCGCTTGGGCTTCATGCCCCTCTCGGCATCCCGGGGGTTCGGGATGCGCAACGTCTCTTCAGGACCGTTTCGTTGGCGCTCGAGGATGGCCAAGTGGGCAGGAGAATGAGGCGGCGGGAGCTTGACTTCCGGTTCCGTCCCGTCGCTTCGGAAGACATGCTGAGCAAAGGTGATCCGGCCTTGCGACACATCCGTACTGTGGGCGTCGTCGTTGTGCTCCGAGGCGCTGTCCGGCGTCTGGTCTCTGGGAGAGTGCTGTGCCGGCGTGATGGTGATGGGAACGAAGCCGTTGCTCCCCGGCGATATGCGACCGTCCTCGCCCTCCTTCATGTCGAGCAGGATGCCATCGTTGGTCATCCTGGAGCGGTGGCCATTCGTGTGCATGACCTTGATATTGCGCACGCTCAGACGGCCCCTCTCGGCCTGGCTCAACTCGTCCCTCGCCCTGGACTTGGACTTGGACATGGTGTTCCTCCGTTGACGAGCTTCGCGGACGACGCCCTGGAATCGCTTTTCGAACCAGTACAGCCGCAGGAAGACGACCGAGGAGTGAATGGTGATGGGGTTAGACGTCATGGTGAAAAAATACAGGCATATTTGCTGAAACGTGTTCAGCAGGTTGACGTCAATGGTGTTGAGGCCGGCCTGGGTGTTGGCGCCACTGGCGAAGAAGAGGGCGTCGATGTAGGGCATCTGGCCGCCAGCGGAGGCATAAATCAGGATTGAGCCCAGCACAGTGAGGCCGCAAATCCAAAAGTCTGATGTCGGGCGCGGTGCGGATTAGCGTTGTGCCCAGGGTGGGACGCGACGGGTCGTAGTTGGGACGGCGACTTACAGTGAGCCGAGATGAAGTTGAAGTGCGGCTTCTTGGATATGAAAGAGGGCTTGGCTGCCCGGAGCTGGGCGAGCAGCCAGCCGCGCGTATCTTGGAGCATTTCACCCAGATCGCGACGGTGGTGAAGGCGATGATGAGGATGGGTGAAGGCGAGTGAAGTGGAAGGCAGTTGTCCTCCGCTTTAACGACAAACCAGTCGAAACATCAGCCCGAAGGGCGAAGGGGAGGGGGGGGCGGCGATGTGGTGTAAGAGAAGAATGGTGCCGTAGGTTTGCGTGAGGAAAGTGAATGGGCCAGGTCTTGGCACTCTGTGGCTGTGAAGCTTTCTGGTCTAACCGTCCTTGTGGGAGGATTAGATGACGGCTAAGCTGGATTTCATGACGATCAATCGGTACGGGGGGACTTGGACGGGTTTGGAGGAGGGGGGAACAGTGACCGGGTGTAGTTAGCGTGGTGTTAGCTGCGGTCGTCTGTGTGTTTTGCAGCAGGGGAAAGGTCACACAAAAAAAAGCGAGAAAGGGTTCTTGGCGGTTAAAATACTCGGGAGGAGGGGGGAGGAAGGGTCGAGATGGGATCGGACGAGTGAAGTTCACTTGCACAGGCTGTGAAGTGAATTTCACTATCTGGAGAGGAAGTAAGAAAGAAAGAAGAGATGGAGCGGGTGGTGCTGCAAGTGTCGCTGATGCAGCAGCTTGCAGATGCCGATGCCGATGGCCAGGGGGCGGCCACTGGATGCCCTGCCTGCCTGCCCTGTCGCTCTTGGCTTCCGGGTGGGAGAAGAAGCTGAGGGAAGCCCAACTGCCAATCGACAGCAACGACGAAGGATGGCAACGACAATGTCAACAATAACAGGAGCTGAGGAGGAGCTGGGAAGAGCTCGAATTTTAGATGCGCGGGCGGTGCGACGAGGCGAGTCCAATTTTCCCTCGCTGTTATTTTTTTTTCTCCCCCTCCCCTTCCCTGTCTCCCTTTTGATTAGATACCTCCCCAGGGAGGAAAAGCCCGTTCCATCGGCGTGCGGGCGTCTCGGGGCGATTTTGGTGTGGAGTGACCACTCTGAGATGCTGTACTGAACTGAACCATCCTCGTTCTGTCTGGCGGCCGGCCTGTCAATCCACTGCGGCAATCCAGTCGCGGCGCACCCAGCAGCATCCCGCATCCACAGCCACATCCACACGCATCCCTGCCATGGAATTGGGGACTTCTATCCGTCCCGTCGCGTCAGGTCTGCCGTCTTGCAACCTAGGAACTCCCCCCTTTCCTTGGGTACTATGTACTGTACATTTGGGAGGGGGGCAACACAAGCTAAGCTTTGTCTGGCAGCAGTTGTTCGCCCCACCGAGAACGGAACATGGGAAAGGGAAAAAGGCAAAGGAAAAGAACGCATCTTCGGTAAGGGGGGCCGACTCCGTACTCGGTGAGAGCGGTGAACCTTAGGTCAGCACCTCATTGTGCATTCGACACTCGCCATTCGACATTCGCCATTCACCGTCGAGTGCGCTCCACAGCATCTATCCGTACTATGTGTATCTGTACAACACGCAGATGGGGGGGGGGTTGCTTCTTTGGGGCGAGGGAATGCTTCTGCTTGGATGGGAGGCCGACATGTGGTGACCCACCCCACGGAATTAAAGTTGCTTGGCACCAGCGACTCCGCCAGCTTGGTCGGGGGAGGTTTTTAGGGGATTTGTAGGGTGGTTTCTGTCCTGGCTTGTGTCTTGGATATGGCACGCCTCGAAACAGATCTCACGGGTCGCACCCAATCCCACCCCGAAGGACCGTTAGCACGACGAGCTAAGGGCCAAGTGCCACCTTACATCGCACAGCAGGACTGAGACCGTTGTGTCGTGAATGAGGGCAGTTTCATGTAGTGTCCCCATGGGGAATCGCTCCTTTTTTTTTTTCTCCTCCCGCCGTCGAGGATCGGGTCTTCCGACGGGAGCGGGCGCGTGTCACTCGCTGGCCGTCGCAACCTGATGGCGGCACATGAATGATGTGCGCAGATGATTGATGATCGTTCCGGAAGGCTTTCGAGATGCTGTAGTGGTGGTGGTGGTGGTGGTAGTGCTGCTGCTGCTGCTGCTGCTGCTGTTGCTGTCACAGGGGGTTCCCCGGCGGTGATGCGATCAACCTCGATGATGTGCCGTACGCAGTGAAAGGTGATGTGAGCGAAAAGAGGTGATCAGACTGCATCTGCATCCAACGTGTTCCGTACAGGGCTCAGGACAAACCCGTGTGGGTGCGGCGTTGGCTGCGTACCTGACCATGGATGGATCCTCGGGGGCAGATCCTTCATCCTCACGGTGCCCATTGACGCCCTTTTAGACGCAACATATCTCTTACAGCGCGAACGGGGTCCCTTTAGGCTTCAGCACAGCCCGGACGATCCCTCTGGCCGCCATGCCGTTTCAATGTATAGGGGTCAAGAGGCATTATTTGACCATGGTATTGTGACCTCTGAGAGTCATGCTGCGCACGTCCGGGGGAGGGGGGGGCAGAAGCCGGTTTCTTGTCGCTGGCGAGGCGGCATCAAGAGCATGCTTTGGATTTTGACATCACTCCGTCCTGCGTGCGTTCACATGCCGTGGTGGCTGATGCTAAGGAACGGCGGGCATGCTCAGTCAGGCACGACACCATCCCAAGGAAAAGACCAAGAGATCCGGGAGGGGTGTGTGTGTGAGATGCGCTGGCACACTATGACGTGTTTGGCCGTGCAGAACGGACGGACAGGCTGGTGCAGTGTAGCATTCGACTCCCGGCGATCTCGCTGATCGGCCAGATATGTCTGGCAACCAAAGTAAGCTCAAGTGTTTTGAACGGTAGGCCAAGCATCTTTTCACTTGGGTGAAAGTGTAGGTTTTTTGTCGTTCACCCGCTCACCAGCCAGCGGCCTCTGAGCGACCCGAAATCCCCGGTGCTCTCCTTTTCCTGCTGATGTCCAGGAAGGGCAATGTCCACCGGACAGACGCCGAAGAACGTAACAAACGACGCCCAAAGGGTTTGCTTCCCCGGTAAGAACCCGTTGGAAAAGGCAAATGCCATGCCACCGCCGCCCGCCGCCGCCGCCAACAAACTGCGAACCATCACCCTTTGCCGCCGCCAATCACAACCCCGGCCGCCCCGCGGACTGCCGGTCGCTTCTTCCGTCTGCCATACCGGCCGGGTCCAGACCTCGGCCACCATGCATTTCGCTGGGGGTCCCGAGAAACATCGCCAAACAGCCGCCAACGACAAGCCCGTCACTTCTCAATCTCACCACCTCGACGACATGGCAACCCCCCATCGTCCTTCTTGCTGGTTCTTCACCGCCAGGTCGTCGACGACGAGTCAACCGGCAGGACACACCTACTTAGCCCCCTCCCCCTGCCCCGTCAGTTGTCCCGTCTTAGCGAACCCATGCATGCGAGTTGTGAGATGGTATCCGTGCCGTCACAGAGCACACCGACGCTCATCTCCAAACCTGGACGCCAAGCCCTCCCTCTCTCAACGGGCGACAGACACAGCCCAGATACGCTGGAGTGAGCAACTGCAGCCACCCGAGTCAACCCGCCATCTGCCAAGACCATGTGCTCTGCTTCTGGGCAATTCGCCAGTCCGGCCCACGTGAAAGGGTTAGTCCCTCGACTGGCTGGCTGGCGACAGCCCAGGGGATAGATGCCAAACCGAATCGTCTAGGTGGTGCAACTACATACTATGTACACTTCCCTCAACCCCCCCCCCCACTTGTTGCCGTCTAGGAACCGCGGCAAGGGGTGAGGCCTCCAATCCATCCGCAACCGGCGCGCCGTCTGTCGCCCCCCCCCCCGAAACGGTGGCTCGCGACAAATAGCAAATGCCTGGCAGTCCAATCTCGTTTTACGAGACGAACGTTAATGTGGGAGGGGGTGAGGCGCCCGTTGCTGATTGTGGCATGCGAAGCTCCCGGACGTCCGTCTGGGCAGGAATTCGACGTGGTTCCGCCACCAGGCTCCACATGCTCGATATCAACCAGAGGACGGGAAACCAAGGAGTCCAAGCGTTATAAGCCCGTGGAAGGCGCTCTTCAGAACCGGGCGACATGCCCATGACCTTCGGAGGCATTGAGGACGAGCATCGTCAGAAAATGAAGGGGAAGATACCGCATGTCGCGGCGCTGCAGACTGTGTCCTCGTCCATCGCCAGCGCGAATGGTCGAAATGCAAGCAGCTCGGGTGCAGACGCTTCGGACGACGGAACTCGTCCGAATTGATAACGCAGTGTCACAGCGAGCAGATGCCCTGGTAGGTCCGCGAAGCGACACTCGCCTCGCTATGACGGCAGGACTGTACGTCTCCACGCCTGACTTTTGCTGTGCCACATCATGAAGTACTCTGAGGTGTGTTTCCAGTCGAGGCAGCGCCGGGAAGGTAACTCTTCTCGTGTCACAGGTACGATAACCAGGCAGGCATGGCACGCGAGATCAAATCGTCTTTGCGTGTCGGTTCATCATGTTCAGATCTACGTGATCTTCCTGCCGCGTCCAGACTCGAGTCTCGTTGACGTTGTAATCTATACTACAAGCAAATTCGCCGTTTGCTTCCCAAAGCCACCATACTTCCAGTGAGAAAGTAAAAAAAAACAAAAAAAACGCCTAGAATCCTCATTATGCAATCTACCGTTTGGCCTTTTCTCTCTGGATCTTCTTGAAGAACGCACTGCTCTCTCCCTTGGCCTTCTTGAGCTTGACCCTCTTGTTCTGCTCCATGTACGCCATATCCTGCCCGCCCGACAGGTCACCCAGCAGACCGGCTGTTCTCCGGGCAGCGGCCTTCTTCTTGCCCCTGAGCGGCGCCCGACCCATCGTGCCGCTGTGGAACAGATCGTCAATGACTTCGTCCTCGCCGCCAGCCTCGTTCTCGATGAGGACCTTTTGCAGGAGCTCTCGTCTCTCGCTCGCTGCAGCGTAGGCAAGACCGGGTGTCTTTTCAATGTTGGCCAGCTGCGTGATGACCTTGAAGGCATATCCCTGGTCGACCAAAAAGGCCTGTCTCTTCGACGAGTAGTACATCTCTTGGGTGTCCTTGGACACCAGCGAGTAGAAAAAGGCGTTGAAGCCCTCGTCGTTTCTGCGCTTCGCTCGCAGAATGCGGCCGAGACGCTGGGCCTCCTGACGACGGGAGCCGTAATGTGACGAGATCTGGATGAGGCAGGTGGCCTCCGGAAGATCGAGAGACGTGTCTCCAATCTTGGACAGGAACAGCGTGTTGACTTGCGGGTTGTGCTGGAAGTTCTGGAGAATGTTCATGCGCTCCGCCTGTCCCGTGCCGCCGAAGATGTATGCCTTCTCCAGCTTCTCGGCGTACGTCTTCAGGGCGTAGACGTTGTCCGAGAAGACAATAATCTTGTCTCCGCGTGACTCGTGGTAGTTGATGAGGTACTGGGCGGCCTGGAACTTGCGTGGGTTCATGATATACAGCAGCGCCCGTTTCCTCGCAGATGCCTTTAGGTACTCGTCGTAAAACTCCGTCGTCATGGGGCACCAGACCTCTGCGCACTGGACCTTGGCGATGTGGCCTTGCTCGGAAAGCTCCATCCAGTTGGCCTCGTACAGCTTGGGGCCGATGAGGAAGTTCAGGTCCGAAATCTTGTCATCCTCACGTAGAAGCGTGGCAGTCAGGCCGAGCTTCGAGTGTGTCTTGATCGATGACGTGACCTTCCTGAAGATGTTGGCAGGGACGACGTGCACTTCGTCGAGAAGCATCAGACCCCACTCGCGAGTCTGGAGGAAGTCCATCATCTTCTTCGCCTCGTGAGACCGCTCCCTGGTCTGGGTAACCATGGAGTACGTGGTCACAATGATGCCGGTGTTACCCGGGAAGATCCTGCCCTTGTTGTCGGAGGTGAAGGCCTCGATATCTTCGGGCTTGATGTTGGACCACTTGAGGAACTCGTTTCGCCATTGCACGACCGACATCGAGCTGGTGCAGAGTACGATCACGCCCTTCTTGACGGTGCAAGCTGCCGTGATGCCGACTAGCGTCTTTCCAGCACCGCAAGGGAGGACGATGAGACCGCTCTTGGCTCGGCCGTTACCGAACATCTTGCTCAGACTCTTTTCTTGGTACGGCCGAATCAAGGTACCCGGGCGCAGGTCGATCTCCAGGTTCGGGTTGGCCTCGTCTCTTCTGAAATCGTACTCCTCCAGCACCGGATACTCTAGCTCCAGGCATCGCTTCTGGACCGTCTCGACCGCCTCGTCCGAGATTTCGAAAGCGTGGGTGATTTCCTGGTCGTCATCGTCGTCGTCGTTGAGCGCCGCGTACACCTCGCCCTCCTTGACCTCGCCCTCACGGCCCTTGGCCTTCTGCTCTTCAGCCTGGCGGACGCCCGCAGCGTTCGCCGTGCCTGGGATGACCAACGGTCCCTGCTTCGGAGCGGCGGTTGTCGTGATCTCCTCGGTGCCGTGTACCCGGAGCGGCCCGATGATGGGATCCTTCAGCAGCTTCTGCAGAATGACGGGGTCCGTACTCTCGACGAAGTACTTGGTGTTCTTGAGTACCAGCTTCACCTTGCCAAAGCTTTGTGTGCAACCTTCGATGAATTTGCGAATGCTGTCGGGCAAGGGCATCTTTAGGAACCGGTCGAGTGTGTTGATGATGTCCTGGGGCGACAATCCCACCGATACCGCAGCATACAGGCTGTGCGTCGTGAGTGCATATTCGTGGACGAAGGACGGGCGAGAGATCGGCTCGGCGATGGTGATGAGGAAGTCTTGCGCCTGCTCGGCAAGCGGGTTGAAGCTTTCGAGGAAGATGCGTCCCTTGGCCGGGTCGATCCAAAGCGGACGGTTCTGGTAATCGGGCTTGAGCGCCAGGAAAGAGAAGTCGCGCTTCTTCTTGAAGAGCCCCGACATGGAATCGTTCGTCTTGGGTCTGTCGAGGTAGGCCTCGACCGAGAACTTGTCGACGTTCTTCTCGAGGTTCTCATCTTCGGACTCGCTCACAGGATCCACCACCGAGGATTCATTATCGCTAGCGATGCTCCTCGGAGTGGCTCCTCCTGGCGTCGACACCACGGAGCCCTTTCCTGCCTTGATGCTGCCGGTGACGGCCCCTTGAGCCTTCCGTTTCGGTGGCATCGTGGCAAGAGTGTGGCTTTGGTGAGAGGTGAAGTTGAACGGCGGACGGGGGGGCTTTGGAGAGGCGAAGGATGTAGTGCAGGCGGCGGCGGCTGCAGGTCGTTGAAATGCCTACCTAGCGATAGGTACCTTGGATAGGTAAGCAGAGAGCGCAGTCGGAGTTAAAGTTTCGTCGGTAGGTACATCTTTGTGACAGGGGCTGTAGTTTTTGTCACTGGCAGTCGGCTTAGTGGGTCTACTCACAGGGATACAGTTCAAATTCAGCGACTTCGCGGGGTGCGCAGCGGGAGGGAGGCACTGGAACAGCGATTCCAGACCCCGCCAAAATTTATCAGCAATCGCCGGCTCTTCAACAAGGCACCGTAGAAAGGTTCTTTGCCTGATTTCGAGTTGACCGACCGCCTTGGACAACGGAATCAGTCCCCTCCAGCCCCATCCGAGCAACCCAACCTGGCTGTCTGCCCATTCACTTCGCCGACGCCACACCACGCAGGACATTCACCATGTGGTAAGCTGCTTCCATGTCAAGGGCCAGACCGACAGCTAGCTGACAGACGACCACAGCAAGCACATTCTCAACGCCCAAGTCGCGATCCGGTCGCCTTGCTGTACGTCGAGCCCGTCGCTTGCTCGCTGAATGCGCGCCCCCATCTCTAACGGAAAGTACCGCAGGCAAGAAATGGTTCGACTGCGCCGATTGTCACCATGAGCAGGAGAAGCACCCCCTGATGCAGAGCGTCGAGATGGTCTTCGCCTGCAAGAAGTGCAAAAAGTGCTTCCGCAAAGATGCCGCCGAGTTCGAGGAGTCTGACGAGTACTGCCCACACTGCGACAACCACTTCGTCATCGAAGCCAAGACGCCCAAGGCTGCCATCTCCGTCGAGGGCGAGGACGCACGCAAGGACAGCCGGATGATCAAGGACGAGCGTGTCCGGCAGATTGCCGGGCGATCAATATTCGACCCGACCGACGACGCGGACAAGCTCGGTTAAATGTTTTTTGGTGGATGTCTTTTTTGCGGTTGGATTACGAACATGAGTGTGGCAGCAAGCGATTTCAAGGACACAGTCTTTGTAGATTCCCCGCGACGTCCAAGTCTAAAGGTGGTAATACAATGGTATTTGGTCATATACCTTCTTCATCAGTGTCGTCTATCCGCGAGCCGCAACGCCTCGGTCTCGTCATCCCCTTACTCATCACCCTCGCCCGAGTCCGGGCCTCTCGTAAGGATCGCCGCGCTTCCGGTGCCTGGCGTGCGGCCAGTCTTCTTCTTCGCCGCCTCCTCTTGCTTCTCCTGCTCAATGTTCTTGACGTAGTTCTCAATCTCCTCCACGGGAAGCATCTCGATCGTCTTGCCAGGCGCCATCAGCGCGATCTCGATGTTCTTGGCCCCCGTCTGGACAACCTCGAGAAGGGACTTGATGGCAAGCCGAATGGTGGCCTCTCTGTCCATGTCCTCCTTGTAGTTGCGTTCGAGGAACTCGCGAACGGTCTTGCTGGAACGGCCGATGGCGTTGGCTTTCCTGCGAAGGGGGGTCAGCTAGTGCCTTCGTTGCGTTGCACGTCATGCTCGGGTTCGTACCATGCCGAGTAGATGCCCGAGGGCTCAGTCTGGTAGAGGCGGGGGACCTTGCTGCCGCTGTCGAAGCCGACAATCAAGGTGCTGATGCCGAAGGGGCGGACACCACCGCTCTGTGTGTACCGTTGCTGAACACCGGCAACGTACTTGGTCATGTACTCGATGGAGGCGGGGTCTTCGACCGTCAGACGGTGGGACTGCGCCTCTAACCGCGCCTTGTCGACGAGGATACGGGCATCGGCGTTCAGGCCGGCGAACGCGAGGCAGACGTGGGTGTCGAGGAGTTGAATCTTGGACGGGGTGATTCGGGTATCTTGCAGCTTCATGGCTGATCGCTTTTCGCATCCGAGAACGACGACATCCGAGCCCTTGACGCCGACCGCACACGTTCCTATGTCATTGGTGAGCCGGGATGGTACGCCCTTGATTGCGGCGGGCAAGCAGCATTACCTCGCTTGACGGCTTCGCCAGCGTACTCGACCTGGAAGACGTGTCCATCGGGACTGCGGAAATTAGCTGGGCGTCGTGTGGTACATCCAGGGCAAGGGCGATCCTAACGAACCTGAAGACTGTTTGCGGCGGCGTGTTAGCTTGGGCCAGTGGAGTTGCGGGTGGGTGGGAGAGGAGGGGTTCATACCGGACAGCGCTCTGTCGTATCCTGAAGCCATTGTTACTGATGGGAGGTCTGGTTAACCGGAAATGTGCGTGGTGTCGGGTTGCGTTGGCGACTTGTTGGATGGTGTAGGACAATCGCCGTGGATGAAGGGGTGCGGTAGTCGGTGGAGGATGATGGAGTGCAGTAGGTAATGGAATGGAGGCAGGCTGCAGGTCTGACGAAGCTTCGGTACCTGCTGGCGTGGGAAAGGCTGAAAAGCTCCAGGAGCTCCCGCGCAGCCCGGTGAAAGTCCGGGTAATGTGCCTTCCTGGAGCTTGGAGGACCGCTGGGCCCGTGCCATCATATGGTCCAAGCGCCACTTGCCCTCAGCAGCATACCTTACATCGATATCATCAGTAGTGCATCCAACACTCATTACACATGTACCTACGATCCACTGCATATCATGAAATGGCAACCCGTTTGGGGTGCTGGATCTCTATTTAACCATTTCATTTGGGTTCGGTATGCGGCATTGTACAATGCAGCCTTTCCGACAGCAAGACATAATACAGTGTTGTCAACTGTCTCTGACTACCATGACCTGTTCGACAGGACTTGATCCAAGACTCATTCATTCCCATTATGACGATTGAGCGGGCAGAGGCAGAGCTCATCAAATGTGTACCGCAAGCCACCCGCTGCCGAAGTGCAATGCGCCTGCGCCAAAACCACCGCACCTATCCTATCATCACCGTGTGAGGGTTTTCGAGGTTCGTGTTGCGTGCCCATCGTTCCTGTGCATATACCCAGCAAAGACGAAATCGGAGCCGGCTCCGTTCAACCCCTTCCAATATCGGCCCACGATCGACTCTGGATGACATTGGCGATGTCTTGTCCCTTCGACCTCAACCGAAGCTTGAAATTCTCGCACCACATGATCTCCAGCTCGCCATCCCTCGAAGACGCGTTGATTTCCCGGTAATACTCCAAGGCCACGGCGAGAGGCGCCGCCAGCAGGTCGGGCTGAACGCTCGTCGACAGCGCAAAGTCCAGCGCCCGGCATATTCTCGAGGCAAAGTCCCGCCGTTGCTGGTACCTGGCCAAGTTGATCTGCAAATTCGGCGGCAGGTCGGGGTACATGTGGGGGAAGTCCTCAATCACGGGCTGGAAGATGGTGTGGTGCAGGGTTTCGATGCATCGATGAAGGAGCAGCAACGCCATCCAGTGGTACAAGAACGTCACCGAAGAAATCCCGTCCCTGAAGGCAACGCTATCGGAAAATGGGATCTGTTGCGCGTCTGGATCGTCTGGGTCTTCTATCCAGTATGCGTACGGGTGTTCGGCCGTGGGGGCCCGGGCAAAGAACTCCCACTCCTCGAGCCTCCTTTCCAGCTGCAAGCAGCCCTCCAACAGCTCTTGGGCCTTCAACCGTCGCTGCAGCGTTGCGGTAAATGGTGTCGTTCGGTCGGCTCGAGCCAAGATGCCCGGCAAGATGGCGATGATGTCGAAAAGCCTGTCCAGGGGAGTCTTGGGATGCAGCTCCCACGGGACAGTGCACCATTCGATGGATGACAGGAACGTTGCCTTTCTATGCAGAAGAGCGAGGGTGATCTTACCGATAGGTTAGCTACCAACTGCCCGCAATCGTACGTAGACTCTACTTACAGCGCTGCTCCTATACACTCTGACGAAGAAGTGGTGAGTGGGAAACTGGCGGAAATGGGCAGGGCCCAGTTTCTTGACAACGTCCAGGTGCTCCTGGGGAACGCCCCAAGGGGTGATACCGTTCATCACCAGAGACGATGTGTTTTGCTACAAACCGTTAGCGGACTTGTCTGTCTGAGGGGAGACTAACTGGCTGCGAACCTCGAACAGAAAGGCGCAGATTCCCTCGGGGGCACCGTTATCGCTGCCCGTGGGCAGAAGGCTGACCATGGTATGCGCCGCCAAGTCCATGTTGCTGCCGCTGTCCCAGGTTTCGACGTCGACCGGCGAGTAATCTGGCAAGGCCACCCGAAACTTGACCTGGCCCTGCCCCTCGGGCGTCCTCGCGACGCTCTGCAGCCTGGTGTGCAAAGCCGCGATCTGCACCGCATACACGACATCGTTGTCGGACAACAACACCAAATCGTCCCAGGCTGGCGTCAGAGGCTCTGTCGGTGTCAAGCGCGGCGGGGTATCTTCAGCATGATGTCCCCCTCCGCTCCTCCTCGAGGACGACTGCACCTGGCGCGGCGGATGAGACGAGCAGCGGCCGGCGTCGTCTATGGTTGCGGTGATGAAGACCATTTCCCGCTCGTACCCAGCGCACTCGCGGCCGCTGTCGATGCATTTTCGGCAGAATGGGCGTTCGTTGTCGCACTAGGTTTGAGTCATAAGCTGCGAACCGTTCTCAGCCGCAAGGACCCGGGAGGCTTGCTTACCTTGACTCTCCGAGCCCTACACGTCTCACACCCCTTATACTTCCCGCGGACTCCAACCATGTTGATGGCACACACGTTCGGTTATAGATATGGTGCAAAAGATCAGTGGCCATTGTTCGGCTTGGATGGTCAAGACGAACAAGGGACCGGGGGGAGACAAGCGCCCACGCTGATATATATCATATCAAGAGCCGCAGGGGGTGGCATCGAACGGCCCTCCCCCTCCAGCCAAAGAGCGCGGAGCGGTAGCTAACTACGTGGGCCAGTTTCGATAGCTGTGGGGGGAGGGCCCTTGGGCACACGCATAGCCTCGCGGGAGCCAGTTGATGGTGTACTGCAGCCCTACTACCGAGGGTGGGCTACGACAAGGTATGATAGGCACGCCCAATGGACAAGGAACTCAGGATCTCGGGACAGCCTGGACGAATAGGGCGGCTGCGGCTGCGGCATGCACCAGGCCGCTCCGAGACGATCAACCCATGCCTCCCTCCGCCATAGTCTCGGACGGTGCACGGGTAGATTTACTGCCGGCGAGGGCGGCCCCGATGCGATGCAGTGCGTGGATCAGAATGTTTTCCCTTTCCACTTGGATTATTGGAATCTAGGCGAAATCTGGGCATTGCTTTTCCCGCAGACATGTGCAGTAGAAAGGCGGCGGGTGAGACAGCCTGGAAGAGGAAAGTGGACGTAGTGAGCCACCCGTTTGTCCATTCGCGTGTGCCTATCTAGGTATGCGGCATGGGATGCCTCGGCCATTCAGAGCCACCGCCGCGGCGCGGCTTGCAACGACCGAAGCAGACTATCGATCGAGCGTCATCAAAAAAGGAAGTGTGAACGACCTCATATCCCTCCATCCCTCGTCCTCTCGTGCCCCCCGGACGCGGACGGGCAATGTGCACGTTCCAGGTATGGCTCCGTAGGGCTGCATGCCGTACCAGACCGAGGGCAGGGGTTCGTCTCGGAAGCCCCACGGGGTGAGAGCGAATACCGGCCCCGGATTGGCTGCATCTGAGCTGACGTCGGTGCGGCCGTCGAGTGCCGCGTTAGTAAAGGAGCGAATGGGAGCGCAGCAAGTGAGATTCTTACCAGGGCTGCCAGGGCGCCACAGGCAACCGGTCAGCCAAACGGCGCGGAAAGCCCGTGTGGACCAGGGGGAGGGGGGGGAGCCGCCGAGAGACATGCACCATGGAGACAAGGGGACTAGAGGGGAGGATGGTGGGGATTTGACGAACATCCAAGAGACGGACTCTGATGATCACACCGCGACCACCGAACCGGGAGTCGGTGACACGGCGATGTCATTGGGAGTTGAATATTTGCCCTTCTTGGAACGCGGGGGGGCTGGGACGTATCGCGACCAATCGATTTGCTTTGGGTCCTTTGCTTCTTTTGCACATCACCCGTCCTTTGCATGTCAACTTTGTCTTGGGAACCATTCAGGGTAAGATCGAGTCACCGGTTCCAAGGCCGCGGGGGGGGGAGGGGGTGCTGACTCAAGTCTGCGGGACCAGCATGTCTCGCCTGTCTAATGTACGAACCAAGCTGCTGCGGCTGAGAGGCGGTCCGGGGTCGTATCGCTCATAGCATTACGTTTTCGTCACAACGGCAGGCGTAAGAGGGAGATCTGACACTTCGGTGGGATGTTGAGGGAGGGTTGAGGGTGAGAGTGAAGGTGAGAGTGAAGGTGAGAGTGAGAGTGAGAAATGAGATAAACAAGACAGGTGGCAGCATGGCATGTGTTCATTGTTGGTGTTCCAGAATACACAATCCGATTCTCCTAGTATGTTGCCTCGCTTTGCCGAGGTTTGTTTGCTCTTCCTCCCCTCTCCCAGATGCACCAAAATCTCAAGATATGTCCCGATCAGGAAACAATGTTTTTTCCTCCAGCACAGCTTCCGTTGGGGCTGGGGAAATGCCGTTGGTTTACAAAAAAACAAAAAAACAAAAGGGACTTTCTCCCTCTCTCTCTATCTATCTCTCTCTCTCACTTACAAAGCAACTAACTGCTTTTATCCTCGAATAGTGCGTTGCATGGGGAAGGCAAACGGGTTACCCACCCGGCAGGTGTGACGTGAGAACGGGACAGATGCCTGGGTCGGTCACACGAGTCTAGAGCCTTTCTCGCCCGCAGTTTTGCTTACAAGATGGTCGGCCGGACTCACACCCAACGGCTAGGGCTACTTCCTCCGCTGCGTCATGTGGGGGGCCATTGTTCCTTGGCGATTGCTCAGACGTATTTGTAAGGGTTCATGATGCCATTCTAATTGGACCGACGTTAGCATTCCTTCAAGGCTCCAGGCAAGGACTGACGATGAATCCATGAAGTGAGAGCAAGGTCCACGATGTGGGGGCTGCATGGTGATGAACAGTATGACGCAGCAGTGAGGCGAAAGTGAGAGAGTTTGGGGGGGGCGGTGGAGGGGGTAAGCCGGCAGAGTGAAAGTAAGATGACCAGGGGAAGAGGGAGGGAAGAATGGGGGAAGAGGAAAGAAGGGCGACGACGACGGTGGGAAACACGTACCGGGTCGTAGAGATTCTTAATCTGCTTCATAAGCCCGACCATGGTTTCGTTACGGCTGTAGCCAATGAAGCTCTTCTTGGCCACGCCCAGGCCATGCTCGGCGCTGATGCTGCCTTGACGCTCCTGGATCCACTCGTACACAAAGGGCTCGAGGACCTTCTCGATGCGCTTGTCGTACCGTCTGACGGCGACGTTGAGGTGCAGGTTCGAGTCGCCCATGTGGCCGTAGCCGACGACGCCGACGGCGGGGAACTCGTCCGTGTCTCCGACGAGGCCTGCCTCCTCCATCTTGGCCTTGGTGTCGTCGACGAGCTTGTAGAGGTCCTTGAGCGGGATCGACACGTCGTACTTGTACGTGCCGCCCCAGTGGCCCAGGCACTCGGGGATGCCCTCGCGCCAGCCCCAGAGGGCCTTGCTCTGCGTCTCGTCCTGGGCGAGCACGCCGTCCGAGACGATCTCGTTGGACATGACGTCCTCAAGGAAGGCCTCGAGCTTCTCGTAGTCGTGGTCGCCGTTGGAGCCGCTCGTCTCGACGAGGCAGTAGAACGGGTGCTCGTCCTCGAGGGGCCGCTTGTTCTGGCGCACGGCGTGGACGAGGTCCTGGCTGCGGGCGTCCATGAGCTCGAACGCCGATAGGATCTCGCCGAGCTGGCCCTTGGCGGCCTTAAAGGCCTGCTGGGCCTTTTCGTACGACTCGAGGCCGAAGAAGGCGACGTTGACGGCCTTGGAGCGCTGCGGGCAGATGATGGAGACCTTTGTGATGATGCCGATGGTGCCCTCGCCGCCGATGAAGAGCTGCTTGAGGTCGTAGCCCGTGTTGTTCTTGCGCAGCGTGCAGAGGTCGTCGACGACGGTGCCGTCCGGCAGCACGGCCTCGAGCCCCAGCACGTTGCCGTGCAGGCTACCGTACCGGAGCAGGCGCAGACCCCCGGCGTTCGTGGCGACGTTGCCGCCGACGTGGCACGAGCCCTTGGCGCCCAGGTCCAGCGGGAAGATGTAGCCCTTCTCGGCCAGGTAGCGGTCGGCGACCTCGAGGATGACGCCAGCGTCGACGACGAGAGTGCCGCTGACGTCGTCGAACGAGTGGATGCGGCTCATGCGGCTCATGTTGATGATGATCTCGTCAAAGACGGGCACGGAACCGCCGACGAGGCCCGTGTTGCCGCCCTGGGGCACGACGGCGAGCTTCTGCTCGTTGCAGTACGCGAGGATCTTGCTGACCTCGTCGGTGGACGCGGGCTTGAGGACCAAGCGAGACTGGCCGCGGTACTTGCGCAGCCAGTCCTCGTTGAAGGCGGCGATGTCGTCCGTCGCGTCGGCCGTGACACCGTCGATGACGCCCGAGGGGCCCAGGAGGTCCTTGAAGTAGGCGGCGTGGGCGTCGGTGACCTCGGCGAAGCGGGAGTCCCGCTTGATGTCCGGGTACGCCGCAGATGTAAGCTTGATCTCCTTGAGGCCGTCGGCCTTGGAGGGTCTCACGACGGTGGTCGTAATATAACGGGCGGCGGCGGCGGCGGCGGCCGGGGCCGAGACTGGCCGCAAAGCATGCCGTCCACCGGCGCTCAGGAGTGATTGCCTCCGCGCCGCGTTCCGGAGGAGGGGCTGGATTCTTGATCTAGAGGCCATTGTGACTGGTGCGTATGTCTTGAACAAGGGAGGACGGAAGAGAAAAAGGACGAGACGCCGGCTCAACTGGGTGGTGGACCTGTTTTCACTTTTTTTTCCCCTTCTCTCTCTCTCTCATAGAGGTCCCAGCAGTCTGATGCAGATGTTTTCGGAGGTGCGAGGTTCACAAAATACTTGAATGAGCCAACAGGCCCCCCCGATTTCGGCTTTAAGGCAGCAACCCCCCTGTAGCATTCTCGCCCGTGCCAACAGCTGGGGCGCAATCGGTCACCCAGTGGCGCAATGAAGCCTGCTGAACCGCCTGTAGCTTCGGCGGCCACAGTCATCGACATCGCTCGGCGAAAAAAAATCTTTTGCCGTCGGCAATACTTCAGTTTCGCCGAACGGTGGGTCCACTTGTCGAATCTCCAATCCATTCATTCATCCAACATTAGCATTTCACAATTCGCAAGATTGACCAGACACTTGGTTATCGATAATGGCTGGCTCTGAAAGCCGGATTGTCAGTGACAGGAAACCGATCAAATAAGCTCATATTTGAAGCTCATCGGACGATGTAAACAGTGCACATGTTCTCATCTGGCTTTCCTTCGAGGTGTGCTTAGTCATCAAAACATAGACCCGTTCTTCAGTTCATCAGTCTCATGATGGATGTCTATGTACTCGTCAACCGGACGAACAGCTTGGGGGTCTGAAACTCGATGCAACAGCTATTCTCCCCAAAACGCATCTCGTCGTTGCTTCTTTTCCTACGGGTAGACTGTTGCCGTGGTCAACAATGAGCGTGACACGACCGAAAGACTGAAAACCGGCAGATGGCAGCATCTCCGTAGCAACTGTCAAGACACAAACACAGAAAAGGATGAATCTCCAGGCTCAGTCCTTGCTGGATGACATCCACCAAGACACACTCCTGCATGTCGAGTTCCGAGAGCAGGGGGCTGTGTGTCTCACCCTGTCAGATTCATTGTGCATTGAGCATCGTTCTTTTTCACTCTGGGCGTCGTTTGCGATACCAGACAACCTGAAAGCCAGGTGTCAGAGAGAGAGGACACATGGTCCTTCTCAACAGACCCGACTCTCTCGGCCAATGTTCTCGTGGTGTTTGGTCTCGGTTTTGCGGCTGTAAATTCCTCCCATGTTTGGGACGCAGTCCGACCTCGTCACTCTTCATCTCACCCCCGTTGTCTCGGCCAGGACCGGCAAAAATGTCGCAATCCGGCCGGGACACAGGTCGGGTCGAAGATCCTGTCTTGCGCCTGGTTCGTGAGGGGTCGCAGACGACAATTCCGACGAGACTTTAGGCCGGCGGCCACTGAGTTCCAAGCTACGAAACTGAAATACTTGGATTCGGGCGGAGCGTCCCTGGTCAGTCTCCGTCCAATGTCTTGACGCCGCCCTCGTTAGAGTTGCCAGAGTTGCATTCATGCACATCTCGGCCGTCGTCCACTCACAAAGAGCCGTCACGACGTCAGTTCCGGGGCGGGTGACGGGTGATGTGCAGGATAGACACATGGTGGACATGCCATCAGACTCCAGTGGAATTTAGTCTGTAACGGCCGCCGTTCCCAGTTCGGGAGTGGCTGACGGGAGGAGCATTCCAAAAGTCTAGAAGCCCGGAGCAGCCTAGTGTCTGGGATGGCCAGCGAAGATATCCAGGCTAACGGCATAAGACAGGTCCAGCAAGTCTCCTCCTTTCCTCTTGTAACTGACTTATCCGCGACGACGAAGACATGACATGCCCATTTGGGAACCACGGCCGCCACGGCATCCTTGGGGATCCCTGTCGATCACCTTCAAGCATAATGGCATGCATGAGTGGCTTCGACAGTGGGACGAGAGGGGCGGACCCCTTCTGCGCCGGGGGCGACGAGCCTGGGGAGGCAAGTGACGACGAGTCAAAGACTCCAAGGCTCAATCTAGCGGCGGGATCAACGGGGGACGGGGGGCCCCAGGGCTGCTGGGACGAAGGGAGAGCGATCCTGATCGTGGGAGTGGACTGCGTGGAGAGGCGGGAGACAGGCTCTTGTTTCAGAAGGGATCTCGCGGCTGGGGGCGACCTCGTCCTGACTGCCGCGCGATGTCTTTCGTCTGTACTTGTTCTTAGAAGAGGGTGTGTGGTCTGTCTGTCTTTGCCTGGTGTAAGAGGACGGGACGACGGTTATTAAACGACGAAGGGCACCCCCATATTTCAAAGCTGTATGCGTCCGGTCCCCTTTTCGTTCCATTCAATCGTCACAATTCTCGAATTGTTTTGTTTCCCCCCAACTCCTTGTGACTTTTGGCAGAAGTTCTCTGTACTTACAAAAAACGACGAAAGATCATCGAAGCAGCCTGTCTGTCCCCCAAGTACCACTACCTACTCGCCCCCCGGCAGTTGGGCGGCTATCGATAAGACACTCTCAGCACCCCATCCCAGCGCCTGCAGCGGTCGAGCGCTGCCAACCGAGTTAGCGAGCCACTAGAAACGCCCGAAATGACGTCCACCGAGCGCCATCAGGGGGCGCGTCCGCTGTCAGGCTCCAGTCTGCCCAGCAACGAAGGGTGCAACGAGGAATTCCCCGAGTTTTGTTTACACGACCACTCGGCCGGCAGCCACACGACTACATCTTCACCCGCCTCCACGACCCCTACCACCCCAACCACCGCCGAGCACTCCTCACCCTGCGCAGAGAAAACATCCCCCGTATCGCGCGACCGCACAAGCAGCGAAGCCAGCAGCACCACAACAACCGCCTACTCACCGAGCCCGAGAACCCGACGAGACAAAAAGGAGTTGCAGGCCCAACGGCTGCAGAGGTCGGGAAGCATCAATCTTGCGCTAGGACGAAAGGACGGCGCCCCGAAGAAGAATCGATTCCGCTCTGCCACGGGATCCTCGCCCGCCGACGCTCTTGCCGCCCTTGAGCCGCCGCATGATCAGGGCTTGACGAGGATGGCGTTTGCTGAACAGCAGAAATGGATCACGGTCCAGCAGAAGACCTTCACCAAATGGTACGATCGGATGCAGCCGCTGCCGCCCCTCCCCTCCCAGACCGGACCGCCATACGGGCGAGACTGGATCGCGAACGCTCACTGACAACTGTTTCTCTCGCAGGATGAACACCAAATTGGAGGCTCGCCAGCTTGCGGTGAAGGACCTCGTAGCTGATCTCAGCGACGGTGTTAGTTGAACCCCTATTTCCTCATTGCGGGGTTCTTGGCTTACAGAAACTTCCACCACCACAGGTCCTCCTCATCCACCTCTTGGAATGCCTATCCAACGACACCCTCGGGCGCTACGCTTCGAAGCCCAAGCTACGTGTGCAGCGGTTCGAGAATGCCAACACGGCGCTCGACTTCATCAAGGCCCGCGGCATCCAGATGACCAACATCGGCGCCGAGGATGTCGTCGACGGCAACCGGAAGATCATCCTCGGTCTGATCTGGACGCTCATTCTCCGCTTCACCATCAGTGACATCAACGAGGAGGGCATGACCGCCAAGGAAGGACTGCTGCTGTGGTGTCAGAGAAAGACGGCCTGCTACGACGAGGTCGAGGTCCGCGACTTCAGCGGCAGCTGGAATGACGGACTCGCCTTCTGCGCCCTGTTGGACATCCACAGGCCGGACCTCATCGACTACGATGCCCTGGACAAGTCGGACCACCGCGGCAACATGCAGATGGCCTTTGACATCGCGCACAAGGAGATTGGCATCCCCAAGCTGCTGGACGTCGAGGACGTGTGCGACGTGGCCAAGCCGGATGAGAGGTCGCTGATGACGTATATCGCCTACTGGTTCCACGCATTCTCCCAGATGGAGAAGGTCGAGAACGCAGGACGCCGGGTGGAGAAGTTCGTGAACAACATGGCCGGTGCCTGGGAGATGCAGAGTGCGTACGAAAGGCGGATGAGGGAGTTGCTGAGGCAGATCAAGGAGCAGATTGAAAAGTGGCAGCGGGCGACGTTTCAGGGCACCTATGCCGACGCCAAAGCGCAGGCAAACGAGTTCGCCGCTTTCAAGCGCGGGAGGAAGAGGGAATGGGTTGCCGAAAAGAGCGAGCTTGCGACCCTGCTAGGTAACATCAAGACCAAATTGGGCACATACCGGCTGCGGCCGTATGACCCTCCGCCAGAGCTGTCTCTCGAGACGATGGAGAGGGAGTGGTCTGGCCTGTCAAAGACGGAGATGACGCGGGCGCAGTTGATCAACGAGACCATCAGGGAGTGAGCGCCACACCCCCCTCCTCGCAGATACGAAACCTGTCTCGGTACTAACATACGGCTGCAGTATCAAGAACGCGCTGCGCAAGTCCTTCGCCGACAAGGCCAACGACTTCGCCATGGCACTGAACACCATGCAGCTGGCAATCTCGGGCTTGGATGGCGACGTCGAGGACCAGCTCCACCACGTCCGCAAGCTCAGCGACAACCTGCCGCCGCTCGACAAGTACCTCGAGACCATTGCCGCCGTGGACGCAAAGTGCCAGGAGGCCAACATTGAGGAAAACGACTTCACGACGTACACGTACGACGAACTCGTTTACGAGCACGGCCTCGTCAAGTCGTCGGTGCAGAAGAAGCTCGCCTTCCTCGACAACCAGATGGTCGCGCGCAACATGACCAACCTCACGCCGATCCAGCTCGAGGAGTTCGAGTCCGTCTTCCGCCACTTCGACCGCGACGACACCAACTCGCTCCAGGAGCTCGAGTTCAGCGCCGCCCTGGCCTCGCTGGGCCTCGTCTTCTCCGAGGACGAGATGCACGACTACTTCATGGACACGTCCAAGGGCCGCGACCACGTCACCTTTGAGCAGTTCATCCGCTTCATGGTTGACGTCACCGAGGACCAGAACACGGCCGAACAGGTCTTCCAGTCCTTCCGCGAGGTCGCCGACGGCAAGCCCTACGTCACCGAGATGGACCTCCGCCACTCTCTCGTCCCCGACGAGGTCATTGACAAGCTCATCGAGATCATCCCTCCGCACAACGGCCCGGACACGGCCGAGGACCGCGGCATGCCGCAGTATGACTACATCGCCTTCATGGACAAACTTATCAGCGACGAGAAGGAGGCGGGCACCGCCGTACCCAGCGGCGTCTTGCAGGAGCGCACCAACCGCGCCAGCATGCTACCGCCCAAGGATCCCAAGCTGAATGGTAATCACTGAGGGAGGGAGGGAGGTAAGCCTGGAGGTAGGCTCAAGGAAGAGAAAAACAAACCCCTACACACACACACACACACACACAAAAGAGTATCAATCAACAAAAGGTTCGCCGTCAAAAAACAAGCCAAACATCACACGCACACACGCACAATACAAACCAAACACATACGCACACTAGGGAACATTACGGAAAATCGGCCCAGGCGGGCGGCCATCGGCGGCGGGATTCTGTTCTCTCAAGGTTCTCATTTGTCATTTTCATACACCACACACATACACATACACGCACACATCCGAAGCAAGCGAGCAGGAGAGCAGGAGAGCAGGAAAGCAAAACACACAACAGCTCAGGGTCTCCCTGGGGGGGTGGGGATGGAGGCATCGGGCTCGATGTCTGGCCCCGAGCAGCATCAAATGCTCTTGCAAGCATGGTTTCCATAGCATAGTTTCTAGGTGTTCTGGGCGCTGCTCTGGCCGCGACAGACAAGGAGGGGAGAGAGGGAGGCAAATCTATGTTTCGTCTTCGTTTCTCCCATATTCTGTCATGTTACATATTCAGACGACACGTAGAACCATTGACTGCCCCCCCCCCCCCCCCCCCCCCCCCCCTCCCCCCCAAATGGCGTGTTAAGGCAAAAAAAAAGGGGGGGGCGGCGAGCTGTCCCTCAGCCGGATATAACAGTCCTTTCGACATTTGTTTCTGTAGAAAAAACCTTACCTAATAATCCAACCCGGAATTTCCCCCTTGTAACTGTCCAGTGTGTCTGTCTGTGCCTGTCTGTGCCCTCTTCTTCTTCATCCTCCTTTCTCCTCCCAAGTTCGCGTCTGCGTTACGTGTCTTTGCCCATGTAGGGCAGGCCGATGTTCACTGCGAGAAAGCCGCAGTCCAACTATCAAAAACGCCAGTGTCCAGTATGCTTATCCATGTCCGCCAGAAAGAGTCCAATAAATGAGTGCATCAAGCTTGCCTTGGCCGTATCTCTAACCTCCCCGATCCCCACTGTCTATCCCCCCAACTTCACTTGGGCCCATCAAACGCCCCCATGTCCTTTAGTGCGTTAGCCAGCCGCCTGTAGTCGCGCAAAAGATCCAGAACCTCGCCCAACTTAAGGTCGCCGGGGTTCTGCAACTCCATGAACCGCTTGTTTGGCGGGTTGATCTTGGGTGTCTGCTTGGGTGGCAGAGCAGCGGCGATGTCGGGGAAAGCCTGCCGAGCCACATTAGTTACAAGTCTCTCGGGTCGTTCTCCGAGGTAACGTACACTTGCCAGATCACCGCCGTCGGCCACCTTGGCTGCGACATCCTTTGATGCTCCCTCCCGCGGAATATCCTTCGGCGCCTCCTTGGCAGGAATCGGCGTGGATGCGGTCCGGCTCAGACCGCGAATCATGTTCATTCCAGAGAACCTGGAGAACGAGTTCCCAAAGTTCCGCACAGAGTCGAGAGGGTTAGTGACGGGCGCAACAGACGGCGTCGCCAGGTCCTTCTCCCCTTCCTTCGCAAAGAGCACCTTCTTCGAGCTGTTCACGCTCCGGGAGCTGTCTGCGCTGTGGTCCCTGCTCGGCTTTCGTCCGCCGATGAGGTTCAGGACCTTGTCTTCGCGGACGGGTGGGCGACGGGTAGACTCGGCCTCCTCCGTGCCGTGTACAGAGCTGGCTCCGCTAACGGAGCCTTCTTCGTCGGGCGGCGGCGTGCTCATCAGCTTCCTGGCGTCGTCGAGCGTCTTGGGCACGACAAGGCCCTGGCCCGATTCGGTCGGCGTGCCCTGGGTCTCGCGCAACTTGCCGACCAAAAACTTGTAACTGTCGCCCAAGCTCGTCGAGATGGTCTTCAGATGCTGGTCGGCCGTGTTGAGCACGGCGTCGCTGGCGGCGCCAATGGCCTGGGCAGGCGTGTTGACCAGCTCGCTCAGTCTTCTATTCCGAGCCTGAACTGCAGCACGGAGCCCAGACGATGCCGAAGACGACGGCAGAGGCCTCGTGGGGGTGGCATTGTCCGGGTCGGACTCCACCGTGGAATCCGCCGTCACCGTCAACCCAGGCGGGAAGGCCGGAGGGAAGGTGTCAGCCCGAGGCGTGCCCGGTTGGCTCGGGTCCCTGGCGGGGCCCTGGGGCAGCTCGTCGGCTCGTAGCGTAGAAAGATCCACCGTCTCCAGGAAGCTAATGGCCGCCTCGAGGTTTGTTAGGCAGTACGCAGCCTCGCCCGTCAGTTTCGGCTCCCATCTAAAGTGCTGAATGAAGTGCAGGTCGCTGATGACGTTGAGATGCTCGGGCGGCAGCGTGATGAGGGTGAAGATGAGCATGGGCATGATCTCATCCGCAGATGCCGAGGGGTGAAACTGCGCCAGAGTCTCGACGATGCTCTTGTGGGCCGCCTTCAGGTGGTGCACCTTGCCGAGCGGATAGCGCTTCTCGTTCATGAGAATCAGGTCTTTCCTTGCTTGCTCGAGCGACTTCCTGATCTCCTCCGCCTTTTCGGCAGCCGCCTCCGGGGTCTGCGATGCATCCTCGCCGAGGTCGATACCAAGGTCGGCCGGGCCGATCCCAACCAATGCGAGGGCCGCAGTCTTGGACCGTAGCTTGGAATCCTGCGCTTCGTCTTGCGTGCTCTTGTGGCGGTAGATCTTGTGGTAGATGCC
This sequence comes from Colletotrichum higginsianum IMI 349063, assembly GCF_001672515.1. Lineage (NCBI taxonomy): Eukaryota > Fungi > Ascomycota > Sordariomycetes > Glomerellales > Glomerellaceae > Colletotrichum > Colletotrichum higginsianum. The sequence continues at coordinate 4,215,500 of NC_030955.1, forward strand.
CTCGCATAGCCGTCTCTCGACCGCCTCCTCAATGATACCCCGCTTCGCCTCAATGGCCTTGCGCGCCTTCTTCTTGTTGGCCAGCTCCTCCGCGGTGATCATCTGCTGCTCCGGCTCGGGCCTGGGGAGGACTTTGGGTTTATCCTTGTTCCCGAGAGAAGCCGCCTTGGCCCGGAGCCTGCTGGCTGTGGAGACCTTGGATGACGCGGACGGCGCAGGGGACGCATCCCGATTGTGCCGGGAGATCAGGCTCGAGACGTGCGTGTTGACGTGAGTGGATGCGACCTGGTAAAAGTCTTGGAAAAGCTCGGAAACCTTGTCCAAGGTCAACGGCGTCGGATAGGTTTTGGTGGTCAAAGATTCGACGAAGCTGCGCGCTGTCAGTAGCTGGCTGGGAGGTCGGAAGACGGCGCGGCATCGTACCTATCCGTCAAGCTCACCAGCTCGATCGGGAGCTCGCCGAGGTCCACGGAGCCTCTGCCATCGAACCCATCATCGTTATCTGTCGAGGGCCTACCGGCGGTCTCGAACGCGTCTGGAGCCTCGGGCTCATTCGCTAGGGTCGGCTTCCCAGGGGTGGCCGGCGCGGCGGCCAAAGGATCGGTTGTCGTCCCGTTGTGGAATGTTTGAGCTCGCTTCGGTACGCGGAGAGGATCGCTGTCTTCGCTCTGCCGAGTAAACGACGGCGCCCGTATTGTGCTCGGGCGAGCAGCCGGGGATCTGGAGGGGCCAGTGGAGGACATGGTTTCGACGAAGCTGGATGCCATCATACCCGTCAGTTGAACGATCCGAGGGGTAAAAGGGGGAGAGAAGAAGAAGAGACAAAGGGGAGAAGCTGATTATCATGGAACAAAAAAAGACCACGTACCTGGTGCGTTGTAGTCAAGTCAAGACGGCATGAAGAATTGGAAGCGGTCTTGAAACCCGATATCAGAGGAAAGAGATCCCTGGCAGTGCTACGCGGGACAGTCGAGTCGCGTGCGGGCGGGTTTATGCCATAAATGGAGCGGCGGAGCAGGGATGATGATGGCTTGTAAGATGGCCAAAGATGGCAGTTATGTTTCTATTCGCATCTCTAGCAAAATGATGTCAGGGGATGTTGAAGGGTGCACGACCTCTGTCTTTGACCCGGCGCAAAGGAGTTGAAGGTTGATGGCCTTTGAGGAGCTTGAGAGTTCCGACGAGGTGGCATAGGTACACCATACGCAGCATTCCAGGTGGAAAAAGCAAGGTAGCTGGGTAGCTAGCTTCCACCAGTACCAAGCCCCCCCCGCTCGTGTGTCCTATTGGAAGGTGTCATCTGCAGACGGATCCGACCTTCAGTGCATGCATGTGTGCTGGGGGCACGAAGGTGACAGGGGACGATCCTCAGTCCTAAGCCTCCCGACCGTGGCGTCAACCGTCAACCATCAACCTCGCTCGGGGAGGAGCTGCATCTGTGACGACTCCTCTGAGTCCTCCTCTCTTCCGCTCTCCCGCAAGGCATACTAGAAGTGACGAGGCCGCGTTGCACCGTCAATTGGGGTACCTTGTCCTTGGCTTCCGCGTACACACAACGCCTTGTTGGTTGTTGGGAGGGGCGTAGAGGGGCGTAGAGGGGCGTAAAGGCTGCCTCGGGTCGTGGCCGTCTTATCCATGACATCTGCGGAATGCGACGGGATGCGCTGAGCAACCGAAGGTCCGCTAGAGTTGCCCCGTCGAGGCGTGCTTGGGGTGGCGTGGAACAGCGGATGCCAGGCACCAGGCAGCCCCCCGGATACAGAAGACATGCAGTGTATCGGGTGCTGGTCACATGCTGGAGGCCGGTACGCTGTACCCCTGGTGGCGTCTTATCAACAGATATGAGAAAATGGGTACTCGCCAGTGATATCTGTTAAGGCGATTGCCGTGTTCGCGCCCAATATCTTATCAACGATCTGGAGGCGGAGACCTGTCGGAAGTAGAAGGGGGTTACGGGTCGCGTCTGTGCACCCCTCCGCGACTCGGAGGCAACGCAAGCACCGCCCACCCACCGTCCGCCTGATTGATGCTGTCATAACTTGGGACGGGCCAGTCGGCGCATCTCAATGTCGGCATCATTGTCTATCTCCTTCCTCCAAACACACAAACTCCGCGACAACACCACCATCGCATCGCCTTACCGACGAGCCTCTCTCTCTCGACTGGGAACCTCCGCCGTTGAGCAGTAGGATATTTTGCCGCCATGAAGCTGAGACTGGGGAGACGAGGGGACTGCACCTCTGCGGGCAGAGTCACGGCACACCTCCTCTTATCGTTCCTCGCAATATCGCCAACACTAGCTTCCGTTGGGGAGACAGCAAACAACGAAGAGGCGGCCCTCCGCCCCGGACCACTCCTGCCGCCCAGCACCCAACAACCTGCCTCGGCCGAACACCTCTTTACACTGCGACACGTCTTCCACCATGGCACGTATCGGCATCCCCAGCTGCACAGGAGGAAGGATGTTCGCCACTCGGACGGCGTCGACAGCCAGATCTGGCTGGCCGAGGAGGACGGCTTCAACAGGGAGAAGCTGCTGCCTCTCGCCGTTCAGAGCGCGCCGCTGAAGATCGAGCGCATGATCGACCGTCGTCCGTCCGTCGTCGATCCGATGGTCACCGAGGCTCGACAGCGCGGCTACGTTAACATCATGTCGCCGTCTGACTGGACCCTCGACGAGGTTCCCGGACCCAACATCACCGATAGAGCCACCGTCATCAGCCTAGCGATCATGGCTGCGAACGCGTACATTGAAGAGGAGGGCCAGGCCGACTGGGAAGAGGTCGGCGGTCCGTACAACAGAAGCGCCGACTTCGGATGGGAAACCGACGGGCTGCGCGGCCACATCTGGGCAGACTCGACAAACTCCACGGTCGTGATCGGGCTGAAGGGCACCTCCACCGCCATCTTTGACGGAGAAGGGACCACCACGAACGACAAGGTCAACGACAATCTGTTCTTCAGCTGTTGCTGTGCGCAGCAGGGACAGTGGAGTTGGCATCAGGTGTGCGACTGCGCCACGTCGACGTACTCGTGCAACAACACGTGCGTTGTGCAAGCACTCCAGGATGAGCACCGATACTACACGGCGGCGAAGGAGCTGTACTCGAACGTCACGGAGCTGTTCCCCGACGCGAACATCTGGCTGTCGGGCCACTCGCTCGGCGGCGCTGTCAGCTCCCTCCTGGGCCTGACCTATGGCCTCCCCACCGTCACCTTCGAGGCCGTCCCGGAGGCGCTCGCCGCCGGCAGACTCGGTCTTCCCGTGCCGCCCGGCGCGGATCAGGTGGTTCATCAGGCCCGCCAGAACACCGGTGCGTACCACTTTGGCCACACGGCGGACCCCATCTACATCGGCACCTGCAACGGGGCCACTGCGACGTGCTCTTTCGCCGGCTACGCCATGGAGTCGGCCTGCCACACCGGACTGAGGTGTGTCTACGACGTCGTGGCCGATAAGGGCTGGCGAGTCGGCATCGGAACTCACAAGATTCGGTCCGTGATCCACGACGTCATCATGAAGTATGACAACGTGCCCGAGTGCAAGGGCTCTCCCGAATGCCGCGATTGTGCGAACTGGAAGATGTATGAGAGCAACGGCACCGACACGACCACAACGTCTCGGTCTTCAACGACCTCCAAGACGCGTACGCGGACAGCAACCTGCCAGACACCAGGCTGGTGGGGTTGCTTGGATGAGACGACTGCTCCAATCACGGCCACGACCACGACCACGACCTCGACCACGTCGACCTGCAAGACACCCGGATGGTTCGGATGCAAGGACAAGACTACGACGACGACGACCAGCACCACCACCACGACTACGTCTTCGACGACCACCAGCGCGACCACCACCACCTGTCTGACCCCTGGATGGTTTGGATGCAAGGACAAGACCACCTCGACCAGCAGCACGTCTTTGCTGCCTGGTTCGACTCCGTCCCACGGCATCACTGCCGCTCCCACGGCAACCCCTACATCAGCGCCCACGAAGGCGCCTCCGTCGGACCCCCACTGCCGTAGGAGATATTGGTTTGGATGGTGCAAGAAATGGAGCCAGGGCAGCGAGAGCAGCAGCGAGAGCAGCAGCGAGGAGCTGTGAGGAGCTGTGAGGTTGGACGGGCACGCATGTTGTTTACTGTTACTGGGTTTATTCTTCTCTTTTGTTTTGGGACTGGACGGATATGGGAGCATTGCATGAGTCATTAGCAAACGGCGTCTGGCCACAGGATACACACATAGTGGCCGGCTTTGAAGTTAGCCGGCCTCCAATTCACAACACCAATTTTCTGGGTTCAAACTGGACTTATCAGGGTAAGAGATATAGCAGGGTTAGGGGGTCCGGTGGTAATCGAGGTTGACGGACGGAATGAACTACATCACCTGTCACTGGCTCAGGTTTGAGGTGCAACGGCGCACGCGGACTTGCAGCCCTTAGGCCAAGCCCCACTAAGAACCCGGCGTCGCTGGCCGCCGCCCGCTAACTCCCGATTCACTTGGTGCCTGTCGGGGAGTCCCTGGGAAGCACAAACGGTTAGACGTCACCAGTGCTGTGACGGCCGCCACCTTCCAGAATTTTCCCCCCCCTCCGAGCTGCGACGCGTCTAACGCTTGCATTTTCCCAAGACGAAGAGAGAAGGGCATCGAGAAGCGACCCCCTACCCCCCGCAACAACGCACCTCATTTCCCATCGGTCGAGCGGCCTACCACGTTGCACCCTTCAACTGCGCGGCAGAAATGGGTTAGGGGACCCCCATATAACCCTCCCTCGACCCCCAACCGACGCGATGGCTGCGAATCCAATCGAAGCCAAACCTTCGTCGCGCGACGAGTCTTCGGACTCTGGAAGCGGAAGCGACAGCGAAAACGATACCCCGACGACGACAACGACAACGACGACGCCGACAGCGGTTGAATGGCTAGCGACCGGCCGATCAAGACGGTCCACGGCCGGCAATCGCATGAAGTCGATGCTGGCCAACGAAGAACCCGACTCAGATCTCGAACTGCTATTTGCCGAAGACGACAACGACGAAGGCTTCACCGATGTCGACGATGCGGGCTCCGACATACAGATGGACTCGTCATCCGACGACGAGGACGAGCAGAACCGCGGGGACGATTTCGAGGGAGAGAAAGAGCTTGAGAAGCAAGCCAGGGAAAGGAAGCTGGCTTCGCGGAAACGCAAGGCCGAAGAGGCCATCCCCGCCAAGTTCAGAAAGAAGGTCCGCATCGACCAGGCCGCGGCGGCCGCCGCCGCCGCCCCGGCGCCACGACCCAAGAAGAAGTCGGAGCGGACGAGCTGGCTGCCCTCTCCGGCCGACATGCCCATCCGCGCCTCGCTGCGTCAGACCACGATGCTCAGCAAGGAGCAGCTGCACCAGCAGATGAAGGAGCGCGAGACGAAGCGGTTGAAGCAGTTGGCCGTGATGGAGAAGAAGGCCAAGAAGCTCGCGGCGTCGAAGAAGCCTCCCATGACGCAAGCCGAACGACTGGCGGAGGCTGCTTCGGTGGAGAAGCGGAACGCGAAGTCGCTCAACAGGTGGGAAGAGGCTGAGAAGGCGCGCGAAGAGGAGCGCCTCGCTAAACTGGCGGCCCTGAACAACCGGACGCTCAAGGGACCCGTGGTCACCTACTGGAGCGGCATAGGCAAGTGGGAAAACCACCTGAAGCACGTGGGCAGGGTGGCCGAAGAGGAGAAGGCTCCCCGGAAGAAGCGGGAGAAGAAGGACAAGGGCGACAAGGCGAAGGGCAAGGAGAAGGACGAGAAAGAGCCCAAGAAGGAGGGGAGCTCGACAGCCGGCGCGGCCTCGACGTCGTTACCACCATCGACATGCCCGGATGGGCAGGCCGAGGCCAAGCCCGGCGCACCGTTGGCTTCTCCGGCGCCAGCAGATCCGGGAAATCCACAACAAAGCCGTGTCCCCAACCCTCCCTCGCCAACAGCCACGGCACCGTCGGAAGCCACGCCGATCGTGAAGGAGGAAGACCGCCCTCGCGTGATGGCACCTCCCCCCATCCCGCCGCCGCCGCCGCCGGCGGTCTCGTCAGCATCGTCACGGCCCGAGGGCCAACCCAGGCTGATGGCACCACCGTCGATCCCTCCACCTCCGGCACTGGGCTCGTCGTCGCCCATGGCCCCTCCGCCCCTACCTCCTCCGCCCAAAACCTCACCGCCTGTCCTGGCAGCTCCGGTGCTCGCGCTTCCGGTTCTGGCTCCGCCTTTGGGTGGCATACACCTCGTTCAGCACACAACACAGCCGAAGTCCAACGTGCTCGCGCCGCCCAACACAACGCAGCACAAATCCCCTCTCTCGATGCCTGCCCCTCCCCCTCCGCCATCCGCGAGGCCACCACCTCCCCCATTAGCACCGCTCCAACCAACAACCCAACCAACCCAGCCTCCCGCTCCGCCGAAACCCGCTCCGCCGCCGGTGGCCGCCCCCTCTCCGCCACCTGCGCCTGCAGCCCCGCCGGCGCCGGAAGAGCCACCCCCGAGCGAGGTCGCGCGCAACGCGTTCATCCTCCGCAACTTTGACGAAGAGCTCGTTCGCGACAAGACGGTTCAAACCCAAATCCTGTTCGGGCGGCGGATGGATCGTCTTGCGAAACCAGCACCCCGCCCCGTGTGTGTCATCACCGCTCACCCGGCCCGCTACCGCGACCCCGAGACGGGCCTGCCTTACTTCAACGCCTACGCGTACCGGGAGATCCAGCGCCTCCGACGCGGCGAGTACAAGTGGAGCAGCCTCCTCGGCGCATGGGTCGGCACCTGCACCTACGCTGCCCGCGGTGTGCCAGAAAGGTTTCTGAAGGGGGGCAGACCCAAGGAGCCTAATAAGTCGAAGGGGGCGGGGGTGGAGCCGAAGGAGACTGAGGCCAACACCGTCGCGGAGGCCACCGAGAGCCAGGAAGCCCCGAACACGGACAAGGCCACAACACCCACCCAGGAGGGTGCGTTGGAACAGCCGCCGCCGACGGGGTCGGAGGGCGCGACGGTGCCCTCGCCGTCACCGTCGGTGCCCCAGACAAAGGTGCAGACGCAGACGCAGACGCAGACGCAGACGCAGACGCAACAACAGCCGCAGCCGCTGGTCGAAGCTCAGAAGCAAGACCAGGGTGCGAAACCGGCTGCAGCCGAGCCTGCTCCGCAGCCCGGTGTGGCCTCGGTCTCCACCGTCGTCTGAGTAAGAGCAAGCTTCACGGGAGGTTTGCCTGAGTAATTTACCAAATCTTTTTTGCTTGTTTGTGGGAGCGAGGTTGGGTGTTTGAGAATATCGGACGGGGCTCCTTTTTTCTGTTGCGCCCTGAACAGCCCGTAGGCTCCGACCGATTAGATCGAAGGGGAGATGCCGAAACAGAGGCAGGCCGGGAAGGGGCCGGGAGGAGCGAAAGTTAACAAGAGGAGAAAGTCAGCGGCGAGGATGCTGCTCGTTGTTGGATTTCGGTATCGGAACTTCGTTGTCAGCCCAACCAACGTTGTAACGAACCTCTGCTCTGGATTGGGGCTATTCTGTATTTCTATTGTAACAATACCCGCAGAGAGCGGTTCTTTCGCGAGGGGCGGGGGATTTGGTTCCCTCCTCTGACATCAACAACTACACTGCTCCTGCAAACACCCACTGCATAGTCTGCTGCCGCCTCGTCCATGTTGACTGTTACACACATCATGTAGCTGGGCCCTCTTAAACCTGGCCTGGATAGGGCATACCAGCGACTCCTGATGGACGCACCAAGCGGGACACACACTCGTAAGCCCGCCCCTCTCCCCTAAGGGCCAAGGAGAGTGCGCTCACCGATTGGCCGGGTCTGCAGACAGGCAAGCTTTTCGGCACTCCGTGAGGCGTCTGCCAGTGTACGAGCCGGGGCACACACTGCGATAAGGGGAGGACAGAGTGACGGATGGAAAGAGGCATGATAAAGGCTATTTTAAACATCTGTTTGGACCTTGTGGGTGTGATGGCTGACTTTCTCTTTACCAGATCTATCTCTTGTACCGGTGCAAGTTGGGACGTTTTTCCTTGCCTCTCTCCTCCCTTCTTTTTCAGACCAGGCACACACGGACTGTGAAAGTCTAAACGGGCCTTCGACCGGCCTCTACACGAGTCGTGGTGTTGATTCCCGGATGGACATGCAACGCCGTTCGAGGGGGAGGAGAGAGGGGCGGCGGCGACGGCGGTTCGTCTACATACCGAGCTGGGCATCGTGCAACACCACGTCTACGTCTCGAGGACGACGTACACTCACACTCGCTCATACTCACACTTGAAGCGAGAGAGATTTTGGGCTAGCTGATGCGGACACAGCGTCTCGTCGAAGCATTCACATCCATCCGCGCAGCATGCATCGCTTGCTCGTCTGAAGTCAGACAGACAGACACCCACTAGTCTCCCCTCCACCTACTTACACATCAGCAGATCTCGGGATCCATCCTAAGCTTTCTGTTCCTCGGGTTTGACTTTGTGGATTTGAAAATGCCCGGCCCACCTTACTCGCCCTCCTGTTGTGAGCTAATTCTTTGGGCCCTTTTTAGTCTTTTCCCGACGCTTCGTCTCTCCCGCAGCCATGATACGCAAGCAACCACCTGTCCCCCCTCCACGTATACACATTACATCTCACGCAACCACCAAGGCGTCAGTTGCCCTCAATCCATCCGTCAACCTCCATACAGAATCACCCTCCCCAGGGATTGGACTCCAGACCAGATGAGCGAGCCGGCCGCAACATCAGGCACGCACATCATGGCCCGCGGAAATGGTCGTACTTTTGGGTCCTTCGTCCCTCTCCCGTCTCAAGCGTCGTGCTGTATCGCTTGACATTATTTGGCAAAGACGGGGGTTTTTGGGAGAACCTACGACGGTATCATTCCTTGCCCTCCCCCCCCCCCCCCCCCCCCCCGCTTCCACCCCATCCATCCATCCATCCATCCACAGTCTAGGGCATTTGCCATGAGCAGAAAACTAAAAGGTCGATCACCGATCATGTCATCATCGATAGCTACAAACTCGGGGAAACCAGGAGGGGAAAGGAAGTTTGCGATGAAATGTAGATGGTTAAACATCAATGGGGATTCTTTCAAATGCTGCAAAACACCTCGCTTTTACCTAGTTAGTCACAACAAACCTCGAAGAGGAACCCTCCCCCACACCCCTTCTCCCGCCCTTCCTGTGTTGGCAGCCTTAAAAGTCAGCAGGCGAGAACGAGCCCAACCATCCATTGGTAATGGTTGATGCGGCAAAGCTGCAAATCACTCCCTCCCCCCTTCAATCCGCTTCCGGGCAAGCAAGACGCAAAGCGTCGGGGGATGGCGGGGGAAGGAACTTGGTTCCTGCGTACGTCACCGCCAGGACCGAACTCACATGTGTTTCCCGACGAGTCCCAACATCCATCCATCCACTGACCGACTGACTGACCGACTGACTGACCGACTGACTGACTGGCTGACTGGCCGACTTACTAGCAAGTCAGGAACACCAAACTTAAACTCAAAACCAAGGCTCCCAGACAGAGGAGGAGGGCGAGAAGCCCCGTTTCCCATACTCATACGAATGAGATGCATGGCCAAGCTCCTTGACGCGGGTTTGGTGTGCCTTGTGGTTCTTGATGGCGCAAGCATCCATCTGCTTCAACGCCCAGGGGGAAAAGGGGGGGGGAGAAACCACTCGACGCCGCTCACGCGGTTTCCTTCTCTCTCACAGGGGTGCTGGTCCGTGGCACGTAGAGAGGTGGCTGGCTGGCACTCTTGTTGTTCCTCGCACTCGGAGTCTGCCCAGTGGCCTGTTCGCCAACACCATCAGCTTTCCGTCCCGTCTGAAACATCGTGTGCACAGACGTCTGGGCTTCATTGATCCTCGAGAAACGAGTCTTCATTTGACCTCGTCTACTTTGCTCCCGCTGAGGACGGACAGAGGCCACAAGTTGGGAGGGCCAGCAGCTGCGGCCCGCGGAGAAAGCCCAAAAAGACTGCTCGGCTTGGGAGGGTTAAACAAGATAGATCGACGATTCGGCAGTCTGGAGCACAGCGAACGGAAGTGGTCGCCAGTCACAAGGTCAAGTCGGACGGAACTGAGCGTATGGAGTCAATTTCCTTTCTGTAGATGTTTCATTCAGTCATCTACCAAATCGTATCTCTTGCCCGCCGCGTAGATACCATCTTCCAAATAGAGCGTGCCAGTTGATCGCTACGCCAGATGTGACTACCTGGAAAACCCAAACTCCCCAAAGCAATCCCGAGTTGCCGCCAGAATCATGCAGTGCTGCCTTGCCTTGCAATAAACATTCCATTGTCCCCGGATCGCTCAAATATGCCCCACTCCCAGAAAGCGCCATTGGCATAAAAGCCATGAGTGGTGGTAGTAAGTAGTAGTAGTAGTAGTAGAAGAAGAAGAAGAAGAAGAAGAAGAAGGGGAATGAAATGGGTATATCTCCTCCAGTACTCCGTCGAAAATCCGTATCATGTTGAACTGCTTGTGGTGGCCCTGAGCCACCGAATGTTGCCCTGCCCTCGAACCCTAAAGGTGAAGGGGGCTTGGATGCAATGCTGCTTTTTGTATAACCTGCTGAAGAATGCCGTCTAAGTGACCTTGCTTGTGCTAAGATTCCAATATGTACGGCGGAAGATGTAGGTCATCGTGTACGTGACCAGTGAATCTGCTTAGATGCCCTTGCCGCGGATGATGTCGACCATCCAGCCCATCTCGTTGACCAGGTCGTTGAGGCCGTGGTCGGGAGGAGCAGCCACGACAGGCTGAACACGGGGATGCCGCTTGATGCCGGGCGCGCGGGGCAAGCTATAGTTCTGCTCCAGAGACGGCTTTCTCGTGCTGGGCAGCGACAGGGGCTGAACGTAGTTGGCATCGCTCTCGTTGGAGTAGCGATCCTCCTCGGCCGAGTCGTAGAAGGAGGGGATGTCGTCCTCGGGAGAGACGGGCCCGACCGAGGAAGCGACGCTCGAGTCGGACGAGAAGGAGAAGCGGGAGGCAGGCGGGGCACTCTCCAGCTCCCGCAACTCCTTTACCGGGAGCGGGGGAAGCGGCGAGTACTTCTTCTCGCGCGTGAGGACCTTGGCGCGGTTGACGCTGGGAAGTGTGCTGTCGGAATGGCAGCGCTTGAAAGGCGGTGGTGACAGGCTGGTCGTGTACGGGTTGATCTCGGAGAGCGCCGAGTTGGCGAAGTTCTCGTCATCGTCGTTCTCCTCGGCAATGTCATCAGGGATGGCGACGGTGGGCCGTCCGTAGGGGCTGGGGGAAGCGCCGGCAAACGGGTTGTCGTCGGAGAGGAACCGTCTCAGGGACTCCGGGGAGAGGTCGCGAGTCCGGCTTCCGTCGGACGACGCCGTGCTCCTGCTGTCGTCCGAGTGCGAATAGGGAGAGACGGGCCGCTCCTCGTCCTCGTACTGTCGGCCGCGCTCGGTGGAGCGGCTTGTCGACTGCTTCCTGTTGAACATGCGGCGCCACGACGGAGGAGGGGATGTGGACCCGGATCGCGAAAACGCCCTCTGGGGCTGCGCGGCGGGCGCGGATCCAAGTCGGCGGAGCTGACCGCCCGGAACTGGTGGCGGGGGTCGAGGGGTGACAAACTTGTCGTTGGGGTTCATGGTCCTGTACTCGCTGTTGCGCAGCGAGCCCAAGGACGCGCTTCGCTTGCGTTCGGCCATCTCGCTCGGCACGTCCAACGTGTTGACAGTCTGGCCGGGGAGGTAAGGGCACTGGGTGGTGCTTGGCTGCGCCGGGTTGTAGCTCTCCTGAGTGCCGTCGAGCTCGTACTGCACTGCTGTTAGAGTGGCTCACGAGACCAAAAGAATCCGCCCGGCCGACCGGCCGGCCACTTACGTAGTAGTAGTAGGTCTGCCCCATCTTCAACCCGCCGTCACGCTTCGAGTCCTTCGCGCCGAGCTCGTCGTCCAGAACAATGTCCTTAAAGGTGTGGCACCCGCGCCACTGGCCATGATCTCGTCGAATGTCTCGTTCCATTGTGTAAGGCTTGGAGAAGTTGTCCCAGGAACCAACCAAATGTACGGATCTTACAGTCGGATGCGTTTGACTAAAAGGCCCATAATGGTTAGCAAGAGTGGACGAGGCTCCCCGGGGGGTGTTATATAAATCGAGAGTTGTAAGCCGTGATGCGAGGCCAAGCCCATCAGCCACTAAGCTTACGCCAAAGCTCAAACCCGGCACCCTGTCCTGGCCCATGAGCGGACGAGGTGCCGATCGACGTCGGCGGCGACCTTTTTGGCTTTGCCAGATGTTTGACGGAGTTTTCGGAAGGTTGCCGTTGGGCTTTGGTGAGGGGGAGGAACGGGCGCAGGCCAGGGTCGGGGACGTAGGGCATAGCATAGCCAGATATAAACTTTTCCATCCGACAATGTTCGAAACATGAGCCCAAGCAAACGGTTAGGCAAAGCCAAAAAAACAACCTTCGGCGCCGGTCCCCGATTTGCCCTCCCCAACCAGTTGTGGCAACAAGAGGCGACGAACTTTCGTGCGCCTGGTACGTTCCGACGTCGTAAGATGATGGAGCAAGAGGCTGGTGTCGTGGATGATGAGACGAAGGGTGGTTACTGGCCAAACGTACAATCATGCGTGTTCGAACGGAGATGATCGATCTCGCCGGGCGGGAGCGAGAACGACGCCAAAGTTTCCGGTATCGACCAGCGAACGTGACACACACGGCGAGAGGGAGAGAGTGAGAGAGAGTTATATACAACGAAAGCGAGCCAAGTAAACAACCCACAGGTCGGCAAAATTTAAGACTCACAGCATAAAGGTAAAGAGCGTCGTAGTAGGGTCCATGACTGGAAGAGAGGGAAGGGCAGAAGCCCGACTGAAATAGAGTCTGGGGAAGAATGTCTCAACTAATGGAATGCCCTGTCGCGTTATGCCGTTGGAGCAATTGGGGGCGGCTTGGTGCTGCACGTTGGCCCGGCCGCCGCCGTGTAAGTCGACTTGGCCGACGTTGGTTGGGACAGCGCAGTCGAAAACGATATCAGTGAAACGCCAGGAGCAGTCCCATCCTGTCTGGATAGACGCAGAGCAGCCCCGAGTAAGCAGAGGCGAGGCGGATTTGAGATTGGGGGGACGGGGCGGTCGGCCAATGGAGAGGGCGAGATGCGCGTGGAAGCGCCGTGATGGCCGTCAGGAAGGGCGAGGTCGTTCGTTGACTGGCGGGCGCTTAGAGAAACAAGCGAGCACGCAGGACCCAAGACGGTAACGCAGGTACGGTTCCAGGGTCGGAAACAGGCGAGGTAACGGAGGAATTGAAAGTGACCAGATGCGCGTTAGAGGTTGAGATGGTCGTCAGGCGTTCGGGGTCCAGAACCGGGCGCGCTGGAAGGGGGGGGTGGAGGAGGTTGAAGTTTCTTCCAGGTCGCCGTCTACTCCTAAATATGAACCTCGGACGGAAACTGGGGGGGCCGTCTCGAGGCGGCGGTCCTGGACGGAGGTCGGCTGCAGGATTCTCTAAGCTGAAGCAGTAGCGCGGGTGAGAGAATAAATTAGACCGTCATGGCAGAAGGTCCCCTGGTCGCGCGGTCTGCCCAGTTGAACGAAACCAGGATGCCCCCGGGCTATTTGAATGACCTCAGAAGGTAAAGCAGAACAAGAACTTGGGTGGGCTTTTCGGTGGACTCCCGGCTGGTCCTGTTCTCGATCTGGCAGACAAAAGCCCCTCTGGCAATTCCGCCAGACCCGCGCGCAGCTCCAATCTCGGAGGCGTCGACGGTGAGCGTAACCGGGCTCTGGCTAAGCGGGTCGTGGCGTTGAACTGGCACAAAGGCCGGCGGACTCGCCGCCCGACTTGGAGAGACCTCGGCCTTTTGGCAGCAGCGACTTGTCTCTCTCACAGTGAGTAGGTACGAACGCTTTGGGGAGGGAAGCAGGCCGGCTCGAGCAACTCGCTACTATGGCCAGGGCTGGCGAAACACTCGACAGGCCATGTGGGCTGTCCCTGTTCGAGTTTGAGTGCCGGGTGTAGGAACAGGGGGGGGTGCTGCCGTGCGGGAGGATCTATTGGGCGGGATTTCTGTAATTACGGACCGCAATTGCAAGGCACCGTGGAGTAGGGATTGGCTGTGAGGGAATCGAAGTGACCGGGGTGAAGGGGGGGCTTGGTAATGCTGGCGTTGGTGTGTTGTCTCAGAATCGCAGACGGGCAACGCTAGCGGTTGGTCTTCGTCGGTTCACTGTGGGTTGTGAGATGGTCCGCTTGCGCTCTAGACAAGACAAGACAAGACAGGACAGGACAGGCAGAGAGGAAGAGGGGAGATGAAATGGGCGCCCGTAGGAAAGAGAAGCGGCTCTGACGGCACCCCAGGTGACAGTTCTGCACCTTCAGGTAGGTAGGTACTTTCGCAGCAGCGTCGCCGCAAAGCCCCATCGCCTGCGTCGACGCCGAGACCGTCAGAGCGAAGCACGTCGCGTGCGCCTCATATCTCCTTGCCTGCATCCAGACCATCAGGTCGCACGTCCTCAGAGGGCATTACATAAGACATGGGACGTGTTTCTTCCAAATACAGGGACACATACTGTTTTGGGGGAAAGGGGGGGGGGGGGGGTCTTGGAACGAGCTCCCCGAAACCCATCGCCGATGGACACGGAAAGAAGGCAGGTACAGCACGACTACGATGACGTTATGGGTGACCATGGCCCATGGGTTTCAATTCCCCTGGTTTCTTCTCTTTCCTAGCAGTTACGGTACACACACGATCTCCTTGACAATGCTCAACTGGTGATCCGTGACAGCCCGGGCCACTCAGTCTCGGCCACTCGGCACGGCCAAGCAGCCCCACGCCGAGCTCCCGTCCCACGTCCGGCCGGCCAAGAGGTACGCCTCCGCGGCACCGTAAAAGAAGCCTCTCATTGTACGGTTACTATGCCACCCGGCCATTTCCAGATACCACACCACGCTGTCCATCCATGTATAATTCATGCACAACCAGGGCAGGGCGATGGAGTGGTGCAGGAGGTAGTGCTGTGGGCGATCAAACACACGATATTCGTCAACATGCGCGCGGCATGCTGAGCTTGACAACAATGATCTACGTACTCAACACAACCCGTTGCTGTAGGTAATACCTGGCCTCAGGGCCATTGCTTCCCATCCCCAGACGTACTTTGGACGATGGGACGGCATCCTCCCATGAGCTTGCCTGGTTGCTTCTTCACCAAACCCGACCACCCCGTACGCATCTGCGGTGGACAGAAACGCGACGTACATACCGTCGCAAATCTCCCGCGGCGTCTGTGCCCCGCTCCAGCATGAACAATTGCACCTCCCTCACATGATGGTCGACACGTTGCGGCGCGACCATTCTGCCCATCTACCACCTTTCGGCCCCCACGGCACATCGACTCTCTCCATCTGCCGACTCGGCCGTCTCAGGTAAGCAGGACCCTGATATTTCGAGACTCGACTAGTCGATATCCCCAGGTTGACCAGTCCGTTCTCCGCGGTACCCCGCCTGTCCTGGACCCAGGTGTGAGGTGAGCCGCGTGACCGAGGAGGACAATAGCATTGTTCGTTGCCATGATGCTGCCTGCCGTTCGGCATCGAGCCTCGACTGCTTGTCCGACGACTCGCTAGCGGCGACCTCCCGTGCCACCGGGGTTGCAATATCCTGGCTCTGTGCTGTCCTGAGTAATACCGCCCTCGTCGATTACATAACTCTTGTCCTCGAAGGACAACGGACATTTTCTCGACAACCGCCTCCATCGCACACATCCGAAACACTCATGGCCGTTGCTGCCACGAGCTCTCGGCCATCTCGATGCATCGGGGGGCCCGTCGCCGCAATCAAGCCGGCTGGAGTCCAACACCCAGCACACCACTTACTGCCAGGCTGCCCGAGGTACTGGACTGTACTGCGATAAGGTCCCCGCTGTGGAGTAGGAGCTGCAGCCGCCTGAGCGCACTAACGCAAGGTACCATATGCAGAAGAACCCTTTCTTTCCTTTTCCCTAAGCACGCAGTACGCGCAAGTCGTGCAGCTCTCACCCAAACTGGAAGACAACGTTGAAGCATCGCCACCTGCTTGTCACCATTAGCACCGCATGGCCTCGCATTAGACGCCGTCTGCCACAGTCTAGCGTCATCTCTGTCCCAATGACACGGCCTCCTCCCCCCGCCGACGTCGAATCTGAAATCTCTCCGTTGCCGGGAGGATGGGCCCCCAAAGCAAGGGTCAAAGATAACAAATAATAGCCGGCACAACCATGGAGCAGCTTGACTGACTGGCTTCTGGTCGTGCGTTATGGCTTCCGCAATACCTTCCCTTCCGAGGCATTTCGCTGTTTGTGTGCCGGCACAGGCTCTGGGTTCTTGGATGGGACCGGCCCCTTGCCAAAAAGCAATCTCACTCAAGGAGGCGCGACGTTGTCGGCATCACCCCCCCCCCCCCCCCCCCCCCCCCCCCCCCCCCCCCCCCCAAGCTGAAGGTGACGGCTTGGCCACGCCTACAAAGAACATACGACCGTAGGCTTTCTTCATGCAAGCCGGCGGTGCGGTGCGGTGCTGGGCTGAGTCTTGTCGTGACGGACAGCTCCCAGACCCATCGCCGACTACCACCTCAGACCGATGTGGCTGCCCAATCATGCGCGCAACTCACACCTCCGACGAGCTCCCTTTTGTGTGGTGTTAGAGCTTAACTCTAAATCCGAACCTGGCGAGAGGGACTGCGAGAGGTTCGCAGGAGTCGGTGTTAGGAATTAGTGGACTCGGCCGGCACACCACATCTTCCCATTCCGCGCCGCCGCCCAAGAGAGTTTCTCGCCTGCAGGCCTTGAGCCAACGGTTGTTACGGCCGACCCGATCCAGACTCGTCTCAACTTGACTCGACAACTGCCGCTGTTATGCAGCTCCTCAAACGGGCGAGCGCGAGTCGGCTGTGCGTACCACAATGACTGTTTCTGTGACTCTGTCACGACTCGGATCCGCCCTCTCCACGTCGCAGGAAACATGTTTGTCACGCCTTCAGTTCGTCTCTACTGGAACTCTCCCAGCGTCAAAACGCGGGGCCCGTCGGGTGCCGGCGACACCTGGACACCTGGCCTGCGTGGTGCTTCCAAGCCATCAGTGCGAGGAAACATGACTGGTCGTCCCCGACGATGGATCCTGCCATTGCTACCTTGTAACGAACCCCTCTCTGCAACCAATCTCCCGGTTCTCCAGAGTCGGTGTATTGCGAGACATCTAATATCGCGGTGGTTTCTTCTTGACGGTGGGGACTGGAAGGTCACTCGAAAAAGCAATTACTGGGCACAGTGATGGCGCTGGGGAGAGTGGTGAGGCCTCGTTGGGCACGAAGAAGAAACACCATGGCAAAATCATCTCCGATGAACCGGCACCTCGCCGGTTGCCCCGTGCTTGTGCAGAGTAGCGCAGGTTTGAATGTGAGCATTGGGAAACGGCGATCAATGGCATCGCCCTCGAGGATCCCGACGGTGTCGTCCCCGTCTCCCCGAGACCCAGCCCAGGCAGCTTTGTCCCCGGCCGTCCTAGCATGGTCGAGAAGCACAGGGGGGGGCATTGTGGCCATGACAGCGACAGCGCCCTTCCCACAGCGCGCGTAGCTTCTCGGGTGCTTCCTCTGGCGTTTCGTGGGCACGGCCTGGTATAGGGCCCCTGTATGCAATCGCCATCGCCATCGCCATCGATCGCACTAAACCAACAAAAAAGCGAAGGGCCCCCCCCGTGTGAGCGATCGGTTTCGTTGGGCTGACTGGTTTCTACTTATCGCCTCCCGCATCCTTGGTCTCCCGCATCGCGATGCAAGTGCATGAGGATGCCCCGCAAGAAGAGATAAAAGAGGAGGAGGAGGAGGAGGAGGAGTAGGAGGAAGCAGAAGTCCCCGACTGTTTGGCATTCTTCCGAAACATACACGTGCTCGCACACAAACGGTTGGGCGTCCAGACCTCCCCTCTCCCCTAATCCAGCGGCAGAGCAAACAGAGATCGTCGGATGATCCTATTCCAGGGGCGCAGCAGTGGAGAGGCGCGAGCGATTCCCAATTACAGTAACTGCACTGCACTGTCTTCTTCGCCCGGCTGGTCGGAATGTCGATGGAGTCGTGCGAGGGTCGGCGTTGACTGATTGACGGGATGCCCAGGCGTTCGGACGGCCGAGGGCTGTCTTCGGAAGTTACAGGTCTCCAGCTCCGATGTCCAAAAATCACCTCGCGAACCCCCTTCATCTGTGCTGCCGGCTTGCACTTCAGTGGCAATGACTCTACTACACTTGGACGCGGGCCCGGATTCTTGACTACGAGAGAGCCTACGAGAGGCAGACCTGCACCTCAGGGCCGCGGCTGCACGGACGGCCGACAGCTGTGAACAGAAATTATTACATCTTCCATTAACCAATGTACCGTAAGCCGGGTTTGCTTCGTTTACACACCACCCCTCTCTCCCCGAGTTCGTGTCCACGTTCCGTTGCGCCTTCGACACATCTCCAAGGATGCCGGTAGACCATAGAGGAGCAAAGGCTCGCACGCTTTACACACGAGTTGTACAGTTTGGAGAGAGCCAC
Source organism: Colletotrichum higginsianum IMI 349063 (assembly GCF_001672515.1). Taxonomy (NCBI): domain Eukaryota; kingdom Fungi; phylum Ascomycota; class Sordariomycetes; order Glomerellales; family Glomerellaceae; genus Colletotrichum; species Colletotrichum higginsianum. The sequence continues at coordinate 4,234,022 of NC_030955.1, forward strand.
GAAATATAGAAAAAAAAAATGCATAAAAAAAAGACATGAAAGAAGGGGGAGGAAACAACGACCGGCAGAAACACCCCCCAAAACCCAATAATGTCTGTCATCTTCTTCCGTTCTTCTCTCGTGGTCGCAATGCTGGGGGGAAACCGTGGAAGGAAAGAAGACAAACCCGGGTGATATCTGTTCTGCTCCCAACCCCCTCCTCCCTCCTTGTTAATCGAACATTGCCTTGTTTGACATGAAAACGCCTCGTCCCAATGCTTTCCCTAGTTTAATTATGTAACGGGTCGGCTCCTCTGCCTCCCCTCGATAATTGATTCCTCGGCAAGCCTGCTTCCTTATTTCCCAATGAACCCAAAAAACCAGTTTCGACTTTGTCGGTGTTGAAGGTGAAGACGCCGCTGTACAGAATCGAAGTTGATGCTCGTGTTGTAGGTGTGTAATATTATGTATCGGGGGTTTTTTCTTCCCTTTCTTTCTTTCTTCAAACCCCCTTCCCCCTTTCGCCGGATGGCTCGGATCGCCGAGGTTCGACTCGGACATCTTCATTCGGACTTGGCCTCCACCGCTGCCCCCTTACCCTTGGCGGCCAGGATGCGGTTCTGCCTGTCGCCCCTGTATCGCGTGTCGAGGGCGCGGTCCCAGAAGGTGAAGAAGGGCTGGGAGAAGTTGGTCTTGATGCCCCATGTCTGGTGGTGGATGTCGTGGTAGGCGGCGTTGTTGCTCGTGATGTGCTGAAGGGGGTCCCATGGCAGCGAGTAGCCGCAGTGGTCGTCGACGGTCTTGATGGTCGAGAGGCAGAAGAACAGCAGTCCCTGCCTCGCGCTCATGCCGGTCAGGAGGAAGCCCATGCCGGCGCCGAGGGTGTCGAGGAGGAAGCCCTCGAACGGGTGGTTGTAGAGGGCGCCGTAGGCGTAGGGCACGTATAGGCGGTGGTGTCTCGAGTGGAAGGTTGCTGGACAGTGGTGTTAGTGAGCTATTCGCCACCCGGCGCCAAAGGGCTTCGGCCGAACCAGGGCCGTGTTCAAAACTTACTGTACATCCACTTGTTGACGTGCATGAGGCGGTGGAGGAAGTACTGCCATGTGTCGAGGATCGAGATGGCGGCGAAGAGCTGGAGCCCCGGGATGGCGAGCCAGTAGATGGCCTTTGCGACGAGCAGTTCCCAAGAGGCGAAGGCCGGGACGACGGCGTGCGACCCATCGAGCTCGGCGGTGAGGAAGGGGTAGTGGCCCCCTGCGAGGGCGCCGGCAATGAAGGGGTGCGAGGCCGACATGTTCTTGGAAATGGAGGCGGCGTTGAGGCCGAGCAGGCCGAGGAAGGTGGGCAGGGCGCGCTGGGCGATGCGGACGCGGGTGGCCCAGACGGCGACGTCATAGTCCTCGCTGCCGGTGAGCTGTTCGTCGTCGATGTACTCGAGGAAGATGGACATGCAGATCTGGATGAGCTGCTGGAGGACGACGTCGCGGGCGACCTCGTAGCGGGAGACGTGGTTGCGCTTGGTAATCTCCTCGGGGGTGTGCAGGCGGTACTGCGGCCATATGTCGTAGACGTCGATCAGGTGGAAGAACATGGACAGCACCCAGTACACGACGACGGGCAGAAAGATGCGCAGGTAGACGTCGGGCAGACCGGGAATGATGTCGGCGTAGGGCTTGAGGGTGTAGGCCGGCAGCGGCGGGAGGTCGCCGGCCATGGACGTGAAGTTTGTCGCCATCGTGGGTGGGATCGTTTCGTTCACCATTGCGGGCTTCGGGGCGGCGGCGTCGCTCTTCGGTCGGTCTCGGATGTGGTGGGATTAGGGACTGGCTCGATCGAGGAGGTTTAGAGCTGTTTGGTCGCCGTACGCGGAAGTCGAGAAATGCAAAGGAATGAAAGGGAGAGGGAGGGACCGTTGGTGTGGCGGGCAATGGCGGTTTGCAAGGAGCGGACGGAAGTTGGATATATGAAAGAGACGCTCAATATGGAGGGGGGGGGGGGGGGGGGGGGGGGGCGGATGTCAAAGCAACGAGAAGCGCAGCGCAGCGCAGCGGAGGCGACAGGGCTGAGACGAAGGGATACAGTGGGAGTGAGAGAGGGTGGAAAGGCCGGCAGAGGTGTGGCGACTTGGTTCGAGGTTTCACTAGCCTTGACTAGCCTGGCCCTTGGTCGCAATGCGCAGAAAACCGTGCAAATCCGATTGTTTAGTCCGACGGGAGCGAGCGACCTGCCTGCCCAGTGCTCTGAGGCGCTCGATATCGGGTACTTGTAGGAAAACAACAAGGGGCACGGGAGCACGAAGCACAGTGGTGAGTGAGTCTTAGCGGCGACGTCGGGGATTCGGGGGTACAGGCGGGCAATTTTTTTCCATCTTTCTAGGACTAGGTTCCTCGCAGGCGGCGTTCGGCCTCCCAGGCCCAGGAATGATGCGCTTTTATCAATCTCGCTTGTGGAAAGGCGCGGGCCTCTCGCCTTTCGACAGTCTCCCGGTTTTGCCATGGACCGAACCACATTCTCAACCAAGCCCCCCCCCCCTTCTTCTTGCTTATCGATTCGACGAGGGGCGGAAACTGCTGGATTCCCGACCCGCGGCATCCATGACGCTCTGAACCGGCATTGGATCCCCTCGACGCGTTGGTCCAATTTGCGTTGGCAGGCAGGCTCAACTCGGGCGATGGAGAGGGCGAGCCGGTCTGCGTAGGACCCTCCCTCACCACCATCACGGGCCAGCTCGCGTAAATTACGGCGGGCATGTCAATGTTGTCATACCTCTGCCAACAATGCGCGGCTTGCTACGCTGTCGTGTCAGCCCACTGGGCTATCCCCTGTCGCTGCCGTGGATACGCGGACTGCTCGGTGGCTTATATAAGCCGGACAACGCGATGCGATCGAGCGCCAAGTGTTATATGGTGGTGCCTGGAAGAAGGGGGGGCCCTTTGCCAGGACAATTTCAGGATGCGATGCGCCCACTCCGAAGCTGTTCTCGAATGAGGGTCCCCTTTTGTCGAAATTCGATGGTTGAACGACAGCCAGAGTTTCGGTGCAATTCACCTGACAAGGAGGAGGATTGGCAAAGACATTGAGACGCCAAATGACTGACATTGGACTGTCTCCAGGGCATACCTTGATCCAGAATGCCATCCCACTCCGGCCCATGCCGGACTTCCTACCCCCCTCCCAAACACCAGACCAGACGAGGCTCCTTGTCGTTGATACTAACGGGGCTCATGTGACACTGAATGGAACTGTCAGACGGCGAGCTGGGCTAGATTCACCGCTGCCACGCATCGGCAGGTCGCAGTTGAGGCTATCCCAGCCCCGCGTCTCTCAGCCCCGACATGTGGTGGATATCGTCCAGGACGAGGAGGTTGCAACACCAGCGGCGCGATCAAAGGAAGATCCAAGGTCGGCGTTTTAACACGCACCGCAGTGTGCGCCATGTCAAGGTAACCAAGGCGGTGTTTCGAGGGAATTTGAATGAGGAAGAACTGGAGAGTGAAAACACCGCGGCGAGGTGGTGTTCTGAGGAGCTTTCGATTACAGCCCATGGCTTTGAGCAACTCAATATTGTGTACGGACTCCCAGACCGTAAAAGTTCGGAACCCCGTTGGGTTGGTGTGTCTCTGCTCTTCCCAGCCTGGGCTCGCCCGCAGCGTCTGGTCCCACGTTTCGCCCGCACGCTCAGTGTTCTCGCCCTTCGGGCTGCCCGCTGGCGTGTTAGTGCTTCGCGTGTCTTTGCCCGCCGTCTCCTTAACAGTGACCCGCTTGGCTTCTCACCCTAGTCTCAATTCGAACTAGCTCCCTGAACCCCACCAAACATAGTCCTCCTACTTACCAAATTTGCGAACACTTTTCGCCCTTCAAAAGCGGTCTCTTTGCTCGATCTCTCACTTCTCTAGACCCAGACAACGAACTTCCGTCTCGCCAATCCTATCCTCCCGACCTTCTCAGACAAACCGCCAAGATGATTATCTACAAGGTACGCTCCTTTCTGAACGCCTAAAAATCACATCGCATCCAGCGGCCCACGGCGTGCTGGTGCACAGGCTGTCTGTTTTCTTTTTTTACCCCTCCTTCAACCCCGCCGCCGCCTTTGGGCGGGGAGGGGGTAGAAAAATGGAAAAAACATCGTTGTCCTAGATATGGCAAGGGAACTCATGGGCTGACCGAACCCCGCACTCGAACAGGACATCCTCACCGGAGACGAGATCATCTCGGACTCCTACGACCTTAAGGACATCGATGGCATCGTGTTCGAGGCCGACTGCGCCATGATCACTGAGGGCGCCGTCAGCGTCGGTGCGTGAACTTCCATCCCGCGGCGCTTACCCCGCGCGCGCGCTCCCGGCACGAAGAGACGATATGGGATCATAGTTTCTGACAGTCTGCAGACACCGGCGCCAACGCCTCTGCTGAGGAGGCCGACGAGGGTGTTGAGGACACCGAGGTCAAGGTCAACAACATCGTCCACTCTTTCCGTTACCAGTCGACCCAGTTCGACAAGAAGAGCTTCTTGAGCTACCTCAAGGGTATGTAGACCTCGCCTCCCCTGTGCCGCCACAATCTGGGCATATCCTGGACTCCGGCTGACGCAACCTCTCGCAGGTTACATGAAGGCTGTCAAGACCGCCCTCCAGGAGAAGGGTGCTCCCGCCGAGAAGATCACCGCCTTCGAGAAGGGCGCCCAGGCCTACGTCAAGGAGAAGCTCCTCCCTAACTTCAAGGACCTGGAGTTCTACACCGGCGAGTCGATGAACCCCGACGGAATGTAAGAACCCCCCGCCCTCGTTGAATCGAATTTGCATACTAATTAGGCGGCAGGGTCGTCCTCCTCAACTACCGTGAGGATGGTGTCACCCCCTACATCATCGTCTGGCAGCACGGTCTCGAGGGCATGAAGGTTTAAAATCTTGACGGGGCGTTCCTGTTTTCGAGATTTTCCGTAGGTGTCGGGGCTGATCTAAACACGCCAAGACACCCTGCTATAGCGTCCATCTGCTTTGGCATATATCCCTTCAAGTCCGTAGCAAGCAAAAAAATTAAAAGTGCACTCGGTGTTGGCCGTTTTGAATGACGACCTACGACGGACCCCCTCAAATCTACGTGAACACTACCTCAGCGTCGGCTTAACCCGCAGGGTGTGGCCTGGCCAGTAACAAAACGCCAGAGATGCATGCCTTGAGTAACGAATGCGATAACCCCGATGCCCAAGCCTGTCAAAACGTTGGCTTGGTTGCCAAGGGGATCGGAGGGGGCTCGTCGTCGTCGCTCTGCCCGGGTGGTGCAGCGGGTGCGCTGCTCAGCTGGGGCTTCTTCTTTGGCGGGGGAGGGGGCGGCTTCTTCTTGCCGATGGCGCTGACCAGCCCGGGCGGAGGCGACAGCGGGCTCGGGACCGCGCCAGCGTTGCCCGTCGTTCCCTCCTGCTGCTGGCCGACCCGTCCGGCGTAATGTCCGATCTTGTCGGAGATGCCGTATTTCTGGTTCAGGTTGTTCGCACTCTTGACCCCGGAAGCCACCTGTTCCCCGTGCCGCTGGCGAAAGTTGTTGAACGTCGACGCGGCGGAGCGGGCGTCGGCCATGGACACCGTGGACGGGTTCTTGTGGAAGTTGGACGCCGTGCGGAGGGCGGCCTGCTTCTGCTCCATCGTCGTGCCCTCGGCCGGGGGTGGTGGCGGGCTCGACGACTGGCCCGTAGACCTGCCCAGTTTTGCGAACCGGTTCTGCAGCTCGCCCATCTGTCCGCTCGGCGGTGAGAAGGCACCGTTGCGCGGCGGTGGTGGCGCTGGGCTGCCGGCGTTCGAGCGGGTCGGGGGTTCCGGCGCGGGCTTTCCGATTCCCAGAGCCGGCACCGAGACGCCCGCCGCTCCCAGCCTGTTCATCGCATTCTGGTTCAGATAGCCGCCGGATGCTGCTGGCGCGGGCGGCGCAGGAGATGTGACGGACGTTGCGGACGGCGTCCTGGGCGGGAGTCGGGGGGGAAGACTCGGGGGCGGTGGCCGTGCGGCGGCTTGGCCAGGAGACGGCGTTCTACCGTCGGCGCCATCCTTCCTTCCGGGCGGCGGCGGTAGATGGGACGTTGAGAGGCCCGTTGTATTTACGCGGTATGGGCGAGGAGGCGCCTCTTCCTCTTCTTCCTGCTGCTGCTGCTGCTGCCGACTCGGATCTTCGTAAGGCGGCGGTGGGGCTCCGGGTGATGGCGATGCTGCGTTCGAGCGCGGAGGCGGTGCACCAGGGACGCGCTTGGGCGGTGGTGCAAAGGTCGAGGGATCCTTCAAAGATGAAAGCGGCGGGGCGACACGGTCCTCCTTGTCGTCGTCCTTGTTTCTGCCCAACAGCCCGTTCTGTGTACCGGCGGTCAGTCGGCCTCAATTGCGTGCTCGCACCTCGTCGAGACGGTGACATACCACTTGGCCCTTGAAGGTAGTGCCCGCCTTCTCAGGGTGCCAGCCATTTTTCATAAAGTTCCCAAAGTTGGACATGTTTGACGGGGGCCTTTTTCCGAACGCGAATCGTTCGACGGAATGGTGAGCCCGGTGGTGTTGAGGGCAGGCCGGAGCGGGTGGAAAGGGGAGAAATCGTCCTGTCGTGCAATTAATGTAACGGCCGGTGGAGGTCCAAATTGTCTCCAGCTGCTGTGGCACTCTCCGTCAGCGCTCCATCCCGGTCCTGCGTGACGTCTGCAGCGTGGCAGTGAAAAGACGACAGGCGTCCCGCCCCGCTACTGAATCGCCAAAATAGGGGTGTTCCGGCGCACGGGTGCTGTGAGTTGTAGGTGCACCATACGCTGGACACCTTGCGATTAAGGCCCAAATGTACCCCCCTCCCTCCCTCCCCATCGCACTCTTCCTCCCGAATACCAACCAAATATTGACTTTCGTCGCGTCAGCGTCAGACGCGTCTTCCGGATCGCAAAGTCGCACCCCTCCCCCGACCACGACCCCCTTCCAACAGACCATTCGGAAGCCTTCGGCCATCATGGCCCAACCGAACATCATCGACGTCGAGCTTTTGACGGAACACCTTGGGTATGCACCGATTGTGAGTTGAGGCCCTTTGAGTCCCCGCCGACGCATCATGCGGACGACCCAGGGCACTAACACGGCCGCAGTCGCTGCTCGACAGCATCATCAACAATGTCAACGCAGTGGCCGACAAGACGCTCGACCGCGTCGAACAGGGCCTCTCGAGAGCGCCCCCGAAAGCGCTCGGGTTCGAGAAGGCGCTGAAGCAGAGGAAGCCTCCCCCGGGTGCGTCGGTCGACGTCGAGGAGACGGCGAAGCTCGAAATCATCGACGGCGTCCACAAGCTCGAGACTCTGCTGTGTGCGGCCATCGACAAAAACTTTGACAAGTACGAGCTCTACGTGATGCGGAACATCCTCGGCATCCAGCCCAGCCACCGCAATTGGATGCGCCTCGCCCACTACAACGGTCTCGAGTTCGACGTCGTCCGCGAGGACGCACCCACGAGGGAGAGCGTGGACGCGCTGAGGAAGAAGCTGCAGGCGAGCCAGCGGCTGAACGTGATGCTGCACGCGGAGCAGGCCAAGAACGCGGCGCTGCTGGCGAAGCTGCGCCGGGTCATGGGCGGTAAGCCCGCCGGCCCGCGGGCTTCGCTGGTGGAGGTCAAGGTCGAGGGGGCGGACGACGGGGCGCCGCTCCAGTTCCTGCGCGAGAGAGGCGACCTCGCCGAGGGTGACTCCAAGACGCCGCTCACGACGACGACGGCGTTCAACATGTCGCAGCTGCAGGCGCTACGGGCGCTGTCGACGTCGCTGCGCAACATCATGCCGGACCTGAAGGACCCGTCCGACGTCGAGGATGGGCCGGAAAAGAACAAGAGTTGGAGGCGGGAGAGGATGGAGTACGTCGAGAGTGCGACACGAAAGCATCTCGAGCATGTGCGAGGCTTGGAGTTGGGGAAGGACGGCGAAGTCCGCGACGGCGAGTGGCAGGGCGAGGGGAGGAAGTTTGCCATGGGCGAGGTCGAGGGGCTGGAACGCATGGTTTCTGCATTGGGGGCAGGGTCGGAAGAGTCTGCCGAGCAAGACGATCCCGATGCGATGGACGAATCATGAGGTCAACGACATGGACGAGCACTTCGAGAGAAGAATCCGGCCGGCTGCTGGTACCATTGCAACACCGCTGCGGAGACAAGCCTCCTTCGATACTTCACGGCATGTACGAACACGCCTCTTGGCGATCGACAGCTTGAGTGGCCTACCTCCTGTGTGAGACGCCCACCCGCTCCGACTCGACTCGACCCGGGACAACAGAAGGGGTCCGACACAGTCCAACATCTCAATCGGCGACAGGTCTCCACGGAAAGAGCACTACTGCTCACCAGTACCAGTCGATCACGTTAGTGATTGAACGGCAACACAGTCCCGCCACACGGGAGGCGGAGACCGTCAGTATTGCCATCTCCACCCGCTGCGATATCACAGGGGCGAGGGGCGACTGAGGCCGGCGCCGATTTGAAGCAAGTCGAGTAGATATCGGTTCAGCCTCAAGGCACGCAAGCCGAGTCAGACATGTTCCGAGCAGCCGGGTTGGCATGGTGTTTGGGTCTTGTGTAAGGCTCGTTGCGTCTGGCTCACTAGTTGAGAAGACGCCAAAAACCCATGGTGATGCGATACCACGAGGACAACACATTATGTACAATGACGGGAAATCAACGCTTCAAACATAACAAAAACAAAGCTCGGGACAGGGTGCAAGGCCAGCCTTTGAACACTGAGCCTGCGAAACAAAAAAACTTTCGCCGGAGGGCATCGAGGTTTCCATGCTAAGTACGGCCAAGGGCCTGTTGGTTCAGCGGCACTTGGCTGGAATCCTGAGTTCGATTAGCGGTAATCCCGGGGGGGGGGGGATGTGCTTGGAACACGGTCTGGCCAGGCAGTAAACGCTCATTGCACGCGAGAGTCGTTAGGCATGTAGTGGTCATCGATAGCATCAAGTCCCATGGTGACGCAGTTTGCTACTCGTGGCATCGTTGATTGTGTCTTCTTGGCAGATGCCGAGGGAGTGACAGGTTGAGGTTTTCCCTGAGCAGAGTTCGCGTCCAAGAGACATGGTGATCTTGCTGCCAAAACAGGCTGGCTGCTGAAAGCACAGTATCTTGTTGAAAGAACCATAGCATCCGATTCTCACGGATAAATACATGTTGATTGGTGAACGCGAGTCAATTCACACCGTGTGCGGGGCTGTCGATATCTTCTGCCCCGGGCTCCGGGCCCCGGGCCCCGGGCCCACTCCCGGATCGGAAGGCCGGTGTCAGATAGATGTCGGCCCGCTACATGCCGGAAAGACGGACATCTTGGGACGACGCGGTTGGTGGAGACCGCGTCTGCTTGACGTCTCCTCTGGGCTTGGAATTCATCAATACCCCGTATTCTATCACAGACAACCTGCTAACACACGTCCAAAGTAACCTACAGGCACCTGGCGCGATAACGAGCTGGTATCGACGAGGCGGTGACGTGCCAGCCCGGTCGGCATTGAGCGCGGTTCAAACCTGTCCTCCAACCCCCCGCCTCGTTGTTTAACCCCAGTCAATGACCAAGATTGTCTGCCTCGCGTAGTCCCGGTTACCCTCGCAGCGAAGACAGCATGGTTACAGGGGAGAGGGAGAACGGAGTTGACCAGCTTGCCGACCTCCCTCCCTCTTTGCACCTACTCTTCTGGGAGTAGCTCCGCATGCCCGTACAACGTCGCGATTGACCTCGCTAGACGGCTTCACCGCACCACAAGGCAGCTCTCCAGGACGAATCCTCGAATGCTACGCTGGCTCGTCGATTTCGAGGGCGTCATCCAAGCACCTCAGTCTTGGCGTGCATGTTTATCAACCGCTAACCCCTCACCTTTTGCTCGACTGATTTTGCCCGGCTTCGGAAACGCACCCATGTTGCGCTGCTGGGATGTGTATAAAAGCATGCCGCGTCGGCTGCCAATGAACTCAATCGACGGGGTGTTCCACGACTCCAAGGCACTGAGAGAACAAAGTCGGCCATGATGAAGCTTACCGTTGCCCTCGTCCTCGCCCCTCTTGTTGCCGTATCTGCTCTGCGGCCGGGTGGTGATAGGGCACCGCGTGATGACAAGGTCAGCTATGACGGCTACCAGGTGTACCGTGTGTCAACAGCCAACGCGCCGAGAGACCTTTCGCGGCTGAGCTCGTTCCCGGCCATTGAACAAAAGGGCTTCGTCGAGGTGGCGGTCCCTCCCCATGAGATCGACACCTTCAAGTCGCTGGACCTCGACACGCAGCTCTTGGACGAGGATCTCGGCAGGCTGATCAACGCAGAGACCGCGGCCGAGAAGACCCCGTCCCTGACCAAGCGCGGCGAGCTGCCCTCGTTGAGCTGGTTCGACTCGTATCACGCCTACGACGACCACGTCCAGTACTGGAAGGACCTCCACGCCGCGTTCCCGGACAACTCGGAGTGGCTGGACATTGGGTCGTCGTACGAGGGCCGCAACATCTTTGGGCTGCGTCTTTGGGGCGGCGAAGACACGGGGGCCAAGCCCATCGTCCTATGGCACGGCACCGTCCACGCCAGAGAATGGATCACGACGCTGGTGCGTCTGCCTCGAATACTCGGGAGACGAAAAGGGGGGTTGCTGACACAGACCCGCAGACCGTCGAGTACCTGGCCTACCAGCTCATCGATGGATACAAATCCGGAGACCAGAACGTCACGGCCTTCTTCGACGCCTACGACTTTTACATTGTGCCCTTCCACAACCCCGACGGTAAGTTGTACCATACGGCCCACATGCCGGACGCTTTTTCCTGACCGACCCGCCAGGCTTTGTGTACAGCCAGACCACGGATCGGCTCTGGCGCAAGAACCGCCAGCCGCGCTCCAACACGACGTGCGTCGGCACCGACGGCAACCGCAACTGGAACTACGAGTGGGACTACCCCGTCGTGGGCGGCGTCGTTTCCACCAACCCCTGCGACGAGATCTTCCGCGGCCGGTGCCCCGGCGACACGCCCGAGAACATTGCCCTCTCGGCCCTCTCCCGCGAGCTGGCCGCCAAGCCCGGCGGCATCCGCCTCTTCATCGACTGGCACAGCTACTCGCAGCTCATCCTGCTCCCCTGGGGCTTCTCGTGCGAGCCCGAGGTCCTGCCCGAGAACCTGCAGGCGCAGCGCGACGTCGGCGCCGGGTATGCGGCCGCCATCAAGGCGACGAGCGGGGAGGAGTACCAGGTCGGCCCCTCGTGCGAGATCCTGTACAACTCGACCGGGTCCGCGAGGGACTTCCACCACGGCGCGCTCAACGCGACGTACTCGTGGAGTGTCGAACTGAGGCCCAAGAGCGGGTCGGGCGGGTCTGGGTTCATCTTGCCGCCCGAGTTCATCCTGCCGACGGGCAAGGAGCACTGGGAGGGCATCAAGTACGTCCTCGGCGTGGTCGGTTAGGGGGTGGCACGGTGTGTTGAGCCTCTGGCGTTTTCGAGTGTGGACTCGGTCAGCATGGAGCCATGTCGGACTTAGGCCCTGGGCCTGTGGTCCCTTGGGAAATCCTTGTGTGTCGTAATCGAATGAGGCAACCGGCGTGTTGGCCAAGATCTCACTCAGCTCGACGAGCAGGATGCAAGAACAGACAGGGGGGCTCCGGGTCGTCAGTAGATAGCCGGCCGCAGAAAGCAGCGGGCAGTGTACATACAAGCCATAGTCACTTGCAAGTGTATCCATTGATTGACATTGTGTCAGGTCTGAAGACGCTGCTCAGTCTGACAGCAAGCAAGCCGGCCACACATGCTGATATTTGGCCGGTTTGCCATGAGTGTTGAGGTGGGTTATGTGTCACAACAGAGTTCGAGTCGACATCGGCAGCCGCATCTAGCGTTCCGCCCCCGCTCCTCCGTCAAGTGGACCCTTTCCCCCCATATCGGGGCCGGAGGAGCCGCGAGCTACCGAGTCGAGACCGGTGCGTCCTGACTGCCGGTAGAGTGCTGTTCTGGCCCATTGGAAACCTGTCTTGCGAATGAACCCAAGTTCTTCGGCTCCCGGGCGTCGTACTCGGACCATCGCGAGCTGCATGTGGAGCAAGTGATTGTGTTTGACGGTTTGTTCTGTTATACACATCTACGTTTATCTACTTATTGTACAGAGGCGGGCGCCCGGCCTCTTGTGGCCCATCCCACACCCTAGGTATCAAAACAGCTCGTAATCCTTGGCGGCAGCCCAGAACCCGTGGTTCCAGTACCGTCCGCCCTTGTTCCCCGCCGCCGCCGCCGCCTGGGGTCGGGCCTGCTTGCGAACCGTGTCGACCAACATCTTGGCGCCGTCCCAGTCCTGCCTCCGGATCAGCTCCCGCAGCAGGGGCTCCAGCAGCGGGAGCGCGGGCCAGATGCCCCAGTCGTCCAGGTCGTACACGATCTCCAGCGCGCTGTCCAGGTCGCCGGCGCGGTGGTAGTGCTTGATGACGCTCTCCCAGAAGACGCGGTCCGTCAGGGCGCGCGTGCGAGACCGGCGGTCGGCGACGAGGGCGCGGAGGGAGTCGAGGTCCGGCCGCTCGCGGCTGGCGTAGTACTCGACCAGGATCGTGCAGATCTCGGTCGACGGCTGCATGCCGGTGCTGCGCAGCTGGGCGAGAACGGCGGCCACCGAGTGCTCCGCGGCGTCGCCGGCCTTGACGAGGACGTGGAGCATCTTGGCGAACGCCTCCTGGTTGGGCTCGATGCCGCAGGCGGCCATCTCCGAGAAGACCTTGTCGATGGTCTCCCGCTGCTCCGCGGGCGCCTGGTCGGGTAGATCCTCGAGGGCCGCCTCGAGGATGATTGTGAAGGTGGCGGCGTCGGGGGCCAAGCCCGCGCTCCGCATGCTGGAGAGGATCCTGTCCGCCTCGTCGGAGGCGCCCTTCTTGAGCATCCGCGCCAGGAGCATGTTGTACGTGAAGATGTTGGGCTCGATGCCCCTCTCTATCGCCCACGCCAGCACCGCGCGGATCACCTCCATGCGGTCCTGCTTGAGCAGCCCGGAGATGGCCGCGTTCACACTCGCGATCCCGGGTTCGACCGCGGTGTTCTGGGTGCCCTTCTTCACGGCCGTGTTCCACACCGTCTCCATCTCCTTCAACGCCGCCAGCCCGGCCTTTTCGTGGCTCAGATGGCCAAGCGCCGCTATCCTGGTCGTCCAGATATGCTCGTCCAGCCTCACCCCCGACGCCGTGATGGAGGCCCACAGCTTCTCAATCGGGTCCAGCCGCCTGGCTTGCTTCCAGCCCTTCATCATCGACGTGTAGGTCCTGATCGTCGGTGCGGACTCCACCTCTCTCATGTACGCCAACACGTTGGCAGTCATCTTGGAGAAGCCCTCGGCGTCCACGGCCCATTTGCTGCAGGCGAGGAACAGGATGTAGTCGAGCAGCTCGGGGGAGTCGCGCAGTCTCTGGGCGCGGTGGGCGTCGTTCGCCGGATCGACGAGGTCCCTCCAGGCCTGCTGCGCCGCCGCGTGGTCGTTCGAACGGAAGGCCACGTCGAACCGCTTGTGCCACTGAGCATACGAGAAGAGCCCCGGCGACCGGGCACGGCTCGGGCTGCTCTCGACGGGAGGCGTGCCCGGCTCTTTCCAGGCCTCGTGTGCCATTCGCGTCACCCGCCAGTCTGCCCTGGGCTGGACGTGGCTCCACAGTTCGGGGTAGCCCTCAAACATCTGACGCAGCATCTCCTGGTCGAATCGCTTCACGATGGGGTCCAATGCTTCCAGCAGCGGCTGCGCCTCCTCCCTCGCCCTGGTCAGCATGTGCCTGGACTCGGAGAGCAGGACGAACGTGGTCACGAGGGCGGCGCCGCTGCCCCGCAGCTCGTTGATTGCAAACAAGGGGAACAGGGCGCGGAAGAGCCTGACGGGCTGCTCGACCCCTCGCATGTCGGGCCTGGTGGTGAGCCAGAACTTTGCCTCCGAGGCCAAGCCGCTGTCGGCGCGCCTCATGCCCGAAAAGTGTTTCCAGCATTCCACAAGATCGTCCAGCAGCCGTTCCTCGACGCACCGGGTCCCCGACCCGGACGGGGACGACACTATTGCCCGCAGGAGGCTGTTGATGAGCTCCAATCTCTTCACCACTCTCAAGTTGCCCAGGTCGGCGTAGACCTTGCAGATTCCGGCAGTGCTGGGCAGGTCCGCATTGTCGATATTCGAAAACTTGACATTCGCGATCTGGTGCATGGCCAGGGTTGCTTTCGTCTTGACAACCGTTGGCAAGGGGGAACCCGAGGCCCGTAATGCCGGAAGAATTCTCGTCGATATCAGCTCGTATGTTTTTACCGCAACCTCCGCCTCGGGCAGCCCCTTCTTGTTCTGCGTGATCGTGTCGAGTTCGTCGGCGAGCCGGTAGAGCTGGTTGACATCTTGGCTCGTCACCGGCGACGCCCGCGGTTCGCTGCTGATGGTCTCTTCAAAGAGGTCCAGCGCCCTCTGCCTCGCGCTCTGGTCGCCGTCGGCGCTGCGTTTCGGCGGTATGTTGTATGGCCTGACGTGGCGTGGCTGGGCCGTCGGTCTCGCAGGGTTCGCGGTCGCGGTGGCGGCGGCGGCGGCGGCCGGAAAGCTCGCGGTCGAACTCGGTCGGATCGTTCCGAGGGTCGCTGCGCTGGGCAGAAGCCTCGGACGGCACTGGGCGCATACCGTCCTCGACGCCAGCATGGCGTCTGGTAGAGCGAGCGTGTTGAGATCTTGGGAGCGGCGGTAGTTTTGGTGATGCAAAAAATCCAACGTCGCCGTGGGAAAAGTTACCGGCAACGGGGGGATCAGCACGCCGATTTGGCGGCCCGAGACCCCTGCCCACCTCCGTCACGAAAGCTTGGGCCACCCCACACCAACATGAGCAGAGTGAGAGAGATACAGCATCTGTATGTAGTGTGCAGATGAAAGCATGAGACACGCCATTGCACAACAAGCTGATCGGGTGCGAAAGTCGCATTCGTCTTCACGGGATCGCGAGGCTGTGAAGAGTCCATCCGAAGGATTCAAACGTGAAAATGTCATTCATCAATTTAGTCCAGTGGGTATATCTATGTGCCCTTCGCTCTCCCCGGCCCCAATCAACACGCGTCGAGACCCTACATCTTGGAGATGGTGGCCTCAAACTTGCCGTCGATTTCTCGGATCTTCTGCGCCGAGCGCTCATACCCGGGCTCCTTCTTGAGCCGGTCAATGTACTCAAACACGCGCGGGTGCGCTGCCCGGGCGGAACCGCCGGGCCAGCTGCCCAGCGTGTCGAAACGGGGCTCCGCCGCGATGAGGGCGAAGCTGAGGAGGATGTCGGCGGCCGACAGGTGCTCGCCGCAGAGGTACTTGCCGCCGTTGGGCGACGTCTCGAGCATCTGGTCGATCAGGGCAAGGTGCTTCTTGGCGTTGGGGAAGACCATCATGCTGAAGATCTTGTTGGCGACCACCGAAGTGATGGGGCGCACGAAGAAGGGCACGTTGTCGGATTTGAGGGCTGCACGCGTGAGCTACCGTGTTCCGACTACACGAACAAGGTAGGGAGGGGGGGGGGATGTTGCTCACCTCCAATGACAAGCGACAGAGTCAGGACAGGCAGCAGACTTCCCTCGACGTAGTGAAGGAGGTACTGGCACCTCGAGTACCCCTCCGTCTCGCCGCCCAGCTTCCCCTCCTGGCCATCCTTCCACTTCTTGGGAATGAGGTTGGTGTCCTGGCCAAAGTGCTCGCACAGGTACTGGGTCATGTAGCCGCTCTCGGCCAGCGTGATGGACTCGCCAGAGCCGGTGGGGAAGATGTCAATCACGGGCGACTTGCCCAAGGGATGGATCTTGGCGAGCTCGGGGGGCGCCAGGAGGGTCTGCTTGTTCCGATGGAAGACCTCGACCTCGTAGTCGACCTTGAGCTCCTCGAGGAGCCACAGGATGTTCTGTGCTCTGGACTGTTCAAGCCTGAGATGATTGTGAGCGCGGCTGCTGGTGGGAGGCTAAGGGGCCGGCTCACCAGTAGAGCTTGACCTTGGGCTTCTGTTCGGACGTCATGGCGCCGACGTTCGTGGTGTGTTTCTTTGGGATCTTCTCACGGTGTCACGACTTGAAAGATGGTCAACCCCGCGATACGTTTTAACAACAGCTTGCCACAAATCAATGCTTCGTGATGGAGCTACGGGTTCGCCATGGTCTTGTCACTCATTTTATACGTCACTAGCTCTTCGGATGGCAAAGCACCCGGGCCCACCGACCTCACGTTTGGTTGCAGAGCACTTGGGCCTGCCGTGCCGTCACAGCAGCACTTTCACCGGGACGAGTCTCCACAATTTAGGCTTGCCTCGGCGTCGATGTTTCGGCGTCGATACCTCGGCATCGCCATGACAGGACCGACTATGCTCAGAAAATGCAAATCATCCATCCGTTCCCCAGTCGGCAGGATCAACTGGCAACATGTGTACTACTTACTGGGTGGTGCGTCTTGTTCGAAATGCGATTGCTTGCTTAGCTGATGTTTCCCCGGCGGAGTTGACGGCGGGATGGATGCATTTGCCAGCCAGAGCATGCAACGTCAAGCTGCAACGCAGAAACAACAGCAGCGCACACCGGTTGCATGGCGTGCCCCGAAAGCCAATCCAATCAATCGGCTCGTGGAGCGAAGAAAAAAAACACCAACAATGAAACGAGACCAAAAAAGTGTGTGAGCGTCAACGACAAGATTCGAACTTGCGCGACCGAAGCCACTGCCTATGCTTACCGTCAGGATCTCTCAAGACTCAATAGCAGGGCAGCCCATTAACCACTCTGGCACGTTGACTGGATATTGCTTATGTAAACGACTGGGATTGAGATACCAAGTAGTGCACAGCATCAACCGACGAAGCGATGGCCCTATTGTACAGTGTTCAAAATTTAGTGATTGCAACTGTGCAGTCTCCCTATGAGTCCTCACTGTGGACAGTGCAGTGCGTCTGTCCCTGGCTAATGCGAGCCATTTGATTGGCTGATGCCTCGCCATCAAGGCACGCACCACTGTTACCTAAGCAGTCAACTCCAAGGCTCGCGATTCACTGTGCTTTCTCGGAGCATCGAGCCGCATCTCGACGAGCGACACCGATTGCCCCTCGAAACCCCGCGAACCACGTCGTCCGACCGATCCAACTACCTCGAACACCCCCCCCCGAGTACGCCTCGGAACCAACTCAAGATGGCGGGCCACCACCACAGTGAGCCCAATTGGCCCCGGACGTCGAACGCGAGACATGTGCTAACCAGGCGAACCAGAGCTGGCCCTTGACCCGGCCTTGGTCAAGCTGGGACGTACGTAGAACCCTCCCGAAACCTCGAGAGCGAAGTCATTCTACCGATGGATGGACCGGGCCCCGAGAGGATTGCAGTGCTGACCGCGCGAGCGCCGAACAGACATGCAGAGCAACCGACACATCTTCTTCCGCTGGACCCCGAGAACAGCCCGCGTGACCCTCATGTACGCCGTCGTCGTGCCGGTTATTGTTGGTTACATTGGCTACAAGACTGATGTGAGCCGCCCATCCCCGCAACCCTCGTTGGACTGGGGGACGAACGTCCGGGATGCCTCGACCGCTGATACTGACTGATGCAGGGCCTCTGGGACCTCCGCGCGAAGCGCAAGGGCGACCTCGTCTACGAGCGGTAGAGGGAGCAGGATGTCGAGAGGATGGACGGTTGTAAATAAGCCCAGGGGCGCAGGCATGGTGCACGGGAACGGGACGGGGAATGAGCCGAATCTTCTCTTGTTGCAGTCTGTGAACTTGGAGGAATCCCCCCAACGCAATGCCAGCGACTCTAAAAAAAAACTCCCCATACGCCTCTGAATGGCCGTGAATGATGCCTGGTATTTTCCTCCCCGGACGAGCCTCGACGCCGTGCCAAACTCCGAACCCATGCTGCAGTCCAACCACCCAACATACACTCTCGAAAACCGGTCACCATCTGTCCTGTCTCCGTCCTCTGCCCCAAGACCTGTCGGGAGGATCCTCCGGCAGCCTCTCGCCCCTCCTCCATTCGCCTTCGGGGAACGCGTCGTCTCCGAACCCGGGGCGCCGTCGGTCTCTGTCGCGCGCCTGTCTCCCGCCAAACGCGGCGTCCCGACGCGGCCCCTGCGGAGCAAGCCCGCCCAGCCCGCCCCTTGCACTGAACGGCACTGCGGTCCTGTCGTTCCTAGCCGTAAGCGCCGGGGCCACCGAGCCATCAGGCAGCGGCGGCAGAATAGCGCACGAGATGTAGTCTCCCACCACAAATTTGGCGTCGCCGAGTGTCTTGTCCTTGGCTGTGTCGTCGCCCACTGTCGCCGTGCCATCGGCCATGCGGATGTCTCCTGGCCCCTCCTCCCCGGCGGCGGCGGCGGCGGCGAGGATGGCACCTGCGGCACCTTCGCCCAACACGACGCTCCCGAGGTCCTTAACCATGAATCGGGGGGCCGGTATCTGCGTGTGGTGTGTGCTGGATGGCGCGGCAGTGTGCCGGGTATCGGGATAGATCAGGCGGAAAGCCAGCCGTGAGCCCACGGATGGACTCGGCAGCAGCGACGGATCATTGGCGACGATCTGCCCCGCGAGCTCGGTCAGGGTGCAGTCGGACCAAGTGTAGAGAGACAGTGCGGGCGGCAGGCTTCTCGAGGCGAACTCATCTGTTCTACATCGTCGTCAGCGGCCTACATCCCGGCGGGGGGCGGACAACTACACAATACCTGTGAAATGAACCGGTTTTGTAGAAAACCTGGAGAAGGAACGGCGTAGTCTCGTCCCGCTTGACCGACGCCATGATAGAACTAATGGTGCCGTCGATTCGTCCCAGGTATGGCGAGGGGTTGCGAAGCGTTGCGAAGTGTTGCGTAGTGTTTCGAGAGGGAGGACGTCGAAGAGTACGTACAGCAGCGCTGGTGGAGCAGTGGTCAGAACAAGCTCGAAAATGACAAGCTCCAGGTCCCCTTGTGACGAACAGGTACAAACACACGTTTTAGGCCCCCAAGGAGTAAGGAAGGAGCCAGGCAAACCGGAGGGAGTGCGGGAACTAGTATTGCGAGTGCGTGCGGGCGTGCGTGTGTGTGTGTGTGTGTGTGGTGTGCGGGCGGGCGTGCGTGCGTCCCCGACTGGAGTCAAGGTGGTAGGCGAGTGAGGCTGTGCAAGTTAAGCGCGATCTCCCAAAGCTTCCATGCATGGATCGTCCACCACACAGGCGTAAAGAGGTGTGGGGGAAACAGAAAGGACGGTTGTCAAAAAAGTAAGCTTTTCAATCGATACGCCTTACCCGATTTTCTACCGCTCTTGTTCGACGACATCTCATCGACGCGGACGGGAGTTGGAGGACTACGACGACACAACTCTGGCGATACACACACGCGCGCGCGACCCGACGGACCCACCTGACTCAACACCGCACCCAGACCTTTCGACAGCGAGTACATCGACTAAACGACCGACCGATCGACCGACCGCCTGCCTGACCGCTCGCCAAGATGGATTTCGCGGCGCTCATGTCCAAGGAGCTGGACAAGTCCAAGGAGGCGACGCCGGCCTCGTCCTCGTCCTCGTCCAAATACCTCAAGCGCGCCGACGTCGAGGCGAAGCGCAGGGAAGAGTACCTCGCCGAACAAGCGCGCATCGAGGCCGAGCGGGAGGCCAGGGCCGCGTCGAAACGCAAGCGCGAGGAGGACGAGGCAGCCGAGAAGAAGGTCCGCGAGGAGAAGCGGCAGAAGCTCGCCGAGGAGTCACGGCGGCGGCGCGAGGAGAAGGAGGCAGAAGAGGAGCGCGTCCGGCGCAAGCGGCTGGGCCTGCCGGAGCTCGTCAAGGCCAGTAGCGAAGACGTCGCCGAGGTCGAGGACGGCATGGAGGACGTGCCGGACGGGGAGCTCGCCGGCAGGCTGCGCGCGCTGGGCGAGCCGGCGACACTCTTTGGCGAGGGACACGTGGCGAGGCTGAGGCGGTACCGACGGCTCACGACGGTGGTCACAAAGGGCCCCATCCCGACGACGCTGCAGCTGGTCGAGGAGAAGGACATGAAGGTCGACGGCGCGGTGCCCAAGGACAAGGAGGGGCGGAGGTGGCTGTTCAGGCAGCTGGCGTCCTACTTCACCATGGTCCTGACCGAGTACGAGAGGGCCATGGAGCAGGAGCGGCGCGACACGACCGCGAGCAAGACGGCCTACAGCGCCATGGTGCAGAGCCGCGAGAACCTCAAGCCGGTATGTTTGTTGTCTTTGTGAGCACTCATTCACTCACGTTTTCGTCATGGGCACTGACTCACTCACTCACACGAACACGCATACACACACACACTCTCTCTCTCACTCTCTCACACGAACACGCATACACACACACTCTCTCTCTCTCACTCTCTCACTCTTTACGAACCCCACCGGCTGACGCGTTCTAGCTGTTCCGCAAGTTCGAAAAGTACGACCTCGACGATGACCTCCTCGCGCCCATCATCGAGATCGTCAAGGCCGCGCAGGAGCGCCGCTACGTCGACGCCAACGACGGATACCTCCGCCTCTCGATCGGCAAGGCCGCCTGGCCCATCGGCGTCACCATGGTCGGTATCCACGAGCGCAGCGCCCGCGAGAAGCTGCACAACGGCGAGCGCGGGCACGTCATGGGCGACGAGGTCACGCGCAAGTACCTGCAGAGCATCAAGCGCCTCCTCACCTTTGCACAGGTCCGCTGGCCGCCCACCGACGTGCGGCAGCTCATGGGATGATGACACGTCCTGTTGAGCATCATTTCTTATCTTTCTCCCAAGACTCCCGGGCGTGTTCCGGATCGCGATTCGGGATGGAAAACTGGGGGGTGGGGGGCATGCGAGAAAGAAAAAGGGAAAGAAGGCCGCGCCGCGCCCCCTCCTTACACGCCCCCTCCTTACTACTCAACACTTGACGATTGTTTTTTTAGTCCAACACCATGTAATATCGCGCTCACGACTATCGTTCCGAGTTACTGTGGTCCCCGACGACGTCCCAGCGATGGCGACGGGTATCCCGCAGGAAATGGAAAGCGAAGCGCCGTTATGGGGAACGGATAACTGACTGGACCTGGCCTGGCTGCTGCAACCAGTGTGGGACGGTGGACCGGAGAACACACGCAAAACGAAAAAAAAAACCATGGAGCAGGGGGGTTGCCCTGGGAATTTTCGGACTGCCTGATGCAGGCTAGAAAGCAAAATACCTGGTGGACGGATACTGTACAGAGGCGTGCGTCGTGGTGGTGGTTATGGTTGTCCAGCCTTCACACACACACACACACCCCCCTCTCTCTCTCTGCCTCTCTCTCCAGGGTTTGCTTGGAGACAGAACCACGCTCTGCTCCGCAAACCCCTGACGCCCTCCGCAAGGAAGCACACAGTGGCTCCACCCCGATTGCCCCATTTTGTAGACTCACCGGCCCTCATTTGTAGTGCCGTTTTCTAAGTTACCTCTCACCTCTGCACCCTTACTTGATATGGGCGGTGGGGGCGGCGGATGGAATGTTGCTTCGGTGTGATCATGAGTCCCCCCCCCGCCCCGAGAATGAGCGAATGATCACTCGTCTTTTTTTAAACCCTCAAGTGCCAATTGCACAATGTCGCTTGAAATGACCCGGTCGCACTGTGCGAGGAAACCTACGTCGCAAGAGACGCTATCGGGTCATCGAATGTGTAAGCTTAACTTTGCATCAGGCCCGAAGGAACACGGGATTGACACAGATCGGGCGACGAACAGAAACAGATGGCTGCATAAACGATGGAATGCGGTTTATTTCCGACTAACTCCAGCAATGGATGCCCGCTGCGTAAGCCTCAATCTATCTGCCCCCGGGGATCCCGCGATCAACACTGCCGTCAAGTCTCTCGAGCAGCCCCACCGCTCAACTGTACGAGGTCCATGCCCGATCCCAATGGCTACCGCTAACGGCCATGACGTTGAAATGATCCCACGGAACAATTGGGGGGGTGTTGGCAGGCGTACGTATGCTTTTTTGTTTTTTGTCAGGAGGGGGGGGCCAATGATTCGTCGCTGGCACGCCCAGTCTGCATTCTGCCAGTCGACCCACCCTACTCGTTTAGGCTTTTTTTTTGGCTACGGCGCCAAGGTGGATCGCCAAAAGTGCCCCGTTTGTCAGCAGTTCCTCTGGCTGCATCTTTAGCAGCTCGCGTCCGATCCGCGGAGAGAAGGACCACCACTCGGCCGGGAGCTCACTGCGCGTGTTCCGCACCGAAGCCCCGTCCGTCAGCTCGCCTCGCTGCTGCCGCCGGCTACGGTCGCCCGGTTGGCCTGCTCGAGCCAGAGCTCGTCGATGCCCTGGGCGCCGGCCTGCACGTTTCCCTTGCGCGAGTTCTTCACCTCCATATCCGCCGCGACGATGCTCATGCGTCGGATCCTCTCCGTGGCGTCCCGCTCGTAGGCATCAATCGTGTCCAGGACCAATCTTTGCAAAGTCGCTCGGGGGTTCGGAGACACGGCGACCAACGTCTGTGGCTCGTGCGTTAGCACTGTGCGAATACACGCCCCCGGCCGGGGGCCGCGGACACACATGTTCAGACTCACCTTGTCGATTGTGTTGATGCGGGCTTGCAAAACGCCGCTCCGAATCATGCCGAGGAGCTCGTCGACGAGCGGCTTGCCGGGCACCGCAAAAGCCGCCTCCAGGCTGCCCAGGGTAACGCAGGAGAAGGGGATAAAGTATTGCACGATGCACTTGCTCCGGATCTGGGAGTAGAGCGTGGGCACGTGCTTCTGGAGGTAAATGTCCAGGAGGTAGTCGGCGCGGTAGGCCTCCAGGATTGCGAGGCACGCCGAGTACCGGCCATTGACAAATAGCGAGATTGCCTTGCGGATGTGAGGCTCCAGCTCCAGGAACGTCCGGAAACTCTGGTTGTCCAGGACGCGGGCCTGCAGGTCCTTACGGTCCATTGTCGCGAGAGACAGGAGACCGCCATACACCGCCACGTCGTTGGGGCTCGCGATGGTCTTGTACTCCGCGCCCTCCTTGCCGGCGTCGGTCTGCAGGAAGCTCTTGGCCGCGTCCTCGAACTTCTCGAGGCCCAGGAGGGCGATGCCCGAGACAATCTTGACGTACGGCTGCAGGCTCTTCTCTTCCTCGGCGTTGTGGATGCCCGTGATCTTGCTGAGGTTGGCAATGACCATGGGCCACTCCCGGCGCTGCAGCGTCACGCTGACGAGGTGCTTGCCGACGTCGATGATGTGCTTCGACGTGCTGACATCCGGCCGCATGCGGCTGTAGGCCTCGCCGGCATTGTTGAGATCACCAATCTGCTCAAAGTGGCGGCCGAGGTCTTCGTTTCCCATCTGTCACTCCCGTCAGTTTCGGTGGACTCTTTTGTCGCGGGCGACGGCGATGACCTTACCCGAATGCTCTCCTTAATGAGGTTCATCTTATACCCCTTCAGCTCGCTCTCCAGTTGGTGAGTCTTGGCCTTGTTGGCCCTCTCCGTGGTTTCGACCCATTCCTGATCGAACGAGGCCTCTGGCTCGTTGGGGGCGGCGATGTGGATGCACTCAAAAGCATCGCGGTAACGCTGGACGTCTACGCCCTCCTTGGCCTCGGCGATGGCAGCCTTCAGGGCGTCAACACAGAGCGGCACGCAGCTCCGGCCGATGAGAAAGAGACGTTCGAAGCGGGTACGGCCTGAAGCAGGTGATCAGAAGTTGTCTCCTGGGGGCGGCGGAGCCTTGGCAGACAGGCACGCGATGAGGGGCGGAGACCCGGGGGGGGGGAGGGGGGGCTGAGCGTCTGTGGGCAGCGAGGCACAGTTTACGAGAAACTGGGTTGAGACGGGCTGAAGGGAGATGAACACATACCTTCATAGTTCTGTATGTACAGATCAAGGTCGAGCTTGGGGATATCTGAAGAGTGGCAGAAAGTAGTACCGTTAGCAGGCCGCGCGTCTTGGCACTGATTTCCTATTTGAGACGGTTGGACTGGAAAAGGGGGCCAGGCACGGCACGCCGAGTTGAGGCTCAGCTCGGACGCCGGCACGGCTTGGACGACGCACCTCGCACAATGACACCGCCCTGATCGTCCATCTGCGTGAAAAAGGCCAACAGGGCGTTGGAGTCGGCGTTGGCGCCAGCCATGATGGGAGATTGTGATATCGTACTAGGCGACTCGTTGAATGGACCCGTGCGCACTCCGCGTAATCTTGCTCGGACGACAGTTAGCAGGTGGGGAGGGGGCCAGGCTGTGTGGCAGACTGCGCATCAGCGTGAACGCTGAAGAAGGGGAGGGATGGTGTGGTGTGTGGAGGGCGGTGCGGCGTGCGGTGACGGACGTCTCCGACGTCACCAATTACGGGCCAGAGTCAAACAGTGGTGGTGGAATGCGTAGAAGATTGCAATGAGGGGCTTTGCGGTCTGTCAGGGTTGTGACATTCGGGGAGATGGCTACTCCCGGCAGTAGACGGGGGGATAGCAGTGACATTCGGAGAGAGGGGCCGGTCGGCGGCGAGGCGGTACGGCGGCGAGCAGGCGTGCTTGCTTGCAAGGTGCCAGGCGGGAGGGAAAGCGGCAGTCACTCACCTCGTTCGTTGTCGTTGTCGTCCCGTGTGTGACTCGTTGGCGGGTGGGGGGGGGATAGAGGACGAGACACTGTCCGTCGTGTATCGCACTAGGGGATGCGCGGGCTTCGCGTGGGACGGGACAGTCCTGGAGAGGGTGATGTTGGTGGTGGTCAAAGGCGGCGAGGAAGTGTGAAGGACGATGGGCTCTGACGGGCGATGAGGTTGGCGCCTGCAGCGAATGAGAATGAGGCACAGGCGGTAGTGGTGACACAGCCGGACGTTTTATTGCGGGGTAATTTCAATAACGAGGGATTGGGGGAGCCCCGTCTCGCAGCACTAGTGCCTGAACTCTACTTATTACCCAAGTCGGTAGGCAGCAGCGATAGTATGGAACGGGATAGGAGAGAATGAGAATGTTGAGAGGGGGGGGGAATACAGCAATGACAGCGGTCATCTGGTTGCATATCTGTGTCGATGATTGGCAGCACGGTGCGGCAGTCGGTCGATCACAAGGATCAGGCACATTTGTCTTGGCGATTTGCTGTCCCCCACGGTATACTGTACTCTGTAGAGATTTTCGGCGGAATACCCGCTGTAACCACGACGAGCAGGGGGACCGATCAGACGGGACATGGATTGTTGCTTCAGCAAAGCCTACGGACACGAAGACTAGAACCCAATTCTGGGGGACATGAGCCGCGGCCTCGACTCCGTTGGTGCACTGATTCGTTTGATGACCGAGCGCGAGAAGGGCTGACTGATGGGGCCGTCGGCGGCATGGCAGCATCGAAATTGGGCCAGTTGACACGGGAGTCAGGAGTCGACTCATGGTCCAGGACCAGCATCATTCACGGCTGGGGCTGGGAGCAGAGGCCGCATCGAGCCAGAGTAGCACGCACGTTGCAAACGAGCAGGAGGCGTGCTCGGCAGAAAGACCAGACATCGTGGAACGTACCCAACTTGACAGACACAGGGGTCGGTAGTTGACCGAGGATCTGTTCCTGTGTTGTGCTTTTGGGCCATGCGCGCGCAGGACATGAATGCAGCTTGGCCGGCCCATCTTACGTGGACAGATTCCATGGCAGCAGGCCGCTCAATTAGAATATTGGTCGTGGGCTGCGGCGTCGGCGGCGGCCGTCGATTCCTCTCAATCCCACGGTACAGTACAGGTTTCCATCAACGAGGTGGGTTGCGCTTGATTTCGGAACGAGGGAGAGGGCAAACGATCCTTGCTGGCCAGTCTCGGATTCAGCACGAGTTTCCAGTGTATGGTTCCCGGTGACGGCGTCCTGATTCGCTGGAGGTTGAGTTGCGCCGTCGGGGCAAAGGTTGAAAGTGCGAGGTGCTCGGGTTTTGGTCGCCGTGCCATAGCAGGCTCGGTCCCAAAGTTCAGGTTGGGACCACCTATATCGCCAGAGCAGGGTCAGGGCCCTGGGGGGGGGAAGGGGGGGCAGATGCGGCACCGGGGGAATTGAGGGAGTTATTACGATAAGCTGAGTTATTTCACCAACATTACACGGGTTTGGCCCAATGTGAGAGCGAGTACTGTACAGGTAGTCACGGCTTGTATCCGTAACACGATGCGGCGACATTTGGTGGTTGTGGGAAACTCTGCGTTTAGAACAGGAAGACCTGCTCGGGACAATCCGACCACCACCATTATCAGGACCTTGCTGTGAGCTATCCTCAGCACCCAGTAAACGTTGGTATTGCCGTCGCTCGCGTCACTCTTGCTGGTGGAGACAGGTGCAGGGTTACGGTCG
The DNA here is from genome assembly GCF_001672515.1 of Colletotrichum higginsianum IMI 349063. NCBI lineage: Eukaryota > Fungi > Ascomycota > Sordariomycetes > Glomerellales > Glomerellaceae > Colletotrichum > Colletotrichum higginsianum. Next base: position 4,260,237 of record NC_030955.1, read on the forward strand.
GGTCGGGTGGCCCCTGCCCTAGGCACCTACATAGTAGGTAACGCTGAGATACGGCCTGCACCTCCAACCCAAAGCTGACTCTCCGACACTGGGCACAAAGGGGGGACCGAGGAGTTACAGTAGCAAAGATCGAGGCAGCTGACCCAGATCCAAATCCAGATCACCAAGAAAAAACCTGCCGAGCGGCCCTCGCCTCATGCGAAGCATCTGTAGCAGGCCGTAGTGCCTTGATTGCCTTTTCGATTCACCTCTAGTTGGTGGAGCGCAGGTAGGCGGTACGTACCTGCTCGGCTGCAAAATCAATCCTGGCGACGCCCTGGGTGTGTCTTCCCCCTTCCCCTGCACCTTCGCACAGCGACTTGTTCTGACAGTGCGATCCACAATAACGGCCCTTGCTGCGCTCCTAGTGGCCGGCACATGCATTGAGACGCTTTCTCACCCTTCTCCTTTTTTTTTTTTTTTTGTGCAATGTGTTTTGCGGAAATAACCAGAGGGAGAGAGGGAGGGAAGAAAGGCAACGTGGCCGCTGGTTTCCTTGATTTTCTGGCATCCGTTCACTCCTGGGGCGTGTGCCAGAGACGGAAAGCCTAGAGAGTCGGCGGCCGACCACGGTGGATTTTGGTCGGTTCTGCCATCAAAAAAACCGCCAAAAGAACGCCGACACTTGGGAGCATCCAGATATCCCTATATCCATCTGAGGCTCCCAGCAATTCGATGCATGTTGTCAAGACAAGCGCAAGCGCGAAGGGGCGGGGTGGAAGTCTTGGCAAACGATGGAAATCGAACATGCCAAGACTTGAGGACCCAGGAAGCTCTTGTCTTGCTGGTGTGCACCCTCGCACCCCACTGTTGGGCTGACGCGTTTGGTGGGAGCGACGGTGGGCTTGGCCTGGACTTGTTGCTTGGCTCAGAGGGACGTGGCCCGTGGATGCGATGCGGTGTGTGGTTCCTCTCCTCCTCCCCCCCCTCCTCTTACGCACTCCTCCCACCCCCGTCCAAGTACCCCAAGCGTCCGTCCCCCCCTCCTCCCCCCTAAACAGCGACCAGGGGACTCGGCTCCCTTCTCGTCCACGCCAATCTGAGAGCAGCACTCAGCGGAAAGAGAAAATTTGTCGTCGAAACACAACAAAGACACGTTCCCCAATGACGGATGCCAAGCCTTCAGAACCTCATCGTTCCCTCAGCCCTGTGCCCTGTTCGTTCTGTAGGGCGGCAGGCGGTCCATTTTGACAACGTCCCGTCCACCATGCGACGGTAATCCACAAACCGAAGGCCTTTATCGAATATTCCATGCGTCTTCGATTCCACCGCTCTGCATTCGCCGCCTGGGAGGTGGGGGGGGTAAGAGGGCGAGGGAAGAATCGCATGACATTTCCCGCAGTGAGGTGCATCCGCTGCGAGCCAAGGGCCCAAGGAAAGTTGTTATCGAAGGTTAGAGGCTAGAGGTTAGAGGGGTGACGGTCATAAGGGGGCGTGAAGCCGCTTGCACACCCAAACATGTCAACCTACCTCATGACTTTGTGAGGCCGGTCGACCACCCGTAGAGTTGTTGTCGTCGTCGTCCTCCTCCTCTCTTGGCTCTTGGCTTCCCTTCTTGGCCTGTTCCCCCCCGCCCCCTGCTTCCTCGGTCTCAAAAATGACCCACGGTCGTACAAGTACCGCACTCTCGCAGCACAAGCGACGTGTGATGATGGGCTGGATCCTCCATCTCAATCTCGAGGGCGACCACGGCGTACGCCGGACGATGTGAGTGGAGGCCGATAGAGGGGCGTTCAGTTACAGATGAAAAGGCAATCGCAGGTTGATGCCGTCGTCGGATCACCCGTGGCACGCACGACCGGGAGATGTTGGTTCTAACGACAGAGGCTTCCCCTGCGTTATTCGTGCAAGGCATGTCCCAAAGTATAGACTCTTCATCGGCACGGGCTGTTTGAGGCAGCAAGCTCTGCCTTAACTGGCTGCTGTTGCCGCCAGCGCGTGAACAAACGGGGTAGGGGCGTACCATCATCTCACTGTCTCCAAGCCTCCCCCCCCCCCCCTTCTTCTTTTCTCCTGGCTTTGAGTTGGGCTGATAGCGGCCATGCCTCACAAAGGGTCCCCCGGTCGAGCCTCGAACGGGGGGGCTCCTGGGACGCGACCCCTCTGATCCAATTGCGTTCCGCTTGTTCCGTCAATGGAGTGGCCGAGTGTCCTGGCTTCTGAGTTGTGTTGAACAATCAAGCCAGCGTTGACTGAGAAGCCGGCTTTCTTGCTTCGTGGCCTACCTGTATCCTGCTTGCCGGCCCTGGCGTCGAGACGCGAGACAAAGCGCTCTTGTTGACCAAGACTAAGCAAAAACGTGGGACATGTCGCCTACTAGTTATGGCGGAAGAATCCGAGACGAGGCACCAGGACAGTTGCCCAGTCGCCGGTGGACCGTCGGATTGGGAGGCTGGTCGCGATGGATGGATCTACCGGACGAGGCCGGGCGGGATGATTCATTCCGTGGCGGTCTGACTGGATGGCATGGAGAGACTCAAGCCAACGGTTGGCCTCGAGCAGGATTTCGCCCATGATGGGGATACACAAAGGGTAAAAAGGCATACGTACCCCCGGTTCCGCCCTGCATCTAAGCGCATGCACGAACGCCGCTGGCGCGCCGCCGCCTCGTTTTCCCTCCTGTTCCTCTCGCCAGCCCACAATGTGCATCATGGCAGCACCAAGCTTCAGGCATGGCCTTGCAATCGCGACTTACTATGTAGATTCTCTGCATCAGTATCCGTTGTGCAAGCGGAAACCGTCCGTCCCCGTCAGCGGCGGCGATGAGTCGAAAGATGAATGTGCGCTGCGTTCCTATCCCGAGAATTCTCCGCAATTTTTTCTCCCTCCCCTCCCCTTCCATCCCCCCAAACCTTTCTTTGCTGGCTCGACTCGTTATTCGTCGCCCACAAAACGATTATAAACTGCTGACTGGAGCGAGGATGGACGCCCCGAGAGTCACCCTTCCCTTACCGAGGGGCAATTGTACACGTACTCTATCGCCATCGATGACTACGGCAGGCCTATCGGTGCCGGTACGGATACACCGTCATGGCCACAGCCGATGTCCCCTCCCCTCCCCTCCGCTCCCCTTACCCGTCGAGCAGTCGCGCGCGCCTCTTTTTTCGCCCGTTTGGCGCACTTGCAAAAGAACCTTCCATTCCGTGTAATTAATTATACGCACCGCCCAGCACTAAAGACAGGTTGCCGTTGACTCAAGATGGCCTAGCTCGAGTCGCTCAAGATAGAATCTCCAGAAAACCGTACCCTTAGTGCTCCGACATCGTCATTGTTGTCGGAGACGCCCACTGGGCTGGACAGCAACAAGCCCCCTTCGCCCATTCGGCCCCTGAAGCTCACAGCCAGCCAGCACCCGCCGAATTGGCAGTTCCCTTGCCCGCGCTGTCAGGATATTCCCCCCTTCGGAGCAGAGCCAAATGTCAATGTGCAGGTGTCAGATCCAGCCTCTTCTTCGTCCGTTATGTTTTGTCTTGGCATCCCCAGCACGTCCCTTGCACTCGACACGGCATCCTCGTCCCTCCTCCCACTCCTCCAGCGGAAAGGTACATGAATACATGAGCATCCGGTCGCTCAATCCGACCGACCAATGACCCCTACTTGCAACGATGTTCTTGGGCTTATTTGGGATGGCCCCTCGCTCTCTCGCGTCTTGTCGGCTCGATTGGCTGTTGCTCACATGTCTGGCCACGCCTTTGTCCATTCTACGCATCGACGGTTTGCTCCTACACTTTGTTTCTGTCACCCACCGCATTATGCTGCTGTTAGAGGCCAATAACTGCCGCTCATCTGGGAAGCGCTCGCGACGACCGAGCTGCCACCATAACCACTCTACCTTCGTGATCTGTCCCCCCCCCCCCCCCCCCCCCCCCTGCAAGTCGTGTACATTCACCCCTTTCGGCCCCCTCGCTGGGCCCTTTCTTGGTCTTCTGGGCTACTCGCGCTCTTCCTCCCAGTTCCTTGTCTCGAAAAGTCTTGTCCCTCACGCAGTTCCGCCCACCCCCAAGAAAAGCACGAGCACCACGACATCTAGCATTCGGCCGCTCTGCTAAGTATGTCGTCTACCTACGTCTCGGCTCGCCCTACTTGGGGCACCTTAAATTCTTTCTTGGCCTGTTAGCCTGCACTTAGTCTGCCTTCGACCTCGCTGTTACTCTTTTTGTTCCTCTGTCTCTCTGTCTCTCTGCTCGCTCCCATTCCCACTGGCCCTCGTACCGATTCCTAATCGCCCTTCTCGTTCTAGCTTCCCCATACCCTCTGCGACGGTTTCGTATTGTCCCCCCAAGTCCCCTCTCTGCTTGTCCCTATCCGCTGCACTACACACGCCCCCCTCCTCCTCCTCCTCCTCCAAGGTAGTGTACGCGAGAGCACCAACGGCATCTGTACAGAAGCACCACCACCACCACACCACCACCACCAGGGGCCCTGCCCGCTGCTCGCCAGATCGTGGCCTACCTTACCTGCCCCGTGTGTCGAATACGTACCGCGGTATCTGTACCACTCAACCGCGCTACTGGGACTGCACCGTGCGGGACCGTATTCCCCATACCCTCGAGTCGTGTACTGACTGGCTGTCTCAACCACCCCCGGCCGAGACGCTACCTACCTACCCGCTACGTAATCCATCTCGCGCTCAGCTTTGCGCGAGACTTACACACACCTGTGTGTGGCCTGCACCGCACCGCACCGCACCGCACCCTGCTCGGCCTTTAAACAAGGGCCTTCCACACCCCCCCCCTAGCTGCCCAGACGAGAGGCCCAGCAAGAAGGCAAAAGATCCCCCGGCTCCTCGTCTCTGGTCCTCCCGTTTTTGTTTAAACTCATCATCCTCCTGTCCCCCGCGAAGTCTTGGCACACGTTTCGTTCTTCTCATGTTCAAGACTTGATCAGTCCGAAAAGCCGTTCCTAGCATTGGGTTGGCTTATCGGACAACGGCCCTTGTACACTCGAATATGCAAAGAGCCTGTCCTCCGTAACCGCGCACTTACACCGAGAATCGGGTGCTCGACCGAGCCAGTCCAACCAACCAGTTCACCACCCTCAACTCATCTTTACTACCACCAAGTCACCAAGTCCTTTCCCCATCTTTCTCACACTCACACTCACTCACTCTCTCTCTCTCTCACACTCTCTCGCTGTCCGTTCTCCTCACTCGGCAGCGCAATGAGTCCTCCATCCCGGCCCGTCAAGGCCGACAACTCGCCCCCGGACTCCAACATGTCGGACAACGAGTCGGCTGCGCCGTCTACCAACGGCTGGCCTGTCAAAGAACCGCCGTCACCGAGTGGTAGCGCTCATTCCGGCTCCGACATGGACGAGAAGCCCGGCGAAGCCGGCACCAACGCCCCCGTGCAGAAGCGCCGGCGGGTGACCAGAGCCTGCGACGAATGCAGACGCAAGAAGATCAAGTGCGACGGCAAGCAGCCGTGCACCCACTGCTCCGTCTACAGCTACGGTTGGTAACCCTCGGTCATTTCCATCTCCCACACGGATGCGCTGACCCTGTTCCCCTCAGAATGCACATATGACAAACCCTCCAACCGGCGGAGGAATCCGGCCCCTCAGTATATCGAGGCGCTGGAGAGCCGTCTGCAGCGTGCCGAGAGCCTGCTGCGCAAGTTCATCCCGGACGTCGACCTGGCCGATCCCACGCTGGATCCTGCCGTCCAGCAGGAGTTCCGCAACAGGGAGCACGCCAGGGGCCAGACCTCCAAGCCGAGGCACGACCCGTACGTCGTGCCCGAGAGGGGCGACGCCCAGCTGCTGTCCATGATCGAGTCCATCGGCCAGCTGGACCTGGACGACAGGGGCGGCTGGGACTTCCACGGCGTGTCGTCCGGCGCCGTCTTCCTGCGGCGCATGAAGGAGCACTTCAGGGGCATGATGGGCCCCATCACCAAAGTGCCCTTCCTGCCGCGGCCGGACAGGCCTGCCGGTCTGATCAACCTCGACTCTCCCGCATCGGCCGCCAGCTCGCCCTTCGACTCGACCATGTCCACAGCCCCTGAGCTCCCCCCGAAGGAGGTGGCCAGGAACCTCTGCTACCTCTCGCTGAACTGCGCGACCTGCCTGATCCGCATAGTCCACGTCCCCTCCTTTTACGAAATGCTTGACAGAATCTACGAAAAGCCCTACGAAGACTACTCCAAGGAAGAGCACAGGTTCCTGGGCCTTCTCAACGCCGTCATGGCCCTGGGCTGCATGTACCGCAACCTGGACGAGAACGCCCCTTCGGTGGCCTACAAGGAGTCGGTCGACGAAGGGTACGCATCAGAAAATCCCACCCACCCTCCGCCCCGCGCTCGGGTCCCACGCTGACATGACGCAGAATGAAGTACTACGACACCGCCAGGCGGATCCTGCAGGACATCACGGAATGCCGGGACCTGACGTCGCTCCAGGCCCTGCTCTTTATGATTCTTTTCCTGCAAGCCACCTCGAACCTGAGCGGGTGCTACGCCTTTGTGGGGATCGCGCTTCGGTCGGCCCTGCGCATAGGCCTGCACAGGTTCTTGAAGCACGAGAAGATTTCCATCATCGAGCAGGAGGTCCGGAAGCGGGTGTTCTGGGTCATCCGGCAGATGGACATTTACGTCTCGGCCATGCTCGGCTTCCCGCTGATGCTCAACGCCGAGGACATTGACCAGCCGTACCCGAGCGAGATCGACGACGAGTACATCACGGACGAGGGCATCCTGACCCCTCCGCCAGGCACCTTTTCCTTCTTTGAAGCGTTCAACGCGCACACACGTCTGATGGAGATCCTGGCCCGGATCCTCAAGTTCGTCTACCCCCTGAAGGGGCTCGGCCAGAGCGTCATGAAGGGCGACAAGCCGGGCGCGACGTACCTGATCAGCTACGCCAACATCAAGCGGATCGAGGCGGAGCTGCAGGAGTGGTACGAGGTTCTGCCCGCCCAGTGGCGGCCCAGGCCCGACGGGCCCGTCGAGGTGATCCGGTGAGTTGTCCCTTTTTCCAGCACGGCGAGTGACGAACGAAGCTAATGACAACAGCGTTCGCCATCTGCTGAGGTTCGCCTACGCCCATGTGCAGCTCGTCCTCTACCGCCCGTTCCTGCACTACGTCTCCCCCCGCCTGGGCGTCGGAAAGAACATTGACGACCTCTCGTACGCGTGTGCCGCGGCCTGCATCAGCGTGTCGCGGAACATTGTCCACATTGGCATCGAAATCCGCAAACAGAACGTGCTGGCCGGGCCGTACTGGTTCATGCTCTTCACCGAGTTCTTTGCCATCCTGTCTCTCGTCTTCTACTCGATAGAAAACCCCGAGAAGATCGGCTCCGCGGAGGTGCTGGAAGACGCCATCGCGGGCAGAGACATGGTTGCCAAGCTGCAGTCCAAGAGCCAGGCCGCCGACAGAGTCACGGAGGCGCTCAACGTGAGTCTCGAAACAACCCTCCCCCCCCCTTTCCCCCAGCAGGGTGTTCTGGCGAAGAAAGCACGCTAATGCACACCCGCAGGTCTTGTTCGAACAGTTGCCCGAGAGGCTCCAGGAGGCCAAGTCTCGGCCGATCCCGACCAAGAAGCGATCGGCGCCCGGGCAGAAGGCGAGCTCGGTACCCGTCCACGGACATGCGGCCCTGCAGCCGGGCATCGGCCAACGCCGATCCGAAGAGCTCAGCCGACCGCCCAGCGTGGTGATGGCCAACGGGCGGATGCACCAGCCGCCGCTCCGCACCTCGTTCGACGACGTGCCCATCTCGGAGGCGGGGTACCAGAGCGCCTCCCTCGCGAGCAACATCCAGGACCTGCTGGGCATGGACATGTCCTCGCGGGCGACCCCGGACTCGGTCAGCACGTCGGCCAGCTCGAACCGGCCGACGCAGGGGTTCCCGCCGCCGCACAGCATGACGCACCTCGGCAAGCTCGACTCGCTCATGTTCCCGTCAGAGGATCCGTTCGCGTACCCCAACCAACCCATGATGGAACTCGGCTTTCAAAAGGGACCAGGGCCGAACAACGTCAGCGGCCCGCAGGATTCGTCCACGTTCATGATGCCCGGCGCATTCGACGACATCGACACCCAGCTCCTCGGGCAGTCGCCCGCCTACTTCCTGCAAGGACAGGGCCACCACCATCAGCAACAGCAGCAGCAGCAGCAGCAGCAGCAGCAGCATCAACAGCAGCAGCATCAACAGCAGCAACAACAACAGCAGCAGTCCGGATACGACCTCGCGGGCATGTACCAGCACCCGGGATACCAGGGCATGCCTGATGCCGCGAGGCTCGAACACGCACGCCGGGCACATATGCAGCAGCGGCCCGGGGAGCTTGAACGGATGCTTGCAGAGACGGGCTACCAAGGCAACTGGGCGGGGATGCTCGCCAGGAACGGATTTCAGGGCCTATAGGCAGGCACATTTCGCTTCAAGTGATACCCAGCATTTATTTGGAGCCCTGCGAGCTCAGGGTGCGATCTATTTTGAGGGGTTTTTTCTTTAAAACAAGACAAGACAAGACGACGAGAGACGGCCGTATCGGATCAGGCGTTGCGGTCACACTTCACTTTGATGGGGATTTTGGGAGGTTTGCATGGCATCATGCCGGTTGGAGGCTTACAAGAGGCCCGGGTTTTACTTTTTACCTTCAAGTCGTCAGCGTCGGGCGCGACGAACATGTGCATACTAGGTGACGGTTGTCGAGATAGCTAGCATGTGTACCAATTGGATATAGGATTTGCCAACGATAAGTGTGTATGTGTGCCGCGGCCGCGGCCATGGGGCGGGGGGGGGGTTGTCCAGACGGTAAGATTGTAGGCGCGACAAAAGTGCTCCAGGAACCGAGGTCATGACACCCGCCCACCTGCAACACAAACGACCCCGAGAGGGTGCAGCGGAGTGCAGGCTGCAGCGCATTGCAGCGGGCGGGCAGGGTGCTGGCATCCGTAGGGCATGGCGCGATGGGCGGGCTGCGGGGCGCCGGGAGGCGTCAGCTCCAAGCTTTTCCAAGGCGCGAAGGAGGGTAGGGGTGGGTAGTGTATGGTTGTCGAGCGCTGAGAGCAGGAGAGCCACCGTGTGTATCTGTAGGTAATTTGTGAGAGGCAGATGCGCGATGCCAATGGCTTTGTGGCTTCTTCAGCAGCGTCTTGACTGACTTACTGACTTACTGACTTCCTGACTGACCGAGGCGGCGTCCTCGCACCTTAGACCGAACCGCAGTGTACAGTGCGTTGACACCGCGGGAACCCCGTTACTGTCGAGTATCCGCACACAGGTGGTGTACCTGGCGGTGGAGACCGACAGAGGACTGAACCTAGGCCGAATGAGGTCTTCAGCGCGAGTTGATTGGATCGCGGTATTTTTTTTCTTCGTCGTCCTCGACGGACTCACAGGGGACGAGTCTACCCACATTGGAGGCAACGCTAAAAGAGACAGCCTGCTATGTACCTACACCTACCTACCTACCTACCTACCTACCTCCCTACCTTGGGTTGGGACGCTACTGTGCACAGGGCTTAATGGATTGTCTCCGCCGAATCCTTATCAGAGTGAGGAGTGTCCGGTACCTCCCCGTGCCGTTTCGGCACCGACACCGAGGACAGGTAGCCCAGTTTCTTTGGAGATGCTGGGTCGATGCCCGGACTGCTCACTAAACAGCCGCCGCCCTATCACGAGAGAACCGTTTGTCACGACGCAGAAGCACCGCTTTTTTCCCTCTCTTTCTCCCCCCCCCCCAATCCCGCTGCCGACCCGTACCTTCGGAGGCACCGAAGAAGCGGAGCCCTGCGCTAGACCGGCCACTGGACCTGGACGCACGTACAGAGTACACTCCATCGACTGGAGACTGGAGACTGGAGCCCAGCCGACAACGACGACTGGACGTCATTCTCACACACCTCTCTCTCTCACCTCTCGTCCCGCCCTCCACAGTCTCGTCTCGTCCCTCGCCCTCTCCGACCAAGCAGAGACAAACATCGCGCGCGGTCCTTGTCCGAAAAAGCCTTGGCCTGCTCACCTTACCCGCCACGCCACGCAAGCCCCCCCCCCTTCCCCCATCTCCAATTGGATCCGTGCCTTTTGTGGCCGCACGCCGAAGAGACTCTTGAGACAGAGTTGCCCGGAGAGCAACGTCAGGCCGCCGCCAGATCCACCCTTACCCCGAACGTCCCGACTGGCCCGGAGAGTACCGCTTCCCGGAAGCCGTGTGAACCATGGAGACCGTCATTGATCACCATGTCGTCGAGGTGGATGAGTTCGATGCTCTGTAGGTGGAGATCATTGCGCGTCTTCTCGGACCAGGGGGGGGCGCCCTCCCGTTCACGATCGTTTGCTGATGCGTTCTGTACCGCAAGGTCAATCGAGGTGAAGACGGCCGCCGACCCCGTTGAGTCGGTCGTGTCGGTTGCGCCCATCCCGACCAAGTTTCCCGGTATGCATCCGCACTGTCCTCCGGGTGTTGTCGGGGTGTCGTCGTCTACGTGCTGCTGGTGATGCCGTTTAACGATGACGAGGCGCGTGTTTTCCTCCCAGCGTGCTGACTTGACCAAGCCAAACTCCACGCCCGCAAGGTCGCCGCGGAGCTCAACGCCGGCGATGGCCTCGTCTTCCTGCCCGGCGAGCCCAGCCGTAGCTACGAGGACTCGGATATGGGCCCGGCCTTCCGACAGCGGCGATAGTATGTCGACCCGAGAGCTCGCCAGCCGCCTGCCGGCGAACCGGCCGCTGACGTGAGGACTAGCTTCTACTACCTGAGCGGCGCCAACTTCGCCGACTGCGCCGTGACCTACGAGCTCGCCTCGGACCGCCTGATCCTCTGGATCCCCTACGTCGAGCCGCGCCAGGTGCTGTGGTTCGGCTCGACGCCCGGCATCTCCGAGTGCCTGAAGCAGCTCGACGTCGACGACGTGCGCTACACGACCCAGCTCGACAAGTTCCTGTACCGCCACCTCGCGCCCGGCTCGACGCTGTACGTCCTCCACGCCGACCAGGCGCCGCTGCACGGCGACTTCTTCCGCTCCGCCGCCGACGTGCGCATCGACGTCGCCTCGCTGCAACCCGCCATGGACCAGGCGCGCGTCGTCAAGACGGACTACGAGGTCGCCATGATCCGCAAGGCCACGGCCGTCTCGGCGGCGGCGCACCGGCGCGTCGCCGAGAAGCTGCTGAGGCTGGAGAACGAGAGCGAGATCGAGGCCCTCTTCCAGGCCCGGTGCACCACCTCGGGCGCGAGGGAGCAGGCCTACGCCATCATCGCCGGCAGCGGCCGGAACGCGAGCACGCTGCACTACGACGCCAACGACGAGCCGCTCCAGGGCAGGGAGCTCGTCGTCTTCGACGCCGGCTGCGAGTGGCACTGCTACGCGAGCGACATCACCCGCACGCTGCCCATCTCGGGCGCCTTCTCGCCCGAGGCCAGGGCCGTCTACGACATCGTCGCCAGGATGCAGGACGAGTGCATCGCCTCCATCCGCCCGGGCACCCTGTTCTTCGACCTGCACGTCCACGCGAGCAGGGTCGCCCAGCAAGGGCTGCTGGCGCTCGGCGTCCTCAAGGGCGACCCGGCCGAGGTCTGGGACGCCGGCACCGTCGCCGCCTTCTTCCCGCACGGCCTGGGCCACCACGTCGGGCTCGAGGTCCACGACGTCTCGGGGCGCGAGAGGCTGCTGCTGCTGAACAACGTGGCGGCCGGCGGCCAGGGGGGCCGCGTCGGGAAGAGGGAGGTCGTCACGCCCGAGATGCTGGCCGCCATGGACAACGCCGCCGCCGCCCCGCCGTACAGGGGCCGGCAGTATCTGCGCAAGAACATGATTGTGACGGTCGAGCCCGGCATGTGAGTAGTTTCCCCCAGTTTCTGGTGTTCTGTTTTCGACCTCGCGGCCGGGGGGGGAGGGGGAGTCGCGTTTCTGGACCGACGGCTAACGCTTCGTGACACCCGGCAGCTACTTTTGCAGAGAGTATATCGAGGGCTACTTCCTCAGCAACCCCCGACACGCCCGCTTCATCAACAAGACGGTGCTGGAGCGGTACTACCGCGTCGGCGGCGTGCGCATCGAGGACGACATCCTGGTGACGGACGACGGGTACGAGAACCTCTCGACGGGCGCGCCCAAGGGCGAGGAGCTGCTGAGGGTCATCAACGGGAAGGCGTAGCGGCCCGCGAGGGGCTGAGTAGTGTCTTGTTCTTGGGGTTGTCTTTGTGTGAAGCATGCATGCTGATTTCGGTGTTGTTGTTGTTGTTGTTGTCGTTATTTGTCCCAAACCTGCATAGTGTGTTTCGTTTCTTTGGTGTGTATTTCGACGACGTTGAGATGGTTAGCCTATGGGTTTTGTCGGTCTGCCTGCCCCTGGACAGTCGTTGACGTACATGGCCGACGTGTCTTTCATTCCTGTGCCCAGATGTGATGGAGGCTCCTGTCTACTCTGAACTGCCCAGATACCGTGTGGGCATCCAGCCGTTGATCGAGCCGCAGTTCGTTCGACGCGGAAGAGTCGGACCCCCGTGTCGGAGAGCCGTGCCGGGCGGGCAATGAAGGCATCCACGCCGCGCTCTTGGGTATTGTCTGCTCGCGCCCGCTCCTCGAGGCCGCGCCCGGCGTGACGCTGCCGTGTGCAAGAGAGAGGTATGGGCGTACGGAGGGTCACTCGTTTGTGGGGTGAGCCGCCGCCGTCTTCGTTCTCGTCAGCCCCCTCCCCCCCCTCCCCAAAATCTCTCGATCGGCGCGTGAACGGTTAGCCAACGGATCTCTTTGCCCGGCCAGAACATCACGTTGGCGGGGGGGTCTCTACGTGGCCGGGGCGGGAAAAAAGCGAGAACACACGATGCCCGAACCAGTCGTGAACCGTCCAACTCACCTTCGAGCGTGACGCCGTCTCGTGCCGCCAACGAACGCGGCGAAATACACACACACACATGTCACCGTCGCCGAACCGCCAGAACGCACGCCCGAGACATCGGGTTGAAACTTTGTAAACATTTTTTCGCTTGAATCATTTACTTTGACGTCCGCCGCCCATGCCATCTCAGCGCTAACCGCCACTCCTGCGCGTGTTCTTCTTTTTTTCGTCATATGTCACCGCCACCTTGCGCCTTTCAAATCGTACAAGAGCCACGACAACCACACCCCTCCTCCCCCTTTTTTCATGCGGCCGGATCACTACTCCTCGGGACCGGGGAGCACAGCATCCACGGCTTACGCAAGGCAGCCTCCCCACGCGCCGCCTTGCTCGGCGAATGTCCTTTTGTTGGTTTGTTTGTTTGTTGGCGACCATCTTCACCCTCTACCGGCGGGGTCCTCTACAGGTACTTCTTGGGCATCGAGTTCTTTCTCCTCTTGTACAGCATATACCCGACGACGAGGACGACCTGGGACCCGATGATGACGCCGATGAGCTTGCCGTGGCCGGGGGCGGCCTTGACGATGTGGGACGACAGCGTGGCGTGGTGGTCGCTCATGTAGCCCTTGAGGGAGTGCTCCGTGTTCTTCATCTGCAGGTTGAGGTCGGTGCGCATGGCGCGGATCTCGCGCTCGAGGCCGTTGATGCGGCCCTCGAGGTCGTTGATCTTCTCGAGCTTGCGCAGCTCCTGGCGCAGCGAGTCGAGGATCTGCGACGTCTCGGCGTGGCGGTGCTCGGCCTGCTGGCCGTACTGGTTGACGGAGCGGAAGATGGTGCCGATCTGGTGGTTGACCGACTGCAGGCGGTTGTGCAGGTCGGCAAACTGCGCCTTGGACGACGTGATGGCGTCGGCGCTGGAGTCGGGGATGGCGTTCAGGTCGATCGGCTCGGCGTTGCCGCTGCGCGGGTTGTTGGTGTTCGGCTGGCCCTGGGTAGACTTTTGCTCGTGGGCCTGCTGCTGTTGCTGTTGCTGTTGCTGCTGCTGCTGCTGCTGGCTTTGCTGACCACCGTTGTCGCTGGCGTGCAGGCTGTCGGACATGACAACCATCTTGAAGATCTCAAACGAGTCCGGGTTGTCGGCGCTCGCGGCGGTGATGCCAAAGGTGTAGCCCGGCGGGATCTTGACCTTGTCGGTCTCGAAGCACAGGCGGCCGTCGATCTCGACCTTGAAGACGCGGTCGGTCTGGCGCAGCTTGATCTGGCTGGGGCGGCCGAGGTTGCGGTAGTGGTACTGGCAGTGGCCGAAGGCGAGGGGGCTGATGTCGCTCTGGGCCTTGTAGTCGGTCGAGCGGTCGTTCAGGAAGCCGCGCACCATGCCGCCGGTGCCGCCGTGGCCGTCGATGACGAGGACGAGACCGTCGAAGCGCGGCGCCGTGTAGGCGGAGCTCATGCCGACGTCGGCGGCGCCACCGTTGGTGAGCCAGATGTTGAGGTTTCCGCCGGCGCGCTCGGGGCCGTTGGCGCGGAAGTCGATGTCGGCGATGAAGGTGCTGTGCGTCACCTTCTGGGTGCTCCAGATGGAGCCGCGCTGGTTCCCGGGCGCGACGGGCGTGAGGATGATCTTGTTGGAAAGGATCTCGGGCTGATTCGGCTGGCCCTGGAGCACGAAGTTGGGCACGTGGCCGTCATTGTTGGGCGATATGCTGCTGCTGGTCAGCCCGGGGAGCTTCCCCCAGTGTCGTAGGTCGGGCGGGCGCGCCGAAGCCGGACGGACGGCTTGCTTACCTGCCAGTGTAGCCGAAGCTAAGCTCGTTGATGAGGTACTGAGCTTGTGTCAAGCTCGCGCCGAGCAGGAAGGCGAGCGTCGAGCTCAGGGGAGCTTGCGACACACGCATTGTGGCTGGATGTGTGGTGGTGCGGGAGCTGCCTTTTTGGGGGGGGGGGGGGGGGGAAGAGAGAGGGAGGGAGAGGGAGAGATGGGAATCAGGTGCGATCAACGAAGCCGGCCGTAAATGCCCACAGGGTCGATGAATTGGCCGTAATAATATATGTCACAAGGCAAGGTCCTGCAATGCGGGCAAGAATGGAAACAGAAGGAAAAGGCGCAGACGGCGTCGGGATCCAAAAATGCGTGGCACGAGATGGTTGGAAACCCGCCAAGTCGACAGTCTCCAAGCAGGGGTCGATGGAGCGTGTGTGTCTGTGGGTTGAGGACAGGTTGGCACTAACACAAAAAAAAAGGGTGTCAAGACTTGGACTGCAGCTAGCTCAGCCAGATCCTTTGCTCTTCACTCTGTTTGCTTCGCCGACGAATGCCCGTTCTGGAAGCCGTCTGTTCTCGCGGCGTTGACTCCCGAAAGCGGACCAGGTGCAATTTTGACAGAAAATGAGCAGCGGTTCAGGTGTTTCTCAGGAGGCTCGTGGGGGGGTCCTCGCGATGATGGGTTCCCGAATATGAGCGAAGCTTTGAATCCCGCCTCGCTGTCTTGAAACGGGGCCCAGAGCCGTTTGCTGGAGACCTTTACGAAATAAAAGGGACCCCGGTCCACCATCAACAGCCTGGAGGCGGCATGGTCCGAGCTGCAATGGAATGGGAAGGGGGAATCTGGAGACTCACCGCCGTGCATCCATCCCATCGGAGTGCATCATCCAAGTGGCGGCGGAAGGGAAGCTCTTTTTTTTTTAAGCTTCCACTGTGGCTGCTGGCATCGTGGCTTTTGCATCGGGGAGCGCCACACAGGCGATAGCTGCGGTCGGCATCGGCGCTGGTTTCACCGCGATTCTTGCACGGACCCCCCCCCCCCCGCAACGTCACCCCTGAGTCTTGTCCAAGAAAAAAAAAAAACCAACCCCAAGCTGCAGAAGCTCTGAACGGACCCCCCCCTGACGGACGTTGAAGGTGGCCTGTAGTTTTCACGAAGCTCTCACGGCACGCACCGCCCACTCCAATGCGGACGTCCCCCTAAAACACCTCGAACGCGCCACAAATGGCCGAACCGTACCCGACCCTCACCCAGTGCGCGCTCGTCGCCGGCGCTCTCAAGGTCCTCCTCTTCCCGGCCTAGTACGTGGACCGCCCGACACCTCCGGCCCCCGGGACCGCCGCAACTGACGCGTCGAGCAGCAAGTCCACCGACTTCGAAGTCCACCGCAACTGGCTCGCCATCACGAACACCCTGCCCGTTTCCGAGTGGTACTACGAGAAGACGTCGGAATGGACCCTTGACTACCCCCCCTTCTTCGCCTACTTCGAATGGGTCATGTCCCAGGTCGCGAAGCTGGTCGACCCGGCCATGCTCCGCGTCTACAATCTGGAGTACGACAGCTGGCAGACGGTCTACTTTCAGCGATGGACCGTCGTCATCTCCGAGCTGGTCCTCGTCTATGCCCTCCAGAGGTGGGTTGTCGCGCGTTTGCCCGCATCACGCCGTTCAGGATTCCCCCCCAGCTGACGCCGTCAAGGTTCGTCGACTCCGCCGCCGGCGCCACGAGGCGAGCCGCCCAGGCCGCCGCCATCTCCATCCTCCTGTCGCCCGGCCTCCTCATCATTGACCACATCCACTTTCAGTACAACGGCGCCATGTACGGCGTCCTCATCCTGTCCCTGGCCCTCGCCCGGGCCAAGTCGGGCCTGCTGGCCAGCGGCTTGTTGTTCGCCGCGCTGCTGTGCATGAAGCACATCTACCTGTACCTGGCGCCGGCCTACTTCGTCTTCCTGCTCCGCGCCTACTGCCTGTCGCCCAAGTCCATCCTGCGCATCCAGTTCCTCAACTGCGTCAAGCTGGGTGGCGGCATTGCGGCCATCTTTGGCGCCGCGTTCGGCCCCTTTGTTGCCATGGACCAGATCCCCCAGCTGGCCAGCCGCCTGTTCCCGTTCTCGCGAGGCCTCTGCCACGCCTACTGGGCCCCCAACGCCTGGGCGCTGTACTCCTTCGCGGACCGCCTCCTCATCTACGGTACGTCTCCTCGAATCCCCCCCTCCCGCGTCCTCGACCGGATCCAAACTGACCAACGCCAGTTGCGCCGCGCTTCAACCTGCCGGTCAAGGCCGAGGCGATCAACAGCGTGACCAGGGGCCTCGTGGGAGACACGGCGTTTGCCGTCCTCCCCGAGATCAGCCCGCGCACCTGCTTCGCCCTGACCCTCTTCTTCCAGGCCCTGCCCCTGGTCAAGCTGTTCCTCCAGGCGCCGCCCACCTGGGACGCCTTCATCGGGGCCGTCACGCTGTGCGGCTACGCGTCGTTCCTCTTTGGCTGGCACGTCCACGAGAAGGCCGTCCTGCTGGTCATCATCCCGTTCAGCCTCATCGCGCTCAAGGACCGGCGCTACCTGAGCGCCTTCCGGCCCCTGGCCGTGGCCGGGCACGTCTCCCTCTTCCCGCTGCTGTTCACGCCGGCCGAGTTCCCCATCAAGACGGTGTACACCATCTTCTGGCTGATCCTGTTCCTCGTCGTCTTCGACCGCCTGGCGCCGGCCTCGCGGAAGGCGAGGTTCTTTCTGCTCGACCGCTTCAGCACGTTCTACATCGCAATCAGCATCCCGCTGATCCTGTACTGCTCGGTCCTGCACCAGATCGTCTTTGGGAAGCGGTACGAGTTTCTGCCGCTCATGTTCACCAGCTCCTACTGCGCCGTGGGCGTCGTCGGCAGCTGGATCGGGTTCCTGGTCGTGTACTTTACATCGTGAAAGGGGGGGAAATGGTTTGGAGGGGGGGGGGGGGTCGCTCGGGCGACATCTGCTGTAGTTGCTGTAGTTGATCGACTCCGGAGAATACAGAGACCAAGACCACGCTGTAGCCGAAACTTTTGCGTGCCAGTGATTGACGACCCAGCAGTTGGCGGGAAGTCTAAAAGAGACGCTCGGTCCCCGGGGGGGGGTGCCCTGACGGTGCCAGCCAATCAAAAGCCGTCACTCACGTGTCCGGAGGCTGACAGCAGCGCCCACTCCACCGCAAGTACCAGAGCAGAAACATCAATTTGGAGCTAACGGCAGAGCAGGGGGGGGCCGGGGGTCGTGGGCCACTTGGACACAACCCATTGTCTGCCGCAAGCAAACGAAGGAACAAAACAGACACATGTAATGCACAGTTTGGGCCATGCACCGTCGTGATTGACCAGAACAGAGGCCGTAGAAGGCGCGTGGGAGGAAATGACTTACACGGAGCCCGGCGGGCCGGAGCGGCCGCGGCCGGCGACCCGGGGGTTGATATCACGACATGCCCGCCGCCGTGGCTGTCGGAGACTGCTCAGACACGCCGGAACGAGACGGGGATGCAATCGGCAACCCTGCTGACATTTTGAACCGCCTCGAAAGGCGTTGGGGCGGCGGAACGGTGCTCGTCCGGCGCTGGGCCCGAGGAGGCGATTGTCGAAAAAGGGACCTACCGAAAGAGGCCGGACGACGCAGCAGGCGTGCCGGACGATAAATCGACCAAATCAATGCCCCTTGGGCTCGTTGGGTGCTCGATCGAGAGCCCCAGCCGCGGCGAGCTCAACGAGTACAAGAACGCGGGTGGCCGACGCGGTTGTGGAATTCCCGAGGTGGACGGAGTCGTGGCGGGTGGAGGAGGGTGAGGAGGGCCTGCGCAGCGCCTGGCCTGGGAGATGGGATGCGGAGGCACCGTGGGCCGAACGGGCCCACGGCCAGGACCGCTTTTCACTGGCGCCCTTCTCTTCTTTTTCCCTTTCCCCTTCCTCCCCAAACCTCACCACCTTGCTGTGTTTTTTTTCACGCTCTCTCTCTCTCTCTCTTTCCTCGACGTTTCACCCACGACTCGCTGGTCTTTGCGATTCCACCATCCGCCCGCGACCACAACCACCAACAATTCACATCGCCATTTGCAGCCCCCCATCAGCCGTCTCCGACACGTCTCCTGCGAGCCGTACCGCGTCCACGAGTCTCGCGTGTAAGCGCACTGCCGACCTCCCCCCTCCCCCCCCTGCCCGACACCACGACCGCGACTCCGCTTCCTCCGGCCGCGATCATAACAACGCGCCTGCTTCGACCGGCTCCCCGCGGCTCTATAGCATCACTTACATCGGCCGAAGAGAAGGACGGCCGACTTTCGGCCCCCGCCGCGCATTTGCACATCGAGTCTCGGACCATGCCATTGTAGCTTACCGCCACCATGGTACGGCCTCTCTCTCTCTCTATCTCTCTCTCCCCTACGCGCTTTTCGACGCCGCCGAGCACTGACACGGGCCCCAGGTTCTTTTCAAGCGCAAACCGGTGCAGCTGCTGCCCCCCAAAGACGTCAAGGATGACAATGCAGAGGTTCGCCCAGTGACATTGACAAACGATGCGACCAGTACTGATGGAGGCCCTCAGGTCTGGCACATCCCGCAGACCGGCGAGGTCTTTGCCCACTACGAGGACTACCTCACCAGGTGAGATGCCCTGTTTTTTTCTCCTTCTTTCTGCGTCGTCGTTCGCGGGGCGCCAAAGCTAACCCGGCCCAGAATGGATTTCTACAAACAGGTATGCCCCGACGAGGGTGGGGCTGCGGGCCAAGACTGACTCCCATCGCGTAGCGGCGGTTCATTTGCCAGATCACAGGGCACTCGGGCCTGACATTTTTCGAGGCCCTGAAGAGCGAGGTCAGTATCGGCGCGGTTTTTCGCTCCTCCTCCCCTCCCTTTTTTGGCGATTTCCCTTTTCCCGCGCAGTCCGCTAATCCCAGCGCAGCTCGCCGGCGCCGAAGAGGTCGAGCAGGCCTTCCCCGAAGCCCTCAAGGGCCCCGTCCTGCGTCGCGTCCAATTCCAGACGGTATCCCGAATCGATGCGCTCGTCGACCTCGTCTTTGACGAGTTCAGGGCCGACTACTACCCCGGCGAGGCCGTCACCGTCAGCACGGCCGAGGGCGAACGGCTGCAGGGAGTCGTGCGGGAAAAGACGCGGTTCGGCGGCAAGGTGCTGCCCGACGGCACGCAAACCGCCCCCTACACGCGGTACACGGTCAGCCTCGACGACCGGCCCGGCGTCGAGGCCGTCGTCGACGACGACCACATCTTCCGCGACCGCAAGATCTTCACCAAGTCGGTCCTGCGGTCGTTCATCAAGAAGACGGTGACGCGCGAGGCCTGGAACGGCGCGCCGTGGCTCGTGAAGCACGACGTCGCCGCGCAGTACCACATCGACTCGCGCATCCCGCCTCACCTGCGCTACGATACCAAGCTGATGGAGCGGAAGCAGCTGCAGGCGCAGAAGCGGGCCAGCCACACCCCGACGACAACGACGACGACGACGACGACGGCGGCGCAGGACGCCCAGGGGGGGGCCAACGGCGTCAACGGCGCCATGCAGCAGAACGGGCCCGCGCGGCTGCCCGAACTGAAGCCCGCGCCCAAGAACCAGAAGGGCAAGCACCAGTCGCCCGAGTTCCCGCAGGGCCAGAACGGGTCGCCGGGCATGCTTGGGAACGCCGACACGGGCATCTTCCACGCGCCGCCCCACAAGAACCCCTTCCAGCTGCCGCTCAACTTCCGGAACCAGCCGCTGCCGCACTCCATGACCGCGCCCGAGCCCCCGCCGCCCCCTCCGCTTCCCAAGTACCCCATCGAGGACCTCCAGGTGCCGTTGAGGGAGGGCATCGTCAGGCCGCCCTTGGCGTTCCTCTGCCGCGACCCCCCGACCGCCTCCGAAGATGTCGCCGCCGTTAACGGCAGCGCCGGCATCCGCGACAAGATGTCGATGAAGTCGGTCGGCCCGTTCCTGGAGACGTGGGACACGCTGAACGTGTACTGCGAGATCTTCAAGCTCGACTCCTTCACGTTTGACGACTTCGTCGAGGCCATGTGCGTCGCGTCCGCGGACACGACGGTGCAGCTGTTTGAAGAGATCCACTGTGCGGTGCTCAAGCAGATCGTCAGCGGCGAGGCGGACGGCGGCAAGGTGAACGTGCAGCTGCCCGAGCTGGACGACGAAGAGGACTCGGACGAGGAGTCCGACGAGGAAGAGGAGGAGGCCAAGGAGCCGACCCCGGAGACGGACCGTCCCCCGGCGAGGGCCACGCGAAGCAGCCTCGCCAAGGCCGAGGCCGAGAGGCTGCTCGCGGAGGCGAGGGCTGCCGAGAAGGAGAGCCAGAACGCGGAGCCCGAGATCAGGCACCGCGCCGAGGACGTGCTCGAAGACTACGACTGGATCGAGGAGCTCAGGAAACGCAACTTCCAAGACGGCGGCTGGGAGCGCATCATGGTCGGCCTGCTCCACCAGCTGTCCAAGAACGAGCGGCTCGAGGAGCGGTGCGAAGACCTGCTCGCGCAGCTGTGCCCGCCCGACGTGGACCCGACGCAGGATACGGTGCGGGAGCGCTACGCCGCCCTCGACGTCGACTACCGGGTGCAGGCGCTGCAGATCGTCTGCATGCTCACGACGCAGACCAAGGCCATGCGCACGTACATGGAGGAGTGCAGCGAGCAGATGACGGCGTTCCGCAAGGAAAAGATTGACTGGCAGCGCCAGAGGAAGCAGGCGTACGTGTGACCCGATGACCACTGGGGCCGAAGAGTGCTGACATATATCACAGGATCGAGGAGCTGCGCGCGCTCAACGACCAACGCAAGATCCTACTCCCCGAAAACATGCCGCCGCCGTCGCCGCCCACCACCACCGAGCTCAAGGCGGATGAGGACGTCAAGATGACGGACGCCGACGAGTCGGTCGCGGACGCGGAAGACGACGGGGCCGACTCGGACGAAGAGGGCGGCGCCGCGCCGCGCCGGAATTTCCGACGCGCCAACGACCGCGCGGCCGAGAGGCAGCGGAAGCGCAGGGAGGAGAAGGAGCGGAAGGAAAAGGCGGCCGAAGCGGCCAAGGCGCCCAAGCAGTCGAAGCAGTTCCTGAAGGTGCTCAAGGACATCCAGAAGAAGGAGGACTTCATCAAGAAGTGCGAGGAGGAGATCGCCGTCATCGACAACGACCTGCGCGAGGCCGACTGCGGGCGCACGCGCGTGCTGGGCAAGGACCGCTTCTGGAACCGGTACTACTGGTTCGAGCGCAACGGCATGCCGTACGGGGGCCTTCCCGACAGCTCGACGGCGGCGGCCGAGTACGCCAACGGGTGCATATGGGTGCAGGGCCCGGACGAGCTGGAGCGCCAGGGCTACATCGACACGGACGCCGAGTACCTCGCCGAGTACAAGAGCAAGTTCGACATGACAGTGCTCGAGCGCAAGAGGCTCGAGGAGGGCGCGACCAGCGTCTTCAACGCCCAGCAGTGGGGCTACTACAGCGAGCCGGAGCAGGTCAACGATCTGCTCAAGTGGCTGGACCCCCGCGGCTTCAACGAGCTGCGGCTGCGCAAGGAGATCGTCGCCTTCAGGGACAAGATCATCCAGAACATGGAGAACCGGAAGAAGTACCTTGGCATCGCGGAGGCGGAGGCGGAGGCGGAGGCGGAGGAGGAGGAGGAGGAGGAGGAGGAGGGGAAGAAGAAGCCGGAGAAGAAGGACAAGAGGCGAGACTCGAAGCGGATGAGCACACGGGTCCGGCAGCACGAGCCGACGCCCGAGCCGACAAACTACCGCTGCCTCGCGTGGGAGAATACGACGGCGGTGGAGGAGCTCGGCCACCTCCACTCGGAGCCGCCGCCGCCACCACCGCCGCCGCGCTCCAAGAAGCAGACGGCCAAGAAGAGGCAGGCCGTCGAGCCGTCGCCCGAACCCGCGCCGGCGGCGAAGACGAGGCGGCGCAAGTGACGTACGTACACACATGCCGACGGGACGGCCGCAGCGCGGCGGCCAGTCCTCACTGTAATTATAGACATGATTGCGCGGGACGGTACAAAGGGGCCTGGCGTGGCGTGAGCCGCCCCCAGATAGACTCGGCTGGCGTTTGACCCGAACGGGGCTTGTTTACGGTGTTTTGGTAGAAGAAAAAAGCGGTGTCCTGACAGACGAAAAAAAGAAGACAACGGGCATCCCACGCACAGCACACGCATACGATGGAGGAGGGTATCAGTATCGCTTTTTTCTTCTTTTTTTTTTCTTGCAGCATGGCTGGCGATGGCTTCAAGCATTGGGCGGTTCTGGGCGGCGGTGGCGGCGTGCGGTCTGCATATCAGCCACATGGGCTAGGTTTAGGATTACAAACACTCTACAAAGACACTTGTTCGATGACGGCTGCTTGTGCAGTGCCCCGGTTGACTGTGAGTTTGGATGCCCCGATGAGAGGCCAGCACGGGGATATGAAGGCACGGGGACGAAGTCGTTTGCTCAAGCGTGTCGCGTCCTCTCACCGAGGCAGCAAACCCAATCCCGGCATATCGCGATGGGGATGGGATGGATGGGACGGAACGCCTTGCCGCCCGGATCGGAACAACATACCTGTAGACAACACAGCACAGCCCGGATGCCAACCGCCGCCGTTGGAAAGCTTCGGCCGAACCTTAACGACGGCGACTTTCCCAGTACGGAACCGCTAACCGCTTCGCTGCTGGGACATCCTGTGTCAAGTTGTTGGAGACGCAGCGTGGTGTTTTGCGCGCTGTTGAGCTGCTGATTGCGCGGGGAGGGGAGGGGAGGGTGGAGGGAGGGAGTCTGTCGATGCTTCATTGCCGTTGCTCAGTACCGGCATGGCGTTGGCTCCCAGTGCCGACCTTGCTGTGGGAGGGCGAAAGCCGGGGTAAAGTCGGCCGAACGAGCGGTACGCTGGCCACGAGACGGAAGGGGGGGATGGGTGGACAGCTGGACAGCGTGATGTATATCCTCGATGCGGCGTCCAGGGCTGGGTCCTTGTTCGCTCGGGCTATCATTGCGATGCCCTCGTGCATCGTCTGGGGTAGATCCTTGGCCCTCCCGGTTTATGCTGGATTGGAGATGTATAAAGACGGAACGAATCTTCTCATTTGGGTTGTGATTGAGGGTAGGTAGATGCAACAGAAGAGCAGCAGCCTCCTCCTCCTCCTCTTACACCTCATCCATCACTGCTTCCAAGCCCCCTTCATACCCAACCCCCGTCCAACATGACAGAGGACGAAGCAGGCATCGCATTCGAGCACGCCGACAACGCGGCCGAGGGCCGGGACGCGACCCCCAAGCACGCGTCGCTCGATGCCGCCGCCAAGGGCCAGGGCGTGTCCGGCTACGAGACGCTGACGCCGTGGGAGACCATGAAGGCCTTCAAGCTGTGCTCCGCCACGTGCCTCGCCGTTGCGTTCAGCGCCGCCACGGACGGATACCAGATCGGGTGAGGCCGCCGTTTCGAGCCCCGCGTGTGATGATGGTGGTGGTGGTGGTGGTGGTGGTGATGATGGCGGTGATGATCATGGTGGTCATAGTGATGATGATGACTGACACTTCCCCCCCCCCCCAGCATCAATGGCAACATCATCGCCAACCCGGGCTTCGTCAGGCAGTTCGCGACCGAAACGACCGCCGCCGGCGAGCCCAACCTCGCCGCCCCGATCCTCAGCGGCTGGAGCTCCATCATGTCCGTCGGCCAGATCGTCGGCATGACCACCGTCCCCTTCCTGTCGGACCGCCTCGGCCGCAAGGGCGCCATGTACTGGTACTGGCTCGTGCTGTGCGCGAGCGTGCTCTGCGAGTGCGTCGCGCGCACCTGGCCCGTCTGGCTCGTCGCGAAGCTGCTCGCCGGCGTCGGCGTCGGGAGCCTGCAGTCCACCGTGCCGACCTACATCGCCGAGGTCGCGCCCACGCGCGTCCGCGGCGGGCTGCTGCTCGCCTACAGCTTCTGGTTCGCCCTCGGCCAGTTCTTCGCCCCCGTGGCGCTGCAGGTCGTGTCCGGGTACGCGCCCGACGACTGGCTGACGCCCGTCTACACGCAGTGGGGCCAGGTCGGCCTCATGGTCGTCGTCTACGCCCTCGTGCCCGAGTCGCCCGCCTGGTGCGTCACCCGCGGCAGGCTGGACGCCGCCAGGGCGAGCCTGCGCAGGCTGTACCGCGGCGTCGAGGGCTACGACGTCGAGCAGCAGCTGCAGCTTCTCGTCATCGCCGTCGACCACGAGCTCGAGGTCGCGCGGGCCCGGGAGAACGTGCGGTGGCACGCCGTCTTCAAGGGCGTCGACGGCCGCCGCACCGTCACGGCGCTCTGGACCCTCATGACGCAGCAGTTCGTCGGCCTGACGCTCTTCTCCACCTTTGCCTCGTACTTCTTCAAGCAGGCCGGCATCCGGGACCCCTTCCAGGCGACGTGCGTCACCTCCGGCATCAACATCGCCTCGGGGGTGGTCTTCATCCTGCTCGCCGACAGGGTCGGGCGGAGGTGGATCTCGTGCTCGGGCACCACCCTGTCCTGGCTGGCGTGCGTGGCCATCGGCATCCTCGGCGTCGTGCCGAGACGCGGCCCGACGTCCGTGTTGCTCGTCCTGTTTGCCTGTCTCTGGAGTGAGTGTGTGTCTCTGTCCTCTGTCCTCTGTTCTCTGGCGCGCGTGCAAAAGGCGTTCGATGCTGACGTGCGCGGCGGTAGACATCGGCATGACTGCCAACGGAGCGACTGGCTGGGGCTTCATCGGCGAGATCTCCTCCCAGAGGCTCCGGCCCTACACGGCCGGCTTCGGCGCGGCGTCGACGGCCTGCCCGGGCGTCGTCATGAACGTGTTGACCCCCTACAGTAGGCCCCCCCCCCCTTTCTCGGTGGACGGCAAGTTTCTTTCTTTCCCCATCTAACAACACTCGGCAGTGGTCGACGGCAACCGCTGGAACTGGGAGCTCCGCACGGCCTTCTTCTACGTGGGGGTCGGCCTGCCCTTCGTCATCGCCATGTGGTTCCTGATCCCCGAGACCAAGGGGTATGTTCTGTCACACCCGCCATCGTTTGGGGACGCTGACCTCGGGACACAGTCGGTCCGCCGCGGAGCTGGACGAGCTGTTCGAGCGCGGGGTCAAGCCCTGGAGGTTCCACAAGACCCAGACGGCGACCGAGCGGCTCGTCAACGCCAACCACGACGAGAACGATGCATAGACGAGGTTTGATCATGTTTTGTATTTATTCAGGTTTATGTCTGGCACTGACGGGCGGCTATTCAAGACTGGCTTCATCGCCTGCCTCCGGGCTTCGTCCCAGGGTTAGGCTACGCGTGTCGTTCCCATCTTCCTCCTCGCTATCAGACACGTTTGGAGAGGCTCCGATCTGCTGCGTGGATGTGTCGGCGACTTCCGAACGTTCTACGGCCCCGTTTACAGCCGCCGTTGGTGGCGGGGTCTCTCGCGATCTGGCGATGAACCCCGCGACGATGCCGTCCTGATCCCCGGCCACAGAGACACCCATGCCGGTGCCCTTTGGCAGCAGCGCATGGCGGCCGCTTGGTCCGGGCCCCTCGTCTGTACGCTGTCTCTTCCGGGGTGGGACCTCCCGTGTTGCTGGCTGGGGTGTCACAATGCCGTCGTCTTGGGGCGCTTCCACTTGCTCGCAATCCCTCCAAATGCTCACTTGCTTCTTGTCTGTCCGAGGCGGCTGGCTGGCTCCGTCCTCCCACCAGTCGCCGCGTCGCGCCCTCTCCAGGTACTCTCCCGGAATCTCGTACCCGCACACCGACGCCGGTTGCTGCCGGGGCACCAGGTGCCTGAAGTTGTAGTAGCGGGCCTCCTTCGCCAGCTCGTCGGCCTTGCTGTTCCCCTCGATGCCGACGTGGCCGGGGCACCATCGCACGAGGGCCCGGACCCCCTTGGCGTCGAGTGCGAGCGACGCGGCAACGGCGCGCTTGACGAGCGTGTCGGAGGCGTTCTCCGCAGCCGCGATGAGTTTCCGGATGGCGTCCTTGCAGTCCGTGAATACCGTCACCTGTCTCAGCTCCGGCATGAGGTGCGACAGCAGCGCCGCCGTCTCGAGCGCCGCAACGACGGCAAAGACCTCGGCTTCGCAAAAGTCCTGGCACGCCAGCACCTGGAACGCCCGCGAGTGCCACGGGTCGTGCCCCGCCAAACCCGGCCACGGCTTCCAGAGTACGGCGGCGCCGGCCGGCTGCGACGGCGTCGAGGGGCCCCTGTGGTGCTTGGTCATAGGGAACGAGGCGTCGGCGAAGAGATTGAGGATGAAGGGGGTCGGAGGGCCGTCCGATGCGGTCGTCGGCAGGATGCGCGCTTCCGCACGGGGGAAGATGAGGAGGTCGCCCTGGAACCTGGGTCCTGCTGCGTCTGGTGCGGCGGGAAGCTCGGTGGTGTCGGGCATGGGTGTAGCCAAGAGGAGGCCTTGGTGCTCGTCATCGGCCGCGAGCGTGATCGACTCCATCGTGGCGTGGTCTTGGTTATTGGTACGGATTCGGTTTGTAACACGAGGTTCACATGTATAGTATGCAACACTGGGACTGTGTCGGCCGTCAGGGTACATGGGGGGCAGTAGTCGAGGTCACCACTTCCGTCGGGATATCAGGAAGCTGGTTCGCGGGCCCTCGAGGCAGGTAGACCAGACCAGGAACAAGGGCTTCATTCTGTTGGCAGTCACATGGATGTGCGTTACTGGAGATGCCAGTTTTAGAGTTGGCCAGCGCCATGGGACCCTCCCGGTTATGTGATTGAGACAGCCAACTGTTTGCAATGTGAGTTTTTGAATGGTCTTTGCACGTGGGAGCTGATGGGCGTCCGTATCGATGGCGGAAGGGCAACACGATGCCGTCGGGTCGGGCAGGGCGTACATCTCCGGTGCCCCAAGGGTTCTGTGTTGCCGAGACCAACCTTTGAGCAAGACCCAGCATAGCCTCTTGTTCTGAAGACGTGATGATGAAGAGATGTGGTGATTTGTATCCGATTCTATAAATTTTGTGCAAACAGCATCCGTCAGCAGTCAGTCGCTGTCTCGCGATGATGGAAGCCGGCGATGGAAGTTGGCGATGGCTTCCCCGAGTGGAGCGACTCTTCAGTGACGTCACTGGCTACAAGACCCCTATTTCGTTCGTCCCTTGAAGGATGCATGTAGCCCCGTGCGGTAGCGCATACACTAAGCCGTTTCCGCTCATGGATCCACCTACCTCTCGCATTCCCTTTTGGAAAAGCGAGGCTCCCTTCCAACGACCTCCTGCGTCTCTCAAAAAAAAAAAACCCTACACGGCGCAAACTCATAGACCTCACAGCATTGCATCGGAAGAGTATCAAGACCGAGGGCCTCCTACCATGCCGGAGCACCGCTCCCCCACTTCTCCGGACACCACGCCTCCGTCTCTCCGATTCGTGAACAACTCCGCCCAACCGGAACCGAGGAAGAAGGTGGCCCATAGGAAGAGCAGGGGGGGATGTGCGCCATGTAAAAAAAGAAAGGTCAAGGTAAAGTCGCGTGTACCCGTTCGATAGAAAACCCCCATCAGTACTCACACACAAAAACCCAGTGTGACGAAGTGTTCCCCTGCTCAAACTGCCTCCGGCGGAATGAGACCTGCGCCCCGCCGCCGAAGCCGGCAAGCCCCGAGGATGGAGACCGGCCCCCGGCTCGGAGGCCGCTCGACACCTCGGGGCCCGTGAACCTCTTGCACATGGAGCTCTTCCACCACTTCCAGCACGCGACGATCCCCACCCTCTGCTTCGCCGACCTCTGGCCGTCCGTCGTGCCGCTCGCCTTCGGGGACGACTACCTGATGACGGCCATGCTCGCCGTCGCCGCACGCCACCTCAGCATCCTGCGGCCCCACGAGACGGCGTACGCGGACGCCGCCATGGCTCTGCTGTCCCGCAGCTGCGCCCTCTTCGGCGCCGTGCTCGACCGCGGCGACGACAAGTACGACCCGCTGTTCTTCACCGCGCAGCTCATCCACTATCTGGCCTGGTGCAATCTGGACTTCCTCCCGGACGGGGGGGATGCTGCCGCCCCGGGCAGCCCGGCGCTGGACCTCTCGCGCGACCGGCTCTTCCTCCTCGGCTCCGGGGTGAGGGTCTTTCTCTCCAGCGCACGAGCGCACGGCTCCGGCAGCATCTTTGCCCAGGCGTGGCAGAACTCCCAGTGCGGCGCGCTCGAGCTGATTGTCGCGGAGCAAGGGATGGACCGCGACAGCATCGTCGAGGGCTTCATGGAGCGTTACGACGAGCTGGGGCGCGGTGCTGGCTGCGCGGCCCAGGACGGCGAGGAGCGTGCCTCCTTCCGGTCCATCGTCGATCTGCTGTCGGTCGTGCTGGCGCTCTGGGAGTATCGCGAGACCAACACTCGGCCGGCCGGGAGGCCCGACCTGGAACGCCACATCCTCGCCTTCCCGCTCTTCTGCTTCGGGCCGTTCCTCGACATGGTGGTCGCCAACGACTCGCGAGCGCTGCTTGTGCTGTACCACTTTTACACCGTTTCGCGGCTGCTCCTCGGGGCCGGCGCCGCCTGGTGGGCCTCCGGCCGGCTGGAGACCATGTCGCGGTCGATCAAGCAAGAGCTGGCAAGGCGGGGACTGGGGACTCGGGTGAGGGGGTTGGGCTCTTAAGTCTTTCTAGTCACCAGCTTGCGAGTACTGTGGGGAGGGGGGGGGGGGGGGGCTCGTGTGTTGCTGTGAAGAGGCGGCAGCGCATCTCCGTCGTGGGGCAGTACAGAATAGAGACTATGGGCCCGTCACACAATGGCGTTGATGCCCCGTTGATTGTTCGCTGTCTGGCTTATTCCCCGAGTTACTACTTACTCCTAGCGAAGCAGCAGGCAGATGGGGGTATCAGAGACTCGGAGTCGTGCTGGCCGACCACCCCCCTCCCTACACGAAATTCGACGCCTTTGGGCACAGCCGTTGTCAATATTGTCCCTTACGAGCCGGCCGCCCAGGATCAACCTCCCTGCGAGAACGACCGGCGGCAGCGCGAGAGGCGTATGGCCTTTGACAATTCGCTTCCCCTTTGCGCCAGAAGAAGTGACTGACGAGGGGGAAATGACCGTAGACACCACCACCACCACCACAACAAAAACAGAGTGCCCTTCGACACGCAGACCACAAAGCCCACATCCCAATCGCCACATCACGCCGGACCCATCGTGTCAAAAGAACCACCCCCCCCCCCCCAAAAAAAAACCACAACCAATAGCCCCTCCCTCGTTCCCTCGACGCATTGCCGCTGGATTTTTGGAAGCTCCCGAAAAAGGGGGGGAGCCACGAGAGAGGCAAGGGAGATGGATGGCTCTCTACACATGGTTAGCGCGGCGGCCGGTCTAAGAATTACAAACCCCCTCCTGAAACTTCGATAGCCGGTCCACATTCGTCGTTATCGCTCTGGGTCCTGTTAGCTGCAGTCTTTAGCGGACGATTGGCGTGGCATCATTCGTCCTTTGTGACCAAGGCCAGGCACGAGGATGCGGGTTTGTTTTCAATCATGTTCATTCTTTGGGTATCATCGAAATCAAGGATCCATTCCCCTTTCCCCCGCCCAAAACGGGAATCCATGGCCTCTGCCGAGAATCTACCGCCTTTGCCTCGACCAAAAAGCCCGCGTGATGAGCCCAGGGGCGCTTAGAGCCAACTCAAACAGACCCCCCACTGGCCGGCCCCTGTTGGGCGACCTCGCCGGTATGTACGGCGGTGGCGGAGACGGGCTCCGGGCGGACGACACCGTGGGGGACGCCGGCGGGGCCCCCTGGAGATAGTCGCTCAATTCACTGGCCTCCATCCCGGGCATTGTGGCGGGCTGACGCGCGTGGGTGGGCGCCGCCAAAACATCTCCGGACGAGACTGTACTGCTGCTGGTGGGTGACAGCGGGCCGACCATCGTGTACTGGTGCGCGGGCGCCTCGTCTCGCGGCGTGGCGTCGGGGGCGGCCAAGGCGGCCAGCTCGAGGTCGCCCTCCGAGCCATCCGCTGCGCCAGATGCCACCCCGAGCAGTCCATCCGTCTCGCCGAGCATCGCGAGCTCCTCCCGGTCGACGCGGCCCAGGGGAGGAAACTCCACCGAGTCCCTCAGGTGCGCCCCGAGCCTCATCATGGCGAAGGCGTCCAGCGTGTCGGTCCAGGTGGGCAGGCTGTAGATGTAGCAGACGAGCAGGACGAGGGCGACGGCCTGCGCGCCGATGAGCAGGCTGACGGCCACCGTCGCGCCGGGGCTGTAGCGGGGGGCGACGAACTCGGCGCCCGTCAGGTTGTAGATGGTCCTCGCTGCCGCGTTGGAGGCGGCGTCTTGCAGGACGGCCGCGTTGGACAGGTACATGCCGACACCGAGCGTGCTCCTTGCCACCTTTTCGTACTGCAGGCCCTGCGCCATCCTGAACAGCGTCTTTGGGAGGTCCTCGAGCGCGCAGCCCTGGTAGACCGAGGCAAACCACGAATCGTACGCGTCGTTTTCCGAGTTGTAAGGCAGCTGCCAGGCGCCGAGGGGGGCCTCCAGGGCGCAGGCCTTGCGCGTGACCTCCAGCACAGCGCTGTCGGAGCTGGCATCGGCCGGGAATCGTCGGTCCGGAAAGGTCTGGTTCAAGAAGCCGACGACGGTGTGGGCATACGACCCATCGCCAAACAGCGCCTCGGCCGTCGTTCGCAGCGGGCCTTGCGGCGAGGTCCAGCCTGCGAACCGGTCCCGGTTCCAGTCGTCTTGCGAGCTGTGCAGAGTTAGCCTGCGGTTCTTCCCCTCCCACTGGCGGCCATCTGTGTTCGACCTACCCTTTCGTGATGAGGTTGCCCAGCCAGTCGTAGTCATGGAAGTGCGTCATCTCCTCGTCCGTGGGCCACTCGTCGAGCATCTCGGACGGACGGGACCCCGGGTGCGCATTGGCGATTTCGAAAAACGCGCGCGTCGTTCTGGCCACGCACCGGATGGTGACGTTCTCGGCCGGCTCCGGCAAAAAGTCTTTGGACGCGGCTGCCGCTGCACTGATTTGCGCGTCGATAAAGAGGACCTCTTCGACATCCTGGCGGCGCCTCGGGGGCACGCCGTGGGCCGTGTTCGCGTGGCTGCCCGGCATGCAGGTGCGCACGACGACGCCGAAGCCCTCGACCGAGGTTGCGTAGCCGTCGCAGCGGGCGGGAAACTCGTCGCGGCCGGCGGCCTTGCAGTCGGCGGACGAGCTGAGCCGGATCGAGTGCTGCCGGAGCGGCCCCGTCGTGGCCCCGGCGGGCACCGCCGACACCCAGAACGAGTCGTTGTACTGTTGGTACTCCCCCGTCGTGAAGCTGCGATGCGTATCGCCGTCCCGCCACAGGTTCTCCTGGATGTCCGCCGAGGTGACGTTCACCAAGCGGCTTCGGACGGCGCTGACGATGGGAGGGGCGTCTGCCTCCCTGAGCAGCACCGGCTCCGCGTCCCTGCCGATCCTCTCGGCATGGTGTCCCGCACCGTCGCACGTTCGATCCCAGTTGCTCAAGTGCCTCGAGCTGTCGCAAGGGTACACCAAGCGGCCGGTCGCCGGCATCAGCAGTGCCTGGAGGGCCGGTTGCACGGCGGCTGGCAACGTCAGTCACGATCGACGAGCGGGCGTTGCCCCAACGTACCGAGCAAGAGCAGGCCGGTGGCCAGCAGCAAGTAGGACGACGACTCGCCGCTCGAGACGAAGGCCGTCCACTTGAGGTCCGATATGGCGAGCAGCTGGCGGACGGTGAGCGACTGCTGTTTGGACCGTCGCTGGGAGAAGACGACCGCGCCGTAAGCAAGAAGCGCCGCGACGCACGGCAGGGCAACGACGGCCGCCACCGTGCCCAGGAACGACGCCACGCCTAGCCACCGGCGGTAGCTGTCGAGGTCGCTCTGCATGATGATGCCCCAAGGGTCCGCCGTCGTTCGCCGGTTGACGACGCAGACGCAGAGCCAGGGGACCACCAGCAACAGCAGGTAGGCGGCCACGATGTACACGGGTCGCCGGGCGTATCGCAGAGGTTGCCGGCACATGTTGACCGGCTTGGAGGCCGTATATCTCGGCGGTGGTCGTTCTATTGAAGTCGGGTTCCTGTCCATCATGGTTGAGCGGTTATTCCCGGAAACCCGAAAGGAGCGAGGGAACGCACCGATGAAGAGAGAGAGAGAGAGAGAGAGAAAGTGAGAGCGAGACAATGGGATTATGGCATTGCGACAATGGCTGGATTGACTCTTCTTTTGGCGCCTTTTTTTTTTTAGTTTGCCGCGAGGCGTTTGCACGGTTGCCAAGGGTTGGCTGACGGCAGCTGACCGCAGGGCGAAAAGGGCAAAGGGTTGCAATCTCCGTGCGAGCCCACGGGCCCTTAGAGGGAGGAACGTGGGAAGGAATGGAATGTAGTGATGGGGCGCGCTGCATCCTTCGGGATGACTGACAGCACTCGCACGCACGAATGTTTTTGCTTTGAGACCCCGGCCCATGCGACGGCAGCGAGCCGGCGCGCGGGAAACGGCATATGGCATTTTGTGGGCGGAAGGGGCGCCGCCGCCAAACGAAGCAGCTTGTTTGCGAGCAGCACGCATCCGGTGCGCTCACTCCCCGTCGTTTGAAGGGTACTTGTCCAGCCCGTACGTCTCGTTGAGGGAGACGCGCGTGACGACCTGCTCGTCCTCCATGCGGACCCACGTCTCGACCGACATTTCGGGGTCGTCGCCCTGGGCGAAGGAGAGCCTGATGACGCGGGCGCCGCGGTTCCACGTGCCGTAGCCGCCGTAGCCCGTGTGCTTGGCGAAGCAGAGGAACGGCGCATCGGCGCCGAGCCCGGCTTCGTGGCCGGGCCACGTCGAGCACCACGAGTCGCCGTGGTCGTGCCCGACGTAGACGCTGTGGAGGCCCTCGGCCTCGAGCAGCGCCTCGACAAAGGGCGCGTCCTCCTCGCCCTGGCCGCCCTGGACGGCGAGCGGGCTGTCGGCGTTCAGGCCAGGGAACAGGGCGGGGTCCAGTTTGGCCTGCTGGGCCTCCAGGAACACGTGCGGCGGAATGTGGACAAAGGCGACGCTCGGAATGACGCGCCCGTGCGTCGCCTTGAGCTCGTCGTACGTCTCGGTGAACCAGGCGGCGGTCTCGGGGGCGACCCAGTTTGGAATGTCGTCCATGTTATCGGAATCCGTCTGGTAGCTAGTGCCGCCCCGGCTGTCAAAGAACCACAGGAGCAGCATGGGGTCCTTGGAGTCTCCCTCGAAGACAGGGACGTAGTAGTTTGTGATGCCCGGCAGTTTGCCGCCGCCCATGGACGTCGTGTAGCAGAGGTCGTAGCCCTTTTCCGCGCGGAACAGCTGCGCGCGGTCCAGGGTGTGTTTGGAGTCGTGGTTCCCGTAGACGGACGCCCAGCGCTGGCCTGTCTCGACCAACGGCTGCACGATCCGGTCGACGTAGCCCGTCGAGTTCTCCTTGTGCGTGTCCTCGCCCGTGATGAGGTCGCCGTTGAGCACGACCAGGTCGGGCTGCTCCGTCTTCAGGACCGACCGCATGACCCGCGTCGAGTTGACGTCCTGGTCTATGCCCCAGCCGAACTCCTGCTCGCCAAAGTGCAGGTCCGAGAAGACGGCGATGATGTAGTCGCGCTGGGAGGACACCCTGAGCCGCGGCTTGCTCACCGACGGCTCCGTCAACGGCCACTTGCCCGGCGAGATCTTGGTGATCATGATGTACATGGCGGCGAAGGAGATGGAGAAGACGAAGACGAGCTGGCATATCCGCTCGAACAGCCGCAACGACGACTGCGGCGGACGCGGCTGGAGCGCCTGCTTGGAAGTGGGCATCATGTGTGTGTGTGTGTGTGGAATGATGATGCTGATTGCGAGGTTTGGGGTATAATGACGCAGGACCCGTGCAGAGGGTTGGCAACAATCGAGTGATGAGAAAGTCGGGAGAGACAAAGCCGCGAGACCACCAGGGACCAGCCAAGAATGACAAACAAACCAAGCCGAGTGCGAGGCGTGGAATTAAAAGGACGATGGGATTTGGCGAAGGCGATGTCGAGCGGAACAGCGGGATTGCTGAAGCTGTTGGCTGCTGGCTGCTGGCTGCTGGCTGAGCTCGCCGCAGCTGGGATCTCTCATTGTTCAAGGGGCCAAACAATCCCAAACAGAGCCAAAACAGGCCCACTGTGGCAGATGCCGCTCTTGGGGGAGGGGGGAGAGTTTCCAAGGGAGGGAGGGACGGGGGTCTAAGCCAACCGGGATGGTCGAGACGAAGACGGCGGCAGACTCGACTGTTCAGCGCATGCAAAGGCGGTAAGACGCTGGGAACAACCGCTGAAGCTCCACCCTCCCAGCGTCCTAGTGTTCTCTCGTCCGTTCTTTTCCTCCCCCTCGCCTCATTGCTGCCAACGGCTGACCGATGGAGAATCGCAGAAGCCAGGACACCGAGACGATTGAAGACTCTCGGCCTCTCGAAGGACCTCAGCTTCTCAAAGGAACCGGCAGCAAGGCCCGTTGAGCGTGTGGCGGATGGCCCGGGGGCATGTTTTCCTGAATCGACGAAACTTTTTGTTGTACGACTCGCAGGATGTTGGGTGTGTCTGTGTTGCTTTAACCTTTTGGAAGGAAGAGAAAAAAAAATGCAAACTACGTGCGACCTGCAATACGATAACATCCGCCAGCGCAGTCGCTGACGAGGCGTCACATCGAACCGACGTCGACCGTACGCGTCGACCGTACGCGTCGACCGTCGTCCCGGCGCGCTGTCGGCCGATGCCGCTGTGAATTGCGTCAACCTCGGTGGGAGACCCATTAGGTGGGGGGGGTTGTCAGTGGAGGTGCCCCAGGGGTTGCAGTGTGCAGCGCAGTGGTCCGCTAACTCCTAACTCCCCCTGCAGCGAAGTTCCTTGTCGACGATAAAGCTTCAATCGGGAACACGAGCACACGCCTTTGCGGGGCGACTGTTAGTGATGCCACCAGGAAAAAGGCGAGGCTACTATCAACGCCCTTTTCTTATCGGGGGGCCCAAGCTCCGGCAACAGGCCAATCGACCTTCCTGTCTAGTCCAAGGTGCCTCGTCGTCAGCTTGCCCCTCTCTCCCGGGTGAACTTTTGTAGATTGATCTCGTTCCGAAGCGACTTCGCTCGAAATTGATATCGATGGATTGAATACATAATGTGATGCCTCCGTGACCGCAGCCCTCGCTCGCTCCGTGACTCTTTCCCCCTCTGCCCTTAGGACCACCGCACAATGATGGCCCTTCCACAAGCAACATTGCCCTCGAAAGAGGCCGGCTTCCACGACGACAACGACTCCTCCTTCCCGGTCCCGCCTCCGTACGAGGCCGCGGCCTACCCCCGCGTCCGGCCCCGTCGCGCCATCGCGCGGAGCCTCGTCTCACCGCGCGTGCTCGTTTGTGTCTTTTTCGCCGCCCTCCTCGCCTGGCCCGCGCTTCTCCTCGTGCGAGAGGCCACGCTCCGCGACGTCGCCCGGCATGCGTCCTCGTCCGCCCACCTGGCTCGCTTCCGAGACTCCGTCAAGCACTGCGCCGCACTCCGGACGCTTCCCGAGAACCCCGAGCCGGGATCCCGCAAGTCCAACCCGCGATGGAACCCGGCCCGTGGCCAGGCCAGGCCCGTCGTGCTGCGCAACATGACCTTCTTCGACGGGGAGTCCGTCGCCCCCGAGCCCATGGACATCCGGTTCGACAGGGGCCTCATCACGGAGCTCGCGACGACGGCCTCGAGGTCCATCCAGTCCCGCGGGGGGGCCGCCGAAGACGAACACGACCTGCACGGCCGCTTCGTGACGCCCGGCCTGGTCGACATGCACTCGCACCACTCGACCGGCCTGTGGCCGGCACTGCCCGTCACCAGCGACGAGAACGAGATGAGCAAGGCGTACGGCCCGCTGACCCCCTTCATGCGCATCCTCGACTCGATGAAGGCGTACGACGACGCCACCCGCATCATCATGTCCGGCGGCATCACCACCTCGCTCATCCTGCCGGGCTCCGCCAACGTCATGGGCGGCGAGGGCACCGTCATCAAGAACGTGCTCAAGTCGGGCGAGCTGGGCGAGTACGTCGTCGAGGAGCTGCTGCTCGAGCACAACATCCCGCCCGAGGCCCGCCACCGCTACATGAAGCTGGCCTGCGGCGAGAACCCCAAGCGCGTCTACGGCCACACGCGCATGGCCAACGCCTACATCCTGCGCGAGCAGTTCGCCAAGGCCAAGGAGCACCTGCAGAAGCAGGACGAGTACTGCGAGGCCGTCGCCAGCGTCTCGCCCGGGTCCGACGACGACGACGACCTGAAGCTCCGCTTCGTCAGGGACCACGGCGACTTCCCCAGCGACCTGAAGCTCGAGTCCACCGTCGGCATGCTGCGCGGCCGCGTCGCCATGCAGAACCACTGCTACCTCCCGGAGGACTTTGAGACCATGCTGCGCGTCACCAAGGAGTACGGCGTCCGCGTCCGCGCCTTCCACCACGCCCTCGAGGCCTGGCAGGTCCCCGAGATGCTCAAGGCGTACGGCGAGTGAGTACAAGAACCCCCCCCCCCCCCCGTTCCCCCGTTCGGGTCCACGGGCCGGCCGGCTCTGCTGACACCCCATCGCGACAGAAACGTCACCGTCGCCACCTTTGCCGAGTTCAGCCTGTACAAGTTCGAGGCCTACGCCCCAAGCCTGTCCTCCGGCCGGATCCTCAACGAGCACGGCATCCCCGTTGCCTACAAGTCGGACCACGGCCCCGCCAGCGAGTAAGCTTTGTTCCGTATCCCTGAAAGTAGTCGTTGAAAAGAGAGGAGCGGTAAATAACGTGCGTGCGTGCTACAAAGGACCAACGCCAAGTATATCATGTTCCAAGCCGGCGTCGGCCACGCGTTCCACCTGCCGGAGGACAAGGCCCTGCAGTCCGTCACGTCCATCCCCGCAAACGCCATCGACCTGGGGTATCGTGTCGGCTACGCCCGCCCGGGCTACGACGCCGACCTGGTCGTCTGGGACGCCCACCCGCTGTCCATCGGCGCGACCCCGCTGCAGGTCTACGTCGACGGCAACCCGCAGCTGGAGCACCACATCGTCCGGGAGAGCATGGGCACGACCTTCAACGAGGCGTCGGCCGAGGGGGCCCTCCCCGCGTCGCCCAAGATGCGAACGGAGCCCGCGCCCGAGAAGAGGGCCGCCTTCTGCGGCAAGGCCAAAAAGGCGAGGGCCGGTTTCGTCATCAACGGCATCACGAACACCTTCCTCGAGAGCCACCCCCAGGTGCCCACCGTCTTCCGCGACGTCGCCGGCGGGAACCTCACCCTCGTCATCAGCAACGGGGCGGTCGCCTGTCTCGGCACGCCCGAGAACTGCTCGTCGGCGGCCGCCCGGGTCTCGGCGGAGCCCGACGTCACCACGCTCGACCTGTCCAACGGCCACGTCCTCCCGGGCCTGACGGCGCTGACGGCCTCCCTCGGCATGGTCGAGATCGCGACGGAGGACTCCACCGGCGACGGCTTCGCGGACCCCAAGAAGGACGGCGGCAACCCGGAGAACCTCGACTTTGCAAAGTACGGCGTCCAGCTGGAGGGCAAGGCCTTCTCGCGCGCGCGGCTCGGCGGCATCACCCGTGCCGTCACGCCCCCCCTCAGCGAGGAGGGCGGCTTCGTCAACGGCGTCAGCGTCGGCATCCTCACCCGCACCGACCGCACCCTTCTCGACGGCGGCGTCTTCCGCCCCGAGGTCGCGCTCCACGTCACCATCGACGACAAGGCCAAAGCCGGCGTGGGCTCCATCAGCACCGCCGTCAAGAAGCTGCGCAAGATCCTCGCCGACGGCAAGGGGAAGCACAACGAGACGACGTTCGGCGAGGTCGCTTCCGGCAAGCTGCCGCTCGTCGTCAACGCCAACAACCACGTGAGTCGCCAGCCCGTTGTGACTGTGACGCGGGGTGGACGCTCGCGGAGTGGATGCCGCGGGTGAAGCTTCGCGATGTGGATGCTCGCGGAGTGGACGTTCGCGGAGTGGATGCTAACGTGGACCTAGTGGGACATTCAACAAATCATCAACATCAAGAAGGACTTCCCCGACGTGAACATTGTCATTCAGGGCGGTGCCGAGGCGCCATTGGTGAGCACCCCGATGGAGGTATGAAAAGAATCCCGACAGGACTGGTCTAACCGGACAAACAGGTCGCCCTGGAGCTCGCCGAGTCCCAGATCCCCGTCATTCTCACGGAGACCCGCCCGGCGCCGTACTCCTTCCGGCACCGCGACGCCGTGGTGGGCCCTCCTCTGACCCCGAGCGTCGCCCGCATCCTGAGCGAAGCAGGCGTCTACTTCGCGGTGGCCATCGTTGCAGATAGTGAGTCGCCCGGAGCGGACGAATGTCTCGACGCGCGAGGACAAACACCTGCTGACCCAACGTGAACCAGTCATGCCCGCCGACTACCGCATCCACGACCTCGCCCTCGAGGCGGCCTGGGCCGCCAAGTACGCCAACCTCGGCGACAAGGAGGCCGTCCGCCTCGTCTCCTCCAACGTCGAGGACATCCTCGGCCTCCCCAAGAGCAACGACATTGTGGTGTGGGAGGACAGCCCGCTCGAGTTTGGGGGCACTGTGGCGCTCAGCTTCGAGACGAGCAAGGACGGCGAGCTCGAGGTTGCCGCCTGCTGGCCGCAAGAACACGACAAGTAGGTGAACGGTGGCGGGCCGGTGGAGGGTGGTCTTGTTCCCCCCCTCCCCGTCTGCCCGGACTTTCGTAAAGGGCGAGTACCCAGGAGCCTGTGGCCACCAAAAGACTGCCAGGGTTCTCCGTGTGGAACATATCGAGAGGGCGTACGCCTGTCGTTGTACATTTCAAATAAAAGCACACGTTTGTACAATGACGGGATGGGGGGCCGTAGCACCGCGCAACATTGAAGTTGTCGCATGGCCCGGCTGTCGGTGATTGTGACTAACGTACCGAGCCCAGCCGCACGCCCAAATGACGGGGCCACCGTTGATGAGACCACCACCATCTGGACTACGATTCGTCCTCCAACCCAAGACAATCACATGTCACAGTGCCTCCAGTCTACATCACGGCTGCAGCTGAAGCGGCGGGACGAGTGTCTTGCACCGAACCTCGTCTTGTGAACCTCACAGAGAACCGACGTTCCCGTAGCCGCTTTCTCGGAGCTGGCGCTAGAGAGTCGGAAACGAAAAAGCAGCTACCCGTCTACAACATGATATCACCCGCGCGGACCGTGACCTGTCAGCCCTAGCCCGTGCCCACAGCACTGAGCCAGGACGCGCACGATAAATCGGGACACAGAAGGGGGGGGGGGGGGGGGGGGACTAACTACACCAAGGGCAAAAGGGCTGGACGCGTACCGGCGAGTGATGGTGAAGCGGCGTATGCAGGGACGGTGCTTGGTTCAGAGATCACAAACGAGGAGCACAGAGAGGAGGGGACGCGGCCGTCGATCAGGAAGCGTGCGGTTCTGCGCTCTGTCAGCCACGTCGGTCGGTCGGTCGGACCGGTCGTGCTTGCTTTAGGGCCCGGGCTGGATGATGAATGGGCGACACATGCTGAACTCAACATCGGAACATGGGATGGCACCGTCTGGCTTGGGATGGGCTCGGCATCCGCCAACCTGTCCCTGCGGCCGGAGGGGTGGATAGTAGGAGATTGGGAGCATGCACGCCATCACATCATAGGACCGTCGCAACTTCCGACAGGAAGAAGAAAGCCGGGAGCTAAAGTGCCGGCCGCCCAATGCTGCATGCAGTGCACGGCAATCAAGGCGAATGGGATGGGCGCCAGTGCTCTCCCGCGCTGACGACGGCCTGCCGCAGACGTGAGGGTTGCGGGCGGTGATGGCTTACGGAAAGAAAACAAAAAAGTTCAGGTCGAGCGTCCTCCCAGGTCTAGAGACAATCTGTTTCACGAGCGCTTCGCGGGTGTCGGGCTTCGGCTCGCATTCGTCGATTGTTTGATTGAGGGGACCGCCGTGTGAGGCCGGGGGCGTTTTCAGAAGCGCGCGCCAGTCTGCGATTCCCTGCGCTTTCGGCGGCTCAGGGGTGCACCCTACCGAGATGAGGGGGGGCTGGTCGAAGGGAGAACCACTCTGCCCAGACAACAGAACCTGCTGTTATATGGGCTATTATGCCAAAACAACTCGTACTGTCGGGCTCGTCCGTGTTGTTCATCTCGGCTGTCGACTGCCTTACTCGTGCAAACTCCCTTTGGGTTTCTTGGCAATATCAGGACAAACGGGAGCCACTGGGGCGACGATGTGGAAATGGCGGCGGTGAGTCCTGGTTCGGATAAGTCCGTGGTCACTGACGTTTGTCTCGAGCCCTGCACGGTTGACCGAAGGACCAAAAAAAAAAAAAAAAGTGAGTCTGTCTTTGATCTCGGTCTTGGGTAGAGAGGCAGCAGGACGTTATTCAGATGGGCTGAGACTATTGCAATTTGAGACGAGACGCCGTCAGGCCGTTGACATGAACCGCAGTCGCCCTTCTGGCTGAGACAAGCTGGCGGCGCTGCTTCGACGTCTGCAGATTGACGTCGCGACGACCAGCCGCCACGGGATGCATCATGCGTGTCAGCGGCGACGGCACCGGGCGGCAGTCGAGTGTCATGTTAGCCCTGTGACGAAGTTCCTCACAGGCTATCCGGACAGCACCACCCGATACGACGGCCGGGGGCACGATGCCAGGCCGCCCGTCGACCCGGAGGACGTGATTCGCCGGACCGTCTTTTGGATGTTTTCTCGAGAACGTGGAGCCATGGGGCTGTGCGACGTTCTGAAACCCCACCGGCGGCCACCACTCGCCCCCCCCTCCAGACCCCATGGCCCGGGCAGGGGAGGCGGGCATTGAGAGCCTGGGCCCTGTTGGGCTCCTTAGGGCCGGGTCCATCACCGGCTGTGGAAGCGGCCCAGGGGACGGAGGGAGCCTGAGTGAGGAATGCCGAGTCGCCATCCGCAAGAATGTATGGCATTGTTTAGCCGTCTCAGGCTTGGAATCATGTGTACGAATCCATCCTCACCGCGCGAGCGAGCGAGGCCGAGGGGGTGGCGTGGCATCGGGTGCATAAGTTATGCAGCTAGAAAAGTTACTGTCCGGTGCCAAGATCGGCAGCCTGATTGGTCTGGCAGAGACACGGCCATTCCAGCTGGAGGCATGAAGAAAGGGATTGTTCGAGTGTGCGCCGCGGCAGTGACAGTCTCACCGAGAATGGCCCTGAAATTCCAGGCGATGGGCGTTTGTCTCGCAGGTGACTGGCGGGGAGGCTCGATTCGGACGAGAGCGTGTTCGCCGCATTGCTCTCGACTCTCGTCTCGTCGTCCTGCCTTCTCGAGCGTTTGTGGTTGTTGCTTCCTGTGGACGTCTGAGACCGTCAACCCCTGCAATCTGGCCTGGGGAAGCCCCTGCGCAGGTGGGACAGACAGCCCAGGAACCGCTTGCCCGGATAAAGTTAGCTGTAAAGGTAATCCCACCTCCTGGCGTCCATCCCGTTTGCTCGTTTCGTCGTCGATCTGCAAACACAGAGGCAGCGACCGTAAGAGACCTGTTTGTGCAAACGAAAATTGAAGAAGAAAAAGATGGAAGACTTTTCTACCGCTGGCATTGACTCAACATGTGCCGCATCCGAGTATGATCCAATACCGAAGCTTGTTGTTCCTCAGCACGTCGCCCCAAGCCGGACGTCGTCGTCGTTTGCACCATCCCCGGCTTCTCTTGCCCCTGAAAAAAAAAACACATGAGGGGGCCGACGCCACCAAGCCCTGAGCGCCGATAGTGTCGTTTCCACGGCGGCCAAGTCTGGCTGGCAGCATCGTGTTCCGAATCCAAACTCTTCCAGCGCCACTAACGGGCACTTGAGGCCCGTTGGCAGTCTCCTCGCCTCGGGTCCCGGGATCGACTCGGTGCAAGGTGACTGGACGCCACCAAGGACGAGAAACGAAGACGTAAAAGAAAAGAAAAAGAGAAGAAAAAAAAAAGGAGACGGGAGACGAGTCAGCAAGCTAAAGCACCAACTAGCAGAGCAAGCACAGCTCCGGCGTCGCACCGAGCGACAATTGACGGCCGACCTGCACAAAGTTGGTGGTCCGGCACAATCGCAGCCAATGGGAAGCCACGGGTTTTTATGCGCCATGCAGGTACCAGTGTTGCAGCACACCACACCATGCCAGCTTTTTTGTGCATTCTCATCCCCTATTCAGTGCGTTCTGTCAACAGCCAAAGACTTGGGCGAGTGGGGTCCAAGGGGGGGGGGGGCTGTCAGCTCAAGTCAGTGGTCGACCTCTCTCTCTGTGTGTCTGTCCCTCAGCTGCCGCCGTTTCGTTTCTTCTCTTGGTGGTGGTGTGCAGCGCAGCAATATGCCGCAAGCCATTCGTCTAGACTTTTGATTCCCTGTTCTGAGCGACAGGGTCAGGCTGTCTGGATCCCTCAGTGCTCGAAAATAGTCCATGGAGCCCGGGAACCTGATTGATCACTGCCATCCAAGGGCCTGCCTGTCCCTGCCCATTCGTCCCATCTCCTCAAGCCTCTGCTGCTCGTCCGAACCCCACCGTCGTTGGCCTTCCCGCCAAGATGCAGCAGCCCCCCCCGCTCCCCGCCGTACGCTCACACCCCCTCACCACCCTCACCAACCCTCACCCTCTCCGCCCTGCGCTCGAGTGGACTGGCATCGCCAGTTTTCCAAGGCCGCACTACCACGAAAAGTGCCCCCATGGCGTCACGGCTGAGCGTTCCTGGCCACCCTCCTAGCGTGTTCCTACCACCCCAGGCGCCCAGTGCCCGCCAACTCTCGTCCAAGATGTCTGGCGATTATATTACTCTTGCCCACATCCTCTCTCCACCGGGATCGACACTCGACCTCTGCCCCATTCCCACCACCACCACTCTTTCCCTGTCGAATCTTGCTGGGCAATTCTTCTCTCCTTTCATCCTTCTTTTTTTCCATCTCGTGAAAAGCTGAGCTTGCTGAGCACGTCCTCTCCTTCCATCTTTGCAGACAGCGTCTTGGACCCTGCCCGATCCATTCATTTACTCGCTCACTCACTCACTCACTGGCTCACTCAAACCACACGCTCATCCGCCGTTCAAAAGGTGCTCCGGTATCAGCATCCACAGTAAACATAACAGTCCCTACCCATCCCAGCACCCGCTCCCGCCGGCTCTCTCTCTCTCTCTCTCTCATCTCATCTCATCCCGAACCCGTCAACCGCAACCATGAAGTTCACCGCCGCCGCCACGCTGGCCGCGCTCGTGGGCGCCGCCTCGGCCGGCTCCAAGTCCGACGACAGGACGTTTGCCGTCCTCCGTTTCAACAACAAGGAACTCGTCAAGGCCCGTGTTGATCCCATCATCAACCCTGGAAAGCCCGCAACCCACGTCCACGGCGTCATGGGAGGCAGCAACTTTGGCATGTCGGCCACGGGCGAGTCCCTGACGCAGTCCAAGTGCACCAACGCCATGATCAACGGCGACAACAGCGCCTACTGGTTCCCGTCCCTGTACTTCCAGGACCCCAAGACCAAGCAGTTCGAGTCGGTCGAGGTCTTTTACGTCAACGTCTACTACTTGTGAGTGTCACCGCCGCCGCCGAGCGAGCCCCCTTTCGCCCCCGCTGACCCGTGGCAACAGCTTCGACGGCACCGACGACGAGATCAAGGCCTTCCCCCCCGGTCTGCAGATCTTCAGCGGCAACGCCTCCGCCCGCACGCCGCCCTCCACCGGAGGAAAGCAGAACCTCGACCCCGAGGACGGCCCCATCCAGCCCGTCCAGTGGACCTGCCCCAGGTCGAGCTACAACCCGCCCTCGTACCCCGCCAACTCGGACGGCATGACCGCCGGCATCGTCGACCCCAACAACCAGGGCTCCGGCGTCGGCTTCCCCGACCAGAACTGCGACGGCTTCGGCTCCCCGCT
The DNA here is from genome assembly GCF_001672515.1 of Colletotrichum higginsianum IMI 349063. Lineage (NCBI taxonomy): Eukaryota > Fungi > Ascomycota > Sordariomycetes > Glomerellales > Glomerellaceae > Colletotrichum > Colletotrichum higginsianum. The sequence continues at coordinate 4,304,637 of NC_030955.1, forward strand.
GCGCGCCGACATCCACATGCCCTCGTGCTACAACCCCAAGGCCGCCCTCGACGACTACAAGAGCATGGCCTGGCCCTCGAGAAAGGGCGCCTCCAGCGGCGGCCGCAAGAACTGCCCCGAGGGATGGATCCACGTCCCCCACATGTTCTTCGAGGTCTACTTCGACACCCCCAAGTTCGCCGGCCGCTGGACCCCCGGCCAGGGCGCCCAGCCCTTTGTCCTCTCCAACGGCGACGCCTCGGGCTACAGCCTGCACGCCGACTTCATCGCCGCCTGGGACCAGGACGTCCTCCAGCAGATCATCGACAACTGCAACGCCGGCTCCTCGGGCATGGACAAGTGCCCCGGCCTGCTGAAGGGCCTCAACACCAACAAGGACTGCAAGATCGACTCGCCCCTCCAAGAGGTCACCGACGGCATCCTCGACAAGCTTCCCGGCGACAACCCCCTCGGCGGCTTCTCCTTCGGCCCCATCCTCGGCGGCGGCGGCGGCGGCAGCGACAGCGACAGCGGCGTTGTTGTCAAGCCCTCCGGCGGCGCATCCTCGGCCTCCTCCGCCAAGCCGTCCCCTACCACCGAGCCTGCTTACAGCCCCATTCGCCAGCTTGACGAGGCCCCCAAGACCTCCGCCGCCGCCGCTTCGTCCCAGCTGCCCATCCAGCAGGCGCCCGAGAAGGAGAACACTCAGCCGGCCGAGGAGGAGACGACCGCGCCCCCCGCCGCCGTGCCCACCCCCAGCCTGGGCGGCTCCCAACCCTCCAAGGCGACGTCGTCCTGTCTCCGCAAGACCAAGACCGTCTGGGAGACCGTCACCGTCACCGTGGCCGCCGAAGAGTCCGCCCCCGCCAAGGCCGACGACTACAGCAAGGCCCGCCGCCACGTCCACGACCACATGAAGCGCCACCGCAGCCACCGCGACTAAGCCTTGCGCGTCCCGAGAGAGTTTTCCACTTGCGCTGTCGGATCTTTTTCTTTCTTTTTTGCGCCTGTACCAAAGTTCCTCTTCGTTAGACATTTTAGGGCTGCGGCTGGGAAGGGAGTTTCAGAACGTATACCAAGGGTCGGTCGGTTGGAAGACGCACTCAAAACACTGGATATGGAATTCGGGGCTTTGGGAAAAGAACCATCCTCGCGTGAGACTGGGCACCGCGATCGTCGGGCTCCGACTTGATTTTTTTGTGCTTTTGACGACGATGATGAACAGATACATACATAAACCCCACATTGGGGGAGAAGGCTTGAGACCAAATTTTTTTGTTGATCAAGCTCGAGGACAACTGGATTCGCTTCTTGTTCGTACCTTGGAACACATACATTCGATTCTTGGAACGGGCCTCCTCGGGAGAGCCCCCTCATTTGGGAACGTCTTTACTTTTGGAACGGAAGAGAACGGACTGGTAGATTCAATAGAAACACACCAGACTTTTTTTCCCCCCTCATGCAAGTGGGATGGAGCACGTGAAATCTGCAGGCCAGGAAGCGTGACAGCTAACGTGGGCCACGACGTCGAAATAAGGTTATTTCGTAGGCGCAAGAATTCGACCTCATTTCCTGTTCCCATCTCAAGGCAAGGCCCCTGGACATGCATGCCCGCTCAACCGTCAGTCCGTCTAGGTCTCAGCAGTCGTCCGGACCAAGCAAGAGAAAGGGACAAGATCGAGACGACTGGCTGCAGTGGTGGCAAGCCTGTGCACACTCCCGACGGTCTCCACAAATTCTCCGTGCCCGCCGTGCCCACCGCAGAAATCTTCACCTCCGTTCCCCACCACACCGCACACCGAGAACGGGATGCACCACTGACCCAACGCCGGTGAACCGCCTGCACTACCTTGACCGATTGACTTGGCGCTAAGCAGCACCATGTCGCTGTATCATGAGACGGCCGAGATCCTCTCGGCGAGCCCCGACCACGGCGGCAGCCTCAAGAGCCGCGTGTTTGGCAAGAAGGGTCTCAAGTCGCCGCCCGCGCAGGTGTACGCCCTCGCGCTCGAGACATGCAAGTGGAGCGGCGTGTTGAAGGAGGTCGTCGAGGCGGCCGAGATCCTCCGCCACGAGCGCAAGGCGAGTCGTCCAACCCCCCCGTCGCCGTCAGTCCGAACAACGTCCGCTAACCCCGCCCCGCAGCTCACCCCCGTGCTGGCGCTGCTGCTGGTGCACGACTTCCTCCTGGCCAAGAAGGGCATTGCGCTGCCGCAGACGCACGGCCTGAGGACGTCGGTTGAGCGCCACAAGGCCAGGCTGGCCTCGGAGCTGACGCGCGCGAGGCTGCGGAGGAAGATGCCGTCCGTGGAGGCGCTGAGGGCGGACGTCAACGCGAACGCCGACCCGGAGGGGAGACACCCCCGGTGGATCCGGGTGAACGCGCTCCGGAGCAACGTGGAGGACCAGCTCGAGACGACCTTCAAGGGATGGGAGAGGGCGCTGTCCATCGAGGCGGTGACGCAGTCGGCGGGCAAGGCCATCTTCATCGACACGCACGTGCCCAACCTGCTGGCGGCGCCGCCCGGCACGGACGTGACCAAGACGCCGGCGTACCTCAAGGGCGAGATCATCCTGCAAGACAAGGCCTCGTGCTTCCCCGCGTATCTGCTCGACCCGCGGTCCGAAGACGGCGACGTCGTCGACTCGTGCGCGGCCCCCGGAAACAAGACGACGCACCTGGCCGCCATCGTCCAGTCGCACCAGCCGGACCAGACCACGCGGCAGCCGACCATCTTCGCGTTCGAGCGGGACCCCCGAAGGGCGCAGACGCTCGAGAAGATGGTCAAGATCGCCGGCAGCAGGGGCATGACCAAGATCGGGCCGGGCCAGGACTTCCTGGACGTCGACCCCGAGGCGGACGCGTACAAGCACGTCGGAGCCCTGCTCCTGGACCCCAGCTGCTCGGGCAGCGGCATCGTCGGACGAGACTCGATGCCGGAGCTGCACCTCCCCGAGCTTCCCGGTCCCGCCGCCGCCGCCGCCAAGGGGGCCAAGGGGGCCAAGGGGAAGGCGGACAGGCTCAAGCGGAAACGGGCCGAGGAGGAGAGGCCGGTGATGGTCGACGACGACGGGAACGCCGTCGAGGTGCAGTCGGAACAGGAGCTGCAAAAGCGGCTCGACGCGCTGGCCGGGTTCCAGCTGACGCTGCTGCTCCACGCGATGAGGTTCTCCTCGGCGACCAAGATCACCTACTCGACCTGCTCCATCCACGCGGAGGAGAACGAGGGCGTCGTCGTCAGGGCGCTCGCGTCAACGGTCGCCAAGGCGCGCGGGTGGAGGGTCCTGGCGAGGGAGAAGCAGGTCCGCGGGATGCGCGAGTGGCCCGTCCGGGGACTACCCGAGGCGGCAGGCGGCGACGCGGCGGTGGCGGAGGCGTGCATCCGGACGTACAAGGGCGACGGGCACGGCGTCATGGGCTTCTTCGTCGCCGCGTTCGCCAGGGACGGGGGCGAGGGAGCGGCGGCCGGCGAGGACGGGCCGTACGTCAGGGATGACGAGGGGCGGATCGTGAGGGACGCGGCGGGGATGCCCGTGCTGAAGAGCACAGGTGAGCCTGTCGTCTTGGAGGACGCCGCACGTCAGGCACCGCCGGGGGGAGGGGATGATTCGGAGGATGATTCGGAGGGTTCAAGCGAGCACGGCAGTGACGAGGACGAGTGGGCTGGGTTTGACTAGGTCGGCTCGGTGCTAATACAGAGACATGTCACAAAGTCATTGGGCGTTCGGAGCAACCTTGAACTCCCAAACACTGACGGACTGAGATGGCCGAGCGCCGTCGACCTTCGCATTGTCAATAATGGGCACCATCTTGCATATTTGAAGCATCGCCGTTCCCGGTTCCAGCTCCTTCCCAGAAATTCAAATTTTGCTGCGTGTACAGCACCTGCCCCTGCAGCGCCTCCTTCCCAACCGCCTCGTCCTTCCACGTGCCTTCCCAAGTCGTCTCTTTCCCAGCCTGTGCCTTCCCAAATTGTCTGTTGCTTCGCGCCTTCCAAATCCGCCCATCCTCACCCAACCTCCACCCACTTGCACCGGACACATCTGCTCGTCACAACAGCAGCCGCGAGTCGACCGCTTGCTCTCGGGGCATCACCTCAGTCATCAGTCGTTAGTATCTCGCCCTCCTGCGCCTTCCTCCGTGTAACCTTACCTTTGGGCGGCGACCTTGAGCGACCAACCGCACCGGCGGCCCCCACCGCGATGGACCCGATCAACCCGTCCGACTACAGCAGCATCCCGTTCGGCTACGCGATCGTCAAGGCCGTCGGTCGACGGAACAAGCCGGAAAAGTCTCCCGTCTTTTTCATAGTCAACTGCATGATCGTCGGAGACGCGTCGCTCCGCCTGCGCCGGATGCTCACCCAACGGCCCAACACGCAGCATTGGATACTCCTTCACCCCGCTCGGGATGTGCAGGAGGTCATGTACATCATCCACCACGGACGCCGCAGCCCCGACCTTGCGCCGGCGACCGCGGATGCCATGCTTTCCGTGTGCTACACCGCAGACAGGCTCGACCTGCTGGAGGGCATCAGCAAGGTCTGGGGCGCCACCTTGTACGTCGACGAGAAAATGACCAGCCAGCAACTGTGGAACGTGGCGGTTGCCGCGGTTCTGTGCAAGAACAACGCCGTCTTCTTTGCTGCCACAAGAAAGCTGACGTGGCTGCACCACGCTCGGTATCGCGAGCTGGTCACGAACTGCAACTTTTGGGAGTTGTTCCTGGCCGGTACGATCCCTCAATCCTATCCCAGAGACTGACTCTTTACTGACGGCAAGCCCACAGCGAACCTGGAACAGTTGCGAAATCTCCTGTGGGTTGACATGTCGGAGATCTACTTCGAGACCAACCACGACTGCCACGTGGAGAGCATACCCGGCATCCAGCCCTCGGATCTGGAGGCGCTTCCAACCTTGATGTCCCGGTTCGCGTACCTCAGGGAGAGGTGCGATGTTGAGATGATCGACAGGGAAGGAGAAAGCTACCGAATGGTGGTCGCCGAGCAGGCCTCCCAGACGTGGCCGTACAGACTGCGCGAGGAGGTTTCAGGGGCGCTGATGGATGTGCACAAGAAATCCGGACTTCACTTGGCACAGTTTTATCATTTCTTGGATCTTCCATTGGATTGATCTGGATGGGCCCAGATGAGTGTCCTCCAGGCATAACGGTTGCTTGGTTGTTGGACCATACGATGTCCTCCAGGCACAACGGTTGTTTGGTCGTTGGAGAGACTGTACAATTTCTTGCATTCACAACTTGCATCATTGTTGGATTGCTGCCATGATGTTTTGTGCTGCAGCCCCTCTTTTGTGTCAGCTTGTCAGGCAACAACGAGGCATTCTCAGGCAGACGGACGAGGAAACAGTTGGATTGTGTATGACCATTGTACGATTGTATGAAGTACGCTTGGAGTGGAAACCGGGGATGGTTCTGGGTTGTGACAGGCTCGACTCGCTAGCAAATCAGACTGGCACTGCCCATGTTGACGTTTCATGGGATGTGACCCCTGTCGTTGACCAGACAGGGGGATATTTGGCGACGTCCCACCCTTTCTCAACTCCAATTTCCTCCATCTACACAGAACACTGCGATGGATCTTGCTGGGCTTCTGGGTTTGGCCCTATGGATGTCGCTTTTCGCCGGCGCGGTGACCGCCGACTTCGGGACGGCGGAGACGGCGCTGATCGCCTGTAAGCACCTCGCACGACCTGAACGGCGGCCCCGGACTGACCTAGACAGGTGTCCCAGTGCGTACGGTGTGAATGCATCATCATCAGGATCGGCGCTGACTTGTTGCTACGTCAGCCTTCAAACGACAACTCGAAGCGGCTGGAAGCGGAGTGGAAGGCGGTGCGGTCCTCGACCGGGGTTGCCATGAGGTGGGATGACGACCTCGCCGACGAGTCCTGCTCGGGCCTGGGCGCGTATCCCGCCATCAGACTCCTCCGCGGTGGCCACCCGCCGCTGGATTACCTCGGCCCGCGTACGAGCGATGAGTGCGGCTGCCCCCCCTCCGTAAGGTGGTCTCACTGACGCATCCCAGGATCCTGCGCTTTATCGAACGGGTCGAGCGCTCCCCGCATGGCCCCGTCAACGTCCCCGCCGAGGACGCCGTGTCTTTCCAGGACGTAGACGACTTTGTCTGCATCGGGCACTTCCCGCCGGGGACCGCACTGCGGCAGGCGTTCGAGGCCGTGGCGGACAAGTACCGCACCGAGTTCACCTTTGGCGTCGTCGTTGTCGACGTCGACAGCCCGGGCGTCGCCGTCGCCGCCGCCGCCAACGACGCAAAAGTGGTCTGCCACAAACGAGACGACCAGAGCGTCCACACGTGGACCTCTGGCGACGACGGGCTGGAGGCATGGCTCGTCGAGGCCTCGCGGCCCGTCATCGCGGAGCTCACGCCCGCGAACCACCAGCGCTTCCTCGACGTGAGCCGTTCCCCCTCTCCCCTCCCCGAAACGCGCGACTGAAAGCGGGCTGACCCAAAACCCCACCCACCCCAGCGCGGCTGGCCGATGGTCTACATCCTCTCGCCGTCGCCCGGCGTCCGCGCCTCCGTCCGCACCGACCTCCACGCGTTTGCCAAGAGCCACTACGCGTCCCTGACGGCCGTGACCGTCGACCCCGGCTACTTCCCCGACCTCCCGGCGAGGCTGGGTCTCGACCCGCCCGAAGACGACCGCCCCGCCGGCGCGGTGCACCAGCTCTCGAACGGGCGGGTGTACCGCTACCCCGAGGGCAGGGCGTTCACGCCGCGCGAGCTGCAGGCGTGGGGGTTGGATGTGTGGCAGGGCCGGGTCAAACCGTGGGCGCCGCCCGGCCAGGAGTCGGCTCCCGAGGCCGGAAGCGGGAACGTACGGGTCGTGAGGTCGCACAACCTCAAGGTTAAGAACATCCCCGGAGTGAAGATCCGGATTGGAGGACGCGAGCGGGACGAGCTTTGAGGTCACTTGGGGAAGGGGGGAGCCGTGGGTATCTTGGTCGTTTGATTACTCTATGATTATACAGAAGAGCTGTCTATGAGTTGCGGCTACTGTGGCCAAAAGATTCCTCGTCCGTTTCCTGGCCCCGATACTCATACAAAGTTCTATGCTGTCTTTCCAAAAACCCAAAACTCCATTAAAATGCCAAGACATCGTGTCGTGACACGTGCCTTACCCGGGTATCATCGTCTATGTCGTCCCAACTTTTCCGATACGAAATTACTGACAGTAGGTGCCCCCGCACACGCCTAGGCCTGCTGCACCTTGCGGGCGGCCTCGTCGTCCGAAATCACGCCCTGGACGGTGCGCTCGTCGTCCGACAGCACGCCGCCGTCGCTAGGCGCGGCGGACATTGTGCGCTCGTGCTCCTTCTTCTCCTGCTCGGCCAAGGCGTCGTCCTCGGTGGTCTCTTCGTGGGTCTGGCGCATGCGCTCGAGGACGGCGGAGGCCTCGGCGGCGAACTTGCAGCGCTTGCGGATGGCGGGGCCGTACTTGTAGAAGAGGAAGGGGAAGGGCAGGCAGGCGAGGGCGAGGAAGGCCGGGATGGACGAGGCCCAGTGGATGCCGAGGTTCTCGTACATCTGGGTGGTGAAGAGCGGGAAGGCGGCGCCGAAGAGGGAGCGCATGACGGAGTTGGCGGCGAGGACGCTGGCGGCGTAGATGACGTACGAGTCGATCAGGTAGTTGAGCAGGCTGAGGAAGACGAGGACCAGGCCGGCGGCGAAGAAGCCCGAGGCGATGATGGAGACGATCCAGTGGACCTCGGGCCCGTTGGTCCAGGCGAACCAGAACAGCCCGATGGGCAGGAGGCAGGCGCCGACCATGGAGGGCGGCAGGCGGGCCTCGGGGGGCGCGAAGCCGCCGTGGGCGGCCGACACCCGGAGGTAGCGGCGGCTGTCGAAGCCGGTGTAGACGACGGCGAAGATCATGCCGACGGCGACGCCCAGGAAGGCGAGGCCGCCGACGCCGGGGGACCAGCCGCGGTGGCGCTGGAAGACGATGGGGAAGGCGGCGAAGAGCATGTAGAGGGTGCCGTAGACGATGGCCATGTAGATGGACGTCAGCAGCACGATGGGCTCCTTGAAGAGGAGGATCCAGGGGCGCGAGAGGGCGACCTTGAACTGCTGGGCGACGGTCTTGCGCGGCTGGTGGGCCTCGTACTTGGACAGGTACGACTTGCCGGTGAGGGCGGAGAGCTTCTCGGCGCGGCGGCGGAGGAGGACGGGCGCGTACGTCTCGGGGACCGTCAGGCCGACGACGATGAGGACGACGCCGGTGAAGATGGCCATCAGGCCCTCGATCCAGCGCCAGCCCTCGGCGACGCCAAGGAAGCCGCCGACAATGGGACCTGTGGTGGGTGTTAGTGAGAGGCACGGCAGAAGACACGGCAGAAGACACGAGCCGAGACATACCGATGGAAGGACCCAGGAAGGGGGCGGCGGCGAAGATGGCCGTGGCGAGGCCGCGCTCGTTGGCGTTGAACATGTCGGCAATGACGCCGCCCGCGTTGGTCATGGGCGAGGCGCCGAAGGTGCCGGCGAAGAAGCGGAGGATGATGAGGGTCTCGATGTTCTGGGCGCCGGCGGCGCCGGCGTTGAAGGCGGTGAGGGCGATGTAGGTCACGATGAAGAGGTACTGGCGGCCGTACAGCTCGGACAGCGGCGCCCACATCAGGGGGCCGACGGCGAAGCCCACGACGAACAGCGACACGCCCAGGATGCCGATCTCGGTCGACACGCCAAAGTCGCGGATGACCTCGGCGATGCCGCCCGAGTAGGCCGTGCTCACGAAGGCGACGGCGAGGGTGGCGATGGCCTGCTCGATGGTGTAGGTCCACTTCTTCCACACGGGGAAGGTCTGCGGGTTGTGGGCATCCTCGGGGAGGAAGTCGACCACGTAGGGCGCCTCGTGCGTGCCCTCGCCGGGGTACTTGCGCTCGAGGACGGCCTCGGTGACGCCGGCCTGGTCGAAGAGGAGGTGGAAGTAGTTGGCCTTGTTGACGGGCTTCTGCGCCTCGACGTCGGCCTCGGTCGCCGTGATCGACGACGACGAGGAGTGCGGCGGCGCTGACGCCATCGTGAGGGTCTGGCGAGGTGGTGGTGGCGGTGGTGGTCCACGGACGGATAAGCTTATTCTTGTTCTCGGGACGTGCTTGATGGATCGTCGGATGCAGCGTTCAGCTCGGATGGGCGATGATGGTATGGATCTGGAGCGAGATCTGGTCCCGGAGAACTGGGACGGCGGCCTTTCCTATATACTGGGCATGGCCGCCGCAGTGGGCTATTATTTCTAATGCGTTTTCCATCCCCTTCGCCGGTGCCCATATCAGACCCCCATCGCCGACCCATCGACAGGGGGGAGGGAGACGTGATGATCCACCGGACGGGCGGTTGGCTTCCGCATGTTACGATGTACACCCACCATGACTATGACTAAAGGGCTGCTGGACCGGGGACAACGGGCCAGCGATGGGTTTATCTCCGGCCGGCGGCTTGGATCGCCGGTTCGTCTGTACGAAGCATGCATGACATGCAGTCCGTCCGAGTGCTGACGGGAGACACGGGATTGGGCGGGATTGTAGACTGAGGGCGCTTTGGCTTGGACGAAGCTGCGATGGCAGGCGTCTCATTGTCGATGCGCGCAGTGGTGCAGGGCGTCCAAGTGGGTCCCGTCTCAGCCTATTTTTTCTGCCCATTCCGCGCCCTGGGGGGGGGGGGGGGGGGGGGGACACTGCGGAATGACGTGTTTGGCAGCGAGCCCAGGGGCGGCCAGGCCGACTGTTGCACCGAGGCAAGGAGTTTTTTTTCTTTGCCAATCGCCGGCCCTAGTGGTGGATTCGCTGCGTGGGTCCGCTAGCAGCCATGTCGGCGGATCTGAACTCCGTGCCGAGGTGCAAATCCCCCCCCCCAAAGTCCTACGGATTTGGGCGTCATCCATGCACAGTCCCCGTCATCCCCTTTTCGCTCATTACAAAGCCGGCGCAGGACTTGGGATGACCGTTGGGCCGTTGCTGCGTTCGTCCCCCTGACCGACGCGCACGCACGCGCACTCGGATCTTGCGAAGCAGCCGACTTTTTGACACATTCATGTCAGCCAGGATCCGTCGACGTGCGCGGCCCGGTTGGGGATGGAGAGTGGATGGGCCGACTTCTCGTCTGTTGGGACTTACGGACCTCCCTTTTATGGATGAGGGGGGGGGAAGGGGTCTCATGCGGGATGATAAGAGGCTTCGACCACTGCCGTCTCTTTACATCGTACATCTCGAGAGGTCAGACGTCGCGTCGCCCTCGGAGCCGGACCGGGACCGAGCCTGGCGATCACTCGGACAGAGCCCCTGCGTGGCTTGGCTTGGCTTGCTGTCGAGAAAATCTGAAATTGCTTGATTCCGTGGGCCGCATGTGGCATGGTTGGCCTGGACCCTCCTGCAAGGGCATGCGAGATTACCACTCGACCCATGGTCCGTCGTGGATCCACCCCTGCTTATCAAATGAGCCTCGGGACCAAAGCCTTGGCGGTTTGCCGCCTTTTACGGCGTTTGACCGAGCGGACTGCCGCCCCTGATGGACCTCGGCTGTCACCGTGGGACCTGGGTACAGAGAAGGAAAAAATGAACTTGGATTTCCCTGCCAACCCCATGCAATTGGTCCCGCTGCTGCCCGCTGAGGTTAAACGACGATCCATGGAAGCAAAAGTTCGCCACGTTCTAGAATCAGACCCCGTCTGTGTGTCTGTCTGTCTGACCGTCCGTCCGTCCGTCCGTCCGTCTGTCTGCCCGTCCGTCAGCCCCGTCCCCTCCGCGCGTCGGCGAGGCGTATGCCGCCGCGGGTCCTGAAGTGCCTCATAAAGTCGGAGCCGGGGCCGGCCGCCCGGCGGCTTCGGTCCGCCAAGACCAGCCCCTCGGCGAACCTCGTCGTCTCCTTGAGGCTCGCCCCGAACAGCTTCATCAGCTCCGGCCACGCGTCAAAGTGCTCCGCCGAGTCGACCTTGATCTCGACGAGCCGCAGCTGGTTGCCCGTCGAGATGATGGGCAGCAGGTGCAGCAGCAGCGACGTCTTGAGGTCCTGCCGCTCCTTTTCGAGGAGGTCTGCGCCGAGTCGTCAGTCACGCTTCGTTCCCCGTCCGGACGCCTCAACTTACAGCACATGCGCAGCGCAAACTCAATGTCGATGGCGTCCTCGGCGTCGACCAGCTGGATGTACGGCACCGTGTGGTTCCACACCAGCATGCGCGTGATCTTCTCAAACGCCTTGGGCTCGTTGAGCAGCCCCGCCGCCAGGCCCAGCCGCCACAGGTCCCCGACCGTCAGGTGCTCGATCGACGGCTCGTGGTACCGCAACATGGTCTGCGACGCGTACTTTGAATGGTCAGTCCTGTGGTTTTTAATCGCCCGCCCGAGATGCAAACCTTGAGCGCGTCGACGAGGTCGTACTTGTCGGCGATGACGGCCACCTCCAGGATCGAGTCGGCCGCCGCGATCTGGCACACGCGCGAGTTCTGGTGGTGCAGGATGTTGAGGATGAGCTCCATGATCTCCGGGTCCTCGTCGGGCAGGCTGATCTTGACGGGCTCCGCCCCGCGGTCCAGCAGCTTCTGGCCCTCGGAGAACCGCGGCCCCAGCATCGCCCCAAACACCCGCGACGCCCGCTTGAGGATCAGCGAGTCCGCGCGCAACTCCGTCGTCTCCGCGCCGACCCCGACCACGAGGATCAGGTCGCCGTCCGGCACCACCGGCACCCCGCTGTACTTGCGCGACCACATCCGCGCCGCGAAACTCGCCGGCGAGCGCACCTCGAAGAACCTTTCCGGCGCCGCCGCCGCCGGCTTGTCCATGGGCATGTGTTTGCTCAGAGCGCCGTCCATTTGATGTCAGTGGGTGGTGTCGGGGTTGGTGTTGCTGTCGCTGTCGTGTCGCTGTCGTGTCGCTGTCGCTGTTGCTGTCGCTGTCGCTGTCGCTGTCACTATCGCTGTCGCTGTCGTGTCACTTTCGCTGGTCAAGACAAAGCCCCTCGGTCGTGATGCGGTCCGCAGCGAGGACAAATTTTCTTCCCTCTCTCCTCGACCGTTTAGCCTTCCCCGCAGACCACCATCCTCGACCAGAGTCAGCACTGCTTTTCGGTGCCGGGAACACCCAGGTCCCTCGGGCACGGATGAGACGCCTCGCCTTGGTGGCGGCGTCAGTCGTGTGGGCGGCTGAAACTTTCCGTTTCGCGGGGTCGTCGACGGTGTTTCGTCGAGGCGGACGAAAAGTCAATTCGGGGGGTGTGCGCTGCCTTGCTGCACGTCGCCTCTCGCGCCGCCGTCCCATCTCCTCGCGTGAGCTCGCACTGCCGTCTGCCACTCCCGGTGATGGATGGTCTGAGACTCATGCGGGATGCGTCGACTGCGGTCGGCGGCCTCGAGACCGCGGAGCACGGGATGCGGGATGCGTCGGGACTGGAGGGTTGATCGGTTGCCCAACCTCCGAGGGATCTTCTCGCGGACGCCGGTTGATGCCGGTTGCCTGGCCTGCGAGGTATGTTGGACTTACGGGCCGCGGGCGACCACTATCGTGGAGCAACACACGCTGGATGTGTGCACCGCAACCAATGCCTCATCGTCACCATGGAGCAACAACACTTGCGAACCGCGATCAATGACTTTATCACATCACAACCGTGAAGCACAGCACACGATGGACCGTGACCGATGCTTCGTCACTGCACACGCCGCACCGCCTTCGACCACGCCATCACGCCACGAACAGCAGAGTAACCCGTAGTTGCCTGGCCTACGAGGTATATTGGGCTCTGATCACCACGTGCGGGCCGTGATCAATGTCCTCATCACAACCGCAGAACACTGCACACGCTGCACTAACCGTAAGCACATCGCAACAGTAGAACACGGCAAACGTGCGATCAATGCATCGTCACAACCGTAGAGCACGACGCACGATGGGCCGCAACCGATGCTTCGTCACAACCGTGCGATCGATCAAATGATAACCGTAAGCATATCACAACCGTAGAACACGGCAGACATGCGATCGATGCCTGATAACCGTAAGCACATCACAGTCATAGAACACACCACTCACTGCACCGCAATCAATCACCCCATCACATCATGAACATTCAACTCGTCACATCATGAACAGCCATCACATCACATCATGAACATTCAACCCGTCACATCATGAACATTCAACCCGTCACATCATGAACAGTCAACCCGATCATGAACAGTCAATCCGTCACATCATGAACAGTCAATCCGATCATGAACAGTCAATCCGTCACATCATGAACAGTCATCACGTCACATCACGAACAGCAGAGTAATCTGTACACCTCCATTCCTACATATACTCTAACACGGGCCCGCCTCCATCCCCAGCCCTACCTCACCACCTCACTGCCGTCACTGCGGACCAGCGCTCCACCATCCGCCCTCGGGTTGCGTGTCGTATCCGTATCCAAAGCCATCGGCTTGTGGGTGGTCCTGCGGGGGCATGCCGGGCTGTTGCATGGGCTGTTGTATGTCGGGCTGTTGTTGCATGCCAGTCTGCTGCATCGGCGGCCGCATGGGAGTCGCTCCGTACGCGTAGCCAGGATGGCCACTGTGTGAATGGCTCGGCGGCGGCGGTGCCTTGTTGGCGTTGGGCGCGGCCGGTGTCGGCTTGGCCTGGGATGAGGACGAGGCCTCCATTGCTCGTTGCGCCTTAGCCGCTTTTTGCCTCTCGCGAAGGCTTCGGTGGCCGTGGAATCCGTCGTCGGGACCTCCCGACATCATGTCGACCGGCATGTAATCCTTCCATGGGAAGTCGTCGCGCGTCATGTAAGTGTCTGGAGATGGTCAGCATGAGTCTTAACGGTCAGCAGAGCACGGATTCACTTACGGAACTGATTCCACACATAGAGAAGGACTACGTAGTTGATGAAATTCAACCCGATATCTTCGAGACCCTTATTGATTGTGATGTCGTATGCCCTACGGCGGGCATCCGTCATGGCGCTGTCGATCTCGGACACCGTCACGCTATGGGGCATGTCGCAGAGGTCTCGAAGAACGGCCTCCTCTACTGAATCCGGCTCATCTTCGTTGTTCCCATCGCGATGATAGACGACGTTGATGAGCAGCGCGGGACGACCACGCATGGCCCAGTCTCCGAGGATTTTCTGGAGAATACCGCTGGTGATGGCCATTCTCCCGTCATCTACGCTCTCCTCGAATTTCTCGCCAGAGGGTGACTGGGAATCGGGGGACGGGGCGTCTGCGCGTTCGCTTGGCTGGGCCGAGCTTTCGGCGCCGGGTGCTGGCGATGTTTGTAGTACCTCCACATCGGCAGCCAGGGCCAGCTCTGCTTCGGCCTCGTTCATGGGCGCTTCGTGTTCGGTGCCGTCCGTAGGCTCTTGGACAGGGGCGTCATGGATGCTTGCCCGGGGGATGGTGGGAGATCTTAAGGGGGTTGTCGATCTCAAAGATGATCCCGGAGGGGATCTCGGGGGGGTTTCGTGTGGTTCTGTCATGATGTCGATTTTTGTTGGAATCAAAAATGAGAAATCGACGTTGACTAAGAGAAGAAAATCGAGAAGAGGAAAAAAAAGGAAGGACAAGAAGTGAGAAACAAAACAAAGCTCCAAGGTAGGTGGGCAGCCCGCTGCCAGGCACCGGGCCCCACCCAGGCGGACAGGACCCACAAAATCGGCTGTCGTCTGATCTCGGAGCAGCGCACAGCTACACCCATGGAGACCAGTCACCCCAGGCACGCCAGAATTCACAAAGTCTTTAGATTTTGTTTGAGCTAGGCGAGTCCAATCTGAACTTTTATTCCTTCCCTCTACACCTGAAGGCCTCCATCCCTTTCCTGCTGATTCTGGAGCCTTGAGGTAAAAGAGCCATACGGTACGTAAGCATCGGCCACCGCGGGCCCCACCAGGTGCCGTCTCAAAGCCCAAAGTGACGAAGTGCCAAAGGACCATCCCCTATAGCCAGAGCGTTCCTTCCTCATCTTCGACAAATGTGCAACTCAGTCTAACGGCGAGAGACTGTTTATAATAATAGCATTTACCTCGAAAAGGGAAGTCTTGACGGTTTGGATCCTTCCCGCCTGCCTCACTATGCCTCAAGCCTCAAGACGCCGCATCTGCTAATCGACCCATCTCAATTCTTCAACTCCAAGTCTATGTAACCTAACAATAACACATACAACTCGAAACATCCAGGTACGACGCACCATTAGCCGTCAGCTGGGAGAAAATAGCTTACAGAAACATTTCCAGACCCGCCGCCGTCGCCCCAAGTCCGCATGCACCCCTCCGAATCGGCCTTACGGGAGGCTTCTTGCTTTCGCCGCCATCGTAACACTCCTACATCGTAGTCTTGTACAGTTTTGCTCGTGTCGCTAGTTCGCCCACATGCTCTTACCCTTGTTCTTCAGCTTCTCTTCCTTGGTGAACCCGGCGTTCCTTCGCAAGTACACATCCTCCAAATCCAAGATGCTCGCGTAGTCGGCTGCCATGGGACGACGCGCCAGGTCCAGCCGGCCGTCGATCTTGGCCTGGGTTATGGCACCCATGAAACGCTCGTTGGCGAGTCTGGTGTTTCGAAGGACGACGTGCACACCGGACGTCTCGGGGTCCCGAGGCAGCTGTGACCGACGTTGTTTCTGGTCCTCGACGTAGTTGTAGCCCTCGTATATGAGGCCATGATTGATACGCACGGCGAAGGATGCGGTGTGCGGGTATCCGATGTCCTTGAGGCTCCAGAAGAGCCGACTGGCATTGTCGGCCGCCATGTATGGGTTGTACGGCGTCGCTGAGGCCACTGTGCAAAGCCGCCACCAGGACCTCTTGGTCAGAACCGGGCACTTATTCGCCCGACGCACAACGAGAATGTAGATGAGGAGCGCCTGGTTCTTGAAGTCCATGTATTCGCAATCGTCGAAGTCATGGTCGTCGGTGTTGCAGTGCGGGCACCCTCCGATCCAGCCGAGGGGGCTAGGCGCGATGCAGTCGGCCAGGACATGTCCGGTTGCCTTGCAACCCCCGCAGACTGAGGTATCATTGCCGTAACTGAGACCATCAATGTCGAACGGGAACCCGGCCATCTTTCCGGGCAATCGAGACTTCTTGGGCGCACGTTCGACTCCCTCAAACTGGCTGGGGCCGTCGAGCTTGTACTCATCGGCATGGGCCTTGTCGGCATGGGCCTTGTCGGTTTTGTTGTTTTCGGCCTTTTCCTGGCTTCGGTCCTGGTGCCCCTTGCCCTTGCGCGACGTCACCACTTGGAAGCCATCCTTATCGACCTTAGCCTCGTTGACTTCAGCCTTGTCGGCCTTTGGCAGGTTCTGACCCCGTCGCGTCCGGCCCTTGCTCGACGTAACCTTCTGGTAGCCCTCTTTCTTGACGTCGGGCTCCTGTGGAGCGGCGGGCCAGTCGAGCCATCCTTTCTTGGTTAAATCGGCCAGTTTGGCTTGAGTACTTTCGGGGAAGGGTGAGGGTGCTGCCGCCTTCTTGCGCCACTCAGGTGGACTGGTCTTGTCGGGACTCAAGGTCGGGGATTTGGGCTGGGGCTCGTTGGTTGATGGATTCTGAGGCGGGGGCTCTTGTTGGGGCCACGACGGAGGCACATGTCCATACCAATGTCCGTGGGGCGGCGCGGGGGGTGGCGCGTGGGGGTAGTACCCTTGCGGCGGCCAGGGATAGGGGACCCGGTAAGAACCAGGGACTGGCATTGGCATCGGCATTGGCATTGGCATCGGCATCGGCATCGACATCGGCATCGGCTGGCCTTGCTGCGGGCCATACGGCATCCAGTGGCCCTGCTGGTGGTCGTAGGGCATCCACTGGCTTTGCTGCGGACCGTACGGTTGGAACCCCGTCATAGGAGGACCGGACATCTGTTGGGTGACAGGGGCAGTGTAGTCAGTTGCACTGACGGTATCATGGCCAGCGTTTGGCTTGATATCGGGCTCCATGTCGTTGCCTTCGTCGTCCTCATCGTCGTAGTCGAACACGATCATGCCACTACATCTCGTACCTTTGCTGTGGCTCAAGATGTAATCGAATGTCTTGGCAAGCTTGTCTGATGGCACATCGAAAAGAAACGTGCCTTCGTTGGGTTTGGCGTCGATTATAGCCGGCTGGTTTGGGTAGTCATTCTTGATGGTGATTTTGTTCTTGCCTCTGACCACGAGATCAAGATGGCCATGCTTGAGTGACGAGGCGTCATCGGGCCCTCGATTGTTGGTTTCTATTTTTCGAATAAAGATCGGCATGTTCGGTTGCCGCTGAGTGGAGGTGATCGGGTTAGGTGGTGTGTGATTGGATTGTCTGTGGTTGGGTTGGACGGAGGAAGATAAAGATGATGGAGGAGGGAAAAGATGCTGGAGGAAGTGAAAATTCAGGCCTAATATCGAATACGAGAGGTTTCCAGCACCACAGTCTGTAGTCACATGACCCAACCGAAGGGACGACTTCACATCTGGTTCAGAACAGACGCTGGTGTTAAGATGGCTGGTGAGTCTGTTAGCAATAATTCAGCCTTGCTTATAATTCAAAATTCTATGCTTACAAAGGGCACTTTTCAAGCACCTAGAGCAAGGAGACTAGGTAGCTTATAGATAGTGGGGGGAATTGTAAGTCTGTTTCGATTATCTTAGCTGGGAATCTTAAGCAAATAGCAAACATGATGCTTAGGATCAAGGCTTTTTTTCTCCTCAGACTGACGGTCTCCCACTGTCGGAGAGCCTGAAGTCGAAAACCGTGTTACCCCATCGTGGCCATAGGAAGAAACTGCGATCTGTGTGTGAATGGCCCTGGGAAGGAAGGAAGGTATCGAGCACTACCTGCTGTCTAATCGAGGGCTGCTAATACGTACTTATCTACCCACTTTACTGAGGTAGGTAGGTAGGTAGGTAGGTAGATACCTGTTACGTTGTCCATTCTCACTGCTTTTCTTTGTGCCTCGCTGGCATGATGATTAGTTGCTGATCCAGAACAGCTGAGTTGGGCGACCCGAGTGCAGTGACCTGCTTCTTTGTACCGGGCACATCCCCGGAATGTCAGAAAGGCCTTCAGGAAACCGCAGTAGGCCATAAATACATAGGAGCATCCCTCCAAGTAAGATAGGTAGTCAGTCTTCTTTTGGAAACTGCACGAAATACGCGCGAACCGACGAAAATGAAGACTACAGAACATTGAGGCGATGCACAGAAGAATGAGAAGCACTCAGTGTGTTCCTCCTGGGCCAGGCAGCTGCATTTCGGTAAGCGGCTTAACCGGCATCTCAGTGAGGAGATCCAGAGCCAGAAACAGCTGGAGACTCGACTCAGGCACCTGAAAGTGTTAGGTAGAATTAGAGACTGGAGTAGCGCATGTGGTGGGTCCAAGGCCATGCCGCCGTCAGATAAGCGAGAGACATGGAGCCCTTTCTCTAATCGGCAGGCATGGCAAGGGTCCATCACTGCAAAGTGGGTCCGCTCCTTCCTCCTTTTCATGAGATCCATCTTTTCTCTCATCACCAAGAAACCATCTTTAAGATATGAAGCGATCTGAATTGCGCAATCGTGGCCGTCGCATCGGGACGGCGTCTCTATCGACGGTCCTGGGTCGGAAAGCAATTCCAAGGTGAATCTCTGAAAGGGGATGAGGATTGGAGCCGCAGTTTGTACGACAAATGAATTTAAAGCGTCCTTAATTAAGTCAAACTACCCCCATTTCGGCACCCCCCCCATCTCGGCACCCCCAGCCCCACCAAGCTACACCAAAACCTACTACTTTCTAGCACCCTTATAACTATAAACCTACTTATTATATTTAATATAAAATTATATATTTAAGTAAATAGTATGTAATATAGTATCTTTAAAAAGTAAATATGCTATTATTTCTATCTACTATATACTAATTATACTATAAATACTAATGTTAGTATCTACTAGTATTTTACTAGTAAACCTTAACATTTTTTAAAACATCTTTTATAATTTAAAGAAATTATATTAAAATATAAAAACTACTTATTATAGTATATTTCTATATAATTAGTATTATAATATAGAGCAATATAGTATACTACTATTAATAAGCTTAAAATAAAGAAGTTAGTTTTCTACTTATATTAATTTAGTAAGGAAAATTTATAAATAGCTATAAAAAAGCTATTAAGTAAGTAATATTAAATTAAACCTTATATAACTATAGTAGTACTCTATAAATACTTATAGTAGTTATTATATACTATTTAGCTTTAAATTTAAGTTATAAAGCTTATAAAAAGAAATATAGTATATTACTAGTAAAATACTACTTTTACTTTCTAACTACTAGTATATAGTAAGTATTAGCTAAACATATATAAAAATAGTAAATTTTAGTATATATAGTACTTAATTACTATAAATAATTTTAGTATAATTCTTAGTCTTAAAAGTAGGGTTATATAGTATGTATAGAAAGTAGTAGGTTTTAGTGTAGCTTGGTGGGGCTGGGGGTGCCGAGATGGGGGGGGTGCCGAAATGGGGGTAGTTTGACTTACCTGAACTTCATAGCATGCTTACGTGTCAAGATGTAGACTGTGTCACATTGGTAACGACTCCATGTGAGTAGCATAGTCTTAGACCAGTTTTTGGGCACGCAACCCCTTTTTCCAGCCCTGTCAACATATGCCCACACTGAAAACAAGCAATTAGCTAGACAGCCCAGACAAAGGATCCTGATTTTGCTTCTATCTTCTCAACAGTCAAGATTCAAGCAGAGATCTACAAACCGAAGAGCACATTGGCAAAAGAGGCCAACAGTTGGCTGCGGCTCTTAGTTCACTACGTGCTCCCCCCCCCCCCCCCCCCACCCCCCCAAAGAAAAAAGGAATTTCGGGGCATGTCACTAGACACATTATTGCATGAAAGACTAAAGGACTCGAAAAATCGTCTCAATTACTATCTATCTAGGTGAGATGCACAGGTGTCAAAAGGTGTGCTTCGCGATGGGCTCTGAAGGTTTCAAGCGGGTGCATGAGGCTGGTAGGCGGGATACTCGTGCTTGGCTGCCGCTTTGCGTATAAGCTTCCTGGATTCCTGGAGAATTTCAAGACGCGTGGGCTCGGCGGTATTGTTCTCCACCGGAGAAGAGCAGTCCGGGAGCGCAGACAAGCTGGGACTTCGCATGTTGGTCGAGCCATTCCAATTTAGCAGTTCCATCTCACGAGAACACTCCCTCTCACGAGAACACTCCCTCTCGCGAAGCTCCTCCATCTCCCAAGCAGCCTCCCTCTCACGAAGCTCCTGTAGCTCGCGATGATGGCGTTCATTCTCCTCACGCAGCTCATCAAGCTCGGCCCTGAGTCTGCGGGCCTCATCCCTCAGATTCTCGTTTGTCTGTTGTTGATTATTGCGGAGCTTCTTGGCGCTGGAATACGACAGAAAGCGCTTCGGAAGACTGGGAGAGGCGGCGTGGGGCATTTCAGCGAGCCGTTGCTGTCGGTTCTGTTCTCTTGCCTTCCACCGACGTGTAGCGAGGACATCGCGCTCGAGGTATTCGCTGAGTTGTTTGCCCTTGGGCACCTCGTCCTCGCTGCTTCTACCCTTTGTCGCGTAGGCGTCGTAGAGCTTGACGGTCAGCGCCCACAGCGGCATCCCCGCGTGCGTCATACCGTCCAGCGCGTTCCTGATGTTGGACAGGTCCTTGGCGTTGACTGCGTACGGCCGGCTCTGCACGCTCCCAAGGCACTCGATAAGGGATTCAGAGCTGTCGACGCTCTTCTCGAGGCGGCGCATGAACTTCTCAAAGAGAGGTGGCGATTGTCCATCGGCCATGAGAAGGGCCACGGCCTTCCGTCTCAGGATGGAAGGGTCCTTGTTGAGACCGCGATTGTCGTGAATGACATCCATGAGCGCGTCGAAAAAGTCTTCCCCAGTCGGGTTTGTCAGTGGCCAGTCCTGGAGCTCTCTCACCCTGAGCATGACTGCGTACTGCAGTGCAACCACGATGAGCTTGGCGTTGCGCTGGAATAGAGGGTGGAAAATCAGCTGAGTGAGCGAGTCGCAGAAGCCCACCGACCACGCTGACGTGCGTCTTCTCTTCAAGACGCCGTTCGAGTTAAGGTACCCAAATGTATGGTTGTTGACGGTGTCGAAAACGAGGTGATTGGCCCTTGAAATGAGCTGCTGCGGCGTGCAGTTGTAGATGCGCACGCAGACCTTCCAGAGCTTCAGAAGGTGGTGATTCTTGCCCTCTGCCATCAGAGACGATCGCTCCCGGTCATCTTCCTACGCAGCCTGAAGGTTCTGCTCGTCCTGGGCGCTCCAGTCCTCGTCGTAGGTCACGTTCTTGGGGATAATCTCGTCGAGTTGTCGAAGTGTTTTCAGCGGATACATCTTGTTCAGGAAATCTCTGACGGCGCTCGGTATGTCGTTCTCGGTCCAGAGGTTATCCATCTGTTCCCATATACCTTTGGCTGTGCGCTTCCGGGTCTTGGTGTTGGTCGATGTCGAATCGTCTTTCTTTGCACGCTTCGGTGGTCTTCCTAGCTTCTTTGTGGCCTTTCTTTTCTTGGAGGACAAGCCGTCACTGTCGTCATTGTTGCTGCCGCTTGCCTCGGTATTGTGAGCCTCACGAGACGATTCGCTCATCTCTGAGCTCTCCTCGTATTCTGAAGAGGATGAAACAGGCAGCGCATTGCCCTCGTTGACTCCGGAATCCTCGCGTCTACGTGCGACTGTTTGGTCTGATTTCCTGCGCGCTGCCGCGCGTTGCTTTTTGTTTTTTCCCATTGCAACGTATTAAACAATTAGAGTTGCAAAAGGCTGCATTTGTTGTTTGGTTTCGCGTAAAAGTGTGCAGAAGTTATGTGTGACAGAAGGGTTTTGAAGTTGGTGCGTGACAGTAAGGGTGTGAAGGCTAAGCGTGGCTAAGGTGAAGGTGAAGGAGTAGTAAGTAGGGTATGATGACTCTTCACCGCCCGCCTGGCGCCCATTTCGGTGTAACAGTTGGTTTGACTGATTACTGGACTTGAATAGCCACCGCGTTCCCTTAATAAGTTTAAAACTTCACATTGAACACTCTGCACGTCACTGTTCCTAGGGCAGTGTAGACACAAAATGCATCTTGTTAAATTTCGCATCTCAATACCCTGTTCGTGATACTACGGTCTTACCGACACTGTTTGGCTGCCCGAGATCCACTGTTTCCAGCCGCTAATTCCAACCACTGATCCTCTAACTCGCCCTTAGCCAGACGACAACCCGTAGGGGCTTGACCTCCCAAAGCCTGGGCGGCGCCAACAAGCTCTGTAATATCTGCCCAGAGTCGGAGTCGAGTTTGGAGAGTGCGTTTGGAAGACTCTTCATGATAACTGCGAAGGACTTCTCTAGACCACTGCAGATATCAATCTTTCGCAAACAACCATCCGATCGTCATGGCTGAGTTTCGTCGCCGGGTAGTTGCTGTGGGCGTACAGCAGAAAGTATGAGTGGCCTCGTGCGCCAACGTGCCAGTAGGGGTCATTATATAGACCATTGACGGACCGTGCGATATCGGCGCCGTCAGGAGTGAAGAGACGGATCTTGTCGTGGCCATTCGGGCGGTCCCGCAGGCGGACGGCCGCAACGAGAACATAGCGCCACAGCAGGCGATCGAGGTCAGCGTCAAGGGTCTCGTCTTCTTGGCCCTGGTCTTTGATGCTGATGACCTGAAGCGCTTCGAGATTGTCATCAACATCGTCTTCCGAGGGCGTGTACAGGATACGGGCGAATACGGGCGGTCGTGCGAGGAAGGATTGGCCAGAACCGTCGGCAAAGATATCGATGTAGTCGAACTTGCGCTGTATCTCAGCTGTGAGGTCAACCGGGTCAGAGCCAGACTTGTGCTCAATTCGAATGAGGCTTCGACGGGCACGCTCATAATCACAATCGTCCTGTGCCAGCTCCCATTCGGAGGAGTCGGATTTTACGATGTATCGATCGGAAAGATGGTGCTGCTTCCTCGCCCAAAGGGTTTTGTTCATCAAGGGAAGAGTCAAAATTTCTTCAAAGGCTGCACTCTCGACTTCAGAAAAGCCCATCCAGCTGACCAGCTCGGTTTTGTCTGCCAATGTCCATTCTTTCAAGGTCCAGGCTCGAAGCAGGAGAGGGTTTCGAGACTCCTCCAAATTACGCTCGGGTATGCGTGGGTCTCTCTCTTCATGAGGTAGCATCCGGTTGATGCTTCTTATCAGGGTCATCATGCATTCGATGCCCGTGGCATTGCTGGAATTGGTAGCGGACAGCGAGATGCTAAGTGAATGGTCCTGAAAACAGCCGTCTTGTTCCGTCCACTCAGCGAATTCGTCCGTGACTTCGTGTTCGTCCATGATTGATATTGGCGTGTTGATGGTGGTGAGTTATTGACAGGTCTGACGGCGGTCAGCGAGGTCCATGGGGGTGGCCGCTGGCGGGCAGCCGGGACGTAGATACCTTGCTGTAGGGCTCTCTCAGCCCAAGGCTTCGAATCCAGTCCGGAAAAAAGGGAATAACGTAGGCAAAATAAAACTCTCAGGACAGTATGAAAAGAATCATCTGCAAGAAAAACGGATTGCGAGAAACTTCGTGATTTCCCTTGCACTTGCGGTGACAGGTCATTGGCTGCAATCTTACGCCGCTTCGGTCAGACGACAACCGATCTTGTGGGTCCGTGTTGATGGAATCGTGGCGGTGGAGCAGTCTCGGTGGAGCCGTATTGAGGGTCTGAGCGCCTGACAGCCAGCTCCAGTTCTATACCAGAACATGATCTTGTTTTTCTGACGTCCTTCCTTGTATTACACTATGATAAACCCATGGATTTTTGGGTTTATTCTCTCGTTTACAACGATAGATGGTCATCATGACAGAGCCATCCTTCCCAACCCTCCCGGGAGACTCGCCAGGATCCCTTCCTCTATCCCCTCTGGGATTTCCCTCCGATCGCGAATCATTTTAGGGTGAGCCCGGAAAGCTGGCCACTTCCCACGGTATGCTACAAGGCATGCTTGCAAACTGGGTCGCCACCCATCATACAGGATCCATCAAAGACGTCTTCCACAAGGGCCGTGCCCACGAAAAGGAGCCAGACACCGTTGAAGAAGCTGTTCTTCAAACGCTGATCAACCTGCCTGAGCCGCCTATGATGTCCGAAATTCATGGCGTTGTGACAGACGCGCGTCTTAAGGCATACGACAACGCGATTCGAATGGAACGCGAAGATTCCGGGAAAAAGCACGATGACTTTGTTGTATTCAGCGACGCGCTGGAATCCTCCGTACTTCACCTTCAGCCGCGTGCCTGTAATACATCTCTTTCAGTGTCGTCTTTCCGCCAACTATAATGAGGCACAACTGCTACCTAGTCCGTACCCGTTGTCTCCATGGTGTATCAATCAGGCCTACGTTTCATATTCACATCTGCCAATACGGATCTGACCCTGTGTCTGCCGTCAGTCACAGTGACCCTACCACAGCGACCTTGTAGAGTTTTACTACTTACGATGCATCAATTTGTGTGAGTTCCTGACGACGCGTCCCGTCAACGCGGTCCATAATGATTTGGGGTGCCGACTTTGCGTGCAGCGATCCAAGGACGTGATGATGCATCGTGCCTTCCGTAAATCAGTGACCCGGCGGCCTGTTGTGCCGGCCACACTTATTTCGTCTACCATCACGTTGGACTACAGGGCCTTGCTTGATGTCGATCGCGGGCTGACGTTGAGACTCAGGTCATGTCGCCGGGCTTGCTGACACATCATTCGGCTCGGGCCGACCCAGAGATCCTTGGCGACGTGGCCGGGCCCACCTGGTTTGACGACATGTGAACTCTGACCGTAAAAGATAATATGCATGGTGTGAGGTTGACTGGAAACAGTCATGCACCGTTGCAATCTGGTCGTCTCGTAAGAAGGACAGTCGTCTTGCTGGGTAGTGACGGTCGACATCATCAGCGTACGGACCCGCACCCATGTGCGAGTAAAATCGAGGCGTCAGGCCGCATTTGCCTCCACGTCATGAAGACGTGAGGCTCTTGTAGACTCATGCCCTCGCCCACATAAGAAGGGAGTGTTCAATAGTGTTAGGTCCCTGTAGCACAGAACAGAACGCGCGCACCGGCTGACGCATCTCTTGTTACTTTGTCATTGCAGCAAAAAGCGCAGAAAGAAAACGATGCCCGACATGGCCGGACTCGAACATGGGCAACTTGGCTACCATGGGTGGCAGCGATTATGAGCAGTCTTTCACCGCTCGAACAGAGTTCGCTGATTGTTGAAGATGAGACGCAACTACTTGGGTTACAAGGTAAGGGGTGGACAGAATCGGACTTTCACGGTGCAACACACCGAGTTACCTGCACAGACGCGCGATCTCTGTAGCTTCCCACTTATGGCCGCCAACCCGCAATCTTACTGACATGAACTGTGAGATGAAGGGCCCTGTGATGCGTCCCTTGACGCGCAATTTGAGCGCTTCATTGGGATGAGGAGGAAACGCGAAGCACTCTGATTTTGTGCGACGGCGTTGGGTGCATTTCCACGAACGGATGTAGGCGTTCCAGCGTAATCACAAGCCGGCACCCTGCGTACACGCACGCACACATGCTAAAGTCAGTCAAGGTAGGTTGCACCGCGTCAATCCATTAATTCCGGCCGCCGCTGTCTCCTTCTTGAACTTTGTGCTGGTGCTGGTGCTGGTGCTGGCTCTCGCTTGCACACGTTAGAAAGCCCTACGTGCAAGATAATTTCTGCCAGGAAAAAAGTAGCTAGGCAGTTCTATGTAGGCCGCACCTTCTGTTTAAGTTTTGAGGGAAAGGCCTTTAGGGCGGTTCACATATTTCGTGGCCACACGTAAAAAAAGAAATTACACTTGAGAAAAATTATCGTCACAACAACACCAACAGCACAACCACCACCACCACCACCATCGCCATTTCGACAAAATGAGCGAAAGTCGACACAACAGTGACGGCACGACGGGAAACCGTCGCCGCAGACGAGAAGATGAAGGAGATGCGAAGGAAAACGACAACCAGCTGCTCGACCATGTCGACAGCTATGTGCCCAAGACGCTCGGCGCCGTCGCGTCCGACCTGGCCTTGATTAGACGCCAGAGGTTTGGAGATGTCTCTAGCATGAACGTCTGTTACAACAATATTTCGTTCAGCCATATGTCTACGAGTGAAATGGTAGACCATGCCATCAAGATGCAGGACCAGTACGGCAATGATTTCGACCGAGTCGACACCCTTTACGTCTTCTACAACAAAAAGGACAGAACGGAGAACGACTTGGAGGAGCCCAGGCTCCATTCCATCGAGAACCCTATACAGCCACCAGCGAAAGGACCGCGCAGCAGGGAAAATGTGGTGATCGGCCGTCGTCCCCAAGTGGATGAAGCCCCGCCGGACGCTAGAACGGTAAGTGCCAACCCATGCTCTCCTATTGCCTCTGATGTGCAACACACGCTGATAACGTAGCAGCCCATAAACTTTTATGGATCTATTAACCGTTGCCGCCAAGGAGACGATGAAGAAGACGTCGAGGAAATCGACTACCGGCTGCTCGACCGTGTCGACAGCGACCGGACCAAGGAGCTCGGCGCCATGGCGTCCGACCTGGCCTTGGTCTGGAATAATTTCGACCAAGTCGACGTCCCTCACTTTTACCACAAGAACGACAGTAGGAAGGACGACATGGAGGAACTCAGGCTCCATGCCATCGAGTTCCCGAGGCAGCCGCCGGCAAAAAGACCGCGGAACAGGGAAAATGTAGTGATGATCGGCCGTCGGCCCCAAGTGGACACAACCCCTTCGGTCGCTACGACAGTAAGTACAAACCCATGCTCTTCTTTGCCAACCGATGTGGAACAGACGCTAACAACGCATCAGCCCAGGCAGAACCCGAAATCCGATACGGGAGTGGAACCCCTCCCGCACCATTCCCAGCGCTCTGGCGAGCATCATCGTCAACCGAGCCATGCCGGGTCCCAGGGTGAACAGCACATTCAGCTCTCTCGGGATAGGAAATGAAGGCCTAGAGGCACGTGTTGATCGGGCAATGGCACGACAGCTGCTTTTCGAGGCGATGTCTCTAGCGGCAGTCACGGGATAGGACGCACATCTAAGGCGATGCCTAGAGGGATGCTCATCTAAGGCCATGCCTAGAGGGATGCACATCTACAGCTAAGGCGATGCCTTAATGGATTGCAGGGGTTGGCATTGTAGTGTGTATAATTGAGGAATAGAGTGTTGTCATTTTGTATGTGCTTGTTTGCTTCCATGATGTGATTCGTGACACGATGGCCATCATCAACCAGACTACTGGCTCGGCGTTCAAACTCGTCCTAAAGGTCTACGCCTCAACTCTCGTGTCCCCACCCAGTGCCGGTCGCCTCCGCTGGATGCAACGACCAGCTGCAATGAAAGTCCTTTCTCGCCTGTTTCAGTTTTGCCCGTCGAGGATGGCGTCTTCGCCCAAATCTGCCTCTGCCCTCTCCAGACTTTGTTCGGCTGACCCCCATCTACGTAATCTCGTCTCCTTGCACGTCGTTTCGCACAGATCCAATCACTCATCCACCCATGCGCGCCGTCCAAGAACAACACAACAAGGACCCGGCCATCAAGGTCTCTGCCCGAGCCAGGAAGGGCTGGGTTGGGCACAGGACCAAGATTCGGGTGCCTGTGACTCTACTTGAGCCTGATAACATCAGACGCTTCCCTTCGTTCCCTTCTCCGTAGACACTACATCCAACACATCCGTAGCAGGGATGGTTCTTCCAACGGACCTCATCTCAGAGAGACGCGTAGACGGCAGCAGGCACGGTATCTCACCATTTCGAACAGCCCGCCCGGCCTCCGACCGAGCAACCGACCCGTCTTTCAACCTACCTAGACACCAGTATTCCTTCAAGTCACCTCGCCACCCCCAGTTACCGTCAAAGCAGAACTACAGGAAATCATAGCACATGTCAGTCGGCGTCCCTCGTAGCACGTGTCAGTCAGCGTCACTCATAGCTCCCCCGTCAGCCAAACAAATATCATTACACCCCTATCGTTACACTTATTGCTACAGTCCTCCTCCCAGCTGGTCATCCAGACACATCATGTATAGGCAGCCGCACTCTACCCTTGAGAACTGGCTACTCAGCCCCACTGTGCTCCCGATCCATGTCGTCCTCTCTGTCCCTCGACATGGTATTAAAAAATGCAGATATCCGCCTCCGACATGTCTTGGACGCGCGAGTCATTGCTGGCATCGTCCGCATGACCCATAGTCACCATGTTGTGGACAAAGGCGTCGGGTTTATCAACCTCGGGGACGAAGGGGTTGCCACCCTCAACGCGGGGATCGTTCATCATCTCAACGTCGCCTCCAGCCTCGGCCTCGGGAGTCTCCCGGGAGTCTTCCTCTTGGTTGTTGTCCTCTTGAGGCGCGTAGCCATCATCTGCATAGGACGGAGCATCGCTCCCAACCGCGGCGCCAACGCGACCCTTTTTGAGGCTGCCCCGCGTCAGCGGCACATGGACCTCTTTGTCGAGCGCGGTGTTCCGGACAACTTCCGCGTGAGGGCCTCGGGTGGCGGGGTCGCTGGGCAGCCAGTCGTTGCCGTGAGTGGCGTAGTCGAAGTCGAGCCAGCTGTGGCGGGCCTTTGGCCCAAGCACCAGGTCGAGGACGAAGGCAGACGTCAGGGGCAAGGGGACGTTGTAGCTGGTCCACTTGCCCTCCTCAATGGCGATTCTGAGGTACTCCGACCAAGAGACCGTGGTGCGGATGGGCGCCTTGTTGCCCCGGAGCACAACGAGCAGCCACAGAACCTGGCTCTCGGACAGCCTGTGGAAATCCGGGCAATCGTCGAACGAGTGCGACCTCGAGTTGTGGATGGGGCAGCCGTAGAGAAAGCCCGAGTCGTCGGGGAAGGCACAGTCGCTCAGCCAATGTCCAATATGGCCGCACTTGGCGCAGGTGTTCTTCGCGTTGAAGCGGACATGCCGGTCCTCGAAGACGGGACCGAACTTGATCTGGAGTTTCTTTTGGTAGGCCCGCGTCATTCTCACGATTCCGTGCCACGGAGGCACCGTCCGTCGGTTGGTGAAGTCGTAATGGCGCCCCTTTGCGCCGGCCTTGGTCATCTTGACGGCGTAATTGTCGATGCTGCCGACCATCACCGCGCCGCTGTTGGAAGCCGCGTTGGACGGCGCCCTTGACTGGATGCGTCGCCGATTCCATCGGGATGAGCTGGGATTGGGGGCGCTTGGCTGATTGCGTCGACCAAACCAAGGACGACTGTCTCGACGGTCCCTGTTGTCCCGGTTGTCTCGACGATCTCGGTAATCTCGGCGTCCACCCCGCGTCCCACCATCGCTGGTTCGATCATCCGCCGTGAACCTGTCGGATCGCGGGCTTTGGCGGCTGTCTCGGCGATCTCGGTAACCTCGGCGTCCACCCCGCGCCCCACCATCGCTGGCTCGATCATCCGACGCGAACCTGTCGGATCGCGGGCTTTGGGATCGGGTATCCCTGGGTCGACGACCGTCCTGAGGGAGCGTGTCGGGCGTCGAGTTGCGTCTGGCCTGATGTGTTGTTAGCGTTTGGGACCCAGAAGAATAGGGGGTCAAGGGATTTGTACCGCTGCTGTCCTGGATAGAGAGATGGCCTCCAACTCTTCGAGCTCCTCCATAGCGATCAGATGGTCCCTTCTTTCTCCACCTTGGTTGCGGTAGTACCGAAGATTGTCGACGAGCGCGAACTTCTGACCGAACGTGTTGTAGTCTCTGGTGGCCTGTTCCACCATACGATCCGTCCGCATCGTACCGAATTTCATGTTCGAGTAGCCAAGCTTCATGTCATTCTCGTTTCCAGCAAGCTGGTGTTTGGCCGACTTGATGGCGGACACGACTGTGGACATCGCGGGCGGCTTGTCGACGGCATCGCCGCGTGACTGGGGGTTGATCTCCTCGACCCCCTCCTCTTCGTATTGTTGGCGGCGACGATTGTCTGTGCCGCTCATGTTGTAGGTTTCTTCGGTATCTTTTTCTCTGGTCGCTTGAATTTTTGCGACGGTGGTGGTGGTGGTGACGACGGTAGTGGCGGTGGTGGTGTTTGGTTCAAAGGAGTCTCGATTTTTTTCTCTGAATACTGAAAAGATAAACAACCTACTTTGGGTGGAAAGGACTTGACCCACTTTACAGAAGGTTGTCTTTGTCTAAAAGGAATGTGCAGTCAGCCGATATGCCAGCGTGCAGCCAGACTGTATGCCTTTCTCACATAGAGCTCACCAGGCATCCACAGTGACAAGTATACCGAACGTCGCTCAAAGGGGCCAGTGACTAGACCATGACAACTTTACTGTCAAGGTGACTGGGGAACAGACGGGATCATCTAGTTTAAGCAATCCAAAAAACAGTCATTGATTATATAGACAGCTATTCAAGTCCTACACTCGGGTTCAGGACCCCCCTGGCTGCTCCTTTAGGAACTCTCTCTTGCCAAAGACAAAGAATTTTTGCTTGTCTTTGCGGTTGCATCTCACCTGGTAGCATTGCTTCTTAGGATCCTCTTTGTGCAGACGGCACTGTCTTTGCGTGTTCGACAGCTTGTCCGGCATCTCGCATTCGACGTCCTCCAAGAGTTGGTCGAGGCAGTAGACGCCGGGCTCAGCGGCGGCGAAGAACGA
The DNA here is from genome assembly GCF_001672515.1 of Colletotrichum higginsianum IMI 349063. Lineage (NCBI taxonomy): Eukaryota > Fungi > Ascomycota > Sordariomycetes > Glomerellales > Glomerellaceae > Colletotrichum > Colletotrichum higginsianum. The sequence goes on from NC_030955.1 coordinate 4,335,255, forward strand.
ATTGATGCGCGGCCAATGCGCATCGTCAGCAACATGGTCGAAGAGGATTTCTATGACGCTTAGGCATGGGCGACTACATTCACAGGAAGCGGCCGACTTTTGCTACGTGATTAGATATAGGGGTTCAGTGACATGGAAGCTTCATTGACCTTGGATGCATGGCCAGAGATGTCGGCAGGGACAACGTTAAGGAAATCCGCAACTGCGCCAGTGTATTTGAGTAGTCCGGTCTGGCAAAGCTCGGCTTTTCAATGGGCTGGGGCTAGCCGACAGAGCCGGGTTTGTCAGGACCGCGAGATCGCCGAGGGGTGTATCACGATTGCGACGCTCACAGAGGGGAGATTGAAACAGTCAAACAACGCAGCCCATCATGTCACGGGAAAACCAGGTCAAAACAACTTTTGTACAAATTTCTACCACACCTGTTTAAAACCACAGTCCTTGCAACCTCTAAAGAGGTGCACCTTCATATCGCCAGAGACATCGTTCTGGAAAGGGCCTTTACTAGAGACATCGTCTTAAATGGCGACTGTCGTATACTGCTCGACTACCTTCTTGCCCATCGCTCCTTATCAAGGTCGCTGTTGCCAAGGACAGTCTCCAGGTCCTTGGTTTCAGGATCTCGGACGAGCAGACTCTGATTCTCCGAGTCCTTGGAGTAGTCATAGAGAAACCATGGCTGACGGAACTTGTTTTTGGGCTTTGTCATTTCGAATCCGAAGCGCAAGGTCCAGGGGAATCCCGCCTGTATCAAGTAGTCCCACCTTTCGTCGTGGGCCATCAAGACGAGTTGTCTCCAAGACCGCGAAGTTCTGATGGATGGCTTGTTGGCCCTGCGGAACACCAAGACGTAGCACCATTCGCGGTGGGTAAACTCATTGGCCCGCGGACAATTGTCAACGGCGTGAGACTTTGTGTTGCAGAACACACAGCCAAATATGTCGCCTCTCTTACCTGGCCACACGCAGTCCAGGAGCTGATGACCCCAGGCAGAACAGTTCCCGCATTTGACGTTGGCATTTTCTGCGTCTCTCTTGAGATGGGAGGAGCCTTGGTTGTGGGAGGATGCGTGCGGACGCGGCTTCCTCTTCGGTGGGACCTGTGCTCGCCGAGCGCCAGGCCGGACCGAAGCCTTTTCAGGTGGAGCGGGTCGGGACGGACCTGAGATCCCTCGAGACGTGGCATCTGGCCTGAGCTTTGGTCGCAGTTCCTCGCGTGGAATCGCCGACGGCATCCGAGAAATGGACTCTGGTCTGGGCATTGGCTCCCACTCACGAGGCATCATCGTCCCAAACTGATAGGGGCGAGACATGGTCGCTGGCCTGCGAAGTGGCTCCCAGTCGTCGTGATGCATTGTTGACGCCGCACGAGAGGTTTGGGATGGTGGGCTTTCGAGTCGAAAGGACAGCGATCGTCTGAACCGATCATTGTCTGTTGAGACGAGAAAGGCCGGGTCAAGAGTTGCGACGGGCTCTCGCTTTATGGTAGGCTCGACCGATATGGCTGTCTCAGGTTGCATGGCCGGTTGAGACCGGACAACTGATTGCGAAAAGGCAACTGGCTCAGACGAGATGACTAGATCAGACGAGATGACTGGCTCAGACGAGATGACTGGCTCAGACGAGATGACTGGCTCAGACGAGATGACTGGCTCAGAGGAGGCGACTGGCTTGACGGAGTCTGGAGCAGTGCTTGGATTCGGGACGATACATATCATACCGGAGACAAAACCATCGGAGCCTGTGGTCATCCCTAGAATCATCTCAAGCATCGCTTGAGACTGCTCGCGAGGGCCGTGAAACGCAAAGATGTCGTCTGAGATGTGGTCCACGACGGCCTTCTTGCGCGGGCGCGGATTGGTGATTTTGACGAAGCTGACGGAGTCTTCGTCGTCGTCAGCCACGACTTGCAGACGTCCAAAGGTTGGTATCTCCCGTGGAGCAGCAGACGACGCATTTCGCGCCCGCTTGGCGTCTTTCTCACTCGACGGGGAGTGTGCTCGCTTTGTACGCCGAGGCGCGTTGGTGTCGTTTTCTTCCATGGCGATTGTCTGCAGAGTAAGTACACGATCAATGCAGGTTAGAGTGAGGGTAACTTACTTTTTTCTTCGTTGGCGAAGAAAAATTGCAATCGTCGAGATGAGTTTTGCTGGTGCGTGTATGAGCTACAGGAGTGAGAGACACAAGAGGTTATGTTAGCCAGGCAGCCAGGGCCTCTTCAAAAGTAGAAGGAGCGGACCCACTTGGTGCCATGCAGCGTGCCTGCCGGCTCCAAGCATGCACATCACTCGGTTATCTGACAGCATGGAGCCGGTGACCCACTCGAGTCTCTGACATCGTACCTGCCTACCTTATAAGTCAAATTACCATCTGCTTCCTTCAACAATTATCGAACTTGGTCTTGTGGTAAGAAAGGCCGCTTGTGATAGCTGCAGCTAAAATCATTTGCCAAGCTTCCCAGGTTCAAATCCAGCAAACTGGATTTCGGTTTTTTTTTTACCTTGGTTGTCTCACTCGCCAATCTGACAGCGGCACGGGCCGAGACCCACCTTGCGCTGCATGTCTCGAAGACAACAACTCGGCCTGGCGGCGGCAGCAGTGACGTGCCTTTTTGTGATGACACTGACTTTTAAAAGGACTAAGAGTCGGCGAAATCAATCTCATCGACGAGATGGAGCTTCCGCCGTCACTCCACACGGTTTCCCCTTTGCGGACGAACACTCCTGATGATTGGGTCGCAAGGTCAACTTGCCCGCCACAGGACGCGCCACACAACCAACTTTATTTGGACCTCCAACTGCAAAACGTATGCTAGATTCAGCCGCTGAGGAGCGCCCCGGGACTTGAACCGGAGCAGATTGCTTAAATCAAAAAAACCTGAGCAGGTTGCGTAGATAAAGAAACGAAGCCCGCCATAGCCGGACTCGACCCCGGGCAACTTGGCCACCATCGGTGGCGGCGATTATGAGCAGTCTTTCACCGCTCGATCAGGTCCGCTGATTGTTGAGAACAGGTCTGGTGGTTTGTTCTATAAGGGGCTGGTGCACCATTCCGCCTCATGATTACGTACGTCGCGGCCAGGTGGGAAACAGGCAAGAGCGGCGCGGGACGTGTCTGCAGCTTGCGCCCCCCACTTGGCTCGCTGCAATGTGGCATCCATCTCAGCCAAAGTGAATGTCCACTCAGTCAAGGCTGCTTCCATCACAGTCAAAGTGAATGTATACTCAGTCAAGGCTGCATCCATCTCAGTCAAACATACAGCATCAAACATACAGCATCAAATATACAGCATCAAACTTATTCACCCATCACTCCATGTCACGTCATCATGTCCCTCTGCAGTCCGTGATCCATCGCACCTAAACCATCCATCACACATAACACTGAGGAGGCCGGAGGTGCTCCAGCTGCAGCCCGCGATCTGCCATCCACGTCTTCACAATCCAGGCCGGGATCCACGTGGGATTGGTCAGGGCAGTACCCCGCTGAAAGCCAGCTGAAGAAGTCCCGATGATGAAGGCTTCGCCGCTCGGCTCGGCGGAGTACGACTCGCCGGCAAAAAAGCCCGTCGCCAGGGACAAGGTGTGCACGTAGACGCCACACGTCCAGGGGGCGAACATGTGCGGCAACCCATCGGAAAAGGTTTCCTTGTAGTCGGCGTAGATGAGGCGGTGGATCCAGCACTCGAGCATCGTGGTTCGCACAAAGTCGACGTCTCCCTGCGTCATCTCGCGGGTTCCTCTTCTATCAGAAAGGGACGCGGTAGCTGTGTCCACGCAGATTTCCTTGAACCCCATGCGGGTTGCAAGTGCATCGCTCGCCACGGCGAGGTCGATGGTGACCCATTTGGTCGCGGGGGTCCAAGAGTGCGAGCCGGGCACGATGGTGCCTCTGTCATACTCGAGCTTCGTACGGCGGTAGAGACCCAGCGTAATCCACAGCGAACCCGTGGCGGAGACGCCCGGCGGGATGCCGTAGCATTCGTTGTCGATATCCTTGGCGATTGCCGCCGGCTTGATGCCCATTCTCATCTTGACGGGGTGCCGTTTCCTGTCATATTCGACCAGCACCTGTCCGCGTCTGTTGGCGGCGACCAGAATGGCCCCGATGTCGAGGATGGCGTCGAATGCCTCCGTGGACGTCTGTCCGGTGTTGGCCGCGAGGAAGTGCGCGATCGAGAAGTCGTAATCGACGTGAGGCAACCACATTGCCGTCCGAGCGGCTCTTTCGACGGGCGCCACCGCGAAGCCTCCCGGGTGGAAATCGGACGGCTGGACGAAGCCAGCCAGCTGGAGCCGGTGGACTGCCGTCTCCCAGCGGTGGTTGTCGGTGGACAAGATGCGCTTCAGCCTGTCGAGGTTGGTATGCGGCAGCTTGGAGAAAGCCAGGGCGATGATGGAGGCCATGTGGATATCTTCGAACTTGCGGGCATGCTCCGCCTGATGCAGCTTGTCTCGCGAGACGGGGGCGTGCACTGTCACCTGCGCGGGGTCCACGCCATCGGCGTAGGCCATCGCCACCTGGTCCCTGATGGCGGCCATCGACGGGACTTTGATAACGGAGACGACGACCTGGCTGAAGCAAGGGCTCCAAGTGTCATCCAAGTGAGTGTCTCCAAGCACCAGGTGACGCACCGGCGGGAAGGTCTTGTCCTGAGACATGACATGGGCTAGGTGACGGGGGATGACTGCGACCGTGATGTTCTCTGTCTCCACCGTGTCGTTGGAAGCAAGCCTGATGGCCGATCTCAGCTTCTCAGCGTGGGGGCCAACGACCAAGACGGTGGTGTGCCGGTCGGCGTCGTCGGCAGGGAGCGCGGCATGGTCCTCGACGATGCGGCGCGCAAGCTTCGTCAGCTGGCCTTCTTCTGAAAACGGGCTGCCGTACACTGCCCACCGGAGCCTGTCGACGCTCTCGCGGGCTGCCGGCAGGCGCATCCTCATCGTCGACACCCCGCCCCTATCTCCGTGTATCGACATGATCCTGCTAAATAAGGGATCCCAGGGCGCCGACGAAAGCCAGACGACGTGCAGCCGGTGCTGTCGGGCCGAAGCCCACCGTTCGCAGAGGCACGACAGATCGATCATGGCGGCGCAGAATGCGGCGTCCCACTCCTCATGCACGTCGAAGACCAGGATCGCCGGTTTGCCTTCGTATTGTCGAAATGCCTTTTTCAAGTCCTTCGGAATGGTTTCGACGGTGATCTTGAGACTTGTGCTTGGGTTCGAGGCATCGCCCAACCCGAGTCGCTCCCGTACCGTGAGGGTGGTGTTCGGCCGTGCCAGCATGTAGGAGATGTTTGATTCCTCGCCGGACGCTGCCGCCGCGTCCCGCAGCGTCTTGACCACGTCGGCCCTCATGATGGGCTCGAATCTGAGCGGTCCCTGGACGTGCGCGAACGAAACGAGGCGATCCGCGTTGAACCAGCCTTGGAGCATGTCGCTTACATGTTGTGAGTCGGTGCAATCGACCGTGGGTGTTTTCTTCGCTTTTTTTGCTTTGGTTGCCATTGTCGGTTTTTTGGAGATTGACGTTGATAGATGTGTGCGTGGAGGAGGTTAGAGATGAGAGTAAACAAAAGACGAGAAAGCTAAAAGGGGAGAGGCAGGCACGGCAGTCTGTCACCGCGTATGAGCCCATGTACCCGCCGGCCTATTGGGATACCGAGGAAGGCAGGAGCTTCGAAAAAGGGTGCCCAGGAGAGACAGGCGGTATGCAGTTGAAGGCTGCAGAAATAAAATGTTGGAAGGGAACGACGTTTGCAGAGTGCACTTACACAGGCTGGGATGCCAGCTGTTTGGTTGGGCTGGAGGCTGGGCCCGGCAGCAAGAATCTGTCTGTGACGGTATGAGCATACCCTATGAGCCAAATTGGGATGGGATCCTTTCAACAATCAACGAACTATGGTTGAGCGGTAGAAGACGTTGTCTGATCGCCGCCCTTGGCCACCCATGGTAGCCAAGTTGTCCCAGGTTCGAGTCCGGCCATGTCGGGCATCTTTTTGTCATTTTTCTCCACGCCACGCACCGTCACTTCCAGTGCCATTGATCTACGAGCGAAGCCAAAGCTCGCAGACTTTTGGCCTCACGGCGAGTGTCAAAGTCGCTGTCGAGGGGTCTTACAAGTTGGTCGACTTACTGACCGTCGAGCCACTGAAGAAGGACTCTATGGAATTTACTACACATTGCGTCGTAAACAACCATCAGATCCGTCCTGCCTCGCGCATCCAGCAAGTCTGTCGTCAAGGGCAGAGGTGAAGTCACAGTGACTGCATCCGGCACCCACGCGGACACCAACATGGCGGACCCCTTGACACCACCTTCATAGTAAGGTGAGTGGCAAACGTCTGCGAATTTGGTCGAGCGGTTTCGAGGACTACCCGGAATTGCCGCCGCCAAATTGCGGCCAAGCGGCCCTGGCTCTAACCTGGCAAAGTCGGGTTTCTTTTTGCCATTCCGTGTATGACAGATGTGTCCGAACACACAAAGGTGTGCATACTCGCAGCAGCGACCACAACGAATGCAAGTCTGAGGAGCAAATACAACTCCGTTTCCCAATGAATGAAAGTTCGATGCCGCTTGTTTCAGTGTCTAACAGTTTATACCGACGCACTAATAGCATGCCAACCCTCTTCCTGCCTCCAACGCACGCACGCCACTGTCGTGCAAGGCATATAACATAACAAGTGTGCGAGATCCGATATCCACCGAGGCATATCCAACTGCCCATTGCAATCCGGCTTCTTGTCGCTAAACGGCGCCTCCCAGGAAGCAAGATATCGTAGGGGGGCCGATCCCAGGCTGGCTTGCGACTTGCAGCACGTCGGCACAAGCTTGTCATCGGGGCCAGTTTGCTTCCGGCCGTGGACGTGCAGACGCCCCGACTGCCCCGCAACTCGCGATCTGTTGGCGGGGCCAATCTGCTCTTCAGCCCTAGCGGCAAACACCGACGTGCAGATGCCCTGATGACTGAGAAACGGCCAAACTCGGCGCCGAGCCGGGTCGCAAGTACGGTTTGTTGCGTCGAGTCGGCGTAAACCTGGACCGGAACAGGCCGGCACGGGTTGTGTTGTGGTGATTCTTTCCCATCATGACCCTGCACTCAGGGATGCGGGACCACGTCAACAGCCTGCCGTCCCTCGTACTCCACTTGTTCCCTCGTACTCGCCTCGCTCTCCCGAGAGTACGAGATTCAATCGTCCCGCTGCAGGCCACTTTCTGAGCTAGCGGCTACACGGCAAGTGGTGTCAAACCTTGTGTTTAAATTTTGTGGGTATCGGGACGACGACATAATCAACAACTAGTCACCTGACGAATGCCCATCAACGATATACTTGGTAATCTTGGGAACAGGTGGGTTCGGTCCGTCCCCGGCACAGCTCGTAGCTGACGTCGGACACAATTTGGCTCCGTGAGGATGCGGCTCCACGCCTCGATATGGTTCCGTACACCTGAAGAAGGAATGTGACGGTAAGGAAGGATTTTACAGTGAGCAACGAATCCAGGACGCAAGATGGCTAGCTGTTCCCGCATGAGAATGCATATAAGAGTCCTCAATCACCAACAACTCGGATGTCTTGGACGTTTGGTATCGACCAGCTTCATAGCCTTGTCTACTTGTCTCTAATCAACTCCAAAATGCGTAAGAACATCGCCATCATTGCCGCTCTTTCGGCACAGTGCCACCAGGCCGTTGCGTCGGACAAATGCAGCCTGAGGGTCGAGAACTTTGTCAACCAGGGCCTGTCTCTGGACATGGTGTCGTCACTCATCATCGGGTCCGAGGCTGCGGTCGTCATCGACCTTCCACTGGCCGTGGCCCAGGCCAACCTGCTGGCGGCGTGGGTCAAGAACACGACCGAGAAGCCGCTCGTGGCAGCCTTTACCACGCACAACCACCCGGATCACTATCTCAGTGGCCGAGCCTTCCTGGACCACTTTCCCGAAGCCAAGCACTACGCAACAGCGGAAGCCGCAGCTTGGATACAGAACGAGGCCGAGAAGAAGGTCAGTTGCCGACGAAGCCCCTCTACTTTCTCTGCCCTTTGCTTATTCTGACGTTGCATGTGCGCACTGCAGACCGAATACTGGTCGTCAGTCTTTGGGGAGGGCGTCATCGCGCCGAGCCCGGCCATCCCCACCCCCTACAACCACTCGTTCTTTGTTCTTCCCGGCGACGAATCCTGCCCCGTGGAGATCATCAGCTCAATCGGCGGCGACACGATTGACGAGGCCATGTTCTGGATCCCAAGCAGCAGGACCCTGATTGCAGGGGACGCTGTCTACGGCCACCAGATGCACGTGTGGCTGGCCGACCTCCTGACCCCCGCTCTCACCGCGTCCTGGCTCGCGACCCTCGACTTCGTGGCCAAGCTCCAGCCGCGCCGAGTTGTCCCCGGTCACGCGCTGTCTGCAGACACCTTCAGCGCCGCCGAGGACATCGTCCACACCCGCGACTACGTGACGTTCTTCCAGAAGAACATTGAGGCCAAGGGCGCCGACTTCTACCTGCCCTCCGAGATTTCGACTCTGATCGACAACAGGTTTCCCGGTCTCCTGAACCTGTCATCGTCGGCCACGTCACGCCAGCTCCTCAACATCTCGGCCGAGAATTTCGGCAGAGGAGGCACGAGGCAGATTCACTACTTGGACTTGTTAGCCTTCAACGACACCAAGACGCTGGAAGGCTGGCAGCTGTAAAAGAGTCTGGGGCGGGACTTGATCGTCGACTCCAGACGGGTTCCTGTTCATGCAATTCCGGAGCAAGACGCAGTTTTGATTGTGTCACTTGGAGAGTCATCTGGACGATGTCGCGATCCTCTTCAGGAGTTGTCTTATTTATTCTACATTAGTCTTGGATAGTATAACCCCTAGTCTTCGAAGCCCTCAGACTATTGATTCTCCACCCTGATTCCTTCCTTTGGGTCTCCGGCGCCCGTTGCTGCCCCTTTCTATTGCGGCCTTGATTTCCCCTTTCGAGTCTTCCCCTTTTCAGGCTTCCCCTTTTCGGCCTTCCCCTTTTCGGCCTTCCCCTTCCGTCTCCCCCCCGACGACGATTCTTCTTCAGAGTTACCGACATCAGGCCTGTTACGGAAATTGGGCCAGTTTTCGTACGAAATAGGATTCTTATAGGGTAGCTCGTTCAAAGTTTTGTAACAGCGCGCAGAAGTCTTCAAGACGTTTTTCTGCACCATCCAGGTCGGTATCAGTATCTGGATATTGTTTTCGTGGCCGGACTCGACCTGAGACATCCGTATGGCTGAAGATGCGTGTTCCTTCTTTGCCAACTGAGACTGCACATAGTCCGCAATGTTCTCCTCAGTCTTATAAGTCAAAGCACCCACTTTTGGGCCACCCCCACATATGGGCCACCCAAAAATGAGGGTATTCCCATCGACACCAGTATGTTCAATTAACTATTGACTGCACCTAGATGCCACCACAATACAGCTTTCAGCCTCACTAGGTAAATCAGCCTCGCTGGACTCATCTGTGATATCCTCTTTATCGCCAGCCTCAACCTGAGCCTTCTGGATGTCTTTGATGTTGGCGAACTTAGTGTTTGGGTTGATCTGAACTGCCTTCCTTTTCCTTACTGCAGTGTTGGTAACTTGGGCCTGCAGAAGCTCCAGCTTATGCTGGGCAGTGGCCAGCTCATAGGCCTGCTCGCTGAAGCCTTTTTTCACCTTCATGAAAAGGAGGCGTTGGGTATGCGCATCATTATCCAACTCTGTGAATAGCTTCAGTTGGCCAGACAGATCCTTCATCTTCCTTGGCGTCGACCATGCCACTGCAGACGACGCAGATGCCCATCCTTCAGCTTCCTTGCCCCTAGACTGCCCTTTGCTGACCTGATCTGACGATGCTGATGGCTTTGGTGTTGTTGGGAGTAGGAGGGAGCTCATCAGAGGCTTCGCCATAGAGACAGGCCATAACCCTGTCCATTTCCAACCACTTCTGATGTTCTGCATCGTCATACCTGCAAGGGCAGCCTTATAATAACAGCCTAGGAAGTTCCTCTTGCCTACAATAGTAGAGTCATTCCATAGACTAAGGTATCCAAGCTCCTTCCTATAGGCTGCCTTAAGAGGGCTGAAGACTGCTTGATCAAGTGGCTGGAGGACATGGGAGGTGTGTGGCGGTAAGAACAATAGATGGATGTTGTTTATATAGCACAACCACATAAAGTCAGTCGTTGTGTGGCTCCCATGCCCATCCAGGATCAATAGTCTAGCCTCCTCCTTATCCCCCTTGCCCTGAGGGACAGTCTGAGGGATAAACACCTTCTGCAGCCATTCAACTGCAGTAGCATCTGTTGTCCAGCCATTTTCAGTTGCTGTGAATTGCCAGCCTTCATAAGGGCTAAGATCTAGAGGAAACCACTGCTGCTGGACTGTCTTACCCTTATATATAATAAGGGGATGAAGTCTGTGGCCTAGGGCAGAGATGCATTCAATAATAGACACCCATGCCCTTGATCCAGGCTGTTTCTTGCGGATAGACTTCGCCTCAGACATCCCCAGCACCAGCCCATTAGATCCCTGGCCCTCAAGGATACCAGTCTCATCCATGTTATATCTGTTGGCTGGTTTGATGCTGATGATCTCTGGTATGGCGAGATGCTTGAACCAGTCCCTGATGACCTCAGTAGATGCCCCATTAACACGTCTTGAATCAATAGGGCAACTTCTCTTGACCTTGACTGATGGATTCCTCCTTATAAAGGCCTGGACCCAGCCTCTCCCTATAGGTTGGGTATCCCCTATGGCATGAAGGATTCTTTCTGCAAAATGCTTCACTTGTTGATGGGTTGGAGGAAGCCCAAGGGCATGCTGGATTCGCACCCATTCAGCCAACTTGGCCTCCTGGCTCACTGTGAGCCTCTGCAGGTCAGAAAATGCTGCTGCCCTTGCCTGGGTGCCTTGAAGACGATGCTGAAGGGTAGACCTTGGCACACCATACTGCTGGGCAGCCTTCCTGACACTCTGACCGTTCGAAATGGCCTCAAGCGCTTGATTGACTTCATTTTCTGTATACTGGCTCATAATGCCTAGAATAAGGTGCCCTAAAAAGATGAGGCCATTTGCATAAGGTTGGAAAAAGATGTGATAGTTTGAAGTTGGAGGAGGATGAAGGAGGAGGTTGGTGATGAGGCATTTTTGGGTGGCCCATATGTGGGGGTGGCCCAAAAGTGGGTGCTTTGACTTACCAATAGGCTTTAGGGATCCAGACTTTCGGTGCAGCAACAAGCTGTTCTCTCTCCGCCTCAACGTAACACCACCTACACGGCATGTCAACATACTTGAATCGCCCCTGTTTTGTCAAAGACTGATGCTTTTACATACCAGTCGTCTCGATTGCCTTGATAGCCATGTAGCGCCACTGAAAGGTAAACACCATAGCCAATTTGGGCCAAACCCGTAAGTTTTGCTTTTTCGTCAAATTCGGTTTCACGGAAGATGTTTTTCCCCTTGTTGATTCGGGCTGCTTCAGCCTGTTGGTGGTTAGTTGGGTTTGCACGCCGGGTGTGTGTGTGTGTGTGTGTGTGTGTTGCCGACGCACCTTATTCACTTTTCGGTAGCCGAGAAGTATTTCACTTGCTAGTGTGAGATTCGCAAGGCTGAGAAGAAGAAGCACCAGGTGCTTCACGCTGATCGACCCCATGCTGAGCTTCAGCAATCGGTAAACAGGTGGGAAAACAAAGGAACAACACAACCGAGAGCCAGACGTAAAGATGTTCGCTACCAATCCTACTGAGATGTAGGAGACAGTAGGCGGCGCTGCATTAGTAGATTGGCAATACTGGACGCAGCCAGCTCAGAGAAGCAACGTAGATATATATACCACATAGCGCCTCAGTTAAGCCCAAGAACGTGTTTGATTCATTCATTAAATGTTAAAAAAAGATGCAATCTACACCTGCATTAGAGGCCGTGGACGATTTGATTGTCCTGGGAGATGAAGACATTTCGGCTCACTCTACTCAGAGGAGAAGCAGCTCAAGGGCTGATCCGACAGGGATACGGTTCATGCGGACGATGTCGGTCCTACAAGTGCGCTGAGGAGCGTCGGCTGCTGCGGGTACTTTGTATGCATAGAGCACGGCCTGGGCGGAGTTGTCTGCGGAAATGTTGATAGGCACGTTGGCTGCTCCCTGCCGTACTGTGGCATGAACACAGCCGTCGGCTACTACGATGTGTGGCTGAGGGCAAAAGTTTATGCCCCTGTTAGGTATCTTTCTGGCTGCGATCAAGCTGATCTAGCCAGATACCTAACACACCCATCGCCATAGTATGTGAGTCTTCAGCCACTCAGGGCGCGAACCCAAGCTGTCTGTGGACCACAGCCCTTTCAACTTACCCGATATACCATAGTAAGTGTCTACCAGGATGGTGACAGACCCTGGGATACCCTCGCTGAAGTAAAACCGACCCAATACTGGGTACGTTCGTTACTCGCCAAAAAGGCATCCTCGGGCCATGGTTTGCCCTACATACACGGGATAGATGCCACTCGGTTATGTAGATCTACTGCAGGTCCAGCAAATTACCCGGAGCAAAAATAAACCACAGCTATACCCACTCGCTATGCCGCTGGTGACAGGACGCTCGTCTACGTCAACCAGCCGCAGATCGGCCGCACTCGTGACACCCCAATGACCTTGACACAAACTCATGCACTGACCGTGGCCACACTTGAGGGAACGACCGCGGGCGACGCCACAGACAATGAAAGCATGTGCTGTCAGACCCAAAAAAGGCCGCGGACGTACGGTGCATGCCTTGGGGGATGGTGGTCCAGTAGTAGAAGAAAGCTAGAGGCAGTAACAGGCACGCACGGCGGATCATTTCAATGCGTCGACGGAGTCGCAATGTGCGAGAAGCTGCGCGGGCCATGCATGTGAACCTGCTGCTACCGGGTTGTACAGTCGAGAGACGGCGACAAACCTGAGGGGCGAAGCGGTCGGCGTCGCCGGGTTGCTCTGTGGCGCGGCGTAGAAGTCCAACGAGACGGGTTGCTTCGTGGCGCGGCAAAGAAGTCCGACAAGACGGGTGGTTGCGGTGAGGCAACTGGTAAGGACGCGCTCGGCCCATTTCGTCCCAATTACATGGGAAGGCTTATTACTCAGTATATCCCAACGTAGGGTAGGGGGCGTCGTAAGGACTTAGGAGACGTGTCGGCAAGGCTAAAGTGATGCGGCAAAGGGGGGGCCGAACGCCAAGTTTTTCGCAAGCTTCCACCCGGCATGATCCTAACCGCGGGAGAAAGGTTAAAAACCAACTTCCAACTGCCGCGGCGAAACTAACTTTCCCTACCTGTATAATCAATCATGAACTATACTGTACAAGTTCTGAAACGGCGCTTGATCTCTCTTTAGCGGGTGCGGTAGGTTTAGACTAGGACGAGAGCCACCGGATGCTGACTCGAGACAGGAAATGAGACCCTCCACGGTGCTTCTGAGCGCCTCCTCGGTCTCGGTTTCCATGACTGGCTGTTAGGTTGCTGTATTCAACCAGGTCCAAACCCAGGTCGGAAGCGGGTGAGTTTCCCCCGAGACGGGTGGTTACATTTTCTGGTCGGATCGATACCTTACTTTGTACGTGACGGCTTCATGCGGGGTGGATGTGCTCTACAGTCCTCGTCGTTAGAGTCGTGCACAGACCACACAACAAACTCTTAACAAGTACATTGTATGGATAGAGTTTGCGCTTGGATCTTAAATATGCCCTTTACGTTACATCTCTTAGGGAAATTATTACGCCTAGAATGTGAACAGTAGCCATCAACTGCCAGCAGGTGTGGATCCACTTGCCTACAGAGTACAGGTACACTTACTTGCATAGTCTCACACACTGTGAATTTTCCCTAAGGAAGGTTCAACCATGAAGAGACACACTTGATCATACCTGCCTTTTGCCTTTTGTTTTACTTGTTTCCTGCTTCCTCACCCTCACATGCTACAGCCGTGTAAGTCAGCAGCCCCTTTACTGGCCTTCAGCCTAGCGTCATGTGGAGCTACACTGCACTGCTGTAGCCTTCGGCCCAGCCGTTGCACAGCCTATTACACCTGTCAGCCTGCAACAGGCGGCCAGGAGGGCCGTGCCAAATTAGGTGCACCCTCTTTAGCAGGCGAAGAGTGTGTTGTGCGCCCTCCAACGTACGAGTATCTGCCAAGCACCTAGCACTCAGTATCAAGGTCCGTGTCAAGCGTATGAGGGGGTTTACAGCGCCGGTGTAGACGGAACATCGTTGCTCGAACGAAACTGCATGCTTGGTTATCTCAACATCAAGGCCAGGACATCACGCCCCCTCCAATTGCACTCCTTCACTCACCGGGTTTATCTTTGTCATTCCGTGCAAGACAGATGTAGCCGTGCCAAAACACACACACGCACTCCCCACGCGCGCCGACTTGTTCTCGTAGTCGCGTGGGTGGCAATTCACGCGACGGGTCGCCGGACGTGTCGTCGCCTCACGGCAACCGGGGCGAACAGCCAATGGAGAAACATCCGAACAGAGACCGCCAACCACGGCAACCAGAGACGAAGCGACGGACGTCCAGCTCGGCAGCCGAAAGCAAGACAGGTCTTCCGAGGCATTCCACAGCACACGCGACAGCATCGCCAATGAGCAAAAGTTCCCCCGAGCATCCGGGCCACCAAAGACTTGGAGCCGAGCAGCAACGGCTCGAAAGCCCGACACCGCCGTATCTCCGAAGACGCCATTCTAGGCTGCCATCCTCCATCCACTACATAAGACTGTCGACGACATCCAAATCCATGCCCTGCCCATCAATCGGCTCACTTGCTTGAAGACATAACTTACCGACCGGACAACAGCTCACCACCCACACCATGGCCACACATCCCGACCCCGCCGAGGTGGAAATGGCCGCGGCTCCGGGGCCGCCCCGGGCCACATCAACGGCGGCTGCTGCAAAAGACGGGGACCCGTTCCTGGTAGACTTTGCGCGGCCCTACGACGCCGAAAACCCTCTCGACTGGCCGGCGGGCCGCAAGTGGATGGTGACCGACGTGCTCTCGGCCACGGGCTTCAACCGCATCATGGTGTCGACCATCATGGCGCCCGCGCTGACCAACATCGCGGCGGAGCTGGACATGACGGCGACCGAGTCGGCCATGGCCCTGTCCATCTACCTCCTCGCGACGGCCTTGGGCCCCCTGGTCATCGGGCCGCTATCCGAGATCTACGGGCGGCAGGTCGTGCTCCACGCGTCGAGCGCCTGGTTCCTCGTCTGGAACGTGCTCTGCGGGTTCGCGACGACCAAGGGGACGCTGATCGCCGCCCGCTTCCTCGCGGGGTTCGGCGCCAGCGCCATCTACGCCCTCGGGGGCGGGGTCCTCGGGGACATTTGGCGGCCGGAGCAGAGGGGCCGGTCAATGGGCGTCTACCTGCTCATCCCGCTGCTGGGCGCAGCCGTCGGCGAGTGCCCCGTTCGTCCGCCTGTGAGCGGTGTGACCCGAAGCTGACCTTGTGCCCGCAGGTCCCATCATCGGCGGGTTTATAGCCGCCCGCACGACCTGGCGCTGGATGTTCTGGTCGACGTCCATCTTCCAGGCCGCCATGATCTTCGTCTCGCTCTTCAGCTTTCCCGAGTCCTACGGTGCCCTGGTGCTCCGGCGCCGCGCCGCGCGGCTTCGCAAGGAGACCGGCGAGGCCCGCTACCGTACGGCGGGCGAGCGGCTCGAGGCCGACAGGTCCCCGTCGGACGTCGTGGGCCGGGCCCTGACGCGGCCTCTCCGACTGCTGCTGTTCCACCCCATCATCCAGGTCACTGCCGTCCTGTCCGGGTTCAACTACGGCATCATGTACGTGACGCTGTCGACGTTTTCCGACCTGTGGAAGGGCCAGTACGGGCAGTCCGTCGAGATCAGCGGGCTGCACTACATTGCCTGTTCCCTGGGCGAGCTCGTCGGGTCGCAGGTCGGCGGGCCCATGATGGACTTCCTATACGGGCGTCGGCAGCAGCCCACGCCCGAGTCTCGGGTCATGCTGATGTTTTTGGGCATCGTGCCCGCCTGGGCCGGGGTGTTGGCGTACGGCTGGACGGCGCAGTACCGTCTCCACTGGCTCCTCGTCGACGCCGGGGTCGTTGTCATGATGTTTGGGATGCAGCTGAGCGGCATGCCCGGTGAGCCCCTCCCGTCCCCGGACCGCCTTCGGGCTGCAAGCTGACCAACGTGCCCGCCAGCGACGGCGTACGTTATCGACACGTACGGGGAGCACACGAGCAGTGCCATGGCGGCCACGCAGTTTGTCAAGAGCCTGACGGCCTTCTTGTTCCCCCTGTTCGCCCCGAGCATGTACGGCGCGCTGGGATACGGGTGGGCGAACAGCGTCATGGCCCTGGCGGGCGTGGCCATCTCCCTCCCGCTTCCCGTCTTCCTCTGGCGGTACGGAGCCCGGCTGCGCGCCAGAGCGTCGTCGACGTACTGAAGTCCGAGTCGCGGCATGGCGCACGGGATCGAGACGGGCTTGTCGTTGGTCTGTGTGCATGGCTGTTGGATGTTGGAGGACTGGCGACTGCTCAGCGACGTAGAACAGCACAATAGCCGAAAAGTTGCATCATCTCCGATGGCCATGGAGCACACCGGTTGGATACGAAATGCATGACGATGATCGTTTCCCGGTGAGGGGTCGCTGGTCAACGTTCACTGGCCTACTTATTACGACCTCGAGAGGGACCCCGTCTTGGCCACGCAACCCAGTGGCCGCCGGTTCATAATGGCACGGCTCCAGCGTCCAGCGTCCAGCCACACGAGGCGCGGCCGCAATCCATGGTCTACCAGTCAACGGGCGATGAACCGGTACAAGCACCTTCCTATTCGGTAGCTGGATTCCACGGGGGCGGGTAAAACAAAGAAATCGGTGCCTTGCGGGGCAAGACGGAGACGGAGGAACGGAAAACGTGGAACCGCATACAGAATGGAGGACTAGACGACCTAATCCGCCCAACCACGCACTCGACGCCCGCAGCCTTGAACCCACATCCGTACGGTGGCCTCTCGACACCCGTCACCCTGAAACCTCCACCAGGCGTCACGGACGATGCGGTGCGGACGCCAACACGAGCAGACTCGCCGTTTTGGAGAGCACCTGGAGAACGCCTCTACAGCTCCTCGTATACCCGAGCCGGCCACACTCTCCAAAGGCTGGAGTGCTGCCACGAGGCGCAGATGGTTGGCGACGACGAAAGGTGGACGACCCGAGCACCCCGGCCGCTGGTTTTTCTTCAAGCCGACTTCAGACAGAGTGCCGGTTGGTGCTCGGGCGTGATTTGCTCCCTACGCCTCCCCTCCCCCCTCTTTGAGCCGCAGAGGCACTGCACCGCCAAGTTGTGCGCTCGGAGAAATGGCTGCATTTCGAACCTTCCGCGGAGGGCTGAGAGTGGTTGGACGGGCAGAGATTGGGCCCTGCGATCCACAAAGACGATGTTAGACGGGATTCCAGAAACCGTTGGCGGAAGGCATGGCGTCGAGGGTGCCACCTCCACCACCGGAAATTCCACGGTGCACCACGCCTTGTTGCGGTGTTGCTTGCAGAGGGCGGTGATTGGTGGCGGCGGCCGGCGGTTTTGCCGATGTGAGACAGAGGATGCGTTGGCGGCAGGCCTCGTTGGCCGGTGCCGGTCCCGACAGACTGTCACCGGACAGTGCGGAGGTGAGATGCGGAAATGAGTACGAGGCCCGCCGGAGCGAGTGCGCTCGGCGTCGTGAAATAGGACGAGGGGGCGGCACCGCCGTTGTTGTTGGCGAGATGCCTGCGGGGTGCTAGATGACCGTATCAGACACCGACCGAGGCAGGCAGCCAAATTCCGTGTCCCACGTCTTCTACCGCGGCTTGTCTCTTCTGGTGCCAACATGCCGGCTGCTGCGGGGGAAGCGACCAAGCGGTGGGCGAGTGCGAGGGCGAAACGCCGCAACGGCCGTATCCTCGCGGGGTTTGGGGCGAGGCCAACTAGGTGGACGTCAAAGGAGCGACGCTCGTGGCTTTCGTCGAGGTTGCGTGTGGCTGCGTGTGTCCGCGTCGCTGTCGGAGCTAGATTGACGGGATGACGGATCCGTCGTTTAGCGCGTGGTCGGAGGAGGGAGCCCTGAGCTGAGGGCCCCCCCTGCCAAAACCTCGAGCGTGAACACAATCACCAACAGCAGAGAACCAACAAGAGTGGAGGAGGGGCGGGTCGACGGTTGGGACATGGACACCAGGGGGGGGAGGAAAGCGACGTCGCGGTGTAGGCGGGCCCAGTCCGAGTGCGAGGAGCGCGGCAGGGGCCCCTGTATCCAGGGAGGAGTTTGTCTTCCGTTCGAAGATCCGTTCGGCGTTTGGCGTACTCGGTCCTCTGTCGATTCCCAATTCCCATCAGCGCTGTTGGCCCCTTTGGCTCAGTGGCTCAGTCTCAGCTAAGCAGCATTCGTGGGTAGGATCGCCGGTGCACCGCCTATGGCTGATTCGACGGCAGCCCGTAGCATAGCACCTCGGCCGGATCGATGAAGCATAAGGCCGCCCAAGGCAGCGTACAACTTGGTCTGCAATCGCCCGTTGGCGGCCAGAACCACCGACTCGGTTAGCGGACGCGGGCGTGGAGGGACCTACCAATGTGCCATGAGGTGGGGGCGCACGACCCGTCAAAAGCAAAAAAAGACCACCGCGGCAAAACTCAAACGGACGACAAGCGAGACATGCGAGCGGCCCAATATCCAGGTACTCTGGGCCGCACGCGAGGGTTATCCGTAGATATGCACGATATGCGCAACTTTGTCCCCGCCGCTTCACCCTGGCTGGCCCGTGGCCCCCTGCTTCCCATCGGCAATACCATGGCTGACAAGCAAACGAGATTCCGGAGTGAGTCGGTGTCACATCTTTTTGCTCGACACCCCCCCCAGCGTCCCAAAGCTGTAGAGCTGCAAATGGCGGCCGCCCTGGTGTGTCAAACCCCGGCTTCGTAATCTGGCTTGGCCGCGGGTGATTGGTTGCGCCAGTGCGAGCATCGGCGGGCATCGAGGCACCGCACATGCGTGTGCCACGTAGAAACATCGACACCACGGTCGTGTTCGACGCCGTTCAGAGGCTTGCCCCGTGTGCGACCGGCGGAGGCGATGGGTCGGCCAAGAGGGCGTTGCAAGCACCGGGTGGCCGCCGGGCTCGCCCACGGCGCGGAGGGGCTTCGGACTCGGAACATTCCGTTTCAAGCCCGTCGCTGCCAGAGAACGAGAAGCACACACAACCCGTGCTTCCTTTGCCGGCCATGATGCAAAACGGCGCATCGGCAGTGCCCGGGCCGTGCAGTGCTCGAGGCGCCGGCGGGAGCACGTGGGCTGTGCCGGTACGAGGCAACGGCGGATGGGATGGTGCTGATTTGTCAGGAGCAGCAACCCTACTTGTCGCAGCGTGACGCTGGCTTATCAAAGAATGAGAAGCGAGGCCGAGTATTGTCGGGGTGCCGACGGAAGGGTTTGGGCACGTAGGACTTCGGGGTGTTATGCGGTCCCACGGCGCGGATGGGCCTCTCGGTCATCGGAGGAGCAAGCGGAACGGGGCTGATGCCTCGATTGAGACGGCATGTTTGCTCGAGGGTCAAAGGAGCCAACAGGGCAATCTTATGGTGGCTGTCCGGGGGGAGTGTCGTTTGAGCAGGCGCGAACGGGCAGCAGGAGCCAGATGGAGCGGGCCGAGCAGGACCAAAGGCCCCTGCGAGTGATCCAGTCGTCCTTGGCTGTCGGGGATGACCGGCAGAGAGGTGTTGTGGTGTCTTGGACGATGGAAAAGGGATGCTGTACGTGCCTCGAGTGAGTTGATCACCCCGTCCAAAGTGGCGAGGCGATGGGCTGGCGTGGGCAGTGGTCGATTGAGCGTTGGCAGCCGACACCAGGGATGGGCGACCTGATCCAAACCCACGCAAGCTCAGTCAGCGTCAACAGAGGGGGCGGGCGTGGCGGGGGGCAGCGAGGAGAGGCGAGGCCAGGCGAGGCCAGGCGAGTCGGAGATGCGCAACCATGGTCGCCGAACTGGATTCCAGAAGCGTAGTCGTGTGTCGGTCGACGCAGGAGGAGGATGGAGGCGCCCCCGGTTACAATCTCCTCGGCCGGTCCAACAGAGGCAGGTCGCTTCCCAGGGGGACTGCAGATGGTGCATCTGTTCTGCATTAGTCGTCCATGCCACCACCCAGAAACATGAACCTGAGAGACGGGAGCACCAGGGCAGCGGGCTCCCCATCGCACGTGCAGTGGCGCGGGAAGACATGAACACAATCGAGGCCATTGTAGCCATGAATCCTTTGTATTGCCTTGTGTAACCTCGAGTTAGGGTGCCCGTCGTTTTTGTCGACGACTCGACGCGAGAGAGGAGAATGGGACGGCCGACGATATGCCAGATGAGACTCGGGCGCGGGCCACCTCTATTCGAGCCGGAGCACCTCGCCTCACTAAAAAAACGTGTAGGCATGGTCCCTGGCGCCAATCGTCGGCCGCTATGGGTGCACCCGTGGTTTAGCGGGCCCTTGAGGATAGCGCATCCCCGCAAAGTCGACGACAGACGTCGTGTGCGTCGTCCAACGTGCTTGTTACGCCTGTTCGTTCGTGTACACAGTAGAGACGCAGCTGTTTTGTATGTCAAGAGACCAGGTAGAGTCTGGCGATGGTTATGCAGCGCGACGGGGGGCCGGGCCACCAACACCATGGTGTTATATCGGTCAACCACAGGCAAAGCTGCAGTTCCGGCGACATGGCTAAGGGTGCCTGATTCGCCAGCAGTTTGTCTGCGCGATCTGCACGCCAATGGAGACTTTGTTTTGTAGTGCATGTTGCACAACGCCCGCCCACTGGCCCAGCCTGCAAATGCACCCCCCCCCCCAATCTGCACTTGCGAGAGGCGACCGAGATGATGATGTCGATGGATGCTGCTGCAAGACGGAGGCTGGTACGAGAACCTCAGGCATGAACGAGTACGTATTCTTCCTGTGCTCCCACCCTGTCCAGCGTTGGCCGCTCCTTCCCTCAGCTTCTCCTCTTCTCCGTCCAATGAAAGCCGTCGCCAGATAGCCAAGCGGTACGTACTCGGCGCCAGAAGCAGGCCGGCCTCTCTCTGTGTTCTATCTGCCTCGATTTTTGTTCCCTTTTTCCATTCCGCCGTTTCCCACGCACCCGTCTCTCTGTTTTCCCAGCTGGACGGTGGCCGAGTGCGATGCGGCACCCTCCCAGACAGACGCCTCTCGAATCTCGAGCCTTGACCACTCACCAGCGAGAGTCCCGCTAGCCACCACCACCCCAAATCTCGCCCTCCTGTCTTGTCCTTCCCTGGCCGGATCCATGACCCCGGTCCTTGTCCCGGTCGCCGCACCCTTGCCTGCAACTCCTGGGGGGGTGTCCACCTCCAAGGCCATCCGTTTCCGCGTCCCGTCTACCATGTACGGATCACAACCAGTCATTTCATCCGGGTCCTGCCACTGGGCGAACTCCTCCCGCGGTTCTCTTCTCCCACGCACGGAGGGACTGCTGACTGACAACACAACTCGGGCAGACGAAAAGAACAATCGTGCTCGTTGCCCGCCGCCCGCCGCCCGTTGCAACTCGCAACTCGCAACTCGCAACTCGTCCTCTGACGTGCCGTCGGTGTTGAATCCTGCTTGGCGAGCGCCCATCCTCTCGTCTCCCCTCGCTTACCACCCTTCGCGTCCAACAAGAAAGCCCACAACGTCCAAAAAAGGACCCAAGGGGCCCAATTTCTCTCCCCCATCCATCACATTGTCCGACGTGGGGCCTGATCCCGGTCTCCCCTCGACAAGACAAGACAAGCCAACAATGCACCTGGTGTTTTGCGGATGCCGCGTCCCTGATCCTCGCCCGCCCTCGCCCTCGCCCTCGCCCTCGTCCGCACCCTCTCCCTCTCCCTCTCTTCTTTCCCTCCCCTCTCACGCTCGACGTACGGGCTGAGCGAGCGAACAGGGAATCCGAACCCCAGCGTGCACTCTTCTGGCGCCGCAAGTCGACGCTGCAATTGCGTATTGGCCCTGCTCGCTTGTCAACTGCTTCATATACATACGTGCCAGTGATCCCTCGCCCCGCCGCATTGCCTCTTTCTTCACTCTACCACCCGAATGTGCTTCGCTTCCTCACGCCGTACGCCGCACGCCGCACGTCGCACGCCCTCGCCCTCGCCCTCGCCCTCGCCCACGCCTATTCGACACGCTGCCCGGCCTGGCCTGACCCGACCGGCCAAACACACAGCTCGCCCCCCCCTCGCTCACTCACAGTCACATCGTTGATTTTGTTTTGTTTTGAACATTTTTATTCCCCTTCCTGCATGCAAGGCGACGCCCTCGATTCGTCTCTCCCGCTTTTTGAGCGCCGTCATCAAACTAGCAATCCGCTGGCTAAAACCTTGACAAGGATCTTCCCAGCTCGACCCTCGTCACCTTTGCCCGTACGATAACTAGTAGAACCGTGTCTCGACTGCGCCGGCCTGGACTACGAGAGAGAAGAAGAAGAAGAAGAAGAAGAAGAAGCAAAAGAGAAAAGGGAACGAGTTGTCTCTGTTCTGTTACGAGACGTTTGCCCACGTTCGTCCGCCAAGCCGCGAGGAGCCATCCGTCAAGACACGGGCACAAAAGAGCCCCTCCCTGCTACCGCCCGTCTGCCCATTCATCTTCGGCATCCAGCATCCTCCTCACCTCCAGCTTTCTTGACTAGTCTCGCTCGATCTTTGTTCCTCCGCAGAGACTCCCAATGGACGTGGTCTGACCTGCATCCCACCATCCGACGCCGTTTCTCCGTCGTCGTCCAACCAGAACCAGGCCATCCGAACCAGCCATTCCTCGCCTTCCTACGCGCCGATCGTAACGAGCGCATCCGGAGCGAAAGTCTCTACTCCCTCCCCCCGTCTCTCACGCTTCACTCGGCCAAGGGCTGAGGACGGATCTGAGACGTCTCCACCCACTGGTGAGTTGGCTCCGAGCGCCACATCTCAAGCCGAGAACGTGGATTTTGCAGCCTCGCGCCGGAACGGGCGTTGGTGCTAACAAGGTGACCTCGCTCGCCGTAGCATCTTCTCGTCGTCAATATCACCTCATCATGTCCTTCCACACGGGCGGACATCCATCACACCACAACGCCGGCTACAAGGTGGAAACGGACAACATGGCTCAAAGGCCCACCTCGTGGGCTCCCTCGCCGTCGTACGGCCCGCCCAGGCCAGAGGGCGCCTACACCTATGGACCCGAACAGACGCGGCCACCAGCCCTGACGAGCATGAACCCGCAGTACGGGTCGGCGATGCGGGAACACCAGCCCGAATATTACCAGCCCGAGTACCAGCAGGCCCAGTACTATCGCCAGGACTATCACCACCACCAATACCAGCAACAACAGCAACCACCACCACCACCACCACACGAATTCCACCAACCGCCCTCGCCGGTCTACCATCAGCCGCCGCAGTACCACCAGCACCAAGCGCCGCCGCCGCCGCCGCCGCGCCAACCCGCACAGCTCACAGACCCTTACAGGACGGCCCCCATGCACCGGTACCTCCAAGAACCACCCCGCGAATCGCCGACGACGGCGCCGGGCGGCGAGCCGTACGACCAGTACCAGGCGGCGAGAGAAGCGCACCTGCTCAAGCGTGACCAGCCGCCCCCGATGCCGTACGTGACGCAGGGGGCGCCGCGTATGCTGAACGACACGTACGAAGGAAAGGTGGCCATCCCCTTCACGCCGCCGAGTCTGAGGATCCCCGCGCAACGGGCCGGGTCTGCGATGTTGACGCGGGGAGCGTCGTGGAGCGCCGACAGCCAGCCGGACAGGCTCAAGATTGAGGACCTCCTGAGCGGCGGGGGCAGCGACCTGATGGCGATCCAGTGCGCACCCGGGCCGGAGGTGAAGCCGGTCCCGAACGAGTACGAGATCTTCTTCCGCCAGCAGCCCAAGGCGGCGCGGTGCTGCGGCTACGGCGAGAGGGACCGGAGGGTGATCGACCCGCCGCCCATCGTCCAGCTGAGGATCAACAACCCCGACCTCACGCCCGACGAGGTGTACCAGCGGATCCGCCACCCGGCCTACGTCGTCCACTGCACGATCTGGGACCAGTTCGGCAAGGCGGACATGACCAACATGCCCGACGACGTGTTGAGGCCCGGGAAGCGGCTCATGGGCTCGCTCGTGTCGTCGCCCTTTGTGGGCCAGGACGAGAACGGCCAGGAGGGCTGCTTCTTCTGCTTCCCCGACATGTCGGTCCGCACGCCCGGCCTCTTCCGCCTCAAGTTCGCCCTCGTCGTCGTCGATCCCATGCACAGGTCGCCGCGGGCGCCCATCAAATGCAACATTCTCAGCGACGTCTTCCAGGTCTTCAACGCCAAAGACTTCCCCGGCATGCAGGCCAGCACGCCTCTCACGAAGCGTCTCAAGGAGCAGGGGTGTCTGATTTCCATCAAGAAGGGCAACGACAAGTCGGGCGCCAAGAACGCGCGCCAACAGGACGACAGCGGGGATGAGGACGAGGAAGAAGAGACGACAACGCCCAAGCGGAAGAAGACGCGGAAGCAGAAGTGAACGAGGCACATCCCATCCCCGGGACGTGACGGCAAGTCGGCAACCGGTATACGGAGCATCATGTAAACACGGCGTTGGTGGCGGCGGTGAAAATCGGCGGATATACGGCGGCGATGGTTTTTTTTCTTTCTTTTCTCCCCTCGGGTTTCGGTCTCGGGCTGTTCTTTACAAAACAGGCGTACAAAGGACGAGTTGTGGTGCAGTCCTTCATGTTGGACGCCCCCCCTCCCCTCGCCGATCGTCTCCCATGTGTCTATTTCATTCCTCTTGTCGCATAGTTTCCTTTCTCTCTTTCCACTTACACCAATCGCTCGCCATTTCTTCGTATCTATATACCCTTCGTGGAAATTATGTGGGTCATGATCTTGGAGAGGCCAGAGTCGGACAAGAAAGGTCGATTCTCGAGGGCCCGGTTGCATCATCGGCGGGAGTAGGCACATGTTATAATCAGAACCGCCCGGCCCGCCCTTCTCCGGCACGGGCAAAGGGTCTGCCGTTGCCTCGCTAGGTGCCAGACGCAGACAATCAAAGCCGGGGGGCGGCGCACAGCCTTATCCCAGACATTCTTACCATTCCCACGTGCGTCTGTTCGGTGACACGACTAACGACGGCGGGCAGGACGGCCGTTGTCACGCCGTTGTCACGCCGTGTGCGCTTGTTGGCGCCGGCGGTCGCTGTCCAGCTTCCGGGCCATGTTCGTCCGCAGCCCGAGATGCAGAGAAAGGAACATGTCCGTCGCGGTCGTCCCTTGACCCATGAGCTCCCCCGGCGAGTCAGGGTTCATGGGTTCTGCGCCGTGGATCAAGCATGGGCCGTGGTGTGGTGTCGTGCCTTGACGCAGGAGCCGCCTGTCTGACCGCTAACTTTTCGGGTAGGACGGGCGGGCGGGTCGGAAATCTGTCGTCTTATTTCAGAATTAGAATTAGATTGGCGTTGCGGAACGACTCCCCGTTTGTCACGCGGCGCGCGGGTCCGACCCCGACTCCGGAATGTTTAAAATTGAGAGTAACGGCCAACGGGCGGCGCTGCGTGGCGGGGGGGGGAAGTCGTTGACATCATTGACTACGTTGACCACACGCAAAAACTCGTTCTGCACGCCCCCTTGTCAATTCGCCCTTCGGCACATTGTCCCCCTCTGTCAATTGTGCGTGATTCGTGCCAAAACACTCGCGTTGCGCGCAAGCATCTCCCCCCCCCCCTCCCCTCCCATCACGATGACTGCCCGCCCTCGCGTCATTTACTGGTTCCGGACCGACCTCCGATTGCACGATTCGCCCGCCCTCGCGGCCGCTCTCGCGCTCGAACCGGCCGTCCTCTGGCCCATCTTCACCTGGGATCCGCATTATGTCTACCGCGCCCGCGGGGGGCTGAACCGGTGGCAGTTTTTGTAAGGACCCCCAATCCCCAACCCCTGCGCGGCGCTGCGCAACCCCCCCCCCCCTCGAGCTGACCGGAGCACGCATGCAGGCTGGATTGCCAGAACGACCTGTCCGAGAGCATCAGCAAGCTGAACCCCAAGTCAAAGCTGTTCGTGCTGCGCGAGGGCCCGCAGACTCTGTTCCCCAAGCTGTTCAAGGCGTGGGGGGTGACGCACCTGGTCTTCGAAAAGGACACGGACGCGTACGCGCGCGAGCGGGACGAGGTGGTCATGAGGGCGGCCGAGGCGGCGGGCGTCGAGGTCATCGTCAAGAGCGGGCGGACGCTGTGGGACAGCGACGCCGTCGTCGAGAAGCACGGCGGCAAGCCGACCATGTCCATGTCGCAGCTGCAGGCGGCGGGCGCCAAGGTCGGGCCCATCGCGAAGCCGATCCCCGCGCCGGAGCGGCTACCGGACCCCGGCGAGATGCCGGTGGATTTCGAGCCGACGCCGCCCGAGACGGTGCCCGACTTCAACGCGGAGCAGCGGACGCGGGGGGACGCGGCGTACCAGAGGATCGCGGGTCCCGAGGGGGACTTTGCCATCGAGACGATGGAGGAGCTGGGGTTCCCGCCGGCCAGCACGCCGCACAGGGGCGGGGAGACGCGGGCGCTCGCCATGCTCGAGGCGATGGCGGCAGACGAAAAGTACACGGCCACGTTCGAGAAGCCCAAGACGAGCCCGGCGGCGTTCGAGCCGCAGTCGACGACGTTCCTGTCGCCGTTCCTGCACTTCGGGGCGCTGTCGGTGCGCGAGTTCTACTGGCGCGTGCAGGGCGTCGTGGCCAGGTACGGCAAGGGGGCGTCCAAGGTGCCGGAGAGCCTGACGGGGCAGCTGCTGTTCCGCGACATGTACTTCGCGGCGCACGCCGCGCTGGGCCACCGGTTCACGCAGACGGCCAACAACCCCTACTGCCGCTTCATCCCGTGGCACCTGCCGTCCAAGGTGGACGCGGAGACGGGCCTCGTCACGGGCGAGTACCACGTCGACTCGGAGCAGGCGGACGAGTGGTTCCGGCGGTGGAAGTACGGCATGACGGGGTTCCCGTGGATCGACGCGCTCATGCGGCAGCTGCGCGAGGAGGGCTGGATCCACCACCTCGGCCGGCACGCGGTCGCCTGCTTCCTGACGCGGGGAGGCTGCTACGTCGACTGGGAGCGCGGCTGCGAGGTGTTTGAGGAGTGGCTGCTCGACCACGAGCCGGCGTGCAACGCGGGCAACTGGCAGTGGCTCAGCTGCACGGCCTTCTTCTCGCAGTACTTCCGCTGCTACAGCCCCGTCGCGTTCGGGCAGAAGTGGGACAGGCAGGGGGCGTTCGTGCGGCGCTGGGTGCCGGAGCTCGCGAACCTGGATGCGAAGTACATCTACGAGCCGTGGAAGGCCCCGCTGCCGGACCAGAAGAAGGCCGGGGTCAGGGTGACGGGCCGCGGCGGGGAGCGGGAGGCCGGGGTGTACCCGAAGCCCATGTTCGACTTCGACGAGAGGAGGACGGCGTGCCTGGCGGCGATGAAGAAGGCGTACGGGGTCGGCCTGCAGGGCAACGACGACAAGGTCCGCGACGGCAGCTGGCGCGAGCTGTTTGCGGGCGAGGGCACCGAGATGACGGACGAGTTCGGGAGCGGCAGGGCGGGGCCGCGGGGCGACGAGATCACGCCGGCCAAGCGGAGCGCCGACGAGGGCAGCGCCGAGCAGCACGCGGACAAGAAGCAGAGGTCCTGACAGGGAGGCATGCTCGAGATGGACTGGAGAGAGGACACCACGAGGTCACGGTCGCCTCTGGGTGTGCCTCGCCCAAGCCACGCCGCCCCAAGCCACGCCGCGTGGCTTGGGGCAGGTCTTCCCGTAATGTTGTTTTCCCAGTGGACAATGAATGTTCCGATTAGATGAACTGTCGAGTGTGTCACTATGGCGAGCGTCTCCAACGATGGACGCGTATTCTTTTTCTTCGACCCTGAAACTTTCTTATGTAAAAGAACCTCTGATTCCCCTTCCAAACAGTGAGCACGCATTGCGATCCCGTCAGATGCCTAGCTGAAGTGAACATCCCCTATTGTCGGGCTGCTTAAGGCGTCCGACGAGGGACTGCAAGCCTTTGGTTGGATGTCGCGCAGGCGGCTGTCAACCTGGCGGTTTAAAGCAGCGGCCGCAGGGCCCTCCTGTAGTCGGTCTTACGCCTGCAAAGCAGCGGTTGCCTGCTTAGTGTGTTAGCCTTTGTTACGCAGCGATCAGCGACTCTCCCCTCCCCCCCAGCCAGGAATGCGCCGCTGCGTAAAACTCGCTGCGTCCGTGCATTGACTCTCAAGTTCCTAATCGGGCAGCGCCGGCCAATGAGGATCCCCGGTTCGTGGAGGCAACCGGCGTCTAAGCGGGCAACCAATTGCGTCTCCTTTGCCTCCCTGCCTGCAAGCCTCAAGAGGCCGCTGAATCCAAGGGAACGTCAAGCAGGCAACCAGAGCAGCTGAAGGCTCCTCGAGTGCAACAAAAAGTGACACAGCGCAAGCCAAGTGAGAGCTTCCCTCCAGGGTTATAAGAAGGAGCCGACCCTCCATCATCAGTTCAGACAGTGATCGATCATCATTACTTACCACCACCACTACTACCACCACCACCAACAACAACACACCCAAACACACAACGCAACATGTCACAGACCACCGACCCCGAGGCCGTCGAGGTCATGCCCGAGATCCGCACTGAGCATCAGGCCATTGCCAGCAGCCGAAAGGTGACGGTCCGCCTCGACGGCGGCGGACATTCCTCGCCAGCCACGAGCATCGGCGTCTCCCACGGCGGCAGGAAGAACGCCCTGTCGATCCAGTTGAACCGCACGATCCGCGTGCCGGACAACAGAGACACCAACAGCCTCCCCCCGAGCATGGGGGCATTCCCCCTCTTCAAGGTCCGCGACCACGCGCACAACATGCCCGAGAGCATGGCCAGCAAGGGCGGCGTCTTCTTCCCCATGTACCAGCGCGAGGCCATGTGGATCAACTTCTCTGCCGGCGTGCCCTTCGCCATCAAGATCTACGTGGGCGGCGTCAACGCCGTCTCCGGCTTCCCCATGACGGAGAACGACACGACCAGGGAGAAGAGGCTGCGGATGCTCAACAGCGACAAGCAGATCCAGGACTACATGGTGGTGCCCGAACAGCGGTGGCTCGACGGCATCGTCTCCGAGGACGGCAAGATCCGGCAGTTCGTGGCGCAGCCCAAGGGGTCCGGCTTCTCGGTCGAGTTCCAGGTCACCGGGGACGAGAAGGTCGGCGGCATCCAGGTCGAGCTCATCCCGATGAAGAAGAAGCTGCCCGCGGGGTTCGACGTTCGATACGAGAACAAAGAGTCCAAGGTCGTCACCCGCACCTTCGACCTCGCCGAAAGGGGGCTCACGGCCGAGAGCACCTGGGGCGACGTCAAGGAGCGCATCCGCGACGAGTTCCACGTCCCCGTCAACGAGCAGATCCTCGACCACCACGGAGGGCGTGCGACCCTCGGTCACCACCCGATCGACTTCTCGGACGGCACCAAGCTCGGCGATACCTACTTCCCGTCCGACTTTTCCACGCTCGGTGTGAGGCATGGACCGTCCTGGCCGCCGAGCAGGGCGAGGCGCGGATTTGGAGGCGGCGGCCCCATGATGATGATGTGCGCGGCCGCGGCTCCGATGGGCGCGTCGGCCGCTGCGGACGACGGCATGGCGTACGGGAGTGTCGTCCCCCAAAAGCCCGTCAAGAGCGCCGAGAGCGCCAAGAGCAGGTCGCCACGTGCGGCACCCCCGCCAAAGGTCAAGGAGATGGGCCTCGCGGCCGGGGGCCTCATCAACCAGACGATCGAGGCCGACCAACACCCCGCCGATGCCTGGGACGTCGAGGCCTCGGTGATGCTGAACCTCCAGATCCTAGACGTCGAGTCGTTCTGCGCCGTCACCGGCCAGCCGGCCCCCGACACGCCCGTCGACGCACAGTCGTACGCCGACAGCGGCTACCCCTTCTTTGAGATCTGGGGAGAGGAGAAGAGCGGCATCGCGGGCGAGTTCTCCGAGGTCAAGAGCGTGGCGCAGATCGAGGCCGAGCGAGCCGAGGCCGAGGGCAAGGGCGCCAAGGAGGAGGAGCAGAGCGTGCCGGTGCGGGTGGTGCAGTTGGGCCACTTCAGAAGCACCTTCCGCCCCGTAGATGTGCTCAGGAAGGAGCTGGAGGGACTCACCCTGGGCCGTTGAGTCGGAAGCGCCGGGGATGGCCTGTCGTGATGACGAATGATCTGCAAGGGAGGGGGGAAGCTTTCTCTGAACAATACCAAACCATCTGCTTAACCACGTTTCCCTCGGGTGCGTTTGTGTGAGTTGCAGAATGATCTCCCGCGTCCGGATGCCTGTGATGTACAAAGTACCCGAGCGCGGCCACATGCGTGGGATGGCCTCCGGCTTTTTATGGCTGATTACGAATGAGAGTCTGTCTTCCCTGGACAGCCCCTCAACTCTTGCACCAACCGGAAATTCATCGTGACGATATCTTCCAAAGTCAAACAAGGCCGAGGCTGCTTTGGTGGCCCGGGGAGGGTGGTACTGCGCTGTCGTTTGTGGTGACACGAGGGCTACCTACCTTTCAAGATGCCTACGCCCCCCTCCCGCCGGAGATGGACATTATCTTGTCCGTGTCCCAAAGGAGCCATCCCCGTATGCCACGGCGGTACGGAGACGGGGCCGGCTGGACCTCGGCTTACCCCTCCCCCCCAACATCGCCATCCATGCCGCCTGGTTCCCGCCGTCTAAACTTTCGGACGACGCGACCGTCGGACGGCGTCGACCTCGTACCTCGGCTCACTGCCGGGGGGCGCCAGCACGCAGCCGATGATAAGATCAGACCATCCTCGTCCCTTTTACCCTCGCCGAACCGGATGAGCTCAGTCAAAGCCGCACGAGTCGAGCTCGGGTAGAGACTCCTTCATCCCTTCCCTTCCCTTCTGCCCTTTGCGTACCAGTAAATTCCCAAAACAAATGACGAGCAAATCGCTCGACGTCGTCACGAAGCAGACCGGTGCCGACGCCCGCCTCGCCAGGTCCGCGTCGGCCGCCCCGCCCGTGCCGGACCTCGACGCCCTCATCGCCCACGTCGAGGCGCACGGCTACGTCGTGATCCCGCACGCCTTCGCCGCCGAGGAGGCGGACGAGGCCCACGCCGAGATCCTCCGCCTCGCGTCTTCACCGGCCCGCGCCGGGCCCGCCGGGGCCGACGGCGGCCGCAACGAGTTCGAGGGCCTCCGGACGCGGCGCATCTACGCGCTCCTCGACAAGTCGCCCGTCTTCCGCCGGTTCCCCCTGCACCCGGCCCTGCTCGCGCTGAACGACCACTTCCTGGGCCCGGGGTTCCTGCTGAACGCGTACCACAGCGTCTACATCCAGCCCGGGGAGTCGCCCCAGGCGCTGCATCACGACGACGGGTACGTCGGCATCCCGAGACCCCATCCCCCTTTCGGAACGGTAGGCTCCCCCCCCCCCCCCCCCCTTCCCCGTACATGGCCGAGAACAACAGCAGCTGACAGGGATATCAAAGGGCGTCATGATCGCGCTCGACGACTTCACTGCCACGAACGGCGCGACGGTCGTGATCCCGGGCTCGCACGCCTGGGGCCCGGACACGGGCCACGCGAACGTGCCCCGCCGCGAGGACACGGTCCCGGTGGTCATGCCCAAGGGCAGCGCCGTCTTCTTCCTCGGGACGCTGTGGCACGGCGGCGGGGAGAACACGTCGGCCCGCGAGAGGCGGGCGCTGACGGTGCAATACTGCCGGTCCTGGGTGCGCCCGCTCGAGAACCAGATCCTCTCCGTCGAGTGGGAGAAGCTGGGCGGCATGCCGCGGCGGCTGGTGGATCTGTTGGGGTACGGGGTCGGCTCGCCGTTCGTCGGATACGCCGACGGCGTTCACCCATGGAAGGTCGTGCAGAGGCGTCTGCAGGAGCGGCGGGAGCGCCACCACAGGTTGTGACCGCCGAACAACCGGGTTCGAGATCCGTGTCACTGAAACGGGCCTCGAGGGAGAGGAGAGACCACCTAGGCAAACATCTCCATTGACAAGGTTTGACTACATATTGTATTGAGTATTGAGAGGCCCGTGACAGGCCGTGTCCGTCTTCTTTACCCAAGGTAAAAATGAAACCACCCTCACCAAAGTATATACGAGAATAGAATGAACTGTCGCACGCTGCGAATATTAAAAAAATGTGCGTCGCATCTCATCGGATGCCCCTGGCTGCCGTCGCCATGTCTCTCATTCCTGCCTCGATGATCGCGTGAATGCCCGCAGAATGACTGAACCGCCTACTGATGCCGTCCCTCGGGGCCGGCCGTTTCCCCCCTCCTTCCTCCCTCCCTCCCATATCCGACCTTGGACCGAAACAATACGAACAATAGATGTGGTGTGAATTGACCGGGCGACTTCGGACAACAACACGGTGAAGAGAATTAAAAAAAAAATTTAGTTAATGCTGGAGAAATGCGGAGGGTATCATGGCGCTTGCTGCAAAATCAAAGAACTCAAAAAGCGTGACTCGTAACCGCCGGGGCCGGCTGCTGCTGCGCCGTCCGGGCTACCAAAAGTGGCAGACCATTGCCAGCGCTAGCGTCGCCGCTGTGAGAGCCCACGAGGGCACCGCCAGTACGGCCGAGCTCACGGCGGCCAAGAGCGTGTCGTTGACGTACTCGGGGCCGCAGATGGTGTTGACCTGCATGGCGGCGTCCTCGTACGTCGACGCGATGGCGAGTTTGCGGTTCGTGGTGAAGGTCTGGTAGATCTCCATGGTCTGCCGGAGGCACGCGCCGCACGTCGGGTTCGCGCTGCCGGGGAGCGACATGTTGAGCGGGAGGTAGTAGAAGTAGACGTTGGAGGGCGTGGTGAGGTTCGTGACGGCGTTGGCGAAGCAGTACATGGACGTGTCCGGGTCGGTGAGGCAGGTGGCCTTGTACAGCATCTCATACGACTTGAGGCCGAGGTAGGCCTGCATGACGATGGGGTTGCCGCTCTGGTAGTCGGAGCCGCAGTTGGCGTCCATGGTGAGGTTGCCGGCGACGCCGTTGAGGAACTCGGTGCAGAATTCGACGTCGGCGCTGCAGGTGGCGTCGAGCACGCGCACGATGCTCAAGAGCTGCTTCTCGGCCTCGAAAAAGGATCGCGAGCCCTGCGCGAGTTAGTTTTCCACGTTGCACGCGCTTGACGCCGGGGGGGATGTTTCAACGCACCTGGAGCAGCATCGAGAGCGGGTAGCACTTCTTGAAGTTCTGGTTGGTGAGGAACGAGTTGATGAAGCGCGGGCAGGAGGCGCCGTCGTTGCTCGTGAAGTTGAAGGCGAGGCTGGTGTCGAAGGGCGAGGGCAGGGGGGACGGAACAACGTCCACCGTGGCGGCGGCGGGAGCGGTGACGGAGACGGTCAGCGTCGTGGGTTTGGCCTTGGTCGCCCCGGCCGCGGTCGGCGTGGGCGTGATGCCGTCCTCGTCGCGCTTCTTCAGCTCGTCGCGCCCCGGCGGGAGCATGGTCCAACGGCCCTTGATCATGGTGGGCGTGCGGTCATCGACGACGAGGGCGTCCATGGGGGGGATCAACGCCGGGGCCGTGATTTGAGCCGGGAGCGTGTCCAGCGAGGGTGCCGAAGCCAGCGCCAGAGAGGCGACGGCCAGGAAAAGGAAAAGCCATAGCGGCGGTGAAGGCATGGTGGAGGCCATCATGATGAAGCTGCGATACGCAGTTGTGAGAGACAAAACATAATCCTGTCCTCTGGTGGTCGACACAGCGGGCCAAGCAAGATGATCTCGACAACCGCAAGGGCCGGGGGCGAGAGACGGGCCTTTTGTTGGTTTCCGGGAGAACCCCACGTTGATCGGCGTCGACTGTTCCTAACCGGCGATCGACCAGACAAAGTGCGCAAAGGTGTGTGTGTTAATGACACCAAGGAGAAACGAGATCGCCACACCACCGGGAGATTTCGGTGCTGCAGTCTACCAACAAAGGCGACGGGATAAACGAGTGGATTCGGTCCAGGTGACCGAAAAGTCGAGGCTGTCGTCGGTTGACGAGGCGCGGGTAACAACAGCACTTCCAAGGTTCGGAGTGGGCAAATGCGTCGGTTCGGGAGACTTTTACGAATCGGCAGCTACTCGACGGTCCGTCCTTCACCACAATTCGAAGGGTCAGTCGTCGAGCTCGGTCGGCTTTGGCGGTTTGACGAGGTAAGCAAGCTGAGGCTCTCGACGATCCCTGGCTCTGGCTGGGGGGGGGAAGGGAGGCGGAGAGGTTAAGAGGGAACAGAACAACGGGTGGGCGAACGGGTGAGATGGGATGGGATGGGATGAGGGGGGGGGATACCGGCAGCAATATTGGCTTGGCTTGGCTCGCTCGCGTGGTAGGTAGGAGGCGGCGTGGAAGGCCGGACAGGAGAACAGGGGTCCAGGGGTGAGGAAACAGCTTCGCATCTTGGATGAGATGCCGTTGGGGGGCCCGAAAAATAGGAACAAGACCGGATGAACGAACTGGACGGCAGCTCGCCAGGTCCAAAGAGGCGTAGCGTCGAGACCCGTCAGAGGACCGTGAACGGGCTTCTTCAGTGGGGCGCGAGCGATGATGCATGGACGGCAGCCGGGGTCGCGCTGAGTCGTATTTCCAACCGACCGAGGGCCTTCCCTGCTTCCCCTTGAGCCCTTTCGATTGCGCTGCGGCGGCGTCTGCACTTGGACTGGTTGGTGGCCGGTGGTTCTGGGTCCACGGCCAGGAATGGACTGACCCGGCAGGGGAACAGGGGGGGCGTGACAGGGGGAGGCGGCCGGGAGGGAAGGAGGAGGAGATTTGGCGTCAAGCCAGTGAAGCCACCCAGCCAGCATGAGGCAATATTGGCACCTCCCGCCGCTCCGCCAACCCAATGGAAGCATCCCCTCGGTCACCACCAGCGCCTGTTTTCGGTGCGCGTTGGTTTTTTTTTTGTTTTTTTTTTTGTTGCATTTTTGCACCTGCCTCCCCATTGCACTTTGCACCTGCATCTGTGCCTGGGCCGTACCCCACTTGCTCCTGGAGGAGGTTAGGGAGGGACGAAGATACAGACTGGTCAGTGTGTACAGGTACAGGACAGATACGTACAGAATGGGCTGGTCATAAGCGAAGCCTGGAAACCTTGGACCTTGGGGGCTGGACAGGACAGGATGTGCAGGTTGACGTCGTACAGTCGCCTTGGGGTCCGCTATGAAAAGCAATGCCCTAATCTGAGCGCCGGGAGATACTTGGGGCGTTGGAGTCCCGGCTCCCCGGGCCACTCGAACGACGAAGTCAATAACACGAGGGAGCGCGTACTTGTGATGGATGGATACACTGCATGCGAGGAGACACGCGCAGGCAGGCGGGTGGCATGAAGGGGGTAAACAACCTTATCATCGAGCAATTTCCACGGCCGGCCAACCAGGCAGCCTCGGAAACGGCGGCAGCGGGCGGCGATGGACAACCTACCACGGGCACGAACAGGAGACGAGGTCCCCGAGCATTCAAATTCGTGAGGGCGGCTGACTGAACATGCCAGCGGACGGTCTAGAACCGCATCGGCGTTGCAGGGTCGCAGCGAAGGGGGACGCAGGCGGCCGTTCATTGGCACCGACTTGGAATTGGTTGTCGGCTTGTTGTCTCTGAAGTGCGGCCAAACCCGTGGTACGCTAGAATGACGACCCGAGAGTCGAATGAGCAAAAAAAAAAAAAAAAAACCAAGACGCGACGACCGACGGCGGGCGGGAGATGACCTCCATGATCTTCCGCTTTGGGAATTGTCGTAGTCGTGGTCGTGGTCGTGGTCGCGGTCGCGGTCGTCGTAAGCCGTGACCACCGGCGCCCGGGCCAATTCTGGCCGTGCATTGCGTGCCAATGTCCGACCTGGCGGCTGCTGCGCCTGAAGTTGTGGGGGGGACGGACAACCGTTCGGTCGTCAGTCCTCAGGTGGGAGTCCCCAGCGTTGATCTTTTCATTCACCTGGCACAGCTGGCACCCCATTTCCTGTCTTCAACGAAACCTTGGAGCATCCGCATCCTCGTCCACATCCTCATCCGCACCCGCATTTCTATTTCCAGGCCGCTGAGATCGACCGCCGCACCCTTTGTGTGCCGGCATTGCGTGACCTGCGCGACCCGTCAGCTGTACCTCAGCGGTCGCATCGCCCCTCGCGACTGGCGAATGACGAAACGCAGGGGGGCCACAACCTGTGCGTGAGAGTGTGTGCGCGTGTGCATGCATGCACAAGGCGAGGGCGAGGGCTGCATATCCTGCAAATGTGCATCGCCAAGGAGAGGGGGGTTTGTGACGTCCCGACAAGAAGAATTAATGAACTTGGAAAGTGCCAGATCGACTGGGCCAATCATCGCGGGGTTCGATCGGGCAGGGTGGACTGGACTGGGCTCTCGAGATCCGCGTACCTTCCCACTTCACGGCGGCGGTGGAAGACGCGGCAAGAGTCAGGAGGGTCTGGAAAGAAGTCCCAGTCGCCGCGCCACGGCTTTCTCTCCAGCCGTTCCTGACCCGACGGGAGACCGACCGTCTGTGTCCAGTGATCTTCCCGGAGTGGAAGTTGGCCGGTGCATCTGGAGATGGGGGGTTCTTCCCAGGAAGACATAGTGCTCCTCCGACTAGGCAATCCATGGTTCTTCTCACGACCTCGGGAGTTTGCCCCTTTTTTTTTTTCATTCGGGTTCCGATCATCTCACCCACGATCCGTCAGCTTCCGTCATCCGTCATCGGCCACCCGCCCTGACTGAAGAAGGGTTTTTACAGCTCCATCCAGGCTCAATGAACCTCAATAAACCGTCAATGGGGCCTTCGCTCCCATGCAGCTGGCTGCGTCATTGGCCCTGGGATGGCCGGCAAATTAACCGAAGGCTTCCAACACCACTCCAAATGGGAACTTGACGCCATCCCAAAGCGCCCCCAAGACACTGCCACTGACTGCCATTGACTGCCATTGACTGTCGATGCCTGCTATTGACCGCCACTAACTAAACCCTGGTCACCAACAAGGCGTTGTCATTCTCGAGCCCACGGGGCTGCCTGGAAGTGGCCGGATTGACGAGGCGGAACTCCAACCGCCCATGAGAGTCCGTACGATGTAGTCTAATAAACCCCCGACTCTGACCACCCAATACCACCGCAAGAGCCAGCCAAGCATGAACCTCATCTACCTATACGTGCCAAACCCCCAAACGCGTCGTGGACGATTGCTCGCGCAGTCTTTCGTGCTCCCACCGGATGCGGCGGCCCGCACGTTGCCCTCCATCATCCATTCCAAACTCAATTTATTGCCGCCTTCGGCTCCTTGCAGAAGGGATGCTCCCTCCAACCTTCGAGAAGTCTCGGTCGGCATCCTTTTGGCTGGCAACCATCATTGGCGAGAGTTCGCATCTTGCCCAAAGTGGTGTCATTCGACGACGAGTCGCGTCCCCTCCCCCCCTGGGAGCCGATACGCCGGCAGGAATAACATCTCACGGACCCAGGTTCCGCGTGTCTGAGTGCCACACGGCCCCAAAGAGAATGGCCATGACTGCATGAAAATGCCTTTGCTGGCTAACACACACAACCCGACTCTCTTGGATTTCCCAACGCGGCGGGCTAGTGCCCTGGCGGCGCGAGGTCTATCGATTTGGCTTTCGTGGTGCCTCTCCTAGTTGACGGGTTCCTGCGCCTCCTTGCATGCCGTTGCGTGGAAGCCGCTCAAGCGCTCGCTCGCCGGCGTCGCAATTTTGTGCAACGGCGCCACAGATCGCGCGGCCCAGGAATGGAATCGTGCCGCTTGCGGGCGTCCTCGAACCGGCTGGCCGATGACTGACGTGTTCCCATATCTATTCTTCGAGTCGATTGGCGTCCCTATCCGAGGCCACCGCGCGCACCATCCGGCAGGATCTCGCAGAGCTGCGTTTCCATACCAACAGTCCAGTCTCGCTCGCCCACCCTACGACTCGAGGCGGCTGCCGTATGAGCCAGAGTAACCCCCGCCGTCGGCTCGCCCGCGTCTCGAAGCATTTAGAACGGCGCTCCCGCCCGCACGGATGTTGCACGAACACACAACATGACTTGTCCGATGTTGCTCACCGACGGCCGTCTCTGCCCAGTCTTCTGTCGAACGTTGCACCACTTCGTCGGGGCGACCAAAGTGCCACGGGCTCAGAACACGATGTCGCCGAGACAGTCAGTGGCTGAAAATTTCCGCCACATGCCTGGCGGCGAGCCGCAGACTGGGATCGGCCACTCTGTGCAGATGACCAATGGAGCTCGTCGCGTGCCTTCGGTGCAAAGGCTCCAAGACAGGTCTCATCACCACGCCCTGCCGCAACGCATGTCTGACACATGTTGGGGCAAGCGAGCGGTGGCGGCGGCGGCAATCACACGGCGTCGGCAACGACGTATGCCTCATCTCGTTTCGGTCGCGGCCAAGCGAGCAAGGGCGGAGGAGAGCTCCCTCCCAGGCCGACCGGACGGACGGCTACGTGGAGCACGACCGCCAAGCGATGTCTACGTGGGACACGGCCGCCAAGCGACGTCTACACCACCATGGAGCGCCCTTGCTTGGAATCGTGAAAGACTAACGTTTCAGTTGTAGGTGTGTCACGGAGCACAAGGTCTTGTTTACCGATCTTCGAGAACGGGGCCCTGCCGCCGTCCGTGAGGCCCCGAGATCGTATCCACGCGGAAGAGATGCAGGCAGGTCGGCAGCTCCGCTGTGCTCCGTGTGACCGGCCCCGCGCCCGGCCCGCGCGGGTCGTCCAGACCGTGCCGCACGGCGGGCCGCTTTAAAAGGACGCCGTCCGACCCTTGGACTTGGGTGCATCTGAGGGTGCACACCATCCAGCATAAGCTCCGCGGGAGCCGGCGGCCCGGGTTTGTGTTCACGGATGTTGGGAGGACCGGCAAGGTCAAGTGGTCGGTCTGCTTGGGTATATAGAATGGAATTACTTCAAGTGAGTGGGTACATCATGTACCGGAGGGGGGAGTCCTGACCTCTCAACCCTGCTCATTAAACCAAAGGCTACAGCAACCCGACGTACTTCTCATACCTCTCGTCTCTCTCTCTCTCTCTCTCTCTCTCTCTCTCTCTCTCTAAACCCCCTTTTGTTGTGGAAGCGGCCAGTCTATGCCGTGCAATCCCCCATTATACCAGTCCCGAATGATGAGAAAGAAAACGCCCAACAATGCAAAACAGACATGGACCATGGTCATGATCCGGATATCTCTGGACACACACAGAACCTCCGCGCACGGATGCAAGTTCGCAACAAATCAAACACGTGCCCCATGCACTCAGCTGTTCTTCTCCAACGACTGCAGGTTGACCAGCTCGGCGTAGCGGCCGTTCATCTTCATCAGCTCGGCGTGCGTGCCCTGCTCGACGATGCGTCCCTGGTCGAAGACGTAGATGATGTCGGCCTTCTGAAT
Source organism: Colletotrichum higginsianum IMI 349063 (assembly GCF_001672515.1). Lineage (NCBI taxonomy): Eukaryota > Fungi > Ascomycota > Sordariomycetes > Glomerellales > Glomerellaceae > Colletotrichum > Colletotrichum higginsianum. Next base: position 4,374,666 of record NC_030955.1, read on the forward strand.
GGTGCTGAGGCGATGGGCGACGGCAATGGTGGTGCGGCCCTTGGCGGCCTTGTCGAGGGCGGCCTGGACGACGTGCTCCGACTCGGAATCGAGGGCCGACGTGGCCTCGTCCAGCAGCAGGATCTTGGGGTCGCGGATGAGGGCGCGGGCGATGGCGATGCGCTGCTTCTGGCCGCCGGAGAGCAGGGCGCCCTTGCTTCCGACGACGGTGTTGAAGCCCTCGGGCATCGACACGATGAAGTCGTAGATGTTGGCCTCGCGGCAGGCGAACTCGATGGCCTCGTCCGTGACCTCGCTGTTGGCGCCGAGGACGATGTTCTCCCTGATGGTGCCCTGGTAGAGCGTGGGCTCCTGGCTGACGAGGGCGATGAAGGAGCGGTACTCGTTGACGTTGAGGGTGCTGATCTCCTTGCCGTCGACGAAGATGGCGCCGGAGAGGGGGTCGTAGAAGCGCTCGAGGAGGGCGATGGTGGTGGACTTGCCGCAGCCGGAGGCGCCGACGAGGGCGACGTACTGGCCCGGGCGGATGACGAGGTTGAGGCCGCGCAGGACGGGCTGCTCGGGGCGGGTCGGGTAGCGGAAGTGGACGTCGCGGAACTCGAGGGTGCCGTCGACGGCGTCGAGGCTGGCGCCCTGCTCGGACCAGGTGTCGATGGTGGGCTTGCGGTCGAACAGCACCTTGAGCTCGTGGGCGGCCTGGTGGGCCTTGCCCATGTCGGGGGCGAAGGAGAAGATGGACCCGGCGGACTGGGCGCCGAAGATGACGGCGGAGAAGCAGACGAAGAACTGGAACATGTCGTACTCGCGGTTGGCGATGAGGGTGCCGCCGTACCAGAAGCCGAGGGCGAAGGCCAGGAACATGAAGGACTGGGAGGCGGCAAAGAGCAGGCTGGACTTGAGGATGGAGATGAGGCTGCTGCGCTGCTGGATGGCGAGGGAGGCCTGGTACTGGCGGATGACGTCGTCCTCGCGGGTGAGCGAGGCGACGGTGCGGATGGCCGAGATGGCCTCGGACGCGTAGCTCGCCGAGTTGGAGTAGGCCGTCTTGGAGCGGCGCTGGAAGTGGGCGAGCATCCAGAAGCGGAAGAAGCCGCAGCCGATGAGGATCGGGATGGTCGCGGTGCAGACGAGCGCGAGCTTCCAGCCGATGGCGATGGCGAGGGCCAGGGCGGCGATCAGGGTCGTCGACACCATGAGCAGGGTGCCGAGGGTGACGCCGCTGAGGCCGGCCAGGTGGGTTGTCTCGGTGGACAGGAAGGAGGTGAGCGCGCCGGCCGTGTTCTCGTCTTTGTCGAAGAAGGCGACGTCCTGGCGCAGCATGGTGCGGAAGGCCTGGTCGCGCACGCGGTGGATGAGCCTCTCGGAGCACTTGGCGAAGACGATGCCCTGGACGACGAAGGCGATGAACTGCACGCCGGCGAGCATGAGGTACATGGCGCTCCAGAAGTCCGAGTCCTTCTTCATCTGGTGGCGGACGGCGTCCGGGGTGGCGTCGGTGATCGGGTACGACAGGGTCATGATCTGCTTGGCGAAGAAGACGGCCTGGGTGGGGTTGCCGCCGCCGCAGATGATGGAGAAGAAGAGGCCGATGAGCATGAGCTTCCACTCCTTCTTGTTGAAGGAGGCGATGAGCTTGATCAGCGTCCACAGGCCGTACTTGGCCTCGCCCTCCTCCTTCCGGTTCTGGAGGGCGATGCTCGACAGGGACTTGGAGGTGGTCGTGCGCTGCATCTTGGCCGCCATGTCGTCCTCGGGGTCGGCGACGTAGCCCTTCTCGGAGACGCGGGACTTTTGGCGGATGATCTCGTCGTCCTCGGCGTCGATGGCCTCCTCCTCCTCGGGGTCCAGCTCGTTGACGCGGGCAATGTTCTGGGCGGTGACGAGGTTGTAGTAGGCGCCGTGCTTCGCGAGGAGCTCGTTGTGGGTGCCCTGTTCGACGATGCGGCCGTTGGACATGACGACGATGTTGTGGGCGTCCTTGATGGTCGACAGGCGGTGGGCGATGGTGATGGTGGTGCGGCCCTCGGCGGCGACCTCGAGGGCGGCCTGCACGACGCCCTCGGACTTGGTGTCCAGCGCGGAGGTGGCCTCGTCGAGGAGGAGAACTGGGTTGGGAGTGTCAACGGAGGGGGGGGGCGCTCGTCATGACGGGGGAACGACCGGGACAGCGACAGAAGAAAAAAACTTACTCTTGGGGTCGGAGACGACGGCGCGGGCGATGGCGATGCGCTGCTTCTGGCCGCCGGAGAGGAGGAAGCCACGCTCGCCGACGTTGGTCATGTAGCCCTCGGGGAGGCCGGTGATGAAGTCGTGGGCGTTGGCCATCCTCGCGGCGTTCTCGACCAGCTTCTTCTGCTCCTCGTCGGAGGCGCCCTCGTGCTGGGTGCCGATGAGGCCGTACCGGATGTTCTGGTAGATGGTGGTGGCGAAGAGGGTGGGCTCCTGGCTGACGAGGGCCATCTGCTGGCGGAGCCAGCGCAGGTTCAGGGTGCTGATGTCGTGGCCGTCGAGGTAGACGGAGCCGCGCACGGGGTCGTAGAAGCGCTCGACGAGGCCGACGATGGTGCTCTTGCCGGAGCCGGAGGCGCCGACCAGGGCGGTGGTCTTGCCGGCGGGGATGTTCAGGGACACGTCCTCCATGACGGTGACCTCGGGGCGGGACGGGTAGATGTGCTTGATGTTCTCGAGGCGGATGGCGCCCTCGACGGCGTCGAGCTTGATGCCGTCGTCGGTGGAGGGGTCGAGCGGGGAGACGCGGTCGATGGTGTTGTAGATCTTGGCGGCGGCGGCGATGGCCGTGGTGAAGGCCTGGACGTTGGGGGCGACGTTGCCGAGGTTGAAGGCGCCAATCATGATGGACATCATGATGATGAGGATGTTGGACAGGGCGATGCCGTCCTCGATGAGGAACTTGCTGCCCTGCCAGAAGGCGAGGCCGTAGTTGAGGTACAGGATGGTCATCATGAGGGCGACCATGACGCCGATGGCGGACTTGACCTTGTAGCCGTACAGCTCGGCCTTGGTCAGGTGGACGTCGTACTGCTTGGCGAGGCGGTCCTGGGTGCCGAAGGCGATGGCGTTGCGGATGGAGCTGATGACCTCGTCGGCGAGGCTGCCGCCGTGGGCGTACGACTCGATGGACTGCTTGCTGTACTTGACGATGAAGGTGGAGCCGCCGCCCATGCTCAGGAGGAGGGCGACGACGGTGGACAGCAGGATCAGCGTGAGCTTCCAGTAGTGGACGAAGCCGATGATGAAGGCCGAGATGAAGGTGGCGAGGGCGGCGAGGGTGAGGCCGACCTTTTCGGAAATGCCGTCCTGGATCAGGTTGGTGTCGGCGGTGATGCGCGTCGTCACCTCGCCGGCACCCAGCTTGTCGAAGAAGCCAATGTTCTGGCGCATGCAGCTCTGGAGGTAGTGCTCGCGGATCTTGGCGCTAATGTGCTCTCCCGTGTCTGTGTGTGTTTGGCGGGCCGGGGTCAGCGGGGGTTCATTCGGCAGGCCCGTGGTTTTGGGGGGAGGAGGGGGGAGCGCCAAACAAACAAAAACTTACAGATGAAGCCGACGGTGCTCACGTACTGGCACACGAAGACGCCGATGGCGAGGTAGACAAAGTACAGGACCAGGCCGGCCATCTCGCTGTTGAAGTCGTCCTTGGACGACTGCCCGTTGAAGTAGCTCTGAAAGGTGCCCTGCAGGTTGCCGAAGATGACGGTCATGAGCGGCAGGGCGGCGCCGACGACGATGGAGGTGAAGGCGGCGGCGGCGAGGATGAGGAGGTCGTTGGTCGAGGAGTAGCGGTACAGGGTCATGATGCCGGCCTTGACCTCGGGGGTGAAGACCTGGCGCTTGAGGATGGCGGCCTCGTCTGCGGGGAGGTGCTCGTAGGGGTCGTCGTCGGCGTCTTTGGGCGCGACAGCCTTGGAGTCGGCCTTTTCGAGGTTGTTGATCGCGGTGTTTGGGTTCTTGGGCTGGCTCGAGGCGTCCACCTCGGTCGAGCCGCCGTGCGACGACGCCCTGTCCGAGTGTCCTTGGTGGGCGGCGGCCTTCTCAGACGTCTCGGCCAGGTTCTGGGCAGCCCCGACGGGCTTGTCGTCTTGGAGCGTCATGTTGGCGGTTTCCTAGACAGGCGACGAGAAGAGGCGGGTCTTGTTGCGCCGGTATGCGCAGCGCGCCAGCAGGGGGGGGAGAAGACGTTGACTTCTCCAAGCGCGATAGCGAGGAGGCAGAGGATATCGTCGCTGACGGTTCGTGATGCGAGGTTCACGGGGTGTGTTGCTGTAGTGACGAGTGTTTCTTCTTCAATCTGCCTTAGTCCATGAGAGGGTGACGGTGACGGCGGCGGCGGCGGCGGCGGCGGGGTGAGAGAGGCAGAGGCAGAGGCAGAGGATAACGAAAGTCGACGATGGCGAAAGCCAAGAAATCTTTTTGTAGCTGATCAGAGGGAGATCGTCCACAGGCGCAAACGAAAGATCAGCGTGGGTAGGCAAAGAAAAAAGAGGTGGAAAGCAGGAGCAACATCAACAAGCAACAGCAGCAGCGGTAATCGGTTGGCGTCTCCCCCCTTCTGGCCAGGACTTTTTATTAAAGACCGAGGACGGATCCAGGAAGAAGAAGGGATAAGAGGCGGTTCCACTCGGGTTGCAGGCCAGGATAGGGATTAGCGGTATCCGTTGGTGGAAGGGGGGTGGAAAAGTCCCTAGAACCTTGGCCACGAACGGACTGGGGTGGGCACTTTTGATATAGATGGGCCTGGGACCCGGACCTGGGGCGAAGCGGGCAATCGGGACTAGAGAGGCAGCGGAACGCGGCCGACCCGTTCTGAGTCCTGCGTCCCGAGTCCTGAGCCCTCGGTTCATTTCAACTGCCCAAATGGTGACTAGCCTGGCCGCGCCGCAGACGTACACATCTCGAGAGCGAGTGAGTGCCTTTGGCCATCCCGTTGCGGGCGCCGGCCATTGGGGCCGTAGCCACGCGGCGAGGAGTCACTCGGAGGTGGTTTGACGTGCACGCTGTGGTGTAAGCTAGCGCTCACGGCAGCCCATACATCTGAGGGAGAGTGACCGGGTCATCCTTCTACGGAGGTACCGTGTACCTGGCCGCGGAGCTCGCAAAGCCCCAACCTGCGAGTTGCGAGGTGCGAGCCGCGGGGCGACCTACCTCCACCAGCCAGAGACTGCCTGTAGCGCAGGCAGGCAGGCATGCTAGCATACCTTATCCGCAGGTTGGTTGTGATAAGGTAATCTGTACCGCCGTGTCTTGTGCACACCAAACGCCATCCAAAAGCAGGACGGGGTTCGCGACCCAGCCGGGATTCGTCGGGATGGCAGGCCGAGGGGCGTGTGGCCTTGGCCGCTCTGTTTGTTTATTTCCTATATTAGCATTTTTGTGCCCGGAGCCGATCCTGGGGAAGGCAACCTGCGCGACAGGTAAGTAGGTACATTGTACAGGGATCGACGGCGGGACTGAAGCGTCCGGTGGACACACACACACACACACACACAATGATGATGATTGCAGTCAGCATTGTGGGCCGACTCCTCGCACTCGAAGTCGAATGCGACCTGTCCCTCGTATGCTGCTCTCGCTTGGCTTGATGGAGGTGGGGGGGGGGGATGGATACGGAGGACATGCGACGAAAACTCGGACGAGTTTATCCAGCGTTTGCTTCTTCTTTCTTGGGACGACAGGGACCTCCGTCGATGGCAGAGCCTAAAGCTGGCACTGCTGCCGTCTGCCTTTTGGCTTCTCGTCGTTGTCTGGCGAGCAGGCCCGAAACACAACAGCAAGTGGACTCGCTCAATCATGCTCGGGTTATCCGACATCCTTCTCCGTAGGCGTTGGCTCTGGATCAAAAGTCCCTGTCTTGCCCAACGCCCCAAGCCTGTGTGGCTCCCTGCCGTCTTCCGGGTCGAGTCAGCCGGGCTGCTGACCCCCCGGCGCCGCTGGGCGTGTCTCGCTTAATTATGTCACCACCCAGCTGTCAGCGTGTCTTCGCCCCTCTCTCGGGGTTCATCAGCAGCCCGAATCCCGATCGATTCATTTCCTTGGGTACCAGAACCAGAGTCCCGGAGCAAGGTGGCCATCCGAGGATTCTACTATGTACAGCAGCAAACGTGCCCACCACCCGCACCACCACCGTGGCTTCGTCTTCCCGCCGCAGGCCACTCACTGTTCGGCGCGATCTGGCTGCCTATGTCCGGCCCAGCCAGCTCCGGCGATAACGTTTCGGGGCCCGGTCACATCTTCACGAGACCGGCATGCTGCGTGGGCCCTCGACAGCCCGACCACGTTGCTCGTTTTCGGCCAACAGCTTGATCACGGCGCCTCCCCGGCGCGTCGACATGCACGCAAGTGCTTACCACCAGCAAGAATTCCCGTCCCTTCGCTCGCTCGTTCGACGGGGCACGGGTGCTGGGAGGCGCCGTGCTTACTTGCGTGTGCTGCCATCCAAAGCGCCCGCCCCTCGTCTCAAGACTCCGACGGGGAGCTGGTTTGGATGAGTAGTTGCTTCAACGCCGCCGTCCAAAGCAAGCAGAGAGGGAGGGGTCCTCGGACAACAACATGGGTCTTGTCATCGATTCAGCTCACAGGCGGGGTACAAGTACATGCCCCCAATTATGGACACTCTGCAAGCCCTGCCGCGCGGTCGGTCCCCCTGTGAAACATGACGTGGAGTAGTAGACCTGATAGAGACGCGCAGTAGGTCGCGAGGTGGCCATAACGCAAATACCTTGAACCACAATCACAGAGTACAGCCCATGTGGGACCATCATCTGACATAGCCGGAACCCAATCGCAACTCTTCGCATTCTCTTTCTCTTGTCCTCGTCAATCGAATGCGAGCCATTCCTCGTTCTCGTTGTCGTTCCGAGGCGGTCAGCAATGGCTCGATCCGCCAAGAACAAACGCGGCCAAGGCGATCGTCCCTCTCGGGGTCGCACAGGTGCACGGTACATCGTATAGTAAAAAAGAAGAAGAAGAAAAATGCCAATGGAAAACACTTGTTTTAAGTTCTCTGCTTAGGGACGCCGTAAAGAAAAAAATCTCCGAGTCCCAACCGGCCAGCCATCTGTCCAGCCCAGCCGCCCGCCACCCACCCAAATCTCAAACCCTGGTCTCGTGCTACATGGCGTCTGTTAAAAGGCAGTGAGTGTGCAGCCTGTGTAACGCCGCCAGTTGAGCCTCAAGGACCGCCGTCACAAACTCGCCCGGTTCGCCTCCGCAGGCGTTATCGATCATCCGCAGGTAGTCCTTCCGCTCCAGCCCCTGGATGACGACAGGTAGGTAGCCCTGGCGGGCGAGGTAATCCTGTTCGATCATGCGGCTCGTGCGCCCATTCCCGTCGGGGAACGGGTGAAGGTGCACAAAGTAAGCCGTCATCTGACAGGCCAGGACCAGCGGATGAAGCCTCTTCTCGCAATGCTGCGCGTCCCGCCACTCGAAGAACCGCCTGACGCAGGCGGGGATCTCCTGCGGGTAGGGAAAGATTCGGAGGCGGTTGCTGCGCACTGCGATGGGTAGGTTTCGGTACTCTCCAGGCGGCACTGGTTCTCCCCACACCAGGTTGCTGCCGGCACGGTGGTCTTTGCCTCTCCGCATGTCGTATACCGCCTCGGAACCCGTGTTTCTGACGGACACGACGGCGAGGTCGCGTACCTCGTCTTCGCAGAACCCCGCGGTGCGGGCCTTGAACGCCGCGCTCTCGGCAATCCATTGCGACGCGATGATGTGGTTCGCCAGTTCGTTGATGGCGGAGCCCTGGCCCGCCGTCTCGGAGGTGACCATCTCGACAAGCTCGCTGCTCGACATCGATGCCAGGTCGACGCGTCGGAAGACACCCTCCTGCAGAGTCTCGAGCACGCGGTGCGCGTCGCCAACTGTCAGGGGGTTGTTCTCGATCATGACGGACTGTTGCGCATACTCGGAGACCATGGTCTTGCCCAGCGCCGACACTGGGAGAGTCGCTCTCAAGGCGTCGACGTCGGCCAACAACCGCCTGTGCACCCGCTGGAGCCCGAGGTACCCCTTTTCACGACTGTTGCCGGGCTGGAAGTATTCTTCCCATACCCGTCCCGAACACGCAATCCTGTTGTACTCGGGAGATCCTTTCCGCAGCCGTGAGGCCGGCTCGTAGATCTTGACAAGCAAGGCCCGGCGCGCCTGTCGCTGCATGTTGGAGAGCGCGTTCCCAGACATCGCGAGGCTGTTCGCGGTGTGGACAGTGACGGGAGGACTTTCGGCCTGAGCCTGCTTGAGTCATGGCGGACATTCGACGGGCAGCACTCTGCTAGGAGCCTGGACGGCCGGAGTGTGTGTGTAAGTGCACTTGGCCTCTGGATCGGACAGATGCCATCCAAACTTTGCATCACCACGGTAGGCACACGAGCCAAAGGATGGGCTCTGCGCCCTGAGCGCACGGTCTTCCTGCATGCTGCCGCAACGCATCCATCCTCAAGGTCAACTCTCACCACAGCTACCCGTCCGTGGAATGTCGCAGAGGCTGAGGCTGCGATATCGCAGCTGCGCTCACCGGAGAATCGCCGGCAGTGCACCTGCAGAGAGGGAACGACCGAGGACGGGTAAACACGATTCATGCATGGGCGAAAGCGAGTCGGCGTGGGAATCGTGGGCAGCGCCGTTGAATCAGTCTCGTTGGTTGCCTCCGTGCCGAGGGCCGCTCAGACCAGCACCTGCAGTGAGCATAGAAGCCCCTTAGGACACCCAAAATTTAACGCACGTCTTGGTTGCCGGTGGCCATACCAGAGGAGAATCCGCTGTTTGAGAATCACCGACCGTCCTCGAATCCCCACCCCCCCAACCTTGCCTGGAATGAGGCAAGCGCCAGTGAAAGTGTACCCGTCTTGGCGATCCGCAACGCACCTGCCAAGCTTTCTGTCTTCTTTGGAAGCTTCGATGCTGCTTAGATAAGCCGTGCCGGCGAACGCCACAGAGAACAGGTGGCCCGTTTCCACTCGCCACACCCTCATCACCCAAGGACCAGCATCGCCACGGCCTCCACTTCGACACGATAACTCACTCGATGAGGTACACAGGCAACTTCATATCTGGCCTCTAGCGCTTTTTGACATACAGCTCCTCCCGATTCACGCCATCGGGTTTGGATTCCTGCGCCCATGCTCTGAGACGGAGCATCTTCCTCACGTCTCTAGGCCACCCGAACGATAAACACACTCACTCACACACAACCAGCACCATGCACCTCTCACTCGACCTAGGCCTGGCCCTCCTCGCCTTCCTGCCGGGCCTGGCGTTGGCGGCCAAGACGCCCAAGAACGCCATCCTCCTCTCGGAAGTGCAGTCCCTCACCCTCCGCGGCGGCGGCGCGAAGACGACGCACCGCCGCGTGTCCGCCGTGCCGCAGCTGAAATGCGTCTCGTCCAAGGCCATCTGCGACCTGTACGAGATCGACGTGATGCGGTGCACCAACCAGGGCGCCGGCTATTCGTCCGAGGACATCCAGTGGTCCTGCGTTGCCTCGCTGCCCGAGGAGCTCAAGCTGGGGTCCACCGACGTCATCTGCGAGGGCTACGCCAACTCGGACGACCCGTACGTCCTCCGCGGGAGCTGCGGCGTCGAGTACCGCCTCGCGCTGACCGACAAGGGCGAGCGGCGGTACCCGAACCTGGGCAAGGGCCGCGGCCGCGGGAGCGGGGGGGACGGCGAGTCGGACTGGGGCGCCTATCTCTTTGGGGTCCTCTTCTTTGCCGTCCTGGCTTGGATCGTGTACTCGGCGTGTGTGGCGGGCGCGCAGAACCGGAGACCTGGTGGTAACGGACGGCGTCGTGGAGGCGGCGGCGGTGGAGGCGGATGGAATCCCGGCTTCGGCCAGGACGATGACCCTCCCCCGCCGTACCCGGGCACGAAACCCTCTAGCCAAGGCGGACAGCAAGGATGGCGTCCCGGGTTCTGGACCGGCGCAGGAGCAGCCGGCGCAGCGGGTTACGGAGCGGGCTACTACCAGGGCAGAAACAGCGCGAGGAACCAGCAAGGGTACGGCACGGGCGGCCGGGGCAACGACAGCAGCTCGAGCTCGTGGGGAGCCGGCCCGTCGAGGTCGACCAGTTCGTCGTCGAGCTCGGCACGTCACGAAAGCAGCGGTTTCGGGTCCACCAGCAGGAGATAGATATCGTCGTGGAGTCGGCATGTAGTAAATTGAACGTGGGCGAGCCAAGCTTGACTCTGGGTCTATCCTGTACTCCGCGCTCTCTCGTACCACCCCCCCGGCCCTCCAGCTATTTGGTGTGATCAGCCGCCCGCCCCCTTCTTTGCCGGGTGGCGTGGCATTATGTACATTTCCGAGGTCCAGGCCGTCTTCCATACACGTAAAAGTACAACGAACCATCATTTCCAATTGCAGGCGTCTTCCCCGAGGTATCATACCATGAAATCCCCCCTGCTGCGAAAGCAAACTCCAAACTGCGCAAACATCTGTGGTGCATATCAAAACAGCGGTTCCTCGTGATGCTCCAACACGAGGCGAATAATTGTTGCAAACCGGGCCGGAGCCTAGTGGTGAACGGACATGACGTCCAGACGGTCAAAGGCCCTCGAGCAGTTGGGGCACTTGCGCATACGGTTGCTGATACGGTCGTCCACGCACTGGTGGCAGAACAGGTGGCCGCACGTCTTCAGGGCCGTATCCTTGAAGTTGTTGCGGCATACGGTGCACAGCGCAAACGTCTGGATACGGTTAGCCAGCTGGTCGGTCGGTCGGTCGGTCGGTCGATAGATCGATCGATCGATACGGAGGGGGGGCATCACGTCGACTTACCCTGAGCATTTCCTCTTCCTCCGACGAGTTGCTCAACGCCTTGCGCTTCCACTCGTCCTTGTCCTTCTGCACCATGTCCGCACGCACCTTGAGGCGCTCGACCTCGGCCTCCTGCGTCGTGGTGCGTTCCCGTGCCGCCGCGACGGCCGCGTCGCGCGACTTGACCAGGCTCGTCAGCTCGCCGATCTGGTTCTTGTACGAGTCGACCCGGCGGGCGGCGTCGGCGCTGGTGGCCTCCATCTTCCTGTGCTCCGCCGCCATGGCCGCGTTGGCCTGCTTCAGGTCCGACAGCTGCTTCTCGAGGTTGCTGATCAGCACTCGGTTCTGGGCCTCGACCTCCTTGAGCTGCGTCACTATCTCGGAGCTCTTGCGGTTCTGGCTGCGCAGCACGTTGAGCTCGCGGTCCCGCATGTCGGCGTCCTTCTTGACGGCGAAGTACTTTTGGTCGACCTTTTGCTTCTCGGCGAGCGCGGCCGAGGCGCGGTCCTCGAGCACCGTGTACTCCATCACCTTCTTCTGCGCCAGGCCCATCGATCGCTTGTATGCCTGCTGCAGGGCGGGCAGCTCCTTGTTGATGGACTCCAGGTCCTGCTGGAGCTTCTTGTACTTGGTCCGCAGCTCGTCGGCGGGCATGCTCTCCAGCTCGGGGTCCGGGTCGGGCATCGGCTGGTCCTCGGCGGGCTTCAGCCGCTGCAGCTCCAGCTCGAGGGATGCGATCCGGTCCTCCTGGGCCCCCGTGAGCTCCTTGAGGTGCTGCAGCGCCTGCTTCTCCTCCTTCTCCCGCGTTTCCAGCATGCTGGCCTTGGCGTACCACTCGTCCCGGGCCGCGCGGATCCGGGTCAGGTCGGCGTCGCGCTCCTCGACCTGGCGCTCCAGGTCCGACGTGATCATCTGCGCCTCGTCGGTGAGCTTGGTCCGGAACGCCGTCCGCTCCGACTGTAACCGCTCGGCCTCCTCCCTCAACTGCTTGTTCGTGGCTTCCAAATGGTTGACCCGCTTGATCAGGTCCTCGTTCTGGTTCTTGAACTGCTTGAACACGTCCGTCCGGATGAAGTCTTCGTCGGTGAGGCCCTCTCGTCGAGCCTTGAGTGCCGAGTTCTCCTCCTGCAGGGTCTTGATGTCCGCCTGCGCGGACTCCAGCTGCTCCTTCTGCTTCTTGACGACCGCCGAGGCCTCCCCGAACTTGATGAGCGCCTCGGCGGCGTTCCCGTTTGCTTCCGCCGCGTCGCTTCCGTTCTCTCCGGCCGCGATTGTCGGCTTGGCGCTGGCGATGAACTGTTGTTCGAGCTTCTGCACCTGCGCGCTCTTTAATCTGTCCATGCGCTTCTCGGCCTTGAAAAACCGCAGGCTGGCCTTGTTGAGGTCTTCCGACAGTTGCTCGTTCTCCTGTTGCGCACGGTCCAGCTTGACCAGATAGTCCTTTTGTTGAGCGAGTAAGGCGTTGACCCGCGTCTCCAGGTCGGCAATGTTTGGCGTAATCTCTCCTCTGGCGTTTGCGATGCGGTTCAGCACCGCCTCGGCCCGTTTCTTGATGTCCAATGCGGTATCGTCCAGGTGTCTCTGAAACTCGTCGTTGTCCTTGAAGTGAGTGCTGGTGATGTACGGAGGATCTGGGTACGTCAGTATTCGGTCCGGATCGGGCCGGGGGGGGGGGGAGGCACTCACTTGACGGACCCGAGGGCGGCGGTAGCGCCGGATCCGCGAGCTGTTCCATTTCCTCCAGAACCTAAGTGAGGGAGGGGGGAAGGTCAGCCACCAAGAAATCCGAGACAAGGGGGATCAATCGATCGGACCAACCTGTTTCCACCATGCTTCGATGATGCGGATGTGATCTTCGCGGTATACTAGATTTTTCTGCAGCTGTTCGACGCGCGACTCGAAGTCGGCCCTTTCTCTTTTTGTTTCTTGCAATTGGCGGTAAATGGCACCCTTTTGGTAATTCTGAACTCATCATCAGCTCACGTCCCTTTTTATATATATGTCTTCCCCCCCCCGTCTTTCCCATGTGCTTCGCGCCAGGCGATCGTTTTTCAAGATGAAGAGAGCGTGGTGTGGGAGATCGGGTTGCGTGTGGAGGGTAGGGAGACGCAGGGCCGTCAGGCAGCCTCGTCGGCGGATCGAAAGGCCATTCCAGGCCAGTCGACCGCGACCCGCCAGTGTTGGACATGGCTTTGGGCATTCGGTGATCGTGATGTCGCGTCGCCGTTGATGGCAGAAGGGAATCGCGTGGGGGTCCATTGATTGTTGAGAAAACGTGACGTGTTGGGAAACCGTGTCTCGTGACACTTACCTCGATCCAGTGCTCCTCGGCGGTATCGCCAGCATCGCCCTTGGACTTGCTTCCATTGACGGTTTGATGTCGCTTGCTGGGAGGGGCAAGATCCTCGGCGGTGCTGATGGGAGGTCTCTTCCTGTCCTCCATCTTGATCAAGGTGGACGGACGGGGGGAGGCTGTCGGGGCGGAGGTCGCTACAGGCATGAGAGAGGTAGGTAGGGATGCTGTGAAAGCGTGGGCATCCGAGTCGGCGAGGCGATGAGGCTGGCTGGATGGGACAGCCGAGGGTATTCAGAGGTCGATCCGAGCCGTGCGTGTGTTGAGAGAGTCGGGCTAGTCAGATTCGGCGCGGAGGATGGGGAGGGAAGCCTTGGGCAAGGAGGTTGAATTTTCGAGGTTGAACGCCGACGCTTCACGTTCAAATCAAGCCAGGCGGGCCCATTCCCGAAACGGGACTAGCTCTGCGCTAGCCTTGATGGGGCCTTTGGTCTCCTTATCGACCAGTCAGGCGCCCCGCCCAAAGTGCACGGTTCGGTTAATCGTCGGGGTCTCTCTCTCCCTCCCCCCCTTGCACTTATCACTTTTTCTGCATCCCACCAGGCCGCCCGCCATCCCGCCGCAATTGACAAAAGTTCTGGTTTGCGAGTGACAAGCCGTCTCCGACAAGTTCACCCATCTCCAATACGCCTCTGCCCTGGCCATGAGGCTCTCCCAACGACGGCACTAGACCACACTCGATAACATCGTCACCATGAGTTCCATGTTCAAGAAAAAGGGCGGCATGGCTTTTAAGCCGAAAATGCCCCAGGCTCGTCCTCGAGCGCCTGGGGCTGCCGTACCGCAGCCGTCGAGGGCGCCGTCGTCGACTGCGACCGAGGCCGCGACAGAGACTGTCCCCGTCTCCAAAGATACGACAGTGCAGGAGACTGTCGAGATCGGCGCCGGGGCGAAGGGGCCTGCCAGAGACCAGCCTACCACTACCCCGCCATCGACCGGGCCGCCGAGCACGACACAGACTGCCATACCACAGGCACACCCACCAGCGGACGAGCTTGCTGCCGCCGCCGCCGCCGCCGCTTCGATATCAGAAAAAGCCAGCGCGGCTTTCATCAGCCAGCAAACGACACGGGCGCCGGCCGCCTCTGCAGAGAGTACCACGCGACCGGCTGCCGACTCGGCCAGTGTGGCTGGGACACCCGCCCAGCTACAAACACCACCGGCCACTGCCCCATCCGCGACAGAGGTCGTGCCTACGACAGAAACCCAGGCCCCCAACGGAGCCGAGACAGCAAGCACAGCGAAGGGCGGCGCACCGAACGCAACGACAGAAGCACCGGCCAAGCGACCGCGGAAACGAGCGACGCAGACGGCCGAGAATGGCGAAACGGGCGAGGACGGCACCGCGGCCCCGAAGTCCAAACGACCGCGCAAACAAAAAGATCCTACCACGGATGGCGAGGGGGCTCCGAAACGGGCACCCCGGCCGAGGAAGAAGCCGACGACGATGACAACGACGGAGGACGGCGCAGCGACCGAGACGGACACCCCACGGTCGTCGTCGGCGAGACCGCGGCGGGCCCGCTCGGTGACTCCAGAAGACGCCGAGAACCAGGAGGCGGACCTCAGCACCCTCACGATGGGGGACCTGACGAGGGACCTCCGCATCGGCAAGAAGTTCAGCCGGCACGACGAGCTCCTGCAGCGCCACCGCGAGAAGCAGGCAAGGGCCAGGGAGAGGCTCAAGGCCAAGCGGAACGGCTCGGAGGACGTGGCGTCGGAGAGCGGGACGCCAGCGCCGACGACGAGCGGGGGGGCGACGCCTGCGGCGGTTCCGCCGCCCCAGGCAACCAGCATGGCGTCGACGGGGCCGCAGTTCCAGATCATCGACGGGCAGATCGTGGTGGACCAGAACTCGCTGAGCCTCGACCGACACGCCATCGCGGCGGCGGCGGCCGAGGGCGAGGACATGCTCGAGATCGAGGAGAACGACTTCACGACGCTCACGACGCAAAACAGCTACCGCACGGGGTCGAAGCTCAAGGGACCCAACGTGTGGACCGAGGAGGAGACGGAGCTCTTCTACCGTGGGCTGCGCATGTTCGGCACCGACTTCCAGATGATCAGCGGCATGTTCCCCGGCAAGAACCGGCGGCACGTCAAGATGAAGTTCAACCGCGAGGAGCGGCACGCGCCCGCGCGCATTGACGCCATCCTCGTCGGCAAGAAGGAGCTCCACATCAACCTCGAGGAGTACAAGACGTGGACCAAGGCCGAGTACGAGCCCGTCGAGGCCATCATGGCGGCGCAGCGCGCGCAGCAGGCCAAGTTCGACGCCGAGCAGGCCAAGATCAAGGCGGCCAAGGACGCCATCAACGCCAGGAACCTTGCCTCGCTGCAGGACAAGGGCGAGGGCGGCGAGCCCGCGGAGGAGGAGTCCGCGGCGGGCGGCGGCGGCGGCGGCGGCAAGCCCAAACCGAGGCAGCAGCAGGCCAACGTCGGTCCTCAAATAACGGTTGACGCTGACGGCATGATCACCATTGATGAGACCAACATGGACCCGGACGCCGGGCGGGGCAAGAAGAGGGGCGCCGCCAAGGCGAAGAAGAAGGCCGTCGAGTACAACATGCGCGGCGAGATCATCAACCGGTGAGGGAGGGAGGGAGGGAGGGTCCACAGGGTCCATTCCGCGCTGGAGGGCCGAGGAGGCCGGGCCGGGATAGACAGGTAGAGGCAGTGGGAAACGGGAAAGGGGCGGCTACCAGAGACAGATACCCTTTGCTTTTACACAAGGAGAAAAACACGGTCTTGGAGAACACACACCCAGGTATTTCGCATCGGGCGGCGTTGGTATTGCTATTTTTAGCGAGGGTTCGGGGGGGGGGGATCGGACCAGTCCGGGCAGAACAGGACGCCTTGTTCACGGGCACGGGCAAAAATTCCAGACACGCTTTGGAGGTCTTCAGGCTCGTTATTGAAACTCCGTCTTTGATGATGCAATTTTGTGACGATGATTACTACATGCTCGTGTGATGAGACGCTTTCTTGACATACCCCAATTCACCGACCTCTCGACAGCATCCAACACGCCCTTCCTCCTCGCACCACCGCGCCAGGCGACGAGCGCGACGAAAAAGGATTCTTCTTATATGAAGATGACATCAAAAATTAGACCTTGTACGGTTCCCAAGAAGGGCCCCATACGGCGAGAGGCACGGCCGCAGGTGTGCAATGCAGGCCCCTCTCATCCACAACCCGGGGCTCTTGATCTCCGGGCCATCAGGTAGGTAAGTATAGAGAAAGGAAAGGAAAGGAAGATCGAGACGGCGGGAAGAGGCGTCGGTTTATGTACTCGTTCGAGATGAAGCTAGGCAGCGGTGCACTGAGGCCAAATCAATGAGGCCAATCGAGGACAATCGAGGCCAATCGCGGCCATTCAAAGACAATCACTGAGGCCAAATCGCAAGCGCCGAATCACGAATGCCAGACGGTCACTTCACACCGAGACAGAGGCTGGCACTGAAAAGTTGGATTACCCGGTACCACCTGGCCTGGCTACCTAGGATTGACGCCGCGCTCTCTTCCAAGCCAGAACAGGAGAGCACTCCTGGCCAACAGACAAGCATGTGCGATGCAGCTGCGCGTGGCACGCGGCCTTGGTATGCGTCCTCAGCCTGCCCGCCTCCACGCCAGCTCTTCGGAAAAAAGAATCTACCACCACGAATGACGAGGACGACGGCCTCGCGCCCCTGCCTGAGATGGACCCTGTCGTCTGGACTGGGTGTCCTGGAGTCTCCGTCGCGTTGTTACCAAGCCAACACCGTCCGGCAATCCCTGGGCCTTGCATATCTGTCGTAGAATGTGTAATCATGCGTTCGTAGCGGGGTGTGGCTTAGTTCTGGGGCGCATCGTCGTCGTCGGGCTGGTCGAACAAAAAGTTTGCCGCGAGCTCCTCGTTCTTGTCGCAGGCGAAGTAGGCCTGGATGGCGGCATCGCGGTCGAAGCCGAGACGGCATAACTAAGTCAGATGTCAGCACCGTCGTACCAAGCCACGGCCGCACGGAATGACCTACCCGCTCAATGGCGTCGCGCTCCTCCTCGGTGACCTGGATGGCCTGTGCGCCAGGGGGCAGAGGGACGTCGTCGTCCACCTCCTCGCCCAGGAGCTGCAGGAACTGGTCGGGGTTGTTGGCGATCAGCTGGGCGAGCTGGGGGTTGCCGGCACCGAGTTGCTGGAGGATGGGCTCCAGCATCTGGGGCTGTTGCTGGACGACCTGGCGCAGTTGCTGGAACTGGGCGTTGTTTCTCAGGAAGTCCAGGTTGCCAAAACCACCCTGGGCAGCAGCCGCGGCGGCGGCGGCGGCGGCAGCTTGAGTGTTGCCACCGGCAGCGGCGCGTCCGCCGCCGGCGCCGCCATTGCCACCACCACCACCACCACCACGGGCCTGGGCGGCGAGATCGAAGAGGTTGACGTTTCCGCCCTCGTCGGTGCCGGCGGCAGGCGCACCGGCAGCAGGCTGAGCGGCGGTGCCGGCGGCGGCGGCGGCTTGACGCTGCTGCTGCTCCTCCTGAACGTTGTCGGGGATGCCCTGCAAGAATGTCAGTCACGGACGTCCACAGCGAGGCCGTTGCGGCTTACGTTGAGCAGGTACTCGACGGCTCTGTCGGGGTTGTAGAAGGCGGCACGCATGGCGGCGTCGATCTGAGCGCGCTCGAAGCCCATGGCCTCCATGTTCGCAACCACCTCCTGGCGGTGGGCGCCCATGGCCATCGACGGGTCAGTGCTTCCGGCATCGCCTCCTGTGCTTCTGGCCGCGGGGGTGGGCGTGGCGGGGGCGACCGCGGGGGCAGCAGCCTGGGCGGCCGGAGCGGGAGGGGCGGCCGGGGTCGCGGCGACAGCCTGGGCGGGCGTCGCGGGGACGGCGGGCGTCGAGGACGACTCGGCGGCGGGGGCTGCCTTGGCTGCCTTGGGCTGCGCGGATCGTCAGTGACTACGCCTCGAGCAAAGCCGGGACGGGCTCTGTCATCGGGATCCAGACCTTGTTCACCATGCAGACGACGAATCCCTTCTCCTCGATCTTGTAGGACTCGACGGTGTCGTCGTCCTTCAGGATCTTGCCTAGTTGCCGTCAGCCAAAGCCACCGCATGCGCGCACGGTCGAGGGTGCCTACCAGAGTAGATGAGCTTCTGGTCCTTGGGATCCCATCCCTTCTCTCCGGCAATCTTCTGCTTGACGGCAGAGACCTGGTTTTCTTTTTGTCAGCTTCGGGGTCGGGGCATCATCGCAAGGCTGCCGTGGAAGAAGAGCTCGGGGGCGGAAGTGGGGGCTGGAGGTGGGCGGGCAGGCAACGCACCAGGTCGGTGGGCTCGACATCGAGCGTGAACTTTTGTTGCTTCAAGTCCTGGTAAGAGGGGCCAAAATTGTCAGCGGAAGCTCGGGCAAGGCGGCGCGGACGGAGCGAGGCGCAATGCCAAAGGGCCACGGCCGTTGGGTGGCCGGCAGCCGAGCTGAGCATACCTTGAATGTGACCTTCATGGTGGCTAGCTTTGGTGCAGCGGAGGCTGCGATGACGAGGGACGGGGTTAGAGTGTCGGTGAGGTTGGGTGAGAGGAAGACGGAGGGTTTGATGAAGAGCAGGACGCTGGAAGGTATGCGCAGGGGCTGTGGGCGAAAGATGAGAAATCCAGCATCCAGCGGTTTTGTTGTGCGCGGGAAAGACTGGCACAGAATTAAATGGAGATGACGAAGGCGAGTGGTGACCTGAAGTCAGTGTTTGGTTGCCGCGCAGTGGGGGAAGGCGGCGGCGGGCGGTTCCAGTTGGTTGGCTGAGGTACCTCCTCCCGCCTGCTGTCTTGAAGTGGTGTTGGCTCACCCACCGCAGTCCCGCCCGTTTCCACTAAAAACCGAGAGAGGTCAGAGTCGCAACCAGGCAGGAGAGAAAGGGCACGCACACTGGCAACTGGCTAGCGCAGCGGTCGGGTGGCGCTTCTCTACCTTACCTACCTACATACACTACCTACCTACACCACCTAGGTAACCAAAGTCTTTTTTCCTCCACTGCAGGAAAGTGGCGGTGCAGGACGATAGCAGCCGACTCGTCGTATCACGGCTTCGCACCTTTTGCTAGTTCACCCTCCATTTTATTTCGGCCTTCGCCCCAGGCGCAGGGCATCCTGCAGATATGGTGTGGCGGCTACAGAAAGGCGGGGGTGCTGCGCGGAGTACCAATTTTGCATACCTACCTACCTACATTTAATCGGGATGCCGCTGAAGAGCAGCACGAAGACGTCCCGGGCTCCCTGCTCGCCAGCCAGCGCGCCGGAGACCTCGCTGGACACTTGCAGGCTTGCAGGAACGCTGGGCCCAGGGCCCAGGGCCGGGACTCAGACCTGTCGCTGAGGTAAGGATGTGCCCGTGCCCAAGCCGACCGGGTGTGTTGTCGATCCCGGGTGAAGCGGAGCGGGATCATCCATAATCCGGAAAGCGGCCATCCCTTCAGAGTACGGCGACAGCATCGACCGACCGAGCATTCGGACCGGCGAGTGCCTCCTTCAAACGCCAACCACCCTCATCGTCACATCAATCAATAAACAACGGGGTCGTGTGACTCGTTAGATTGCTGTAGCTGCTGAAGCTGTTCTAGCTCTCCGACGGCTTCTCTCGGCCGCCAGACAATGGATCTTTTCCCTCCTCTTTGTCTTCAAGGACAACGCCACGCTGGACAAAGAAAAATAAATCCCTCAAATATGGTATCACCGCCCGAGTTCATACTCCCTCGTTGCCGCCGAGGACAAAATAGCAATTAGACATTCATGACGACCACGCCGGGTCGGAGGGTCTCCCGTTTCCTGTTTTGTTTTTGTGTTTTTGGTCACCGAGGCACAAGGCACATGCCGCCGTTGGCCCGTCATCATCATGATTGCCCCTGACCACCGTCCCCATCGATGCGAAGCTTCCTGCTTTGATACCCCGTCAGACTCGTCCGGGTCCCCGCAGACAGTATCCACTCGGGAATGGGGGGTGTCATCTGTCTTTCGCCGGGGGCCTCGTCTTCCTCCTGCGGCGATGGGAGGTCGTCCTTCTCCTTGATGGACGGCTGGCTGTTGGCGAAGAGGTTGTCGTAGCTGCCAGTGCGGCTGAGAGGGCTAGGGCCCGAGGGCAGGCTGCCGCTCCTCATGCGGCGGACGCTCTGCCGGTCCGAGATGACGCGGCCGGCATCGGGAGCCGCCGTGACGACCGTGCCGGGCGTCACCATGGGCGGCGGGTCCGGGGAGTCGGACCGGAACAGGGGGTGGATGTGCGACTCGCTCGCGGAGCCCTGCATGGTAAAGGCGGGCTCCGGGCGTCGCAGCGAGCACTCGCTGGCAGAAGTCTGCAGCGTGAAAGTGGGCTCGGGGTTTTGCAGGGTGCCCATGGGGCTGGGACTGTAGCTGCGGCTGCGCCGACGGGTTTGCGGCGCCTCGCCGTCGACGTCCAGCGGCGTCCCGGGGCTGGGGCTGCGGCTGGTGGTGGGGCTGGCCGGGATCGTCTCGAGGAACCTGCCGGGCACGGGGGACGACGTGCCGAGGACGGTCATGCGGCTTTGCATGTCGACCGACGACGTGTCCCAGGAGTCGAACGACGAGTCCTCGTTGACGCTGCTGGACCGCGAGCGGTAGTGGTTCGAGTCGATGGACGACGCCCGCATCTTCTCCCTCAGCGGGAGCAGGCGTGTCCTCGACGAGATGGGCCGGACGACGTTGGACAGGGACGAGCGGATGGAGCTCAGCGTGTCGGTGGCGGAGCGGCCGCTGCTCGACTGGGGCGGGCTCTGCGAGCCCATCGAGGTGGAGCGGCTCCTGCTGTCGAACGTCGGGGACGTGCGGTGGTAGGGAACCGACTTGATGTGGACGTTGGGAGACCTGCGGGACTCCTCGTCCATGTGGAGGGAGCCCGCCTCGTGGCGGGCGACGAGACGCGCCAGGACGAAGTGGATGACGATGAAGATGAGCTGGCACGCGAAGCAGAGGCCGAGGGCAATGGACGAGGCGATGAGGAAGCTCATCTGCTTCGCGCCGAGGACCGAGTCGGCCAAGTCCCTCGTGGCGTTGCTGAGACAGATCATGGTCGCCACCGACGCCGCGGTGGCCATGGTGCACGTGAGCACGCTGGCGCCAAACATGACGCTGATGAAGCGCTTGGACGAATTCCGGAACCGGGGGACCACATTCGCGGATAGCATCCATCCCATGATGGCCAAGAGAATGCTCTCCAAGACCGAGGACAGAACCGACGACGTCCGTACAGGCGAGACCTGGGCGATGTGGGCGGCGAGTACGACGTGGATGACGACGATGGTGATGGTGGCGATCAGCGCCAGCGCGCCGGCGGCGACGGGAATCGCTCGAGGCAGACCCATGGTGAAGTGGCTGACGGCCTAGAAAGGGTCGGAGATCGAGTTTGGACGCAGAGCTGTTTGAGTAGAAAGGCAAGGAGCGCTGGTTGGCCTACCAGAGACCGGTGGATCGGGAGGGGGGGATTCGATTGCTTCACACGACGATGGATATCTGTGTCCAAACGCTGAGAGGCTCGTCCGAACCGCGACCGTCGAGGGATGCGGTCGACTACTTTAATCGATGAGGACTGGGGCCCAGGCAGGCGAGGCGGTCACGACACGAAGGCGGGTGCAAGTGGCGGGTCGACGAGGCGGTCCCAGCAATGCGTTTGTGGGAGAGGCGGTTGTGTTCGAGACGCGGTTGGCCAGCCGTGTACATGAGTGTTCGATCTGTACGAGAGCTCCGTGTAGAAACTCTCTCTCGACGGGCAGCAAGACCTAGGATAGTCGTTGACGGGACGTATGAGATGCCGGGTGATGGACAGCGAGCGGTGTTGGGTTCTTGGGCAAGCGAGGTTTGCCGAGAGCGACGACGGTCCCAACCAATGTTGAGGTTTAACGAGAGAATAGTAGTTGGTGAGGAACGAACGGAAGGGAGGGGTTGAGGGACAGGAGCAGGTGTAAGCGGAGGAGGGGACGGAGTACGAAACCTGGGAAGCAAACGGATAAAGTATGGCAGGCGGTCGTGGGCGTGTTTTTGTGTGTGTAGTGTGCCTGGGTTGGGGGTTTGATGGCATTCCCTGTCGAGGTGGAGGAGGGCGCGCTGGGACTAGAGGTCCAGCATCGCGTGGGCACACGGCAGACCGAGCGACTTTATTCGTACCATACGCACACGCCTCGGCCGGCCGGTGGACTCTCTTCCTGTTTTTCTTTCTTTTTCTTCTTCTGCTTCTTCCTTTTTTCCCTCCTTCCCAGGTCCCACGTCCCAAATCCCAACCCAAAGGACCCAGGGGCGGCGGCGGCGACAAGGATGGTGGAGGGATGCCGTGGTGGGGCGTTCGGAACGAAACACTGGCAGCTACCCTTGTCCGTGCCGGGGGGCGTGTGCTCTTGGGGGCACGCCGGGCCTTGGTGTGCACCTGTGTGTAGTCTGGGATCCTGACTAGGACTGGGAGCCCGCGGCGGCAGGGGACTGAGGCCCGGTGACGAGATGGTTCGGGATCTGTGATGTGCTACTGACGCTGTACCTACAGACGGGGGAATGCAGGGCTCTGTCGTCCCATTCAGCGATGCCGCCGCCGCCGCTGCTGCTGCTGCTGCTGCTGCTGCCAGTGTGCACAGAGCTAGTCAGGGAATTGGACGACGACCGGACGATGCGACGGCCATGTGTGTACTACTGCTGCTATTACTCTCTGACCCCCCCCCCCGTCGTTCCTTGTGCCTCTGTGAGACGTGGCCGAGGGAGCCTGCGAGCGAGCGACTAGAACGATGTCGTGTCGCCCGTGGTAATCAAACTCGACTTTCCGACTTTCCAACCGGGCGCGTTGATTCGATGGCGCCTCGATGCCGTGCCAAAGCCGCCTTTCCTCGTGGCTTCTGAGTAATACGTGTAGAAATGGACACATTTGTGCGACAATGGCATGGTCTTCGGGGGCGGCGCCCGTGGCGGCGGCATGAGATGGCGACATGATGGCGAGAGCTGACAGCAGGGCTGCGGGGGTGATTGGTCACGATGCCCAGATTAGATGAGGACGAAGCCACAAGCGCATTGTAAAACATGACAAAAACGAAGGGCCAGAGACATGCGTGTGAGAAGGGAGAGGGGGGATCACTTTTCATCCCAGTTTGGGGTGGCTTCTGGAAGAAGAAACGAGGGGGGGGATATCGCCAGCCACAATAGGATTTGGATGGGTTTAGAAAATAGGACGACACCGGAAAACTATAGACCGGTGCGCAAAGGATACAACGGCTGACTGGCGGAATGGCTGCTGCATACACACACCGAGACGCGTGGTTTTCGATGGCTTACGTCCTCGTCGAGCGGCGTTCCCTCATCTCCTTCTGATATAGGTTCGCCGTCGCTGTTACTGATCTTCTGCCTGGTTGTTCCTGGTCCTGGCCTGTTTGTTTATCAGCGGCGATAAGCCGCAACATCCCTCTCTGGCTGCATCGACGATGTCCTTTTTTGCCCCTCACGAAATCAGACCCGGGAGCACCCAAGAATGGACAAGCGACATTCCCACTTGCAGAGGCATCCGCCATGGCTGGCGGCGTGGGGACGAAATGACGGCGTCGAAGTCCGGTAGCTTCGATCGCAGTGAGGCTCTGGGCCGGCCTAGCTTTGTTTACACCGTGTCGCTTTTGGCATGGCCGCAGCGACGTGGCAAAGGCGACATTCGACGGCGCAGGGTAAGGCTGGACTCGAGAGCTGCAGTCGCATCTCATCTCAAGTGAGGGGGAGGTGCAGGCCCAATCTCCGGGCGTCGCTGTTGTTGTTAACTTGTTCCTCGAGCTGGCAGTTACCAGCGCTCTCCCCCTTGCATATGAATTGGAAGGTGACCCGTTGTCTGTCGGCCGGCTTTGATGTGCTGTGCTGTGCCTCATCCGGGGCAGAGGCACCATGATCGACGGGGCTAGCGATGAGATGTGTGACTTCCGTCTCTGGTGTCCCAGCTTGTTGTTTTTCCCCCTTCTTGGTGAGACAGGGCACCGACCGAAGGGAGGGTGAATCAGGCACCTAACACAGCTGCCGACGAGTGACCTCCACACGCAGCTCACGATGGCTTCACGACAAGTAGGAGACTGCTGCGTTGCTAGCAAAAATGAGAGGGGCTTCTGGTGGTGGCTCTGAATCATCCACTCGTTGGCATGGCAATTGGCCAATGCAAAAGGCAAAACCGGTGGTCTCCTGTTTGGAGAGGGGGGGGGGGGGGGGTTCCCTCCTCCTCCAGTGGTCCCAGTCGAGGGCCCCGACGGCGTACCTGAGGGGGGGCTCAGGGAGAGACAGCGGGGTCAGAGTGGGTGGTCAAGGTCCTGCTGCTTCGGCAGGCGGCGACGGGTGACAGAATAACACTTTGCATGGGATGTCCATGTTCTGCAGAGGAGAGCTCTGCATAAACAAAAGAGTGACTTTTGTGCCGTTTCCCCGGGGCCGCGCTATGGGCCTCGAGCTTGTGCGGCGGGAAGCGGGTGGGCGGTCAGATAAACATTGGACAACGAGGCAGAACAACAACAAAAAAACAACAACAGCCGACGTTATCGTGCTGCTCCGGCCAGAGTCGACAGATGGCTGCAAATGGTTTTGCCAGCCTGCCAGCCTGCCAGCCCGTGGATCGGTCTTTGGTTCGCAACAATTACATGGCAAGCGCATGCAAATTCCAAACTGGGCCGAAAATGACTCGGCCCCCAAAAACATATTCAGCCTGGGTTAAAAAGAGATTTTCTGGGGAGGGGCATGTCGTAGGATGTAACGTTCTAACATTTTCCCTGAGAGGAGAGGGGGGAAAAAAGGTTCGCAGAAGAAAAGACCGGGTCTGGGACTGGTAGAGACGAGACACGGACAGGGAGCCCGAGCCCGATCAATGAATGAAAATTTTCAAAGGGTGTGCAATGTAAAATGACGCTCCCATGTATCCATCCGTAAGGTACGCGAAGATGCGCGAGAAGAGGGGAAATCTGCCTTCCCAGGACCCAAAGGCAAAATGAATGTGATTTGTCTTAATTCCCGATGGACCCAATCGCCCGGTCACCTACCTGGGTATTGTTGTATGGATGCCATGAGCGTTGCGTTGCCTTCACATGTGCGAATAGTTCTATTCTCGGCCGCTGGAAACGACTCTGTCCTCCCGGGGGGTGAGGGGGTCTGCTGTTGTTTACCCCCTCCCCGTTGCATCTTCGCAAGACGACCTTCCCTTCCTCCTCTGCACTTGTTGCCGGGTCAGATGCTGATACTGTGAGCTCGAGGCCAGTGCGACCCGATGTTGTTGCCAATGAATGCTCATAGCCCGCCGTCAAAGGAACCGGGAAGGTCTGTCTGGATGAAGCTGTGGCAGATACGTACCTCCACTCGTACCTGACGTTCCTGCAGGTGGAAGGACCCACGGGGAAAGGCCTACCTAACACGGGCAGTGTACGATGTACCTGCGTACCCCACCCACGTCCTTCCCAAACCACCAAGCGAACCTTCCTCGTCTGGTCTGTTGAATGTCTTCCCGCGCGCACGCGCACACGTACCTCCGCCAGCGGGCCCCGGCTCCCATCTGCCTTCCCGCTGTTACCATTACCCTCCTCTCCTGCCTTGATTTGACGACTCTCTCATTTCCTCACCTTCCCCCCACTACAAATCTCGCTCGCTGTTGCATGGCCTTGGGTGAGAGCGTCTGTGTATGCGTACGCAATATCCGTACTGGACAGGTACTCCGTACGGATACATACAACCATCCTCTCCACCGCGGCCTCGACCAGAGCTCCTGCTCGTCTCCGTGGCTCTCCACAGCACCACCACTTTTCCAAGACACAGCCCTGGCCGAGAATGGGGCCCTCTCCCCCTCTCCCGGGGCTTGCAACTCACCAGCTCCCCTCGGCAGTCAAGCGAGCGGCACCAGTGCAGGGTAGGGCAACAGGCAAAGGAACGACGGACGACACAAGTGAGGGCCACCAGGATCCAACGTGCGCGACGGGGCTTGCGGGAATTAGATCCACGGCCAGAAGCCTGGAACTCCTGGGCCTTGGAAGAAGCGGCGCTGATGACGACAGACTGCATCCAAGATTCATCTGGCCCTGACTTGGCTTTTCCCTTCCTCCTGGAAGCGGGCGGGCCACTCGACCTCGTCGCCTGCTCTCTCCTGTTGATCGCCTTTCCAGCAGCCTGGTACTGGACTGTGGTCCAGCCGTCCGCCCAGCCAGCCCATCGCCAGCTGGCCTGTTGGACGCACGCCGGTGCTCTTTCGGGGAGGCTTGCGGCGCATTTCCACATCTTCTTCTCCTGCTTCCTTTTTCTCCGACGTTTCCCAATCAGAGACGCCGGTTGGCGCCTCCCCCGCTGCTCGTCATCTCTCGACCCGATGCCTTTTCGATTAAAGATGAGACAAGCCCGGGGTTGGCATGCTGGCGGCTCGCACCCGTCATTGGGCTGGCTGGCACGCGGCAGTCTCTCATCTGAACACGCCTTGCACAAATAGAGGTTCCCGTTGCGAGGGGGGAGGGGATGGAGTCATGAAGCAATCCATTTAATTTGTTGTATAATTTTACCAGCACGGGACGCCGTCAAGATGCAATGTGTCTCAAATTGTGTGCGTCTCGACCCCCCCCCCCCCGAACGGATACGTATCTTGCGGGTACCTGACCAAAAGACCCTAGTCTGATGCGCTGCGACTACGATGCTAAGCCGACCATTCGCCATTCTGCGGGACCGCGGGCCATGGGATCGAGGCAAATCCGGCGCATGTCATTCGTCACATCCCCAATCGGACAGAGACTGCCGGGCCCAGATGTGCCTGTTCCTGCGTTTAGGGCTCGCGCTGATGCATCTGCATCTCGTTGTGGAGGGTGGCCCACGACCATCTGCAGCCCGCTTTGTCATTTTTTGAGTCTTTTTCTGCCCAGCTGGAACCTTTCCACCACGCGGCGAGAGTCATCAATCCCACGCCCTGCGGAGTTGGACCCAGAGTTCAGCCTTTTCCACAGCAATCAGCAGCGAGGGACGCAACTTGGCAGAACCGCTACTCCTCACTTGACACTACCGCACCAGACCTGCCCCCCCCGACGCTTCCCATTCGCAGCCCGCCCTGGGATCTTGCCTGGAACGGCCGCTGTCAAGAGAGGGAAGCTCATCTGCACAAACCAACAAGCGGTGCCGTCACCACCGGCCGATGATGACTCGGTGTTGTTCTGGGGGTTCGAGGGAATATCCCCGCCTAGATGCCGCGCCCGACGAAGATGCAGACGGTATCAAGGCGCCTGCCGTCCGTCCTGCGAACCGCTCCCCTCCGCTCCTCTCCTCCTCCTCCACCCACAACGTGTCAGCCCGCACACACTTGTTTGACAGAGTTGAAACGGAAATCTCCCATCTCTCCGTGCTCCATCTTGTTCGCAACGCTTGTTTATTGCCGTCGTTTCGCTCCTTGATGTTGCCATTTTTGGAAAGCACGCACGGCGCGCTCACCCACCGCCAGAGTTTCGTCCTAGTCGGCGCCCTAAAAAGCTCAGAGTCTTGCTAGCACCCTCCGTCGTTTACGCTCAGAACGGGCGAGCGTTACGACCTCGCGTTGCCTGTCGGACTATCAGCGTCGCCGCCGTCTTCTTTCTCGAGGAACAACTGAAACGGCACGATGGCAGGCTGCGCAGGCACACTCTCCACGTGTGGAGGGCCTGCCACCGTCGTTGGGCATCCGGCCGCCACCGTCTCGTTTTGTTCAATGTCCCATTGCTGTCTTCTCCGAACTGTTGGCTTTCCCTCGTCTTCTGTCTCAGCTAAGCATGATTGCCCAGCATGATTCAGATGGGCGATGGTCCTGGTAGCTAGAAGGGCGCCATACCCGGGTTGCGCTGTTGCCATCTGATACATGTCGCTCCTGCCCCATCAGGACGGAAGGGTAACGCGGCCACGTCGCCATTTTCCATTACGTACTGACGGATGTCCATCGCGGTGTCAGCCGTGCAGCCGTCGTCGAGTGATGTCTGGGACTGGCAGACTGCACGTCGCGGGTCGCAGGAGCGCAGTCGAGCGACACGCCCTTTCGCCATCGCTCGCGGCAACCTGCAGAACCGTCGGGTAGATCCCACGACAGGCCTGGAGGCCTGGGAGGGAGGCGGCAGCCAACGCAGGTGTGTCGGCGCCGGGGCGTTGTCGAAGTCTGTGCCGATGCTCAGCCATCGCACGGTGGTGGCCAACGCCGCCGGTTCGTCGACGGCAACAACCGTCATGGACAGTTGATATCGGCCTGGCTCGCTGGGCTGGGCTAGGGCCTTACTGGTGGTCCCTCGCAGTCGGCCAACGGCTTCAAGGTCGCGGGAATTCCAATCGATTACGAGGCCGATGTCGCGTCGGCGTAACGGTCCCCTGTCAGTCACCCTTTCCCGGGTGCAGAACGACATGCACAATTCCCGCATGGGAAGTAGGGGTTATTCTCCGGCTCCCGCGCGGCATCCAGGGGCTTGCACGAGTGAGTGGTTGGTAATCCGGGACGAGGCAGGCTACAGATTGGCCCAACGCCGCACATTTGCAACGGCTTCGGGGAGTTGCTACGAAGATTTGATGAGAGGACTGGCCTGCCAAGGTGTCATCATGGCTTGAAAAGGGACCGTTGTCGTTGCATTTCGCTTTCCCTTTGAATCTCGCCTACCCCGGTCGGTCGGTGGCCGTCGGCACGGCCACCCCTGCTCCCCGGGACGGAGACGTATCTCGCATCACGTCTCTACTTGATTGCCTGCGAATTTTGCTAAGGAGGCCGTTCTCAGGGGTAGACGAAGCTTCGGCGCTATCGATTCACCAGCAAAAGCCAACCAGGGTTGCAGACCGGCGAGTTCCAACAAAACGCTCACAGCCTTGCGGGCTTCAGGTGGTCTTCCAATGGCATCAGGCGCGAGTCAGTCGAGCGTCGCCCGGCTGTCGTGGGCATTGGGATGAGAGTTTATCGCCAGTTCGGAAACGGATACAAACGAGCCAGAAAAGGCATGTCGCCGTCCGATGACGATCCGGGGAAGACGGAGGCACGCGTTCCAAGCACGTCACGGTACGAAAGCAAGGCTGCTGAGTACTGGGCCACAAGACTCGATCGTGATCTGAACAGGAGAT
Source organism: Colletotrichum higginsianum IMI 349063 (assembly GCF_001672515.1). Lineage (NCBI taxonomy): Eukaryota > Fungi > Ascomycota > Sordariomycetes > Glomerellales > Glomerellaceae > Colletotrichum > Colletotrichum higginsianum. The sequence continues at coordinate 4,403,844 of NC_030955.1, forward strand.
GCCGTTTCAGGGACAGATAGGTCCAGCATCGTGAGGCCAAACACCTTCGACCCAGCCGTTGTTTCGAGAGCCTCGTATCGTGATGTTGGGCAGGGCCTGTGCCATCCACATGTTTGGCTCGGTCAGTCCAAGACTTGCGAGGCCATCGATGGGCAGCCATCGTGCTGTCGAAATGCAAGTCTATGGAGGCTGTACGTCCTTTACCAGCCGGTGGCATGTGGATACTGCGGGCACAGGTCGGCCATAGGGTTTGCCGTCGAAGTGTATGTGTCAGCCTGTGTGATATGTTTTGAGTTCCGTCAGGGCATGTTCCTGCGGCAAAAGGCTTGACCCGGTGCCTCGCCATTGAACCCCAAAGGTTGAAGGAGCCGTGTCCCGCTGTTGATCGGTATCGCTGACCATAGCTGTGCCGGGTATGGTCTGCTTCCCACGGACGTCTCTGAGCCGTGTCGATTGGTTGAACCGTTGCCGACGTGGACGCGCGGTCTGGTAGTTTGGTTTCGGTGAAGTCGCCGTCGCTACCATTCCGATTCGCGCCGCCCTTCCTTGACGTTATCTCTAGGCAGGCACTGGACACTGGGCGGGCCTGAACACGATCGAGCCCGTGGCCTTGCCAGTCACTCGAGCGCCGTCACGGGACTCGTCCAACACAGATGTCGGGAGATCTGGGTCGGTTCGGTAATGGGTAAAAAGCTGAGCGGCGGCCAAGACACCAGAGCAGTTCACACCGTCCGCTGCCGGCCTCGCGATCAAGACTCGCGGGGCCTGCGACGGTTTCCTTTCAACATCGTCCCGGCCCATGCATTTGTATTGAAGGATGACAGAATCGAGCCAAGCATCGCACTCGCCTGAGGAAAGAACTCGAACGGGTAAAGGGGCCATTCGTCTCTCCATTCACTTCAGCGTTCTAACATCTCGACGCTTGCGCTCGCAAGTCGAACCGCCCTGTGACGGTCGCACCTCCAAGAATCTGGTCATCCGGTTCCATGTCATCGGCTTCGGGCGGACGGCGCTCGCGAAACCGGATGGTAACTAGTAGTACATTTTTTTCTTTTACAAGATCACGAGTCCGATTTGGCGGCCAACTTGGATTCCCTGTCCCGCGTCGTCTCCGCCCTCATGATCAAAGTCCACTCGGCCGCGTCTCGTTCGTGCCGCCGCGCCTCTTCCTCTCTGCCTTGGGCCCTGCAAAGCTTGCGGAGCCTCTCGTGCTCGTTGACCAGCGCCTGGTGCGCCGGCATGAGCCCCGACGAGGCGGCCTTTTGCAGCCTGTACATCGTGGATTCATCTTTGGGGAACAATTTAGCCAAGCCCCAGAACCCCTCGGCATAGCCCATCTCTCCGAGCCGCGTGAGCACCTCCGCCGCCTTGGTCTTGTTACCCTTGCGTATGTAAACCTCGCTCTGGCCCCGGAGGCACGACGAGTACCATTCAAACGAGTCGGCGCCCTTGCCGATCTCTTCGGCCCGGATAAAAGCCTCGAGGGCGATGCGGTTGTCCTCGGAGGTCCTGCGGCTCAAGTAGACCAGCCCCTTGAGAACGAGGGCGTTGGGGTCGCGGCCCGCCTCAATGAGCGCCCGGCAGCGCTCGCGCGTGTTGCGCCACGCCATCTGGTCCCAGTGCAGGTACGATTTCTCACTCCGGTTGTGGAGCATGCGGCCGAGGGTAAGGGCGGCGGCGTCGTCGCCCTGGCCGGCGGCGGTGTCCAGCATGTTGCAGAACCCGTCGAAATCGGCATCGCTGCTGTTGGGGGAGGACATGAGGGCCATGGCCGTCTCGTAAAGCTTGGCGGCCGAGATGTTGTTGTCTGCCCTCCGTTAGCATGTGGCGAGGAGGGGCTGGGGGAGGGACGGCGGATGTGTCACCTTTGACGAACGTCTGCCGCCAGTCGACGGGTTTTTCCTTCACGGCCGCCGCCGCGAAGTATTTCATGTAGATGTCGTGGGCCTCCTGCCCCGTGACGTGCTGCGAGCGCAACGATTTGACGGCGTTTTGGAAGTGGAACAACGGGCGTGGCGTGCCGAGCTCCGGCCTGTCCTTCATGAGCATGGACGGCCCCGACTTCTTGTTGGACCCAGGACTGGGGCGGGGAGCTTTGCCCTTGAGCGTCCTCCTAGTCGCCATGGCGGGTGCTGCAGCCTGGACGGCAGGCGGTGGGAAGCCGGTCAGGAGTGCCCTCCCGTGGCGGGCGGAGGCCGTCGTGAGGCGGAACATGGTCGATGGTGAGCTGAACCTCAGTGCCACCGCATAATACCGAGGTGAGTGGACAACGTGCCGCCGGCCGTGGGGGACGGCCAATGAGTCGCAGAAACCTGCAGTCTTTCTCGGACCTAACGAGATTCAGTTCGAATGGATAGATGCTGGTCAGCGATAGAAAGGGGGTTCAGTGTCGTGGGTGATATCGATTCGGGTTGAGAGGCATGAGATGAAAGCGTGGCTGCTGCGCTGTGTGCTGTGAGAGGTCGACTGAGATGCGTTAGGTACTACCTTGAGTGGGCCGACGAGACAGCCAATCAAACGCTTCGCGCTGAACGGCAAGCCTGCCCCACCTCGCAAAAAAAGTGCGACGACCTTCGCGACGGCGTTCAGTCTTCACTCAAACCCTCACTCACGACTTTTCCATACCTCATCTTTACGCGGCATTGGTCAATTTTTTTCAGGGATTTTGTGACCCGGCGAAGGCATATATACCAAAGGACGTCCGTTCTCTCATCGCTGCTTCAACTTCTGGTGAAATTGCCACCGGCGATTTGACCGCCCGCTCGCCCACCCCCAAGGCAAACAAACCTTCATCACACACTCATATCCACACTCAAAATGGTCACCACACGGAACGGAAAGCGCACAGCCGCCGAGGCCCCCGCGACCGAGACGGAGACGACCAAGAAGCAGAAGCTTCCCGTCAGGGCAAAGGGCGGCAAGGCCGCACCCAAGAAGGCGTCCAGCAAGAAGGATGAGAGCAGCCGCCCGTCGTCAAAAAAGAGATCGTCGCTCGTCGTGGAGCTGAGGTCGGAAGCGAGCCCGGCCGACGCCCAGGAGGCCCACGAGCAGCAGATCATCACGGGTGCCGAGCAGCCCGCCCCGGAGCCGGAAGCGGGAGAAGAGGGAAAGGTCATCAAGGACTCGGATGCGTCCGTGAGCGAGGACCAGGAGGAGAAGCAGACGGTGCTGGTCGTCGAGGGAGACGACGGTTCAGACTCGGACGAGGCGCCGGAAGCCGTCTCCACGTCCAAGGCTGCGGTCCAGGCGAAGAAGTCTGCACAGGCCGCCAACAAGGCCATCGCAGAGTGAGTTTCGCCGCCGTGGCGCACTCGACGTTTTTGAAAGCTGACGAATCCCCAGACAACAAGCCACTCAGAAGCGTAAGCGCCAAGAGCGCAACGCCCGCCTCCAGGAACAGGCGGCGGTGCGAAAGGCTCAGGAGGACACGGCCGCGGTGGAGAAGTCCAACGAGGGGGGTGAGGAAGAGGAGGAGGAGGAGGAGACCGAGGCAGCGCAAGCAGAGACGACCGGACGCCGGAGGCTCAATAAGCTCGACCTCCCGTCCGAGCTCCCGGCCGAGTACCTCGAGTCCGACTCGGAGGACGAGAGCGGCGGCGGCGAGACGGACCGGAAGCCCCGCAAGGCGCGCAAGCTGCACACGGCGGAAGCGCAGATCGCGCGTGAGTCCCGCGGCCCCAAGGACGAGGTCGTCGGGACGACGGTGTTCCGCGTCGTTAAGAAGGAGGACGAGAGGCTGGCGCCCAGGGCGCAGAAGTCCTCGGTCAACGCGAAGAAGGCGCTGCTGGCACGCGGCAGGGCACCCGTAAAGGCGCGCAAGGGGTTTTTGGTCTGAGTCAGTGTACGAGAAACGGAGGGGGTCCGATGTGCTTAATTGGTGGGGGGAGGGACGGCACGGTAAATTGGCACGGGAAAAAGCATCGAATGATACAAAAAGTTTTGGATTTGCAAAAAAAACCAAGCCGGGCCGGTCATCGAAAGGCCATTTGCGTGAGAGAAGTCGACAATGGCTTGTCCACCCACTATAGACTGGTCTCGGTCTCCCGCGTCCGACTCCGAAGGTTATCGGCGCAATTCCCCCCCCCCCCCCCCCCCCCACTCCGGCGGCATGTGACCGTTCGACGGTTGACGTTCCCAGGCCATCGGTTCCAAGGCGTCTCAAAAGCTTAGCACTGGGCGGCGGTTCCTATTCATCGTCAGGGTCCTTCCGGAAAACATGTGGCATCCCACCCCCGACCCCACCCCGCAACCCAGGACAGGCCATCCAAAAGCTGCGCGACGGCGGTATCTCATAGGAAGACGCGAATGGGTGGTGCCGTCTGCCACCATTGTGGGTTGCCATTGCGCCATTTTGAACGACCCAACCACCGTTGCGGATGTTGGCCGAATCGTGGAACGGGGGTGGGTGTTACTGCCTGCCGACCACCGGAGCCCGCCGATTCGACATTGTGTATCCGTATGTTTCGATGCTTTTTTCAACGACTTCCGCGGCGAGTCAGGCCGTTTGGTATATAAGACGGACGCACGTCTGAGGAGATGAAAAGACTCGGTCGGCATGTGAAGACTTCGAGGCGGCTCCCTTTTTTCTTCCCTCGTGTTCTTCTTGTCAAACGGCTGCTACAACCATCGCGATGGCTTCACTCGCAGAGAAGCAGCCTGCAGCGGCCGACGCCCACGATGAGACCCGAGAGACATCCCGCGAAGGCCCGTGGATTCGCTTCATGACGGCCCTTCACTGGTACTCCCGCGACACGCCCAGCGAGGAGAAGAAGCTCGTCCTCCGACTGGACTTGTTGATCCTCATCTTTGGCTGCTTGTGCTTCTTTACAAAGTACCTCGACCAGTCGTCCCTCACAAACGCCTACGTCAGGTAAGGGTCCCCCCCCCGCCCGCCCGCCTCTCACCGGCTAAACCTGCAACAGCGGCATGAAGGAGGACCTCAACCTCCACGGCAACGAGCTCAACTACATGACCATCGTCTTCTGGTCGTCGTACTGCACGTCCATGATCCCGGCGTGCTACTACCTGACCCGCTACCCGATCAACGTGGTGCTGCCGATCCTCGAGATCGGCTGGGGCCTGTCGACCTTTGGCCTCGCATGGGCGCAGAACGTCGAGACCATCTACGCCATGCGCTTCTTCACCGGCCTCTTCGAGTCCTCGTCCTTCACCGGCATCATCTACGTCATCGGCTCCTGGTACAAGCCGTCCGAGGTCGGCCGCCGCGTCGCCCTCTTCTACATCGCCGCGCCCCTCGGCACCATGTTCGCGGGCTACCTCCAGGTCTCGGCCCTGAACCTGCACAACGTCCACGGGCTGGCCGGGTGGCGCTGGCTCTTCATCGTCGACGCCATCATCACGATCCCCATCGCCCTCATCGGCTTCTTCGTCTTCCCGGACGTGCCCTCGCGCGCGCGGCCGAGGCTGCTGACGGCGCACCTGCACGCCTTCGCGCGCAAGCGCCTCGAGGGCCTCACGGCGCCGCCGCAGCTCAGGGTGTCGCGCGACATCTTCCGCCGCGTCTTCACCCGCTGGCACTGGTACCTCTTCGTCGCGCAGTGGACCATCATGAACGAGAACCTGCAGCCCAGCGGCTCGCCCTTCTCGCTGTACCTCAAGGCGTTCCCCGAGACGTACACGGTGACGCGCGTCAACACCCTGCCGACGGTGGCGACGGCCATCTCCATCGTCTCGGCCTTTGCGGCGGGCGCTCTCGCCGACCGCACCGGCTGGTTCGCCGGCCTGTCCGCGGCCGCCACCGTGCCCTCGCTCGTCGGCGTCGTCATGCTCGTCGTCTGGAACGTCGGCGAGGGCGGCCGCCTGGCGGCCTTCATGCTCAACGGCTTCGAGGGCGCCGTCCCCTCGCTGACCATGGCCTGGGCGACCGTGACCATGGCGGGCGACGCCGAGGAGCGCGCCATCGTGACCGCCTCGATGAACGCCATCGGCCAGGCCATCGTCGCCTGGGCGCAGCTGCTGCAGTTCCCGGCCGTCGACGCGCCGCACTTCACCCGCGGCTTCAGGAGCGTCGTGGGGACCATGGTCGTGCAGTTCTTCATCACCGGCGCCATCTGGTTCTTCGTGAGGAGGGACCGCAGGGCCAAGCAGCGGGCGGAGGATGACGCCGTCGAGCAGATCCAGGTGCAAGGAAAGCAGGAGGGTGTCTGATTGGTGGTCGGGACTGGTCGAAGGTGTGTTGACGATGCGGCTGTGTAGGATGTTGAGGATATCTGAGTTGACTATCTAATCCATCAAACTTGCTTTCATTCCCTGAGGCTCAATGCATCGTTTTGACTTTTCTTCCTGGCCGTCAAGGCAGCATCCCTGCGCGTCCTCTTCAGGGGAGATTTCGCCGTGCAAAATGACAGCTGAAGATATGTCACGGCCTTGACATCGGAAGCAGACACCTGCTTCCGGGTGCTAGTATGGGCTTTGTCTTGGCATATCTCGTTTTGACGAGGTGTCGTTCTCAACTACGTTATCCATCAGCCTTCTGATACTACAACATCCCATCAGTCGTCCATCACGGACAGCGTTCGACTCGATAGCTTTCCAGCATACAATGAAAGATAGAGACCAAAAGACCTCACTCAGTCAGTGGCGTCCCCTCCATGTGACCCGCCGAGAATACCCCTCGTTATCATCGACGCACTCTCGCCCTCTTCGACGGTCGACCTCCGTCACCATCGGTGCCGGTTTCCACGTCTTTGATCCCCCGCTTGTCCGTGTTCCATTCCCTGGTCTTGACCTCCACAGCCCGCCGGCACGCTTGCTCCAGAAGGTCTCCGTCAATGTCGCCCAGCTCGCCGAGGTTCTTTTCACACCACCTGCGCAGCCGCCTCTCCCGCTCTGCCGGACGAGTGGCCAGCCGGCCCTTGCGCAGCTCCAGCCATCCGGAGGCGCGCTCGACCGCGCGATCGAACTGCGAGCCGTCGGGCATGAGCCTCTCCAGCTGCCTCTCCAGCTCCTCCATCTCCTTGATGCGATCCCCGCCCGCCACGATCTCCTCCGTGGCCCCGTTGCAACCGTCGAACGCGCTCTTCAGCGAGATGCTGACCCCCTCCCTGTCGACCTTTGACGCCCAGCAGACGACCATGTCGTAGGCCTGCAGCAAGCCCAGGCGGGAGAAGCGCAAGTCGCGGGCATGCTCGGCGAGGCCCAGCACCAGCGTGTGAACGGTCCCGCCATCAGCCAATCTCCGCTGAGCGACGCTGATACGCACGTGGGGGTGGATGTAGTGTGCCAACTGCTCGTCCCTCTGCCGGTCGTCCTCCTTGTTCTCCAGTTCGTCAAGGATGTGTTTTCGGAGCCTGACGGCCGGGGGGACGGGGACCTCGAAAGGAAAGTGGCCGACGCACTTTCTTCGGGGGCAGAGCGCCGTCCAGATCTCTTGGCGGTTCTCGAGGGATGTGACGGATGCCTCCTTCAAGCTTGGCTGCGGCTGCTCGTGAGGCTCTGCGGTGACCTGCAGCGGCGACGCATCTTTCTCCAGTTTAGGTCGAGATTTCCGCTTCTTCTTGTCACGCTTGGCTGCCCGGTTGCGGAGCTCCCTGAGAAACGGGACGTCCTCGACTCCGTTGGGATTGTCGTGGAGGAGAAAGTTGCCGAATGCTCGGGCCCACGTCTTGCTTTCTGCGGCGAACGCGGGAGCAGATATAGCGCCGGCGCGGTGAATCGCCCACATGGCGTGCTTCTGCCATCTGAACTTTTTGCCAACCAAGATTTCTTTCCAAGCTCGTGCAGGCTCGTTGTTATCGTGTGAGAGTCCCTCCCACATGTCCCGTTCGCGGACGCTGCCCTGCGCCAGTAGCATTTTGTCGCGGTATTCTATCCGAGGGTTTTCTGGGACAGCAAAATCAATGTGGTGCTTGACCTCCGCAAGGGATATTGTCGAGCGGTCGGAAGCCCCGATCGTCGCAGCAATCTTGGCCATATCAGGCCATGGTAGAGCGGGCGCATGGGTCCGTAGACTACGGGTGAACGGCTTGGACCACGGGTAACCGCCATCGTGATCCGGGAAACCCAGGACCAGAAGCCAAATGTCGACTTTGCTGTATATCATTGGCATAATCCTACGGCGCCGAACAAGCCATTCCATGTGGTGCCGAAGGAGCTCATCACCACCGACAGGAAGTTTCTTGCATTCGTCGTAATTGTGGCCCGTTATGTTGCACATTGGACAGCCGCCAATGAAACCATGCCTCCAGCCCCTAAGAGACATGTGACCACAGTCTGCGAGCTCATGGCCCATTTGATGGCAATATCCACAGGTTAATTCTCGCTCCCGGTTCGCTTCATCTTCATTTTCGGTCTTGTGCTGTACGCCCGGCATTCTGAATCTTCTTCATTGTAGGATGAGCGAGAGCCACGGCATGTCTAGGGGGGGCTCTAGGGGTCACTTACTCGTCTGAATACACCTATTGTGTGGCTAGTTATCGAGATCGCGGGCTCGACTGGGTGGGTAGAGGAAGAGTTAGCGAGGCTGGCAAGTCGGTCAGGAAGATGGAGACTCTGAGAAACTCGGCAATGATTTTTGATGAGTAGAATACTCAAGGAGATGAGCTCTTGCTTGGTTGAAGTTGAGTGAAGAACCACTCGATGAGTTTGATGGATTTAAGAGAGAAGATGTGTTGGAGAGGGAGAAGTGAAGGCCGGAGCAAGAAAAGCAGAACCCCAAACCAACTCAATATTCCAGCCGTACTGCAGGAGGCTGGCCCTACCTTCGCATGAGAGTAAGCGACTCACCCAGCTTCCGCTCTCACGCAGAATTAAAAGGTCTGTATCCCCATTTGTCTGCCAGAATGGGTCTGCTTCACGGGTATGCTTCAGCGTACAACTTTACATCAAGAGGGCCCAACTCTGGAGAACCCCAGCAAAATCACATTCAATTTCAATTACAAGAGGGCCCAAGCATGAAAGAATGCGAACTTGTCCCATGCGGCGCCTAATATCCAAGAGCAACCTGACTTACTTCCATGCCTGTGTGCTGACGACAAAGGCAACAGCAACTTTGCATTGAAATTTCCAGCTACAGCAAAGTTCCAGATAAAGACCAACAAATGAGTAAACCTACAGCGTGCAGTTTGCTTGCCCAAGCTCATGTCTCCTTTTAGAAGCAATTGTAATAAGTAGTGAGCCATCCTAGAACAGACCGAAGCATCAATCAATAACTATTTGGGCTGCTTGAAATGGCGGCAATGGTCTTTCAGGTCAAGGAAGGGAGGGGCCACACTGGAAAGATGGCAGGTGTTCCTCACCCATCACTTCCCACCAGTCTTTGTTGGTCAATTCGTGTGTCTCACTCATCCGCCCAGTCTCACTCACTCGTCACCAAAACATTAAAACATCTAGACATGACAAAATTCATCAAGCACCATCACATCCCACCACAATAAATGCCAAAAAGATGACGTGGAGACTTGAACCCCACCCGATTTGAACGGATAACCTTTCGATGACAACCCAGAACTGGAGTCGAACGCGCTACCGTTGCGCCAGAGGTCCTATTTGATGTCTGTTCAGCTTTATAAACCAGGATATGAATGACTCACACACGCGTGTGTTTGTGCGCCGAAGCGAGTGGCCCCCATTGGCTGCGTGAAAAACGATGCCCCACCACCTCTCTTTAAGCATTGCGGCAAGGGCCGATGCACCTTGTCTGATTTGAGTCCCTTTGTCCCCAAGTCGCCCTAACACATGCTCGAGTCGGCTAGGACAGAGTCATGGCGCTGCAGGAACCACCACCGCCAACATGACTCCCAGAGCGGAGCAGGGTGGACACAAAACAACATGTCTCCATCAGGAACCATGGAACCAGATACAAACATGTCTCGTTGCACGAGCAAGGCGCGCTTCCCTCTCGAAGGGAGGGGGGAGCTCCCGTGGCTGGCGATTCAGCTCGGCGTTTCTCATTGAGGGGAGCCGCGATACGGGCACTAAATGCAAGGCTTCGCCCTGGTCCGCCATGCCGCCGAGTCCGGGTCACGGTGCCAACCCGGTGGAGACTTTCGCTGCGGCAGGGCGGAGAGCTGTTGCAACATAGACTTTGGCTGGTGGGGCTTCGTGCCACCGACCCTCGTCCCTATGATAATACCCATCCAAACGCTGCCAGAGGCCATCGCGTGTTGCATATGGTGTGGTGGCATCGTCCTGGCAGCTGCCTACTTGGACGTCGAGCTCGGGGTGAGCACAGACTACTGAAACAGGGTCGGTATTCACCTTCTGTATCCGTCCCTTGCGGGAAAGGAATCCGTAGCCTCGACGTCCACGATAAGAGGAATCGACATAGGAGACGGTGGCCTCGCGTCTCTGGATTTGTGGTTGACAGGCTCGACAGAACGGCCACACGCTTGTTCGACCGTCGGGAAGACCGTCTGTGCGGTAAGGTTAGCCGATCAGCAGCAGTATGTCATCTGATCCGAGGGGCGCCAGCATGACTGGTCTGACACCCGATATGCGCAGGGTGGGATGGGATGCCTCTGTCCAACATACCCCGCCCTCGGTCGACGAGGAGATCGCCATGGGCCAGCGGAAGCGCGTCATGGAAGAACCTCGGCGCGGGAATGGATCAAGGAGTGGGTTTCTCGACGCTAGGGTTGGCCGTCTTGGAGATGTTTGGAAAATAGTGTGAAACGCTCCAATCGTGTGGGACGTGGTCAGGATTTAACGCTGAGCTGCAAGAGCCCTGGCATGTCATCCATTTGGAGTGAGCAGCCTGTTTCCAAGGGCACTCCTGCTTCTTTCCCCTTCACTCTTCTCGAGCTTCGAGTCTTATCTGGCTGATCGGTGCATCGCCTCTTCAAGTCTGAGACTCAAGGCACGGGGGTGTCGCCTTGGTCGATCCAGCGCGAGGTTGGTCAAACGTTTCGGTTGTTAATTATCCGCGCGCATGTTATGCCGTGACTTTCCCTCCCCCTCAGTCTCGAAGTACAGCACGTGAACTATTCTTGGCCTCGTTCGAAAAGACCGCGTCAGCGCTTTCTCCAGATGCTTCCCGACCACCACCCTGTAGTCCTTGAGAGGTTCATATGCTTCGGCTTTCCCGGGGCTGACTGAGGTGTGGAAGACCCGAGTCAGACACGATCTATTCTTCCATGGACGATCGCATGGGCCCGCTACGTCCCAGTTGTGATTGCGCCAGTCTCTTGTAGATTCCGCAGGCAACACCCTTTCGGGTCCGATTTGTGGATGGACAGGCGCGGCATGATCGTGGCCGACTTCCCGTTTGATCGACGCCTGCAGCGATAAGCGCGAAACTGACTCGACGGCGTGGGAGCACCAAGAGCCAGCCACGTGTGGACTAAACCGAATGCCACTCGAGGCTGCGAGCCATTTCGAACGCGGCAGATTGGACGACGCTAGACAGTAGGCGGCGTTCCTCTCGAATGGTATCTGCAGCCCCTCTGCGTACGACCTTGTACGACCTTGGTGATGATGGTCACTGGCAACGTGCACACCGTCGGCGACGGACGGGACGGGCAAGAGTCAAATAGATTGCCGTTTGACAGGTCGACGACAGCCAACCTCATTGGTCTCGCAGGCATACTACGGGATTACCAGCCATGCGAAGCTTGTGATCTTTAGGTCGACATACGTCGCAGGAGCTTGCTCATGGCTGAGGCCACCCGTGTCGATGGCAGTTGGGAACACGAGCCAATCCCTGGCCGGCCTGTAGTGTTAGCCCGATTGTTTGATTTATGATAGGTGTCGACAAGGATTTCCGATACCACGGTTGGAAATGCCTAGAAACATCACCTTTCTGGCGGCGTCGGTGAGGGCAGACCGATATGTCGCCAGCATGATGGCATTTTTCACATCTCAGAATCGGCCTGGCTGCTCGAACCCGACGCTAGCCCGTTCTGGGTCGTCTGATGTGTCCGAGAGGGGTTTCCCCCGAATGTCCCATCGGCCGGGAGAAGTCAACTGGTGTTCGCGAAGCATGTTCGGGGCTTGCAGCGCTGAGGCGAGCCGCAGGAATGGTGAGACATCAACGTGTCTTGGCTATGGTCCCCAAATCATGGAAACCCAAGGCCCGGGTTTATCATCATCTGGTTTGCACATTGGTTCGATTGGGCGTCTAGTGCATTGTTGATGTGCTGCTCAATGGTGATTGGGGGGGGGGATGCACAGGTTGATGCCGTGAAAGTCAGTCTTGCCGAGGGTTTTTCTTCCCCTCCCCCACCCTTGAAACTTGTTCGCTTCCGTCTTGGATTGCACTCGTCGTATGTCGGAGGGTGCATCGTGGTAACCACCAGAACATCCAGAAAGAGGTCTGTGCAGGGTGGTCAAGCACCATGTACACTCAGCGACTTTCACTGTGCAGCGGTTGGGATAGCAATGCTCATGTCCAGAAACGAGTTCACTCTGGCCGTGTTCACGCGTGGCGCACATGATTCAACTGGAGATGGCTGGGCACTGTCTTCCGGGTGGTGGCAATTCGCCAGCGCTGTTGGTATGTCTTCAACCCCCCCTTCGCGAGACAAGCCAGGGTGCGGATCCCGGCGTGAGGCGCTGTCCACCCGGGTTTGCACGACGAGCGTTGCACTTCGCACCTGGGCCGACTTCTTCGTCGTACGACCGTACGACGTCGGTATGGAGCGTTGGGCACATAGGACAGCCATTCATGTACGCTTTGACACTGGAAACCGGTCTTTCTGTCGGCCCTCGAGTGAGCGGCATCCGGTATGTCGGGCCCGGGCCGTCCGTCGTGTTTATGGCGTCAGCTAAGTGGATGAACCCACCACCCAGCCCGATTGTCAGTTGTCAGTCGGCGAAAAAGAAAACGGAAGCGCAGTCAACGACGCATTGTGCGCCGTCGCAGCTTGCTTATCCCTGATCGGCCATGTGTGCTGGATTGGGACTGGCGTCTGCATCTCATAGCGCTGAGGCGAACCGTAGTCAAAACCTTGATATAGTTGCGGATCCGTTTTTCTTCTTCTTTGGGACCGCTGCTCGACACCGCCCAAAGGGATTGACATGATGGAGCGCACATCACATCGAGCTCTGACCACCCACCGGCAGAGCCAACAGAGCTGCTGTCCGTCATTGAGCGTCGTTGGTACTGGCAATGGGCGAGAAATGCTGTACGGCTGCGCCTAGCCGTGCTCCACTGGGCACTGTAAAAGAGGTTCGTACGAATCCGCGATTCTGCCATACAACACGACCGTGCCAGCCACCAACCAGCGAGACGGGATCCTTGAAGCCTGAAGGGGGGCCGTCGTGGGCCAGTTTGAAGATCCGGCGGCGGTCGCTGCTTCTCTCGTCTTTGGACAATTTCCGATTCGGCCCTCGTTTGTGTGTTGAGCCAGAGGCGCAAGGGTCACCCTCCTGTCCATGCAGGGAAAACTCTTCCAGCAGAAGGCGTCGGTTGGGGAGAGAGGGATTCGGTATGCTAAACATTGGTGCCCCTATCCTTCCCATGATGTAACTTCAAAAGAGGGACATCCTAGTGATCCGTCATGAAGGAATGGGTCGTGCGACGGATTTGCCTCCATCTGCCCGAGCAAAGCTGCGTAGGCGATGAGTCGCTTGGGATGGGGGAGGACTGGTGAGCAGAATTTTTCTTTTCTTTTCTGGATGGCGGAACATGCACCAGCTCTAGCAGATATGACAGTTCAGAATGCCGACCGTGCGGCAGAAATAGCCGGACCATCGTGCGTATCCAAATCGACGCTGCAGGAGCATTTCGTGCGATTCGGGTCGGCTCTGGTGGGAGGGCTCCACGTAGGTCCACAGGCTGATCACATCAGCACGTATCTGGACAGGGCAGGGCGGTGACCCCCTCGTCGACGGGGAATTCGATGCACATATCCGTCTCCACGAGCTAATTAAGCGTCCCCTTTATTGTGCGTCGGCAAACCGTCTTGTCCGACGGTCATCTCGGAGCTGGTGACCGTCTCGTTCGCCAACGTTGGAAGACAAACGACGACACCGGTGGCGGTTGGGAGAAAGGACGCTACGGCGAGCCGAGCGTCCCCAGACAAACACCGACTCAGTTGTGAGGCTGTCCCCCGGCAGCAGCAGCATGTATGGCCTGCCGGTTGGGACAACTCCTGGCCGCGGCTTTCCGGTGCATCGTCAGTCTGGCTAGCTGGGTGATGGGAGTTTGGGAGTCTACTTACAGACGTAACGACGCTGCAGGCCTAGCGCCACCCATGCAGCACCGGCGCCTTAGCTCCGAGTGCTCTGGGCACGCTAATTTTGCTTCTGGAAACAGCCAGGCCCAGGGCGAGGCGTCGTGATTGGGAGACGGCAAAGCCACTGCCACTCACTCGATCGTGTTCTCGTTCAGGTACCGACTGACCCAGGCAGGAGTTCTACTTGTCGATTGAGGAGACATCCCATCGGGACACGGTGTAAATGGTCGGCCCCGCCAGAAACGGTCGCCTCGCAGGCCGCATTGAGACAACGCTCTGGCGCCTTGTTACGTCTTGAGATGAGTTCAACCGGTACAGTGTCTGTCGCGGGTGACGGAGACCTGGGTAATGAGCAATACCCAACCAAGTCGTCCCAGTGGAACGCATTATCTCGTTGACAAACTCAACAGCAGGGGGTTACTCCGCCCATCGGCATGTTCCTTGGGACAGGAGCAATGTTGGCCAGACTTCACCTTCAGAGTTGGGCACCTGGACCAACTATTGCGTCTCCTGGGGCCTTGACGGCAAGAGGGGAGCACAAGGCCGGGGTCGCACGTTGCGAGCGGACAAAAGTTTGCAAATGGCTAGGGGAATCAATCGTAGGGGTCCTCGTTGGTCCATTGCGGTTGATTCTTCAGTGAGATGGCGGCCCCCAGGCCCGTCGTTGCCACGTGCTGCGAATTATATCACAAAGCTGGCGGTCAACCCCGGCGTTTCGCTAGTCTCATGTCCAACACGCGGTCTGTTGGGAGACCGAAACGTTCCGGCCGCGTGGGAAACAAGACGAGTCGGTTTGCTGTGGGATCAGTGCAGAGAGAAATGTGCCAGGCCGTTCTTGGGCGTTCCGTGGATGCAAAGGTGCAAGGGGTCGATATCGATACGGGCTAGACGGCAAACACGTTTGGGGCGTGGTAACGCGGTCAATGTCTTGACCCCATCTCAAGTATGCTTGATGCTTGATGCTTTTACATTAAAGGCTGCTCAACACAGTCGCGGCAAGACCTTCGCCGTCACCGGGCCGCCTGTGTAAAGGGGCATCATTTATCGTACGCGGGATGTATGCGGTAAGTGTCTGGGGCAGACGGGAACCATCAGGGATGATACCGAGAGGATGAACGGGAGGGAGGACCCAATGGAATTCGCGAACCCCAACTCATTGAGCGATGACGACGGCGGCGGTAGTGTGTTGGTGGTTTGTCACAGGGCTCCAAAAGGCAAACCGGCTCCACGTCTGCGGCAGCTGGTCATCTTCATCTATCTTTGGCCGCGTGTTGAGGCCAGTCAATGCAGTCATATCCTCGTGGTCAGTTGGGGGGCAAGCGATTGGACTCATGGCAACCGTGGCGGTGGTTGTTTGTCATTTTTTCAGGCGGCGAAATGGAAGCAAACTTGTCAACATCATTTAGTCGGATCAAGACTGTGTGGAGGATGAGAATAGCGTCGTGGTGAGGTGGGAACCCCTGTCTTGTGCAACAGAATAAGGAGGGGGGGGGGGGCACCCGCGGAATTGGAGAAGACAGGGCCTTTGGGGTGTCTGGATTTATGGAAGGGTGTCCCTTTGAGTGTCGACAACGTGATACGTGATGCTCAGCAGCCCCAATGCAGGATACGACCACGAAGATGGCTGGATGGATTGGGATTGGGATTGAGAAACGACGGCGGCGGGTGGGAAGGCGACAAAATGTGCTGGGATCCAAAAGGGAAAGAGAATGAAATAGGACCAAGAGAGACCCGGGCGGTCGTTTCCTTCTATTTGGTGGACCCACCTGCTGGGTTCAAAGGAGGAAGTTTCGACCGGGGCCAGAGAAGACCACATTTTTCGAGCAGAACAGGGGGGGATCGACGGCGGGGCAGGTCGCCAGGGAAGCCCTCCTGGACCTGCCGCAGCTGCGCAACTGGCTGGGGAGCGCAGGCCGTGGAAATTCGAACCTCCCATTCGGGCCCACTGCCCCAGGCGGTGGAGGCAAATGAGTCGCAGGTACGTGATTATACGCGCAGCAAGACTGGTGGACAGAGGTACCTCGCACGGCGGCCGGAGCAGCCCTTGGCTGGGATGGAGGGAACAAGAGCAGAACAGAGCAGAGCAGACAAGAGCCGGCTCCGTTCCATTGTCGGGGTACAAAGGGAGAGACATCTCACTCCGATAGCACAAACACAAAATGTGGTAAACTCTGATAGCGGCGAGGGGCATCTGCGGGTGTGGTCTACTGCACTAACTACAACGACATCGCCCTGCTTCCGTCGCCATTGGGGCCCCTACTCAACGCCACAAGTCACCGTGTACACTTAATGGAGGGAGAGGGGCAAATGGCAGGCAAGGCAGGCGGCAGGAAACCAGGCCTATGCGTTCTTGTCTATGCGGACAGACGCTGCGTGAGTTGCGATGATGGGCAATCCGTCGAGAGATGCAATGCACAAGCACACTGATGATGGACCGGGCACCCGCACAGGGCTGTATACTTGGGGCCGGCTGCAGAAAGACACGAGTTGTACCGGAGTTTTGTGCTGAGCGTCGAGCACAACGCGGGGTAGTCTCTCGTACTCCGGTCGGGGTCTTGCGGTATAGTGCACGCACGGACCCTTTACCGACCTCTGTCATCCTGCTGGATTGGCAAGCTCGACATCTGAGACAGGCCGCAGCGTCGAAAAGAAAGGACGGCAAGAGGCGAGCTGGCTTGCAGATGGGAATGGGAATGGCAAAACGGCGAAGAAAAAGCATAGGAAGAAGAAAAGGGAGATGAGGGTATGAGGCGAAAAGTAAACCGAGCATCGATTCCTTGCCTGTGCAGAAGTGGGCTCGACTCTCACCCGGCACTGATATATGACACGGAAGCTGATCTGCAGCTGTCTTGCTACCATCAATCCACGCTGCAATGCACGAGCACGAGCACGAGCAGCAGAGAACCCAGGCCACACGGACCAAGTCGACCAAATATCACGACAGATTGACGGCGCAGAAGGACCAGGCAGGCCGAGGTCGGCCATCTGGCCAGATGAAGATGCAAAAAAGAAACGTCATGGGCGAGTGCTCCGGTTTTCCATACCGTTGTGTTCGATCTGCTCAAGTCTGCATCATTGTTCCTGCTATTGACTATTCAGGCGCGTTTAATTTAACACCATGACGGAGGCTCGATATCGTACCCTGTGCATGCTAACGAGGTAAAGATGTTGGCCCGCCTGGCTGTTTTGCCGTTTGCCGCCTTGGACATCCACCATTCTGCATTCGCCAGTCTCGTGACGCTTCCCGCGCCTGGCCAACGCCTCTGTCTTAATATCCCCCCCCCCGTGGCGGACACGTCTGGGTTAGACCGAATCGATCGTCTCCCACTTGCCCCTGGTAACCACCGCGACGGATTTCTGGGTTTCTGTTTCTGCAGCCGTAGTTCGAGGACGACGGGCCTCCAGGCTCCTCCGTCTGCAGCTCAGCTTCGACTCTGGTGGCGTCTCCACGACGTCTCGTTCTCGAAAGTCTGTTCTCCCGAGCGCAAAACCACCAGCCGGACGTTCCTTTCAAGAGCCCGCGCCCTCGTCCTGCACGGCACAGGCGAAGCAAAGCAGCCGGCGTCTTCACACGGTCTGAGCTGGCATCTCTGGTCCCTTCGTCCCCTATTTTGGGCATCGGCTGCATGTCTTCCCACTCCGCATCCCTCGCGCCATCTGTTGGGCTGAGTTGAACAAACAAACATTTGTCTGATTCGCAGCAGCCACGGCGTGGGCTTGGCCGTTCAAACTTCTAGAAGAGCGCACGTACCAACACACACACAACCACACACACACATCCACAAACCACAACAACCTCGTCTCTCCCTCACACCCTCCCTCGCCCACCTCAACCAGGGGGCTTTCCAATCCAAACTCACTGGGGATAAGGAGTCAGAACCTAATAGAGAGAAAAGAGCGAGTAGTGGCCCGGCCGAAGCAACCTGGGCCGACCTGCTAGTCCACAAAACCCTGCTCTCGCTCCTTATGGTCCACAACCCTGACCTTACTACGGAGTACGTATATCACGGACGGACCTTGTACCTGGCAAAAGACCATCTCCCTCGCGCAGTATCCTTACAATCCTACCCAGGAAGTCACTCACTTGCCCACAGCACCCACCAGGGCTTGCATCTGCAAGTCGACCCACGCTAGGTACCGTTCCTACATTGCATGGTACAGTGCACCTCTGCGCTGCCCTTCCCAGCCAGGGCATCTCCCCCCCTTGCGAGAGACTGTATACCTACATGCCTGGTCGAGCCCAGAGGCCCAGGTCCAGGTTTAGCCGAACAAAGAAAAGGGAAAACGTGCAGAAGCCCCCCCCATCCCACCCACCCACAGCACGCCTCCTCCTCTTCCCCTTCAACGTCCGTCCCTCACTTCCTCCCCCCGTCACCCCGTCCACGTCTCACACTCTCTCGACCGACTGCGACAACGACTGGTGCGAACTGCGTATATACTTGACCCATTCCTCGTTTCCCGCCCTCCTTGCCCTACACAGTTTACCGTGCTGGCGGGCGCTCCCGACAAGACGAACCCAACAACTCGTCTTCCTTTGTCGACCTGAGACCTAGAGACGGAGCCCATCTTTCCCAATCGAGGCCTTGGATTCCCAACGGCGCCGGTCAAATCGACACCAACGACGAAACAAAAGCTACTTGCTTCACCTGCGTCTCATTACCTAAGAGTGGCCCAGATCCCAATCGGCTGGATACGTTGCTTCGACCGAGACAAGACACGACGCCATCGGAGGCAAGACAGAGAAAAAGAAAGAAAAAGAAGACGAAGAACGAGCGAGGCAAAAGTTTAAAAAAAAAAAAGAGAGAGGAAAAAGGAGAGACACGCCATTCCTCCTGTCATCCCCAAACCATACTGGGACCTGACGAAACCTTGAACTTGCGACGACAGGCGAACCCGCCGCAAACCACAGCTGCACCACCACACCAACGCATCAACTCAATTGCTGCTAAACTCCCGTCACTTGAACTCTTTTTTTTTCTTCTTCTTCTCCTTCTTTTCCCCCTTCGGCTGTACCCTCGGTTGCGGGACTCCCGCCTCGCGACACCACCACCACCACGGCCATCACCACTTTCGACGACACCCTGCAATCATGCATGTTCAGCCTGCTTTGCATCCAACCCAGCATTGTTGATACTACCATTTGAAACACCCTGCCAGGCTTCCCAGGTCCTTGTGTGACAACCCGCCGCCACAGCCACCTAGCTGGGACCGACCTCTCTTGCTGCAGTCCCTATTAGCATTACCGGTCGCACGGGTGGACCCTAGATCCTCATCGCCTATACCGTCTTTGTTCTGTTCTGATATCGCCCTTCCCATTTCCGAGATATACATCCCGCCCAGCCCTTTTTCTCTCACTCACGACCCCGTACAGGCGCTCCACGATTCGCGCACTCCGAATCGAACGAGCCGCCGACGACACCCGCTTTTTCTACGGCAAAACAGCCCTGCCGCCAACCATTGCCTGACCGTGCAGCGCTCGACTTCGGCAATCTTCTAATGTTTAGTCGGTCCCGGAAGGGCTCGAAAGGGTTCGGCTTTGGATCTTCGAGCTCCAAAGACTCCCAGGTCAACCACCTTGTCGATCTTGGTCTTGTGAACCCCAAGGCCGTTCAAGAACCCTACCGCCCCGGTACCGCGGCCACTGCGAGAACGAACAACACTTGGACGGATGCGCCGTCTTTCCCCGAAAAGAGTACGTAGGCCCTTGACTCCGATGTGCGCTTGTTGCGGGCGCGAAGCACTCCCTCCTCCATACAACCCGGCGTGGACGATTGACCTGCGCAATTCACTGACCCGTTTCCCCTCGCAGACGTCTCAATAGCCCGCGGTACTGGTCAGCGCTCCAGCTCGTCAGTACGATCCGGGGGCAGCACCCATCGCAGAGGCGACAGCTACTCATCCAACAATATGGCGTCCGGCGCCGGCCGCAACCGGAGGGAGCGCACCTTTGTGGGAAGCGAATGCGCCGTCTGCGAGGAGCCACTGGAACACACGTTGCAGGGCGAGCGCATACTGCAATTCTCCTGCTCCCACGTCTCGCACGAAGCCTGCTTTTACGAGTTCATCCGCGAGTTCGAAGCGCAGTACTGCCCGTCGTGCGATGCGCCGCTGCATCTCGACACTAGCCGAGGCGGCAATGTCTTGGATATCGGTAAGCGCCCTCCCATGTTCCGCCCGACCCGAGACACTGCTAATCCGGCCCACGCGATAGAGAAGATCAGCAGCCTCGTCAAGTCTAGCCATTCCACCGACAACAGATCACACCACACGCCCACGCCCACTGCCACGCCATGGGACAACCCGACGCCGCGGCCGACGAGCATCGAGTCGAACCAGAGGAACATGCCCAGCACACACACGCGCGACAGCACGGCCCGGAGCACCGGGCGGGACAGGGACAGCAGCCAGCCGCCGGCGTCGGAGCGGTACGGTCCGTCGAGGCATGCTCGCAGCGACAGCGAGGCCACCGGCGTCGCATCGTCTGGCGGATACCCCGAGACGACGCAGAGCGGCCCGCCGCGCAGACACGACTACGACGTGCAGGCGATGGAAACCACGCCGGGAAGCCCGCGCGGCATCACGAGAAACCCGATCCCAGCGCCGACCGTGACGGTTCGGTCCGAGTTCCCCACCATCAACAGGTCTCGCCAGCAGCAGACCCTGACCTGCCTCATCACCGTGGAAGTGCCCGACAACAAGTGGCGGCCCGACCCCGAAGATCTCGGGTCGGCTCCGCCCGGCCCGCCCTCTGTCAACGCCAGAATCGACGATGCGTTTGCGAGACCGCCATCGCCGGCCCGGAGCGCGCCGCGGTTCTACCCCTACGAGTCGCGCGAGGTGCTGGAGGAAATGACGGAGAACCTCAGGAACAGAGTCGACAACTGGCATGGGCTCGACTTTAGCAGGTGAGATTGGACGACTTGGCATGCCCGCTGACCAATGACGATACTGACACACGCCAGATTCGGCAAGCTGCGGCTGTATGGCACGCTACGCGTCGGCAAGGACAAGCAATCTTGGCAGGAGCTGGAGTGCTTCCTGTTCGCCGAAATGCTCATCTGCGTGAAGGAGAAAAGGGTGCCGCTCGCTGGCCAGTGGGACGAGAACGGCATGCCCAAGAAGGTCACCCGTTGCACGCTGAAGGGATCGATTCTCATCAAGAAGCACCTCAACGAGGTCTCGGAAACGGGCAACAGTAAGTTTTGCGTCCCCCCTCCCTCCCTTTCCCACTCATTTCACAAGAGAGCCTAGCGCTGACAAACCCCGACAGTCGATGAGAACGTCCTCACGCTGAACCTCTCCGTCGCGGAGCTGCCGCAGTTCCACCTGCGGTTTGAGAACCGGAACCAACTCAAGCTTTGGCACCAAGCCCTGCTCGACTTGAACGCCGTCGAGACGTCCCCCGTGCGCAGCCCGGAATACGACCGCGGCGAGTTCTCGGAGACGGACGAGGACGACTGGCAACGGGGGTCGCGACAACAGAGAGTGTCGTCGGTTGCCTCGTCGTGGGGTGGTCCCAAGTCCGTCACCACGGCGCCCACCGAGTACACCAACTTCCAGAGGAGCCCGACCTTGCCGGCCTCGATCCACGTGCCGATCGACGTCGTCGTCGTCGTGCCCATCTCCTCCTCGATGCAAGGCGTCAAGATCAACCTCGTCCGCGACGCGCTCAAGTTCATGGTCAACACCCTGGGCGAGAGGGACAGGATGGGGCTCGTCACCTTCGGGTCCGGCGGCGGCGGCGTGCCCATTGTCGGCATGACCACCAAGGCCTGGCCCGGTTGGGGCAACGTGCTGTCCTCGATCAAGCCGGTCGGCCAGAAG
This sequence comes from Colletotrichum higginsianum IMI 349063, assembly GCF_001672515.1. Taxonomy (NCBI): domain Eukaryota; kingdom Fungi; phylum Ascomycota; class Sordariomycetes; order Glomerellales; family Glomerellaceae; genus Colletotrichum; species Colletotrichum higginsianum. Next base: position 4,425,803 of record NC_030955.1, read on the forward strand.
AGCCACCGCGCCGACGTGGTCGAGGGCGCCAACGTCGCCATGGACTTGCTCATGCAGCGCAAGTACAACAACCCGATCGCCACCATCATGCTCATCAGCGACGCCTCGACCTCGGATGCCGACAGCGTCGACTTTGTCGTGTCCCGGGCCGAGGCGGCCAAGATCACCATCCACTCGTTCGGTCTCGGCATGACGCACAAGCCGGACACGATGATTGAGCTGTCGACCCGCACCAAGGCATCCTACACCTACGTCAAGGACTGGATGATGCTGCGCGAGTGCCTCGCCGGCTGCCTCGGCTCCATGCAGACGCTCTCCCACCAAAACGTCAAGCTCAAGCTGAAGCTGCCGGAAGGATCGCCGGCCAAGTTTCACAAGATCAGCGGCGCCCTGCAGATCACCAAGCGGGCGACCGGCCGCGACGCCGAGGCCTCGCTGGGCGACCTGCGGTTCGGCGACAAGCGTGATGTCTTGGTGCAGCTCGTCATCGTGCCGGACAACACGTCGCAGGAACAGCTGCCGCAAGACCCCTGGGACAACATCGTGTCGGGCCTGGAGGCGCTCGGCGGAGCCGGCGACGGCGACGACCAGCGGGTCACGTCCGTGGAGGAGGTCCCTCTGATCCAGGCGGACCTCACGTGGGGAGACATCCTGCGGGACGGCACGCTTTCCCATCTGCCCCGCCCGTCCCTGCTCGCCATCACCATGCTCCCGACCTTGGCGAAACAGAAGAACTCGTGGGCCAACTCGCCCCCGATCCCGCCTCACCCGAACATCGTCCAGCGGCGCATGGAGCTGCTGACGTCGGACATGCTCACCCGCGCCCTGACCCTCGTGTCGCGCGGGCAGCACGACCGAGCCCACACCCTGCTCAACGAGACCCGATCTATCCTGAAGGGGCTCGGAAAGGGCGGCCTCCCCCCTATTCCTCCACCAACGGCGCCGCCAAACAGATCTCTTCCGTCTACCCCGCACCCGGGCAACGACGGCTCGCCGTCCATCACCCCCGACCGGAAGCAGACGCCGTCCCCCACCCAGTCGGCCAACTCGTCCGCCGTCAACGGGTACCCGACCGCCGGGATTGGGCGCAGCCGGTCCAACGACGGCCTCGGCCTGGGCGCCGGCATTGACGCCAACACCGTCGCTGCCCTCGACGCCGAGCTTGAGAGCAGCCTCGAGTGGATTGGCCACCCCGCCGTCTTCGGCCGCGACAGCCGCAAGGCGGTCCTCCAAGCCATCGGAGTCATCAGCTCCCAGCGCGCCTTCACCTTCCGCACGCCCATCGAGTCTCTTTGGGCCGGGCGTGTCGTGGGGGTGAAGAAGCTGACCAGCAAGAGCCGCGAATGGCGCGAAGATGGCGGCGGCGAGGGCGGCATAATGGAGGAGGCTTGATCGAGCATGCCCCCACCACCACGCCATGCGCACCCATAGATATATATATATGCATCACGGCTGGCTTCATTTTCAACACTCGGAACGCCTGGGCGACCAAGCGGCGGCGCATTGGTTCCTTTGGGAAAATCGCGTTCTTCTTACTGTTGCTACTCGGCACGGCTCGGCTTTGCCAACCATCATACCCCTGATCTACAGCTCGTTTTTTTCATTATTGTTTCTTTCATCTGTCTTTTTTGTCATTACCGATATAGCTGCTCTCGCTCACGTCTTTACCGCGCCGCAGCAGACTTTGCCGGGAAGATACCACATCTGTTTTTGCTTTCTGATTCCTTTCTTACCCACATGCTCGACTGCAAGCTCAGGTCTTACGAGACGCTTGCTGTATCGTTGCATGTCATGAAGTTGTCTTGGGGATGCGATGCTACCGGAGACCCTTGACATATTTTGTGTAATTTCGCTTCTTATTATCATGTCGATGATGTCCGGAGAATGGGAAGGGGTCGGAAACCGGGGCCATTTACTCGATGACGAAGGCGGGAGGAGATGGCTGTGAATAGCCTGCTTCTTGTACATGTTTTCGAAATGAAAGACGCCGACGTGCGGACGTGGAGAAGATTAAGAACAATACCACTTGCCGTTGACATGCTATACGAGGTCTTTGTCTTGCGTTCGATGTGATGATACCAGGAGACGTACGAAACCGCAACGAGGTTGCGTCTCACTGGCGCTTGCTTGACCTTATGGGGCCGGGCAGTTTGTCCTTCTGTTAGCCAGGTATCCATCTGCCTGGACGCGGTCGTTTCGCCCATAGGAGATGGATGACCTTGGCGTCCGGCCGTGTGGGGCCGGACGCCGAGTGGACCAGGACAGGCTGGGGGGATGTTTCCCACCGCTGCGCCGCTGACTTGAACAACCACCCAACAAGTACACCTGGCTGGGGGGGAGGGCTTTTACTGCACATTCTCCTTGGCATGTTGCACCTCATTTTGGACATTGCCATAGCCTTCAACAAACACGGGAGCAACGAGCCAATGGCCATGAAACACGCAACGCTGTTTTGTCACAGAGGCAGGACGGCGCATCGTACGTTGGTCTGCCGTGGTTTCCGTAGCGAAACAGGTATGGAGCTGACGTTTACCCTTGCAACCAAAGTTCCTTGCCACGCTGATTCTCCACAGTGTGGAAGAAAGGCGAGGTTTTTGATGAGGGCTTGACATCCTTGGCCGGATCCTTCGCCGCGTTGGCGTGCCAGAGCATCCGCATACTGGGTATGAACCGCAGCTCCGCCAACGTTGCTCACTTGTTTCCCCGACCATGGATATGATAAGGGGAAAGCCACTGCTCCCGATGGCGCGGGTTGCAAAACCGGGATCCCGGTCCCATGACGGCGTCTCTTTGGCGAGGACAACGCCGACTGTGAGCCTGTACGGGGAGCTCTAGGCATAGCCGGCGGTACTAAAGGGGGGTGGAGTGCGTATGCGGTTGGGTATTCGGAACGAGTACTCGCTGGGAGCGTCTCGGTAAGCAGCTGGCATAGAGCTCGGCCAAGACATGTTTAAAGCAAGCGAGCCGTGTCCGCACCAGTAATCCTGCCTATGTGGAGGAGGAGGAAATGACCAACGAATGGGCTGCAATAGCTATTCCATCGCCTTGATCCCCCCCATGGCCAGTTGTGCCGTGCCAGAGTCACCCAGGGCACATCGGAAGCGAGAGACTTCGCAGACATGGAGCAGTGATTGACGATGCAGTCATGCCAGTGGCCCGAACCGGACCCCGTCACGTCGCCCTTGAAGACTCCAGCTTATATTGGAAACCCCGTCCTCATCCTCGCACTCCCCTGCATCGCGTAGGGTCAACAAGTTTGCCTGATAACACCGGTGGGGGCGAATGCAGCCATTCCTTTCTGACTTGGTCGTCGGCAGCCTCGCCAAGGTCTGTACAGTGTCTCATACAGTCAGTCATGGCCACGCCAATGGCCGTATGTGTGCACTTCACATCCGTTGTGGACTTGGCTTGTCATATTGGCTGACAAATGTCCAGGATCGACCTCATCTGACGTCGTTGCCCCAATTGCGTAAATGTATATGCCCAAACCTCCTCCTGTTCTTGTGCGCATTACACCGACTGTAAAGCACCAGCTTCGTCTTCGTTGAACATTTCAGCTTGTTTGTTGCTCCGATTAACCCCAGCCCAGCATGTCGTCGGGGCTTGCGGCAATCTATCCAGCGGCCGATGGCGGCGACAAGTGTGGGACCACGCCGCGTTTGCGACGGGAATCCGGAGACATGATACACCACAGCGGCCCTTCGGAGGCACACCATCCAGTGCCGGACGCTTCTCCCGGTGGCGCCGCTTTGACCCCGACCCGCGGAGCTTCCAGCGACGTGCGTCTCTCCGAGCTGCTGCCCGACGACGGCCCCGATACCGCCGTCCCGAAGCTCTCGGGAACCACCATCACCCTCACCATGACGTCGCTCTGCCTGTCGGCGACCCTCTCCGCCCTGGAAATGACCATTGTGACCACGGCCGTGCCCAACATCGTGGCCTCGCTGCAGTCGGTCGCCGGCTACGTCTGGGTGGGCTCCGCCTTCATCCTCGGGTTCACGGCCGTGACCCCCGTGTGGGGCTCCGTCGCGGACCTCTGGGGCCGCAGGCCCATTATTTTGCTGGCCCTGAGCATCTTCCTGGCCGGCAGCCTGCTGTGCGCGCTCGCGCCGGACATGGACGTCCTGATTGCCGGCCGCGCTGTCCAGGGCGTCGGCGCCTCCGGCATGGGCGTCATGGTCAACACCATCATCTGCGACATGTTCTCGCTCCGCGACCGCGGCTTGTATCTTGCCATCACGTCCATCATCTGGGCCATCGGCAGCGCGGTGGGCCCGGTGCTCGGGGGCGTTTTTGCCACGCGGCTGAAGTGAGTCTCGCCAGCGCCATTCCTGCCCCCCCCCCCCCCCCCCCCCCCGCGGTTACACGCTTGCTCTTGCTGACTGCCGTGCTCTTTGTGCTCTCCGTTGCAGTTGGAGATGGTGTTTCTGGATCAACCGTGAGTAACCGTCGGCAGCGGCTGCCCCCCACCTAACTCCCGATGAGAGCTGACAGTTTTCAAACTCAAAAGTGCCCATTGGCGCAGTAGTCTTCGCCGTGCTCTTCTTCTTTCTCGATTTGCCGTCACCCAGCACGTCGGTTCTCGCCGGCCTCAAAGCCGTCGACTGGACGGGCAGTGCTCTGTGCATGGGCGGATCCCTGATGGTCCTCCTCGCCCTCGACTTCGGAGACGTCACGCACCCTTGGTCCTCCGCCACCGTCATCTGCCTGATGGTCTTTGGCGCCGTCGTCATAGGCATCTTCCTCCTCAACGAGTGGAAGTTCGCCGCGAACCCCATCCTTCCCCTACGGCTGCTTTCAAGCTGGTCGAAAGCGGCGGCCTACAGCGTCTTCGCGTTCAACTCGTACGTCTTCATCGGCATCGCGTACTACCTACCCCTGTACTCGCAGGCCGTGTTGGGCGTGGACGCCCTGACGTCCGGGCTGTACCTGTTGCCGCTGGTCGTTTCGTGCTCGTTGTCGGCGGCCTGCGCCGGCGTCTTCATCCAGCAGACGGGACGTTACCGCGTGCTCATGTACGCGGCGCAGGTGCTTCTGACGCTCGGCACAGGGCTCTTGGTCAACCTCGAGTTCGAGCGGAACCTGGCAAAGCTATTCGTGTTCCAGATACTCACCGGTGTCGGCGTCGGCCTGAACATCGAAGCCCCTGTCCTGGCGGCTCAGGCCGCGACCACGGTGCGCGATACCGCTGCAGTGGTGGCCACCATGGGCTTTCTCCGATCCATCGCGACGGCCATCTCTGTTGTGGTGGGGGGAGTGGTCTTCCAGAATCAGATGAAGGCCGGGAATCCAGCCCTGGCTGATCGGATCGGTCACGAGCTGGCCCGCCAATTCGACGGGGACAATGCGTCGGCCCATGTCGAAGATGTTAGTCTTCTCGCGGCAGACCAGCAGGTTCCTGTGAGACAGACTTATTTCAGAGCACTCAGGACCGTATGGATTATGGTAAGTACTAGACTACCAGAGACACCGCGAAGTTCGCCTAAAGGGAAGCCCCTTTTTTGGTCTGCCTTCACTCGCTCACAATAGCCCACAGTATGTCGCGTTCGCAGGCTTGGCGCTGGTGTTGAATCTGTTTGTCTCAGAACACCACCTGAGTGGTGAGAGGAAGGAAGCTGTTCTCGGCGTCGATCGAGGAAAACCCGACTCGCTGCAGCAACCAACGCAGAGGGAGGAGATACCGCTCGAGTCGTCCGGCAGACAGCACACCGATACCAGGCAGCACACACTGAGAAACCGGGCCGCATGAGGCCTGGGAGTTTTGCATGCGCCACTAAGCACACGCTGGGTTTCGTTGACAGCCATGCGTAAGATGCGAACGCCGCGTGGGACCCATGAAGGCCGTGCAGTCGATGATGCTTACCTTTCCCTCGTTGGTGTCTTGAATCCCACGCGTGTTGCCGTAGGAGAATTTGTGCGCAGAGCAGAGACTGGAACCGCGGAGGGTTGTGCATTCGCTCACTATGCCCTACTTGAGAGGATTGTGCTATACCGCAGGCGAAGATGTCACTCGAGCGTTTTGCGGTAATGCACAAGGAATCTAAATACCAAAACCCCCTTTATCACAATTCAGTACAGTGTCAGGACTGTTGATTCTTGCATTCACCCCGAGAGTTCCGTGTGGGCACGTAGGGTGAGCGGGGCAGAAAGGTAGCTTCTGAACGCATCGAGGTTTCTGCTGATGCTGCCAATGTCACGACGGATGCCCGGGGTAGGCACTTTCCATACAAATGTCCAGCGACACCCAAAGCCAAGCGAAATGCGAGGTGGTGCCGGCCTCGAGCGTGACTCGAAATTAGCTTCATCTAGTGTGGAAATGATGAGCCAGGCGCACAGCACCCCGAGGTCCATCTCACCCACCTCTCGCAGATTACGCAGAGGGACATCACTCCGGACGTGCTCGCGCACCTTGCATTTTGTCTTCAGGGATCTATTCGGGATATCTCGACGTGACTTTTGGGGTGGTCTATGATCATCAAAACCGACATGAACTCCATTACCAGCCGCCGCCTTTTCCCATTTAGTCCTCGTCCCAGTTGGGGTTGGGGCCGGGAGGCTTGGGGCCGCCGGCCCGGCGAGCCACAATAATCTGATCGACTGACAGAACAGTCCGGGCGGCCTCGGTAGCGAGCTTGATGGCCCAGGACTTGGAGACCAGCAGGTCCAGGATGCCCTCCTCGCGGGCGTCCAGGGTACCGGAGCCGTCATCGTTCTACCACGGTCAGCGTCATAGCCTCGAGAAAACAAACAGGCGGTCCTTACCTCGATATCCACGCCGGTGGCCCAGTCGTCCTTCTTGTGGTGGGCCATGTACAGTCTGCTCAGGACCTCGGTGGCGTCCAGACCGGCACTCTCTGCGATGGTCCTAGGGATGACCTCGAAGGCCTCGCCGTACTTGCGAATGGCGTACTGCGACAGGCCGGGAGTCTTTTCGCCGAGGGCGTTCAGCCTCTCGACGAGCTGGATCTCGGTGGCACCCGCACCGGGCACGAGGCGAGGGTCTCTGGTGATGGCCTTGACGACGTTGACACCGTCGTCGACGGCGCGCTCGACGTCATCCAGGTGGTTCTGGGTGGCTCCTCTCAGGACCAGGGTGGCTGTTCTTGTGGCCTCGTCCTCTTGTCTGAACACGGTGACACGGTCTCCGCCAATCTCGAGGGTCTCGACGACGTCGATGGAACCCATCTCGTCGGGCATGGGCGCACCCAGACGGGCCAGAGGGGTGGCTCCGACGACTCTGCAGATTCTGCGCAGCTCGAACTTGCTGAGAATCTTGATGACAAGGATGCCGAATCTGTTGAGGTAGTGGAGAGCCAGCTCGCCCACGGTGGAGCCGGCAACGACGACTCGGATGCCGACGTCGTAGAGCTCCTTGATGGCGGCCTCGAGGTGCGACTCCTCGCCCTTTGTGAAATCCATCATCTCCTTGGCGTTGTGGAGGAGGACGGTGCCCTTGGTCTCGGTCTGGCTGGTGTCGATCGGGCACGAGAAGACTCCGACCTTTGCGTGCTGCGCCTTCTTGATCGAACCATCGGGCTCCTTGGGGAAGACCATACCCTTGACCACGCGGCTCTGCTCCAGGGCGCCGCCCATGATCTTGACTACTCTGATGTTGTCGACGTTGAAACCGACGGGGTTCTTGGGCAGCACCGCCAGGACGGCCTCGGCGACGAGGTCGGCCAGGAAGTCCTCGCTGCCGTTCTGCTTGCTGGCGACGACGGTGCGGATGGCCTTGCTGAGCTCCTCCTGAGAGCGGATGTCCTCCACCTTGTCGACGGAAAGCTCGTCCAGCGTCTCGAGGGCGAACTTTTGTGCCCGCTCGTAACCAGTGACGATGTCTGACGTCTTCAGGCCCATACGCAGCAGGTCCTCCGCCTTCTTCAGCAGCTCGCCGGCAAGAACGATGACCATGTTGGTGGCATCGCCCATCTCCGACTCTTGCTGTTGACTGGCCATGACCAGGAGCTTGGCCGCCGGGTGGACGACATCGAGTTCTCTAAGGATGGTGGCGGCGTCTGAGGTGAGGATCATCTTCTGGAGGTGGTTGATGACAATCTTGTTGCGGCCGTAGGGGCCCAGCGACGTCTGAACGGTCGACGAGATAGCCCGGCAGGCGTCGATGTTGCGCAGGACGGCTCCATCTTCGGAATCGTAGCTGGCGGAAGGCGAGGGGTCAGTCAGTCGGTGACACGGACAGCAAGGCGGGGGGGGAGAGGGGAGCTTCAAGTACGAGGGGGGGAGAGCACACTCACTTGTTGTACCCCTGCTTGAACAGGTTCGCGTTCGGTGCGTTGGGGATGTTGAGAGACATGATGAACCGACGACCTGGTACGCTTCGGGAATCGGGGCGTGTTAAGTCGTGAGGCTCAAAAACAACAGTGTAAAATGTACCCTGTGTGTTGATGATGTGGTTGCGGGAGCTCCTCTTCCTCCAGGCCTCAAAAAAAAGTCTGGGTGCAGGTGCGGGAGAGCGTATTGCTGCAGCCTTGGTGGGTTGGCACCGGGCATGGCCAATCATGACGCCGCAGGCATGCCATTGATCCGATCCGGCGCATCTGGTGCATTCTAAATTTCGGGGGTGGTTCCAGCGGGAACAACTGGGTCCCCCGGCCTTTTCCAGGCTTGGTGTCCCTGTGAGAGAGTGAGAGACAGCAGCTGCCAGCCTCGCACTTCCCAGCTGGCGCGGTCCATGTTGCTTGTTGGTCCCCGACGACAATCGCCCATATCTCACGTTCTCGGCAGCCTCTCACCACCTGGTTCCATCCTCCAATTGCTCAGATCCGCGTCGCAGTCAGACCTCAACCACATTGCCCTCTCCTCTGACACGTCCAGCATCACCGAAACTCTCTTGATAGATACGTAATGGCTCCGCAATCCGGTACGTTTGTGACTCCCTTGAACTCGAGCAACCTAAACACCCTCGCAAAGCTCCGCTTGACACCCGCCGCGACCCCCATCTCGTCGCAACTCATTCCCCCTACCTTTCTCCCCCCCCCCCAAAAAGCCAATTCTCGCTCCGTCACACTCTCTCCCACACAAGGACACGAACCGCAACAGCTCCAGACCATCCGCGAAATGCCTCCCAAGAAGATCATTCGAGCTAATCCACCCGCGATCGACCTCTCAGTGATCCCGCCTTCCCTACCTCCCTCCGTCGAAGAGGCCTATCGGAGAAAATGCGTCCAGCTCAAGCAGCGCACCGGCGAGGTCGAGGAGGAAAACGACGCGACCCGCGTCCGCCTCGCCCGGATCCGACGACAGATTGAGAAGCTGCGGCTGGAGAGAGCCTTCCTGCTGGAGCAGCTGGCCAAGAGAACAAGCACCAACGTGGAGGATTCAGACGGCAGCCCGAGCCCGCCACCGACTGTAGGCCCTCCGCCAAGCCCACCTCGACGACAAAGCAGGTTGCTGACACCATCTCAGCCGCAAGAAAAGCCTCTGCGTACGAAACGCGGCCACCGCAAGCCGTCGGTGCTCGCCGAGATCGACTCCGCCGCCAAGGCCAACTCCAGGCCGCTCAGTCAGACCGCCGCGACCATCTCGCCCAGTTCCGAGACCTTCTCCCACACCCAAGGTGGCGGCGGCGGCGGCGGCGGCGGCGACACACAGGCGTCGGCGCGCACCAACGGTATCGCGAAGCCGCCCAAGCGCCCTGGAAATGCCTTTGAGCTGTACTGTGCCGACACGCGGCCGGTGCTTGAGGAGAAGAGCAAGAACGACGCTGATGTCAATGTCGACGAGGAGCTCGCCCGCGGCTGGAAGGACCTGCCGGAGGGCGAGAAGGAGGAGTTCCAGACGCGCTCCGAGGAGGAGATGGCCAAGTACCACAAGGACAAGGACGCCTTCGCCGCAAAGAGCAAAAACGCCGAGCCCAAGGAGGACGAGGAGGAGCGCGACAAGTCACCACAGGAGGCGCCCGCGGCATCGCAAGACGAAGATGTAGAGATGGGCAATTACGACACCGAGGAGCAGCCGGAGGACACCCCGGCTGCTGACGACAAGGACGACAAAGCGGATGATTGATGCGGCCCGACACATGCCGCGTTGTAAGACGGAAGGAACTCAGGCGTTGGGGGGGAGCAAGGGCTTCGCGGGTAGAAAATTCTTTGCTTATTTGTACAACACGAGACACAATAATCGACTGCTGGAAAGAAGAAAAAAAAGGAGGCGTTTGCTGCCCATTTGATTACACACACTCCCCGGTTCTGCGCGATCTGCGCCGTGAAGCTCCTTCTCTCTATTGCGCCGCATGACGGAGCTCCCGGGTGTTCTGTGTGGCCTGATTGTGATATACCTCCGATCGCCGAGCTTTTCCCTGCCTGTGATGAATCGCTGCCATAAGAAAGAGAAGAGACGAAACAAAGATGGACCCAACCTATGCGTACAGTAGTAGTAGTAGTACCATGTTGCTAATCCGATGCATACAAATCCACCACGATGTTGATGGCTGCGACGACAATCTCGGCCGCAATGAGTACAATTACTGCGTGGTTGTTAGCCCAAAATCCCGCGGCCGCGGCCGTCGAACCATGGGAATCACTCACCAATCCACTCCAACTTCTCTCCGTGGCCGTGGCTGAGCTGGTCCTTCAGCACGGCCAACAAGTCGGCAATGACGTCCAGACGCTCGTTCAGGAGGCCGACACGTTGGTCCATCTCCAGGTAGCTCCGGACGGCCTGGTACACGGGTTCGAGCTGGGGCTCGACCCAGAACAGCTCCGGCGTGTCGAGCACGGAGCCGTTGAGATGGATGTTGATGCGGAGAATGAAGAGCTCGCCGATCTGCATGTTGATTTGCGTGCGGCTGAGGGCGATCTTGCCCGTCAACGCGATCTGGGTAGGGATGTCTTTGCACGTGTCGACGGTCGAGGCGATCAACTCTTCAAACAGGGACGTCTGCCGTCTCGTCAGCATACCTGTACCTCATGACGGGTTCGTGTTCCCCCCTCCGACCCTTCTTACCTTGACGCTCTGGGCCAGCGCGTGGGAGATGGCCAGCTTGGTCATGTAGTTCCGCTTGTCCCGCAGCGTGATGAAGTCGTTGTAGATACGCGCTTGGTATTCGCGCGTGTAGTAAAAGTTGAAGTGCTCCGTCTCGACGTCGTCCACCGAAAGCTTCTCCGTCTCGAACTTGGCAATCTCCTTCAGGAACCTCTGCTCCTGGGCCAGGGTCATGCCCCATATGACGACGACCCCGTAGTCGAAAAGGAAGACCTCCGGGGTGTGGACCTGGGTGTCAAAGTCCGGGTTGGTCTCGACCAGGGCGTGCTCGTTGCCTCCGTCGAAACCGTCGACAAAGCCGGAGTCCTGCCGGCCTTCCGACTGGAGGTCGATGAGGTTGTCGCGAGAGAAGCCGTTGTCCGAGACGTCGCCCGTTGAGTGCCGCCTCTCGTACGCCTGTACCGGGTCGGGTTGGGCGCCTACTCTGCGGTCGTGCCTGTTCTCGACGGTCTTGCTGTAGTCGTACGCCGAGTAGATGCACTCGTCGATCAGCTTCGGGTTGGCGCCCCTCGATTTGCCCCGGCCCTTGAGGAAACGCATCAGGCCGTCCATCTGGTACTTGTTGGCCGTGCAGTACGCCGTCACCCTCGGCAGCCGGTCGCGGTCCGCCTTACCCAGGCGCGCGGCATCTCTGCGCGCCGTGGGATCCTTGATCCGGGTATACTGCGAGTACACGTCCCTACCGCTCTCCTCATCCGGGCTCTCTTCGTTGAGCTCGGGGTTAGGGAGCAGCTTAAGCTTTTGCGCATTCTTGGTGCTTCGCTGCGGACCGATCTTGGGCACCAGCTGGGGTGGTATGTGGCTCGGCACCGCTCCGTGGCTGTTCCTCCTCCGCAGCTTGTTGTTGATGGAGGCCAGGGCGGAGCTCTGTCCGGGGCTCGCCGACAGGCTGTTGTTGCCATGGCCCGCCTTGGATCGTTGGAAGTCGGGCTCGGGCTCTATCGTCTTGGAGACGGGGTTCGGGTTGAAGGTGACGGTACGCGACGACTTGGGGCGGACGTCTGCCGTGGGGAGCAGTGGTGTGTTTTCGGTGGCCGAAGCCGACCCAGCGGCTGTTGCTGTCTGGTCCATTCTTGAAAGGCTTACTTCTTTCTTCTTCTCTTCACTGCCGGGGGGGGGGTATCACGAAATAAAAAAAATAAAAAAAGGAGCTCGGAGATGTCGTGCGACTCGGATAATGAACGACAAGATGGTCGACCGTGTTATCGCATGTCGCGACGGGTCAGAATTTTGGTGGTCCTTTTTTCCCCTTATTAGCTTGACGGTGTCTGGAGAAAGGTCATTGCTTGTGTTGCGTGGACGAGAGAGCGACAATGCTTCGGTCTGGGCCGTGTGCTGGATTTGCACCACGTCTGATGACGTCCTCAGTTTTCACGAATTGAGCCTCCCAGGGCCTGGCGCGAGCTGTGGGCTGCCAGTTCTGCGGGGAAAATGCTGCTTTCGGTGCGCTAATTACCCGGCCACAGCCAGACACCGCTCGGTTACGTCGGTCCACCACGCTGGCACGCTCCACTGTGGGAACGATGAGACGCGCTTCTCAATTGTCCACTGGGAAATACAGCTGCAAGTGCTATGCAACAAGGACGTGAACCCCCTGGACCATCTTAACCCCCCCCCTGGCCATCTGTCATTCGGTTTGCATCTGACGATTCCCTGGCATGGCTACGTTGACAGCGATGGCTTTCGCCTCGTGCAACTTGGCAACTCTGCTCGACTCACACAAAAATGGCGTCTATCAACTGCCACATTCAGGCAAATGTGGTAGTATCCTTATCACTAAACAAAAACCCACTACAGGCCGTGGTTTCAACAGCACCGCCAAGGTCGAAACATGACTTGCCCCAGCCCAGGCCTCGTTGCTACTTTTCCAGTATTTCCGACTCAAATTTGAAGCCGGCTCCCTGCAACCGGTCTATGAAAGGCTGCCCCAGGCATGACGGAGTAAAAACACCGCCGGGCAGGTCGACGTCCTCTTCCAGGAGCGTCGAGGCAGCCTGGGCCAACAGGACGGCCGTCACTGTTCTACTCGTCAGCAGTTTGCCAAGCCACATCACAATTCAAGGGACAAGCTCACAGTAGTACATGCTGCCGTTGTACCACGCACGACAGAACGCCTGGGGATATCCCGTCTCGGATCCCCTGTCCGGGATGGCAGTGCCGCGATACTCGATCTCGTCCTTCTTGCACGCCTCCTTGTCTGGCCCCTCGCCGGGCTGGTAGACGAACATCCTGACCAGCTTCCGGAAGGGCGCCGCAGTCGCAAGCAACAAGCCAAAGAAGGCGAGAGCCCAGTGAATGGCGATTCCCCGGAGGTAGCCCTTGGCTCGCATGTACTCGTGGAACGAGAAGTTGGGTCCGTAGAACTGCTTCTCGCGCGAAGGCAGGGTTGCGAAGAGACCCCACGTTCTTTGGACGATGGGCGTGTCCGTCATCCCGGCAATGGACGTGGTCATCAGTCCCAGGTTCGGGACATTTCGCAATCCCACCAGCTTGGTGAGCAGGGACGTCTGCGATTGACCCTTGCTGCGGTTCGGGACGGGCGAGAGAGCATATGGCTTGTGCTGCTCCCTCACCTGCGAGAGGGTGAACGAGTCGAAGAGGCCGAGAACCGTCGCCAGGGTACCGCCCGACGGAGCCGCACTATCGCGGGATTCGGCGTTAGAGTTTCGACGTCCTGTCAAGGTCTCACCGGCCGGACGGGCGGCGAATGGGAGGGAGAACCTACTCCAGCTGGTGGATAGACACCGTCACGGCACCGGTTTGGGCCGAGAGCCTCTCGCGGACCTGCTTTGCCAGCACCCACGTGACGAGGTCAGGCGGGGCGGACTCGATTCCGATCTGCGGAAACATCATCGCGCCCGTCTCCTGCGCGAGGCCCTCGTACTTCTTGATCATGGTGCCGGTCCAGGGGGTCTCGCCGGTGACATCCAGGTAGTGCGTGCCGTTCTCGGCGCAGGCTCTGAATGCATGCTCGCCGTACTGCGCGTAAGGGCCGACGGTGGTGATGAGAATGTACGTCTTTTTGGCGAGGGCCTCGAGGTCCTCGTCGTTGAGGCTGCAGATTTCAATTCCTGTAAGCCATGGTCAGCATTCTCGACATGGAACTAGTCGGCCGCCAAGCCCGCATGAGGGATCCAGCCCCTCATCCATCCGTCACCACTTCTCCATCTGTCCACGCAGACGCAGCTTCTCGACCTTCTTCCCGGTACGCGTGCGAGGACAGTCGCTCGGGACAAGGCACACCCCATCTCCTGTTGGCGACGGCCCTAGGTTCCCGTCACTCACCAGGCTGCACTCTGTCGGGGCTCAGCTTCTTGCACTCGCCAACGAGGTGCTGAAGTTTCGACTCTGATCGACCTGCAACCGCCCATTTCAAATTGGTCGGCAGGTGTGTCGTGATGTGTTCCGCCACAAACGTCCCGGTGTATCCTGTTGGTCGTTAGCACTGGCAGTGGCTTCGTTCGACTGCGAACATCTCGGCTTATACGCACCAGTGGCACCAAAAACGATCAGGTCGTACTGACGGCCATGCTGCTTGAGGGACATTTTTTTTTTTCGCAAACGAGAAAGGGCTTTCTTTCACAACGCACGCTCTCGAGAGAGAGTCTGGAGGATGAAGAAGGGGAAATGGCAGTCAAACGTGCAGCAGTCTCAGACGGCTTGCCGAAGTCATGCGCAGCCGGCCACCGTTCACACATGTAGACATATCCCAGGACGCCACGAAAAGTGGCACCCGATACCCGACCCCTTTTACGAATGGCATGACGAGCACAATAGGCCCGTTTCGCGGTCAATTGGTGACACATGCCGTGATGCGGCCGTCAAGGACGCAAACTTTATGGTGTAGCGAGCGGCGACACCAACTCTTCGAGGCATCTGGCCCGCGCTCCCTCGGCGCCCAAGCGCTTTCGTAACGACCTGCCGGACGTTGTGCTTTCCAAGTACGGCCTAGAAAAGGCCGAGCGGGCAGCTGTGACGCCGATCTCCCGGGCATGGCTCGAAGGCCTCCCCCCTCCATCGTTTGAGCGCCAGCGCCGATACGATGCGACTATGCTGGAAATGCGCTGTCTAGTCAGGTGAGAGGTCACGTGGGAGTCGCTTCTTTCCGTTCCAAGGCCTTCCAGCTGCGTCAGGACTCAGGGCAGGCGCGCGAACCCCACACACAGCGGGTTTTTCACAGCGAGTGGCCCGTGCATCCTTTCACACGCACACAGCCCGGCCCTGAAATTCCACCACCATCACAAAAACTTTTATTGAGCAACCGCCCTGGGAGGAAACATCACTCGTCGCACTTCAAGTCAACGAACCCGTTCCCCCCAACACATCGACAAAATGGCCAAGCGCACGAAGGTTCGTAATGCTCTGCACCCATTCCACCGAGTCCTGGCTTCATCGAATCCCCCCGGCGTCGTTCGATCTCTCTTACCCCGCGGCTCGACGTCCCGTTCGTCACCGGCGACAGTGGCAGTCGAGGCGGGAATCCCGCGGGGTCGGGGGAGCAAGTCGAAGAGAGCGGACGACCGCTCCCGCAGCAGAGCCGAGCCTCTAACGAGCTGAGCACGAGAGAGATGAGCGAAACGAGAGAACCGGCGGCGACCACCATCCGACCTGGAGACCATCATCACCACGGCCTATGCTACCCACACATCTCGGAGACCAGATGATAGTCTGCGGCTGTCGAATCGTCCGACGGACCATTTCGGATTCAGCAACATTGCATCCGTGGGGATGCGGAACTTGGATCACGACCGCTCTTCTCTCTCTCTCTCTCTCTCTCTCTCATGCATCGTCGGAAATGCTCATGGCTTACTGCTGCCCGACACTGCAATGAAGCCGGGACTCGCAACTCTCTATTTCTCATGGATACAGATGGCTAACGCCCCTATAGAAGGTCGGAGTGACCGGAAAGTACGGTACCAGATACGGTGCTTCCCTGCGTAAGCAGGTGAAGAAGATGGAAATCTCCCAGCACGCCACCTACACCTGCACGTTCTGCGGAAAGCCTACCGTCAAGCGCCACTCCACTGGTATCTGGAACTGCAAGGGCTGCAAGAAGACCGTTGCCGGCGGTGCCTACACTGTCTCGTACGTGCACAATCCAGCGATGACCACCCATTCGAGAAGCAATGTGATGCTAACCGCGCATACACGAATAGCACCCCCGCTGCCGCTGCCATGCGCTCGACTCTCCGTCGCCTGAGGGAGATTGCCGAGGTTTAAGGGACGAGTTACGGAATGGTGGACGACTTCTGATTTGCATTTCGGGCGGGTGTATGGGAAAACCGGATATCATGCCTACATCCTGACGACGGCCTCAATGGAACGGGTCTTCGGTCAGCTGCCAGAGGGACCATTTGGTCAGCAATGAAAAGAACTTGACGTACAGCAACGTCCCCTCCCGGATCGCTACCGTTCTGAGATGTGCCACTCTACATGTCCAGACAGGACACTTCGCGTGCAGTGGTGAACAGCGTGTTGAGGTCATTCGGGGGGGCCGCGCAGTTTTGGCCAACAGGGACTGAACTCTGTATGCCGTCATGTAGCCGCGTCTTCGGAGGTCGAGACGGTCCCCACCCAACAGAGATTTGCACTCGTCATAAGAGACGCCCACAAGGCTACGCAGCTGTGAATCACGAGATGTATGCCGAGTGATCTCCAGGCAAGGGACGACTCACCGGGTGCGCTGACTTGCCTCGAAAATCAAACGGCGCTCACATAGGGGCCCTCCAATGATGTTGTCTCCCAGCGTGATTAAAGCCCTCGATTCACAGCATTGCATTCGTCAACGGTGCGTGGCAGGCGATCGATGGGATATGCCCCGTTGGCTCATTGCTCGAGTCATCCAGGTGCCCTCTGGGTTGAACATGTACAAAACGTGGATGCGGCTGGCTCGAGCAGCCAATGAGAGTACCCGGCCGTGGTGGAAGGGGGTCCAAAGAGAAGATGGCGGTTTCGTGCCATGTAAGTCGGCGAGCTATGTATGTCACCACCACGTCCTGTTCAAGAGAGGATGTCGCTCAACGCGCCACATTAATGACAGCCGAGGACCCCATGTAAGCGTATTCCAATTGGGTGCATTCTCCTCCCTTCCTCTTGTAATGATAGCCGGCGGAAGTTTGCCGTCAATTACGGACAGAGAAGGAAAGAAAAAACTCGGGTTAACGGAATCAATTTCACATGGGTATAAAACGCCGCGTCGCCCGCAATTTGCCAGCCATCTTATGCTCCCTTTCCTCGGTAGTTAGTTACTCTGTACTTGGCAGCCAAAGGAATTTCGGCCGGGACGAGCAGCCGTCGACGACATCAACTCGCTCGGGCACACCAAGGAAGAGACGGACTCTGGCTTGGGTCGCGGCCTGACGCAGGCCAGGCCCGTCAACCAATCTTCGTCGGCCTCCGAGGAACGAGGGGCGTGAAGGTCTCACGTGTACCTTGCTTGAACGGGCACAGCAGTGGGCACCTTGGTCCCTTGTCCCCTTTCCCATTCCCTTTCCCTTGCCTTTTGCCTTTCCCTGGCCCCGCGTGCTCCGTTAGACTCCCGTGATAAGAAAAGTCCCAATTTTGGATTCGGACACGGCACTCAATGTACCGTCGACCTGACCCCCGTTCCAACGAGCGAATCTCCCGGCTTTTCCTCCTCCAGCCATTGCATTCGCCTCGGGTTCACGTTGCCGTCGCTCGAGTCAACCCGGAACACACCAACACTACAAACCTCCCCACGCCGCCTTTCTCAGAGCTGCTGGAGATTTTGCTAATAAGAGTGCCTGACGTAAACCCCCCTCACTCCCCACCCCCTTCGACCAAAGACGTCGCGTCTCGACACAAGACGGCACCAGATCTCACACATCTCACGCTCAGCTGGTCCAAAGACCTACCTGACCGTCTGACGTCGCACGAGCCAACCCATTGATTGGGTGGTTGACTCGCTCACTCACTCACTCACCCACCCACCATCATCTTTCCTTCCTTCCCATCCTCGCCCCCGCGACACAGCTTGCTGATTCCAGTAGTCCCGACCTCCCTTTGCCTACCTACATACCTACCTACCTTGTTGGTGGGTGGCCGAGAGACCCAGGAACCGTGAGGAGAAAGGGTCGGCAAACGCAAACTCCACGCAACGCAACCAAACCACGCAAGCTCCCCCCCGGTCTGCCGCCAAGTCAGGTACGTATCGCTTTGTTGTTCTTACCACCTCCCTACCTCGTCCGAATGAGAGGTTGCTGAGGGGGGCCCTTGGACAAAGGCGAGTTGCCAAGGGTCGTCTACTTGGGGTAGAGAAGTTACCGGAAGTGAGAGTTGAGATGCTTCGGTGGGGGTTGACCTGCATCGATCCTTAGGGGTTTGTGCTCCTGCAGCGACCCTAGTGGACTAGTCTGGTCCGCTCCGGTGCCTCGACCTGCCTCCTCCGATCCCAAATATGTGTCAGGCACTCAATTTTGCGTGTGTTGCTGTCTGGTTGGAGTCTGGAGGTTTGCAGAGAGGTGTGTGTGTGTGTACTCTGTATCCGTACAGGCGTTGAATTCCAAGGGCGGCCCTGTCGCCATGTCCAGCCCAGTGGATCGCCCACCGTCTGCGAGGTGCAACTTGCAAGGAGCGTGGCGCACCGCTGCATCAGCCGGCCGTTGATTGGTCCCGGATGAGACCAGGTGCAGGTGTGCGTTAAGCTCGCCAAAAACCCGCTTCGGGGCTTTGGTTCCTTCAAACCTTGACTCTTGCAATCCCAGTCCTGTCGAGATACCTCACAGCCCTCAGCACACTTCTCTGCCTGGAGTGCCCCAGCACTCCAGCACTTCAGCACTTCCCCATCAGCAGCACCAGCACCAGCACCACCAGCATTACCTCCACCAACGAAGCGCTTCCCCCCTCAGGCACTCTCATACCTCGCACCTCTCGCCTCTCTCTTTCTCTCTCTCCCTCCTGTCTCACACAAGCACCACCATAAGCAGAAGTGCGAAATCCTCTCTCTCTCTCCTCTCCTCTCTCCACATTGACCATTTGGTCTATTTTGTTCCGTTTTATTTTTCCATCCGTCGTCCCTCCGTTTGTTGTCTTTACCTGGCAGCGGCGAAACATCTCCCGAAGCGCCCCCAGCTGACTGACAGACGCAGAAACACACCAACTCACTTGCCTACCCACCTCCCACTCTTCCTCCCCTTCCCACTCTTCAGCAACTACCCTACCCAGTTGTAGCTGCGAGTGCCCCAACTCCTTTGCCGCCTTAGCAGCAGCAGCACCACCACCACCACAGAAGGACCCTCGACTTGACACCTTTTTTTGCCCCCCAAGACCAGCAACAAGGCAACCGACGCTGTAAGCAAAAGCACAACAATCACACAACAACAAGAAGACCGTGAATCATTGTGCACTCCAAGGGCCATACTTTGGCTATTCCCCAGGACGATTTTTTATGAATTCATCACTCCGGAAGCGATACTACCACTGTTGCCACAATGACTGAACCGGATCAGTGCATCATATGCCTGGAGTCGCTGCAGCACCCCTCGTCGCAGCCAGACAGCGCAAACGGGGCGGGACCAGCAGCAACCACAACAACAAAACCAGCGGCAGTCTACCGTGCCATCGACTCAGACATTGAAATCCTCGAAGATCCAGAGTCCAACTTCATCGCTACTCTCGTGGGCTGCAACCACGTCGTGCACGACCAGTGCATCAGGAGCTGGGCCAAAAACTCCAACACTTGCCCCATATGCCGAACGCCTTTCAATGAGGTCAGTCTATCCTCTGAGCTCAACGGTACGTATCAAAAACAACCCACCCCCGCCGCACTGCGGCAGCAACACGAACTAACTTGCCGGAAACCTGTAGGCCCTGCCGTCAATTCCTACGCCGTCCAGGACAAGAAGCAAGAGCAGGAGTTTGACATCCACCGGTGGCTCGAGGAGAACCCCGATGACGAAGCCTCGGAGCCAAGCCCCGCCTGTCCCATTTGCGAGTCTTCCGACCACGAAGAGGTGCTGCTCCTCTGCGACGGCTGCAACGCAGCCTACCACACACACTGTATCGGCCTGTCCGGAGTGCCCCAGACCGAGTACTGGTACTGCTTCGAATGTGCCGAAAACAATGCGGGTCGGTCAAGCTCGAGCGAGGCTTCGGACGTCGAGGTGCAGGCGCACCCCATCACGCAGGCTGCTCGCTCGGCAGCCAACCGACGAAACGTGGTCGCCCGACGAGGCTTCTTGCGGACGCAGTTGCAGGCCAGGAATGCCCGGCGCGAGGCGAGATCTCTCGAGTGGCAGGGCGCCTGGGACCGGATTGCGAGTCGTATCTACGATGCTACTGACATCGACCTCGACAACCACGAAGACGAAGACCTCTTCCAGGGCTTCCGCCGGGCGCAGGCGCAGAGAGAGCAGATCCGCGAGACCCAGGAGCACCAAGACTGGCAGCAGCGCATGAACATCGCCAGCCGCCTAGGCGCCAGAGACATCTTTGCACAGAATATCCGCCCAGCCGTGGGCTATCGCCTGGACGGCGTACCGGTCGAGCCGGTCGTCCAGTCTCAGCCTCCCCCGCCCCCTCCCGAGACTCGAGAGGAACAGCAGGCCTGGGGTGCGCTCGAGAGGGCTCGCGACGCCGAGACCGCCCCCAACGCTCGTAAGCGAAAGGCGAGGTCCGTCACGGCTTCCCCCCAAGAGCCCGCTCAAGAACCCGAGCGCAAGCTCAAGCGACCTCGTACCCGCCGATTGCCTCTGCAGGGGGAGTCTTCCGGGTCCGGCTCAGCCTCAGCCTCAGCCTCCACCTCCGCCTCTGCCTCTGCCTCTACCCCAGCTTCTGGCTCTGGCTCTGGCTCTGGCTCTGGCTCTGGCTCTGGCTCTGCTACTTTGCCCGCCGCAGCTCCTACCTCTGCGGCTGCCGTCACATCGTCACCCGCGCCGACAACCGTATTGGCTTCGAGGCCTCACTCGAACGGTGCAACCCAACGCGCCCAGTCTCCGATCAGCACGGAGCCTGGCCCGTCCTTCCTGTCGTCGCTGCTCAAGGAGGTGGAAATGAGCACTCCGTCGGAAGACGAGACGGTGCGGAACTATTTCGGCACGCGTTCTGGCGTCGACCCGTCGTCGCCGGTGACGTCCCCCTCCCCCTCGTCACGCAACTCTCCGCGGGCGCTGTCCCTCACACCGCCACCACACCCCCGGCCTAGTTCGCCTACGTTATCATTGAGCTCTTATGTGGAACCGAGATTTCCCAAGGCCAACTACTCGCCGACCCGAAACACGGGCGACAGCAGCGACTCCGACAGTCGTTCGAACGGCGCCGGAATCCGCCAGCCTCGACCGCAGCGGCCGAACCGCCAGCGGCCCAACTTTTCTCGGTCGCAGGATTCGTCTCCCACGCGACCGGCCATCCCCTTCGAGACAAAGGAGAGAATCAGCGGCATCGTCCGGGCGGCTCTGAAGCCCCACTGGCGCGCTCAAGAGCTCACGTCGGAGCAGTACGCAAGCATCAACCGAGACGTCTCCCGGAAGCTGTACGAAGGTCTGCGCGATCCCCAAACCTTGGACGAGGATGCCAAGAAGGCGTGGGAGAAGATCGCTTCCAAGGAGGTGGCCCGTGCATTGGAGGAACTCAAGGCTTGATCGGTGGGTTGGTGGGTGGCACGAACGGAATGGCGTTTTTTTTTTTTGGTGTTTGGCAGCGAACCGAGCGGTTTGATACCCGACACTCCAACTAGGGGAGGCTTGTTTGAAATCTTTCGGCATTGAATTATCTCGTGCATAAGGAATAGGCATTTGTAAGTAACTCGTGGACTTCGAATTGCGCCAATAGCGAGCATCTCATCGACACCACGTTATGGAGACGCTCGAAGGGAAGCCGGATCGGCTCTTTTTTTCTTCGAAAGGTAGATAGACGACGATACGACGAATGGACATAACGACACTTCTTCACATGCTTGCGCGGTCGTGACAATCAAAATCGTGAGTGGTTCTGTAACGGCCAAGTCAGTGACATCAAGACCGGTGCGCACACACACAAGACACAAGCGCACGAAAACAGGCAGCGGTGAGAGGCGCGCAAATCTTCTCGGACGTGCTCCGCCGAGAGTGCGAGCCGTCTACTTTCAAAGCGTTCGTCGCGCGGCAGGAACCCAGCAACAATCAGCAATAGAATCGCTGGATGTGTTGGCAGTAACTATCTAACAGTATAACCCAGTAAGAAATGCAGGTGCTGCTAGCGAAAAAAGACTGCTCTTTACTCTGGGCACCGGATAAATGATCAGGACGTTCTGGAGGCGGAACAGGTCTTGACGATAAGGAATTGGTGCCGTAAAGAGGAAAGAGAAAAAAGAGAAACAGAAACGGCAGGCCGTTGGAAAGATGATAAAGGCTCTGCGCTGAGCGCCCCGCTGCTTACGTGATCTGTCCGTGACTGTTCAGGCGTCAAGTTGACCCGGCGCCTACAGGATCCGCTTACGCTGAGCCGCTGCCCGTTGAGCTGTGAGCTGTGAGCTGTGCACCGCATCTGTCGCGTTAGGTAAGCAGCGACGGGTCCTTCTCGGTACGTACCCCGGCCGAGCTTTGCAGCAAAAAAGTTCAATCCATTCTGGAGATCTCGACAGAGGTGTCAATGAGGAGACCCAGTACACCTAGCCATTCACCATGACGGCCCCTAGCAGAGGCGCATTCGCCGCCCTCGGGCGTCTACGACGTGAGATTCTCCCTTCTTCTGCTTGATCACCGAAGCAATTGACTAATTGATGCGGACAGCTGCCACCCCTAGAATCTGCCGACAATGCGCGAGGGTCCAGATCAGAGCTCCGACCCCCTCGCGGGCGTACTCGGGCGCCGCCGCCGCCGCCGCCGCCTCGACGACGATGAGCGACTCGACGACGGTGCCTCCCTCGAATGTCGGCATTCCTCCCGAGCCCAAGCCGGCAGGCCAGACGGCCCCTAATTACCACATCAAAGCGGGCGTGATCCTGACGCGGGCGCCGCTTCTCACGCGGCCCCTGACGTCGTTCGAGCAGGCCTACTTCTTCTACCAGAAGCGGCTCAACGAGCGACTGACGCTGCCCTTCATCACGTCCGTCTACTTCAAGCCCGATACCCCCGCGCTCATCGACTGGAACATGAAGATGAAGGACCGCCAAGGCACCGTGGCCAAGGAGCTGGGCGTGTACAACGGCAAGGCGTCGCGAGCCTGGGACGACGAGCTGACGGTTGGCGACAATCTGAGCAAGCACGACACGACAGTTGACCTGCTGCTGAAGGACTCCGTCATGCGCGTCAGTGACGACGCCGAGATCATCCCGGAAGAGGATCGGGCGCCGCCCGAGGCCCTCGCGCCGCGGGTGTCGGAGGCAGACCTCAAGGGCGACACGACGAGGCTGGACCGCGCCATGGACCGCACGCTGTACCTGGTCGTCAGGAAGGATGGCAAGGACGGCGAAAAGTGGGAGTTCCCCGCAGCGGGAATGTCCACGGAGGAGAACCTCCACGAGGTGAGTCGGCTGGGGGGGAGTAGTGCGCAGGATCGACACCGTGAGAAACGTACTGACTGGGAGGGGAACAGGCCGCGCAGAGGATTCTCGACGAGACGGCGGGCGTCAACATGAACACGTGGATGGTCGGCCGCGTGCCGGTCGCCGCCTACGTGAAGAAGCCGACGACCGCCCGGGAGGGCGCCGCGGCGGCCAAGGGGCAGAAGACTTTCTTCCTCAAGGGCCGCATCATGGCGGGCCAGGCGGACCTGACGGCCAACAAGCACAAGTACAAGAAGTTCAAGTGGCTCACGCGGGAGGAGCTCAAGGGGGTGCTGGAGCCCGCATACTACCGCAGTGTACGAAACATGATGGCGGACCGGTAAAGCACGGGGGGTGTGGGTTTGGTATCCGGCCATCCCGGCCCTCTCCGGGCAAGGGGTGAGATAGTGTGGGTGGTGAGAGGCAGAGGGGTGTAACGCTGTTGTATCATAGAAACTGTACAATCAAATCTTTTACTGGGCGATATGGTCTCGCCCGTGATTGTGGCTGCCCTTGGTATCGTTGAATTTTGGATGCCATCAGGACGGTGTCAAGTGTAGGCGGTGGAGGTCACCCTGACCTCCAACACTTTCCTGCGGTACGGTTCATACATAACGATGCCAGTGATACGGATTGTCAAGACAGAAACAACAGATGCCGCTGGACTGCTTGGCCTGACGTGTGAAATGTGAGTGGCTGGCACGTGGACTTGAAAACCTACGTAGTCCTAGGGATCAACCGCCCCAGCTGGGGTCGTCTTCTGCACAAGGACGTACATCAATCGTAAGGGCCATTGTCGTCCTCGCCTCCCGTAGGAACCGGAACCCTCACCACCTCACCTTGAGGGTGGCCCCGCCCACACTTTCATCCCAGACGCTCGCTCCTTCCCGCCATGACATCCCACCAACCGACGAACGACCCCTTATATACAGAGACAAACTCATTGTTTCTCAACAGTCCGTGACGCAGCGGGATCAATAGACACTTCTTTGATTGAACGTCCCGGCGCACGGGTGTGTGGGTTCGAGTCCCACCGCCGTTAGTAAAATCCTTGCATCGTTACACCTGAGGCTGGTAAGAGCTTCCTGGGATTTTCATAGGCTCCGCTGTCCGCAAGGACATGAGTTGAACTTTTTGATTTTTTCTTCTCATGAATCCATCCGGCAAGGTTCCTAGGAGGAGGATCACATCAAATAGTTTAAGATGGTGTGGCTGGCGGTGGTAGAAGAAGCCTGCTCTATAAGTTGACAAACATCCTGACCTGTACGTCTGCTTTTGCTATCTAGTAGTAAGTTAGATCAGCGTATTGTTATTTGGAAATGTGTCTTTTCAAATGGCCTTTTCCTCCCTCACCAGGATCCTGCCATGTATGATGAATTCGTACTGCCTGTAAGAATGAATGGTCGGTTCTGAAGCATTGGTGTTGACTGACATGTCTCTACCACATGCCCATGCTGTCTTCTCCAAGTAGGACATTCTCTCCTTAACGCCTTCATGATCATCTGCCCTGTTGACGTCTTCACTCCTTCGAGCCTGAGATGGATAGGCTGTCACCTAGGCTGGAGAAATCCACACCGAGTATGACCGGCTGTATTCATGCAGGTAACGAAAAGGCTCCTTCCCTCATCGAGAGCCCTTACTATGCGTATTCATCCTCTCCTCCAGCCCATCCACCCACTCACTCCCTTGGCCTTGTATGTGTTTTCCATCAACCACACGGTCCAACCAACCGACCATACAACACAAGCCGCCGACTGCTTCCACTCAAAAATGGAAGTCAACCCAGATAACTTCTGGAGGCAGCTGCCTCGGATTCTTCTGTCCATCGCCAAATCACAGTTTGTCGCCATTGATCTTGAGATGACCGGGATCGCGGACAAGAACTCGGAAGAGAGACTCGGGAACCCGACGAAGCAGCAAATCTACGAATCCGCCAAAAACATTGCATCCACTTTCAACGTGTTCGAGCTTGGTATTAGTTGCATCATATCCAAGCCAGGTTGGTGGTAATCCGGTTGTTGGAGGATTTCGTTGATCTGACCCCTTCGCAGATGGCTCATACACGACCGAGTCCTTCAGCTTTACCGTCAGCCCCTACCTGCATGCCGACACCCGGAATGACGAGACATTCGTCAAGGACGTCGACCGAAGACTTTCAGTCTCGTACAGCACTCTTAAGTTTTTGAGAAAGGAGAGGATACGAATGGAGAAAATCTACGACGATTGCGTACCGTACCTCAGCCGCAAGGACGTTCGCAAGGCTACCGAGCGAATGGAGAAGAGGATGAAGCCGTGGAACACCAAAGAGCACCCTTACGACGAGGACGAAGAAGGCCTCTCGTTTTTCAGCGAATATGTCTGGGACACGATCACTGAGTGGCTGGAGATACCTTACCCAAAAGCAAGCACTCCTGACTAGTCCTCGCACCACATCTGTTGCGATTGTACCGGGTTGCTCACCTTTGTCCGCCCTGAGCTGACTTGAATACTTTCCCAGAGACCCAATGAAATCAATGTTCTTATACCGCCTTCGGAAAGCAAAAGACGGACAGATGTCTATCACCAGATCGTCCGCAGCAAGGCCAAGGTGCTCGTTCCGCACATGAGGTGTCGCACTTGGAACTATGGCGCAACAGTGATCGTCTACCCAGTGGATGACGAAGAAGAAACAGACGTTGGTTTGCTCTTGGCGCGAATTTCCGTGTAGACCTATGACGGCTGACCACGCACAGAGATACAAGTTCCTACAGGACCAGCTCACGGCCTCATTGGCCAAATACTCAGGTAAGGACGGACAACGTCAGGAGCATCGCCGGTGGCTAACGACTGAGCGCAAGGGATCCGGCTGGTCATTGAAGCCCTTGCCGGTGGGGACTTTGCGGAACTGATCGATGCGGACCGCGTCGTAGAGGCAATGTCAGTGTGCCCAGGTGATGCGCAGATACTATGTCAGAATGTACACCAGATGCTTCAATCAACATTGGCAGCGCGCTCCGGGGACTCATCAGAGAGCGAAGACCAGGACGACTACAATACGTCCCAGACATCCGACGAGTGGCCCTCCGATCCTCTCCTGGAGCCCGACAACCCCTGGAGGCAGCCTGCTTTTGTCAATGACTGGCCGGCACCTGCAGGGACTGGCCAGAATATCGACTTCTCTAACGGCTGGGGCGATTGGGGCAGCCGGAGGCAAGTCAGCACCAGCATCAACGGCGATGAAGGATATGGCTGTAGAGCCCTTGGAGAGCCGAGCCACTGGGAAGAGGTGTGCACAAGCGACGACGACGACGACGACGACGACGACGACGACGACCCGACTGCACAGACCCTTGGCGAAAGAGTGGCGGATGCCCTCAAAACAATCGAGGACCAACTGAAGAGATCACGGCCCGTCATTGTCGGCCACAACCAGTTCATGGACCTGTTGTTCTTGTACAACACATTTGTCGACGACCTGCCCGCCACTTTGGACGACTTCTTGGCAAAGATTCATGAATTGTTTCCCTACATATTGGACACGAAGCTAATGGCAATCAAACACCAAGCGATCGAGGGCGAAGACCCCTTGGTTGACCTATACGACAGGTTCAGCGACCGCAAGGCAATGCCGCATATAGATTGGCCGCCGGGATATGGCTATGGTCGCAGTGGCACAGCTCATCAAGCCGGCTTCGACAGTAAGTCGCTCGCCGGTGTCATACAGGCGTAGGGGAGGGCGCCAAACTAACACGCGTAGGCTACATGACGGGAACTGTTTTCCTACGACTGGCCTGCAGGTTGGCATACGAGAACCTGACGGGCGGCGGCGGCGACGAACAGGTTGGCCAGCGTATGAAGTTGTTTTACAGCAGAGAGTGGCTGTCAGCCATCGGACGCAATCCCGACCACTTCCAGGGCCCGAGAGCCTCCAGCCCCGATTGGCCGGAGTCGTCGGATACCGATGATACCGGAGTCAACCAGCCCGAATGGGACGATGTCGCATTTGACTTGGTCCGGAACACAATCCGAATTGCGCCCCGGAGAACGGTTTACCTTGGACAGCGAGGAGAGAGCGAGGCTCTCGAGACACGGGCACGCGGAAATCCTCGGTAGTGTCTCCGGGACGCGTTAAGAGGGAAGACGCGATGATTTTGGCAATGTCGCTTAAGACTGGATGACCCCTGACGAGTTACTGGAGACGACCCGCAGAGCCAGGCCTCGATAGATGAATTGAGGACCCAAATTTGACCACTTGTCTGAAGTGACATAACTCCCCTACGCCACATGGCGAGGGGGGTCATTGCAACTGCCAAAGAATTGAGCGAGAAAATGACATCCTGTCCTGGAACATCCTTCTCGAGGTTGATGATGACCATGGAGTGTGAACGGCGACGTCCGAGACGGGAAAGGGCGACAAGAAGGCTACAGGGATAGATAAGGTGGGGTGGAATTCAAAGAGTGAAGACCAGACGGATGAGAACCTACTCGATGAATGAGGGCCTCCCTCCGTCGCTGTCACGCTGAACTGTCGAGAAGCCTCGGGGCAATCTGGGGAAGAACAGGGGCGGGAAACCCTAAACGACGAACGCGTTCGCGAACTTGCGATTGACAGGACGACATTCGGGAAGGGGCGACCCAAAGGGGTTTGATAATGGTCTAATTATGAAGACCGGCGCCTGGGGAGGGGACCCCGACTCGGAGGAGGCAGAAAAACACGAAGATTTGAAATGACAGGCTGCCAGAGCATGAAACGATCATCTGGAAACGGTGGGTGATCTCCGCGAGGTGAGATGAAAGCTCGGCCGGTCGTCGAGGGCAACCCCTGTGCGTAAAGTGCGTCCGACCCGGCATAGTTCGTCTTGCCCGAAGGGGAAGCTCCACCATGGGTTGCTCGTGGAGGCTAAAGGGATACTTCACATGTGAGGCGCCCAAAGCGACGTCACCGGTACTCGCTTATCGTCCCACCCCTCTCTTCGTTCTTTGGCGGTCAACTCGGTCTGGGGGGGGGGGGGGGGGGCACTAAGAAAACAGGCCGAGGCTAAACTTGGGCCATGACCGAAAAGTGTAACCGTGCCGGTCCATGCCCGGCCCAGCTGCGTTAATCGGCATGTTGTCAGCAGACTCCCCAGCTGGAATTCTCCAGCAGCCGCCCAGCAGCACCCGGCACCCAGCACCCAGCGGCGCCACCATCAACAACCACACACTCACACTCACACCCGAATCTAACCACATGTCGCGGCTCCCGTCACAACGACCAGCAGGTGGCATTTGAACAGGAACGCGTATGATGGCCGCCATTCTCCGCACACCCGATACATAACAATAGACCCCGTTCTTTTTCCAACCTCATTTCCCTCCGCCTGGGGCACTTCAATGCCGACGTCTTGACGATCTGCTGCCGCCCCGTAACTCTCCAAATGCCCGCCGCCGCAGACATGTCGTCCCTCAACGGCTCCTACACGGCGACCCTGAGTCCCACGGTCGCCTCCTCCGAAACCACTGCCACCTTCCCTCCGCACATGCTCGCCAGCTCCATCTCGTCTCTCTCGTCGTCGACCACATCGCGCCAGTCGTCCCAGATATCAAAGACCTACCGCCAGGCCTCTACTCTGTTTCTCACGCGTCGTCTGCCCGAGGCCCTGTCGACCATCCTGCCATTGATTACCCCGCCGCCGGGACAGTCGGACGGCGGCGTAACCGAACCCGCGCCCGTTGCGAGGGCGTCGCGATCCACGAGGATCAAGGTCTGGAGCCTGTATCTCACGACGCTCAACGCAATCGTCGAACTGGAGCCGGACGAGGGGAAGGATGCGTTCGGGAGCCAGGAGTGGCGGTCGCTGTGCTCCAAGGTCAGGGACGGGGAGGTGTGGGAGGAGGTCGTACGCAACGGATACCACGGCGTCGAGAGCGATGTCGACTCGGATGTCGTAATAAACCTGTGAGCAGCCCCCCTTCCCCCCAAGCCGTCGTTTGCTGCATCGGCCGCAAGCTAACAAGCACGCAGCGCCACGCTCTTACTAGCCCACGCCCGGACACAGGAATTGAATCAAAGAAAGCTGGAGAGCTATCTTGCCGCATCCGCCTCGCCAAACCTGGACCTCTCCAAGAGGTTCTCCGACTCGCCGTCGTCGCCTTCGCCACGGCCGAATCGGCGCCGGTCTCCGGCGAAGCCCACGAGTGGAGCGGATACGCCGAGGGACCTCAACGCGCGGGTCAAGATCCTCGAGCTGTACACGCTGCACGTTCTGATCCGCAACAACGAATGGGATTATGCCCGCGAGTTCATCAGCGTGAGCTCGGTCCTGGACGACGAGCGCCGGGAAGCGTTCCTGCAGGCCCTGCAAAGCCTGCAAGAGGAACAGCAAGAACAGGAGAGGCAAGAGTCGGAAGAGCGTCGTCGGCAGGAGGAGCAACTGCGGCGCGACATTGACGAGGCGAAGAAGCTGCGAGCCGAAAACGAAGAAAGAGAACGCCGAAGGTTAGAGGAAGAGAGGGCGCGGAGGGAAGGGGCCGAAGGGGACTACGGCATCGAGAAGACGCCGAGCAAAGCAGGCTCGAGCAAGGCGGGATCGAGCAAGGGACGCCATGCGAGAGCCGTTTCCAACGCTTCGGGATCCAACAACGCGAACCCGAAAATGCCCGTCTCCCGGGCAAAAGGCAAAACGCCGGCCACGCCCACGCTCGGGACGAGGGCGTCGATGGCCTTGTCTCGCGTGCGCGAGCTGATAGACCAGCTGGGGGCATCATTCAAGACGAACCCCATGCTGCTGATGCGGTTGGTGGCCTTCATTTTGGGATTGGTCGTCATGTTTGGACAGAAGAACGTCCGGGAACGGATACAGCGAGTGCTTGGTAACGGTTGGAACAAGGTCAAGGCGACTGCGGGAATGGGAGTCAAGGTTAGCTACATATGATTACGACGGGGTACCGGCTAGCTGTGACTTTCACTGTATATTATACGAATCTGGATGGACAATGGCCGCAACTGCATGTGACAGTGACAGGTTTTTAAATTGTTGTCACGCTAATGCTAATGGAAGCGAGTCGTCGCAATTCCAATTTTTTGTGAATGCCATTCAATTTTATTTTTTTGAACTGTCGCCAACGCGGCCATGGAATTTCCCTACTCAATCTATGAATCTAGACGCCCTAAACGCCAGACAATGCAAAACCCACTCCCGCAAACATCATGTCCGTATCCTTCTCATCAAAAAACCAACACGGGGTTTGGTGCCCATACCCGGGCGACGCAGGGACTAGTACGTCGCCGTCCGATTGGTCTTTTTCTGGTAGAACAGGTCGGTCCTGGAGCTGCCGAGGTTTATGATCTTGGGACAGCCGTCGCGGTCCTTCTCGAGGCGCGTGCACTCGAAGCAGTAGAAGGCGTCCGAGATGCCCTCGCCGCCGCAGACGACGCACTTGTTCTGGTAGTTGCCGAAGGAGCATTCGTCGCAGATGCGGACGAGAGTCGTCGGCCGCACGTAGGAGTCGCACACGGGGCACTTGCCGTCGCACTTGTCGCAGAGGCGGCCGATGGCGATGCCGGCCTGCTTGCGGCACATGACGAGATCGCTGGCGGTCAGGGGGTTAGCTCCGGTTCCTAGTAAAGGGAGATGAAGATGGGAGAGAGGGGCGCGACTCACGGATGATGGCGCGACATGCTGGGCGGTGTACGAAAAACGTGTGGTTTGGCTGCTGAGATTCTTCAAGCCACCTGGGATGACGGTCGCAGGTTTTAGCAGCGCGAACTCGTAGAAAGAAGTTCGCGCAGGTCAGCCTTGCCACTGCTTCTCCAGGCTTCTCTTTCAGTCATTGGTGCAGATTCGTGTCTGATCCGACCAGAGTGGGGTAAGCAGCGGGGCCATGCCTCTCAGTGGCTGAATTGCGCTGACAAACCTCAGCCTTCCCTGGAGCTGGAGCTTCCGAGCTTCGGGGAGACCACGGCTCGATATGGCACACCCAACCTGATTGCTGACAGCAGACTTTACATCCTCATCGCTCCCTTTTGACATCGCCGTGTCACACAGGGCGTATTTACGTTCTCGTACGACATCAGAATGGCGACAGTCACAGAGTACGGGGCTCGTAGCTCCCTTGAACCGGACGAGAAGCTTACAGAACCCAGGGCGCCGGCCGACACCGTCAAAACGGAAACCACGAGCTCCGAAATCGACGTCACACAGAAGCGAAAGGCGTCACCAGACTCGTTCGAAGGCGAGGACCCGTTCAAACGGCCGAAGATCGAGGAACGCGACCCGCCTACGCAAGACTCGGCGCTCTCGACGGACTCAAGGCCGCGAGACCAGGGTGCAGACACCAATGCGCCCCGGCGCGCACCGTTATCGAAGGACGAAGAGAAGAAGCGGGGTAAACGGTTGTTCGGCGGTCTTCTCAGCACGCTGAGCCAGACCAACGCCAGCTCCCAGCACAAGAGGCGCAGGGAAATAGAGCAGCGGCAGCACGAGCGGGCGCAGAAGCAGAGGGCCGAAGACGATAAGCGAAGAACAGAGAAGCTCGCGCGGATCACCGAGGCGAGATGGCGGGAGCAGATCAAGCTGGACGAGAAGGCTGTACGTTGGGCGTCCCTCTCTCGCGAGCCCGGCGCGGCGGCTGATACCCCTCCCAGATGAAAACCCGACACGTGAACATGCTCGCGATGGCACATTCTCTTAGGTCGAAGGCTAAACCACCGGTTGTGAGTTGCCATGCGCGCGAAGGCCGGCCCCTTGCACAAGCTGACAGCCCTTAGTACTACCGACCGTGGAAGCTCACGAGCGAGCAAGAGGACCGGATCGATGGCCAGATCGAAGACGCCAGGGTTGTCATAGCAAGAGAAGTCGAAGCTTTCAGGGGCCGAAAGGAAGAACATCGACGGCGTTACGGACAGACTTCGCCTGCGAGAGACGAGGTGTCTGCACCCGTGGTCATGGATGACGCGGCGAAGGCCAACACTGAGCCCCTCCTGGTGGAAGCTCCCACGCACGCTCCCACTGTCGCGAACGAGGTCCCATCTTCACACCACCAGCACGACGAACCCGGCGACGTTGTCGAGGACGCCGAGGACATGGTCATCTACTGATGTTGACGAGCTGCGCGGCCTGGGAGTGTAATGTGGAGGCACCCTTCAGCACAGACGACACATGTTGATCATCGCAGACAATTGACGACACGCGGGTGGGGTGTTCTTTATTTTTGGCAGGAGACGATGAATGAAAAGTCGGGGGACATGATACCAAAACGGAGTTCAGAGCGGCATTTACTTAGGCAAGATATCCACGACGAAGCAGATATTCGAATCCAAGACGGAATTCAGACCATTTCCTGCCGACGGCGGACTTGTGACGTTGAGGCTCGGAGGCACGGCGCTGACTCGAGCACGGCAGTGTGGTGCTCAAACAGGTGGGACCACCGTAACTGTTGTCTAATGTTGAGAAGGTCTGCTCGGCCGTTTGTGGCTCGTATCAACCCGTGTCTATTCTGTAGTTCCTGCAATCTGCATACAGCCCGTTCGGACGATGCAATGGGTGGTGTAGTCTGTAGGACCTTGCTAGACGTGGCGCGAGTGCCATGAATCCCTCCGAGCTCCCCCTCCCGAACCGAGGCATTTCAAGGGCGCGGACGGGGCGCTAAGACCGTTCCATGGAGGGACTCCGACGAACATCAATGCAAGGCCCCGCGCGGGTGGGTTGCCGGCCACGCCGTTCGCCAATGCCGCCGCTGGGCTCGGTGCACTCGGCCCTGTCGTCCCAAGTGCTGTCCCCTTCATCCTCACTGAGGGTGGTCCCTGATAACCCCGCCAGACTTGGGGGACAAGCTCGAAACCCTCTCAAAGGTAGACCGAGGTTCACTACACCGCTCGGCGCTCGTACGGTTTCTGGACCACTTTGTGGCTTTCTAAGCAGCGGCGAGCCCTGAAGGGAAAGGGGGGGTAAATTCGACATTGTCTCCATCACTCGGCAGTCGACCGACGCGGAGTTGTAGAGAAACAAACGGGATTCGCCGTGAGCTGCATCATATCCCCGCTGCGTTGCCTCCCACACTCTCCGTTTGAGTTGCGGGCTAGAGCAAGGATCTTGTCTTCTTGGCAGACGTCGAGCCTCGAGTCGGCATATAAGTCCGAGTTGCTGCCCTCCCACCCTGCCCCGCGTCGTTGTCTATCCGACTGACATCAAAGAGACACACACGCATACGCATACGCATCCAACCACGCACCGCGATGGCTGTCGACAAGATCGCCCCCAACGACCCGCGCGTCGAGCGCAAGCAGGCCGAGGTCAGGGGCAAGACCTACTCCTACCTCTACAGCAAGCCCGAGGGCACGCCCAAGGGTACCGTCGTGCTCATCCACGGATGGCCCGACATCTCGCTCGGCTGGCGGTACCAGATCCCCTTGTTCCTCTCGCTGGGCTACCAGGTGGTCGCGCCCGACTGCCTCGGCTACGGCCAGACGTCGTCGCCCGAGAAGCTCGAGGAGTGGTCCCTCAAGAGCATGTCGGACGACGTCAAGGCGCTGTGCGACCAGATTGTGCCCGGCGAGCAGATCATCCTGGGCGGCCACGACTGGGGCGGTGCGCTCGTCTGGCGCGTGGCCATGTGGCACCCGGACCTCATCAAGGGCGTCTTCAGCGTGTGCACGCCGTACAACGCCCCGACGACGGCGTGGTTCGACCTCGCCGACATCATCGCCGCCGGCCACCTTACCAACTTCAAGTACCAGCTGCAGCTGCGCGGGCCCGAGGTCGAGGAGAAGCTGACGAAGCCCGAGGACATCCGCCAGTTCCTGCAGGGCATCTACGGCGGCCGGGGCGCCAACGGCGAACTCGCCTTCAACACGGACCGCGGCGTCCTCTTTGAGAACATTGGCAAGATCGGCCCGACGCCGCTGCTGTCGGAGGAGGAGGTTGCGTACTACACCGACAACTTCGCCAAGAGCGGCATGCGCGGGCCGCTGAACTGGTACCGCACGCGCCGCATCAACTACGACGAGGAGCTGCCGCTCGCGGAGAAGACGGCGGCCGAGGGCGGCGACTACAAGGTGACGCCGCCGAGCCTGTTCATCCTCGCCAGCAAGGACACGGCGCTGCCGCCGGCCATGGCGGCGGGCATGGACAAGCACTTTGCGGACCTGACGCGGGGCGAGGTGAAGGCGACGCACTGGGCGCTGTGGGAGGCGCCTGAGGAGGTCAACGAGCAGATCAAGCAGTGGATCGAGAGCAAGGTCGACAAGAAGCCGATGGCGTCGTTGTGAGTTTTTGCTTGGAACCATCCCCACCCTCTTGCCCCTCGAAACCGTGCGGCTTGGAGGAGGCATGAGGTCGGATTTGACATTGGCGGTTTCTTATTTTTGTTTTCATGACAGGCAGGGATGAACGGAACAGATCGAATGGGTCGGGTCGGGTCGATTAGTGAACAACGATAATGAACCACGTTGCCAGTCACGGCTTGCTCTATTGCTCTTGGGTGTCTTGAACCTCTCTCTATCCGTGACTACCTATGAGGAGCAAGGGATGACTGCATGCATGGCGTGCGGCGCCCTTCTCCGGCCGACCCCCACGGACGCGAGGTCCGGGCCATGTCCGTCGCGGTCGGGCATGCCTCTTGTTCCCTGCGCATCGCAACAATACCTAATAAAATTCGGTGTTTCTTGCTCGCCACCCACAGCGGGAGTTGCCGACTAGACGGACCGCTTAACGACTGGTCTGTGTGTCTTGATAGGGGTCGCAGCAGCGACACCGACATGCCGAGGCCCAATATCCTTGACTTCCTATCATCGGCGCAGCGTTTGATCGCGCTTGTATTCTCTTGCTTTTGTTTGCTGGCCGCGGGTCTACCGCACGTCCTCACTTCAGGGTGAACTTCTGGCCGGCGATGGAGGGTGCGGCGCCCTTGGCCTTCTTGTTGGGCTTCCCGCACGAGGCGCACGAGTCGGCCCTGTAGGCGCACGACTGGCAGAGGGAGTGGCCCTGGGAGACCTTAGTCTTGCACTTTGAGCAGGCACTCGAGTATTGGGCGTATGGGTTCTTGGCGGCCTTGGAGAGCAGCTTGCTCTTGCCGATGCCAGTGGAGCCCAGGGTCGGTTTGGAGGCGGATGGCGACGAGGAGGAGGCGGAGGCGGAGGAGCCGTGATAGATTTCCGACTTCTTTTTAATGGCTGGCGTCGCGAGGGTTGTCGAGCCCTTGCCAAGCTTCTGGCACTTTGTGCAAACCATTTTTGTTTTGTTTTGTTCCGTACTGATCGGTGTGATGCGCGGGGTTTCGTCGTGCGTTGCGTCGACGGTTCGACGACGATGGTAGGCGATGGACAACGGCGACGATGGTTAGAGATGGGATGGGCCGAGTCGAGTGTGTGGCGTAGGTGATAAAGCTGAGAGGTAAGGTATTGTGGCTTGAGCGTGAGCTGAAGAGTGACGCAACATCACAGGGCGGACTGGTCAAAGTGCCGCGCATCCGCCACCAGGTGTGGCTCCCTTCTTCTGCTGAAGTCCCCCCCCAGTGGACCTAACCAGACTTCAGGGCGGAGCTAGCGCCTCGCGCCAGGATGAAGGACAACAGGTTGTCTGGATCGCTGGCAGTAGCCACTATAGGGGTCCGTACTTTTTTCTCTCTCTTTTCCCTTTGCTTCTCTTCCATGTTTCCTTGACGCCGCTACCGGGCACACTGGGGGGTCCCAGCCCCTCCGGAATTGAAACTGGATCTCCCTTTGTTCGAGTATCTTCAAAGCTGCGGAGAGTTGCCGGGGTAGAAGTTTTCATGTGGTTGGGGGACGCCGCGCAATTCGTCTGTTCAGTTCGGATGACCGAGAGTAGTGTACCCACTGGCAATCACAGATGATGGGGGACATTTTGGTTCAGGAGATGATGCTTAACTCCTTGCCTGACGATGGCCCCCTCTTGCAGTCATGGTTGGATGGTTGCAGTATTGGGAAAATCTCCATGTCGTTTATGCGTTCAGGCCTCCGGCGTTGGCTGGCGACTCGGGGGCGCTCAAGTCTGAGCGGCGTTGGTGACAGACAGGGCGAGTGGCTAACAAGTGACGGGTTCTCAGATTCCGTGCGAATGTCCGTCCGTCGTACTCGTCGATTGACGATTGGCGATTGAGATACAGTGGTGCCTAGCGTTGGACGAGGGGAAGCAAGGACGCGCGGGTCATCCGTCCTAGTATCTCTAGTGCTAGGCAGTTCGGGCGGGCACATTCCTGCCACCCTCCCTAACCCCCATCCGTCCTGTCGTCGTATCTGATGTGGCTGGAGGACGACGCAACGGCCAGTGCCAGCAGGCAATTACGAGGAACAAACAAGAACTGTACTCTGTAGAGGGGGGACCAGACCGGGGGACATCGGCCACTAAAACACGAATAGCAACGGGCCCCACGTGCGCCCCCTTTTAGTGGAGTTGGCGCTCCCATGAGCTGAGAAGAACGCCCAGGCTGCCAGGCCAGACCGTCAAGCGAAGGCTCGGCAAGAGTGCACAGCAAAAAGGCAGCGTCAAACTCCCAGAGCCATGCCAGCTGGGGCCAGACGGAGACCGCAGACCCAAACAGCAGAGAGCCTGGCCGGCTGTTCAAGTTCAAGCACCGCCAGCACCGCCAGCACTGGCCAGCACCGACCAGCACCTCAAACACGACTTTCCGCAGATCCCACCCTCCCGCGGAACGACACCTCACTCACCTCACCTCACTGTTCACATCACCTCAAATTCTTGGCTTCTGGCCGTCCGTCTCAAAGGCCCGCCCTCCCTCACATTTTGCCCGTTTCTTCGAGACCGCTGCAAACCAATCATAGCGACTGCGTTGCTTTGCAATTTGACCGCATCTACCTGCATACACCAACCACCACCACCACCACTACCATACAGCGTCTCTCCCTCGCCAACCCAGTCGGTATTACGTCTGCGCAATTCAGCCCGTTGACGTAGCGCAACACCCGACCACTGTGTAATCCTAATCCTGCGCCGGAAGGAGGCTGTGCTGCAACGAATACGGATTGCCGGGCCACTTCTTTTCCCCCCTCTCACCACCTCATCTCCATCTGCTCAAACGCCCAGCTGCGGCGCCGCTTGCACTGCCGACTGTCGTCGCCGTCGTTGCCGTCGTCGTTGTCGCCATCCAGCTGCTGCTGCCCCTACGACTTTCACCCATCGACTGAGCCGGCTGCCGAGAACCACCTGCGCCCGCGTCCGCTTCCGCATCCGCGCCCGCGTCCCTTTTCGATTCCGTCTCTTCCTCATTCATATGCCCGGGCACACGATCTTGACCCAAATTTCTCGACTTTGCATGCTGGCCATCTCGAGAGCCGCACATTGATCGCCGAGCAACACAACTAGTCCTCCCCGGCATGGCTGGACGACCAACGGGAGGCCCTCCAGGGGGTCCTTCCAATAATGACCTGCTGCTAGATCTGGAAAACGACCAGCCCGTCTACAATGGAGGGCAGCGATCCGCCGTGACCGACGACGACCTACTGCGATACGACCACGACCAGCCCCAAGGCCGCCCCTCCGTTTCGTATGATGACTTTGTTGGAGGAGGAGGAGGAGGAGGAGGAGGCAGCCACGCTCAGCAACCTTCGGCTTTGAGACCGTTACCCGGAGGTCCCACGTCGCCTACCGCCGGCGGCGGCGGCGGCGGCGGCGCACCCCCCGGCCCCTACATGCAAAGACACTACAGTCAAACTTCGGAACTGAACAACTACCAGCGATACGCCGACGACTTCGACGACTACTCGGCCGAAGGCGAATCATATTACCAACAGGGAGGCGCCGCGACAAGCACCAACAATGTGGGAGATTCGTCGGCCAGGGCCAATGCCCGGAACCGTAACAGCGTTCTGAGCCTGGGCGGGGGCTTCTTTGGTCGGATGAAGAACAAGCTGGGCATGGGCCAAGGGTACTCGGAAATGGACCTGCCTTTGACGGAGCCGGGCGGCAATGGACGTACAGACTCCGGCATGGACCCGCAGGCGAAGCAGGGCAAGAAGCTGGACATGGGCAACTTCAAGTTCGGGTTCGGTCGAAGCAAGCCGGACCCCTCGACTCTGGGCCCCAGGATGATCCATCTGAACAACCCGCCCGCCAACGCAGCGAATAAGTACGTCGACAACCACATCTCGACGGCCAAGTACAACGTCGCGACCTTCCTGCCCAAGTTCCTCTTTGAGCAGTTCTCCAAATTCGCAAACATCTTTTTCCTGTTCACGGCCGCGTTGCAGCAGATCCCCAACCTCTCGCCCACCAACAGGTATACCACGATTATCCCGCTCTTCATCGTGATGATGGTCTCTGCCGGAAAGGAGTTGGTCGAGGACTACCGCAGAAAGCAGGCCGACCACCAGCTGAACACGTCCAAGGCCCGCGTCCTGCGCGGCACCACCTTCCAGGAGACCAAGTGGATCAACGTTTCCGTCGGCGACATCATCCGCGTCGAGTCCGAGGAGCCCTTCCCCGCCGATCTGGTCCTCCTCGCGAGTTCCGAGCCCGAGGGCCTGTGCTACATCGAAACGGCCAACCTCGATGGAGAGACCAACTTGAAGATCAAGCAAGCCTTGCCCGAGACCTGCACCATGGTCAGCTCCAGCGATCTGAGCAGGCTCGGCGGCAGGATCAAGTCTGAGCAGCCCAACAGCAGTCTGTACACGTACGAGGCCACCCTGACGATGCAGGCGGGCGGGGGCGAGAAGGAGCTGCCCCTGAACCCCGAACAGCTCCTGCTCCGCGGTGCCACTCTGCGCAACACTCCCTGGATCCATGGCGCCGTTGTCTTCACCGGCCATGAGACGAAGCTCATGCGCAACGCCACGGCCGCGCCCATCAAGCGCACAAAGGTCGAAAAGAAGCTCAACATACTGGTTCTCGTCCTCGTCGGCATCCTCCTTGTTCTCAGCGTCATCTGTACGGTAGGTGACCTTGTTCAGCGCAAGGTTGAGGGTGACGCCATTTCCTACCTGCAGCTCGACTCAACCGGCTCGGCCAACGACATCATCAGGACCTTCTTCAAGGACATGGTCACGTACTGGGTCTTGTTCTCGTCCCTCGTGCCCATCTCGCTCTTCGTCACCCTGGAGATGGTCAAGTACTGGCACGGCATTCTCATCAACGACGACCTCGACATCTACTACGACCGTACCGACACCCCCGCCAACTGCAGGACGTCCAGCTTGGTGGAGGAGCTCGGCATGGTCGAGTTTGTCTTCTCCGACAAGACTGGTACCTTGACCTGCAACATGATGGAGTTCAAGCAAGCCTCGATTGGCGGGATCCAGTATGCCGAGGACGTGCCCGAGGACCTCAGGGCGACCATCCAGGACGGCGTCGAAGTCGGGATCCACGACTACAAGCGACTGGCGGAGAATCTCAAGAGCCACGAGACGGCCCCCGTCATCGACCACTTCCTGGCCCTGCTGGCTACCTGCCACACGGTCATTCCCGAGAGAGGCGAGGAGAAGGGCGGCAAGATCAAGTACCAGGCGGCTTCGCCCGACGAGGGTGCCCTTGTCGAGGGCGCCGCCCAGCTTGGTTATGTCTTTACCGATCGCAAGCCGAGATCGGTCTTCATCGAGGCAGGAGGACGCGAGCTCGAGTATGAGCTCCTGGCCGTTTGCGAGTTCAACTCCACCAGGAAGCGCATGTCAACCATCTACCGGTGCCCCGACGGAAAGGTCCGCGTCTACTGCAAGGGTGCCGATACCGTCATCCTCGAGCGCCTAAACGACCAGAACCCGCACGTCGAAGCCACCCTGCGCCACCTGGAAGAGTACGCCTCCGAGGGTCTCCGAACGCTCTGTCTCGCGATGCGTGAGGTTCCCGAGCAAGAGTTCCAGGAATGGTTCCAGATATTCGAAAAGGCCGGCATGACCGTCGGTGGCACCCGCGCGGACGAGCTGGACAAGGCGGCCGAGATCATCGAACGCGACTTCTACCTCCTCGGAGCGACCGCCATCGAAGACCGTCTTCAGGACGGCGTGCCGGAGACCATCCACACGCTCCAGCAGGCCAGCATCAAGGTGTGGGTGTTGACGGGCGATCGCCAGGAGACCGCCATCAACATTGGCATGAGTTGCAAGCTTCTGAGCGAGGACATGATGCTTCTGATTGTCAACGAGGAAAGCGCCGAGGCGACGCGCGACAACATCCAGAAGAAGCTCGACGCCATCCGCACCCAAGGCGACGGCACGATCGAGACGGAAACCCTCGCCCTCATCATCGACGGCAAGTCTTTGACCTACGCCTTGGAGAAGGACCTCGAGAAGCAGTTCCTCGACCTGGCCATCATGTGCAAGGCCGTCATCTGTTGCCGTGTGTCCCCGCTGCAGAAGGCTCTCGTCGTCAAGCTGGTCAAGAAGTATCAGAAGGAATCCATCCTCCTCGCCATCGGCGACGGCGCGAACGACGTCTCCATGATCCAGGCCGCCCACATCGGTGTCGGTATCAGCGGCATGGAGGGTCTCCAGGCCGCCCGGAGCGCCGACGTCTCCATTGGCCAGTTCCGGTACCTTAGGAAGCTGTT
This sequence comes from Colletotrichum higginsianum IMI 349063, assembly GCF_001672515.1. Lineage (NCBI taxonomy): Eukaryota > Fungi > Ascomycota > Sordariomycetes > Glomerellales > Glomerellaceae > Colletotrichum > Colletotrichum higginsianum. Next base: position 4,466,763 of record NC_030955.1, read on the forward strand.
GTTGGTGCACGGCGCCTGGAGCTACCAGCGCGTCGCCAAGACCATTCTCTTCTCCTTTTACAAGAACATCACACTGTACATGACGCAGTTCTGGGTAAGTTTGCTGCTGCTATCCTCTTACGTGATTCGCGTTCCCTGACTTCGCTCTAGTACACGTTTCAAAACGTCTTCTCTGGTGCCGTCATCTACGAGTCGTGGACGCTCTCCTTCTACAACGTCTTCTACACCGTCTTGCCTCCACTGGCCCTGGGCATTCTCGATCAGTTCATCTCGGCGAGGCTCCTCGACCGTTACCCGCAGCTGTACACCATGGGCCAGCAAAACCAGTTTTTCAAGATCAAGATCTTTGCCGAATGGGTCGCCAACGCCGTCTATCACTCCATCATCCTCTACGTTTTCGGACAGCTCATCTGGTACGGTGACCTCATCCAGGGCGACGGGCAGATCGCTGGTCACTGGGTCTGGGGCACGGCGCTCTACGCCGCTGTCCTTCTCACTGTGCTGGGCAAGGCAGCTCTGATCACGAACAACTGGACAAAGTACCACGTCATCGCCATCCCCGGCAGCATGCTCTTCTGGTGGGGCTTCATCGCCCTCTACGGTACCGTCGCGCCCATGATCCCCTTCTCGGCCGAGTACCACGGCGTCATCCCCAAGCTGTACAGCAGCCCCGTCTTCTGGTTGCAGACCTTCTCGCTGGCGATTATGTGTCTCCTGCGAGACATTGCCTGGAAGTTCGCCAAGCGGATGTACATGCCGCAGACGTACCACCATATACAAGAGATTCAGAAGTATAACATTCAAGATTACCGACCGAGGTATGCTACTGTCCACCCCCCCCCCCTCCCCGCCGACCTTGTTACAGACAGCCCGCTAACACGCACACTTTGCAGGATGGAGCAATTCCAAAAGGCGATTCGCAAGGTGCGCCAGGTCCAGCGCATGCGCAAGCAGCGCGGTTACGCGTTCTCCCAGGCGGACGAGAGCCAGACGAGGGTGATCCAAGCATACGACACGACACAGCACCGTGGACGGTACGGCGAGATGGCCAGTTCGAGACCCCAGGGCAGATAGTCGTCCCCCTTTCGCCCCTCCCTTTTTCTCCTTTGAAAACCTCTGATGGTGCCACCCACCGCCGCGTGCCGGGGCGGGGCAAAAGCGACGCGAAGCCTATGATGATTACGACTCGAGGGGGAAGGGCCGGCTGCGTTGATTTTGGGACTCGGGGAAGGACTCATCCCACCCCCCAACGCAATGGTAATGCCAACGGTAGCGACGACAGCACGATGTAAAGTTTTGTGTCTTTATTTTCTTCTTCCTATTTTTATTATTATATGCATGGCTGGGAAACTTTCTCGTCATCCGGGCACGGGATGTTCCCATGGGACTGGCGTTTTTTTTTTCTTCAAAGCTATTTTGCTCGGCTGTGCTTTTTCTGTACTACTCTGTGTAGTCATTCTTATTTGCTTCAGCCCTTCATCTTGCCGTGGTGTCGTTCACGTTTGTTTCTGACAATACGGACGCACACACCCACACAAAACACATTGGACGATTGGGCTACAGGGTATTGCGTCGTTTCGATATGTGTCTCGGAGAAGGAGACGATGAATCGAGGCGATGGAAGAAAAAAAGAGAGAGAGAGAGAGAGAGGTGGCCGACGAGAAGAAGCCACATGACGATGGCGGCAGGTTTGGGGAGACAACCCAACGATGGGCAACGCATGCGGAATGGAAAAGAGTGGTCGTTTATTCCCAAAATACCTCTTTGCTTTTGATCTTTCCCGGGGGCGACGGGGCGTTCTTGGTCCAAATACACCGCAGACGATGAATCGACACCCCACATCTTCATCACGGCTCTTTTTTCATTTGCCCTCGGCTGCTGCCTCGATGTACACATGCTTTAGGCTGTTGAAGACATGTAGTTCACGGCGGACATGACGAACCGAGGTTGAAGTTGCCATATTGATATCTAAAAATCCTATTTCTGCCGCCTCCAGACCAAAACCGGGGGATAGCGTAAACTACATATGAGCAAGAAGAGAAACGCAAACACCGCTCACGCAACGCACCCCTAGTCCGTCGCAAAGCGGTCCGTGAATCTGAACGTCGCTAGGCCCTCCCTGAAGCTGTCCACCACTGTGCTCACGCCGTCCGCCGAATACACACCCTCACCGGCTTTGACGCCGAGCGGGGCCGATTCGTTGAGAGCGTTGCCGACGCCGCCGACGGGCTTGCCCCATCTGTAGGAGTCGATGACGAGCTGTGCCGGTCGCCCTGCTGGGTAGAGGGGCGAAGGCGCGATGGTCCCGTCGAACAGGCCCTGAGCGCCGCTGGCGACGATGACGCCGTCGAACGCGGTGGCGTCCGCCTGCGCGTATGTCAAGTCGACGCCGTCGGCCAGCCTCTCGGCGATGACCGTCACCAGGACACCGTCGGCGGCGAAGGCGTCTTTCAACTCCTTGCCTTGACCCACGGACCCATCGGCCGATAAACTCGCGAGCACACCGACCTTCAACGTGGCGATGGTGGGCAGCTTCTCGCCCAAGATGGAGAGGCCCTTGGTGGTGTTGTCGTGGTAGTACTGCGCGTCAGGCTCCAGCTTGCCCAGACCCAGGGCATCGGCGACACGGTTCGCAACGTCGTTGGAGACCTTGTTGAGCTGGGTCAGCACGTTGTGCTTGACCTCGTCCGACTCGAGGTGGCTCGTCTCGAAGCGGATGGCATTGATGAGGAACTGCTGCTCAGTGGGCGTCAGGGAGTTGTAGAAGAGACGTGGCTGGGACCAGTGGTCCGAGAAGCTGTCGGAAATCTCGCGGACGAGGTGGCCGTTGTTGGTGCGCCCCGGTGCCGTGAAGAAACCGTTGCCCTGGGTTTGGTTCGCCTGCTTGGGCAGACCCTTGTTCAGGGTGTTTGGAGAGTCTTGGCTCGGTTAGCGACGTTCGTTGGACGTTGGGGGAGCAGAGACTGACAAGAGTTCCGGTTGCGGTGGATGAAGTTCTGAGCGGCGCCATCTCGGTTGTTGTTGTGGACGGGCGTGATCGGGCGGTTGATCGGCAGCTGCTCAAAGTTGGGCCCGCCGTGACGGTTGATCTGGGTGTCCAGGTACGAGAAGATGCGGCCCTGCAGCAGCGGGTCTTCGGTGAAGTCGATGCCCCTGACGATGTGTCCGGGTTGGAACTGGCATGGGTTAGCTGCGGATTACCTACTGTAACACGAGGGACGGGACTCGTACCATAATCTGCTCGGTCTCGGCGAAGTAGTTGACAGGGTTGGCGTCCAGCTTCATCTTGCCGAGTCTCTGGAGGGGTGCGATTTCCTCGGGCACAATCTTGGTCGGGTCCAAGAGGTCGAAGCCGTACTTGAGAGTGTCTTCCTCCTCAAAGACCTGGACACAAAGCTCCCACTCGGGGCCGTTGCCCGACTCGATGGCATCCCAGAGATCCTGACGGTGGTAGTCGGCGTTCTTGCCCGAGACGACCTGGGCCTCCTCCCAGACCAAGCTGGCCTTGCCTTGCAGCGTCTTCCAGTGCCACTTGATGAGCTTCGACTTGCCGTCGTCCGTCACAGCGCGGAACGTATGCACGCCGAAGCCGTCCTGCCAGCGTCAGTCAGAGTCTCGCGAACGGGGGAGACACGTCTGCTCACCATGTGTCGGTAGCTTCTCGGGATGCCGTAGCCAGCCATCGCCCAGAACAAGGTGTGGAGCGTGCTGGTCTGGGAGCTGAAGAAGTCCCACGCAGAATCGTGGGCCGTGGCGGCTTGAGGGATCTCGTTATCGCCGCGAGGTTTTCTGGACGAGTCTTGTCGTAAGCACGCATATCAGCTGAGCGGCAAAGAATGGCATGGGGTCTTACACGGCGTGAATCAAGTCTGGGAACTGAATCGCATCCTGGATGAAGAAGACGGGGATGTTGTTCCCCACAATGTCGAAGTTGCCTTCGTCAGTGAAGCTGTCGTCGATGTCAGCTCCTGGCGTTGAGGCCCCAGACAAACAAGAACGCACAATCTGGTGGCAAAGCCGTGCACATCTCTCGCGGTGTCGGCACTTCCCCTCGATCCAGCCACGGTGGAAAACCGCACAAACGTAGACGTCTGCTTGCCCGCCTCGCCCAAAAAGGAAGCGGCGGTGAGGTTGCTGTAATCGCCGTAGCTCGTGAAAGTGCCGTAGGCACCAGCACCTCGGGCGTGGACGGCTCGTTCGGGGACCTACAGGCAAGACGATCAGTCAGAGCGATCAGTTTGAACCGACCATAGCCTGAAACATACTCTCTCGTGGTCGAAGTGGGTGATCTTTTGGCGGAAGATGAAGTCCTCAAGCAGGGTCGAGCCCCGTACGCCCGCCTTCAGGCTCACTTGGTCTTCAATAGGACCGCCGACGTCTGATGTGAGGTATGGGTCGCCTGAAGAGTCGTCGACCTCATAGTCGGCAAGATGCCCTCGCGAGCCACTCTCGGATCGGGCCCTGATGTTGGCCGGGTCCGCAAAGGGGCAACCGGCAGAAGAAAGGGTGGCCAGGCCGAGGCCGGCCAGCAGGAGAGTGGTATGCATATCGGGATGGTCTATTGCAGTAATGCCGTTATGCCTGCCTTGGATGCTCTTTTGAGCTTGTGTAAGACTACAGCGAACAAACGTTTCCTGTCGTCTATAATAGGGAGAGCAAATGCGAGAGGAACCGCTGAGCGATAGAAGAACCGAGAGACGGAGGGGCTTCTTATGGGCTCCCGAAGCCTGGGTAGACAGGCGGAACTCTGCCCGAGCTATATGGGCTGACAACACGGCTGGGTAGCAAGCACGATGAACCAAGCAGAGGTCTCGATCGGGAAGAGAGCGACGTCTGTCGGTGCACAAGCTCAAAGAATTGTCTTGCCTCTCTGCCGACCCTAGAGGTGGGAGGCAGGGAAAGGGCACTAGTATTGCTTGCCCCCGGCAAACCCCCCATGACCATCCACATCCCGAGAAGAAGGAGAGACATAAGCGTTGCCGCCCTATTACAAATGCGCTGCGCTTGGTTCCTTGGGAGGGAGAACATCGCCATCGTCTTCATCTCAAAGTAGGTAGCCTCCCCCACAACGGGAGTGGGCGAGGGTGGGAGAAAAGAGGGGCGAACAGAATGTTGTCAGATTAGAAAGCCCGTTGGTGTGATTAACCCATCCGGGAGGCGCTCCCGACCCCGGGAGCTCTGATGTTATGTGTTGGTAGCTCGTCTTGGCTGCATTTTGTGCCTCAAGGTCGAGGCCGACATGGACGTCAATGGTGCGACGAGATGCAAGCCAGCCACGCGGAAAGACCAAGGCAATTTTGGGACCGGCGTCCGTCAGCCTCTTCTTTCTCGTTATGACGACAGCTCTCCCTCCCTCAAGGCTGAGCGAAATATAGAAGGCTCACAGGGCCGGCGGTGACGGGAGAGCGTGAATGAGAAAGGAATAGAGGCTGATGTGTCGAATGGCGGAACCCCCTTGCTCCGCTCATCCGTTTTATGTTTCTTTCTTTTCATTGTTTCTGTTTCGCCCACGTGTTGAGTGACACCTTGCGAAAACAAGGTTACATGTAGACAACGTGGGCTGAGGGGATCCCAAAGGGCCAGGACCATGAAAAATGTGATTGGCAAACAACGGCACGGCAGTTGGAGGTGGCGGCGGGTGGGCGGACTTGGTCAGACTAGGTATTAGCATGCAAAGCGGACGGAAGGTAGATGTGGCTGCGTCGATGGACCATCCAAGCCAGCGGGACGGGGGGAGGCGGTCGATGCCATCATCCCAAGTCTGGGCAGGCCTGTGTGTCTCAATCTCAAGAAAAGTCTAGCGTTCGCCCGCGCCTCCCCTTCTTGAACCGGTAGGCCTGGTGCGAGGCCAACGAAGGACGCGCAACCGATCGCGTCGCCTCTCGGTGGGATTTGTGCAACGTCAGGGTGGAAAACAGACCGCGGCGCAGGTAGAGGTGGGTTAGCATGGGCGATTCTCCACGGCAGAAGTGCGAACGGTTGCCTGTCCGCCGTCTTTCGTCTATGACGACAAGATGAGTGCATCCCGTGCATTGGGACCGATTGACCCGGTTCTTACGCCTAGCCGGGGGTCGTCGAGATGCAATGCTCTTCGGGCCCGGTCTAGATGTATTTTGCTTGTGATGGGAATAGGCTGGGCCACGTCGCCCAGTCCGAGGCGGGCTAATGGCACAAAAAACTCGCGCGTCCCGATGGAGATCCAATTCCCGGCGCTTGTAGTGGAAGAGGAATAGGCGGGATTTGCGTGAGTGAGGTTGAGGTTGAGGTTCAGGTCCAGGTTCGAGAATGTCGAACCATCATCGTCATCGACCGGGGCCCATTCGTGTGGGGCCGCGCGCCCATCACTAACCAGCCGGAGGAAGAGCGCCTACTGTGCGTAGTGCAACACAAACCAGATTCACTTCCACCGAAGCGAGGCTCGTGGTTTGATGGACAAAAGGTGGGCACCGTTCTGCTTGACGAGCATCCCGGGTTTGGATTTCATCTGGGTCAAACGAGCGGTCGCAGCGGGATGATACTCTGGACGATAAAAGACGACGCCGGTGCCGGTGCCGATGCCGGTGCCTTCATTTCTTCGTCAACACCTATGCAACGCGGATGAACCAGGAACCCGCTTGTGGTACAGAGAAACAGATCGGCATTTCTCAGGGCGGCGGGATGGTCGGACATGGAAGGGGAAGACGTTGAAGCCACTGCGTGCAACAACATCGCAAACAATGTCTCCGCATGCTCTGCTCGCTTTACCCCGAAACCAAAACGCCGCCCGCTCCTTATTGCCCCTCGTCCTCTCCGGAACAAATCCCGCCTAGGCTCCTCCTGTTCACGAGGGACAATTCGTCCTATGCGTCTAGATCACACAAGTACGAGTCTCATTATAAGTCGTCCAAACACTGTCCAAGTTTGGACGAAAGGAAACGAATCCAAGGAAGCGTGACTTACAAGGGGGGGCCGCTGCAGCCCTCCGGAGATGTCTCCGGCTCGGGGCCGGGGTCGATTGTGTGCTGCACAAGCGTTCCTGGTGGACCCTCGGCGTGCACAAGGCAGGTCTCCTGGAGGTAACCCCATGCCCAATCATGGCCAGCCAATTACCAGGACAAGATATGGCAGTCATCCGATGCTACAACCGTATTTCGAAGATGTGTGACTCTAGCTTCGCTGTTTCTACTCCCACGTCTTCACACCGCATATGTGTGTCTAGACTTCCTCACTTGCTTATATTTATAGACATGTGATACCACAAACTCTCATAAGCGCCTTCGGGGGCTAACAGGATGCACCTGATCTGCCTTGCTCGTCTAATCTGCCCCTCTCCTCCCATCATGAACATTGCGATCGAAAGAAATGCCCCTGCTTCAGGCTTGCTTCTTCCGTCCCCGGAATGCATGCCCCAGTGTGTCCATGAGACGCCAACTCCCAGAGAAGCAAAAGCATGCCTTAACCCCAAACCACAATAAACTTACAAAGGTAAAAATCACTCGCCGAGTTTGATGAATAGTCCATCTGTCCGTGGGCAAAGGTTCCGGCGCGTTGCCCCTTGCTCCGGCTCTTTGCCGAGCCGAGGCCGGAAGTCTGACTTCCCAGCCGTTTGTGGCACCCCGGTTATTGAAACCCGCGATTTCGAATCCTGGAGACTCCGGGCCCTTCGAAACAAGCTGCCGGGGTCGAAGTGGGCGAGACATTCCCATCGGTCGAGCGGGCTCAGTACTGAGCGGATGTGCAGTCCAGGAAATCGATTGATAATTAGTCTGTTGTCAAAAGTGGTCAACAGCTACAGTGCATGCCAGGTTTCCAATACTTGGCCTACAGTGAAATGCTTTCTGCTGTCGTTATCGAAAACTGGCGTCGCTTAGGCAGAGACCACATCATGCCATGAATACTTAGCTGTGTTCTTCGAGACTCACAATGCTACAAGCATCTTGCCGCAGTCTCGTCAGGATCCTAGTAATTGGATTCGCTGAATCTATTTTGGAGCTCAATCGGTGCACAGCTTCAAAGCTGGGATCATCATCCACACCGTAGGTAAAGACTTGCCGTAACCGGAGGCTACCGCTTTGCTGATCGACGTCTAAACCGTCAACCTGGTCTCACGACATCATCAAAAGACCACATAGGAACAGTACAGTAGTGGCACATGGAAAGTCTGGCTCGTATTGGCGGGGTCTTGCTTGAAGTTCATTGCTTTTGGTGTAAATGAGATCCTAGCTCAATGGCATCCTGTGGTATCGGCCATGGCTAACCCAATTTGCCCCCTCAAACGCCCAATGTCCCGTACCCCGTTTTCAACACATGACTTTTTGTTCTTTGGTTCCGTTATCCTCGCTTAGTAGAAGAAACCGATGACCTTGCCGGAAACGTGCTTGCGACGGGCCTCCTCGTGGTCCATGATGCCAGCGGAGGTGGTGAGGATGACGTAGCCGAACTGACGGGCCGGGAGCAGCTTGACAACCCACTTCTCGAGGTCGGAGAGGCGGACGTTGTAGCGGGGGGAGATGACACCGCACTTGTTGAGACGGCCGTTGAGCTGGACAACGATCTTGCCGGAGCGGTGGTCGTCGACCTGCTCGAACTCGGAGATGTAGCCTGAAGCTTGTCAGCGTCTTGTTGCGGTGGTTTAAAGCTTAGACATCACGAAGTTGAATCCGAAAAAGTTGTAAGACCTCCGCAGTTTATCTATCGGCAATTTATAGGGGCTGAGTCGTGGAGACGAGAGAGACATTCGCCCTAGTTATCATGCCGAGTGTACAATTCCATGCTCCAAAGAGGAGAAGGAAAGGAAGGGGAGGAATGAAGAAGAAATATTGGTTTGACCTACCGTGACGCTGCATGACCTCGAGGAACTTGATGATGACCTTGGAGCTGGGGCGGATGAGGACCTGGCGCTTGCCAGCCTTCTCGGCGTTGTTCATGCTCTTGAGGGCATCGTGGAGAACGGAGGTGCGGACCATCTTGACGGTTGGTGAATGCGGAGATTCTCAAGTCTTGGGAAATGAGGTATCTGCCAGCGAAGAAGAATAATGTTAGCCTTCCGAGGCCTGAGGAGCTTGGAGAGTGCCCTCCCAGGCGAGCATCAACCGAGAGGAGGGTTCTGCCAGCTCGTTGCTGAAGAGGAGAGCGTATCAGATGTCATTGTCGTCGTCGTCGGCGTGGAGCAGAGCAGCTCCTTTCGCAAAGGAGCCGTCGCTTCGCATCGTCCGTGAGAAGAAAATCGAGGTCGAAACGGTTGTCGCGTTCTCGAATCCCGACTCGACTCGTCTGATTGCTCTCCTCCGGCATCAAGGAAAAGGCCAGAGTTCCTGCTTGGATCAAGTCGCCATGGTGGCGCCCATGTTCTTCTTTTTCCTCCTCCTTACTTACCTCGTGGGATGAACGGTGCCGGTGAAGGGTTGATTGGCAAGCTTGACGGTGTGAGGAAAAAAAGATCGTGCAACTGGGAGAAACCGGGGGCGCAAGCAAAATTTTGTGAGGTCGCTGTGCGGTGTGGGCTGTGGCCGAAAATCAAATTCGCCTTGTGGGTGGTCCGTGCGCCTGCCGAAATTTGCCCTGTCGACCCCACCCTCCAGCCAATGATCTCTGGCACACAAACGAAGGGGAACGAACCTCTTGTCTTTCGCCTAACCGCGACCAAAAAGTTCACTTACTTCACATTTACCCATATAACAACAAAACACCACTCTTCGAGGATCGAACCGACAGGAACTTGACCGCAAAACTTTCAAGATGGTGAGTTTGCGCCCAACACTCATGCACAACTTTGTCACAGCTGGGCCCGATTCCTTGGTCGCCGCCGCCCGCGTCAATTCCCTTGGAATTGGCGGCGGCGTGCGCTGTGGGATTTCGCTGGCGCGAGGCCAATTGGACAACCCCACGATGTCTCCGTGTTCGTCCTGAATGAAGAACAGCCTCGCTAACTGCGCGCCTCCCCCAGTCGGACGTAGAAGAGAACAATGCCCCCGAGGTGGCCGAGGAGGTCGAGGTTTCCGCCGATGCCGGCTCCAAGGGCCAGATGTCCGTTCTTGATGCCCTCAAGGGTGTTCTGAAGCTCGCCCTCATGCACGACGGTCTTGCCCGCGGTCTGCGCGAAGCCTCCAAGGCTCTCGACCGCCGCCAGGCCCACATGTGTGTCCTCAACGAGGCTTGCGAAGAGGAGGCCTACAAGAAGCTCGTCATCGCTCTCTGCTCCGAGCACAAGATCCCCCTGATCAAGGTGCCCGACGGCAAGCAGCTCGGCGAGTGGGCCGGTCTCTGTGAGTACCAACCCGGGTTGTGTTGGACTGGGTGAAGGACACGGACTAACAGCATACAGGCGTCCTCGACCGTGAGGGTAACGCCCGCAAGGTCGTCAACTGCTCTTGCGTCGTCGTCAAGGACTGGGGTGAAGAGTCCCAGGAGCGTTCCATCCTCCTCAACTACTTCCAGACCGAGCAGTAAATTCGGGAATGCTTCATGATTTGAATTTGGGCGTCACTACGGGGAGAAGGGAATAGAGGGTCGGCGGGGAATTTACTTGGAACCGTCGCTTACGAACGAATCTTTCGGTTGTACTCTAGCTTCTTCAGCTGGCATCTTGAAACAAAAAATGGAGGACTCCCTCTGGAAGTCAGTCAGGTCACAATTAGGGCAAACAAAGAGAAACGGCATTGGGCACTCTTGAACCAAAACAATCCTCGGCGCGGAGAAACGTGATGCGACAATTGTGACCCGGATCATTGCTATGTTACTTTCTACCTTCGACCTAAGCTTGGGATTAGTATGCCTCGCCTCGGGGGAGGACAGACACGACCACGAACGTCGGAACTCACCATGATGATGTGATATCCGAACTCTGTCTTGGCCTCGCCGTAAACCGGGCTCGCCGTCGTGCTCGAGGCCAGAGCAAAGGCAACGTCCTCGAACTTGGGATCCAGGCTCCCCTTCGTCTTCCACCCTAGGGACCCGCCTGTGCGATTGGTCAGCGTGCCATGTCCTCGCCCTCCATGGTGAATCGATTGACACTCACCTTGCCTCGCCTTGTCTTCGGAGAACTCTCTGGCGACTTCGTCAAACTTGGCCCCATCTCTCAGCTTGGCCAGGGCCTCCTCCTTCTTCGCATGCTTTTCGCACTGGAAATGCTCGTCAGACCGGCGCCCCAGAAGTTTCCCTCCCGAGAGGCTGTTCTCACCAGAATGTGCCGGACGTTGATGGACTGCGCGCCCTTGGCCTTGCCCCCCTTGTCGTCGCTCTCGCCCTTGCCTCCCTTCTTCCCGCCGGCCGACTTACCGGCGTCTTTCTTATCGGCTGGCTTCTTGTCGTTTTTGCCCATCTTGACTGCGCCGAGTTTCCCTGATGATCGGTGAAGGAAAAATGAGCTCGTAGTTGATGGTGGGGAATTGGCTCTCGCAGCACCCCACCATGGAAGAAGACTCCGTCAATCACGGCCAATGTGTGCGACCAATGAAGTGCGGGGGTCCGACCTCACCACCTCGACCGCCGCCGCCGCCGTTGTCCGAACTTGAACCTGTCAGGAGGATTGGCAAGCTGTGGTCTCATGTCAATCATTGAGACTTCACTCTCTTTACTACCTGTTTTCGTTCTGCGCGCCATCATGGCAGATAGAACATTAGCCGCGTCCACACGGCTGCAATCTCTGATGCTAGCGCCAAGATCTTAATAGCTCCTCAGCCTAATATAAGCAGATATTGACTGTGTCAGGCAGGGATCCATTTCATGCAACAATTGCTGATTACTCGTTCGTTAGAGGAGTGCATGGGCCACACAACAAACTCTCTACCTGTGTAGAGAAGAGTGTGTTGTAGGCCCATGCGCCCTCTAACGCACCCTTGGGTGTAAGCGGACCTCCCTACCACCGTCCAAAAACGCTCTGGTTAGGTAGATGATTTTCAAGTTCGGCTTCCAATTGGGCTGAAACCTATTCGCAATGCTTCGGATGAAAAGTCCCCTGCTCTTCCTTAGCAAAAATAAGGACCAGCCGCACCTGGCAGGCAGAATGCGCCTGCTGCTGCAGAGGCCTAGCGCGTTGCAGGCCTACACTGCAGGCGGCTGGTCGATCTTAATAGTTCTGCTCTCTCAGCCTACAGCCTACCGATTAGTCGTGATTAAGATTAGATAGCTATAATTAGAGTACACAAGAGGCGCAGATCAATGCCGCTCACGCCAGTGCTACATTTGCTAGGTAGGGGTAGAATGTAGAGTAAAGCTGCTTCTAATTATAAATACAATACATCTGTAGTGCTCTAAATCTGTTTCTCTGTTTGCAGCCTCTTTGACCTCCAGCGTCTCCCTACACTCTTTTGTTAACATACATTTACTTCCTAATGGTCCCTAATTCTATTTCTTACTTTCTTACTCTTTACCTAAAATGCTCTTTAGAAGCCCCCTCTGGAGTTTTGTCTTCCTATTTCTAAGTAATAGAGTCCTTACTCTTACCTATCAGGATGGATCACAGAGCCTAGTACACAATATACCTACTCTATCGCCTTCGGCATCCATCGCAAGGCCTACTCCATATGTCATCCTTATGACACGGAGCGTCACCAGGGAGCAGATCCAGGACCTTAACAACACACTCTCAACACACGCTACCCCAGGGTCCCTGGAGGGGAAATCCAGCACACACACCGGCCTAATCGTCTTCTTCAAGGCGGCCATCAGCTCCATCCAGGCCAACGCCATTAAGAAGCTTCCTGGCGTAAGTGTCTTAGCCCACCCCCTACCCCCTCTAGTTTATGTCACGATCCTGGCGCTGAACGACAGTGTCTGGTATAGGTTGCTGCTGTGACCCCTGACTTGATGCTCGAAGAAGAACAACCGCCCCCCTTGTCGGCGCCACCGTCGTTGACCCCTCGCCAAACGTCACCCAAAGATGGGTCCGGCTCGACGCTGACGAACATCCGGAACCCGGCCAACGTTCGCCTCCAGACGGTGGCCCCCACAGAGCTTAAAGTCATTTCGCAGCCCCCTGGCTCGGTGCGCGCCGCTGATCTCCCCGGCTTTGGGTACGCCTCTGAGGCAGGTAGAGGGGTGACGATCTACGTGATTGACACTGGCGCTAACGCTCAGAATCCAGTATGTCTTTCTTTGCCTTAGCATGATAAACTTTTTTTGCCTCAAGAGAACAACTGCTAACGTATTAAAACAGGAATGGAAAGACATGACTGGGAGCAAGAGATTTATGTACCTGCCTGAAGCTGAGGAGACGATGACGGACGGACATAAATCAGGCCACGGCTCCTGCGTGTCGTCCAAGGCGACAGGTTCATTATTTGGTACCGCTAAGGACGCTGACATCGTCATGCTCAAGGTGCCTAAAGAGTTACCATGGACATCCGCCATCTTGGCAGCGCTTGTGGATATTAGCGACGATGTTGAACGCAAGGGAATCAAAGGCAAGGCTGTAGTTAATATATCCTTAGGGCAGCGTAAGTCTAGAAAAGTCCCTCTCAGTGTAACTGCTACTATTCTACCCCCCCCTTGCCCTCCTAACTAGTAAACTAAAATTAGTCTACGTTAGGCTTTCCTATGAAAGATGAGTCTACTGTAGAGGCCTATAAACACTTACTTATTACCCTTATGCGTAAAGACGTTGTCGTCGTTACAGCGTCAGGTAATTCAAGAGTAAGCTATTACTGCTCCCTTTCTCTATAACTTCTTCCTCTTACTATGCAACTTATCTTATTACACCCTAACTAATAATTACTAGGAATGGTTTAACAAACTGTCAGAGCACCCAGCCCTCTTCAGCTATGATACAGACCTTATTGTTGTTGGCGCCATTGACAACGATGGTTCCCGCGCCGATTACTCCCAGGGCACTATTGAAGAGCTGACTACATCAGCCCCAGGCGATGTTATGTGCGCCTCAAGTACATCTTTAGGCTGGGTAAAGAAATCTGGAACTTCCTTTGGTAAGTCTCCTTGCCTGCCCCCCCCCTTCTTTTCTTGTTGCCGCCTTCCCTATTGAGATGTACCTGATAAGAAGCAACCTAATATAACGTACCAGCCGTCCCTGCCGTTGTAGGCGTTATTGCCGTCTGGCTCTCCCAGGACGAATATGCCGCCGAGCTCCAGGTTCCTGGCAAGGTCGCCGCTAAGGTCAAAGCCAAAGTCAAGAAATATTCGTACCCGCGCGTCGAGGGCGGGCCACCTGTGATCTGGAACGGCATTGACCCGCGTGAACTAGTTTGCAAATCGCCAAAAAGGCCGGGCTGCCGAATGTCCCTGGATTCCCCCGCCTCAGCTCGGCCTCCGCAGCCCCCTAAACCCCAATGGAGCAAGAAGCCGCAGGGATTCCGCAGGGTATTTGAACAGGACGGTGTCATAGGACGCGGCTACGTCGAACGCTGGAACAGCTCAGATTTCGATATCAAGGACAACATCGAGCAGTGGTGCCTAGACAGATGTAGAGGTGCGTCCATCACCCCTAGCCCCTATACCCCTCCCCTTCCCCCTCCAGTACCTTGGTGTAATACATAGACTGTAAGACTGACATCAGCTTTCTAACGTAATAGGCAAGTGCGCCTCTGTCTTCCTCTACCGGGTCCTGCAGTTTAGTAGCTGGGAGTATAATGAGTCTTTTATCTGCAACACGTACGTTGATAGGAATACTGTACGTAAGCAAGGAAAAGAGACACTAACTGACCTGACGTCTAGGTACCACTCAAAGTGGTCAAAAAAATTTGTAGGATCCGCCTCAACAAGCGCCGACGCAGGAATCGCTTTCAAGTAAGTTGTAGCCCCTATAATTTATTTAAAGAAAGCACATTAGGAGCAAGAGCTAATAAGTGTAACAGTAAGTTATCAAAAGTGGCAGGCCTGTGCAATAAATGGGCAAGTGTCCTGTGTGTGTAACTGAAAAAGGTTGGTCTAAAGACACCTTTTCTGTGACGCCACTTAGTTAATGTTAAGAAAAAGTTTAGGATAGATCTAGCTATCTAAAAGTAAGGATTGCTGTTATTAGATTGAGTGGTGTAGTAGTGTTAGGTTAAATATATGTATACTGAGTGTGTTAGCTTCCCCCTGCTGCTTGAGTACGCCTTTAGTCAGGCCTTTTCTAGGTGCTTAAGGCTACTACAGATGGAAGGCTCAGTAGAGCCTTGCCAGCGAAAACAAAAACTCCTGTCTTCTCGCATTTTAAGGATCCAGTTCTTTCGATCGGTGTTGATCTCCTCCTCTTCCTCTAAGAAGCAGACTTGCCCCTTGCGACAGTGGGCGGCGGAGTAGAGCTAAGTGTCTAGGACGAAGCCTGCAGCATTACCCTCGTTGCAGCCGAGCAGGTAGTCAAGTAGGTAGTCAAGCCAGTCAGTAAGGCCTACCTCTCAGAACCTAAGTGCCCTTCGTGTGCATTAAGCCCTCTAATTAAACAGTAACACACAGCGGCGGACAGCACCTGGCAGTTACATCTATTACATGAAACCAGGTTAACTGAGCTTGCAAATCATATTATCAAAGTCTTGAATGCACACCTCTGTCTTACATCATAGTGACCTTAGCTCCTTCTCATCATGTCTTTGATACCACATTGCTTCAGAGTTATAGAGGTCATACAATATAAACAGGATCTTTCTCACCTGTTCCAGCCATCATGCTTCGTCTGAAACTGAAACATTGCTTCCAGAGCCTTGCCAAGAACCGTCGAAGAGCGTCAAAATCCCAAAGATAAAAGATGTAAGCAAACGCAGTGATTGGAACACACAATATAAAGAACCACCAAAATCTTACCGTACTCTGCTGAAGGAGATCAATATTCATACCAAAAACGCTGGTGCTAAAACTGAGAGGGATGAAGAGTGTGGCAAGAAGTGTGAGCTTCTTAAGCCGCTGTGACTGCTCGATGGCCTTGCTGGATTCTTCAACTGAGGCTTTGCCCATTGCCAAAGTTATGCCCCGATCACACATTGTAGACAGATCGATACAACGGGCATAGAGGTCTTCATAGTCTTCCAATAGGCCCTTCGGGCTAAAAGCGCCGTCGACGTTGCTAGGCCCAACAATCTTGGCAGTCTCGTTATCGGAGCTATGCCGACTCTGAGACCTACCGAGGTTCCGCGCTGTTTTGCTTTTTGGCATTGAGCTCTCAGACTTTACTTCATGAGACCCTTGGTTACTTCGCTCAGCTAACTTGCGGAGTGCTCGAGTGCTGTCTTTTAGCTGCTGAGCATGCCTATTCAGAATGTTGGAGAAATACTGAAAAGTGCTAAGCGCGTCGGTTGAGACTCTTTCATCCATAGAGTTCATCTGCATTTGGACTCTGGATTCCATTAGGTTCAGAAACTGAACCTCGGAGAAAGCAGCATGCGCAAATAACGGGATGCACATGGAAAGCGGATCTTGAGGCGCGTGACGGGCAAGATCGACAAGCGCAAGAACTGACTCGTACTGTAAAGGAAGGACGGTCGTGCTTTGAGGCACTTCGGCAGAAGTGTTTGCACCTGGATCCAGGCGATTTTTGGTATTTCGAAATGCCATCTTGTGATGATATTGGAGGACAGGAAGTGGTGTAGCCTTGGATTCGAGATGAAGCGTCCATGGTCCCGGTGGTGAATCCTCTAAGGGTTTGCCTTGGTCCATCCAGACAATAACTGCATGCAAATATTAGAAACTTGATTTCTAATCATGAGTTGTGGCAACGTTTCTTACCAGCCCATCCTGCGTCCGTCTTTGTGATACAAAGTGATATCCACTGTTCGATCACAGAGAAGCGAGAGCATATAGTGGAGTATTCTCGCACCAGGGAGTCTCCGCAACCGACCTTGTTGGACCCAAGTTGCTGTACTCTGTATGCTACCAGCTCTTTGGCTTGATGCGCCCGCTGCGACTGGAGATCCTGTCCTCCAAAATCATCGCGATGGAAAAGAGTGCTGACGCAAAGTCGAAAAATCTTGTCTGAGGAGCTGGTTAATGATGGAAAGCTGTAAGCATGTCTGTCGATGCTCGCTGAAAGAAAATCCATGTGTCGCTTGAAGAATTCCGGATCAATGTTGTATTTGCTCCCGATAACCGAAACCCATGATGGTGATATAAAACCCCGGATGAAAACCAGCTGTCCCGAGCCTCGCACCGGAGCAGAGGGGGCGGCGTAGAACTTTGCGTGTTGCTCGTGGCAATACTGTTGCATACCCCAGTTTCTCTCGCTACTGTTGTACATTACGACCAGGACGTGAGTCTGTTCGGACGCAGAGGCGGAAAGGGTGGCATCTTCGCTTTGTTCTCCTGGGCAGAGAAGGCTGCGGTCTTGAAGCACTTGAAGCAACCACTCCCCGAGGTCGACATAATTATTGCCTGGGAAGGCAGAGGTGCTCGAATAACGCCTCGAGAGGGAGATGATTGCCCGAACATAATTTTCGGGTGTGACTGTAAAAAGAGGACTCGTTAGGGATCTGAATCGGAACACAGGATACACTGCGACCCTAAGTGTGGACTACTTACCCTGCATGTTCTATCGCGGTCTGTTATGACTATGGTCCTGTCGTGATGCAGGGCATTTAACTGCAGGCACTGTTCTGCTGGATGTTCGCAAAGCTAAATAACCAAGACTTCTCAGCATTTAGCTTTGGCTAAGATTAGCATCTGGGTAGCTTTACATCCGCCCCCAACAGCAGCCGGCTGCAGGCGCGCATCGCAACGCCTTGTTGGCATCGCCCGGTGTGGAAGAGGTGACCAAAAGTCCTACCAATCACGAATGGTGGTCGCGCGGGCCAAGACCCCTGTTCCACGCAGACGCCGGCAGCAGGCGGAATCGGGCATCTAGCGGGGCTCCCTTCAATCGTACGAGGGTGGATCCTGTTTGTGAACTGTGCGGGCCGCAATGCTATATTTGATTGGCGCGGGTCGCGAAAGCCTGATGGCCTTTGCATCAGCCACCTGATGCAGTTGCTGTTGTTGCAGCGCATCTACATGAACAAACGAAGGGCTATCCTATCACACCAGTCTGCTGCCTGGAGAAAGCCTGGCGGCCTCTGCACTGGCAACCTGATGCAGTTGTTGTTGCAGCGCCTCTACAGGAACATAAGAAGGGCTATCCTATCACATCAGTCTGCCGCCCGGAGAAAGAAAGTAGAGGGACATGGTCCTGTTTCGTGGCCATCGCAGACCTACCAACAACCACAAAACACCGTCTCCGCAGCTAAACCCCGCATCCTCAGCATTCTTAAATCCGAGATGAGCCATTCTCACTATCCTCGTTCTCCCCTCCTGCCGGTGCCTCTCAAACTTGGCTCAGTGCGGCTCTAGTCATGGCTAGTCCAGCGAACTTCGTGAGCAATGGCCGTCTTCAAGTCCTGCAGGAGCCAGTCGATGCTTCTCAGGATGGCGTAGAGTAAGAAAGGCACGCTCCGACGCTCAATTCACCATCTTTACTTACCTTCAATCTAGCATCATCCTTGTTCCCGGCACTGGAACTGCCCCGCCAGAGAACTGGCCGTTTGCAAGCCGAAAATGGCTCGGGACTCTACCCGGCTCTGGTGCTGGGGCACGCATTCTTGCGTACAAGTATGCTTCGCCACTTACAGGCACGAAACCTTCGTGGGAATCAATCCTGATGCTAGGTTATGACCTCCTCCAACAATTGAGTGACGAGCAATTTCGATCTGCCTCAGATCCAGTAAGTGAAGAATTCTCAAGTGTCCCCTTCCAGCTGTTGGAATGTTGACCGACATGTTTACTTTAGACCGCCAACAAGCCAATCTTAATGGTCTGCCATAGCTTGGGTGGCGTAATAGTCAAACAAGCCTTGTGCGTTGCAAACAAACAGTTTCCTCGGTATGGACCAACTGTCAATGCCATAGCTGGCATTCTCTTCCTCAGCACTCCACATCGCTATGGCGACAAAACTACAAGTTTGACACGGTTTCGAGACATCCTGGAAGCTACCAGCGGTAAACCCTTCAAGATTCCAAATGCCAACGTCGAGGAAGAAGGCGCCGTTTTGATCGACCTTGCGGATAGATTCGAAGGCATCTCGTTCCGCACACCCATATTGTCTGTCTATGAACTGAGGGAGACCAAAAACAATTCAACACCATTGCGCTCGAAATACCAAGTTAGACATTGATCCTTACCTGGGCCCCACGTGCTGACTAGGATTCCAGTTTGTCTCCCGCGAAGCGTGTTTGACCCACGCTCCATTGGAGACAGTTATTGGACTCAATCTCGATCATCACGAGACCTGTCTCTTCACCAAGAGCAGGGGGGCCGAAGGCTTGACAGAGCTCAACAAATTTATCCACAACACTATGCTTGACGCTAAGCATCTTGTTGCACTTCGGCTCAAGGATCGTAAGTAGGCAAGTTACAAACTGCAGCATGATGCTGATGGTTCTAGAGGAATACCAGTACGCAACGACAAGCGCTTACTCGCCCACGATGAGTGAGCTACCACTCAGAGGTGAACTCAAAATCATTGTTTCGCAAAGTCTCCAGACTGATGAATATTAGTTGAGCTGCAGGAACTCACCGAACAGCCCTCGAATAGAGCAACAGAGGGAACATCTTCCTCGGAATTCGAGTTGGTGCATCCTGTACCAACATATGCTGAGACTCAGAAGCGCCTTCACTTGCCCTGCTTTCTCCTCAACACACATGCAGCAAATGAGGAGTTTTGCGGCCGTGAAGATGTCCTGAAGCGCTTAGCAGCTGAACTCTTGCCCTCAAAGAATGCAGTGACAGCATCAAACACTTCCCTGCGACAATTCGCACTTTGCGGGTTTGGCGGGATTGGAAAGACGGAAATCGCCCGCGAGTTCGCTCGACGCCACAAAGATTCCTTCGACGCGGTATTCTGGGTGGTTGCGGATGAGGTTGCCAAACTTGACCATCATTACCAGCAAATTTCATTGGCACTAGGACTGGAAAATCCATCAGAGTGTAAAAGCCAAGTCGTCAGCAGAGAGACTGTGAAGGGGTGGCTTTCCAACCCTCAAAAGCATCTATCGGGGTCGGACGAGGTTGTTCAACCCGGTCAAGCTAGGTCAGAAGCGACATGGCTGCTTGTTTTCGACAACGCAGATGACCCAATGATGCTGGCGGACTACTGGCCTCAGGGCAGTGGATCCATTCTCATCACCAGCCGCGATCCACTGGCTAAAAGCATCTTCACGAGAACGCCTTCTGGCCTTGACCTTGGTCCACTCACACGACAAGAGATTCTGTATCTATTCCACCATCTCACCACGGCTTTTGACGACCCAGAAGAAGACACAGCACGACAAATCTCCGATGCATTTGGTGGTGTTCCTCTGGCCATTTCCCAGATGGCAGGTATCATCCGTCGACAGGACCTCACTTTATCCGAGTTCTTCGAGCTATACAAGGATCATGAAGAACATGCCAGCCTTTACGAGACAAAGTTTGATACCAATTTGGTCACATATCGGCATTCTCTATCCACTGTTTGGGCATTCGAAAAGCTGAAACCCCAAGCACGACAGCTGTTGGAGCTGATATCTTTTCTTGATCCAGATGCCATTGCAGAAGATTTGTTAATGCAGGCATGGGTCGAAGTGCTCTCCAATAATGGTCCTCCATTCAAGAAGAGTCAATACATTGAGGCCCGAGCTGATCTACTTCAGTCCTCTCTGGTACAAAGAGACAAGTCACGGCAGCAGATATCGGTTCATCGCATAGTCCAAGATGCGATCTTTGCAACGATGGACATCGCGAAGAAACGGTCCATATTCGGCAAAATCGTCAGGGTTCTTTGGGCAGAGTGGCCCTCGGCCATGCCCAAACCATCAAAGGAACCAGAGCTGCCCCAGCCCAAATCAAATGGCGGCAGGCTAAATATTGGAAGGTGGCCTGTTTGTGCGGCGAGTTACCCTCACGTCCTCAAAATGCACCAGCTCTGGCCAGCCATTGCAGATCCATCGGAGGCAACCAGGCTGCATTTCGCGAAGCTATTGAATGAAGCTGCGTGGTACGCGTACAACACCCAGCCATCTCGTTGTTCTTAATCTAACATAACCAGGTATCAAAAAGAGCGTGGATGGACGAAAAACTTTGATGGCTTCTTCGAGACTGCACGTAAGATCGGCGAGGCCTCAGCACACGCAGATCGGGATTCTTTACTTGCAGACATCTACTTCTGCTTGGGATCTATTGCTATGGATGCAAGCGACTTCGACACGAGCCGCATATATAAAGAACGGTCTTTTGACCTGGTTTCTCAAATTTGTAAAAGTTTGGGAACTGCAGACGAGCGACTTTACCTCGCCTATGCAGAGCGAGGGATCTCAAGAATTCAGGATGAACGGTACGAGGAGGGTGAAGCCGATCTCAAGGAAGCGTTGCGGATTCGCAAAGCTCTTGGCAACTACGTGCCCCGGTCGGGTGAGGCTAATCTGAGCTGGGCTCTTCTTGCCCAAGGTAAGCTTGAAGAATGCAATGCACTTCTTCTGGAAAGTTTGGCTGGCAGAGAAAGATCCCTGGGCAAAGATGACAGAGAGTCTGTCAGGACTGGACTCATTCTCTATGCTCTTGGCAACCTCCGAGCTGCGCAAGGCCAATGGAACGAGAGCTTTGAATACCACCAGAGAGCATGGCGCCAAATTCGCGCAACAGTGGGCGACAAAGATTTTTACACTGCAACTATCACCCATAAAATTGCTGAGCACCTTACACGACAATGTCGGAGCGAAGAGGCAATGTAAGTGCAGCAGCCACTAGCCACTGAGTTGCAAAAGTTTCTGACTCTCCTTAGTGATATGTTTAACATGGCGCTGAACATTTGGTCAGTGGATCCGAACGCTCGCAAGAACGAGATTGCTCGCACTACTTTCTTCAAGGGCAAAGTCTTCGAGGCCACAGGCAAGGCGCAAAAGGCTTCCATTTCCCTCAAAGTTGCCAGTCGTCTAAGGAAAGAGATAGTCGATGATGATCGGGATGTGAGCAGCTTGACGACGAGGGACTTTGATGGGATCGTTTCTTTCTGGGCGCGTTGATGGGGGTTTTCCTTTGGAGTTTTCATCACAATCCATTGAGTCCTAGTGTATATCATAATAATAAAACTGCTGATCATATCTCTCCTCACTACTCGGTGTTTCCTATTCTACAACTGAAAAGTAGTTAGCTAGATTTAGTTGTATAACTCAAACATTCATGACGCCCACTGCTAGTCGGTGGATAATTGGTTTATTTCCTGACCGTTTTCTTTCTGCAATACATATCCATCCTGACAAGGACAGGACTCTATTTTCTTGAAGAAATACCAAGTCAAGACCGGACCTGGCTGAAGAAACACTCAGGATGACATGTTGATTCCGTACTTCTTGTAATCAAAATGTCCCAGGCTCGGCATGCTTTCGGCCCAGCCATCATCAGTCTCCCCTAGCTGCCCATCATCTCCGAGCCCGAACATTCCCGACCTCGCAGCCAGCACGTCTTTTTCTCTTGCTTCATATTCAGCCGCCACATCCCGATGCGGCACCCAAACAACTCTCATCCCGGCGCGTCTTCCCGCTTCTACCCCAGCCACACTGTCTTCAAACACCAAACACTCGTTAGGTTGTATTGATCTCTGGCCAGAGCATGCCACTGAGTTGATAGACTCTAGCGCAAGTAGGTATATGTCAGGGGCTGGCTTCCCTCGGCCCTGTCGTACTCTCGGATCGTCACCCAAGATCCGCCTATCGGCCTGGAAGTTGTCAAGCAGCCGTTTCGTCTCCGGTCTACAAGTTTTTAGCTTATAGGTATCAGTCTTGGTGCTGGATGCCAATGCCAGCTGAATTCTTTCCCCAGACGAAGCACTGTGCGCACGACTGAGATTGGACAACAGCTCTTCCGCGCCAGGAAGCGGCTTGCACTCCGGAAAGTGAAGTCGCAATTGTTCTTTCAATTCATGAGCGAATTGCTGGCGGGTTACAGGTAATTTTGCCCAGTTGTGGAATACATCGCCGTTTGTCGAGTCCGGGACGCCCATGAGTTGGGCTCTAATTGACTGAGTAAAGGCCGGCCTTCCATGTTTTTCAAGAACATGGTTCGTGCATAATGTGATTATGTCTTCAGAGTTGATAAGCAGTCCGTCCATGTCGAAAATGCAAGCGCGAATTGCGGGAAAGCTAGCGGCAGTCTTTATTAGTTTTGAAGTCAGGGGAAGGGCTCTCATGTTATCCACCAGTTACGTCCATGCTAGAGATCATGTGTCAGGCGAGCGCAGCAGCTAGCAATATTGACCATATTGGTTTATCGCCCACTCAGCGAGCATAGGTTGTATGCATGACTTGATTATACAATAGGCAAGTCTGACATCATGTGATAATGAAAAGAAGAAGAAAACAAGATCTTACTCTTTCTCGTGGGAAGCCATGTATGCTTAGATTGCGGAACAAGTGCCAGATTTTGTCCAAATTGACGTTGCCGAGAGCAAGGGGAAACGAACGGGGGGGGGGGGGGACTGGGGTCATGAGTTTTAAATCCGTCAAATTTCTTGGGGTAAAGAATTGGGATCTTGCGTGACGGATGGGAGAACTCAAGGCTTCAGCTCGCACTCGGAATAAACCGCCACCGTCAGGGGCTGCGCCAGTTCTAGAACCTGCACTGACCGACTTGGCCAATAAAATTGTGCATAGCCTAAACTAACATGCGATGCGTTGTGTTCAATCGGGTCGTTGATCAAGCATCCATGCATCCGTGAACACGAGCATCGGAGGAACTAGCCGGAGTCTCCCGCTAGTGATTTGAAATATTGTGCTTGTTCAAGGAGGTAGTCAAAGTAGAAGGGATGAACATAGGAACAGACAGATGGCGGCCTGTCACGAAGCGCAGTCGTGAGGGGTAAGAAGGGCTAGCACCGGCCACCACTTCTCCTCACATGCATGCACGTGGAGACAAACTGGTCAAACCCCTCAGCTGAGTGGCCGAATCCCCATCACATCGAGCAAGCGAACAGCAGAGCATGATAGAACACTGAAAAGTAAGTCAAACAGACCAGGGCGCCTAGTGATGGACATGCTTGGTGCACAGAACCGATACCGTCAACAGGAGTTGAAGCGAGGGCAATCTCATCAGTGAATTTTACTCGTGCTTAAGAGCACCGGAGTGCACACCAGCCCATGCTCGCCTTTCCGACAGCACAAGCAACCGGAGACGCGCAATGAAGGTCGACATGAGGCCAGCGAGAGGAGATGGGTCGGCCGATGTCCCTGTATCTACTGACAAGTGTGCTTGTAGAGTACTGTGTCGTTTATGCAGCTAGATAACCACGTTAGGCCCTGCCTCCTGGCAATAGACGAGTCTCATGCAGCCCAGCTTGAAGAGGTAAATGGTCGCCGCCAAGCTGTGGGAGAAGGACTTGGAGTTGAAGAGATGGCATCATGATGTGGGTGAAGACAAACATAAGGACCAGTTAATGGCGACAATTGAGAAGAGGGGTAGGCAGCCGGGTCTCAAAGTGTGGTAAGATCAAGATCAGCACTACATTGTCCGACCCCTTGATGAACAGCCGCCCCCCCAACCCCCAACCCCTTTATTTGCCGGGGCACTATGTTCATATCATAGGCCACTTGCGACGTACTGGGGTTTTCCGAATCCACCATCTGTTTACCAGGCAAACAAGATGCTCATCATGCTCACCCGGCAGCGGGTGAACCAACCGCATCTGAGTGATGTAGTGGTGACAAGAATCATGAGTCTTCAGGTGATAGACCGGAAAAGACCACGGTGGTGGGCATCGACGAGACAAGTGGACTGCATTTCAGACACTCGGCAGGAAACGAGGACAGCTCAAGTGTGCTCTCTGGGCCTTATCTGAAGGAAGGAAGAGCAAATGATTTGTTTTATCTGACAGAACTAGCTTGATGACAATTGGCCCTCTACGAGTCCCTCGGGAAGTCAAACGCATATCATTCTCCAGTTCAAGGTCTGCAATGGCGACGACGGGACAGAAAGTACCACCGAAGAAAGAGCGTGGTTGCCGTGAAGACGCCAGTAACATATATCCAGATGTAGCCTGAAACCAGTGACTTACTGTCATCGTCCGGCGACCAGTTGAAAAAGGTCATGGAGAAAAGTGTCTGTGACTCCATCAGTCACGCTTTCTTTCTGTTCGAAAAGCGATGGACTTACCGCAAAGAATGTTCCTGGCAAGAATATCATGGTCAATAGGGCGATGGATCGCATTTGCCTAGAATCTCTCCCAGTCGCTGTGGCAATATCCACGTTTGTGCCGCCTTGTGCCTGTCGTTACAAAGCAGGGTGTCAGTCATGAGTCTGGTACAATATGGTACACAAGATCAGTAGTTGGGAAACCAACCCATTGCGTTGCAATACTCATCCCTTCCACGCTCATGGTGCATTCTTGAATCTTGTCCTCGTACTCCTCAATCAGTGCACGAAGGCGATCTCGAACCAGCATACTCGTGTGATCCAGCTTCTCACTGTCTGCCCCCTGTTCTTCGTCCGCTGACTCTTTATCGCGAATCGAAGCTCTGGTGCCCCCGTGCCATGTAGCAAGGCTATCAGAGCCAAAGCACGTCCTCTTCCCCAGAATTAAGAAACAACCGGAATCTTAACTCGAGAAGAATGGTCTAAGAAAGCTAGCAAGCTCGACTCTGCTGGAACTTAAGCAGCAAGTTGAATTCTCTAATTTCTGATTATGCTGTATATCAACTCTGCGCGACGGAGGCAACCAAGACTGCCGCGGTCTACTTCTTCTTTGTCGAGCTCTTCGAGCTCGTTTTCTATTTCTAGGAGAGCCGATTGAAGATGCAATAGGTCAACTGACCCCGGCAAAAGTTGGAAGATCACGTTCCATGTCGTCCGCGATCTGGCCCACAAGGCCGTTCTGGGGAACGACTTGCTCATGGGTTCCGAAACCATGACCAAGCATCGTAACCGGCTCAGCAGGCTTAAGAGGACCATTCGCATGCTTCGAGGCCTTCCAATGCTCTCCATGAACAACATCGGGGCCGTCACCCAGCGTCTGCAGGGTGTGATCATGGGCGACGCCATCGAGGCGCTGCCGGATTCCGGGTCGGAGCCGAACCTGCTCTCGCTCGATTATGTTGTCCGCCGGGATATGCGCGAATTGATTAATACGAACAACATCCTCATAATACAGTTTGCGAACGGCACCGTTCAGAAGACCATGAGCTCCATGTGGCCGAACTGGGCGTATGCGAGCTCGACGGGCGACGATGCCGACGACGAGTGGTCGGAGCACTTTGTGTAGTTCCACGTCCTCGAAGGATGTGCATACGACGTTATATTAGGCCAGGACGTCCTCGAAGACACGGACGCTTTCGCCACACATGAAAAGTCGTTCAAGGACGTCATCACATGTTCAGAGCCGTCGGGGCTCAATTTAGTCACTTGGGCTTCCGAGGATCACCATGGACAGGCACTACTACCCGGCGCGAGTGGTAGCTCCTCCAGAGACTGGCTGAGAATAGGCCGGCAGCACCGCTCACTCTCACGCCCTTCAGCAACGGATGAGAGTACACAGGCACCGTCGCCGCTTCTTCCAGATCGGCTCCTCCGGCTTGGCCAGGAAATGCGGCCGGGACCATCAGGGTTAACTTCTGCAGGTCTGAGGCATCACAGGCGGGAAGAGCTTGAACGCCGTGCGGAAGCCGAGCACAATTACAGGCGGATGCCCCGCGGGCCCCAAAGAGATGCCGCAGTCGCCGAAGAGGAAGAATGCCAGCGCCGGTATGACATGGCTCAGCTCCTGCCGCCAATCTCGGACGTTAGCTCAGAAAGTGACGGCGGCCTAGTCACCACTAGCTCTGCCGTCGGGGCGAAGTTTGTTGACGGGAGAGCCGACCCGGGCCGCGCAGCCTCAACGAGGGAATCGCTCGGAAAGAAACTGGGCCGGCTGCGGTATGTCTTCCTAGGCGGTAGCGGGCGACACTCTGTTCAGGGCGATGTCAGGGTTGCGGTACAGAGAGGAGTGGTAGGATAAGGACATGACTGAAGACCCGGGATGTTTTCGTTGTGACTTGCGTCTTTAGCGCACGGTTTGAGAAGGAGGACCCCTATACATGTTTTGGCCGAAGGCTTGTAGATCTCTACGAAGAGCCCAATGTCGTGCCCCGGTCTCTGGAATATCCTCGAAAGGTGATTTCAGCCTAAGGGCGGGGAACTCTGTATTGGGATGGTCATTATAAGGACTGGCTGACGTCTCCCAAAAATTTTAGGACTTTGTACAGAACAAGTGCCATCGATGAGTTAACCAAACTTGTTCGAGTCTGTGGTTGTGTCTCCGTTCAAAGACACCCTTCACTACCGAAGCTACGCTCTGGAAGTGGCCTCTATGACCATCCAACAACTCGCAATTGCCACTATCGGAAACAAGTGACAGATTTACTTGCAAGCCCATTCCTGCTTGGTTGGCGTGTACAGGAGCGAGAAGTGCAGCGGCTCGAGCTGAATCGAAACTAGTCCCCCCGCAGATTCTGTGCCCTTTTCTCGCGCTGTGCTTCATCCAAAGAGATAAACAACCGCCGAGCACAAATTGTATGAAGACCCGTCACGGCTTCCAGCAACAGTCCACCAAAAAGGCCCCCCAATGCCCAAAAGACGCGGCGATGATTGTTGGCCCATCCGACAGAAACAAGCGAGTACACCGCACTGATGCCGAACCCCGTGATTGCAGCAGTATAGTAGATGGCCGGAACTTCGGCCGCAACGAATACAAGGCAGGTAACCATAAAGACAGATAGAGGTGCAGTAAGGAAGGGTAAAGCTTCCAAAGAGACAAACGTCCCGTCGCTGTAGGCTAAGGCACCAATGAGGAGCCAAAACACGAAAGAAGTTGACAGGAAGCCCACAAGGATACCGGTAAGGGATGACTGTGGCGGGTGATTGGGGGGCGACATGGTTGTTTCGAAGCCTAGGTGCGGTGTCCGACGCCTTTGAGTGATGGGATGGCTGGCGTGCTGGGTTTATGGAACAGAGAGGGCAGAGTCGGGGAACGAAAGACGGAGTGGGAACCTATAACAAGAAGGGCGAATGATCATATTTATGCTCGACAACGGCTGAGTTCGGCAAGGGAGAGCTGGACAAGGCTCTCTGGTAGGCAGAAATTTGGACCACACTTGGCCTCTTACAATCGTTGCAAACATGCATGTTGTCTTTGTGACTTCTTACCGTTTGTTTCTGTTCCAACGGGTTGCCCAGAGAAACCAAAGTCCCCTCCCGGAAGATTGCGGCCTTGGCCGTTGTGGAGACGAGACCAACACAACGGTTCACCATGCATCCAGTGAGTCCGTGACCGGTAGGCCGCAGGCGTTTACTTCTACTACGAAAACCTGACTATAGAAAAGGTTCCAGGATCCACAATTAGAGACTATGGGTGTTTACTGGCACAAAACAAGAACGCCTTGACTGAGATAAAATGTACAAAGACAAGCACCATTGAAGAAGCTTCCCCTATAAGCTTTCTGTCACCTGAGGTCCAGGATATCGAAGATCCTGGCTGGAGCATACCTGAGTGAGATACTGGTATAGCTAGCAGGCTCAGGCTTCACAGCCTGCGTGTTGTCATCAACCCTAGCCTTCCATTCAAGAGCTGGCACCAAATTGACAAGTCGTAGTGGTGTTACAAACAAGAACAACCTCTACGACCGGAGTGCGGATGACGAAGAAGGTATAGGAGTTAAGCCGGCTGGGCGAATAGGTTTGGGCTAGTGACTAATCGCAACACATCACATTCTGTTTCTTCTTCGTTCTCACTCCTGACGAATCTCAGATGAAGCAGTTCGTCCCGGATATCAGGACCCGCCGTCTCGGGTCACATCATTCGTTCTTGAGGCTTGTCGGACCGAATGAGGGTTTTATGGCGTCGGCCGCCGGGTGTTGAGTTCTCGGCCCGAGTCCCACAATTGCGGTACGGCCGGGCCGGGATTCTAATGGACCTCCGGCTGATCTTTGTGTACTATAGTATCCGGCTGAAGTTATATACCCTTGCTCAGGTATTTTCCATCCACCTCTATACTTACCCCCCTACTAATTTAGGTTTAGCTAATATTTATAGTACTTCTACTAGCCTATTAGCCTATTAGTGAATTTTCCTCCTATTTATTAATGCTAATACTAATACTAATACTATATTACAACCTAATAAGCTATAGGTAATACAGCCCTATTAGACTAAGTAGAGTACAAGTAGTATAGTATTTGTATAGACAAGAAATAGAATTATATAAGTAACTCCTTAAAATAGAAGAACTAGGGAAGGTTATATATAAATAAGAAAGACTAATAAATAATAAGTAGTCTATACTAGGGACTAATATTCAACTTATTAGTCTTAAGAAGAGAATTAACTTTAAAATATTAATTTTAGAAATAATACTTAAGAATATAAGAATATTTATTCTATATAAATAGATTACCTTTTATAGTTCTTTAGTAATTAACTTTATAATTATTCTCTTAAATACTCTTAGTACTCTTTACTAGTAATTAATATTATAAGCCCCTTATTAAGTATATAACTAATTACTATATTCTTTAAAAACTTAATTCTTTTAGTATAATTTATAGTACTATTCTCTAATTTTATTACTTTAGCTTCTACTAATAAATACTACTATAGAAAGTTAATTATAATACTTTAATTACTCCTATTTAGTAAATTAACTCTATAAAGTTAATAAATAGTATAATATAATAGCTTCTAAAGTAACTCCTATAACTCCTACTTCTATTTCTAAGGGAAAGGCCCCTATACTCTCTAAGACCTTAAATAAGGAAATAAAGAATATTAAGTCCTCTAAAAGTAAAAATAATACTATAGAGCTAATTAAGAAACTTAAGAAGACTTATTAAAATATAGCTTATATATAGGAAATATTTAATAGTAATACTACTAAAGTTACTTAACTTTAGTAAATAATTTAGTAGAACTCTAAGTATACTTAGCTTATAGTACTCTAATAAGAAGTTAATACTCTTTAAGTAGTAGTTAGTATTATTACTACTCTATACTATAATAGAAGAGAAAAATTTTAATTTAACTTACTCTAAATCTTTAATAGAACCCTAGGACAACTTAAGGGATTCCTTACTTAAGTCTGAGCTTATTAATAATTCTATAGAATAAGCTTTATAAATAAAGCTAAGAAGGTTATTTATATAGCCTCCTTTCTAAAAGGATAAGCCCTTACTTAATTTAAATTCTATTTTATAGACTTTATAATTAATAAATAGGACGGACTTAAGACTAAAATTTAACTTATTTTCTAAAGATACTATAAATTTAAAAAGGCCCTCCTATTCCTCTTTTAGAAACTTAATAAATAATAATAATATAAGTGCAACTTTACTAATTTTAAATAGAAAAGTGCAGCTACTTATTATACTTTAGAATTTAAATACATTTGTACTAGACTTAATTATACTAATACTACTAAAATCTTCTTATTCTACAAAAGACTTAAGAAAGATATTAAAGATAAACTCTCTAAGTAAAATTAATTAGATAATTTCCTATAGTATACTAAACTTACTATTAAAATTAATAATAGACTCTATAAATAATATAAAGAGAAA
The DNA here is from genome assembly GCF_001672515.1 of Colletotrichum higginsianum IMI 349063. Classification (NCBI taxonomy): domain Eukaryota; kingdom Fungi; phylum Ascomycota; class Sordariomycetes; order Glomerellales; family Glomerellaceae; genus Colletotrichum; species Colletotrichum higginsianum. Next base: position 4,497,243 of record NC_030955.1, read on the forward strand.
AGTAAAAAGTAAGTACTAGCTAACTTAGGAAAGAAGTACTAATAGTAACTCTAATAATAATTCTAGTAAAATTACCCTTAGTATAATAAATAAATTAAGTACTCTAGAGGAAACTACTAGTAGAATAATTAGAATTATAATAGTACTACTTATAAATACTATAGTAGCTCTATAGACCTTAGTATAGCTTAGAAAAATAATAAAATATAAGACTTTAAGTACTATAATTATAATAAGCTAGAATATATAGCTAGAGAATACTAATAATTTAAGAAGTAGTAATTCTAACTAGTACTTAAGAAAGACTACTAAATTAATATTACTAGTAAAAATACCCCCTATACTTTACTCTTATAAACTATATATTACAATAATAACTACTTTACTTACTAAAATAGTAAAGAATAATTAGAATAGTATTCTAAGACTCCCTAGACTTTAGCTATAACTAAGTTAGGCTATAAATAAATAGAAATATATAAAACCCCTAAGGAATACTAATAATAGTATATTAATATTCTATAATAAGCCTATAAAATTACTACTTATTAAAAGATCCCTAATATAAGGAAAGGACTTAAGAAGAATAATACTCCTAAGAAGGAAATTTAAGAATAACTAAAGACTCTTACAATAATGCAAAGGGGCTCTAACTAAAAGCTTATATACAAAATTAATAAATAACTTAATAAGATACTCTAAGTAGGATAGCTTAAAGAAGTTAAGAGACTAGCCCTTTAAAGTCTAGTAATACTAAATAGTAAAATTAATATTACTGCACTTAATTAAATTGCAGTAGCTAACTTAAGAGATTTATAAATATAGACCCCCTAAGAAAGAGAAGTATATAAATGCACTATAAGTAACTATTTATAAGAGCTAAATAACTTAAACTATAAAGAAGTACTTAACTATAGAATTATACTTAACGTATCCGCATAGCGAGTCGGCCAACATAGCGAGTCGGCCACTTTTCCTACTTTCTACCTCTTTGACCTTTACACCAACTTTCCTCCACGTACGACCATGCAAACCACCTCAATTGAAAGTCGCATTATCCTTGCTCTCCAGGCTATCGAAAAAGACCCAAAAATGTCCGTACGAAAAGCAGCTAGAACCTTTGAGGTCCCTCGAACGACACTCCAAGACCGACGCGCCGGACGCGTCGCACGACCCGAAAGACGACCGAATTCGATGAAAATGACTATAACTGAAGAGGAGGTGATTCTTGAACGAGTTATTGACCTAATCGATCGAGGGTTCCCTCCGCGACAAGAAGACGTACGAGAAATGGCCGACCAACTCCTAAACGCGCGCGATGGGACGCGTACGGGACCCCGATGGGCAGAGAACTTCGTACGACGCGTCCCCGAATTGAAAATGCGATTTCGACGTCGAATCGACTATCAGAGGGCCTTAGCTGAGGATCCTACGATTATACAAGGCTGGTTTGCACTTGTGCGAAACACAATTGCAAAGTACGGAATACTTGATGACGATATCTACAATTTTGATGAGACTGGGTTCCTGATGGGAATGCTGTCGCACGCAAAGGTTGTTACAACGTCTGACCGTAAGGGAAGGCCTCGTACGAAGCAGCCTGGCAATCGGGAATGGGTTTCTGTTATTCAGGGTGTGTGTGCAGATGGCTGGGCAATGCCTCCGTACGTCATCGTGAAGGGCAAATATCACCTCCTCTCCTGGTACACCAACGGCCAATTCCCAGCCACATGGCGTATCCATCCAAGCGAAAATGGATGGACGACAAATGATATTGGCCTAGATTGGCTAAAGCACTTTAATCAGTGCACAAAGTCCCGTACGAAGGGTTCTTATCGCCTCTTGATCCTTGATGGTCACAACAGCCATAAATCAACCGACTTCGACGAATACTGCAAGGAACAGAACATTATTGCTTTATGCATGCCTCCCCATTCATCGCACGAGCTCCAGCCTCTTGATGTTGGGTGCTTTAGTCCGTTAAAGTACTCGTACGGCAAGGAAATCGAGAAGATGATGCGGATGCAGATTTCGCATATTACCAAGGATGACTTCTTTCCTGCCTTTAAAGCAGCATTCTTTGCCTCAATGGGCGAAAACAACGTACGAGCTGGTTTTAGACAGGCAGGCCTTGTACCTTTTAACCCTGAAGTGGTTCTTTCTCGCTTGGATTTCAAGCCAAAGACGCCAACACCATCAAACTCACGGCCAAGCAGCCAAGGCTCCTGGGACGCAAAGACACCAACCACAGCACTAGAGGGCGTACGAAGTGCTTCATCCCTTAAAAAGAAGATCCAGGCACATCAAGGTAGCTCACCAACACCTTTGTACGAGGTAGTTGACCTACAGGCAAAAGGTATTAGCAAGTTAGCCCACCGACTGGCTCTTGTTGAAGCTGAGAACCGTGGGCTTCGTATGGCAAATGAGGTATTAAGTAAGCGCCGGAGGGCAAAAAAGACCCGGCTACGTCTTGGAGGGTCACTTAATACTGCTGAAGTAGAGGCACTACAGGGAGAAAAGGATGTGGTTAATGCTGGAGGAGAGAATAACCCTCAGAAGGAGGGTCGTACGGAAGGTGCTGAACCACGCGCGCGACGCTGTGGCAATTGTGGAAAGTCTGGACATAACGCACGAACCTGTGAGGTAGTTTGGGATAGTGATGAGGAAGAGGATAATAAGTAGTTTTAATTGATTTCGTACGTTGTAGTTGAATTAACTTGTACAAAAGGGTGAAAGGTAGAGGAAGGTGGCCGACTCGCTATGTTGGCCGACTCGCTATGCGTGTACGTTAATTAGTACTATAAAACTTATATTACATTTAACTCTAAAGAAGAGAATTTAGAACCCCTAAAGTAATTAGAATACTAAATTATTTACTTTAAGAATAATAACTAATTAGTCTAATTCTATAGAATAGTATATAAGAAAAACTATTTACTTATACTACTTATATTAAGAGACTACTTACTACTAGACTCTAACTATAAGGACTATATAGGCTTCTTCTAAGTAGAGTATTTAAATAATAATTGTAAAATATATAGGAAGAGTAAGAAGAAGTTCTACTTCTACTCTTAAAAATACACTAAGGAACCTATTTAGAATATTTATTTATGCAAATAACTCCTATTCTAAATAATACAATACTATAAGGAAGGAAATATTATAATCTTTACTCTAGACTCTAAGTACTCTATATTATACTATAATAATAATAAGGAATAGTAAGAATGCAAATATAATAAATACTTTATTTACTCTAAAGCTAAAGTAAAAGTCTAGTAGAAAGTATAAAAGAAAACTTAATAGTTAAAAAACTAAAAATACCTATAGTAAAAGTGTAATATATAGTAATAATCTATAAGACTCTATATATAATATACAATATAGTACATTTTAATTTAAATATTAAGATTTAAGGATAATAGATATATACAATTATTAATAGTAGTACTTAAGGAAACTTTATCTTACTTAAATTAGTAAATAAATAATAAATACTATAGTAAAAGAAGGAATACCTATATATACTACAAATAGTTAAAGGAGAATAAATTAAGTATAGTAGTAGACTTATTATTTTAGAGATAGTATACCTCCCTTTATAAGTTTATAGCTAGAAAGAAGAACTCTAATTTAATATTATAGAAATAGGAGATATTAATATTATCCTAGGAATTATATAATTATAAAAGTACAATTTATAAATAAATTAGAGAACTAACTAACTCTAATAGTTAGATTTAATTACTAAGCTATACTATAAGAGTTAGGCCTTAAATAAATCTTTTAGAGTACCTCTTAATAATATACTACTATAGAAATAATAAATATAATATATTACCTATCTCTAGGAGATACAGCCCTCTAAAATAGTAGCCCTAGTAGTATTAAATTAGGAATTAAATTTACTCCTAGCTATTCTAAAGGAGTACTAAAAGTATAAAAAGCTATTTACTCTAGAATTAAAAATAAGCTTATTAGAATATAAATTTTATAGTTATAAAATCCCTCTTATTAAAGGCTCCTATTTAAAATTCTATTTAATATATAGACTTAATAAAATAGAATATAAAGTACTTAATAAGTACCTTAATAAGAATTTTAAAAAGGAATATATTAGACTCTCTAAATTATCTATAGGATATTTTATTCTATTTGTACTAAAGAAGAATAGTAAACTACAACTATATATTAACTACTAATAGCTTAATAGTATTATAAAGAAGAATTATTACTTACTACTACTTATTTTAAAACTTTAAAATTTACTATATAGAGTAATATAATTTACAACTCTAGACTTTAAAGGAGCCTATAATTTAATTAGAATAAAAGTAAGTAAAGAATAAAAAATAGTATTCTAAATGCATAAAAGACTTTTTAAGTACTTTATTATACTTTTTAAACTTACTAATGCACTTACTACTTTTTAAATAATAATTAATTATATTCTTAGTAAATTTATTAATATATTTATTATTATTTACTTTAATAATATTCTTATTTTCTTATTTACTCTTAAGTTATATAAGGAATATATATATAAAGTTCTTTAAAAGCTTTAAGAAGTTAAACTACTAGTAGACGTAGAAAAATGCAAATTCTACACTTAAAGAGTTAACTTTCTAGAATATACTATTATACTAGAATAAATTAAAATAAAAGTAAAGAAAGTATAAGTAGTTAGGGACTAGCTTATACTTTAGAATATTAAGAATATTTAATTATTCTTAGAATTTATTAATTTCTATTAATAATTCTTTAAAAATTATATAGAAAGTATATAGTGCATTTAAAACTTTATACAAAAAGATACTCTATTTAAATAGACTAAGGAATACAATAATATATTTAAGAAAGTTAAGTAATAAATTAACTTAAAACTTATTATTTAAATCCCTAATTTAGAAAAACTTTATAAAATTAAAGTTAATACTTCTAATTTTACTATAGGTAGACAACTTAGTTAATATAATAAAGAAGGAAAATTATACTCTTGTGCATTCTTCTCTAAAGTATCTTATAGACTAGAGTTAAATTATTAAATATATAATAAAGAATTTATAGTAATTATAAAAGTATTCTATAAATAGAGACTATAACTATTTAGTATAAAATATAAAGTCCTTATATATATAGATTATAAGAATCTTATGCATTTTATAATCTCTAAGAATTTAAATAAATAATAAATTAGATAACGTACACGCATAGCGAGTCGGCCAACATAGCGAGCCGGCCACTCCTTATCGCTAGAAAAAGCCCCTTTTCTAACTATTTATTAAAAAGTAGATTCTTAACTAATAAAGACCTAGTTTTTAGCATTAGATAACGATAAGAGTTAGATTTTAAGAAATAATAGTATTAAAATTATTATCTCTTTCTAGCCTATATTACTAAGCTTACCTCTTATCTAGGCCTCTAGATAAGAGGATTACTAAGAACCTAGGGTTAGGAAGAGACAATAATTTCTACAATATTATTTCTTAAAATCTAACTCTTATCGTTATCTAATACTAAAAACTAGGTCTTTATTAGTTAAGAATCTACTTTTTAATAAATAGTTAGAAAAGGGGCTTTTTCTAGCGATAAGGAGTGGCCGGCTCGCTATGTTGGCCGACTCGCTATGCGTGTACGTTAGTTAGAATTCCTTTTAGAATATAACTTTTAGATTATTTATAGGAAAGGAACTAATAATAGTAGAGTTAATACTCTTAGTAGAAGGATAAATTATGAAGTCCTTATTCTAGAGGAAATATAAATTATTCTTAAAATAGATAAGAATAGAGACTTTATTTTAGTATAGAAGCTCTTTATAATTACTAAATAAGTTATAATTAGTATAACTAATAGAATAATATATAAGATAATTAGAGAGATTTATAGTATTTAAGTATATAAATACTAAGGAGTTATTAAGACTTAAAAATAAATTTAATAATACTATAATTAGTAAGTAATAAAATAAAATATTATAAATGCAATTTAGAATTATAAACTCTATAAGAAAAGTAAGAATAGTCTATATAAACTCTATAGATTTATTTAACTACTACTAGTACTACTAGTAGTATAGTATTTAATCTCTTTAGACTTTATTATTAAACTATTAAAGTTAAGAGAACTACTTATAAAAGTCTACTATAATAGTATTTTAGTTATTATAGACTAACTTACTAAATATACTTACTTTATTCTATACTTAGAAGTAAGTATAATAGAAGACTTTATATATATATTTTTAAAATATATTATTAGTAACTATAGACTACTTAATAAGATTATATTAAATAGAGATAAGCTATTTACTTTAAAGTTTTAGAAATTTCTAATTTTGCAACTTAGTATAAACTACAAACTATCTACCTCTTTCTACTTATAGACTAATAATTAGACTAAATAAATTAATTAAATACTTAAATAGTATTTATAATATTATATTAACTACAATTAAAATAATTAAATACTACTATTACTTATGGTTTAATTTACTTATAATAGTACAATTAGAGAAAGTACTCTCTACTCTCTATTCTACTTAAACTATAGATTTAAACTAATAGTATATAGAGAACTATATAAAGGACTATAGGCTCTAAAGGCTATAGCTAAAATTAATAAAATATATAAAATTTAAATAAATATCTCCTAAAATTTAGAATTTATTAGAGAATAAATAAAAAAAATATACTAATACTTTAAAAATTAGAGAATTATTCTTAGAAGAGAGAGATAGTACTTACTTTATATAATAAATATTAAAACTAAGTAATTTAGTAATAAGTTAGACTATAAAAAACTTAGACTTTTTAAAATTCTTAAGAAGATTTTACTAATTAACTACAAACTAAAGCTACTTAATATAATAAAGATCTACTTAGTCTTTTATATTGTACTTTTTAAACTAGTACTATGCAAGTTATATACTAAAGACTGCATTATTATTAAACTTAATAAATTAGAATATAAAGTTAAATAAATTATTAACTATAGGAATAAAAATAATTATAATAAATATTTTATTAAATAGAAAGGCTATAAATATAAAAATAACTTATAAGAATTAGTTAAGAACCTCTAGTATACTCTACAACTACTTTAGGAGTATTACAAACTCTAAATAACTCCTCTACTACTAATAGTCCTAAATTTAAGAAATTATTATTAAGCCTAAATAAGGACTAGTCTTTATTATTAGAAACCCCTATAAATTGTAGCTCTTCTACTATACTATATTTATAAGTACTTAATACTAACTCTAAAGTATTTAACTTATTAATCTCCTATATACTCCTATAGAAAGTCTTAGCCTAATAATTACAAACTAGTTTCTAAGTCTTCTAAATTCTTACTAGATAACTTACTACTATTACTATTAAGAATTATAAGTAAGTAAGCTCCTTATAAAGCTTTAAAAGCTCCTTATTAGCTTTTTCCTCTTTTTTATTCTACTCTCTTTACTAAGTATTTAACTTTTAAACTGCAATTAAATTAACTAAATAATAAGATTTATATAAAATATAGCTACTTATAAGTAAATACTACTAAAATGCTATTATAAGGCTTCTTTACTTTAATATAAGCCTAATAGTAAAAAGAACTTTTACTAAAATAATAAGACGCCCTTATGCAAAAATAGTAAGTATAAAGTATATTAGTAATAGTAGAATAAGTATTAAAGAACTCTAAAAGTATAAAATACTTATAATCTTTTATCTCTATTTTTTAAAACTTAAATTTTAATTTTAATTTTTTAATACAATTTAATATAGTATTAGTATTATAAGAAATTAGGAAGTAAGTTTAATAACTCCCTAATTTAAGAGATACTACTTACTTATATAGTCTTAAGAATAAGACTTTTAGAGAGGAGACTTAATATTTTAATTTAATAAACTATAAGTACCTGCATAATGTAATAGTAAGTACCTGTATAATACAATAGTAAGTATCTAGTAGCATCTATACACTCTGCACGCAGACAATTAGTTTAATTCTAACTGCAGGAATACTATTTTGCAGAGACTTAATTAGTTACTAGGTACCCTACTCTGCAGGAAAAGTAGAGCCCTGAGCCCTATATATACAATAGGGCTCTAATAATAGTATATGTATTAGGTTAAAGTATAGTATATATAGGAAAGAGTTAGATAAAAATAAGATTCCTTAATAAGTCTAGGAATATAAGAGGGTTTTACTTTTAACTCTTTAAAAGGGGATTTACCTCTTATATATATATAAGTTAAATTTATATAAAGTAGTTAGTACTATAGTATAAGAAGTCTTTATTATATAGTCTCCTATTAATAAAACTTCTCTTATAAAAATAAAAAAAATAAACTATAAGTAATATAGCTCTACTAGACTAAGTAGAGTACAAGTAGTATAGTATTTGTATAGACAAGAAATAGAATTATATAAGTAACTCCTTAGAATAGAAGAATTAGAGAAAATTATATACAAATAAGAAAGACTAATAAATAATAAGTAGTCTATACTAGAGACTAATATTCAAATTATTAGTCTTAAGAAGAGGACTAACTTTAAGATATTAATTCTAAAAATAATACTTAAGAATATAAGGATATTTATTCTATATAAATAAATTACTTTCTATAGCTCTTTAGTAATTAACTTTATAATTATCCTCTTAAATACTCTTAGTACTCTTTACTAGTAATTAATATTATAAGCCCCTTATTAAGTATATAACTAATTACTATATTCTCTAAAGACTTAATTCTCTTAGTATAATTTATAGTACTATTCCCTAGTTTTATTACTTTAGCTTTTACTACTAAATACTACTATAGAAAGCTAACTATAATATACTATTACTATAGACTATTACTAATACTCTCTTAACTACTATATAAAGTAGCTAATAGAAATAGATTATATATATATTTATACTCTCTTCTATAAGGGTAGGTTATTTAAGAGGGAGATCTCTAGATATTTAGACCTCTCTTTTACTTAAGTTAAATATACTCTAAGATTTAGACCTTTTAAGTAGCCTAAATTTAAGTGTCCTCCTACCCTCAGTTAGCAGTAGGAGGAGGAGCTAGTTAAGTATATAACCTTATTTTATAAAGGGCGCCTTACTAGCGTCCTTAAGCTCTCTACTATCCTCTTTAATAGGGTATATAGAGAGTATACTATTTAGAGTACTCTTTAATACTTTAAATATAGGTAATATGTAGCTAAGTAGAAACCTCCCCTATTTAAAGTAATCTATTAGAAATACCTTACTTAAGCTCTAGCTTATATTAACTAGCCCCTTAAGGAATAGAAAAGGGTCCTCTAGACTAATAAGACTTAAGTCCTTAGAGGTAACTATAGGAAAGTCTATATAATTAGGAAGGCTGAAGAGGAGCTAGACTTAACTTATATTATTTAGAAGTCTAGGAGAAAGTAAGGCTAGATATTCTAGGGGTCCTTTGCAAGTAGTATAAAGAGCCTAAGTATAGTATAGAATATAGAGAGCTAGGGGACTATTATAGTTAAGTCCTATTAGTAGTATATTATCCCCTTTATTTATAAGTTTATTTTTCTACTAGAGTAGGAGAGTAGGCTAGAGGGTAGGCTAGAGGGTAGGCTAGAGGGTAGGCTAGAGGGTAGGAGGATTATTCTTATGCAGAATAGTACCCCCTCTTACTCAGCAGCTAGTACTCTAGAGGAGCTAGCTAGTAGGAGTATAGAGATTATAAACTTCCCCCTATACTCTCTAGATTTTAACCCTATAGAGGTATACTAGAACTAAATAAAGGAGTATATATAGGTTAACTATAAGTATAATTAGTAGCTATCTTGCAATACTCTCTATAAATAGGTATAGGAGGTATAGGATGCACTACCTAAGGAGTATTATAAGTAGTTACTGTAGAGTATAAGGTAGAGATATTAAGTAGTAATTAATGCAAATAGTAGTTATACTAGATTCTAACTTTTAGCTGGGCTGGGCAGTAGAAGAATAGGATAGAAGATGTACTGTAATTCCATTAGTCATAATGTAGTTGTCAGATTGGCAAGGGTAACCGTGATGGGTCAATTGTGCGTATATTAAGTGTGTGTAGTGTGTAACTATTCTTGTGTGCTGCAGCTGCACCCTGCCGCCCGACTAGGCCTTTGGCAGCCCCTTTCTTAGGCGCCTAAGGCCACCACGAAGCCCACTGCCCGGGACGAAGCCTGTGGCAGGCCCTTCGTTGCCGCCGAGCGGCCGGTTATGCTGGCCGATAAGTCCTATCTCCGACGCCCTTCGTGGCGCCCTTCGTGTGCGTTACCCTCCAATTCAACACGCCCCCTCAGGGAAGGGCTTCTTGACGGCCTTTACGGTCCACGGCCGTGAAGGGCGACGGCCCCTTCGCTCCGTTGCTCCTTGAGCGCGCAAGAAGGCGTTTCCTGCGTTCGTTTTGACGCTCACGGGGCGCGCGGGAAGTCACAGGCTTCCTCCACGGCCCATACGTCCTCCTTCATCATCTCGGCCTCCAGTCGAGCCTCGTCAGCAGCCAGATCTCTAGCGCGGTTGCTCTCGAGAATGACCTTCTCGTTGGTCATATTGAGCTGTTGGATGAAGGCGTCGTGTTTTGTCATATCCAGGGCCTTCGTGAGGCCGTCTGCCATAAGCTCTGCAGACGGGGTATATGCGACGTCTACACGCCTTTCGGCGATTTCTTGACGCAGCCAGTGGTTGTGTATATCGACGTGACGGAGCTTCGTACGGAGCTTCGAGAGCTCACTCGTAACCAACTTAACCGTCTGTTGGTTATCGCATTGTATACGTATTGTCGTGGGCTTTTGCTCTTTTGAAGCGTACGTCGCGCGCTCGCCGAGCTCACTGGGGAGCTGGACTTGTAAGCGCGAAATCAATCGGCTTGCGAAAAGGGCTTCCTTGGCGGCCTGCGTGAGCGCTAGGAGCTCTGCTTCAGTTGTTGACGTTGTGACGGTATCTTGCTTGTTGGCCCGCCACGCGACGAGGCCTCCGAAAAGCTTCATGGCGAAGGCCTGGGAGCTCTTTCGGCATAGTGTATTGTCGCCAAAGCTCGCGTCAGACGCCACCTCAAGGGCGTCATTCGCGCTGCCTGGGGCGGCGCCGAAGCAAAGGCAGAGGTATCGCGTTTTGTATAGGTATCGAAGGACTCTGTCAGCGGCCTTCTGGTGGACTTCGCTTGGGTTTTGATTGAATCTCGCGAGCCTGCTGGCTGCGAAAGCGACGTCCGGCCGCGTCATCACAGCGGCGTATAGGATCGTCCCAACTTTGCGTTGATAACGGTTGATTTCGCTGGGTTGCGCGTTGCCTTCACGCGGCAGCAACTCCTCCTTTGCCATCGGAGTGTGCTTATGAGAATCGTCGTCTAACACGTCAGCGCGCGTGGGAAGCAGTTTCTTACACTTCTCGGCGTATATCGCCTGTGAGAGCCAGAGTCTCCGTGTCGCGCGGTCGCGAAGGATCTCAAGGCCTAAAAACCATTGAAGTTTTTCGCCGCCTTCAAGGTGGTATTTGCCTTGAAGGGCACGTATCTCGGCCATTGCCGCAGGCTCATGGGCCTTCGGAAACGCCAATACGCAGTCGTCAACATAGAAGAAGAATGTGACCTGGCCCTTTTGCCAGCAGCAGTCTTCGCCTGCAACGCGTTGAAAGCCTTGCGCCAACAGCCCACTTTCCAGGTGCCTTTGCCACAGCAGAGGTGACCGACGCAGACCGTAGAGGGCTTTCTGTAAGCGTAGGACTACGCCTTGTTTGCGGTATCCTGGAGGCATCTCCATATATACCTCCTCATCGATATCTGCGTGCACAAACGCATTCACTGCGTCGTATTGCAGCAGCTCGAGGTTGAATCGGGCGGCCAAAGCCATCAGTATTCGGAATGACATACCTGCAAGCGTTGCGGCGTACGTATCTCGCGCGTCTTTCGCCTGTTGGTCTCCACGTATCACGAGCCTTGCCTTCACCTTCGTGAGGCGGCCGTGCTTGTCAAGCTTGTATGTGTATACCCAATGGCAACCAAGAATCTGGTTGCCGCGCGCGGACGCTTTGGAGACCTCTCGCCAAGATCGCGAGAGCTCGTGACCTTGTAGGTGACTCCTTTCAGCATCTCGAAAGGCGCTTTCAAGCGGGTGAGTTGCCAGCTGATTGTGTGATGTGGGAAGAGGGGGCAAGTCTTTCCAGTGGGTGCCACGCGAAGTGGCTGCTTCAGTGACGGTTCTTGCGTCGTTACTACGCCTGCGAGCATGCTCAGCGGAGCGCGTAGGAAGCCCCTTACTGTCTGCCTTTAACTGCTTCCGGCCCGAAGGCCACGCGACTGCGAGCTGTTGGAGCCCTGTCTCATGCGCTTTTAGATCGTCCGCCGTGCTGTTAAAGCATTCAATCACGGGTTGATCTACACTTGCCGCTGGGTTCGGGTGGCCAGCCCGCTTCAGCAGCGTACAAGTGCCATCCATCAATCGTTGCGTGGTCTTGTGTTTTTGGTGCGTGCGTCCCGCCAGAAACGCAGCCTTGAAGGACTCGCGTAACGGCTTCGGCCACGTCTTTTGTGTAGGAATGGTATTACTGCCGTCTATGGGCAGATGAGATCCCCTTTCTCGCCCCCTCACGCCTAGCGCAGTTGTAAGCGCAGTGAAGAAAGACGCTCTCGGCGGCGTCGCCGGCGGGGTTATCAGTTGGAATCTTGCTTCGGTGTGCGGTGCCGGCCCGGAGGGCCCGTCAGGGCGGCCTTCTCGTGGGCCTTCAGACCTCCGGTCTTCACGGCCGTGGACCTCTGAGGGCCTTTCGACTATACGGTCGTGAAGGCCAGAGGTCCTTTCGACTTCACGGCCGTGAAGGGCAGGGCTGCCGTGGGCCGCCCCCCCAGCTCGCTCGGCGTGCTCTGTAATCTCGTCTGCTTCTTCGTCAGCCGTGTGCGTAAAGCTTGTCTCGCGCGCTCCTTCGCGCACAAGGCGGTCAATAGTCTGCTGTATTTCGTTGAGATCTAATTCTCGCACGCTTTCAGCAAGGCCTTTGAGATCGCCATTGAAAACGGCGCCTTCGTTGAAGACGACGTCGCGCGTTGTGAATACTTCACCACGAAGAGGGTTCCATATGCGAAAGGAGTTGCTGGAGCTGTAGCCAACGAGGTAACCTATCCAAGCACGTGGGGCAAGCCTTTGCCTGCGCTGTTTGTGAAGCTGGGTATCTGCAGTAAGCGCGTATGCTTTGCAACCGTATATTCGAAGGTGTGAAAGGTCGGGCCTTGCGTAGGGAGCCTTTTCCTCAATCCAGAAGTGCTCATGCCACAGCTGGTATGGAGTCTTCCAGCCGCGGGCTGCCTGCGGTGTGCGGTTATAAAGGTAAGTGGCTGCAGTGTATATTTCAGGCCAGAGTACGTCTGGAAGGCTTGCGTCAATTGCCATACTGCGGGCTTTTCGCTTTATAACAGCAGCAATGCGCTCTGCAGCGCCGTTTTGCGCTTGGGTATTCGGAGCGCTCGCCTCAAGGCGTATACCGCGTGCTTCGAGGCTCGCGACGATTTCATGGTGGCGAAGAAGTTCGTTATCCGTCTCGATGACCTTTACGCGGCAGTCGTATTGGGTGTCAAGGAGCGCAAGGAAGTCTGTGATTGTCGTGAGCAGGACGTCTGTGGTCCTTTGGCGTAGGTAAAAGTCCCAAGTAAGGCCACTGCCTCGGTCAGAAAACAGCATGCAAGACTTATACCCTGCGTAGCCTATTTCGAGGTCGTGAAAGTCGATGGCCAAGCGATCGCCAGGCTGCGCTTGAGCAGCTGACTCTCGTGGGCTTCGACGGATCATTCGATGGGCTTTGCCTTGAGCGCAGGCGTCGCAGTCCACCGTGGTGATCTGTTGACCTTCAACACCTTGAAGGCGTACTCCACGGGCTGCGTTGACGATCCTTTTGAGCGCTTCTGGGCCTGGGTGCCCAAGGCGCTTGTGCCAAGTAATAAGGTCGCCAAGAATAGGCTTCCGGCGCGTGGCCGTTGTGTATGCGTGTCTCCTGCGCGTAGGAGGTGCTTCGTCTAACCGAGCAGCCGGCAACGGCACAGCTGCCGCAAGCGCGGCCTCCGAGCCGAAAGGCCGATGGTCGAGCACTTGTTGGTCGTGGATTTCGTCAACGTACGCAACGAAGGACCTGTCTGCCCTTCGAAGGCAGTTATTTCCTGGGCTGTTATCCCACCAAAGTCCTCGTTGCCTGAGCTTCTTGAAGGATACGAGGTTCGCGGCCAACCCAGGGCAAAGGGCCACTTCGAACAGGGTGAGCTTCGTAACGCTGTTGCTACGTGCCTTTAGGTTGATCTCCGCGGTCCCATACGCTTCGATAGGCAATTGCTGCGCGCCAGCCCATAGGAAGTCTCCATGGGGCGCGGCTCTCAGCGTCTTGAACCATAAAGGACTATTGAAAACGTGTACTGTAGAGCCTGAGTCTAGTATGGCTGATCCTGCAAGGTGGTATTGATTGTAGGCAGTGTGAAAGGACGCTGGAGATAGCTTCCCTCGGCAGCTACCATACAGTCAGTTAGGTAGGTTAGCTGCTTGTCTCACCTGCCTCAGGCGCTCCGCGAGTTCTGGGTCGTTTCGGACGCGCTCATCGATAAGGGCTTGAGTCGTTCGGTTGAGTGGCTTGCCATCCCTTCGCAGGTGAGGGAGCGCGTAGAAACACTCGTCTATTTGGTGCCATGGGCCAAGGCACAGTTGGCAGCCGTTGGTGCGCTTGGCAAAGGGTATCTCAGTGGCGCTCGTGCTCGACCTTTCGCGCTTGGCGTGTACGCTTGCCTCACGTGAGGTCATTGGCGACGACGACGAGGTTGAGGCTTCAGTTGGCACACTGAAATCCCTTGGCGGTTGGCTTTGCCAACGGCCTCCGCGGCCACGGCCTCTGCCGCCGCGGGCCCTATTGTTGTTGCCACGTTCTTCTTGGGAGGCATTGTTGCCGAGGTTGGTTGGGCCAAAGGCGCCTCGCGCGGCCTTTCTTATAGGCTCTGCGTCGTCTGCGGTCTGAAGGAAGCGTCTGACGTCGGCTAAAACGCTCCCTGGCGTAAGGGCGTCCCTTTCGGCTTCGCGGACGTGGGTTTCGTGGTATACGTATACCCAACTTGAGATATATGATCTCGCGAAGGCCGTTGTGAAAGGCGTGAACCAAAGGCTTGACGTCTGGGCCTGCGGCAGGCCGCTCGCAGAGGCTTCATGGAGCGCCCTTTCCCACTTCGTGATCCAGTCTTCGACGTCTCGTCGGTTGTTGAGGGGTTTTCTCGTGGGCGCCGTTAATACGGCATCGTACGCGACTTGCGCGTTGTTTCTGCGTTCGAAAGGGCGTATGCCGACGCGGGCCTCAAGGGCCTTTATCCATTGATCGACTTCCTTATCTGAGGTACAGCAGTGAAGCTTCAAGTCGATGGATACCGTCTGGCGAATCCATTCTTGAAGGTCACAGTATCGTTGAAGGCGCTTTTCTTGCGCTCTAAGCTCTTCGTTATATTCTGCTCGTCGGGCACGGTATAGGGCAAGGTCGGAGGGTGAGAGATCCTCCATTCCGTGCGCCCGCGGCGTATCGTTGTCGGTGTGCGGCAACAGGGTGCCTAGCTCCGAGGCCGTCGGGGTGACCGTTGCCGAGCGCGTTGACCCCGCCGGGCGCGTTATAACCCGCGGGTGGTCGCTTGGAGAAGGCTTTATAGGCTCTTCAAGGTATTTCTCAAGCGTCTCGTGCGTTTGGCGCGTAGCAATCGATGGGTCAATTGCGGCCCAGAGCTTATAGGCCTTTGCTTTCGTCTTCAGCTGGTCGAACCAGAGGACCCAATCGGTGGTCGCGTTGAGGACCGTTTTAGTGGTATCATTGCTCATCCTAGCGTTATAGGCACTTGTGAATAGCTTTGCGGTGCTCGTTACTGTCGGTGTATAGGCGTATGAGACTCTTAATTGTCAGATTGGCAAGGGTAACCGTGATGGGTCAATTGTGCGTATATTAAGTGTGTGTAGTGTGTAACTATTCTTGTGTGCTGCAGCTGCACCCTGCCGCCCGACTAGGCCTTTGGCAGCCCCTTTCTTAGGCGCCTAAGGCCACCACGAAGCCCACTGCCCGGGACGAAGCCTGTGGCAGGCCCTTCGTTGCCGCCGAGCGGCCGGTTATGCTGGCCGATAAGTCCTATCTCCGACGCCCTTCGTGGCGCCCTTCGTGTGCGTTACCCTCCAATTCAACAGTAGTATGTAGAGATTAATATGACTAGGGTATATAACTTACCCCTTCAACCCTGTATCAAATTGGGTAACTACACTAATGTCATTTCCGGCCATGATCGACGCGGACCACTTTGCATCTCAAACGGGGCTCACCCAACCGTGCGGATTGGCGTAAGAGAGAGAAAGAAGAAACGCATAGAACCCCGCCCTTCGCTCTGCTTGCTCACGACTCGATGAGTAGTTACCAGACTGGCTAATTGGTCCGAAAAGAACGGATTGCGAATCAGTGGCCTGCTGGAACACCGAAAGAAGAGCCAATTGCGCCGTGCTGGGATTGGTATAACTCTAGGTTTTCTCCTGTCTGCCCCGACAGTCAGCGTCCCATCATACCATCTCGCGTCTCGCGTTTCCGTGAAGAAGAGAACAGTGAAAAAGAAATGGGCAGCCAACAAGACCTAAAGTTGGCCTAAATCCGAAAACCCCGACGGGCCGGATGGCATTAGTCCCAGGGCTCGCTCAGGGTTGATACCGTCATTGATGGGTCTCGTGGTTCGAATTCATGGGAATAAGCCGGAGTGCGGCGGCTCGCTGAGAAACGACGGCTGCAAGGATGAAGTCATAGTTGAGATCGGGTTTTCCAACACCAATGACTCGGTGTTCCCTCCGCGACGCTCTGAAACTTGCAGCTCCAAAGCGACCTTGCGTTCACGTTGCATGCATGGCTGAGAGGGAACTTCTCGGGGCGCTCACTCGACAAAAACGCCGACAGCATGCAATCCTTTCTCCAACATCGGCGGGCAGGCGTTGAGGCCCAGGCGCAAATCGACCGGGACATCGGGAAGACACAGTCTTTCAATGCGCCGAGCCGAACGCACAATGAGGTGCAAGAACAACCTTTGGCAGAGAAGAAACAGAAAAGCCCGTCGTCTTCCGAGTCGCCGGACACGATCGATACGGAAGCGCCCGGACAACGACCCGACAGAGCGCCGGGGCTTCTTGAGCGAAGCCAGACGGCGCGGACCGAGTGCTCTGAAGGCACGGCGCTCGGCCGGGTCTTGACCGGCATCCACGTCCGGGACCGCACGGGCGATGAGGGGCACGGGGGCCGCGTCTTCGTCGTCGGCTGGGCGGGGCCGGACGACCCCCTAGACCCGCACAACTGGCCGACGGCCAAGCGCATCGGCGTGACGCTGCAGATCTCCGTCATCGCCCTCTTCGTCGGCGCCGCGTCGGGCATCGACGCGACTGTGCTTCCGCAAGCCGCGAGGGCGTTTGGCGTCAGCGAGGTGGCCGAGTCTTTGGCCACAGGCACGTCCCTCCCCCCCCTTCACGTCATCCGCCGCTCTACCCAAGTTCACAAACACTAACATCTGCTCGAAAGGTCTGTATCTGGTAGGCATGGGCCTTGGGTCGCTCGTGGCCGGCCCTTTTTCGGAAACCTTTGGCCGCAACGCCGTCTACGCCGGCTCCATGGCGGTCTTCATGATCTGGATCATGGCCTCCGGCCTCGCGCCCAACTTTGGCGCCCAAATCACCTTCCGCTTCCTGGCCGGGTGCTCCGCCTCGACGCCGCTGGTGTGCTCTGGCGGCTCGATCGCGGACATGTACAACCGCCTCGAGAAGACGTGGAGCTTCCCGCTGTATGCCATCACATGCTTCGGCGGGCCGATGGTCGGCGCCGTCATGGGTGCTTACATCGGCCCCTCCAACGCCGTGAGCTGGCGATGGACCGAGTGGACGGTGCTGATCTCCTCGGGCCTCGTGCTGGTCCTGGTACTCCTCTGCATGCCCGAGACCTACGGCCCGCTGCTTCTCCAGTGGAAGGCCGCCCACTACCGGCGGATCACTGGCGACGGCCGTTTCCGCTCCGAACACGAGATCGTCGATGCCACTCTCTTCAGCCGCCTCAAGACCAGCATGACGAGGCCGTTCCTCATGCTCACGGAACCCATCATCATGGCCATGACGCTGTACATCACCGTCGTCTACATTGTTATCTTCACGTTTCTCGTCGGATGGCCCTACATCTTCGAGTACACCTACGGCCTCGATCAGGGCCTCGCCAACATCGTCTTCGTCGCCATGTTTGCGGGTACGCAAATCAACTTCGCCTTCGTGCCGCTCATCTACTCGATGACGGCAAGGCGAGTCAAGCACGGTGGGCATGACACGAGTTTCAAGCCGGAGATCCGTCTCTGGTACGCCATGTTCGGCGCCGCCGTCTTCGTCCCCGTCTCCCTCTTCTGGCTCGGGTGGACAAATTTTGCCAGTATCAGCATCTGGTCCGCCATTTTCGCCGTCGTTGTCTTCGGCTACGGCGTGACCGGCATCTTCATCTGCGTGTACATGTACATCATCGACTCGTACGAGATATACTCGGCGTCGGCGCTCACGTTTGTCGCCCTGATCAGGTACGTGGTCGCGGGAGGCATCACCGTGGTTGGGATACCGCTTTACGAGAACCTGGGCACGCACTACGCCCTGACGATTCTCGCATGTATATCAGGGGTGCTCGCGCCGATACCTTACGTCTTATACCACTACGGTAGCTGGATCCGAGCCAAAAGTCGGTTTGCGGTGTCGATGTAGAAACACCCAGTGTCCACAAGGTAGTTACGCACGAACTCTGCAAGGTTGGCCCATGAGATACATGTAATCTTCACTCGCTCGGGTCATCAGAATGGGCGCTGGCAACTACGAGCATGAGGAAAGCTTCCAGTAATTGAATGCAGCTCGTTGTCCAATGTGCAAATCGACGCTGTTCGTGCTTCTTGCACGCATTTGATGAGATGTATCTGGAAGGCCTCCTTCGGTCTCGTGATGCCACACCCACCATAATCGGCGCGGCGGTGCGGAGATGAAGTCCATTGGCAGACATCGCCCTCATGGCTGCAGAGTCAGCTTATGCCCAGCTGCAGGTGGCGCAGCAACGTCGATAGGCGGTCCCGAGAACCAGGAAACCAGCATGGAGGGGAGAGACCTAGTCTCTGGGGGATCAAGCAACGGCAACGCTCGTGGTGAGACGAACCAGTGCGTCTCGACCCGGATCGGGCATCCAGAACCCTTCGTATGGGGGACGTCCCCAATGACGGGCGGGATGCTTCCGCTATTGCAACTTTGCTCCTTTTTCACGTCTTTCTGTTCCCCCCCAGACAGGACAACGCTCCGTCCAGATTGCTTCTTCTTCCACACGTCTCGCAGCCCCTGGAGACATATAGGCAAAGGAGATTGCTTTATTGAGCTCAGCGTCTCAGATGTCCAGAAAAGCAAGTCTGACACGGTCCTGATCCCGGGTTCACGGGGCAGACGGGCCAATCCGCATCCACCCAGCTCGGCAAAGCCGATCTCAGCTGATCCGAGCCAAGCCAAAGTCGCACCTCCCCGGTCGACGAGTATTGCATATTGTCTTTGTTGGTTGTTCACACGCATCGGCTTTCGAAAGCTCGAACTGCGGCTGTAGCTTCAGCTTATGTGAAATCCTCGCTGCAGGCGTTCAATACCGACGACATTCCAGCACGGCTCACGGCCGAGACAACCCCCCCCCCCCCCAAGGGCTGAAACGCGGCTCAGACGAATTAATAGACAGGGGTACGGAGCAAACCTGTCAAGTCTCCAAACCATGTCAGAGCTCCAAGGACTGTTGACAACCTCAAAAGACCCGCCCCGGCCTGACTGGCCCAGCATCTCGGAGTCGAGCTTCGTCCTCTCCTCCTTTTCAGGCATCACCGGGAAGAGACAAGAGGAAAACATCGTCACGGTTTCCGCGCTGTGGCATTTGCATCTGTCATCCATTCATGCCGTCCCCGCCGAGGCGCCTTTCTTACGTCCACGCCCCTTCTGCATGGTTTTTGTCAGCACTGGGGACATCTCCACGTGTGTGCAGGCAAAGTCTTTCCAGTCTAGACCTGTGCCGGTCCATAACTGGGGCGAGCATCGCGAACCAACGAGAAAGAAAAGGAAAAAAGAGGTTAAGATGGATTGAAGAAGAAAAAAAACTGTGAATTTTTTCCCATTCGATATCCACAATGACCAAGTCGATCCACAATATGAGTCCTTCGACGGACGCGCCCAGACCCTCCCTCCCCTTCAACCCTTGCTCCGACGCAAAGCGACTCGTCTGCTGACGTCAAAAATGCGTGGGAAATGCCTGCGCAAAATTTTTCTCCATCTTGGAAAAAAGAGGAAGACGAAGAATAGCCCACTTGGCGCCTTTGGTTCGTGGCCCAAGGAGAACGCTCGCTCCTACTTGGAAGCCCGAAGGATCCACAGGTTCGCGCGTCCTCGCCAACATGAGAAGAGAAACAAGGAGTTGGGGGGAAAAAACTTCGCGGCGTCGGTTCCGTCCCTGTCCGGTGTCCGAAGGCCACCCCCTCCCCAGGCTCCTCTCTCGTGCCTGATCTCTGCTGGGCCATAGGCCCTGTCGCACATCAGCCCTGAAATGAGGTCGTCCGCCCTTCTTCCACCCTCAGCCCCGTCGCACGTTGGGCACGCCGCACAAGAACGCGGGCCCATAATATTGAGAATCTCGTTCGTGAACCCCTGGACAAATGCAAGCCACGCTAGAAGCACGCTAGAATGCTAGGAACTCCGCGCACTGGCCATCATTGTGGATACGTTGGGCGGGACTCCGCTGGATAGAAGCACGCTAGAAGGGCGGGAGAACACTCGGAATGGGCAGGGGTGTCGTGCCTGAAGAGTTTGAGAGGCTCGCGAACCCTGGTTGCGCATCTCCCCTTGGAATCATCCTGCTTTTTTATTGCCATGCAGATGCCCCATTCTAGAGCTAGAGGAGTGGTATGGTTGCATCTGAGGCCATGTCTCCTCTCCGGGTGTCTTGTGCATATTTGACAGTTACTCAGCGTCGACAGTTGGTGTTTGGGAAGAAACGCCCGAGGACGCAGCAGCAAGCCCGACGCAAGTCCGTGTGGTCATTGGTGGCTGGCTGCCCGAACAGGCCGACCGAACCAGGGAGCATTGTGTCATTGAGAGCATCGCGAGCCGCAGGGGTTTATCCCTCATACCTGCGGCGTGAGACCTCCTGCAGAGGGCGTGCTTCGGCTTGCACCGAAGCACGCCCAGCAGCCTCGCAAGCCACAACCATGCCTCCGTCGCGGCGACATTCCGGCCGCTCATCGCCGACCAAACTCCACGTCTGGGACGGAACCGGGCCCATAGGGCGTGGCACCGCTGCACCTCGGAGCAAGCCCGGCGAACGAGGGAGCAGCACAGCGAGCAGACGAGCAAAAGCCACACTCTCTCATCGCCCTGTGTCTGTGAGACGTGACCGCGCGCAATGCACGTCAGAGTCATCCGGCGCAGGCCCCTCGACCACGTCAGCCACGAGCGGTGAGGATAACACGCAGGTCAGCATGGACCGTCTCGCGTCTGATAGGGTGGCTGGAAGAAGCGGTTGCTCTCTAGCATCAAGCCCTCCGCGCAAGACAATACGCGGGATGCGAGTGCACAGCAAAAGCGACCGTCTCATACCCACCCACCTTGCCAGCCCTATCCGTGAAATCCGCAGCATCAGCGAATTCGTTGCTACGTTCCATTGGGTGTTGCTGCTACTGCTGCTGCTGTGCTCTTGCGAGGAGCTTACCGACGGCCTCGCGATAAGGAACAATTCGTCGTCCCTTCGACATACCCGACCACCTCCGTCCACCATCGGCCAGCATTGGTCGCTGTGTAAGCAGCTTGCAAGCCGACACTCCGTGCGTCGCCGTCTGCAAGAAATGCACGGTTCCCACCAAGGGCCCGCCTGCAGGGCTGCATTCCTTATTCTTTGCCCTCTTTCCCCATGCCTCCTCGCGCCCCGGCGATTGCACGACGCCGCTGACATGAGGGAAGGGCAGGGACGGGATTGGGGTGCACCTGATTGTACTATATGCCTCTGGGGTAGGGTGTCTACTGCGTAGTGGGAGTTGATCACAAATTGCGAGGAGCATTGGTCAGCTGTCGCTGCTGCGGGATTCAGAGCTTCATTCCGTACACCACAAACACCACAAACAGACGAGGGTCTTTTGGCTTTTGCGGAGATGACCACAATGACGCGAACGCGAACGCGACAAGGGGAGGAGAGTTGCTCGGCCCTGATGACTCCTGGATGGATGACTGATCTTTGTTCTCCTCGCCGAACGTCCGCCGTCCGTCGGGGCCACGGCAACAAGTGAACCGTGCGGGTGGCCCGGAAGTGAGTGACCCCAGGGACCAGGGCTGCCAGGGGGTTTGGACGGGCCAGGGTCCATGACCGCGAGAAAAGACTGACGGCCGCAACAGAGGCCGAACCCCCATTTCACCTTTTCTCCTTCTTAAACCCGGACCATCGTCAAGAACCGGGACAGGATTCGGACGACACGGGACCACATCGTGAGCCCGGTTTTTGTTCATCCCCTCGCTCCCACGTTTTCTTGCGGGGAGAGTCGGGCCCAGGAGACGGCACGGGGCCTCGACCCCCATGCTCGGGACGAAAAGCTTCAGGAACACCTGTGGGCGAGGGGGATGGATGCAACCGCCGTATTCCGCCGTAACTGCAGTGGATAACCCGCGCCGTGCTGTGTACGAAATACCTCAGGCACTCCAGCAGCAGCGGGTTCTCGTGCAAATCGTGGGGTTCTCTCGTCTTGGTTTCCGCCAGGCACCGCCGCCCCCAAATCCCACAAGCCTGGAAAGCCAGATTCGAAAAAGTGGTCACGCGCGAAACCCGGGCGGCTTGATCCACCATCCCGGCCTCCGCTCGGCTGCCGCAGTAGGTATTCGTACCACAACATAGGCGCACGGCAGAAACAGGACCGCCCCCCCCCCTTCGGCGTGTAACCGTGGCTTAGATCCTTCTCACGCGAGACGGGGACGGCATCGACCCCTTGTCAAAGGGAGACGGGATGTAATTGAACCGCACTCGCTGTGAAAGCGAGAGACAGGCAAGAGAGGCAGATGGACACAAGGCGATGGTGCCTTTAGCATGCATGCAGCAAGCCACGCTCGATGATGCCGTGAATGCTCCCACGTCCACGCAAAAGTCGCAGTAGGGCAGACTAGCTGGCAGACTGGCTGCTGATGGCTCATTTCGACTCAATCATAGCCTGTGTGTCGGACGCGACAGGCCGGCCAGATTGGGATGTTTGAACGGAAGGGGGTGGGGGGTGTCTTGAAACCGCACACCCCTGCCAACGCCGTCGCCCAGATGACTGATGACTGATGAGCAATCCTGATTGATGATGAGTGCGTTTTTCCTTTGAGAGCTTTCCCGTTGCTCCGTACCCGATCGCGGTGCCGAGGGGCTCCGACCCCTCTCCCCAGTACAAGGTTCGGACGGCCAAAATCTCATCAGCCCAAGAGGATTTGTTTCGGCCGGGACGACGGCCCCAGTTGGGCTTTTGTCATCACTTGACAGTTTCTGTACGGCGAGACAGTGGTGATCCTTGCTTTTTTTTCCCTCTCTTTTTTCTGCGTGCTGTCATCTCCAGGGAAACGGGACCAGTCGGCGGGCCGCAACTGACCGTTTTCTTGGTACCTGATACTCGGTTGACGTGCTGGCCGTGATTCCGTGCCCGATCAGCAACGATGCAAAGAAGGTTTGATAGGTATCCTCAATCAGGCGACCGTCAGGCTTCCCGGCGATGTGTTCTCTGCTGCGGTGCGCCGTCAATGGCGCGCCGTCGCCCGGGGCGATTGTACTTCGCGAAAGGCCGGGGTGGGTACGAAATCCGACACATCATGACCATGTAGCTGGGGGACGGACGGGATGTCCAGGTGCCAGGCACCAGCCGTAAAGACGGGAGAGTGTGCGAGAGCGAGAGATACGCCTAGGCGTTATGCCCAATGCGGAGCGGAGAAGATGAGTTGTTCTGTAACTCGTAAGCAAACAGCACACTTGTCACTCCTCACTAGAGCCTACAGAGCGCCCACAGCGTAACTGACTAACTGGGCTGCTACCTGTACAGCACTGTACGTTGCCTTCAGCCCTACAAACGAGGTGGATGGGCTCGGGGCCATTCGTAAGTCCGGACGGACACGGATCTAACATGACAGACAGGCATCCCATCCATAGGGAAACCAAAGGGACTGCGCATGGCTCGCAAGGGGTCGCGATTGGCGCGTGACCGACGAGCCCAAGAGGAAACCAGTCAGCTGGATTACGCAGCTAATTAGCACTCACCCACCCTGTCGCTGTCCGCTGTCGCGTCTCAGGCTCGCACTCGCGGCACGCACTGAGCAGCCAGCCCCGGGACATTGACATTCGGAATGGAGCCGGCGGGCGGGCGGACGAGGCGGTGCAAGCCGGCTGCGCTGTGTGATGTGTGCGGCACGACTCATCATCAGGCCGCCCTGTAGCATTCGCGGCCGTGGTCGTCGTTATTGTCGTTGTTTTCGTCGTCGTCGTCACCTCCTCAGTGCTGTGTAAATTGCAGTGTGTCGGGGCTAGACTCTAGGTAGCCACCGCCGCTCTCGGTCTGCTCGCTTTCGTGGCCAAATGCGGAGGAGCTCGCTGTCCTAATCAGGCAAAGGCCAGCGACATCAGATCAGGGACACCCCCTCGCAGCCTTGACCACGAGGGGCCTGGCAACTTGGGTTGGCAACAGTGGATGTTGGGATGGTACGGATATTGGCATTGCGTTCTTGACTTTCTCGCTTGCTGGCCTCAGCTTTGTCACAGATGCTTCATGGGGGGGAGAAATGAGGCGTGTTGGGGTGCCGGTGGGGGGTGCGTAAGGCAGGCCTGGAAGGGCCTTGGCTTGGGTGTTGACGATATCCCGATCCCCGTGGGCCCGTCAGGCGTGTCAGAGGAAATGAGGACAGTTGGGAGCTGGTGAAGGGCGGTGCGGTGCGGTGCGGTACGGTGGTGATGGTGATTGATTGACGGCCCGGTGGTAGGTGCGGAGTTATGCTATCCCCCTATCCTATGTCCTGTCACCGGAAGGTAGTGTGCTCCTGTGCTGAAGGGCGCTATGGCGGAGAGTTTGGATGGTCGACGTTGATGGAAGTGATTACGGATACGGGACCAGCACAGCAGCACACCGGCTGACAAACGCCGAGGATGATGCATCATCCAATCCAGCAGCGTCCAGAGTGACTCGAAAAAGGCACGAGGAGATAGGGGACGGATTTTCGGAGTACGTACCCAGTCCGTTAGCGCGGGTGATCCGTAATACAGTATTACAGTCGCAGGTATGCGCGCCGAGTGCGTCAGAGCCGATGCTTGGTATTCGACGCTAGCGTGGTTCGCACTGCGGCAGCGTAGGTAAGCTGGAAAGTCCGAACACCTGCGCTGGCTGGTTTGCTTGGGGCGGAGACTCGGGAAGCACCCTCGGCCTCGCTGATGACAAACGCCGCCCAAAGTCCACGGCCCACCGTCCACAGTAATTGTGCGTGTGCGGCGCCGGTGCGATGAGTCTTCCACCGTCCCGTCCACCCATCCACCCACACAACGCCCACACCCTCCCGGCCAAGTCATTCACCCCCTGCACCTGCACACACACACGCACACCCCCCTCCCCTTGTCACCGCTCCTCTCCTAGTCTTTTCTTCTCTCCGAGTCCGACAAGTCCAGGTCTGCGAGCAAGTGGATGGAACCCAAGTTAAAAGAAAAGTGTTTCCCTTTTTCCCAACCAGATCTCGAATCCCATCATCATCCAGCCTCAGCTTCACAGACTCACAGACAGACCAAGATCGATATCCCATTCCAAGAAGAAACTTGACACGCTACATATAGCACCATCGACCCTGTCTCCCTCTCAACTCGCCTCGACCATCAAAGCATCACAGACCAAGCAAGCTAGCCCAGGCATCCCTGCACCACTCATCAACCACCAACCGGCCCCCGATCTCGCTTTGAGTCATACCTACCAAAATCGCGACATATCAGTCACCGTTGGTGCACAGTCACACAAAATGTCGACATTAACCGCCACTGCTACTTTTCCTTCTCACACCCAACAACACCAACAACAACAACACCGTTCCTCTTCCTCACCACTTCGCCTGACCCTCCAGAAGAAGAAGATGAGCATCACTCAGACCTACTACCTCGCCCACAAGGCCCGCGCCAAGCTCTCTTCGGAGGCTGGCCGCGCCGACCACGACCTCCGCCTCCTCGTCGGCCACGCCAACCTCCTCGACTCGCTGATGCTCGAGCTCGCCGACGCCGAGCGTGAACAAGAAAGCTGGTTCAACCAATCCGTCCGCGGTGCCACCAAGAGCGAGGACCGCCACGTGCAATGGGCCGACTCCGTCATTGAGGAGCCCGAGGAAGACTGGCACGCCGACGACGCATCCGACTCGGATGACTCCGTGTCCGACTCGTCGGACGACGACTACGATGATGAAGACATGGAGATGGCCGAGACCGTCTCCCTCCGCCGCATGCCCTCCGCCGCCGCCGTCCCCGCATCACCGAGGACTTTGGCCGTCGAGGTTTCGGAAGACTATGATATGGAGGACGACCTTGAGGAGGACTACGCACAGCTCGAGCTCGTCCGCACACCATCCCACTCCAGCAGCAGCTCACCACCAGAGCTCGAGCATGATTCGGACATCTCAGATGACGAGTCGATGCCCCCATCACCGCCAAACGCCGTTCTCACCTTCTCCGAGAAGGAAGCCAAAGAAGAGGCTTCGCAACAACAACAAACCGAAGACGGCTCCTTCTACTCAGAAGGCTACTACCTGCCGGCCCGGAACCCAGCAAGGCTCGTGTCTGCCATCTCAGTGTACTAAACAAGAGTTACACTGGAGCATGGTCTCACACTCCTTGGTCTGCGGGTTAGCATAATCTCTTCTTTGGCTTTTTGAACAACAGCGAGCGTTTGCATTTCAACGGCGTTTCTCTTACCGATACCAAGATAACGGCATGGGTCACGATTACGGGGCTTTTTTTTTTATTTACAACATGACAGCAATGTGTCACCGCCGCTCAGGAACATTCACCTCATCTCTTTTTCCTATTACTTTTCTTCTTCACTCTTCTATGTTGCAACGAAAAGCAAGGCACAGATGTGGATCACATTTTTTGGGGGCCTTGATGGATAATGGATGATTATTGGGGATTACACTACCTTTTCTCTTCTGCTGCCGCTCCCCGGCTCCCGATCGTGGAGACTGTGGTTGAGTGGTCCAGCCTTGTGTTACAGACAAATAGATGCCAGCGCCGCTGGGAGGGGTTGACACCAGTTCCCCCTCCTAAAAAAACAACAACAGCGAGCCTAGAACCAGAAATCAATTGAGACAAACTTCAATCTGAACCCCCTTTCCTCCCACTTTTTGCAAACCGCTATTGGCTACTGATTGACACATGCGTGACGAGGTCGCGGATTGCATCATTGCTTTTCATCTGCCTCGTCCTAGGATCGAAACTGGCTGACGAGTCATTCAGGCAGTCCACATAATTCAGCGAGGACTTGACAGTGCGCTTGGTCAGTAGAGTAGGTACATGCAAGATGGGAAAAACTGCCCCCAAAACGTCGCGCACCTACAGGACCTTCAGGTACCAGATGCGCGCCCTGCGATCTCGGTAGATCGGCGTTGGTCGACACCCCCCCGTCCCATCCCATCCCTCGCTTACCTCATCCGAACCCGAGACTTCCAAGCTGGACAGTGGCCCAATTCCGCCATTCTACCAACACGCCCCTCGACACCCCGGAGTTATCTTGGCATCACGCCCCCTCGCTGCCGAAGCCGTATCACGGGCGAATCACAAAGGGAGACCGTCATGGCACTCTCGGACCTTGGCGGTGTGTTCTAACTCCCCAGTCACCGAGGCCACCAGCCGGACTTTACACGCACGAGAAAAAGGGCTGCCTGGAGGGAGGAGTTAAACGCGAAAAGCCCGACGCCAGCATGGGGTGGTTTTTTTTGTTTGTGAGTGTTCGACTATCTCTAGTGCACAAGGTAGAGTGTTACCAAGCAACAGTCGGTCACTGGCGATGGTGTCGTGGTTCATGGATGTGACGCTGCGTCGCGACTCGACTATTCGACTCGAAGATTGAGGCTGTGAGCGAGGCGACGACTGCGACTGCAACTGCAACTGCGACCGCGTCAACGACGACGGCTTCATGATTGATTCAATCAGATCGGATCAGCTGCCTCGGCCCTCTGACCAAAAAAGCAACGAGTGCGAACCAAAACATGGCGCAGCTTGGCTGGGGAGGGGTGTGGCAGGCACCTCTAACAAGACGATTACGACGATACGAAGCCGACGGTCGCGGGGTGCGCGGCCTTGACAGAAAATGCGAGTTGCCGAGGAACAGTCATCACTTTTTTTGGTTTTGTGGCTCTTTTCCCCTTTCCGCCCTCTCTTTCTCCTTCGTTGGTCCGGGCATCCTGGGCTTGCGCGTGCCGACGGACGAATCCCGCCCGACTGCAGACGGCGAGCCGAAAAAGGCTAAAGCAAAAACACTAATCTTGCAGGCAAACGACTTGGTTTCCCTGGTTCGAGGTTATCATTAACGACCCGAAGGGCGGAAAGCGACAGTCATACCCCGGCTGACATAAGGGCGCAGCACGCAGTGACATCTCGCCCCCGGATTGGAGATGGCCCAGATGGGCAGATTGGCAGATTAAGAGTGGGAGATGGGAGATGGGAATGGCACGACAGCTGGTCTTGGCTTCGCTCCCCTTGTCCGTGTCGCAACGTACGAGTGCCCCCGGGGCCCTGACCATTCGTACGTCGTGGCCGGCTGGAGAGGGATAGGCAGACGAGTTGTCGGATTGCCAGATTCGGAAGCTTGAAGGAGGGGGTTGCCGTTTCCCCGTTGGCAATGGTTCATCCGCAGTGCCGCTGAACCGGCAGGCACCATTCTCGCGCCGATTTCGCTCTGCAACGGCCGGCACACGAACCATCCAGCCGAAGCGACCGACGATAACGAAGGATGGGAGGAGGAGTCGATCCAGTCCCGCCCGCTGCCGCCGTCGGACGCCTCAGCCGATCCGGCAGCGTCGGCCCAGGACTCTGCAGAGAATTAGACTCGCCGTCGTTGAATCCGTCAACCAGACACTCATAGACCCCGCGCCTTTTCCCGCCCGCCAGTCCCGGCAAACGACCTTTGTCAAAAAAGTCAAGCCTGGACGATTAGTTCCTCGGCCCGCCGTATTGTTTCACCAGGTGACTCTTAGGCTCCTGCTCGAGGGGACTCGGTTCGTGGCCTACTACGCACGCAATCGCACACCCGGAACCAACATCAACACAGAACGATGAATCCAGGCGCCTAAGCCTAGGCTGTCTGTCCTACACTGCCCAACAAATTCCCGACAACCGGGTCCTCCCTCCACGATGTGGTTCTTCGCTTCGCTTGACCGCTCCCCCATGTGCTTGGTCTGTTCAACAGGGGCAGGGCTGTCGAGAAAGAGAAGGAAATTCTCCTTTTCGCCCTGCTTTACAAAAAGTTTTGCTGCCTGCGAGTGAGGCCCTCGCTAAAACAGGGCGGTGAAGGGGGGTCTCAAGCCCCTTGCCTACTTTGCTACCCAGAGTTCTAGACAAGCAAGATGGGAAATTGACCCAACCTCGTTGTTAGAGTTGCTAGCCTAGCGAGGCCCTTGTGAAAGTGCGTACAGACGGTGCAGCTGACATGGCCACGACCTCTTTCTCTGGTTCCTTTCCCACCCACCCCCGGATGAGACACAATTGAGGGGGGGTGGGGATGTCACCCTGGACCCTATCTGCCTATCTGGCCGTCGATCATCTGAGGCTGCTGCTACACTGGGGCTGCCGCTTGGGATTTTGTGCAAATACACCGGGCCAAGCTCTGCCTCCACACGCACGCAATGCCCACCGCAATGGC
The DNA here is from genome assembly GCF_001672515.1 of Colletotrichum higginsianum IMI 349063. Lineage (NCBI taxonomy): Eukaryota > Fungi > Ascomycota > Sordariomycetes > Glomerellales > Glomerellaceae > Colletotrichum > Colletotrichum higginsianum. Next base: position 4,527,182 of record NC_030955.1, read on the forward strand.
GAGGGTTGATGCCGCGATGGGAAATCTGGCAAGAGAAATAAGGGGATGGGAAGGGGGGGATTGACGTGGATGGCGATTTCCAAGACTCCGGCGGGGGACGCGGGACTCGTTATCGACAGGACTGCTGCTATGATCTAGGGACGCGCATCCATCATGTCATCGGCTCCACGGGTTATGCTATCCCACTTGATGGTCGTCGATGATCAGCCCGATAAGACTGGACCCCGAGATCGTCCTCCGCTGGAACTTGGAAATGGATGACAGAGAGAGGGAAAAGGTCTCGACTCTTTGGCTCAGGCTGCACACGGGATCCATCGTTCTCTAACATGCTTCATCCACATACAAGTCCACGTACGCCACGCCTCCTCCTGTCTCCGCCGTGCGGGGAGAGGGGGGTTGCGGCGGTGCGGAAAAGGGCTGGGCTGTGTGTGAGAGGAGGCGAGAGAGTCTCGACGAGTCGATTTGAGTCGATGCGAGACTCTCGACAAGGCGGCGGAGACGCAGGTGTGGGAACACGCTGCGGGGGCGGGCTGGCCCTTTCTCTCTCTATCCTTCGCTCTCTGGAACTCGTCTTTCCCAGCAGGCGTGGAAGTTGTGAAACAAGGGACCGATTGCTGTAGCCTGTCGAGGATCGCTTGTGGGTTTCGGTTTGGCGCGGCTTGACGCAGAAATGTTGTCAGATCAAGGGTTTTTTTTTTTTTTTTTGGATAAAAAAAGAAGCGAGCGGTGCAAAGGGGGCCAGGAACATGTCCCATCTCCACCACGGAGCAGTTTGAGTCACAAGTGGGATCTCAGGCTGGGTGTGTCTGAAATGGAAATCTCACGATGGACTCTTTTTTTTCCCCCTTTCCTTTGCCCCGCCCTTGTTCGATGCATGCAGACGGACGAGTGTTGATTGCGTGGCTTGGCGCTGGGTTCTCCATCTCAAATTCTTGAGGCCCTCGGTTCGACTCCCACGCCGCCTGGCGGGTGTACATCGTACCGCTGTTAAGCCCGGTGCCGAAAGTGGGGTTCCAGTTGCCTGGAGGCGTGAGATTAGCACGGACCCACAATATGTGAGATGACAATTGTGCAAGCCGACTGGGTATGATTTTGTAAGCCGAGATGGAAACAAGGACAATTATTCATCACTCTCTTTCCTCCTCCTCCTCCTCCCCCCACACTTTTCCGCGATGGGGGCCGGCCGTGGTTGGAAATCAAAAGGCCCCCCAAACAACGTGCGAATGCAAGCAAGCAAGCTGCGGGCCGTGTCTGCACACTATCTTTATTAAGTAGGTTGGTGGATCCACAGGGCCTTCCAAGCTTCAGTAGAACGTGCTGGACTTTCGGATTTCGAGGCCGGGCCACCGAGCCTCTGCGGCTTCATTCGCGGCTGGCGACTTTGCCGGCGGATCGCACAGCATGGGCCCCGTTTCTCGATGAAAGCCATCGCCGGCAGTTTATGTCATCGCATCGGCTGTGATCTCGCCGCTCCATGACGACTCTCAACCAGACACGCATTCCAACGGGACGCCGGGTCTGAAACAGAGCGTCATACGCACCGCTATCTAAATCATCATGGGATCAGATCCCCCCTCCCCCCGCCGCCCGTCTCATTTCGGCGCCGAGGGTGTCACCGCCCCGAGCCGTCCGGCTGTGTGCGACCCAGACCGGCGGGCTGGCTCGCTCCCATCCCATCCCATTCATCAGCACAGCGAGGAATCAAGAGTTGGCCCGTGGCCGCCCCGTGTTCCCCTCTCCACGGGCATGGATACTGCCTGACCCGGTCTGTACATCTCTCTCGTTGACAGTTTTGTTTTGGGAGGGGGGGGGTTCAAGGAAACATGGTGAACGGGCGCATGCCATCCGAGCTGCTGTGTTTCCGAGGGGGCGCGCCTGACCGGACGAGCGTGACATGGACGTTGACGTTGACTTTGGCGACCTGGCATGCCATCCCATGACGGGCGTGTACAAACCCAGAAACATACTTCCATGGTGGACTTCGCACTCGCTCAGCATCCCGCGGACAAAACTGGGGGGGGGCGGTGGAAACAAAAGCTTAGGTGGCCGCGAGATGACAAGCGCGGTGCGGAGCGGACTTCGCAGGCCGCCCAACCCCGATGAACGCGGGGAGGGCTTAGGATACCGTCATCGATTTTCAGAAACAGGCACCGCTTACCTCAGCCACTTCTCAAGCTCAACCTGCACTAAAACTCCTGCCAGCCGCCAGGGAGCCGGGGCGGGCTCGCAAGCGGGCGCCGCACGGAAACCCGGCTCTTCGGGGACATGCCAAAGTCCGGACGACGACATTGGTCTCCACAGTTTAAGACACTCACACCCCCTCCCCCTTCCCTCTCCCCACGAACGGTGCCAGTCCCGCGGGTCCCGTCACTGGACCCCTACTCGAGTCGTTCAGCGCTGTTTAAACTCTCGACCGGAAGGGGCAGAGCAGGGTGACTCGGACGGCGGTATGTCCCTGGCCCCGCGTGCGAGGTTCCGCGGCGCGTCTCTTAAGATGGATGCCATCATGATTCACCGTGGACGGGGGCCCAATTAGGTGATCGGCAAGGGGGGGGGGGGGGGGGGGGTCGGCGATGAGCAGCGGCGGCTCGACAGGACTTGGCTTGACGTTGGGATCGGGGCCACGGATCGGGGGTAGTGTGGTTTTCTGGGGGGCCGGGAATGGTTGGTCCGCTCCTCCTTTGTTGTGATATCTGTCCTCATTAGGATCGTCTTGCAGTATTGGCTATTTGGCGTCCGTTCATAGGGGAGCTATCATTTACGGCTTCACCTTTGTTGCTACGCACCTCGGACCGAGTTCGCAGCAGGCTCAGGCCTCTCTACCCAATATAAGCCTGGAACGTTGGGGCCCCGGGTGCTCCCTCGGTGGCGGGCCCCCGTCCGGCAGCAGCAAATCGGAAGAGTGGGGACTCTGGCACCGGATACTGCGATCACCAACGGCGCCCGGGGTCCCTATCGGCATGGCTTATTGACGTTGCTTTGAGATTCGTGTTGGGCCTTCACCGTCTTTCTCTTTCCCAGCACAGCACGTTGCCGCTGCCTACTGCTGCCTTGAGGCCATGATGGGATTACCACAAAACCTACCATTTTCCCGTCGCGGCTCAATTGGTGCTTCGAACTCTATTCTGTGGCCGTAACACTGCAGGCTTGGGTCGGGAGCTGGCGTGCAACTCCTATGCACGAGACCACTGGATAATGGTGTCCTTGTGTCGGTGGGCCTGTCCGCTTGGCTGCATCCTTTGAACTCATGTATTGATTCCAAGTCGATCTCTGAATCCTTAAATGACTTGTGCTTTTTTTCGACAACCCGTCAGGAGCCTTCGTAGAGCCGCCTACATTGTTATACGAAGCAAAGGCCTCACACCTAATTTGGTCATTTGCTTTGTAACTCGTATCTCCAGGCCAGTACACGCGTCTGGACACCGCGTAAGTTAACAGCATTCATCGCAATCAAATCATGACTGACTGATCGATCAGCACGGAGCGAGGTATTGGGGTCGAATGACATAGTCGGCAGATTACCTCTTTGTAATCTAGATGCTGGGAACGCCGACCGATCGATATCTACATCACGTCCTCACTTCCTCCTTTCTTTCCTCATCGGCAGTGGTGTCATCTCCGCGCCTCCGATCCGTCCAGCTCCGCAGCGTAGAAATGCCGCGGCTCCTGCGCGTCCATCTCGGGCGGCTGCATCGTCTTGGGCACCTCGGACGCCGAGTACGGCGAGTGATCGTGGTACTCTCCCTGCAGCTCCGAGGGCGCCACCGTCGTCGAAGGTGGCGGGTTCGGGGAGTACGCCTGTTCCATGCCGTGGGGGTGGGCCGGCGCCTCGACGGCGGCGCCGGTCTCTTCGGTCGGCACCTTCTTGTGCTTCCGCCGTCTCATGAGGCAGAAGGCGGCCAGCACGATCAGGGCGACGCCCACGACGCCTCCCACGACGCCGCCGGCAATGGCGCCGGTGTTTGTTGATCCGGATCCAGAGTCGACGGGCGTCGAGTCGGAACCAGAACCGGAGAAGAAGCCGGAGCCCGCGGTGCCGGATTTCATGAGCCCCTCAACCCCTTCAGAGTACTCGACATTCGCGATGTTGCTGCGGCTCATTAGCAAACTCCCATTTGATCAACCCGGAGAAAGCGGAGGGACCCAACCCTTCGTTATACCAAGTCTTGATAGCCTCTGGCGAGTCGTAGCTGGAAGCATCCGCGTTGTACTCGTCCTTCCACGTCATATCCGTCAGGTCGAAAACACCGACCCCCTGAGGGAACGTGTCCGGGTCGCGGAAGAAGTCTGTCGAGTTGTCGTTCCACTTCATCCGGTCGATGCCCCCAAAGGTGACCATCTGCCGCTGGCCGGCGACGATGCATGACATGCAATCGCGCGGCGAGGTGGGTGCGTAGTCCGCCTTCTTCCAGACGAACCCGGGGAGTGATAGGACGTGCACCTCGTCGTAGGTCTCTCGGTTTGCCATGTTGGTGCCGCCAAAGACGAAACTAGGGCCGGGGATTAGCGTGCCGCGGTTGAGGACGTTCCGACGGGGGGTCTTCCATCCACCTACATCTCGCAAGTGTTGTTGCGACTCTGCGCGCCGACGGTGCAGTGCCACATGCGCGCCCCGGGGGCGTTTCCGCTGGTCTTCTGGGAGTACCACTTCTTCGTCACGGGGTCCATGACGTGGATCGATCCGAAGTCGAGCCAGCCCACGTTGCTGTTGCTCTGCCCGCTTCCGATGACGTGCGACCTCCCACCAAAGATCATGATCAAGCCGTTAGGCCCGTAGTTGGGAACGTAGTGCGCGCTGCCCCCGACCAGAGTGCCGTAAGTGGAGTAGGGGGCCTCGGTATGGTTCGTCCACGCCTGGTCCGTTGCCGTGTAGTTGAACTGCAAGAACCCGGGTACGGGGCCCTCTGGGTTGGGGTCGGACTTGGCGTCCGAGTAACCGCCAAAGTAGAAGCCCGAGTCGGGGGTGCTCACGTAGACGCCGCCCTGGGAGCGGGTGAGCTGGGTGAAGAAGTCGTTGCCGGGCTTCAGGTCGGTGCTCCACGAGCCGCCGCCGTCGCCGTTGGCGCGGAACTTCCAGAGCCGCGCGGCGGGCGGATCGGCGGTATAGGATGCGAAGCCTCCCCAGATGTAGAACGAGCTCGTCGAGTTGTCGGTGAAGATTGCCTGTCTCATCATGTTCTGGGCACCCTTCTGGGTCTGCTTGATGGCCACATCGGCGGGCTTCCAGGACTTGGAGAGGTCGATGGAGAGGGTGCTTGACAGCGGCGAGGACGGTCTCGAGGTGTTCTTGCCGTTTTCGATGTACTGGGACACTTCTCCTCCGTCAAAGTAAGCCCAATCGCCGAGGACGGACGCTGTATGCCATCAGTCACCTTTCGTCGCAGGACTCTCGTGCGAGCCGGGCGGGACTTACCCCGTGCAAAGACTCGTCTCAGGTAGTTGTCGGCCGAGGGAACATCCAACGCGTCGGCATCGTCGGCGCGACAAACCGGCGAAAGCTGAGCAATGGCAAGCAATGCCGCTAGCCATGATCGCGGCATCATCATGTGCGGTCGGGCGTGGAAAGAGGAGGTTCCACACAAGGCAATGATGTGTCACGCGTTAGGATGATGCACCAGGTATCGGTTCTCCGAGATGCCTTTTGAGTAAACCGCTGTGAGCCGCCAAACACAGCGTCACTTCATGACATAGGGCGATCACAAAAGGGGTCAAGAAGAAGTTTTTGGACGGTAGAAAGTAGAACAGATGGGAAAGAGTACGAGACACCATCCCCGAGGTCTCCATAGCCCTTTGGTCGGGCAGGATTGGCAAGACACATAGTTTTTGCTGTAGGATTCGGGGATCCGCTTGACTTCGTCGATCAACAAGCAGGCCAACACAACAACCCCTGATCCGACAGTTCACTTCCGAGCAGGACGGTGCGGACCCGCGACACTACTTCCTGGTAATCACCGCCACAGGGTATCGAGCATTAGCGCTGACATGGACCGCTGCCAAACGTGTCTCCCATTGGCGGTGTGTTACTGGGTATTGATGATCAGGGGGATTTTGAGCCACAAAGCCACATCAGAGGCCCTCGCTCAGCCTTGCCAACGGGAGTGGGAGCTAGCTGCATGGCATCCTCCCAACATTGTTGGGCTGGCGTCATTATTTGGGGGATTGCTGCCCTTTGAGAGCGAAGCACCGAGAGGCTTGATGGAGAGCGTGTCATCGAGCGAGGCATATTGTTTTTGGTTGGAACCAGAGAGCCTTGTTATTTAGGGTTTCCAGAGCTGGACATCTGTCTGTTAGTGAATTACAAAGAAGAAAGTGCCCGTCAAGTAACATGTCGAATTCCGTATAGATACCCCCATCGAACAGCCCTGAATTTGTTGCAGACGAACAACATCAGGCAACCGCTACGCTGAGACACTATGGTCGTCTATTCAACTTGCCATGTCTTCATACCCGGGCGGCATTGCTGAGCTTGCTCCACACCGGAGTGGATGCTCGGAGGGGAATACCCATACCGGGTCCACCGCAAAGACGAAAAATCCCCTACTCCCGAGGCTGCATCTTGTCGGTCAAACTTCCAGGCAGCATTTTGGCCTCACAACGCACAGGCCATATAACTTAAGATACCTACCTAGGTACCTTAGGTGAGTGGAACGTGGCACGGGTAGCGGAGACAAGCCGGAGGTAGGCCATCCGACTTTCCGTGAGTGTGTGCTGCCATCAGCCGAACATATAGGTACGTACCTAATCACAGTCCAGTCCCGAGGTGCCCGTGCAGCCCGGCAGATGAGACGTCATTACAAACAATTTTCCCACCACAACCTCAATCACACCCATAAACACCCCCCACCCCTCCGCGGGCGATCCAATGCCGTAGAGCTAGCAGCTCGGTCACCGACTGCGCCGGACAAACCCTCTTCTTTTTTATTTCGTTCATTGTTGACTGGTTTTCGTCTGTTCGCCGGTTGTCCGAAGCAAGCTCCCTTATCAACGATGAACGGCATCACGCGCAACGCGACGCTCGCGGCGCGCAAGCAGCTATCCGCAGCAAGCTTCGTCTGCCGCACCTGCCGTCAACATCGGCAGCGCCGGCCGTACTCGAGCAACGTCGTCCCGCCGCCGCCCGCTCCGCCCACCGCCGGCTACGCGGCCCTCCCGTCGCGCCGTCTCATCTCCGTCGCCGGCCCCGACGCCGCCAAGTTCTTGCAAGGCGTCATCACACGCAACATCGCGTCCAAGGAGGCCCGCGAGCGACAGACGGGCTTCTACGCCGCCTTCCTCAACGCCACCGGCCGCGTGCTGCACGACGTTTTCATCTACCCGGACATCGCCGGTCTCGGCGGCGCCGCGGCGGCCGAGTCCGAGCAGGCCGGCACCCGGTTCCTGATCGAGGTCGACGCCAACGAGGCCGAGAGGCTGGCGAAGCACATCAAGCGGTACAAGCTGCGGGCCAAGCTCAACGTGCGGCTGCTCGCGGCAGACGAGGCGACCGTGTGGCACGCCTGGGACGACGGTGGGAAGCCCATCACGACGGACGCCGCGCTGCTGAGCACCGTCACCAAGGACCCGAGAACGCCCGGTTTGGGATACCGCTTGCTGCAGGGCAGGGACACGCCGCCGCCCCTGGACCTCGACGCGACGACCGAGGACAGCTACACGATCAGGCGGTACATGCAGGGCGTCGCCGAGGGCCAGGACGAGATCATCCGGGAGCACGCTCTGCCGCAGGAGACGAATATGGACTACATGGACGGAATCGACTATCACAAGGGCTGCTACGTGGGACAGGAGCTCACGATCCGGACGAAGCACCGCGGAGTGGTGCGTAAGAGGATACTGCCCTGCATGGTGTACGAAATGGATAGGGCCGTCCCGCAGACGCTGCAGTACCGGCCGGAGCATGATGCGGACCACGGCCCCGAGGGCCTGCCCGCAGAGACGATACCGCGGGAGACGAGCATTGGCAGGTCGGGGAAAAGGGGCAGAAGCGCGGGCAAGTGGCTCAAGGGTGTCGGAAACGTCGGCCTGGGGCTCTGCCGTCTGGAGATCATGACGGACATTGTCCTCCCTGGCGAGACGGCCGCTTCGACCTTTGACCCGGCCGACGAGTTCATGTTGCAGTGGGGCGAGGAGGACAAGAATAACACTGTCAAGATCAAGGCATTCGTGCCAGAGTGGTTGAGAAACGGGTTGGCATCTGCACGGTAGAAAAGTCAGTGCCCATCATATTGTAGAACAGAGAGAAAAAGGGGTATAATTGTATAACAAGGCACTCGGTCGCATCGTTTGCACCGCCAACACCCATCAGTCGTCGCTTCTTTGGCCGCTTTTCCAGCATCGTCTATCCCGTCGCCGCCTCTTCTAGTTCCAACGCCTACGCGTCTCCCTGTGGATGCTCAGTCCGCGCGATTCGGATCCAGGGCCTTGAGTGCCTCGTATCTTTGCTTGACCTCGTCTTCCGTCGCCAGCCCGGCCTCGGCGGCTTTCTTGGCTTCCTTGAGTCGTTGTGCGGCGCTCATACGAGCTTTGAGGTCCTCCCATTTGACCGGTGCCTTCGGGGCCGGTGCCGACGCCGGGACAGAGGTGCTCGACGTGTTTGGTGCGGCCGCGGCATCGGCGGCGTCGACCCCGCCGCCCTTCTTCCTGGCCTTCTTCTCGGCCTTGAGCCGCTTCTTCTCGTCGAGCCGTCTTTGCAGCTCGGCCAGCTTTTCGTCATACTCGTCGGGTTCCCTCTCCCTCTCCAACCGCTCGAGGTTTTCTCTCTTGAATCGCTCGGCCTCCTCTGCCATGCGCCGGCGCCCCTCCTCAGCGAGCCGGGCCCGTTCGCGTTCGAGTTCGCGGGCGCGCTCCTCTTCGGCGAGCTTCTGTCTCTTCCCCTCCTGCTCGGCAGCCTCGAGCTCGTCAATCAGGCGCTTGCGCTGTCCCTGGACGCGATCGCGCTCGGCCTTGCGCAGCAGCACGGCCTTGCGGGCGTTGTCATAGGCGGCGCGGGCCGCGGCGTCGAGGAGGATGTCGCGGGCCGTCTCGATGAGCTCCCATTTCTCCGGGTCGAAAGCGTCTTTGAGCTTGTCCGGGTGGTAGTTGAGCGACTGTTTGCGCCACGCGCGGCGGATGTCCTTCTCTTCTGTTGTTGTGGTGTCGATCTGCAGCAGCTGGTAGAGGTCGACGTTGTTGGACGAGTACTCGTGCGCTTTCGCGAGGAGGTCTTTGTTGTTTTCCATTTCCGGCGCTTGAAGGTTCGCGTATACTGGTGGTTTTCTGGTGTAGGTTGGGAGGAGGGACGGCGGACGGGAGAAAAAGTTGAAGACTTGCAAGTGGAAAGCCTGCCGCCAAGATTGTTAGAGATAGCAGGGTGTTGGTGCTGGTGCTGGTGCTGGTGCCACGGGGAAAAGTGGAGACTTTTTTTTACGTCCGTACATTATGTAGGTAGGCTACGTACCTATTTCCTGGAGACTCAACGGCATGCAAAGCATCGCCAAGCTTCGCTTTCGAACTTTCACTTGGAGTTGTTTCCCCTTTCGACACCTTTGTTTTGTTTTGATCTGTTTTCTCTCATTCCACTGTACTCCCAAGGCATCCAAACAGCAGGAGAAGAACACGAAACAAACTAAGATGGGTGATGGACAATGGGGAAGATGGGTGATGTGACTGTTCTTCTGAATGCATCCTCCTTTTCTCTTGGGGACATCGCCACGGCCAGTGGAGGGAATCAAGCTGATGCACGCTGGCTTGCACCGTCTCCTTCCTCTTTTATTCATATGCTTGGCTTGCTGCATCTTACGTCCGTACAACTCGCACTTTGCTCCAACTCACACACTCGCCGTTGCTTGGCCGCCACTCGGACTGTGGTCCACATGGCATCTGAGATCTCCAACCGTTCTACCCGTATAGGGAGGGGTTCGAGATGGCCAGTGGGCTTCATCTCTGGCCTCATAGGCCTCGCCTTCCTCCTGGGGTCTCTCATCTCTCCCTCCCCCGTTGCTTTTATCCGTTTCCGCCCACCGGCAACCTTATCGCCCTCTATCCGGGCTTGGGTCGACATGATCCTCGGAGAAGGGCATTTGCTCAACGTATCGCTATAGATTGGGAAGATTGCCCGGGCGAGAGGTGAAAGCTGCTCTTTCCTACGGCATTCCACACCCCTCATCGGAGCAGCCCGTCTTCGCTTCCCACATGAGTACAGAATTCTACACTGTCCAGTAAAGTCCGCAAGGCTTCTCCCACGGGCGTTGTCCAGTTGCCCATCGTTTTTGTTGGCTCCCACGAGTCCAACCCCTATGGCGTATCCCAGAGCGAGGGCGTCGCTTTCTTGGCCAGAGCCGTGGCTATTGAGGGGGCGCGCGGCTAACTCGAGTCGTCTCGAAGATGAGAGTTGACCAAAGCCAACAACACGTGGTCAGCTCACGCACCCTTATCGCCAGGTCTCCGTATCCATACGGCGAGACTGTCCTTTCCCAAAGACCGCGTCGGCCATTGCTGAATAGCTCCTGTGCAGCGTTTGGCGCATTGTGGACAATCTTGACGCTCTCTGTGGCTTCGACCAAAGTGAGAACGTCGGGTCCACCCATGTGCTTTATGAGCGCTTCTTCATCGACGTATATGGAAAGGATTCTCAGTTGATCTCCCGCACCCGCCGACGTCAAGAAGAAGCCCACTTACGTCCCTCTCACGACAAACTCCTCTAGCTTGCCGTTCTCGTCCTTGAAACCACGATGGGCCTCATACCGTGAAGTGCTCGGCTTCTTTGGCCTTGAAGTACCTAACGCAGCGTTCCAGGAGCTCGAACACCTGGTTTCAGACGTTTTGTTCAGCGCGGCACGTCTCAAAGTGAGACAAACTGATGCTGTCGCGCCCGCATGGAGAGGCAACAGAAACAGGTAGCAGACTGGCCGAGTGTGCCCACCTTCTCGACTTTGCTCGGTTTGGGCGTGATGGCAGCCGTTAGGTCGATGTGATGGGTCGACATGATTAGGGGCGCCCCTTTGTCCCGAGTCCCTGGGTAGGCTCAACGAGATCCCAACGAGCAATCGACTCTGGCCGCCGCCGCCGCCACTGATGGAGTGCGTTGGCGAGACCCCAAAGGCCTCGACTAAAACGTTATCGGACACCATATACGAGGAAGCGAGGCGGCCATGTCCTCAGATTTAGGACTACCTGAACCTTGGTGGTGGTGACATCAAAGACTTTGAAGCAGCACTAGGACTTCGGGGACCATGAGTACTCCGATTCGTGACCGGAAAAGGTTAACCACTGCCGAGGGGGCCGGCGCCCGGAAACGCCTACGACACATCCGGACAAACAGGACACATGGTCTCGAGAGACACCGGCAGCTTGGCTAGGCATTTAACTCCTTTTGTCTTAGTCTGATATGAGCATCTTCAGGCTATACGCCGGCGCTGAGACTTGGTGTTGTCCCCCAGGTTTGGTTATGTTCCGAGACATCCCACAGAAACGCCGGATTTGGCATCGCCGGAGTCGGTACGAGGTCATCGACGCCAGATTGCACTCCTCCGCGGACGGGAGTGAAGAGACAGGCTTTCAAGTCTTTCCCACAAATCTGCGTCTCCAGCCGCTCTCGGTACGCTGGCTGTATATCCGTACGTGTTTGTGGCATTTTCCCATGACCGCCCAGCCCAGGGAGTCGTGTACCGTCTCCAACCGTCGGATGTGCTTTCTCCGATGTCCCCTATGCTGCCTTCATCGGCAACCACTGGCTCTTAGTCTTCCCTCTATTGTAGGGCGACAGCTGACAGGTAGATACCCGTGTGCTTGGCCTTGGTTTAGCTCGTCTCCTCATCGAGTGGCTTGGCGATCTCCCCCAAGGGAATAGGCCGCCTTGGCTCGGTTTCGCTTTCACAGCGCCACAAGCCGCCATCGTCGGTTATTGACCAAATCCAAATCCTCAGTGGCGTATGCCGCTGCTTGATGAGAGAAGTAGCGTGCTACCTCGTCGGCACTGGTGCCTGATCCAGATCCCTTTCCCAGCAGAATGGTTCCAACGGATGGGGCTTTCCCCCATTTGCTCCTCTCGTCTAAGGAGAGGAATGCCGCCAGGAACACGCGCCATGTCTCCTTCCGGCCATCTCGCACCGCCGCGAACGCCAAAGCTCAGGGGTACGCGTTTTTCGAGCTCCAACACCACGCTTTTCTTCAAGCCATTGCATTCTCTGATATCCTACTTTAATATAAGCCGTTGCTCGTTCCTTCTTCCATCTTGAGATTGCCCATTTCGCAAACACGCTCAGCCTCGAGAGAGAAGACAACACAAACACACACACACAGACACCCTCATGCCTAGATCCAAGATCCAACGCCTAACCCCATATTCGTCACCAACTTCTCAGTCCGCACGCTATTGGCCTTAGATGCAAGCCTTGACCTCTACAAACATCCATCATACCATTTTGGTTCCGTAGAGCTGTGGCCGCCTCCACCCGCTGGACCGCCATGTCGCCTACCCAAGTCGTGACCAGGCCCTGCCGCTCGCCGTTCCAGATGGACGGAACATCAGAGACATACTTCATGAGATATCCCGGAGCAGGTCAGCACTCGCGTTCGCCAACAGATACTGCCACAGTCTAACATGTGCCCAGCTGCGCTCTCCTCCCCGCCAGTCGAACCCCTGCCGGTGAAAGAGAAGCTCCTCGAGCTCTGCGACTCGGTCCGGACGTCCCTTCAGCGGGAGAAGAGCCTCGGACCACACGAAGATAGGATCCAAGAGCTCTTCGAGAAGATCCTGAAGGAAGAACTGCGTCACAGTCCCTCGCTCGACTTCGAGACGCTTCAGTACGCTCGTCTGGACAAGCTCCTCGCCGACGTCCTCGACCCCGCCTGCCGCCCATCTCCGCTACCCCTACGCTTTCGTGCCGACATGGCTGTCGCCGAGAGTCTTCAAAGGATCTGGAGGAGCAGGTTCCGCGAGCAGTACTTTGCCCTCGACCAGGTGCGTCAGCGCAGGCTGTCCATCGGCGGCGATATGCGCGACATCCACTTTACCGCCGCCGGCATGGACCCCCTCGAGTCTTGGACTGTTCGCAACAGCTGCCCCGATCCCATATCGGAGCTTGAGGGAAACCAACAGTTTGAGCCTGGCCAGTGAGTCACTTGGTTGCCTCCGGCTCTATGTGGAGATACTGACTTTCCTACAGCTGGTGGCTGAACCTGGCCTGCGCTCAGCGCGACGGCATCATTGGCACTGCTGTCGAGAAGCCCACCAAGGGCAAGTACGGCGTCACCGCCCTCCCCCTCCTGACGGGTTGCGAGGAGCACGTCCGCGGCAAGCTCTACCGATACGTCCGCGAGGGGCGTCTCTCCGACATGCACGTCTCTCTTCTCACGCAGGTCGGCACTCAGATCCGCATCCTCAGGGGCTATCGCCTCAAGAGCACACTGGCTCCCCAGGCCGGTGTGCGTTACGACGGACTGTGAGTATCGCTTCGCTTCCCGTTTTACGCAACCTCTTCTGACAGAACGCCAGTTACACCATCCGCCAGTACGGCAACAAGCTCGGCGCCGCCACCGATAAGTACCGCCTCGAGCTCCTGCTGGAGCACGTTGATGGCCAGAAGAGCCTCGAAGAGGTGCAGAAGGTGCCCAGACCATCCCAGATGGATGACTGGCAGACATTTAAGAAGGTCGAGGCCGAGATGGTCCGCCAGCGCAAGGGCGACGACGGTCTGCTCGACTTCAAGATGCTCAAAGAGGAGGAACGCATCGACCGCGAGCACTGGAGGCGTTCGAGCGAGTTCCGGGCCACGCTGGGCCAGGAAGTCTGCGGGCTGGGGCTTACAATGCCTGCCTAATTACTTGAGAAGGAACTGAGCCACAGAGACAGCCTCGGCATGGTGCGGTGCGATGCTTTTTGGACGACTTCCAGAGATACCCTGTATTTTCCTACCTACCACTCCTGTACTACCACTTTACGAATGATGATGACGAGTTATGATTCAGGGATGCTCGATTATGTTGTGTTCTAATCAGACGACACTGAGACCCGATTTTGTTTTCCCCCTACACATACCAAAGAGCTCGTCAGCAATGCCCTAAGAAGGGATAATGGCTACTCGAAGGAGATTCCCACTTGCTAATGCTGGATGACCTAGAGAGAATCCAGGTGTCCTTCTCAGCTGGCCTCGTGGCCTGATAAGTACTATAAAACGCAAAATAGGATAAACCGTTACTGTTAATGAAGCACGGGGTTTGACATCAACAGCATCCAACCATGTGGACTTTCCTTGGTGACAAGAAGGAAAAAGGGGCTCGGCAGTAAAAATGGTCTCAAGACAGGCATGGCAAACTGCAGCAGAACCGGATAATTTCGGTGGGATCCAACATCTTTGGCCGTCGTTCTGGAGCAGCACGCCAGTACCTTTTTTGCCCACACCGTATGTCGTAGAGGACCTTGGAATGAGTGATGCTTCGCCCATTGACACTCTCAGCCCATTTTGAGTTCCACTTTGTAGTAGATCATGCCGGGAGAGTCACCCAAGGCGAGCCATCGTGATTTTGAGATTGCGACGTGTCGGCTTCATCGGTGCCTTGGACATTTGTCTGTTGGGTATTGTTTTGTCTATCCCGTCTACTCTCATCCAACCATGACCACACCGAGACCCGGATTATTCTGTAATAGCTTTGTCAACAACTTCGTACGCTCCTCCCCCCCCACGCTCCCCTTTCAAGCATTGAGCTTCTGTTTCGTCCTCTTCCTCTTTCCGCCGACCTCCCTCCCTTCCTCGAGCTCCAGCAGCGCCTCCCTCTTCTTCTCGCTCACGACCTTGAGTGTGTCCCGCAGCACGCGCGTCTCGAGGTTGACTCCCTCCTCCTGCCACGCCTCCATCTGCCGGCCCACGCGGGCCTCGATGGCCAGCACCAGCTCGACGTCCCTCTGCCCGACAAACGTCACGGCCTCGCCCTTGCGTCCCGCACGCGCCGTACGGCCAACCCTGTGGATGTAGTCGTCCGGGTTGCGCGGGATGTCGTAGTTGACGACGAGCCCGACCTCGGGGATGTCGAGACCACGCGAGGCGACGTCCGTGGCGACGAGGATCCGCGCGGCGGCGGCGCGGAAGCGGCCCAGATTGTCGATGCGCTGGCGCTGGGGCAGACCCGAGTGCAGCGACGTGACGCGGTGGTCGAGCAGGCGCAGCAGGTGGTGGAGGTAGTCGGCGGTCGAGGTGCGGTTGCAGAAGATGATGACGGACTTTTCGGCATTGGCGTCGGTGAGTAGGAAGGTGTGGAGGTAGTGCTCGCGGTGGGTGACGGGGACCTGGAGGTGCATCTGGGCGAGGGTGGCGGGGATGGCGAGGGCCTGGGTGTCGACCTCGCAGACGAAGACGGGCTGCTTGCCGGGCTTGAGGGGCATGTCTTTGAGGGCGCGGACCTCGGGGGTGATGGTGGCGGTGAAGAGGAGGGTCTGGCGCTGGGACGAGGGCGGCAGCACGGAGAGGCACTCTTCGACGTCGGGGATCATGCTGCCGGGCCCCGTGGCGTCGAGGAGACGGTCGGCCTCGTCGAGCACGACGTACTTTACGCGGCGCAGGCCGCAGACGGTGTCCTCTCCCGAGGTGCGGATGTGGTCGGCGAGGCGGCCGGGGGTGGCGATGACGACGTGGGGGCGCTGGGCGAGGGCGATGGCCTGCGGGCGCATGTCGGAGCCTCCGGTGACGAGGATGGCCTTGAGGCTTTGCGGGGAGGAGATGGCCTTGAACTGCTCAAAGATTTGCAGGGCGAGCTCGCGGGTGGGCGTCAGGACGAGGGCGAAGATGGCGGTAGGGTCCTCGGCCCATTTCTGGAGGATGGGCACGGCGAAGGCGACCGTTTTGCCGGAACCGGTCCTGCTGCCGCCGATGCAGTCTCTCCCCTTAAGGATCTCGGGTATGCAGCCCTTCTGAATGCCGGTCGGCCGCTTGATGGCCATGTTGGCCAGCGACTGCACCAGCCATGGGCGCACATTGATGGCGGAGAAGGTGGTGTTGGGGTCTGTCGGCGCAGAGATTGTGCTTTGCGACGGCGCGGGACGGACGGTCTGACGTGCTTCTTCGACGGCGGCGGCGGCGCGCTTGATTCTTGATGGGGCCTTGATGGTCGAGACAATTGCCTTCAGCTCCTCGTCGTCGTCATCGTCACCGTCTTTGAGGTCTGGTTCGGCAGGGGGCTCAGTCCTCCGTCTCTTGCGCGAGGCGGGACTGTCAAGGTAGTCGGATTCGGACTCGGCGCCGGAAGAGTTGGCGGAGGAAGAAGATGCCGGGTCCTCGTCGTCGGCGGCGGGACCCGGGCGTCTGGGGGCCGCAGAGGACGGCATTGGGGGCGATCGATCACGGAATCGAGATATATGGTATATCTCTTCGAGTGCGGCCGATCAAGAGGGCCTGAGACGAGAGTAGCGATCCTTCTGGTTCAAGGGTTGGGGGCGGGCGGCGGCTGCACCAGCGTATGAGAATTTTCGGCCTAGGGTCCTCCAAAACTTTTGGATGGGGAAAAAAAAAACAAAAAAAGAGGTAAAAGCCTTGGGTTCAGAATGTTTGTCGGCGACGGGGATTGGACGGGCAAGCGGGGTCATACAAGGAGCTAGTGTCAAATGAGACAGTCCTATTGGATCGGACGGCGGTAGCTTTAAGGAGTGTGCCAAGTCCCAAAGCGTCAAGATAGACGCGCGCTTGGGGATTGGAGCCGCTAAGGGCAGCCACAGCCCACTGCAGCCAACAGCCTGCAGCCACTCAGAGACGTTGCGTTAGAGGGATGGACTCAGGGGGGAGAGCATGCTCAAACTCACTCGCGAGTCACATCTGTCATCTGTTGCTGCATGTTTCATCTGTTACCATCATGATGCTTCTCTGCGTCGCACACCTGTGCGCGTGTAAAAGAAAATGGGCATACATCATGAATATGGTTTGAGAGGACCTGACGAGATGGTTGACCCCGATCTTGTTGCTGGGGGGAGCAGCCAGTACATCCATCGTACAGTAGTGGCGCAGAGCCAGGAAACTCTCAGGGCTGAAGGTTGATGACAGCATAACGTTGCTTCCCGCGCCCAAGGATGGGGCCAGCCCGACCGCATTTCCGCCCTATGCCCTATGCTCTTGGCGACTGCCGGATGCCCGCCCCCGGATGCTTGGTGCTTATGCCCAGAGTGCATCAGCCTAGGACATGGCAGCCGAATCTTAGGCTTGGTCTGCTTGTGACTGCAGTGACGTCTGTTTGTAAAGTCGGGTCGATCCGCGGCCTCGTGCCAGCAGGTGACGATGGAGGAGGGAGACGACGCAAAGAGGAATCGACAAATGCCGATCCCGGACAGTTCAGGTCGCTTGGTGGAGGGGGCGTACAAGCCTACGTCCACAACGGATGCCTCTCTGTCTCTAGGAACGAGGGGCACAGTGGATCTTTCGAATTCCCTCCTTCCTATATTCGGATGCACCGTCTGACATGCTATGGCATGAGTATGTACACACCCATATACCACACAGATGGGACCCGATGGTCCGGATTCGACAAGGCAAGGGAGGGAGGGTCGCGGCGCGATCAGCAGCACCCACGCCGTGATCCTGCCTGTGTCCCTCGGCTTGCCTCATTTTACTGCTCCATGGATAGCTGGTCGTGGCAAGTCAGAGACACTTGTTCCAAGCTGGGTGAACCGGCCCGGCCTTCGGGACTTCCGCGATTAAAGACAAGGCAACATTCGGTGCACCGAGGGCGCGTACTTCATGCGTTTTGGGGCAGGGCCCTGGAAAATCGGACCCTCGTCCGATCAGGGTCCAGTCCAGGTCCAGTTATACGGGGTCTGCGGACAACAGGACAATGCGGTGAAGGATGAGAGCGCCGTCCTTCCAACAGCGAAGCGGCAACGCAATGGCTGAGCAGCCATCAGCCTCGCAGCCGAGTTTTCCGCAATCAGCTGACGGGGCGGAAACGCATGGAGCAGCTTGCTATGCCGATGTTGTTGGAATTTCGTGTCGTAAGGTGGCATGCGGCATCCTGAAGAATGATTTGGAACCCGCGGCAGGTGGGTGTGTTTGCTGCGGACGGAGTTCCAGTCCCCTCCAACAGCATCTGCCGAAAAGGGCTTGGGTCGGTCGGCCTGCCTGTCCTGATCTGTTGCCGCGTCCGGCAACGCCCCCATTTCCAGACGAGACGCTGTCTGTCAAATGGCTGATGCGAGTTTCATCAGCACGCCTCTCTTGGGACCCCAGTGGGAACTGGTCCATCGGGGATTGGCTGCCGCCGGTCCGCATGGAGCTGTTCTGTGATCCTGCAGTCATGTATGTGATGTCGCGGGCTGTATTAGTGGGTGGGAGTGTGCCACGGGAGTAGGAGTGGGTGATTGTTGGCTCGCGACCCGAACGAACTGACTTATTGTCGACACCTAAGCAGAAGTGAAAGTCAACGCCGTGGAGAATGGCGCAGAGCCATGTTCATCATTACTCCTTCATCACACGTGAGTCCTGTTGTTATCCAGTCACACCAACTGCCTTGTCTCGCCTCTATCCATCTCAAGACCTTGGAACGGAGAGCCTAGTTGTTTCGGGAACGTCTCCCGGGTTGTCGACGAACTCAGGTATTCATTCGTAAGCAAAGAGATGCAGAAGATGGCCGGAAAGCAGTGCAGGGCCAGCCTGGTGCGTGCCCCCTCCCCCCCCTGTGCGATTGATGCTAGGCGAGATGCTTGGCCTGAGGGGACAGGCGGCCGGCGACTTGCTAGCAGCATGTTGCAGGGCAGGGCATCGAATGGCAGCCCAAGACACGGACGACACACTACCAACGGCAGCGCAACCCCTGCCGGTGCCTCATGCCCCCCTCATGTATCTGTACGCCCTCTCACTGTTCTTCCGTTGCGCGTAAACGGCCCAGCATGGGTCCATTGTGCGTGCGTGTGCAGTGCAGGTAGAAGGAATTTGCCCCTTGGTAGGCATCGTCTGGGACGGGACGGAGCTCACTCATCACACCGTGCCTCGGGTTCGACAGAACGACTGTCTGGTTTTGGAGGGGTTGACTGGTGCTGGGTGGTGAGTGGTGTTGGTACATAGTGAGGCACTTTCTCTTGGGTAGAGTACGCGTCCCGATGACGAGACGGCCAGAATTGACTTTGTTGCCTCGTTTCCGTGCGTCTCCGTCAACAAGTCTTGGGTGTTTTCCCCCAAACGCACAGTAGGACACCCGCATAGTTATGACTGACTGACTCTCTTGCCTGTCTGCCCCCCCTTCGAAGCTCCGCCCGCCTCGCCAGTTGTATCCAGTTAAGAGAGTCCAGGCCAGGCGGCTAGGGGGGCCATTGCCGTATGCTTGAAACTGCCAAAACCGGAAGGCCAGAACCTAGGACGGACGCAAGGGACTGACTACGTCGTGCGGCGTGTTGTTTTCGCCCAAAGACTCTCAAAACGTAAACAAAGACGGCTGAGAGTATTAACTATTCTTCAGCTTCAGCAGGGAACTGTTCCATTGACTTTGGCGTGTTTGTTCGTACTATTCGTCCAAATGCGAGGTGCGAGATGGGAATGGTATGACGGTGTTAGTGGTTGAGGGATTAGTAGGTACAGAAGGTCCATTTTA
This sequence comes from Colletotrichum higginsianum IMI 349063, assembly GCF_001672515.1. NCBI lineage: Eukaryota > Fungi > Ascomycota > Sordariomycetes > Glomerellales > Glomerellaceae > Colletotrichum > Colletotrichum higginsianum. Next base: position 4,546,718 of record NC_030955.1, read on the forward strand.
CAGGTGGGTACCTAGCGTGCCTAGGTACACGAGGTACGGGACAGCTTGTGTTGCTGGAGGTACCTGTCCCCCCCCCATCTGCTCTTGTTGCAGCCTGCAGCAGACGGAAAAGGTACCTTGGCCCGACACGCAACACAGCACAACACAACACAACACACAAACACAAACACACGCATACAGTACCACACCAAATGACCTTGCCCAGTGCATCAGGCCCCCCGGTTTCCATTGGAACTTGGCCTTGGAATTAGCGCCCAAGCCCGCCCCCATCCCGCCGCTCCCCGCCTTTTTTGCCCACTCGTCGCTCGAATCCCACTCAAGCAGCACCATCTCTTACCTCTCAGACTCTCCCTCCCTCTTCCTCTCTCCCACTCTCAAAAGGATTCAGGTCCTTTGGGCTCGTCAGTTGCCACTACTTTGCACTCGCATCGCTCACCCGCCTTTCTATCTGATCTGGCCAAGTTCGATACTGTACCACCCCTTCGCAAGAGAACCCCCTCCCCCCTCTCTGGAATACCCCCTGGCCCCAATACAGATCAGGAACTGTTCGACTCAACCCAGACCGCGTACCACAACCTCGCCCGGAACGTCACATCCCACTCAAACCCGCTCTTTAACCCCCGATATCGACCTCCTGACTCCTGCGGGGAAAGCTGCTCGCTCTTCTACGCCGGTTTTCTATCGTGTCTCTCGCTTTCATCCATTCCGATCCTCAAGGAAACACGCTTCAACAGCCCCTCTCGACGATACTGACGCCCTTGGCTTGGAACTAGAAGCATCAGTCTTTTGAAGCCTCCCATTTCCCATCTTCAACCAACCCACTCACTACGTCAGTTACTTGCTCGGCACAACCCCTCCGCCGCGCTAGTTCCTGTTTTCCGCCCGTGCTCTGTGCCGCAGCCATCACATCGTCACGTAGCTCTTGGCTTCACCTCCTGTGCGACCTCGTGGAATCCCATCTCTCTGCCCCTCCCCCACTTCAACTGCACTTTTCTGGCCCGTCCGACATACCATTGCTGTCATGGCCGATCATCAATCTTCACAGCCTCAGACAATGGACCCTCCTCAGCAGGTAAGCATGCCCGCGTGATGCATCTTTGTCATGCTCGTGGTCGCGAGCTCTGTTGACACCTTCTCTTCAGGCACCACCGAGTATCCCCTCCCCCGCCCTATCCACGCCCGGATCCGTTCCCATGATGAACTCGCCAGTCCCCCTACTCCGCCCTGCCATTCCCGGTGGCAGGTCCGGCGGCGGTGCCCGAACACCTAGACTCGGTCTCGCGATTCCTCCCTCGCCAAATGCAAAGCCAGTCGGCGGACAGCCGCCTCAGCCTGTAAACTCGCGACCTCCCCTCCCGACTCTGCACCTGGCCACTCCAAAGGGCAGCCAGACGACACCCTACGAGCAGCCATCGAGAGCGGCAGGCGTAGGACAGTCAGCGAGCGGTGGCAGTGAGAGCAGCGCCGCCCATTCGAGGTCGGGCAGCTTCGGCCCTCTGGACGGCCGTGCTAGCAATCCCACATCAGCCGGCTCTCAATACTCGGCGCTATCCTTTGCTTCACAGTACGGCTTCCCAGCGAGGCCTCAAGGAACTCCGGATCCGTCATCCGCCGTAGGCTCCATATACTCTGAGCGGAGCGAAGGCGGAGTTGGCATGGAGCGAGATAACAGCCTGCAGGGGCTCGAGGGCTTCGACAAGCTATCATTGGAGCGGGGTAGAACACTGGATGTGGAGGAGCTCGACTCGGACGGCTGGAGGGTTGCGAGTATGGAGAACCGGATCGAGGAGCTCGGCAGTCTCGGCGAAGGTGCCGGCGGAGCCGTTACGAAAGCCAAATTGAAGGGTGGAAAGACCACCTTCGCCCTCAAGGTGCGTATCATGCTATTTACACTGTCGGAAAACGGGGGCTAACAACTATAGGTCATCACCACAAATCCCGATCCCGACGTCAAGAAGCAGATTGTGCGCGAACTGGGATTCAACAAGGAGTGTGCATCGGAACACATCTGCCGCTACTATGGCGCCTTCGAGGACTCGACGACGGGCACCATCTCGATCGCCATGGAGTTCTGCGAAGGCGGCTCCCTGGACAGCATCTACAAGGAGGTGAAGAAGCTCGGCGGCCGTACCGGCGAGAAAGTTCTGGGCAAGATCTCGGAGGGTGTGCTCCGCGGACTGACGTACCTGCACGGTATGCGTATTATTCATCGAGATATCAAGCCGTCCAACATCCTGCTCTGCAGGAACGGAGATGTCAAACTCTGCGACTTTGGTGTTTCGGGCGACTTTGGCACCAAGGGAGAGGCAAACACCTTCATCGGCACCAGCTACTACATGGCCCCCGAGCGTATCACCGGCCAGTCGTACACCATCACTTCCGACGTCTGGTCAACAGGCGTCACTCTGCTGGAGGTGGCGCAACACCGGTTCCCGTTCCCGGCCGACGGTACCGAGATGCAACCGCGAGCCGGATTGATCGACCTCCTAACCTACATCGTCCGGCAACCGATACCGAAGCTCAAGGATGAACCCGATGCCAACATTTTTTGGAGCGACAACTTCAAGTACTTTATCGAGTGCTGGTAAGTGGCTTCCTGCAGTTGATGTGAACCCGGTTCGCTGACATGATTTGAAGTCTCGAGAAGGAGTCTACTCGAAGAGCAAGCCCCTGGAGGATGCTCGAGCATCCGTGGATGGTTGAGATGCGGTCGAAACGTGTCAACATGGCGAAATATCTCGCCCAGGTTTGGGGTTGGGACACCAAATAAGCGTGGGCAGAACAAGAACAATGCATCTGCAACGCATTCAACCATGCATGACATTGTCTCACACGGCGCCAGCTTGATGACCAATCGGGAACACAAAGGGAACCAGAGGCACCTCCCGGAAAAACTGCGAGAACAGTGGTCGGAGTCTCTAGAATGAAAATGCCAAAAGCTCGACGACTCGAGAGAGGAAGCACATTTACACCCAAGCCAGCGGCAAAGCGACCAAGCAGGACAAGACAAATTTTCATGATTTAACATGACGGGCGTACGAGCACAGGATTGCCGATTGTCCCGCTCTCAGGGGGAAGAGGGGCTGGATTCTTCTTCAGTAGCGGTAGCTGAGTTGTACCCGGGATGAGCGAGTTGGCGTCGGCACTACCTAGTTGGAAAGACCATTGGCATTATTTGCGACGTTCAAGCGAATTCAAACGGGGGAAAAAGTATTGCCGTCCTCTTGGGTTGATTTTTTCTTTCTTTCTCGTCTTTCTTTTTTCTCGGGCCGATGTGTTTGGTAGGGGGTTAGGGAGGCATTGTACATATTTATCGATGAAAACGATTCTCTCTCCAAGTAGGGGGGTATCTCATCTAGTCTACACCATTTACATGCCAAGTAGATTTCATCAACCTTCAGTCAGTGATGAAGTGTTTATTTACTGGGGGGGGGATTCCCCTCCGTCGACGCACTTTTCGACGCTGATCATGCATGAGCCACGGATGTTGTCTCGGTCTCGGCCGACTTGGGGGCCTCATCTGTCTCCTTGTGAGCAGCAGCAGCAACAGTGGCGGCGATGGTGGTGGCAGGGACTGCCGCGACTTCGGATTCGTCGACGCCCATCAGCTCCCGCAACGCGACGGTGGCGTAGGCGCTCTTGGGCAGTTGGAATCTAACCACGACAGCCGTCTTGGTCTTTTCGGCCGTCGGCTTCGATCCTGCAGCAGCCGCCGCGTCCTCGGCCTTTGCCTCTGCTCCGGCCGCGGGCTTCTCCTCTTCGGTTTGCGGCGCGTCCTCCATCTTCTCGTCGCCCATGGTCTCGCCCCCCTGCGTCTCCGTCTTGGCCTTCTTGTTGTCACCATCCTGCCCCTCGGCCTCGTCGCGGGCACGCTTCTTGCCCGCACCGCTCCGCGCGGCGCGAATGCGGTCCATGTCGGTGGGGTGCATCTGCTCGTTGTCGTCTTCGTACGCGCGCACCTCGAAGCCGGGCTCGGCGAGGAAGCGCACAACGACCTTGCGGTAGTCACCGCGGAGGCTGAACTCGCGCTGCCGGCGAATCATCTTGGTCGGGTCGAGGCCGCCGTTGTCGCGCATGAAGGTCGTGTAGAACTCGCCCACTGCATTGGTGGGGTAGACGACGGCGTGGCCAGGCGAGGGGAGGACGATGTCGTGGATCGTGTACTTGCCTGAGGCGGCCTCTTCCGCGGTCAAGGGGCGTGCGTCGGAGAATTCGGCGTCGTCATCGTCCTGGGTCGTCTCTGCATCGTTGGCCTGCGGCTTCGAACCGTCGGCGAAAACGAGGTCACCCTCGACCACCTTTTCGCCGTACAGCCGCCAGCGGTGGCTCGCCGCGTGGTTCCAGACGTAGGACTGGTATGCATGCAGATACATGCTGCGCAGGCCGCGGGTAATGCTCGTCAGGGCGCCAGTGAAATCCCGGCGGGAGGGGCCGCTTGACATGCCGAGGTGGCGGATAAGGCTCGACTCGGCGGAGAAGCAGCGTGGCAGATGCTTGAGCGCTTCCTCCGCGGACCCGCCCTCGCGGAAGAGCATACACGCGTGGTGACGGCTGAAGTCGTCCCGCGCGTGCGCCTGCTCGGGTACCTCGCCAGCGGCAGCGCGCTTGGCGATGGCCTCGTCGTAGGCGAGGATGGCGTTGACAGCGCTCTCGAAGTCCTCCTGCAAGATCAGGCGGCCGACCTCGTGCGTGCCGACGGCGTGCGTGCCAAAGCGCTGGTGGCCGAAGTAGTTGATCCAACCGAGGCTGCGCATGCTCGCCATAGCGGCCTTGACGGAGTCATGGATCTGAGCGTGGCGGTCGGCGGGGGACAGATCAGGCGAGCCGGCGACGAGGCAGTCCTTGAGGGCGATGACGAACTCGTTACCGGCGTGGGCACCGAGGTGGATCGGCGTCGGGGCGTACAGGTAGTCGCCGACGGTGACGCCGTTGAGGCGCGCGCGGACGAGGGCGTCGGCGCGCTGGCCGCGAATGGAGCAGCGTTGCGTGGTGGCGGCGCGGCGATCTTTGGTGCCTGCGGTGCCGATGGCCTGGGGCTTGGTTCGCAGCGCCTTGGAGATCTGGTGCAGGGCGTCCATGGTGTCGCGGTTCTCCTTGTACATTGTGAAGTGGAGGTACTCCCCTTCGCCGGGGGCGCGGGCCTTGGGCTTCTTCTGCTTGTTGCCGTTGTTATTGTTGTCGCGACCGCCGCGCATCCCCTTCCCCTTGCCGCGAGGGGGTACGACTCGGGCGACGATAGCGCCCGTCGGGTCGGTGGACGTGTCGATTGCCGAGTTGAAGATGCGCCGGACGCTCTGGTGGAGCTGGGAGCGCTGGTCCTTGTCGTCCATGATGGGCGAGGTCGCGGGCTCGGTCTTGGCGTTCTGGTCGGCTGATATTGTCTGGTACAGTACCAGCAGCTGGTTGGCGAAGTCTTCATTTGTGAGGGAGGCGATTGCCGCAAGGTCTTCGGCAGGGATCTCGGGGACGACCGGTTTCTCTGCTGCTGATGTTGGTACGGCGGCGGTGCTTTTGTCTTCGTTCTGTGCCGCATCTTCCGTCTTGGCTTCTTCTTCCTTCTTCTCCTCGACTACGGGGGCTGAAGGGGGAGGAGGGGGGAGAGCAGGAGTGGTGTCCTTGGGAGGTGGCGGGAGACGAGTTTCCTTAAGGTGCAGGACGGATCCATCTTTGTTGATTTCGTAGACTTGGAAGTCGGTGTACCTATGGACTTTGGTCAGCAGGAAGTTCCAACGAAACTAGGTCGGGGAGCTGACCTCTTGCGCATATCTCCAGTCCAAGCTGTCATGCTCGGCGCGATGCGCTCGGTGATGCCAAGGGACGCATCGAGGCGTGTTCCATTGGAGCGGCGGACTTCAGCCGTCATGGTGAAGATAAACTGATATGATACAGAACCTGATACTGTTTCTGTACGCTTGCAATTGCTGAGTTTTGGCTGAATTGATGGGTACAGTAACGGCGGTTCAAGATGCGGGATCAATGTACATCGCGGGGCCAGCAGCCATATTTTCAATGACTGCCGGCAGAAAGCAGGGAGTCGATGTAGAAGGGGAAGGCGGTATGGATCATATCCACAAATGCCTACCCAACCCGGTAAGCGGTAAGCATCATTCACTCAACACGGTCATTTCTCAAGTGAGGTTGTTCTGAGCTCATTCAAAACCACTAGATCCATCCATGAGTAGGACCCGACATCGATTTCATTTTTCTTTGACCAGAAAATCTACTCAATCCACCTTCAGGTTCAGAATCCTGATCGCGTTGCCCCCCATGATGGCCTTTGCCTGATCACTCCCCTCGCCCACGGCCGCAGCGACCGCGTCGGCATTCATGCTTACACTCTCCCACTCGCCCTGCTCATCGGTGGTAAGTGGCGGGAAGAAGGGGTGGTCGGTGCCGAACATGAGCCTGTCCGCTCCGCTCGCATCGATGGCCGCCTTCAACCCAACCTCGGAGTAGATGACGGCGTCGAGGTAGATCTGCTCCTTGAGCACATCCCACACCTTTCTGCGGCCCTTGCCGGCCTTGCCCTCGCGCACCAGCTGGCCATCGTGCATGATGCAGCTCTCGATGCGTCCCGCAAGGAAGGGCAGCGTGCCGCCGCTGTGCGCCAGAAGCATGCGCAGCTCGGGCACCGCGTCGAAGACGCCTGCCAGGAACATGCGTGTGACGGCGATGGTGGTCTCCATTGGGAAGCCCAGCGCCAGAGGCAGCACATGGCCGTACTCATTGCTCGCCCTGGGGCCCCAGACGTCGTTGGGCAAGCCGTAGTGCGGGTGCAGGAAGATGGTCAGGCGGGCCGCGGCAATGGCCTTGAAGATGGGCAGCAGGTCCGGATCGTCGAGACCCTTGCCCAGGCCCGAGGTGCCGAGAATGATGCCGCGACAGTACTTGAGTGCTCTGACGTGGTTGATGGCCTCGAGAATGGTCTCGAGCGACGCAGTTAGGGGCAGAGTGGCGAAGAAGAAGAGGCGGCCAGGGTGGGCGGCGCACATGGCGTCGAACTCCTCGTTGACACCCTTGGCCATAGCGCCCGACTCGGAGGCGTCGACAAAGTCGAGCCAGGGGTTCGCCAAGGAGACGACCGAGATGTCGATCTTGTGCGTATCCATGAAATGCACCTTCTGGTCCAGTGAGGCGTAGTGCGAGGTCAGCGGCCGGCCCGGGGGCTTGGCCGAAGAGTCCTTGGTGGCTTCATCGAGGGCCTGCTCCTCCGAGGCGAGGAGGATGAGGCGCGGGTCCGGCGTTTGCGGGAAGCTGCGCACGACGGGAATGGTGGTTCGAGATTCAAGAATCTTGATATACGAGGGGGGGTACATGTGGGTGTGGATATCCACCACTTTCATGGGCGTTGATGATGATGATGAGGCCATTTCGTCTCTGGCCAGCTGGCGTTGGTTTCCCTTTTCCGTTGGGGGTTTTGAGTGTTACCAAACCGAGTCGAAGGGAATGAGGGGTGATGGATCAACAGAAAATGGGCATCTGTTTCTTTGTGAGTCGAGTCTTGCTACTAATGACTGTTTCCCGGCGTGGAACGAAGACATGGGAGGAGATGCCCGCCGACTTACAGAAAAATCGAGAGGCTCAATGGTGAGTTGAGTCGAGCAGCTTACTTACAAGTCACAGTTTCAGGAACACACGGAACAGAGAAAACAGCGGCTGGACTGGTTTCGGGGGCGGAACAGAAACCGGCGCTTCGTCTTTTACAAGTACCTTGAGGTAGGTAAGTACCGGTTACCGGACAGACTACGTCTTTCCAGGAAGGTGACGAGGTTGCCACGACCCGCACGCGCAAATCCAGCAAATCCAAAGTTCCCCTCATTGTACTCCGTATGCGCACCCAACGTGCAACCCTCCAGTCTCATTGTCCCACAAACCGCAAACCCCACACGCGGGCGTCTCCAATTGCGGTGGCTGTAATCTTACCCCGCCGTTATCTCAACCTCTTGTCTCTCCTCATGTACTCTCGCCCGGACCCTTATCATCACCTATCGTTTTCGTGGCGGGGTAACGAACACCACCTTATTCGTCTTACACGTACGTATAACGTGTAGGAGGTCCCCGATCCCCCTCGCTCCACTGCGGTTCTAGCCGGGCCTGTAGCGCCCCCCCCCCGGGGTCCTCCAAAGCCTTTTCTCTGTCCCTGTATCGCCCGTATGGCCGGGATCAACAAGGGAGCCTTGACATGTCCGGATTGTGTAGATGGTGCCGGTGGTTGGCTGGCATGATACGACGTCAATGCTCGGCTTGTGGTTGGCTGACTTGCCGCTCTCACGGGCTGTGATTCGAAAACCAGTGAGATATAAGTCACTCGGATCCCGTCCCGCACGTTCGGTGGTGAGGAACCTTATCACGACTTCTTATCCAGTTCCCCCCATCGCCTTTGCTTCAAGTGATGCTCTCTTGTTGCAGATGTCTGATTGACGAATCCCAAACCGTATTCCTCCACATAAACACAGCAACATAGCAACAAAACAACACCTCAGAGGCACGATACTGACTGACATCGCCATGGCGGCCACCGCGGTAGACAAGGAGGGCCTCTTCATCCCCGTGAGTGGTATTCTCATCTGCAAAATCTCACGTGCCACAGCTCACCTCCTCAATTCAGCTCATCGACTTCTCCGCCTTCCTCAACGGCGATCCCGCCAAGCGTACCGCGACGGCCAAGCAGGTCCTCAGCGGGTTCCAGAACGCCGGTTTTATCTACCTCGAGAACGTGCCCATCACTCCGGAGCTCCGCGCCGCCACCTTTGCCAAGTCGGCCGACTTCTTCGCCCAGGACGACGCCGCGAAGCTCGCCCTCGGCTGGACGACGCCCGAGGCGAACCGCGGCTACTCAGCGCCCGGCCGCGAAAAGGTCAGTAACCTGACGACCACGGCTGAGATCGAAAAGGTGCGCGCGGGGAACCCCGACCTGAAGGAGAGCTACGAGATCGGCCGCGAGGGCGAGCCCGACCACCCCAACCAGTGGCCCGTCGAGGAGCCGGGTACTCGCGTCGCCGGCTTCAGATCGCAGATGCTCGAGTTTCACGACCAGTGCAAGGCGCTGCATGTCGAGGTCATGCGCGCCATCGCCGTCGGCATGGGCATCGACGAGCACTTCTTTGACAGCTTCACCGACGCCGGCGACAACACGCTGCGCCTGCTGCACTACCCCTCCGTCGACCCTAACGTCTTCAAGATCAACCCCGGCCAGGTCCGCGCCGGCGAGCACAGCGACTACGGCTCCATCACGCTATTGTTCCAGGACGACCGCGGCGGCCTCCAGGTCAAGAGCCCCAACGGGCAGTTCGTGGACGCGACGCCCATCCCGGGGACGGTGGTTGTCAACGCGGGCGACCTCCTGGCGCGGTGGAGCAACGACACCATCAAGAGCACCATCCACCGCGTGGTCGAGCCCCCGAGGAAACCAGAGGACGGCACCGAGTACCCGCCGCGGTACAGCATTGCGTGGGTGTTGACTGGTTCTCGTCCGTGTGTACAACAGACTCTAACGTTGAACAGGTACTTCTGCAACCCCAACTTCAAGAGCCATATTGAGGCAATTCCCGGCACATACGCAACGGAATCAGAGAAGAAGTACGAAGGTATTAACAGTGGGACGTATCTCGTGCAGCGGCTGACGGCCACATACTGATTCGCTTCGCTGGGCAAATGGCACGAGGGCACCCCAGGTACGACTGATAAGGCTGGACTAAGGATGCGAAAGCGGGCAACTGTCATTCAGTGAAATGCAGCAATTTTTTGTTTCTCGTGTGAGGTTTCGATGGCGAAGCGGGCAGGGCATCAAGACGAATGCCAGCATGCCACACAAAAGTCGCCCCATGGCTCATGGTTTTTTTATTCTTTCTTTTTTTATTGAATGTCGAAACCCAGCATATTCAGTCGCTCACCATCATGACCTTACGGGCCCAATCCTACACGTGAAAGGCATTGGTGACGCCGGTGACATCTACATGTCTTGCCACATAACTGCGATGAGCTGGCTATCTGTTAGTCGATAAGGGGGGCCAGTTCAGTCTCTTCAAGGCGTAAATCATATGACTCCGTAGGTCTGGCCCGAAAGGGGGTTACCAGTGTCGCGTCCTGACCGGACCCATTGTCTGACCTTGCCGGCTTCTCGGGGCCAAGATTGGTTAAAGTTGTTGCTTTTTAGAGATGCGGGAGAGATAAATCACATGGGCGGGTGGCGAGGCGGAGAGGGGGCCCTTTACGGACACACGCCCACTGTGATTGCACTGTAAGCTCACTGTGATGCAGCTGTGAGCCGCTCAGCCACCGCTGCTGCTGCTACTGTCCCGAACGTTCATCTCACCCTTAACTTACATTAAGTGAGTATTTAGATGCACGAAAAAATGAAGAAGACGTTGCTCCTGGTATTCATCCACGGGTTCAAGGTGTGTTTATCCTGGTTTTGCGATGGTCTCATTAATCATGTTCTAACAATTTCGACAAGGGGGGCGACGACACTTTCGGCGACAAGGACGGCTTCACGGAGCAGCTGCGCGCCGACGTCGCCGCCGCGCTGCCCAAGATCAACGTCAACGTCGTCGTGTACCCGAAGTATGAGACGCGCGGCGACCTGGGGGACTGCGTGAGCCGGTTCCGCGACTGGTAACCACTTCCATCCCTTGACCGTCCGATGACGACCCTCTCTCTCTCTCTCTCTCTCACACACACACACACACACACACATATACACGACTGACGACTGACGACTGACACCCATAGGCTCCTTGAAAAGGTCATCGACCTCGAAGTCGCCAATGGCACCCCCTCGCCCACCGTTGACCCTTCGGTCCGTGTCGTGCTGGCCGGCCACTCCATGGGCGGCATCGTCGCCGCCGAGACCGTCATCGGCCTCACATCGGACCGGCCCATCCACTCGGGGGACGACGACGGCGTCGAGAACAAGGCCGCCGCCGACGGCCCCTCCTCCTTCTCCTCCTCCCCGTCGTCCTCCGCCATGCCCTCGCTCAACACACTCATGTTTCCCTACATCCAGGGCGTCATCGCCTTCGACACGCCCTACCTAGGCATCTCCCCGGGCGTCGTCGCCCACGGCGCCGAGGGCCACTACAACGCCGCCAACGCCGCCATGACCCAGCTCAGCGGCCTGGGCACCGCCCTCTGGGGCGCGAAGCAGGACGGCACCACATCGCCCTCGCCGTCGCGGAACAAGGCCCCCGTCGCCGCCCTCCCGGCCCCGCCCGCGAACGGCACCCCCCAGCAGCAGCAGCAGCAGCAGGGCGCCTGGGCGAAATGGGGCAAGATCGCCATGGTGGCCGGCAGCGCGGCGGCCGTGGCGGCGAGCGCCGGCGCCGCCTACTACAACCGCGAGCACATCACCCAGGGCCTGTCGTGGGCGACGTCGCACCTCGAGTTCGTCGGCTGCCTGGCCAAGGGCGCCGAGCTGCAGGCGCGCGCGCAGCGCATGGCGCGACTCAGCCGGGAGCTCGACGTCGGCTTCGCCAACCTGTACACGCGCCTCGGCAAGGCCGCCGGGTCCAAGGAGGTCGGCGTCGTCGGCACCGTCCTGGGCCGGGACCGGACCTTCTGCAACCTACCCAAGAGGGGCGCCGCCGGCGTGTGGGAGGCGGCCGTGAACGACGCCGCCACGGAGGAGACGCAGGCGCACATGAGTGAGTGGAATTCTCCGGGGCGGGGTCGTGATGGGGTTTTGTTTTGAGAATAGGCATGCTAACCCGGTGTGACAAAGACATGTTCGAAGCCAAGAAGAACCCTGGGTACGACAGGCTCAAGCAGGACGCGGCGGGCCTGATTGCCCAGTGGACACGGAACGAGTGGTACGAGACGAGCGAAGAGGACAAGCCCGCGATCAAGGAGGCGGGCGAGAGTGCGGCTGCTTAATGACGGAAGGGTGGTTCTTGTTCCCTTCTCTTTACTATTATGTTTGTGCCAACCCCTCCCTCTATTCGTCACGGGCGAAAGTTGCTACCCCCGCGCAACCGCATACGCTACGCCGTTGGGTAACCGTTTCTCGCCTGTCTTTTTGTCTATGTCCATACCCATCCATCCCCTATAGTATAGTCCCGAAATACCCACCCAAGTTTTACTTGACCTTTCTGGATTCCCTCCTCTTTTGGTTTGATGGTCGCCTACTGAGTCTTTGCGCGGCCCGCCTCCTCGGCCTTCAGACTACGCATGACCTTGCTTCGCTGCTTCATCATGTACGTGTACAGGATGTACGAGCCTGTCGTCGTTAGCACATCTCAACCCACCACCCCTTGGCACGGACGGCGCAAGAGTTACACAGTTGTAGATGACGTACCGGGAACGTAGACGGCGAGGATGGCGTACGCGACGTACGGGAACACCTCGCCGAACTGCCTGGCGGGCTCAGCAGCCAGGTAGATGAGGGCGCACTCGCTCGTGATGCCGATGGGGTACAGCACGAAGAAGGTGTTGTAGCGCAACCAGGTCAGGGGCCTGGGCTGGAAGCCGCTGAGGTTGAGTGCAAAGTACGAGTAGCGGATGACCTCGGTAACGCTCCAGGCCAGCAGCATGGACGAGTACCAGGTGCTGCGCGCGAGCCAGGGGAAGGGGTACACGACGCCCCAGACGAGGACGAAGCGGCTGAGGACCTGCATGGCGGTCGTGAAGACGGGGGCACGAACGACGCCTGTGAGGACGGGGGGCACCGTCAGCTGTACGTACATCTCTCAAAAGCCCGTCCTTCATCGCAGAGAGAGAGGGACGGGGGAAAGGAGAGGGATGATTGGAGCGGTTTCTTACCGAGCAACGCGTGCAAGATCTCCATGGCGGCCACGGTCTGCGTCCAGCGCGTCCAGTCGCCGACGCCGAGGTGCACAAAGTGCGGCCCGCGGAGGAAGAAGAGGGCGAGGGTGCGGCCGAGGACGGTGGCCCAGGCGACGGCGGAGACGAAGTTGTAGAGGATCAAGTAGCCGTTCTTGAGGGGAGAGGAGGGCCGGCGCTGCGGCCTCGTCGGGCCAGCTGCTGTGTCGGCCATTTTTCCCTCGTCGTTCCTTCCTCGGGTCGGTCGGGTGATCTGCTTTGCCTGGTGGTTGGGCGGGATCGGGGGCGGCTGGCTGATGATTTATTGAAAGCTAGAATTCGTCAAGAGAGCCTGTCGTTGGCAGGTGATCGGGTCCAAGGTTTTGGGTGGGGGGGATGCAAGGCGCAGAGAGACGGGAAGTTTGTTGAGGAGTGTGGAGGGTTGAGAACTTGAGATGCAGCCAGGGTTTTGAGGCGCAGTGCTGTCCGTCCTTGCCATAGGCCAATTGCCTCGGCCTGTGAAATGGCAGGGGGTGCTCAACTGTAAAAGGTACGTCACAGTGGGTTGCTTGTTTGTTGCAGGGGTGGGGTGACATCTACTGTACCTTATTTCACAGCACAGATCAGAACTGAAGCTCCCCTGAGCTTTTATTTATCTAAATCCCTACCTAGTTATGTGGAAGTATGTAGCTTAAGACGCGATGAAAAAGCTCTATAGAGACATTTCCCCCATCCTACGTATGACATGTTCATGAATAGACAAGTTGCAGACACATGTACTACGTTTTGACACCCCTGCTATGCTCGCAGCAATCACATGCAAGAAGAAGAGGAGAGGCAAAAAAAAAAAAAGAAAAGAAAAGAAATAAAAACCAGAAAAAATAGACAAGCTACCTCATTGACAAAACCAGCAACTAGGCCCAAAGATGGTACACCATGGCAGACATAAGCGCCACGGGCAGCCAGAAAGCCACGGCGCTGGACTGTCCCAGCAAGCGTCCGGGTGCCGTCCCGTTGTGCAGCATCACGGCCTGGCCGACCACGTCGGACGAGTCGATGCTGCAGACGACCTGACACTTACCGTGGCCGCTGCGCCGCTCCAGCTGGCCGGCGGGCCCGTGGCTGTGCCGCTGCTGAAGGCCGAGGTCCCGTTTCTCGGAAGACTCGTCGGTGGTGATGTTGAAGACCATGTCGATCCACTGGATCTGCATGACGGCCGAGTCGCCGACCTTCATGACGCCGGACCACGAGCCGCCGTCGCTCCATGAGTTGAGCATGACACGACTGGGGTCGCGGGGCACCTGGAACGAGATGCTCGAGACCTCGGAGCCGTCGACGAGCCAGGTGCTGTCCTTCTTGTCCCAGTCGAGGCGGTGGACGGCCCAGTCGCGCCACGAGGTGCCGCTGGGCATGGTGCCGTTCTGCGTCGACTTGTCAATGGTGTCGCCCTTGGAGTCGAAGGACGGCTGGTTCGTGTACTGGATGCGGTTCTCGGGGTCCTTGGTCAGCACCTCGATGTCGGCCTCTTGCACATTGGCGTACTTGTCGGCTTCGCGGTAGGTGAATAGCGCCGTGCATGCGCCCGGGTCGCCAAGGGTGCGGGCGAGCATGCGGACCGAGACGTAGTGGTAGCCCATCGAGACGGTCTCCATCTCGGCGGAGGTCTGGAAGCCCTTGAGGCGCGCGGTGCGCATGCTCATGAAGGTGTCCGACGACGCATCTTGGTCGTTGTTCTTCTCAATGTAGATGTTGTTGGCCGAGTTGACCATGTCGACGGTTGCATCGTTGCCATCTTTGCCCTTCTTGTCGGTGTTGTTCCAGTTCTGAATGCCCCATATCGAGGTCCACGCGTCCGAGTTGAAGTAGTCGGACGTCACTGGAGCGTTGGCGCTCGCGTCCCAGTCGGTGAGAAGGTCGGGGACTCTCGCATACTGGCTGAGGTTGCGGAAGTCAAAAAATAGGTGGTTGGTGAAATAGCTCTCGGACGAGTTGGTCAGGTAGCAATTGCAGACCGAGTCGGCGACGTAAGGGTGGTCGTCGGCCACAGCCAATGGCGCGAGCGCGACAGCGAGACCCACGAGATGCGACCGTCTGAAAATCATGGCGTTCCTCCTTATCCGTGTTCTGGCGGCTGGGCAATCAGATTGGATGAGGCTTCAATGGAAGGTAGGCAGGCGTGGGACGGGCATGGAACGGCTTAATAGGAGGCAGCCGGCATGTCATCCGAGAAAATACATTCAAATTCCACACGCTCTCGACGGGGTGCACGTTTCTCTAGAGCCCCTCCGCCCCGTACATGGCGCACCGGAATGTGAGACGCGACCTAGCAAACGCATTGTTTCCTTCCTTCCGGGTGTCATCGAGCCACTAATGGGCGGCCAGGCCCTCGCCTCAGCCGAGGGCGGGAGAGATGGTTGAGAGCAAGCAGCTGCCCTTAAGGTGGAACGCACCCGGCGACGAGTACTCCGTGGATACTAGCGGCCACTTGGTCGCCATGATTTGGAAACCAGAACAGAATCACCTTGCGGCGAGCTACGGAGGCCGCCCAGCGCGGCCGAGCGAAGGACGATCGATCCCCATCCGCGAACGAGCGGGAAGGCTAGGCCAGGCCGATGGCAGAGGAACAAAGATGAAGAGGCCAATGCCCGAATCGACCTTGGAATACGCGACGGCGCTCAACACCCGCATGCGGCGGTCACTTGTGCGACCCCCCCCCCCCCCCCCCCCATTAGCCTCTTTTCTGTTGGCGTTGTCGTGGATGGAGCTTCCCGTACCGCTCGCTCTAGGCTTCTAGCCGCGACAGCGAAGTGTTGGGACGGTGGGAGGGATGGACAGTGAGACTGAGCGTTCCGGGGGATCGTGGGGATACGACGTTTCTTCAGCAGCAAAGCAAAGGGCCGGTGTCGTTCGTGTCACGTTGCAAGGCGAGATGGAAAATAAGAAATGAGAGGAATACCAAGGAGGAGCTAGGCGCGGCATCTCGTCGGTGCGAAACGGAGGGATCGACATGCTCCTTCAAGAACATAAACAATGCGGAGGCGGGTCTCGTCTGATTGTCCAATCATGCGATGCCCCCTTGTCGCCCCTGTCGACCTCAATATCAACAACTCGCAACTTGCACCAACTGCCGGCCGATAGGGCTGAAGACGCACCTTGCTTGGTTTCCGTCCCATGACTGCAGTTGATGTGAAGCTTGATTCGAGCGGGACTCTTGGCGCTGACGGGAGTCAAAACGCATCAGGGAGTGCGCTTTCAAAGCACCTCGTGCTAGCCACCCGTCCCCGACTATAATGAGTGGCCCGGAAAGTTTCCAAGAGATACTGGAGATTCGTTCATTCGCACCGAGTTTCGCATTCGTTGGTTCCCAACTCGGGAATCCACCCTGAAGAGTAGCTCGCTTGCATCTCAACCTCTACTGTCTACACCATGCGGAACCATCCATGGTGCTTAGTAGGCTTCGTTTGTGTTGTATTGAGGAAAAGCACGGAAGCAACAGCCCAAGCAAAGGAACTTTATGACTTGGAACTACCGGCAGCCCCCAAGGGCAAGATATAACCTTCTCTGCTCTCTGCTACTATCAGTGCCATCAGGGTATCAACATCGTCAAACAATACCGACTCAAATGCATGGTCTGATCCATACCCCCCCAGAGACAACCACGCACGCACGCTCTCCCTTTATATGACGCCGTGGGTAAACTCGTCCAAAATGGTCATCTCCTCAAACTTCTCCATCATCCGATCTGCCCTCGCCGCCTCACGATCCGTCACGGCCAGGTCGAAATCCGTCACAAACATCCCAGTCGCCCGGCCCACGAGCTTCTGGCGCTTCTTTGCCCTCAGCTCCTGTAGCAGACCAAATGCCTCTGCTGTATCCATGGCACCTTTCCTGACCACCATGGACAATAGACCCCCGGCAATCACCTCGGCGACCGTGAACGAGCTGTAGAGAGCCTGGTACGCACGGATGCAGCTCATAAAATAGATTCGCCACTCTGGGTTGCCGATGTCGCTGGCCACGGCATTGGCGACGTGGAGAAGCGCCGGGTGGCCGAAGATGCTGTACGTTGACTGTGGACAGGACGCGTACAATTCAGCCAGTTCTTTCAGCTGCTCGATCGAGGCAGCGAAGAAGGCATGGATCCGGTCTGCCGACGGTGACCATGACCTAAAACCGTGTTGCTGGTCACTGGGAATGAATGGCCTCAGGAGATAGAGGACCGTACCGTGAAACCATATGCTGTGCACATTGTGAGCATCGAAAGTAATTGCCGCCCGATATGCTTGAGACCGCTTACTGGCAGACGAGCACCTGATACGGGCTGTGCTCGCAACGCTTCATGCTCTCGGGCAAGTTGTCCGCCCAGACCAGAAGCTTGCTGTATTTTTCTAGGGCGAAAGCTCGCGACGAGTGTCCGAGACTGCTGTCGTGCTGGTAAACCCATGTGATTTGAGACGATATCTTCCACAACTCGCAAAGGGGTGCAAATATATCCGAGACAGGCCATGTCAACGACGATGACCGGCCCCTCTTCAAATGGGAACGCGGTCGAGGACACGTATCAAGATCCGAAGAAGTTCCTGCGCTACTTTCTCTGCTGCTCTGCGCCAGTTCGACTCCGATCTCCGAGCCCCTGAGCCCACCGCTGCCCGGAATCGGGAGCCTCGGCGGATACTCAGTAGTCGCTGGTAGATAATACTGGGATATCATGCTGTGCTACCGTTAGGCGGATTACTATGCAAAAGTATTTCGTCTGCCATGTGCTTAC
The DNA here is from genome assembly GCF_001672515.1 of Colletotrichum higginsianum IMI 349063. Taxonomy (NCBI): domain Eukaryota; kingdom Fungi; phylum Ascomycota; class Sordariomycetes; order Glomerellales; family Glomerellaceae; genus Colletotrichum; species Colletotrichum higginsianum. Next base: position 4,564,242 of record NC_030955.1, read on the forward strand.
CTTAGAGTGTCGAAGACTCCCCAGGCGGTCTGAGCGGTTGCCCGAGCCTTCGCCTCTGACAGATGGCTCAGATCTGCGAACGTGTATGCATCAGGACAACCAAAGAGCTTCAGCCGTTTGGCCATGGCGGCCGTCTCCTTGATGTATCGAACATCCAGCTCGCCATTGCCGTTGCATCCGCAGGATTGAATCAGGAATGCCAAAGCGGCGATTGTGGGCAGAGTGTCATCGTTCTGCACGAGCCAGAGTTTGTTTGCTTCTTCTTCAAACTCCTGGCTCCAGCGCGATGCTTCCGGATTCTTTGCTGCGTACGCTTGCTGAACGAGAAAATTAGCAGAGTGAGACTGCGTGGATGATACTGAAAAGACCTACGCAGGCGAACGCAAGAAGGGCATTGACAAGGAGGGAAGAGCAATAACGCACTTCCCCGCCAATCAGGTCATCAAGAAACAGGTCAGCATCGAATAACCCCAACACCGGATGATCCGTTTCCAGGTATATTGAGATGGCGTCTGCCGCGTCTTGGTTGGTAATGGGCACCACGGTCCAGAAGCCAATGCTGAGCTTCCTCAACCGTGGGTCCTTGCGAACTGGAGGAGGAGGCGGAGGAGAAGGGCCCGTCGGCGAGACGAAGAACGCTGTACTGTATGGCCGAGTACCGACATCCGACGCGAAATTAGGGTTGTACGACGTTACTTCGGCCATGTCACGGTCTCTGCCATCGTCTGGGACTGAGCGGCTCTCCCCGGATGAGCTTGCAATCCGTGCCACCTTGGCCGGTCTCGACGCCGCACTCTCCAACACGTCACTGCGTGACAGCCTCCGAATTTGAGGGTACACGGAAGGATGCCGTCTTGTGAGCTCAAACTCGATATCGGAATGGACGTGAGGTAAAACTTCCCGGACATCCTTTGGCGCGGATGGTCTGATGGTGCGAAAGGCGGAGAACGGGTCCACGGCGAATTTGAGCTTCTTAAGAGTCTGATGAGCAACGTCTTCTGGCATCGCCGTGAGCTGACTCAACATGTCACGAAGCATCTGGTTCTCTCGTTTTAGAGCCATCGCCGCCGTCTCTGTTTCGTTGGCACTGATGTAGACGCATTGCGTTCCGAGCTCCGTGCAAGGCGTGCATGCGGGTCTTTTGCCATCGCACTATGCTCCAACATGTCAGTTTCCGACTATTACGATGCTAGAAGTACGGCAAGAAGTCTGCTTACGGCCTTCTTCTTGGATCTACAGGCATTACATGCAACTTTCGTGCTTGGTATTAACCGTTTTTTCGACGAAGCTGGGGGTAAACGTGGAGGAAGCGGCTGCAAAGCTCTGGGAGCCGGGAGCAGAGGCCGCAACGTCTGCGTGGGCTTATTCTGACCAGGCATGATAATCCAAGGGGGCGCATCTAATGCTCCCAGTGCCTCTCGCATTCAAAAATCACCTGGACTCGAAGTTGGCTTCTTGAAGATAGCCTTTTTAGGATCGTGAGGAGAGATGAGTGTCACGAGAGGACTGTTCCGTCCCCGCCGTTTGCGGTGGTGGGAGATTGAGGGGTATTCGGCATAAATATGAGAGAAAAAGGCGGCATAATAAGCGATCGACGAGCTGGTGAAGCAGACAAAGACCCAATAACGCCCCGGAGGAGAAGTTGACACAGCGGTTGAAGGCGAAGGCAAAGGCTTGCTGAAGGCGTTGACATTGGCTGGGTGTTCCAACGGTGGTGGGAGATGCGTCGTCCCAGTGACAAAGTCATTAGCTGGGAGGAAGATATGGGGGGGGGTGGTAGCTAGCTAAAGCGATGCGGTGAGCTGCCAGCAGGGGCGCGAGGGCGGCCCGGACAGGAACGAGAAGGGCTGGAATGGGATTGCGGCCGAGATGCAACGAGACAACTGAGGATAGACGGGGGGAAGTAGGGTGTGAGAAGGGGAAGGGCGAAAGTTGAGGAGAGAGTGTGTGGGAGAGCGGGAGGCAGGAAAAGAGAGGGAGGAAGAGGAGGAGGAGATGCAGTAGAGAGAAAAGAGACTTGTAGCACCATGGAAACACCTAGAGCTACAGGTCCCGTCTTGCTCATCATCCAAGCCCAATCGTGTGGTACTTCGTGGTCCGGATCTGCCTCCGTTGCTTTCGACCTGCTGTCCAGTGATAGTTAGGTAATGGTCTAGAAGGGGCCATAAGAACCAGGACCCCTGAGACCCCTCAACCCGATATTGCGACGTCCACTTCCCTGGATGATGCACCTGCAGTGAGTCTTTGTTGCTTTAGGATTACAGAACAGCCTACAGTTAGGTAGGTGGGCTGTTAAGCCGGTCCCAGGTGGCCCCACACGGAAGGCTCCATGACTAAGCTTTATTACCGATTTGCAGTTTGCACAGCAGGCTGACATGGTGCAAACCAGCTGGCATCTGCCCAGTGCTACGGTGCCTGGTGCCACCTGCAGTCGCATGTCAACCACCGTCAAACCACCGTCATTTTTCCCACCGCAGCGACATCCTCCTTGTACCTATCTGACTATTCTCAAATTTCAGGTGAACATTGCATGCATCCGAGCACTGCCGACTGAACAAACCTGCAACCCTGATTCACTTTCTCTTCATTCACCAAAGCGTCTTCCAAGTTTGCCTTCCTTCTTTCAAGCAATGAAGCTCCTGCCAGACCGGCTGACTATTGTTACCCGGTGACAACAGACTTTCAACTTATTCGATATCCAGTACGCGACTTTACACACAAACACACGCACACACGCACACCACTTCATTTAACCCTCCCTGCATTCCGAGCTTTGAAACCATGGCGTCAGACTCCCCACGACCCGACTCCTCCCCGCAGAAAGCCGATTTTGAACAGAGCCGACCGGCCGATATTGCTGCTGAGGGCGAACAATCAACCAAGCAGGATTCAACGACTCCCGAGGGCGCCGGCGGCAACGACTTCAAGAGAGACTCTAGCTCCCCCGAGTCTGGCGAGGCCAGCTCGACCGCGTCTCCCGCGCCTTCCGACGCTGGTGATGAGAAAACCGCTTCTTCCTCCGATGCGCCGCCCCTCCCCGACGAGGTACCACCCCTCCCCTCAGGCCCTCCTCCTGCGACCCAAGACGACGGCTGGGACTTCCAGTGGGACCCGGCCTCCCAGGCATACTTCTTCTACAACCGCTTCACCGGCGCGACGCAGTGGGAAAACCCCCGTGTTCCCGTTGCCGCCGCCGCCGCTTCGACCAGCGCCGCCCCGGGTACGACCACGACCGCAGCGACGACCGCGCCCTTGGGCCCCCCTCCCCTGTCGACAAATGATCTACCCCCCGCGGGCGGCTACAACCCCGCCATCCACGGCGACTACGACCCGGACGCGTGGTACGCCAAGGGAAACACGGCCGAGGAGAACGAGGCGAACCAGGCGTCTTCCGCCGCCTACGCGGCCGAGTACGGCGCTACCGCGCAGTTTAATCGCTTCACCGGCCAATTCCAGACGCTCGGCGAAGGCCCCGACCGCCACTCGGATGAGGCCAAGAGCAAGCGCCAGATGAATGCCTTCTTCGACGTCGACGCCGCCGCCAACTCGCACGACGGCCGCAGTCTCAAGGCCGAGCGCAGCGGCAAGAAGCCCAGCAAGGCCGAGCTCAAGCAGTTCAAGGAGAAGCGTCGGGCGAGGAAGGAGGAGAAGCGCCGGGCCTGGCTTAGGGACTAAGATGGCCGAAGGGGAGCAGAGGGTCTTCTTTTCTTTTGCGTTTCATTGTTTCTTCCCCCCTTTTTTTTTTTTTTTGAGATCGTTTGGGCTTTGTTTGTGATCTTTCAACCTCTTCTCAAAAAGGGCTCCGCTTGGATCGCGGGAGGTGGAGAGGACGAATTCTTCATACGGCGGCGTTGAGAGGGGGAAGGGAGGGGATGGCTCATCATTCGGCTTTGGGTGGTGGAACGGCATGGAATTCGCGATACAATAGCCCGCGCGTCGCGTCGCGGGCACCTGCACTTACTCACACAGACTTAGCTCGGCCGTCACGGCCTTGGATACTGGTCATCACAGTATCATGTACAGAATATAGCCAAGACCAGAGTTCCTGGTCACGGGCTGCTTCAAACAGAGAAAAACCAAATCTATACCCACATCGATTCATCTCGAAGACCACACACTCTCCCCCCGCGGGGTATCATTTGCGTATATCCGCAACTACTTGACCCGAGAAAAAGAATTTCTAACGCTTTTTGTCCATCGTCGTCTTCTTCTTGCCGGCGCTCTACTCCTCGTCCTCTTCTTCGTCATCATCATCAAGGTCCATGTTCAGGTGAACGCTCTCATCGTCGCTATCGTCGTCGTCCCCTTCCGGCTCCGGGGCGGCAGCGACCGTCCGTTCAGGTTTCCTCTCGACGCTCTGCCTCTTGGGCGGGCTCGCGCCCTCGTCGTCGAGCTTGCGCTTCTGAGCAGACGTCACGGCGAAGGGGTTCACGACCTCGATCGAGCCGCCTCCGCCGGCGTCCTTTGACGGGCGGAACGGGTTGCTGCTGTCCTCGGCGTCGTCGTCGTTGGCAACGACGATTGTCTCGCTAGCCGACGATGCCTCGGCCGCGGCTTCCTTCATCTCCTGGTCTTCCGCGTCACCTTTGACCTCGATCTCCGAAACGATTTCCTCGTCGCCATCCCTGGCGGCCTCCTCGGCCTCGAGCTCCTCGAGCGTGGCGTCGACGCCCTCGAGAACGTCCGAAGATCCCTGAGTCGAGGTACGGATGTTGGAGCGCAGGATCTCGACGCCGCGATCGTGCGGGAACTGCTGCGAGAGGAAGGGCAGGATGCTGGGGAACATGGCACCGCCCTGGTTGACGTAAGGGTTGAGCACGCTGGCGATCATGGCGTCGCGGTTGCGCGAGAGGATAGCCGTCTGGTCCAGGAGGCCGCGAAGGCCGGGCTTGAGGTGCTGCTGGGGGAGGTGAGTCAGCAAGCTGGCGAGGAGGGAGTCGGCGGCGGCACGATGGGACGGGTCGAGGGTTGGCCTGGACGTGGATGTCGAGTCTGCGGCGGTCTGCGAAGGAAGAAAGAGGTCGGCGTTGGCGGCGATGTTGTTCTTCTTGGTCTCGGTGGCGGTCTTGGTAGCGGGTTTCGTTTCCTTGACGTAGCCTGACTCTTGTTGGATATCGCGGCAGCAGGCGAGCGAGACGATGCCGAGCGTCTCAACGGTGAGCTTCTGCAGGCCGGGGCCGGCAATCGGGAGCGTCTCGTCCAGGAGCATGTAGGTGGCAGCGCGGACGGTAGGGATGTCGATACCGGAGCGGAAGATGAGAACCATGTTGTCGTAGATTTCCGGGACGGTTGATAGTGCGTTGCGCTCCAGCCTTTGCACCAGAACGAGAAGGAGGTCCAGGGCGGCGACGTGGATGTCAGGCATCGCAGCCCAAAGTTCCTCCTTCTCTTCTCTACCCACGGCGGCTTGAGTCTCGATTGCCTGGTCCCATGATTGGGACTTGGAGTTGCGGCTGATGAGCGCAACGCGAGAGACGACGTCCATGAGAGAAGCGATGGGGATTGTGACGGGTGTCTTGGTCGAGTAACGGAGCGCGTCAGACAGGTAATGGAGTAGACCGACGAGTCTGTCACGGCCGGCCGAGATTCCGGTCCATTGAGGTAACTGGTCGGGTGTCTCTAGACCCTGCGGCTGCGTGTCGAAGTCGACCTTGGAGCGGGTGTACGGCGCCGAGGCCTCCCAGGACTCCTGGACGGCGCGGAAGACCTGGTCAGCAGTCGAGTGGAATTCTTTCCTCAGACCGTCAACGAGCTTGGCCCAGTCGTCACCGGGTCCCGTTTTGCCCGCCGTGGTAAGCGGTAGCGAGATGGCCAGGTGTCTGCTAGCCTTACGAAGGGACTGGGGCACCGTCGTGCCATCAGAAGAGGTAGGCGCCAAGTATGGCCGGATGGCTGTCTTGACTTGGCCGTTGAAGGGGCGGCAGGTGGTCGGGTAAGCCGGGATCAGGGCGGAGAACGCGTCAAGGACGGTCTCGACGACGGTCAGTGGCGTCTTGAGGCGCTGGCCCGCCGCCGGGAGCTTGATCAGCTGTAGGCATGCGTTGAAGAAGGTCGGGATGGTGGGCGTCGCGATCTCCCTGGTGAGGGTTTGATAACCGTGAATGAGGGTGTAAATGCGGACGAGGGTGACAATGGCGATCTCCTTGACCGGGAAGGGGTCGTTTTTCTAGAAAGACGTCAATACATGCAGCTTGAATCAAAACACCAAACTGGCTTACCTGGAGCATGGCCAGGAGTCCGCGAACCCAGTTGCCGGATTCCTTCAGACATTCCCAGCCGCCCACGTCGATGACGGCCTTGACGAGGGTTGCACCGGTGAAGCGCCCCATGGCACTCTTGCCGTTCAGCAGAGTCATGATGATGGTTCTCAGCTTATGGACCAGAGTAGCAGCCTCGGATGAGCTGGATGTTGCCTTGGGATCCTGAGGCGCAGACAAGACATCTTTGCAGCGGATGACATGGTTGATGAAGGCCGGGATTGAGTGAGGCAGCTGAGCTGGTGGTGTTGAAGTCAGTCGGCGGCAGAGCACTTTCAGATCCGGAGGAAGAGACATTGTAGCGAAGAACCAGGAAACAACCAGTGCCGGTAGCCTAATTGAGACTCTGAGGCTGTGATTGGAGTCCGGAAACGAGAGGTGATTGGCAATATCTCGCGGATCACAGCCAGAGTCTTCACAGCCGTTGATGCTGCATGAAACTTTTTTTCCTCTGTAAGTGAAAGGTACATCCCAAATGTACCGCCTCTCGACCGATTTACCGAAAGGTGATTGGGTAAACAGACTCCACCTTGTCGGTTACATAACTTGGTCCAGACAAGCGAGCAGCTAGGTCAATCTTCAGAGGCTAGTGCACTCACTATCCGTACTTAGAGTACCCCTGACCATCGTCCGTTGTATGGCCCGTGCTCCCTCATCAAGGGACCTGCTGGCTTGTGCTTCCCCCAATTCCCATCCTTTTCACGAGTTCGCTCCACCAAAAGCAGCCCAGTGCACTTGCATTTATCTGGTGCCAGCAGTGTCTGTACAGCCAAAACAAAGCGCATGTCAACCACATCGCTCAGTTACGCAACGTGCCTTCTCCCCTAATTAAGTCATTCATTCTTGGGGACTCAAACATCGCCAACCTCTCCTCAACCCACCACCACCTCCTCCTCCTTCCCTCCCAAGGTCTTTGCATCTATACCATGCCGTGGATTCAGATGCGCTGCTAGTAGTATTGGTTTGCATTTCTGTTCCCTCATCGACACAGGCTCAAGCATCGCGAAATGGCTGTGAGTTGCTCCCATTTCCAAAGGGGGAAGGGCGGGACCTTTTCCAGACCGCTCGGAGCCCTTGAACCCCCATGACGTCGAGCCTGGAAGCTGACCAATGTGTTTTTCCTTCTTGTTTCTTGCAGCCCGACCCCAACAAGGCCGCCCACTACATCAAGGCCCTCGACGATGCGAGATGCGAGGGCAATTGGAGCGCCGTCCCCGAGTTTGTCCGCAAAATCAGGAAACATGCGCCCGATCGAACATGTCGGTGTCCTCGAACCCAGCATGCTAACGCAGTGATGCCCTCATTGCTGACCCCGAGCACCCCTTAGGTCTGACCCTGGCCGCCGAAACGGAATGCGCCATCGCCAAAGCCACCGACCCCTCAGGTGCCGGTCGACCCTCGACTGCCGTCTCCGCCAAGGACCTCGATGCCGCGAATGTGCAGTCCAAGTTGCAGGCCGCCATAGAAGGAGAGACAAGGTTCCCGGAGGACAGGTTCCAGGCTCAGGTCTGCGCCGGCTTGCTTCATTGGGTGGCCGAGGAGTTCGATCAGGCCGTCGCTAGGTTGCCTCGGGACATCGAAGGGGAACTTGCGCAACTCGGTACGGCCGACAAGGTGTCGGAATGGACCAACATCAGCGCTCTGAAGGCCTCTTTCATCAAGGCGGACTGTCTGGCACGCAATAATGAGACGGCTGAGGCGCTCTCCGTGTTCGACTCTGCATTGCCCTCGGTCTCCACAGCCTGGACTGCTCGCAGCGCCCACAGGCAGTTCAAGGTCTGGTCCGAACTCTTCCTCACAGAGTACTGTGTGCTTCATAGCGAAGCGCTTCGATCGAACGAGCGATCACTCGCCGATCACAACTCTCTTGCCTGCTTCCGTTCCTGGGCTAGGTACTGGGAATCCATGTCAGGGCCGGTCACGGGAGGGTATGGATATAGGGGCTCTGTGCCAAGACGACAGGTCTGGCTGGAGTACTATCTGGCCTTGACGACGATCCTTGAACTAGACATACCATTCCCCACGGGCTTCCTCGGCAAGGTCACCAACGCGGCCTCTACGAGAAGTCAACTCAGAATCGAGCTTAAGAAAACGGAGGCTGCATACGAGACTCTTCTCATCAGCGAAACTAGTTTCCCGCGAGCCGAGGACACGCGAGAGGAGGTCGAGTCTTTCGTCAAGGCTGTCGTGAAGAACTGGTCCATTCTCTGTGGCCGCGGATGGAAAGAACAGGATCTTGGCCAGGGAGGCCGTGAGAGTCTGAGCAGAGGCGTCTTGGACACCCTTTACGCCGCGGCGACGAAGACGTATCATTCTACAGCTATCCTCCGCTGTCTCTTCACCGTCCATCTGGCCGTGGCAGAGTTCGACCTGGCCTTCAAGGCGTTCGACTCATATCTCGACCTCATCAGGCACGGCAAGGCCAGGGTCGACAAGACGGGCCATCTGGAAGCGAGCCTTGACGACGACGGCACTGTTCTCGAGACGATGTCGCAGTGCATCCTCGCGCTGTGTCGCTACGGCGGCCCTGGAGCCATCGAAAAGGCCCGGGTCATCGGAAACGAGCTGGAGGATTGGTTGGCGAGACTGCCGCAGTTGAGAAACGGCATTGAAAACGAAAACACGGTGCCGGAGGAGGACGACGCGACTGCTCTCCACCCTCAAATCCGTCCTCATCTGATTGCCCTGTCTTGGCAGGCAATCGGCCTCTCTCAGGCTCACTGGTCGAGAAGCACGTACGATGCGGCGTCACGAACTGAGATCCAAACCAAGGCGATCAGATGCCTGAGGAAATCCCTGTCCCAGGAGTTGGGCCGCACTCGCGATGTCCGCAGTCTGTTTGCGCTCGGTCTGCTCCTCGCTGAGCGACGAGACTTGACCCCGGCGATCGAGATCGTCAAAACGGCGCTGATTTCTAACAAGTCGGCAGACGACGAACAAGATCTCTTCCACGGCCCGTACTGGCAGGAACGCTCCTTGATCCCATTGTGGCACCTGCTGGCTCTGTTACTGAGCGCGAGGCAGGACTACAACATGGCGGCCAAGGCTTGCGAGGGCGGCTTCGAGCAGTTCGGTGACCCCTCTGTTCTGTTCGGAAGACAGGATCTCCACTTCAAGAGCGAACACCTCAACGAGGTGGAAGCTCAGGATGAGAAGACCGCCAACGAGCGTAGGGGCGTCGTGGATGATATGGACGACACCGAAAGGGAGAGCGTTCTCGAAGTGAAGATGACCCAACTCGCACTTCTTGAGCTACTTGAAGGGCCAGATGTTGCTGTCAATGCATGCCCCGAGCTGATGTCGCTTTTCATGCGGCTGTTCGGCAACCTCGAAACCAAGCCAACCATGCAGCCATCGAGGACGGCCGACACCATGGTGCCGAAGAGCTCAGCTGGCACGCTGAGAAGCCTAAAGGGGAGCTTTTTCGGATCTACGCGGACGCGGCAAGCCAGTATGACGGAAAGCGAAAAGACGACCACCCCATCACGGCCTCAAACCAGCGCGACCAGCAATGCACCAACAATACAAGTCACTCAAGAAAGCGAATCACCCACGGAGAAGAGGCACCGGCGGCTTTCTAGCGTGACGCGCCGGGCCCGGAGCGAATCGGGCAAGAGACACAGCCTGCGTAAGCGGGACAGCAGCGGCGGCCGCAAGAGAACGGCCAGTGCCAGTAGCGCTGGCACAAACCCCAATGGACCAACTGTCGTCGATGGTGAGGTGTTCTTCACTCCCGCGGACGAACTGCAGCAGTCCGAATTCTTCCCTCTCTCGGGCAATCGCCAAGCCTCAACAGCATCTTCTATTTCCCGGGGCCGCTCCCTCCATCACTTAGAGTCGTACGCATCCCAGAAGTCGAGATCAACGAATTTCTCGGAAATCTCTGCGAGCGGCACTTACACCATCTCTAACCCATTGCCCTTGATCCACTTCCCATTGGATACGGAGCGGAGACAAAGGGCAGTTCTTCTAATCAAGGTGTGGTTGATGATTGCGGGATTCTACCGACGTGCCAACATGTTTGAGGACGCAAAGGGCGCCATCTCGGAGGCGCAGAAGCTCGTGGGAATGCTTGAGGCCGAGGTCGCAAAGGATCCCACTGGCTCCTTGTCCATGCGAGGCAACAACTGGGCGGAAAGGAAGGGTGTCGACGAACTGTTAGGAGATGTGTGGGCTGAGGTGAGTGCCATTCCTGTGGCGATTGTGAGTCCTGACAACTAACGACATGAACAGCTCGGCAACCTATCTGTGGCTAAAGGGTCACCGTACTTGGCCCGGTCAGACTTTGAGATGGCTCTGACCCATTTCCCCGACCACCCGGCAGCGACCATCGGATTGTCCGACATCCTGCTCGACATCTACAGCGAGAAGATTCTCCCGCCCCCGGCGATCCCCCTTCTTAGCGTACCTGAGAACGTTTCCAGTGTTTCCCTGCCGCCCCCAGGCCTACCCAAGACAGCGGCTTCTCAGCGCGGCCTTCCGTCGGAGCCCCTCGGCCTCGGCTCCAGCGCCTCAGGTTTGGGATCCATCAAGACCAATGCCCAGCAATCCGCCACCACCGCGTCGTCGGTCCAATCGCCGGACAGATCGGAGTCCGGCGAGAAATTGCCAGCCCCGTACAAAGCAACTTCGGTCCCCAAGATTGACCGCCTCGCTGCTCGAGACCGCGCCTACGGTCTGTTGTCGTCGCTGACAAAGCTCGGCAGCTCATGGAATAACGCAGAGGCCTGGTTCGCCCTGGCCCGGGCTCACGAGGAGAGTGGCCAGGTCGACAAGGCGAAAGAGGTGCTTTGGTGGTGCGTGGAGCTCGAAGAGGGCACTGGAGTGAGGGGGTGGCAGTGTCTTGGAAGTGGTGGCTACGTGCTTTGAGAATAGCATTCTTGTAATTGTTTTTGACCATGGCCAACGTGGATTCACGCTGCCTTATTGGACTTGCTGTTGACCCATTACCTCCCGCGAGGTCTTGAGGCAACCAGAGTTTTGTAGCCAAATTCGGAATACAATTGTAGTCTTTTTTTTGAATTTGTGTAGGTTTGAACTACCCCACCTGCAAAGTCCAGTGGCTGTGTGTTCTAGGAGGAGTCGGATGTTGGATGCTGTTCAGATGCATCGATCGAACTTTCAGCCCTTTCATCTTGTTCTTCTGGAGGCTCTATCATAAGTTGAGCTAAGCAATCTGCAGGAGCCGCCGCCAGTCAGTGCCGCCGGCGGGCCGTGCCCGGTGAACTTGCTTCTCATACCTGTACAGGGGGTCAGGGGGTTGCTTCTCCAAATTATCATTTTTTTTGCAGCCCCAAGCAGTAAATAAAGTAAGGTTTCTCCCAAGTGGCCACATAAAAAAGCCTGACGCGTAATACCCTCATGGGCCACATCCGCTCAATTCCCTGTGGCGTGGTCTGTAGTCGTGCCTCCTGCCTTGCTACATTTCCCCAACACCATTGGACAAAGTGCGGCAAGTTTTTGGACTCCCCGCCAGTGTTCCTACCCAAGGCAGACAGGTTATCCTTGGAAAATAGCGATAGGCAGCCAACTAGTTGTCTGGTACTGGTAGTGCTAGACCTGTCAACCTTCTATCATGCAGCCAAGTACCTCTACCTCTACCTACATACGTAAAACCAACTGTGCTGTCTATAGGTCTCATTTCATCATCTTGGCCAAACCTTGACATGGGTAAGGAACACCTCTGCCACCGCCGTACTGTATGTACATCATCATTTGAGCCGCCTTGCAATTCAAATCTCATATGATATCCAATAGGTTGCATCTTGCCTCCAAGTTCATCAAAGCTTAATCATCTGTGCCTTGCCTACATGACTCATTTCCTAACCTATCTTGTGTCTGAACACCCTGTACGACCAAATGACCACCAAACGCCAAGCCGAGTGCCATGCCACCGAAATGCCTGCAATGTAATAAACTCTGCCCGCTGCGTTCATTTTGTCCCAGATCTGTCGCATATGGTGCTGGCAGGTTCAAAAGAAATGGGTCTTCGACTGAAGGGATGATCAGACATCACCACGCCATCAGACTGGGTGGCAATTTTGGGTACTCTCTCCCCTCAATGACCTCAGTTCCAAAAGGGTATTGTGAATCAGCCTCGTCTTCATCAGCTTCCACTTCGCTGTCGATTTCTGCCCCAGCCTCGCTCTCTGTGCTCTCAAGACCCCTCTTCCAGTTTGCATTGCAACTACCAGGCACATACTTGGCTGCATCCATGGCCAGTGTAATCTTGACTTCCGGACAATACTCCCAGATATGTTTGCGCATTGCCGGAGTACCCCAGATGGGGCCGTGGAGCCAGATTCCACTGCCACCAGTGTGGTAGCCCATGGGCTCGTAAAAGCCCTCGCGGTGGTCGTCAATACCTGTGACAAGTTCTCCCTTGGCGGCTGCCTCGAGTGTCGCATTTTCCCCTCCCTTGTTGATCTTGGCGCCTTCGCCCGAGTGCATCTCGCCACTAAAAGTCAACGACACGGTACCGTTGGCTACCTTGCTTCCCGGCCGGTGAGCAAGTCGCTCGGCGAGCCAGACGTCCTCGGGCTCGGATCCATCAACGCGCTTCTGGTGCCTCAGAATGTCGATCATGGCGCTGACACGACGGATAGACAAGCCACCGTTGCCTCCCCAGCGACCGCCAGGGTTCCAGGGGGCACCGATCCAGTCATATTCGAGGTAGTCATTGATGTTCTGCTTGCTATTGGCGCAGAGGATGCTGTCGGTCTGGAAGACGAGGAGCCACTCGGCAGGTTGCAGGACCGTCTCATAAAGCCAGAGGTTCGTCAAGAAGCGACTAATCATCTCTTGGCCAGCCGTGCTCATGTTGGAAGGGATGTAGGTTAGGTCCAGTTTACCGGCGGCGACTTGTTCGCGAATTGCGACGGACTGGTTGATGAACTTGACGGATTCGATGGAACCCATGAAGCGGAAGCGCCAATCAGGGGGCACTACGGAGATGAAGTGCAGCATCAAGGGCGCGAGAATGGGGTTGGCTCGGTTCTCGACGAGGAGGGCAACTTTGGAGTGATTGTAAGGCGAGTGCGGGTATTCGAGAGATATTTGCGGTACAGTCATTGTCTTGATCGTGGGCAGAGAGAGCCATACCGAGACGCCACTAATACGGCACAGTCAGCACTCGACAGGTGAAAAACAGCTCAACCAACTTACAGAAAGAGGACGAAGGCACCAGTGACCCTCATTCGGCGGCTCGTCTGACCCCAGATCTTGAGGAGAACGAGCTTCAATTTCTCCCACACATCCGACATGTTTGCCTCGCCTTGGGCGGTAGGCCTTGGTAGGGTGGCCATGTTGACAAGAGGGTTGAAGAGGGAGTTGTTTTCTCCCAGGACGAACGAAATGGGTGCGGCGATCTGAGAAAGGCACGGCCTGTGGGGGATTTCAGTGCCCGAGGCGACTCAAACCCAGAGCGGCCCAGGAGCGCGGGCGAGGTTGTGGTTTGCAGGTCGGATCAGTACGCTGCGGGATTACGCAAGGGCTACGGCGTGGATGTGTCGAGTAGCGTTGAAGAGGAGTAAATTCATATCCGATGTTGCGGACGAAAACGACGACGACGACGTCAGCCGACTACGAATAGAACGAGCTACTCGCGCGATGGGCTAGTCATAGCCCGAACGATGATGAGAACGAAAGAACCGGGTTGTGGGCCGAAGGTAGATCGGAGTGGTGGCGGTGATGGAGGAGAAGGAGGATGTATTTTCGAGAAGAGAGATGGAAATCTCCAAACGGAAATCGCGAGGGCAATGGGGGGGGGGGGTTGAGAAAGAAAGTGCGATTGGCACAATCGCCAAAGATTGGGTAGCAAGAAATAACGGCAGCTTCCTTACAGCTCCCTCGACAGAAGGAGCAGTCCGATGTCAAGACAGGACGCCCCTTCCCTCCCCCGAGTTCCCTTGCTTCCTCCCTCTTACCGCAGCGCCGCAGCCTGCGTTTCCCCACCCTCTCCCCTTTCCTTGGCGGGTGTCGACGCCAGCCCTGGGGGCAGCAACAAACGGCCTGGTCCTGACTTGCGGAAGTTTCAAGCAAAAGGGAACCCAGTGAGACGGTTTGGTTCGGTTCCGTGGGCCAGCGGCTCTTCCAGTGGCCCATTCACCTTTTCCAGGCCGCCCTTGCTGCCCTGCCCACGCTGCCGTCGTCGGCCAGCCCCTGTCCAACCGCGCAATGCAAGACCCACGCAACAGTGACTACCTGATATGGTCGAGTACCGGTCGGGCTTGTATCTGCTTGTACCTTTTTTGTACCCACTCACCATCTGTCGTTTTTGGACAGTTTGTTGCGCTGTTGGATAGCGATAACGATTGCGATGAGAACGACGGGTGGCCGGGCCTGATGTCTTCTTTGTCTCCCGTTCCGCCATTTGAATTGATTGCACTCGGGGAACAAATAGGGGTGCTGAACGCAGACACAGATTTGGAATGTCACGCCACCATAGTTCGTACTCGACAAGAAGCTGCGTCGAATGAAACGGCACTGAAAAGTCATTTACCCCTACCTGCAACGAGGCTGCCAGCGATGGAGCGACGAGAGCTGCTCGGGGTTGTAGGATTCATCCCACCGTCACGGCCTGAATCAAGAGAGAGCGAGGTGATGCTAGGCATAATTCTAGTAGAGCTTTCTCCGCCAGCAACCAAACCCAACCTCTGGGTACCTTGCCCGGCCATTTTGTGCAGCACGACCAACAGTCAGCCGGTCTCTCGGGATCGCCGGTTGTGGCACCCATAAGCCCGAATGCATTAAAGGCCAGGGGGGCGGGTCAGCCAAGGTGTCCGATAGCACGGTACGCCATAGCACACGCGGTCGCTAACTCGCTCCCCGACAGCGCTGGCGGCTTGCTCCCAACGATCTGCGTCGGGAGCCCCATGGATCCGGTTCCTATCTAATGAGTAAGAAGGTTTGGTGTGCTACGGACAGGTAGTCGTACTCGATTCTGGCCACATCGAAACAATCTCGCCACTTGACCGGTCGGCGGAATAGAGACATCACGCAGGGGCAAACAAGGGAGGACGTGTGAGATTGTGTCTCATATACATCGTAGCATCTGGACAACTTTCAACTTAAACTTTCAACACTAATAAAGCACGAATGCCACAGTACGAGGAACGGGCGCATATCATACGGATGCACCGTGGTACTGGAGCCTGTCAGCGTGTCAGCTCGATCGCCCGCCTCCAGGTCCGGTCAGTTGATGGTTCGGTAGTGTTCCTTGGCATGGCACCTGTATACACTCACTCCAGAGTGTATTGCATGTGCGACACTGCGACCCCATGTCGGCATGTGTTGTTGTTGTTGTTGTCCAAAAGATAAGAAGCCTTCCTGAAAATATCTTCAATCTGAAGGTAGCGGCAGCACCCACTGTGAGGTTTGGCCTATGCCAGGCAATACGGGCTGCCTGACTGGCCATACGAGGCTCGCCTCTCTGAAAGTTGCCTTTCGTCGGGTTGGCTCAACTCTCCAGTTGGCTCAGCTTCAGCCGCGCATCCAGCTTTTTGGTGTGGTACCTCTTGTCGTCATCGCGTGGAAAGATCGCGACCTGCCGAACGGGCGTAGATTATTGTACATCACGACAGCTCATGAAAAGAGAAATCCGCCTCCGGATGAGTCTGAGAGAAGAAGAAAAGCCGATGCTCAATTCCGTCTTCGTGGTTCCTTTTTCAGTAGCACGGAGCCAGTCCTGCGCAATCTGCCAGCGACGCAGGTCTGGGCCACGCCCGTCAGCCCCAAAGTCCGACGCTTTTGTTGCTTGCCTTGCATTCTGCGACATGCGGCATGCTACATGATGCAGCTCTGCCTGTCGTCAGTGACTCGTTCGAACATCATCTGGAGTCGGAGTGTCACATAGTCGTGCGCGGACAATGCCCCAGCTCGGATCGAGCGATCGTGGTGTTCTCGGCATACGGCAGAAGTTGGGGTGAAGAGGGCGTCATTGACGAACCGTTGCGACTCGAGACGGAATAACGCTCTCCATGAGAACTGCAAGTACTGGGTATTGAGGGACGAGACAACGAACCCATCTCGGCTCGGGAAGACATGATCCGGCATGTGTCCAGGGAAGCCCTCCAGGACCACAACGATAAGAATCCCGAGGCCAACAACCATCACAGGACAGGAAAACTCATTGGGTGCCTGGATGAGAGGACAGTGAGAAGTTGAGAACCCACTGACGGGCATGGAAGGGAGGAACCAGTGCGAGTGGGCCCTGCGGGAGGAGCCCTTTCCCTGCATGCCATGACCACCAGCCAAGTACGACCACAGAACCTGTGGTGGTACATGTCAGTAAGTACCATCTTCCCCGTCACCAGTCGGTGGCGTCTTCCCTCCCTGCGCCAGTCCTCCATACTCCAGCGTGGGTGCCGTTCCAGCTTAGACCGCCCGCGGGGCCGCGACCGTAACCCCCGTCCACACGTCCTATTGTCCCACTTTCCTCCCACATCTTCCGCAGCCCACTTGCTCACATCACACTGGGATCGGGTTTTGATTGATGCTGCGCAAAGTGCCGCGTCGCTGTGCCTTATTCACTGAGAGTGTACTCCGTACGGAGTACTTCGCTCCTTTCCCCCTCTCTCCGACATCTGCCCAAAGACCCTGCAATCCAGCAGAACGAGTAAGTGGGTTTTCGGTGTAATTCGATTCCAGCGTCTGGCCGCCTGCCCGCGATTCTTCATCTAACTAGCTTCGCCCTCTTCCGTCTCTCTGTCTACATTTGGGTATGCTCAGGACTATCGATCGGTCCGCGAACCCCCTTGATTTCTTTTCCCCCATCCCTTGGAAGACAATTGTCTCTCGCTCCCGTCGACTCGACCCGACTGCATCAGAGTAGAGCACGTCAAGATCAACTGTATCTCAGTCCCAACGCACTCGGAATTCCTGCGCGTCTTTAACTAAGCCCTTGGAAAGCTGAAATCCCTCTAGGGATTCACTGC
Source organism: Colletotrichum higginsianum IMI 349063 (assembly GCF_001672515.1). Classification (NCBI taxonomy): domain Eukaryota; kingdom Fungi; phylum Ascomycota; class Sordariomycetes; order Glomerellales; family Glomerellaceae; genus Colletotrichum; species Colletotrichum higginsianum. Next base: position 4,581,433 of record NC_030955.1, read on the forward strand.
CCACGACACGAAACCAGACCCAGATTGGCATTCACTCTAGGCGGTTTCAACACGTGGTCGACATGACGCGCTACTGACCTTTCGCCGACTCTGAGAGTTTTCGTCTTCGCTGCGCTCCGGACCATCTCGAACCCTTCCTCGTCCGCTTTGTCCGCAACAGTAACAACGTTTCGGTCGTTGTTCAATTCTCTCTTTTGCCGCTGCGGCCCTCCTGCGCCATTCCTCGGCGTAAATCTCCAGCGTCCATGGCTGCCTCAAACGGTTCCGCGGGCGTCTTCGCCATCACCAAAACCCGGTTGCTGCTCTTTGCATCGCTGGCCATCACGTTCGTCGTCCCGTTGCGAATGCGACACGCCACTTCCTGGGGAGAGAATCACTGACATCGGGCAACAGATGGTGGTTTGCCCATCTCCTCCCGAGCTACAAACCCATGATCAAGGCCGAGTTCAAATCGAGGTTGGACGAGGCAAGACAGAAGATCCCTAAGATCAAGGTCGACTGGAAGCCCACCGACGACCCGCGAGCCAAGTACAATGCCTCCAAGTTGGCACTGATCATTGAGCCGCGCCCTATCCCGCACCTCGTGCCTCAGCTGCTGCACATGACTTCCGTCGTGCCCCCGGACTGGAGGTTCCTATTCATCGGCTCCAACGTAAGCGTGGTCAGCGTCGCCCGAAGCTACGGCATCAAGCACCAGCAAGTCATCGGGAAACTCGATCTCATGGTGCTTCCCGATCCCTGGGAGATCGACACCAAAGAACACGTCTTCCGTCTGCTGACCGATATGCGCTTCTACGAGGAATTCCTCCCTGGGGTGGAATGGATCCTCAAGTTCGAATCGGACAGCATCCTTTGCTCCAACTCTCCAAAGAGTCTGAATGAGTGGCTTGATTGGAGCTGGGCAGGTGCTCCCAGGTACGTCGCAGGCTTCGGGGGGGGGGGGGGGGGGGGGTTTGGTTTTTTTTTTTTTTGCTTTCATGCTGACCCTGGATTTAGAACCCCTGATGATCATTTCTCAGGCAACGGTGGTCTCTCCCTGCGACGGGTATCTTCCATCCAAAAAGTGCTGCAATTCCAGGAGCGATACAATGACACAGAAGCAGAAGACGAATGGTTTGGCAAGCGACTTTGGGTCATGCAAGGCGAAAAGGTTGCCCATGGAAAGAAGGGCGCCTTGGCTGTGGAGGACTTCTACATGGAAAAGCCTATGGGTTACCATGTTCGAGACGGCGGCCAGAGTCTTTCGGACAAAGTTTGGAAGGATCCCAAACAGCGCAAGAAAATCTTCGACTACTGCCCGGAGATCAGTATGATCATGGACATGAAGCTAGAGCGCGAACGCTGCGACGGCGACAACAAAGAGGGCGGCATCGGCCCAACGGATGCTGAAAAGGAAAAGGCGGCGGAAGAGGCCAAGAAGGCGGCGGAAGAAGCAGCCAAGGCCAAGGCCGAAGAAGAAGAACGCCGCAAAAAGGAAGGCGAGGAGGAGAAAAAAAAGCAGGAAGAAGAGAATAAGAAGAAGCAGGAGCAGGCCGGCGACAATGATGAAGATGATCCTTTGGCCAACGATGCGGATGCCAAGGCCAAGGCAATGGCTGCAGAAGCGCAGGCCAAGGCTGCCTCTGCGAATCGTATCTAACGACCAGCCAGTAACAGAAGTCGGTTCGTAAACGAACCAGATTCAAAGAGGCGATCATCAAAGGGCCAGATCAGGCAATGATGTTGATTTACGGATTGTATCTAGGCGGATGTCAGCATGACAGGCTTCGGGGTCTAGGGAAGCAGTCGAACACAAGAAACACGAGGCCACCGACAATGCCAACGCCACCGGTATGACAGCAGTCAAGAGGCTGTGGCGAGGAGGATCCCCCGAAATCTCGAAGGGTCGCTGTGCTGCTGGACAATTGACGGCGGCTAGTTCATAAGGGTGTGGCTTGTGGCGACAGGCTTGGAAGTCGCAAACGGCCATATGGGAGGGATTCTCACGCACTCACACGCGGCGTCACATAGAAGGGCGACGGACGATGGGATAATTGACGGATGGCATGCCATTTCCGGTTAGGGGTGTCGCGTCGGGCGTCACGGAGTTTTAAACAAATGCTATCTTGGTCAACAATGGCGCCGGAGCATCGGCACATGACGGACAGATCGGGAAAGAGGACGTGGAATGCAGTTATTTGGTTCGAAGGCAAAATATCCAACGGCAATAATCCAATGAGATGAGTCTGTCTTTGAGCACCTAGTGGGCGGCATGGTTCCCAGAGACAAGTCGACTGGCTGCTTACTACATCTACACCTTCACCATGTCGGCGCTTTCCCGATTCTCGGGGTTTATAGTTGACGCGAAAGATTCGCCGCTCATCCGACCCTGCGACAGGTTGCAACGGGGGATGGATGCGCACAATGGAGTCGATGCTCCTACATGGTGCAGATGCCGCTGCAGGTCTTTGTTCGCTTCCGGGCAAGGTTCAGCTGGTGTTCTGAGCCTCGCTCGTACCTTGATGCCAAAGCAGAGGCATGATGTGATGTGTAGGGTAGGTAGGTAGGTCGATGCAATGCCAGGACCAGAGTGCCGGATCAGCTGCGTCTGTTCTCAACCAGCCGCGTCTGTTTGTTGCAGCCCGAGGGGGAGGTATGAGTGGGATATTGGTACACGATATCCGTATCCTACCTGCGTGTGGGTGCATACAGGCTTTTCCATCTATTTCGCATTGCAGAGACGAACGCTTGGTTGGCTCCTGGGATGAGGGGACGGGTGGGTCTTCGGGCAAAGAAACATGTCAATGCCAACCTCAGATTACATTGGACGAAGACTGTTTACATAGCGGCTGCGGAGCCAGATGCAAATTACAGGAGAGCGGCCAAACACGACCGTCAGAATGAAGGTGTGTCAGGGGACCGGCCACACCTATGTGGTGCAGCAATGCCAAGGCCGAGTGGCTTTCTTTCCCCACGTTCACACGGTCTGTCTACTACTGTCTGCGGTTAAGAGTCCAAGGTCCTGTCCACGGAGAAGCTATAACAACTAAGGCGGTGAGTTGGTGTAAGCGCTGCGGTTGTAGGAGCTAAGGGGGGGGCAGAGGAGAAAGAGGCACGGCGCAAGGAATGCGTGGGTGAGAGATGGGATAGGGGTCGACCGGCTCCGACCGTCTTCGTTTAATTCTATTTATTTCCCTCTTCGTTAGCTACAGGCTACAACCCACAGAAGCACTAACTACTGCCAGGTACCGCTGGCTCGGGCCTAGTACCGCCGGTTAGGTTTGTTATTTCACTTCTCTCTAGTCTCCAGACTCTTCTTCCCCTTCCACTTGGATGGCCTTACAAAGTACTATCAAGCAGGCAGATCACGGTAAACAAGAGCAGTGAGACAGACGGATGGAACGGGTGCTGTCTCGACTGGCTCTGTGAAGCACGCCACCCCATCCATCTCTTCCCATCTCTTTCCATCATGGACCATCTGCCTCGCCTCGCCTCGCCTGATATCGACCGCTGCAGTCTTGTCCCCGATCCTCCTTTCGCGAGGAAAGGGTCCCAAGACGATGACCGGTGTACCCTATTCCCTCGAGCCTCTTAGAGCCCGTCAGTGCGTCTGCGGAAACCATTGGCGTTGCCCTGGTCTCCCCAACTCAATCGTCAGTCCGTCACAGTCGCAGCCGGTGGCTTGTCGCCCAACCCGCCTTGACCGTCGTTGCCCTCGTGTTCGCCTCCCCTCTGTTTCTTTTTTTCTTCTTCTCTGGTTCGCTCGTTATTTTTCTCTCCAGGTTCTCTCGCTTATCGGCACATCATGACCACCCCTCTCCGTCCTGCACCCTCCGTTTTGCTGTCTTCGGCATGGTCTCCCCCTCCAAGACTGTCATCGCGTCTTTGTGATCCGATGGGACCTTCTTGGCGACATGCGACGGTTTTTCTAGGCATGTGGGCCGGTGGGCCGGTTTGCGGGCAGACGAGGCCAAGCGCGTCATACATCGTCTTCATTCCATCCATGATGGACTCGGCTCGTTTGCTTTATACTCACCCCGTCCTGGACCGCGCGAGCTTGAGGTCTCGACGCCACGCTAACTCTGCCGAACCGCATAGCCTGCCTCTTGATCCTCCAATTTCCATTGCGAACAGCTCGGTCCTCTTAACCGATGGGGCGTGGCTCTCGCCGCCATCGCCAATCTTCGTGTGTGTGTGTGTGTGTGTGTGTGTGTGTGTGTGGAAGGACCTCGAGACCGTTTTGTTATGTTTCTCCTTCCCCATTGCTCTTGTATATAACATGGCAATCCACACGGGTTCCTAGAGGAATTTTTAATCTCGGTATCCTCTATCCAGGTGGCTCAGTTGTATGATAAGAAGCCTAGGAGTCCTTCCTTCACACCCAGACCTGAATACTCCCCCTTTCTTTTCAAGACTCTACCTCCATCCGCACCTTGGACTTACACTGCACCGCACCAGCTGCACCAGCTGCACGAGTCACAATGCGTTGGACACCCGTGCTGCTCGCCGCCCTCGCCGGGTTAGAGGCAGCTCACGCTCACGGAGATGAGCCTCACATGAACATGGTGTTGCCGCGTCTCAGGAACGTGGAAGAATTGCGCCAGAAGCGCGTGAAATACGAGCCATGGAACCCCCCAAGCGTAGCCAACAAGCCTCGTGACGAGCGTACAAACCGTTTATCACCCCGACAGGCCGTCACCATCAAGTTGGGAGACAACGTTCAGTGTGGAGGTACTTTTGGAAGGTGTGCTGATGGATTTTGCTGTTCATCTGCCGGGTAGGCCACCCCTCTCCCATCGTACCGTGTTGTTCGTCTCTGGCAGTCGAAAACGACTAACACTCGGCAGATGGTGCGGAAAGGGCACCGAATACTGCAGAGCACCAGATTGTCAAATCAACTACGGTCCGGGCTGTGACGGCAACCAGAAGCCTAGCGGCCCCGACACGGCCAACGATGCGAGGCCTTTGAAGGGCAGCATTCCCTACGGCGGCCTTGGAATCTACGCCTGTGAAAAGGACGGCGATGTTGCCGTCACCTACGACGACGGCCCCTACATCTACACTGCCGCCATGTTGGACGCTTTTAAGGCACACAGCGCTGTTGCCACGTGGTACATCACCGGCAACAACATTGGCAAGGGCCAGATCAACGTGGCGTACCGTGATGTCATCAAGGTGAGTCCCCTCATGTCGTTCGCCCTTTGAAGCAAGGAGCCTATCTGACAAACGGTAGCGCATGTTTGACGAAGGTCACCAAATCGCCAGCCACACGTGGTCGCACGAGAACCTCGACCAGATGACATTGGCGCAGCGCAAGAACCAGATGGTGTATAACGAGATCGCCTTCATGGATATTCTTGGCTTCTACCCTACTTACATGCGCCCGCCCTTCTCCATTTGCGGAGCCGAGTGTCAGCAGCAGATGGTGGACCTCGGTTACCACATCACCTACTTCGATCTCGACACCGAGGGATACCTCCACACTGATCCGAGCCAAATCCAGGTTAGTTTGAACCTGTGGGATGCCGCCATGATCGCACGCTCGCCTTGCAACGGCAGTTACTTGCACATCGAGCACGACATTCATCAACAGGTCGCCACAACCTTCACCAACCACATGCTTGACTCCATCGTCGCCAACGGCTGGAAGGCCGTGACCGTCGGCGAGTGCCTGGGCGACCCCCCCGAGAACTGGTACCGCGGCAACGTCCCCGGCTACAACTTCAAGATCTCGGCTGTCAGTCCCTTGGCCTGCACCAGCACGCGCAGCACGTCCTCCTCGAGGACCTCGTCCACTCGCACGTCGACTTCCAGCACGTCGACATCCACCGCCCTCGCCGTCTCCCTCGACGGCTCCTGCGGAGCCACCGGGGCCAAGACCTGCCAGGGCTCGGCCTTTGGCAACTGCTGTTCCAAGAACGGATGGTGTGGCAGCACAGCCGCTTACTGCGGCACTGGCTGCCAGTCCAAGTACGGCACTTGCGGAAGCCAGTCGTCGTCGAGCAGCGTTAGCTCAGGTAGGACCTCTTCATCTTCGTCATCCAGCCGTAGCGGCACTTCTTCTTCTTCCTCGTCGCGGACCAGTGCTTCATCGTCTTCCATACGATCGAGCACTGGCTCTGCCTCAAGTTCGAGGACCTCAACTTCAAGCTCGCGGACCAGTGCTTCTTCGTCTTCCATACGATCAAGCACTGGCTCTGCCTCAAGCTCGCGGACCACGGCTTCTTCGTCTTCCATACGATCAAGCACTGGCTCTCGTTCCAGCTCACGTAGCAGTACCAGCAGCAGCACTTCTGCCCGCTCGACCACTAGTTCGAGCTCGTCCACACGCTCTTCTTCTACCTCGTCCTCTAACACACGCTCTTCAGGCACTGCTTCCAGCACCAGATCCTCTACTTCTTCCTCGGGCACCGGTACAAGATCCGCTACTGGGTCTAGCTCTGCTGCGTCATCCACGTCCACACGACCCGTCTCCACGAACGGCGAGTGCGGTTCCGGCAATGGAAGACAGTGTATCGGCTCTGCCTTTGGCAACTGCTGCTCCCAATACAACTTCTGCGGTAGCACCTCTGGCCATTGCGGCACGGGTTGCCAGTCTGCGTTTGGCACTTGCAACGCCGGGTCCAGCTCTTCTGCCAGCTCGTCTGCCGGCTCCTCCAGCCGTTCCAGCAGCGCTGCTGCCGGGGGGAGCTCGACCGCGTCAAGCACCGGTGCCCTCCCGACCTCTTCTCTTCTGGCTTCGGTGAACGGCGAGTGTGGTGGCCTAAACGGACGAACATGCTTGGGGACTTCGTTCGGCAACTGCTGTTCTCAGTACGACTACTGCGGCAACAGTGCCGCCCACTGCGGCACCGGTTGCAAGTCTGCCTTCGGCACCTGCAACGCCGGGTCCAGCTCTTCGGCCGGCCCCTCTGTTTCCAGCTCCGCCGGAACCCCGGTGTCCTCCGCCGCCTCAACCCGCGTCAGCTCCACCAACCCGGCGGCCGCAACCAACACCAGGCTTTCGACCAGCGGCGAGTGCGGTGGCACGGCCGGCTTCAACTGCCTGGGCTCCAACTTTGGAGACTGCTGCTCGCCCTACAACTACTGCGGCAACACCACCGCCCACTGCGACACGGGCTGCCAAAGCAACTTTGGCCGATGCAGCGGCACCGGCGCCAACGTCCAGGTCTCGCTCAATGGAAACTGCGGCCCTACAAACGGCGGCGCCACCTGCGCCGGCTCGTCCTTCGGCAACTGCTGTTCGACCTACGGGTATTGTGGCAGCACCTCCGCCTTCTGCGGCACCGGCTGCCAGTCCGGCTTTGGCACTTGTGGTAAGTAGTTGAAAAAGATTGAGATGAAGGATTGACAGCAGGATGGCCTCGTTCCGCCTAATTCGTGTACAGACTAACCATTTGGATGTCGAGCAGGATCCTAAGAAAATTAGTATTCGATTCTGGACCGACAACAACGGCTGCCGCCCCCGCCCGCTACGACAACGTCCGCAGGCCGTGGCCGAGTTCAATTGCCTATGGACTTTGGGCACCGTCGGCGCTATCTGCGGTACTTTGATCAAGAGCAAGAGCGATGGCGGCTTCTGCTGCACATACCCATCACCCCAACCCCTATTTCACATCTCACCGCACCCCTCCCCCACGAAACGTCATGCAACGAGTATTGATGGGTTATGTGTGGGATTGTTCCATCTTGAAAACAAAAGGGGCAGTACATGATTCATTTCTCACCTTCAAACGGCAAATAGGCGCCGGAATTCAAGAGGACACAAAAGTATACGATGCCGGCCATGTTTTTTGTAATCTTGAATTATTGTTATTTTTTATTTTTTTGGAGGTGGTTCTCAAGTAGCTCATCTCTCGCTTGTCTCAGAGCAGTCCAGCGATTTTAATGTGATAATGGTAATGAAGCAAGACATTGAAGACAGACATCGATACGTCTCTCGTTTGAACCTGTTGTAGAAACCGGCACCGTGAGCTCTCTAAACCTCCCTGAATGGTCTTTTCTCCATGAGCCTGTTGTCGTCCCTGTTTCGAGTCCTGAAAGAGAGGGCGGACTCTCCCCTCCTCAGCAAAGGGACAAACTTCGGTGGGACTTATGGACACCTATCAAAGACGCCCATTGGTTTCTAGACCTCTGCTGACGGCGGCGTATTCATCCTAACTCGCTATGCCTCCTAAAGAGGCAACTATCATACAGTCAGACCTCGTCAAGGCGGGTATCGTGTCCGTCGTAAATTTCTGTCCTAAACTACCCCCCGGCAGCCCCTGAAAACCGATTCGGTTCCCTCCGTCCGTCCGCCATTACTGTCTGTTGTCTTTTGGCGTCGTATACTTCTGTACTGTATGCCCGCCATTCCTCAAGATACGTATGGCGGTAAAGCTGAGTGACGAGGCATGTCCGTAGCTGACTGCGTGAGACCCCCACCCCCCTTGAAAGCTTGGCAAACCGCGAGGCAATTTTGGAGCGAGAAATGCAATCTCACGAGTCCAATACCCCGATCATTCCACTTGCCACCGAGACCCCAACTTTCTCTGTCTCCTGTTGCTGCTGCTGCTGCTGCTTCCTGCAGCTATTGCTCCCGCTCGGCCTTCACGGCGGTCACCGGGGCCAGGCGCTGCGCTAAATCGGACGCGGGCGGCGAGGCCATGGGACTCGGCGACGTAGGCAGCCAAGTCTCTAATCCCGGCGCCGTCGTCCCCAAGAGGCTGTCGGGCGGCGGCCTGGCGGAGTTTGTCGCGGGTCTGCTGATGATGCTCGGCGATGCGCGCGGCGAAGAAGGCCAGACGCGCGTTGGAGGCCTTCTCGGCGACGGTCCAGTGGTTCTCGAAGGTGTTGTCCGGGATGTTGGCGGGCGCGGGCGCGTTCCTGGTGTCCGGCATGCCGAGGGAGAAGGGCGAGGCCGAGGCGAGTGGGAGAGGGCCCACGTAGGACGAGCCGGGGTTTCCAGGGATGAAAGCGGCGACGTTGGGTCTGGCGAACTTTTTGAGGCTGAGGCTCTCGACGAGGGAGTTGAGGCGCGGCGTGTTCCTTCTCCCGAAGCGAGCGAGAGCCAGGTTGATCGGGGGATTGGGACGGCGAGTGGCCGGGGGGGAAGGAGAAAGGTTTTCGACGGCTGAGGCCGGGCGTTTCTCACATCGGGCGGCGGCTTTGGTGTGGTTCACGACGCCGGAACCGACAGCAGCAAGGGTAGCGGCGTGTTCGTCGTCGCGACCGCCCCTGAAGACGACACAGTGCGCTTGGATGTCGCCAGCGCGGACCTTGGCGTTGTGCTTGTCGACAAGACCCTGGAGGGACCATTCGTGCATATGGCGCGCGAGGGCCGGGTTCTTGGCATAGAAGTTGTGCTGGACGCGGAGGCTGTGGTCCTCGAGAGCTCCCGAGTCGAAGAAAAGGCAGAGGGTGATGACCTCGCGGGACGTGGGCTCAGCGTTGTTGTGGTAGGCAGCCTCAACTACCCAGCGGAGCCGGCAGTCGAGGTTCGGGGCGTCCACCTGCGCCTGGATGACGCCGTGGATGGCGTCGCGGTAGCCGGCCGAGACGAAGACGGGGAGGCGGTCTATGAGTTTCTGCCTGTAGGCGGCGAGAGCCGAGGCTGCGGACTGAGGAGAGGTTGGAGTGGAATCCTTGAGAGTCGAAGACCTGGGCATCTTGACAGGCTGTGACGGAGTTGTTGTGTCAGAGTCGAAGCGGAGATGAGGTGAGCGGGTGGGGGATGAGTTGTTCTGGTCTAGTGATGAGACTATCAGACGAAGATGAACCAAGAAGCTGTTGATGTTGGATATTTGGTCATGACCGTATGCTTCGTTCGTGCTGTGTGCCACTTTATGTAGGGTGAAAGGGAAAAGGAGTTGACGGAGTGAAGTGAAGTGAGTGGAGGAGGGAGGGTATCGTGCGATAGGCACACCTGCGGTGGAGCTGAAGGAAAGCGCGATGATCTGGCGCGAAATTAGCTTGAAAGAGTCAACCAAGTCTGGCACAGCATGCAATTAGCATAAGGCAAAGGAATAACGAGTTGTTGGCCGCCGCCTGGGGCTGGGTGTTGGGACAAAATGGAAGCTCCGGCGTAAAAGGAAAGAGAAATTGTGTTCGGGCGGGCAATGGTTGTAATCGCATCGACTTAGCTGGATGACGCCGGAGGCTTCGGGAATATACCTGCCTTATTTTACTTGCCATAGCCGTCAATCAGCAGCTAGGTTGTGTCGAGTTATGACCTGCTCTCTTCATGGGGTGGTGCCCGTCCGGACAGAGAGAGAAAGTTGGCTACTGTATTGGTAAACGGCTGGGGAAGTTATAGAGAAAAAGAAGGAGGACAGGAATACCTGCTGGCAAGAAGTCTTCTGCGAAATTGTGGTCTGGAAAGGCGCCAACCGGCTCTGTGTGTCTCTGGAATAGACTTGCTGGTGTTTGTGAATAAGAGCGGTCTCCCCTCGTCTTGCTGTGTGGGTTTCAGATGTTGTGTCTGTCAGCATTGGTAAGTTGAATATTGGACGAGAAGCGAGCAAGAAGGTCGATGGCCGAAGGCATGCGTTGACAGGGTATCTAACCCCTAGCTTCAGTCGCTTTAAAAGGAAAGATGTATGGGATGTATCTCATTATCTCTTTCCCTAAACTTGGGAGGTTGAAAGGCCCGCAGATCAAGGACTACGGCTTCCTCTTTGAATCCCTCCGTTTTACCCTGGATTCTATATATTGATGAGCATCGGTCACTTACAGTTGGACCTCGCCTGGTGAGATGTGCTCGGAGATCAGAGATTACAGGCGTTGTGGAACCTTTGAATCAGTAGCATGTGTTCGACCTACGGATGCCGTGACCCTCAGGTGCTTTTGTTAATTTGGTATACATAGCTGGAAGTATTCGGTGCAAGCTCTCAGCTGATAGAACAAGCATGGAGTGAAACGAAAACGAGAGGGGATCGAAAACTTGTGTAAGAAATTTGGTTGTGGGCCCAATGCAGCTAAGGGCGGGTAGTTAATAGCTTCACACTCTTTCCATATGTAAGACTTCCCTCCCGTATAGTTAAGCTGATGGAACTTCCTTGTCTTTGGACGAATTGGTTCGCAATATCAGCTTGCTACATTCGTTCGATCGTGACTCTCCATAAGTGGCAAACTTGAATACGTCTAATATCCTTATTCACCTCGTCTATTTACCCAGTTGGAAATGCTGGCCTGGCCTCCCCAAAGTGTTCTACAAAACGAAACCAGACTACCTGGGAGAGAACATACACAAGTATTCATGCACACGGTTCTTATCAGACGTCCCCCACCAGCAATCCCCTCCAGGCGTCCTCACTCGCTCGTCAGGTTGATGTGCACCGCCTTCATGTTCTAGTATCCCTGCAGCCCGCCCTCGCCCAGTTCCCTCCCGATGCCGCTCTGCTTCACGCCGCCGAACGGCACCCGAACGTCCGAGTCATTGCTGCTATTCACCTACACCATGCCGGCCTCGAACTCCCTCGCGACGCGGTGCGCCATCGCCAGGTCCCTGGTGAAGACGGCGGCGCCAAGCCCGTAAGGCGAGTCGTTGGCCATCGCCAGCGCCTCCTCCTCGGCCCGGAACCGCACTGCGGCGGCGGTGAATTTCGCGACAAACGACTCGTACACAGCCTCGTGTACGAGGATGCGCGAGGTGGCCGTGCAGACCTGCCCCCCCGTTTGCTCATGATGCTCTCGCAGGAGCAGCGGACGGCCCGGTCGAGGTCGGCGTTGTCAAAGACGATCAGGGGCGACTTGCCGGCCATCTCGAGCGGTGACAATTTTCAGGGTGCCGGCGGCGAGCCCCATGACCTCCTTACCCGTGGCCGTGCTGCCAGTGAAGGCCACCTTGTCGACGCCCGGGTCTCCGGCGAGGGCGGCGCCTGCCTCGCGACCGTATTCGTTGATGATGGTGACGACGCCTGGAGGGAAACCGGCCTCCTTGATCAGCCTCACGATGGGTTGGTGGTGGTCAAGGTCTGCCGGTTGGAGCTCGGGACAAAGTCATTGTCGATGAAGAGGCCGAGGGGCTGGGCCCATGTCCTGCCGTTCGGGGCGGCCAGATCGGCGGCGGGGCAACGTGGTGAAGGGGCGATTGGCGGGAATGACAAAGGTTCTCGGCGGCATTCGGCAGGCTGGTCGGGTCACCCCGGTCGGATGCAACAGGGCGGGAAGGGAGAGCGGACATGGTTCACGAGCGAGAACGAGAGGGGGGGAGGGGAGAGGGGAGAGGGGTGAGAAAGGTACATCGTAGGTGAGGTGAGGTCATGCCATGTCAGCCGTGAGTGCCGCAAGGTGCCGGGCTGGAGCTAGACGCGGGTGCGGGTGCGGGAGCGGGGTACATTGTGGACCGAGATTCAGGATCGTGATCGTGTCAGAGTGGAGCTTTCTTTGTCGGCATCGTGGGGGCCGACGGTGCAGCGATTTCCTGGGAGAAAAAGCAAGATAGCTGCAGACTACCTAACTAGGCTAAAGCAGCCCCGTAGCTTACCAGAACGGTCGGTCCGGTCAGTCGGTCGGTCGGACGGCCCAGGGACAGGCAGTTCTGGACTGATACATGGCGAAGGACGTGCCCCGGTCAGGACCAAGTACCTCGACTTCGGGGACCCGTCCAAGTCCAAGGAGAAGAATAAGAAGAAGAAGGGGAACGGGAAAAGAGAGGGTAGAAAGCAAAAAGCAATAGTAGGTCAGTGAGAACGGGCGAGCCCGTGTACTCTCTCTCGTCCGAGCCGAGAAGAAAAGGCTTTTTCTTACATACTTTTTTCTTGTAAAAAGAGAAGAACACAAGCATCATCGCATCATCTACGCAATCACCCCGCAACTCTAAAGCTCGCAACAAAGCGTTGTGAAATTGGACGTGCCTCGGCCACAATTGTGAATAAGATGTCGCCCGGTCCCAGTCTTGGTCTTCCCAAGGGTAGAGTTGGACCTGACGCGATCAGCTGCCAGACGGGCCGACGGGGGGAGATGATGCAGGAGCGCCGTGTCAAGCCGGACGGGCTGTAATGTGAATGTCGTTAAAGACTATCCGCACCATGACAATCCCTGGCCTACAAGACATTGGCGTGTCTCGCGGCTGTCGCTTCGGGGACTCCCCATCGCATCAAGCCCCCGTTTTTGGTTGCCCCCCTTGACGAGGCGCCGCCAACTCCCACGCGCTCGCACCAGGCTGGAGGAGGAGAGGCCAAGAAAGTAACAAAAGAAAAAGCACCAGTAATAGCAGCAGAAGGGAGATCATACAAACTCATTGAATTGTATGGAATTGTATGTGGGGGACTTTTTTTCCTTCCCTTTTTTTTTTTCTCTCTCTCTTCTTTTTCTGGTGACGTTCGTGGCGACAAACGAGGCGTCCAGGTACGCACGGCGCAACAAGAGAAAAGCTGGGACCGCCGCGGCGATGGGCAGAAAAGGCTTCCAGAAAGTCGTCCGAGAAAGGGAAATCAATCGTGTGAGCGAGTGTGTATATGTGTGCATGCGTGCGTGCGACGATAGCGAGAGGCCAAGAGTTGCAGGTGTGGCAGAAAACGACATATCCATCGGCATGGATTGGGGGGGAGGGGGGGCATGGAGGAAGGGGAAAACAAAAGCATGGACAGACAGGGGAAAGGACGAGGGGGAACATGTGTCAACGTCGCCGGGGACGCAGGCTCGGCGCACGGAGGTTGGGGTTTGCCCATCTTCGGGAAGGAGCATCGGCCTCGGCGTCCTGCTGGAAAAAAAAAAAAAAAAAGAAGTAACGGACCAACGAGGCCAACACTGACTGACTGCTGGCACCGGTGTGGATCCGCTAAGGAAAACAGGGGCCGCCGCACACCCGCACCCGCATACGCCGGTTCCCCGTTTTCCCGCTCCCCGTTCACCGTTCCCCGTTTCTCGTCCCTCCCACCTTCCCCTTCCTGTCTTCCAAGCGCTCCTTTCGTCCGTTTCTGTCAGACCCTGAAGTCCAGGCCACCACAAACCTCACTCACCTCAACCAACTTCGCCCACCATCTCGGGCACGTCAGGCAGTTGGGTACGTACCCCTGGCTCGGTGAAGTCATCGCCTGATTGGGCAACGAGCCAGCCCCTTCCCTTCCCTGGCGCACCAATACCTGTTAGAGACGCCCATCCTCCTCTCCTCCACCTATGTATCGTATGCAGTGTATGGACGCCCGACAGAGACACACAGCCGCCGAGTCAGGCCCACTTGGGCCGCGGTACGACTTGTCGAATAAGACACTGAAGCCCCTGACAACACAGGGAGTTATCTACTTTCCCTTGGCCGCCGTGTAAGTGAAGCCAAAACAGCGCCCCCCTCCCTCTTCCGGGGCGAGAGGGGCTTTGAATATCTCGTCGGCTAACGCGATAAATCCAACGCCGCCGTTCGGGGCGCTGAGAGCTGGCGCAGACGACTGCTTCCTTCCCGACAAGGGGGGGCCGTGATAGGTACATGTTATGTGTGCTGTGTGCTGTGTGTGACGTGGCGGACGCTCCGCCCAAGTCGTGAGCTTTGCAACCTACAACTCCTGTCGAGCCACGAGACGCATCGTGTGCATTTCTCTCCTCCCCGTTTTGTCTCGTGGTACGTGATGCTTTTGAGGATGCCCATTCTAGATTGTGTGTTCATCATGGCGGCAGGAACCCCAATGATGATGGCACGAGAGCGGGCTGGTAGATGGATGGATGACTTGCATCTGCCGCATAAGCTGACTGACGACTTGCAACCGGGGGCCGGCATCTCACGAACGTCGGGCGCATTTTCGTCGTCCGGCATTGGCTCGCAATCGCTCGCAATCGTCCAATCTTTTCTCTCATAGAGACACACCCCCCTTCTCCCTTTCCCTCCGCCTCACTTCGACTAGAGGTCTCCTCCCCCCCCCCCCCCCCCCCCACGCCATGGGCTTCCGCGCCATGTTCTCGTCATCTCTCTCTCGAGGCTGGCGCTCCCCTGTTGGCCTGCCGCGCCAACCCAAAATATCGAACCGTTGTCATTTGCCGTTTTGGGGGAGGGGTGGATGACGCATGACGTTCTAGCAGTGTCTATACAGGTAAATACCTGTCTCTAGATTTGGCTACAGAGACACAGCAAGCCATGCGTTTGACTCAGCCTCGCTATCCACCGCCCGGCCGTTATTTCGGCGATGCTGGTGGCTGCGACACAGGTTGGATGCTCGACAAAGATACACATACATATATCTACCGAGACTAATGATGATGATGATGATATACACGGGCTTAAAAACACATCAGTGGCGGCCAGGGATGATACATCCTAATTCCAGAACTCCCGCTAGGCGCCCTTCCCCCATCTCTCTCCCAGGGTCCATGATAGACTAAAAAACAAATAACTAGTACAAGACATGAATCCAACGCTGTGGAGAAGTTGTGTGGTTTTTGGTCGGACCGAATCCGAGAACGGGGGGTCCGGCCATACAGGCCTCTCCTGTCCCTTCCCCCTCTCTTCTCCCGCTCTGTAACTGTTTTCTGTTTATTTTGCTTTTCTTCTTCTTCTTCCCAGAGTCGTCTCTGCCCCGTGTAGCCTCAACAACTCCTTGAACAGCCAGTGAGATGAGATGAATAGGAGAAACGACAACAATTCGGAAGAAAAAGAAGAAGAAACCACCAAAAACCATGTGCGTCGGTCGCCCAACTATGCGATTCTTTGAAGTAACCAAACCCCAAAGTCCCATCTTCGGGAATGAAGCCGCTTTGTCCCTCCATCGTCCCTCCTCCGTCTCTCGTCTTCCTCCTATTACAATCTGTATTGTTCGTATATGTCGCTAACGAGCTTGAACAGTGAAACGAAGTGGGTATAACCTTTGGCAACGAGTGTCGGTGTATATATGTATATAAAAACAAGCACGCCGAGTCCCCCCTCCAATAAAAAGCCCAAACATAAACAATGAACACCTTTCCTGTCGTATTTTCTACCGCAGGCCGCCGTCGTGGCCATGGTGACTGTGATGGCTCAGCGGCCCTACGGTCCTGCTCGCGAACCCCGTCTCGTGGGGGACGCGCGTGTAACTGGGGTACAAGGGACCGCCGGAACTCACACTCGGTCCCGAATCCGACCCGGTGAAGGGGGAGCCTTCCATGGTTCGAAGCGGGGGCAGTCTCTCGCCCCCCGGCGCTGTCGACGGGGAGCGCTGTGGCATCATGCCATAAGACGCCGGTGCCTGCAGAGGCGGCAGGTTCCCGGCCTGGGGACCGGGAGTGCCGTACGAGGGCATTGAGAACTCGGGGGTCTGGGCCGAATCGGTTCGCCGCCGCCGTGTTGGTCGATCCACCGACGACGCCTCGCTCGATGCGTAGCCCTGCTGCTGGGACTGGTGCGGGAGCATGGGAGGCTGCGTCAGAGGACTGGTCTCCGCCATCGACCCCCCGCTCCTCGATGACGTCGGGCTCGGGGGCCCGTTCGCCATGTCGCTGAGCGGCGTCCGCAGGACCACGTCTCGAAGCCGATTGCGCTCGTCCCTGTAAAAATCCCTCTCTTGCGTCATGTCCCGAAGCTTGGCCTCCAGGTCGCGGCTCCTCTGCTCCAGCCTCTGCAAGTTGGCAATCTGTTCTTGGTCCTTCTCTTTCTTCCTCTGCCTGAACCGTGCCGAGGCTCCGGCATTCCGTTGCCGCTTCTCGTCGGCCTGCTTCGACCCTTGATGGACGTCCACCGGTATGAGGATGCCGCCTTCTTCCCCCGGAAGCCTGACAACCATTCCACCTTCCGCCTTCGCCACGTCAGACCGCAGGCTTTGGTATAGAGATGTTCCCGCCCCTGGGGTGGACCAAACGGGAATACCTGGCGATTGCGGCGGCGGGAAGCTGTGGCCCGGGGGCAGCATCGGCTGGCCCGGATACTCGGGCCCCCTACCGTGAGGATCTCGTGTCATGGGGGGCAGTTGAGGTCGTTCGGGGTTCGTAGGCGGCATATGTCCAATCATGGGCTGGGACATGGACCGTGGCGGCGTTGTCAGGGACCCGATTCCTGATGATGAAGGGCCGTGGGGCGATGGGCCGGAGAACGGGTGGCCAGGTGCTGTACGGAGGGGCTCCGAGGGACCTTCGTCACCCGGATACGGCCGCTTTGTCCGCGGAGGAAGAAAGGGGGTCTGGTGTGGTTCGGGACCCCTCATGCCCGCCTGGCTCAAGCTCGCAGCCCGCGTCTCTCGGGGACTGAGCATCTGCCTGGGAGCACCCATCAGTGGGAAGGGGAAACCGCTCTTGGGCGAGCTGTGTTCCGACGGCGTGTGGCCCAGAGGTGTCGTTGCCGGATGACCTGCTGGTGTAGCGGGTTGGGACCCGAAAGAACCGTGGCTCTGGCTCTGACTTTGGTACGTGTACTGACGGTCGCCAGGTGTACCATACTGCCTCGGGGGCATGCCGTAGGGCGAAGTCTGGGCATTGGCTCCTCGGGGCCGTGATGGTTCGCCGGCGGAGCCCTCCGGCTGTGCTTCGTTGATCAGCCCCCTGATGCCCAAGGACCGCGGGTTAAAGGGGTGCCCCTCGCCAGTCGTCGAAGGAGTAGTCACGGCATCTTGAATACCCGGGCTACGTCTGGCTTGGGGACTCTGTTGGGAGCCGAAAGGCGCTTTTGGCGGTGACTGCGTCGGTGCTTGCTTGGTAGTGTGAGCTGCAGGTCCCCTCTGTGACATCGAGACCTGTTCCCCTACTCCCTCCCGGCCTTGAGGGCCTGGGCATTGGCCGTCCTGGCCAGTACTGGAAGTTGAACGATAGTCAGGATTGGGGACGGGGATGGGCTGCTTGGATGTTTGCGTCTTTTCGGACCCAGACTGTCGGGGTGCAGCAGCCAGGAAGCCTGTCTGTGCGTTTTCCACCTCCCTAGCCTCACGGCTACGTTGAGGATGCTGTCCAGAAAACCGGACAACTGCTGAGACCGCCAGGTTGCCGGCTTTGGGTGGGACTAACTGGGTCGAGGCCAACAGTCCCGGGCTCTAGATGAATGTGAAGACGGGTCAGGGAATCGAGTTGAAAGTTGCGCCGACGGCTGCAATGGAAGCCGAGCGGTGGATGTCTTCAAGAACCAGTAGCTGGGCAATCGGTTTGGTTAGACTGGGACCCGTGATGAACTCGGGGGACTGCCCCAGAAGGAGGTTATGGTCTGTTTTCTTTCGCCGATAAGGGAGGGTTCAGAAGGCGTGCCGGGTTTCGACGACCCCAACTCTCGACGGCGATGTAGTTGTTGTTGCGAGGGGGAAGTTCCTGGATGGCCACGAAAAAAACCGTGTGGGAGGTAGGAAGCTGGCGGAGGCTGGCTGGCTGTGCTGATCAGGATTAGATGCGGTGACAGGGTGTGTGGAATAAGATGCAGCCGAAACGAACCACTCATGACTCCGGAACTGATTCGCGGACCATGAGTGGCGGAAGAGAACCTCAGGCACTAGATGACGAGTGAAGCTACTCACTGTAAATGACCAGGGAAGAAGGGACGTGCTGGCCTTGCAATGTATCGCAACCGCCGTAACGACTTGTCAGTCGGCCTCCTTGAGATGATTACTTGGGAGCAAGGACTAGCTAGGTAGGCAAGTAGCGTAGAGATGGGTTGAGTCGTTGGGCTCTGTCGTCGAGCTCTGTCGTCGAAGCAGCGGAGTCGGTCTTGCTCCTCCTCCCTTGAGTGTTCTAGAAACCTTGACGGGGGGAACGGGACTAAAGAATGGGCCAGAGAGGGCGAGAAGGTAGAAATCGGAAGGATTGAAGAGGGATTCTCGTAAGTCTGGTATGTTTGAATGTATGTAACCGTGGCTCATCACACGACAGAGACTATTAGTATTAGACAAGGTCGGGAGGAGCCAGTTCTATTTGATTTTTTTTTACTCTTTCCTTCCAGAGCTGCCCTAGCGTAGTTGTCCCATGGAGGCATAGCGTTCTTGTGGAATCCCAGCAACTTGCCGGGGAGCCAGCGAGCTTAAGACGCATGGGGGTGTGCTGGTGGAGGAGAAGGAGGAAGAAGAGGAGGACGAACGGCGACATGGATATGGATACAAGTTGACGCTGTTGGGTTGTGGTGGAAGTTTACTGGCCGGGGGGGGGGGGGGGGGGGGGGGGTGGCTAGGGAGTACAGAGTAGGAGGAGAAGGAAGAGAAACACCAGGGGCGTATGTCCAGCCTGAGCGCCATAAGGTGCTCAGACATTGACAGGGCTTAGTCGGCCAGTGGCCCTCGTTCGGATCTAGACACAAGTCACGGTACAAGTCTTCCCCCATGCCGACACCGGTGTACCGTACTGGCTGTCTCGCTGACCTGCTTGCGTGCCTTGGCTTTGACTGGGACCTTGCTTGACTTTTGGAAGTTTACCTTTTTTTTTTTGATTTTTTTTTTTTTTGACATGCCATGCAGAAATACCTTTTGTCGACTTGTCGGGAAGGGTTAGCCATGCTTGACGCACAGAGCTACAGGCTCTGGACTGGTGAGCTATTCCGGAACGGTTGCGACGGCACCGGGATAGTGCTTGTCCGTGATGCCCCTTGGGTCTTGCCAGGAACGTAATGACGGGCAGTGGGCGCGAGCGATGCTTCGCAGCTATTACTTGGCCCAGGTCGCATGTACTCCGAACGGATGGATACTCACAAATGCCATATTGCTCAGGCAGGAGAATAAGCAACACAAAAGTCGGCTCGGCCGAGATGTTGCGGGCGACTCGCCCTGCACTCATATGGACATCAATACGAATAGGGACAGCGAGATGACGATACGCTTCGCAACCGTTATTGCGTTGAGGAATCCGAATCTCCGTGCCTGGCAGGGATGATGGTACATCTAGCACTCCACGATGCTCATGGCGTGCGTGCCTTGCCATCCATCTCGCACAGATGATGGGTTCGCGTGGGAACGTATGAGGCAACTGGGAGAGGGGTCTGCTGCTACTGTCTTGTCAGCAGCAGTCAGATATGCCTAAATGAAGACCGAGGGATTGCTTCTTGGGCCCCCAGAAAGGGTCTCTTGTGCATGATGCAGGAATCGGGGAGCTCCCCACTCTTCCTCCAACAGCGCCCCTTTCTGACCGATTTTGGCAGGCCGAAGGAGGGACGGGGCGAGGAAGAGAGAGAGAGAGAGTGTGTGTGTGTATGTGTGTGTGCGTGAACGAGTGAGTGGGTAGGTGAGTGAGAAAGAGAGAGAGAGAGAGAGAGAGAGAGTGAGAGAGTGCGAGCAAGAGGGACGTGAGATGAGATGCTACTTGACGTTTTCCTCATCTCGGTCAGTGGAGCGTGAGAGGGACGAAAATCCAAACCGGCCGGGTTTCGGGGGTCCCTGCGCGCGTCCCCGGAGGGCGAGTGAGAGAGATGTTGAACAGCAACGAAAGACAACAACGTCCTTGGACCAGGCTCGTGGGAGCTACATAGACACTAGGCAACTTATCGACTAGCGCGTTCCGTGGAGAACACATGCCAAGGTGAGGTGGGTGAGCTGACAGGGTACTGGGCGGCGCGTTCTGTATCCATATCTGCATCCGCACCTCAGTGGTGCGGTGTGGGAGGAGGCAGGGTTGGCCCTTGGGGTATCCAAGTCGACGGATCCCAGCCAAAGACATGCTCCCCCGCCCCAATTGCCCGCTGCGGGTAGGATCCCCAAAGGCGGCGTTATACAGGACCATGGTATGGTACAGATAGAGGATGGGCAGATCGGTGCCGTCGCCGCGCTCATCCAGTTGTCTCGGTGGCAGTCAATCCCACCGATTGTTGCATCCAGACAAGGCAAAGAGACAATGGCGGCGACATCCAGCCCAGTCGCATCTGCGTGTCTCCAACCACTGGAAACAAGCTTGGTGGTGTGCTTTGAGCCTCCAGAATGTTGATTGGCGTGTTCTTGGACCAGCGTCGAATCGGAACACCGAAGAAGGAAGAATGAGGGGCCGTCAATGGTCAATGGCCAACGGTCGGCGTGTCCATCTGAACAACGGTGACGTTGAGGATGCCCGTCTGGGACGGAAGTCAAAAGCGGCCCCGATTCGCATGGGCGGCCAAGCGAGGAAGAGGCGGAAACATGGGGCGAACAACCTGGCACGCTTTGGCTCATCGCCAACGGACGTTGGTTGCATCATGCCGCGTACAAATACATGTCCGTATCATCAACCGTGACGGAGGTCGAGACCGGGGGACCGGAACCCAGGCGAGCACTTGTTTGCCTGCTTGCTTGGGTGTTAGAGATGCGACGCCCAGCCTCGGTCGTCCGTTGAGTCTTGACTTGTCTCGATGGATGGCGGGAAGTCGAAAGAAGTAAGTCGTGCTCGAGTCAGACGTTTCAAGCCTCAAGGTTCGCTTGACGTTGACGGGGTGGTGAGGCTTGCTTGGCTTGTGCAGAAGGGAAACACAACACGGCTGGCGGCGGCAGCTCTCTGTCGTGACATGACTGACATGGCCCGGGGAGAAACAGATTACTTAACCCAGATGAAGACAGAAGGGGAACCGGGGGCTAAGCAGGCAAAAAAGAAACATTAGCGGAGCTCACCTGGATATCCGTACAGTAGCTGCTAGGTGCATGTCATCCGGTACTTTGGACCGAGAGCTGTCCAAGTACCAAGGCCCGATACTTGTACCTGACGGTACAAGTATCGTTCACATAAGGAAAGTATCTCTACCTACCTACCGACCTACAGGGCCTGGACTTGCCAGCCCTGTAGAGGAAGTGATGCCGGGCATTTGGAAGTTGGGGGTCTGTATCCGTATTTTCTTCAATTTGCCCTCACTCACCTGAGGTGGGCTACGGATACATTGACCTCATCATCGCGCCATGTATCCCCCGTCTTGAAAGCCTACAGAGCAGGACACTTGCTCATCCCACTCATCCCCCTCATCTCACTTGGCTTTCAAGTACTCCTCGCTGGCAGTCGCCCTCTCTGTCCACCACCCCTGGAAAGGTTCGGGTCGCAGACAGGAAGTACCGAATGGTGTGCACCCGGAACTGGGCCAAAGTCTGGGCGGAGTCTAACCATGACGGATTCGAGTCGTTACTTTGCTGGTGACACCATCTATACAATACAGTACACTCAAAGAAGCTGGCCTCCCTCGCCTTGGATTGGGTACCATGCGTTCTTGGACCCTTCCCTTCCGAGTGCTCGGGCTGGCGTGACGTTCTCCGCACCTGTATCCATTCTGAATAGTAGCCTAGCAGCGCACTTCCTGCGGTACGAGAGCCGTGGACACCGGGCTGTGGAAGTTTATTTGATGACGGAATTTCCCTGGAGGGGCCACCGGCAACACTTGCAAGCATCACCGCGTAGGGCAAAACCAGGATGGAGGGGATGAGGATTGGGGGCGGGAGGGAGGTGAACGGACGGAGATGGAGATGAAGGATTGGTTGGAAGGCTGAAAGGCCGTGCCAGTCGTCGTCAAGTGCCGTTCCGTGCCGTTCAATCCATCGTGACGCCACGAAACGTTCTTTTGATCTTCTTGAATCTCATTTTATATCCCGTCTCGCCTCGTTTTCATTAATCACTCATCTCCCCCCCCTCCCCCGGTCCGTCGCTCGTCCCATGCATGCACTCACTACACACCAACTGTCTTGCTCACTCACACAGATACTCTTACTACTCCTACTCTTACTCTTACTCTCATGCACTGCAAGCTCCCATCACACTCACACTCATACTCAAGCTCACCCACTCTCTCTTCATCTTCATTTTACCGCCTATGGAACGGACGGGACACGGCCGCCTCGACTTTCATCTCTTTACTGTCGTCACCCCTCTTCCCCCTTCCCGGGGATCCCTCCTCCACCCTTGAGTCGACGCTGTGAACATTCAGCTCTTTCGGCTTACCTCCAACGGTCACGCCAAACCACGCCATTCATACGTTGGCTTTTCACCAACGCAGCTTGTCCTATACTTTTGCTCGCCGAAGCAAAACAAGAGGCAGAAGACCAAGGGGACGGTCGCCCCGCGGAGAGAACGAACACTACCACCACCACCACCACCACCACCATCGCCCCAGGACGGCCCAAGCCAGCCCGGTCATGCACTACCGCGATGCGATGCGATGCGCGATGTGATGCACAGCACAGCACAATAAAGCAAGCAAACCGCACTGCACTGTACCACCACCCCTCTCTTACGATTGGCACGCTCACTTGCAGTTGAACTACCACCTGGATGTTGGGCACCCGTGGCGCATCCACCGTCCTTCTCCCTCCCCTGTCCCTGACTTTTTCACCCTTCACCACCCACCCTTCACCGTTCACAAACCCTCTTCTTCTCTTGGGCTTCTCGACCCACTCATACCAAAGGGATCTCGACGGATCCGCTCCCTCTTCTCACCTCAAGTCTTCCGGCCTGCTGATCCCTTTCCCTCTTTTGCTCTCTCTCTCCTCTCTCTCTCTGTCTGTCTCTCTTTTGCTCTCTTTCTCTGGTCCTGAGAACCTTGTCTCAGAAGTACCCGTGCCCGGATCCCTGCCGCCTTAGCCCCCATGTCATCTCAGCTGCACCTTGAACACGTTTTTGGCTCCTCATTTTCCTCTCGCGGAACACGGAACCGAGCCCCGGTCTGCTCCAACGTCACCGTCACCGTCTTTTCGAATACTGAATACTTGCAGACTGCCGGGACTTGCCAAAGTCGATCTCGTCCTATCCACCCCGTCCGTACCTGGTGTACAATATAATAGTGTACTGACCACTCGCTACGGGTGTACTCGCTCCAGTCTGCGGTGACGATCTTGATCCGGAAGGCCAGTGTGCTTCATGCCCATCGAAAAGCGACTCGTCACATATCCTTTTGCCCGCCTCACGGCTTGGGTACCAAAGTCGATGCCACACACACACACACACACACACACACACACACACACACACACACACACACACACACACACACATACTTACACTCAACAATAAACCTTGGCAGTTGACAGCTCTTATGCACTAACAACCAACGATGCTTGACAGCACACCGGTGCATTTGGCGCTCAACGAGC
Source organism: Colletotrichum higginsianum IMI 349063 (assembly GCF_001672515.1). NCBI lineage: Eukaryota > Fungi > Ascomycota > Sordariomycetes > Glomerellales > Glomerellaceae > Colletotrichum > Colletotrichum higginsianum. Next base: position 4,605,279 of record NC_030955.1, read on the forward strand.
ACAGCACAAACACACCTCTGGCCCGCCTCGGTTCAGCGGACACTCGCCAGGCTCGCTGACATAGGCCCTCTTCGGCTTCCAAGCCGGCAATGTGAACTTGAGTCGTCCATCGTCTCGTCAGAGTCGAGTAACCCAACCTTGACCTCCGCAGCCACTACTACTTTGGACTCGACGCATCTTGTGTAGGCAACGGTACAGTAGCCCTACGCATACGGATACAAGCACATACATTCCATCATCCATGGGCCGGCAAAGGCGGTCAGGTTGGTTGACGTGCAAAAAGTTTAACCCCCCAAACCGCGCGCGGGCTAGCAGACCGATGGTCTATTCGAGATCCACCGGACCACACCAAGAAACGCATGCCGCATCCACTTCGGCTTCGTGGAAACTGATTGCACGCATCACATCGGCGCGGGTGGGTTGGGCTAGGCGGCTGGCTGCCAATGTCATGGATGCTCACCACCTTCTTCTGATCCGATCCCGCCCGCTGCATCTCAAGATCCTCGTCCAGGCTATGCCGTGCCATGCCATGCCGTGCTGTGTATGTATGCAAGCCCTGGTGCTTCCCGGCCTCCTGGAACGCCATTCACGCGCAGCCGCGGCCGCTGCTGCTGGATCTTCTGGGCCTCGATGCTGCCGGACAAGAAGCCTCGTTAGGACATGGCAGCGAGAACCACGCCCCCCCGTCGACGGGCCGGCCACCAACTGAGATGGCCACATCTTGCGTGCATCTCAGCCCACTCACCACCACCACCACCACCGCGACAGCCATGAGCCAACGGAATGCTCACATTGGTGACGGATCGCCACGTAGTCCATGTGCCTCATTAACCACGGTCAAATGTCGAGCGCGGCGGCGCTGCTGGCTTATTGTTTTGTTTGCCTCGCTCGTCTCGGCGACTTTCCCCACACCACTATCGATTTCGATATAACATTCCCTGTCACAAACCCTACGAAACTGAAATAACCACCCCCCCCCCAATGGCCCAACAAGGCCCCCCCCCCTTCCCCTCTCTTCCGTCGCTCACCATACGGTCCAGTTGAACTGGCACTGACTCCGGCTGCCCGTCACACGGTCAATCTTCATGACATGGAGGGGCGGCTGGAGGAGTGAGGGGGACATTAGTATTCCTAGGAGGGAATTGGATTGAGATTCACTCGATAGACCCTCCTCACCTCCCCCTCCATTCGTACCATCTCCACACTCAATGGTCTCTCATCCACGCCTCTTCACGCCGTCTCATTTCTTCTTCGTATTATTATCTGACGTTGCCTCTGGGTCTGGGGGGGGGGGCTCATCCTTTGCATTGGCCATTCTTTACTGTCTCTCCTTCCCTTCTTTCCGCTCGCGGGCCCCTTCCGCCATCGTTACCAAAATTTTTACAAGCCGTTGGACAGCAACGCAGGCACACGCGCGTCAGAACCGGGGCGAGGTCGGTGTTGTTGGTTGTCGTTTCGTGTCGGTTGGCGCTCGTCGTTCATGATATCACACACCAAACCACAACCCCCCTGCGCACCACCACCGCTACAGATGATATCTGATCCCTGACAGTCAGCGACGCACAGCACCACCCGCGGGACGTGTCGTTGTACATGCACCGTGCCGCCTGCATGAGCTGTATGCAAGGCCCCAGAGAGGGAGGAAATGCCATCTGCGGCCCAATACGCGGCCCCTGACACCCCCTCTGTTCACGGCCCACGGTAACGTTGTTCCCAGGACAGGGCCGGTACAAGGTACTTTGGCTTCCTTCCAGGCTATGCTAAACCAGCAGAGTGCGTGTGTTTCTGCCTGTTTGTCGTGTAGGTCGTGTAGTCTGCAATCCGTCATGTGCTGTAAGTGCACCACGGTTCTCACGTACTGATATCTCGTCTAGTCTCATCTCGTCTCGCCTTTTGTGCGAACCGTACGTGGGAGTTACCGATGGCCAGCCACCCGCTGCCGTCGACAGAAATTCACCACCGCCAGCCTAGCCCAGCCCAGCCCGCCTCGCCAAATGAGCCGTTCCAACAGGGTGGATAGCCGTAATCATTCAATGCGAGTTAACCTTCCGGGATTTTTTTTTCTTTTGGATTTTCTTTGGCGGTTCCGCAAAAGAGCAACAGGATGTACCGGTAGGTATACAGAGTACATGGTTACGCAATTGAACAAGGCCCCCTCCGTCTCGACCTGGCTGGTGGGATTTGGCACGCGAGGCACACCGCGGGCTGTTTCTGGAACACATTCGGACAACTACCTAGTAGAGTCACGTCGCTGGATGAAACTCTGTTTGGTCAGGGACTTTGCCCTAGGTTTATTAACGAGTGTGTCTCGCACCATCTGATGAATGAGGGGACCGGGGAGCGACAGAGACGCCAGTCTCGCCTCAAACCACAGGGCCCCCCCCATCAGTGCCGGGAGCAGCTCCCCGACCATCCCGCGTCGTGGCTCTTGAGGAACCAAGCAGCCAAGCTTCTCTGGAGTCCACGACTTGCGCGATGTGTCACGCGAGCCGGTGCACCTTGCTGACTACATTTGCGACAGCGTCGAGAGAGCAAGGCGACGGCAGCGTAGGTCCAGTATAGGCCAGAGGGGAACCAACCCCATGCCGGGCCGCAAGATTGCCGCCTTGACACCCATCGCGAGGCTCAAATTTGATCAGTTGTCGGAAATGGTTCGGGTGCTGAGACGTCGTCGAGATACATACCGCGAAGCTCACTAGGATGCCCCTCGAAGAAGCCCGCAGGGCCATAGCCAAGGTAAGCATGATAGTACATTCGTAGACGGAGACTGGGATACATAGCGTGTCTCCTGAAATCGAGATGAACGGCTCACCCTCATCTCAACGGGGGCGCACTCTCCCAGGGACCCGAATGGAATGCAACGTCGGTTCCGCCACGAGGGCAACACGCTCTTGGCCGGAAATCCCCGGGCGAGCGTGAGAGACGGGAGGGGGTGATCCTCGCAACACGCTCCTCGACAGAGTTTCGGTCAAGCTTCGTTGTCCAAGGGGGCTGTCGGACGCCGAGGAGCTCACGGCAGTGGTGGCTCCTGGGCCGATGGGCCAGGTTGCGAGATGCCCGCCTCCGCAAGGGTCGATCTCGACGATGCGTGAATTGGTGAGACGGACTGAGACATCTGCAATAACAAGAACGAGAGTCGTTTATTGCAATGACGATCAACTGCCCGCGCGAGCGTTTGAGCCCGCCGAGCCCTTGCAAAGTGCCGGCCAGAGCGCAGATTGAACACGCTCCGTCCGGCACCGGGGCTGAGGCACGCCATGTCAGCAGCTGCGGTCCATCTCTTTTCCAGAGTGAGCTGTCGTCCAAGCACCACAGACACTTTGCCGACTCGTTCGGAGCAGGCCGCATCAGCGTGACACACGTGTACGGAGAGAGAGAGAGAGAGAGAGAGAGAGAGAGAGCCGAAGGAATCAGGTTTGTTCCCTGCCCGGCCCGTCCCTAGTAATTTTGCCTCCCAACTAGTCAGCACGCATATCCAATAGGCCCTCTGTTCCGTCCAGAGAGAAGAAGAAGAAAAAAGAGAAGAAATTGGGATCCGGCTCTGAGCGACCTGCGCCGACGATCACTGGGCCGGTGGGCGGCGTCCCCCAAGAAGAGATGCGTCCAATCTCGCGAAACGGCAAATGAGCAACTCGGAACCCCTCCCTTCCCCCCCTTCTCAGCAAGCTCAGCAAGCCCAGCAAGGGCGACGACGGATACTACAGTACCTTGACCAACGAGAAACGCGGGTGACGACGGCGGCCAGAAGCGTGATGGGAGAATGGCATGCATATTTCTGCCTCTGCAGCTGCAACTAACAGCGGCCGGCCCTCACACGGACCGCGGTTCATGCGCCCGGCCCTCCTTCTCAGTCTCTGCCCCCCTGGGGAGTCTGGAAAAGTTCGGAAACGGGAAGTCCAACGGGAAGGGGAGAGACACAGCCCTGGGGATCAGCACGCCGCCAACGGGTGACCCGTGCAGGTCCTATGCAGCAAGCCGTTTGGGGCGAGAAACAAGAGGTAAGCACATGGACGGATACTTCGTATGGTTGTTTCTGGCTGACGATATCCGCAAGCGGGGGCGGGCACTTGCATGGTCACAGGTTAGACGCCGACATGCAATACCAACACGACCAAAAGAGAGAGAGAGAGAGTGTGTGTGTGTAGTCTTGGTTCATTACCTCAGCACGCGCTACCCGCTCCCACTCCATCCCCGGAGGCACCAAAGGCAACATACACACACACCATGCCTGACCCGCCTTTCGGTATCCAAACTGCTGCACGAATCATGGGCGACCCAGGGCGGGCTACAGTAGGCCTTCCGGACGAAACCATCGTTGCAACCCTCCCCCTCGTCGTTCGGGAAATTTGCAGAGACGACCAGCCCCAGGTTGTGGGCGATCATGTGTCTGACCCCCCCCCCCCCCCCCCCCCCCCCTTGGTGATGGAACATTTCGATCGAGAGAGGGGACCGCTGCACACAGCCATGGGACCAATTTACAAAATGGCTGGACTGGGCCATAAACTCCCTGGTTACATTGTGAGGTGTGGTGTTTGTGGTATGTATCGAGACCGCCTCAGGTTGGGAGCTGAACTTCTCGCAACTGCGACCCCTCGTAGTGCTCGTGGTTCGAAGTCCCAAGGAGACTGGATCTCTTTGTTCGTCGTCGGCGACGACGACAACAACAACAGCAACAACGGACGCTTGCTCGTTTTGACATTAACTGACCACTTGCAACGGAGCTGAAGTAAGGCATGAGTCCCAGATAATGTTCCCTCATTTACCCCCCACCCCCCGGCAGAAGAAACAAAACATTACTCGCAGCCACGTCTCGGCACGTGGAATGAACAGCCAAGCGTGGGACCGTTCAGATGATTTGGGCAAACATCAAGCAAGGCAAGAGGAGGGGAAACGTACTGTTCGGTCGGGCAGTGACACGCTGGTCAGAAAGATCCACGGCATACATACTCTCTCATTCTCTCTCTCTCTCCCGCTCCGGCACCTCGAATCAAATTCCGCAGCCGCCGTCCCCGGAACATGCACTGATGTTCCCCGGGCCCCCCGGAAATGGCGTCGTTGGCGGAGCACGCAAACGTTTGAGTTTCCCACCTACCAACGACATCCATCGTAGTAAAATGATTGAGTGAGTGGCCAACGGCTCACCGGACAAACAAAGGGGTTAAGAAGTGCCACTGTCGTTTGCTTCCTTCGCGCTTGGCGGTTGATCGTAAGGAGGAGCTGGGTCAGAGCCAGAGTGATGGCCTGTCGTCGTCTATCTGTCGGTCTGTCTATCTGTCTGTCGATGTTTGACCGACGACCCCCCCGTTCTACTCCCTGCCATTCAGTCTGTTGCTCGCCCAAACTATTGCTCACCCAAATATGTGGTAAACCACCGTCATCTCTCTCCGAGAAGCAGTCCGGATCGAAGAGACTGCCTGTTCCCCCTCACTTCACGTTCCATAGCCGGTCCCTGGCGGACGCGGGATTGAGGCTAAGCGGCCCGCGTTCCCTGCATGTTACATACATACTGGACATTTCAGGATGTAAGTGCGGGGGGCCGGCTTCCGTGCATCTCGGAGCGACTCCAAGGCCAGATAACTTCTCTCTCCCCAACGGAGCTGAGAGACCTCTTGCGTGACGACGCCATAGTTGCTGAGACTGAGATACCTAAACTTACACCAGTCCCCCCCTCCCCGCCCTTTTTATTTTCCCCCTTCTCCCTCTTGTTTGATGCCGTTGTGACGTCTACTGTGTCGGAAAAACCAAACCCCTCTACTGCCCCCTCATCCCCCGTATCGCCCGCTTACACTAACGTGACGACCCGGACCGAGAACGTGGTTCGTCGGGTTTCCTTCGGCTAATTGCCGAGCGAGACACAAACAAGGTGGCAGAGGCATCAATCATCCCGGGTAATTCTGGCCGTCTGCCTCCTCATTGCGAAATCCCTCATCGACTTGTCTACTCGAATCAGTAGAAACCGGCCCCCCCACCCCTCCCCCAGAAGGAAGCAAAAAAGCGCGGCTATTCATCGACCAGCAAGCATACTCTCTCTCACCAAGCCCCATTCCCCGCGTCGCACAAAAGGAGACAAAGTCGCACCAAATCTTCTTTAATTCTTTTATTAGAATGGCGAACTTCCAGACGTGGACGGCCGGGGAGCCCTACCTCAACCTGCACTGCGGGCTGGGCGAGGGCCCCTACTACGAGAAGGCGGCCAACGTCCTGCGCTTCGTCGACATCAAGAAGAAGCAGGTCCACTTCGTCAACCTCGACCGGGGCCCGGAGTCGCTGCGGACGGTGCAGCTCGACGTCCCCGTCGGCGTGACGGCCGACATCGCGGGCGTCGACCCGGCGGACAGGATCCTGGTCGGCCTCAAGTACGGCGTCGCCGTGCTCGACGTCGCCAAGGGCCAGTACGAGTACGTCGCCAAGCTGCACGACACCGACAACGAGCGGCTCAGGGCCAACGACGGCGCCGTCGACCCTCACGGCCGCTTCTGGCTTGGCAGCATGACGGATTTCGGATTGGGCGACTTCCAAACTGAAGGTACGGTTCGTTCCTGTTCTTTTTGAGGGGAGGAGTTGTCGGTCAACGACTGACTACCCCATGTCGCATGCGCCTCTTACTCACTTCATCACTCACTCACTCACTCACTCACACACTCCCTGGTTCACCCACGCCCTCTCTCACTTACTTCCTCACTCACCAATTAACTCACTCACTCCCTATCTCACTCACACTCCCTGGCTGACTACTCACTACCCCCGTCGTCATGACAACGTGAACCCCCCCCCCCTCCTTCACCGCATCTCTCTTACGTCAAACCAAGAACGTCTCAAAGAAAAATCCCACCCATGGCCCATGTAGAAAAGGCTAACCCCCGCGAACCGCAGGCGCCCTGTACCGCTTCGATGGCAAGTCAGCCAGGGAAGAGGTTCTCAGCGACCTCCTGATCCCCAACTCGGTCGGCTGGTCCCCGGACGGCAGGACCATGTACTTCACGCACTCGACGGACCGCAAGGTGTACGCGTGGGACTACGACCCCACCAGCGGCGCGGTCTCCAACCGGCGCGTCTTCTACGCGCACGACGGCGCCGGCGAGCCCGACGGCTTCCGCGTCGACGCCGACGGCAACCTCTGGCACGCCGTGTACAACGAGGGTCGCGTCCTCAAGATCTCGTCCGCCGGCGAGCTCGTCGGCGAGGTCAGGGTGCCGACTTTGGCCGTCACCTGCGTGCAGTTCGTCGGCACCGCCCTCTTCATCACGACGGCGCAGCTCGGCGAGGACGACGAGGCCACCGACGAGCAGAGGGCCCTCGGGGGCGCGCTGTTCCGCGTCGACGTCGGGGCCAGGGGCCTGGACCCGTTTGAGTTTAAGCTCTGAACGGTTCCTCCCCACTGGCGGGGGTCACGATGAGTCGTCACGCGGTATTGCATCTGATACGAAGCTCGACGCCGGCATCCTGCAATAGAGACGGGTTCGTGTATGGAGTGAGGGGGTTGGCGAGAGGTGATTGGGAGGGGTGTGTGTGTGTGGGTAAGTGGGTGACAATGCCCACGGGATCAACGGACGAGGCGAAGACGAGGATAATGGGAACCGGCCGTAGATGACGATGAATGAGGAATATGACACGACACCGCTCTTTGCTTTACCGTTTGTTTGCCACCGCGGTCCGAGTTCGTGTTTGCTGAAGGATGGATGCCTGGGCTATTCTCATTGTATCGTCGTCAAAGACGCGCCCCCCTCCCCCCTGGTTCTCCTCCGCAGAAGCTTTCCGTTCGAGAACCCTCCCTGGGTAGACGGACCCAGAGAGTCTCAAACACCCTAGTTTCTCTCTCATCTTGCGCTTCCTGCGCTTCACGATTATTCAAATTGGGGGCCATTCTGATGTCGTCGCGATGGAGGACACCGGTTTGGGGTTGTTTTTTGTTTGTTTTTTGACTCATGTACCTTCCCCCCCCCCCGCCTAGCTGTCTGGAAGTTGGTGATACATACCCCGTATTGTACGTGTACTCCAACTGCTTGCTGCATGCAGGAGGTTCGCCTCACTTTCACACCGGTCCGGGTGGCAATTGAAGGGGTGGTGAGAAGAGAAGGAGCCATAATCACTTTGTTTTGGGCATCAATGCCTCGCAAAGCATCAGCCTCCGTGTTGCGTCTGCAGTGCATGCTGGGCGTACCCCTTTCGCAATCCATCGCGGGACGTCCGAGACGTACGGGAGCGGGCAAGAGAGAAGGGGGGGGAGGGGGGGGAGGCGGAGGGGGGGAACAGCTAGTGACGTCCAACATCGCTAGGATGTGCAGTAGCAAACAGCAGAGCGAGAACAGGAATGGGCGGGCGAACCCAATGAACTTGGGGGCTGGAGAGTCCTGCACACGCCCATCCGGCCACTTGTCGTCTTGTCGTCTGTCGTCGCCTATCTGCTGCATCTGTACAACCGACGTGGCAGCCCTCTCGCGTGGCATGTACTCATACCTACAGTGCATGTTCGACCCCGTATTACCCTTCCCCTCCCCTGATTCCCCTCTCTTTTCCCTTCTCCTTATCCCTCTTACTGTGTCTTGGTCCCGGTTTTCTCAGATCGGAGAATTAAAGTGGCTCCCACAAACGAACCCACAAACGAATGATCGGGGCCCTGCCGCATCGTGCAGTAGATCGGAGCCCGAGCCGCCATGTCATCCCATCCCATGCTGAGAGGCAGGCTGGCTGGTTTAGGGGAAAGGGGCGATGCGGGATACCTTTGGCTCTTGGGGTCCTAGGCCTAGTCAAAATACATCCGGCCGGCCCCTCAGTCCCCTGGCCTCCCGGCCATGAGCCCCAGATCCATGGTTTGCCGCCGTCGCCGCCGCCGCCGCCGCGCCACCGCTGATTCACCAGCTGGCTACTTGAGCGCGTACATGCGAACCGGGAACAGTTCCTTGGGAAAGCCACGCTGCAGCTCTGTCTTGACGAGGCGGAGACCCGCTTGCTCAAAGAGGGCGCGGAACTTCTCATCCACCCTGTTTTGTACGTCAGTAACTGTACATGCAGGTGTCTTGCATGCATACAGCTTGTCCAGCAACGCGGGTCGTCGGGAGACGGAAGGAAGTAAAGGGGGGGGAGTGAACGAGAAAACCGGGCCGGCAGAACGGCAGAATGGTTTCCAAGATGACACCGGTTGGAGAGGAAGTTCGTGATGTAGGCACTTGAAGAAGACGGGGGTTCTGAAGAGTTGTCACTTACCTCGTCACACTGCTGTCAACGTCGTCAAACAGATCGACGCCGCCCGTGCTCAGATTTTCCTTGACGACGATGACACCATCATTGGGGGCAACGACGGCCTTGCAACGACGCAGGTAGTCGACGAGCTGGTCGTCAGTGAGATGGCCCAGACACCACTGGTTCCAGACAAGGTCGTAGGTAGTTCCCTCAAGGGGTTTCCATTCCTCAAGACCAATGTTGAAAACAGACCCAACGCCGGGTTTCTCCTGAAGAGCAGCGGTGAACTTGGCAATGGGCTCGACGATGTCGACCTGTTCAGCTACATCGAGCAGGAAACCCTCTGTGATACGACCGATGCTGGGGGGGAGGAGCAGGGATTAGCCTGTATGCATGGTACGGAGACTTGCGCCGGGGAGGCAGGGGTATTGCGTCAAAGCACAGGACGGTGAGAGGCAAAAGAGAGACCGGGGTGTTTTTTTTCTTTCTTTTTGTATGGAAGAAACGGGTCACGAGAGGCGAACCATTCGTTCGGCCCGCTCGTGCATTGTTGCGGTTGTGGTGGGTTAGGGGAGAGAGCGTTGGGCGAGGAGGGGTGAGACAGAGAGAATGAGGAGAGAGAGGGAGTGAGGGAGTGAAGAAAACCGAGAGGCGGTGTGAGGTGGGACGAGATGGCGGTGAGAAGAGACGGGGGGGCGTGTTGTATACGGTGTTTGTGAGGTCAGGTCGATATGGAGACGGGGAGGGAAGAAAAAGGGGAAAAGCCCCCCCCAAGACAAGACAACAACGACAACAAAGGTGTTGTGAAGTACGGGTACATACGCCGGACTGCAACAGCAACAGAAGGGAAAAGATGCAAGAGAAAAACTCACCCGGCCCCGCCTTCCAGAGCGCGGCTCACCGTCCGCAGACCGCTCTTCGAGCCAATGCCCATTTTGGCGAGAAAGTTGCGCGAGCCCTGCAGGTCGACCTTGCTGATGTAGGGGAAACCGCCCAGCATGCCGTTCACGTCCGCGTCGATGCCCTGCCAGTAGGAGCGGCCATCGGCGGCGCTGATCTTGGCGTCGGGCGGCGGTGTGGCTGTCTGTCCTGGAGCTGACATTGCTGTCGACTTTTGTTGTAGTTGCGCCTGATGTTGTTGGCGTTGTTGCGGCTGCGGCTGCGGCTGCGGTTGCGGCGCCGGAGAGGGAGGCGGGGGGGGGGCTCTGCTGTTCAACGGACGCGGACACAGTCACGCAATCTCACTCGCTTTTCTTCCCGAGATGCGTGTAGCAGTTTGATAGGGTGGCGTTGACGTGGGTGGTGAAGAAAAAGATGGGAGGAAGATTGTGTCACATTGTTGCAGAACCGGTGCATTGCATCACACGATAGGCGGGTGTGGATGTCAACATGGATGAGGGACCACCTGGTTAATGCATTATGCGGTCTCTACCTAGTCTAAGGTAATGGGATGGAGTGTGTTTAGATGCATACCACAATGGTCTCGGGAGAAGCTGAGATTGGCTCCCAGAGACTGTGAGATAAGAGATAAGGGATAAGATAAGCTATGGTCCTCATCATCGCGGGAAGGAGGCGCGCGGAAGCCAAAAGGTTAAGCTTTACAACTCGCGTTGACACCGGGCCCTCCATCGACCCCTGCGTGCAATAGAGTTGCAATCCAAAAGGCTTGCTGAATTGTGCGCACTACGATGTACTGTACACTGCTCGCAGTGAGTTTCTTCTTTTGCCTTTTCGTCAGCATAAACCGACCATCTGAACCTCCCGAGCCCAATTAATCTCCGCTTCTGCAGGTGTCAAGCCTTTGCCGCAAACCCTACCAAGGTGAACAACGAAGCATATTTCTGCTTGACGATCACGATGGGGTGCGTACGACAGCTCACCTCATCTTCATGCTGCCCACGACTCTGATGTCAGCAAGTGCTGCTCGGAGAGTACGTCCCTTGTTGTGTTGCGCGGGCCTTGCAGCCCCATTTGCGCCCAGATACGTCACCCTTCACAAAGCAGCTCATCGCTGCTGGGTTCAGGCGTTATGCGTCGCGTGTCATAGTTGAGACATTGGGATTATGGGAGCGCTCACCAGGACTACTCAATCACCCCTTTTCAATCATCTTCATCTTCCCGCCACGGGGGGCGGGGGTTCAAGTTAGTCAGGTGACTTTAGTTTCTTATCCGGAAACTCTCTGCGATATCACGGGAATTGACTGGCGACTACGATCGGGCTCAAGCCACCTGACATGTCGGTTGATGTTGCTTTCTTTCTCGCCAGTAGCTTTGGGAGAGTCTTCAGTCGGACTGGTTTCGTCAGAAGGGTCAGGTCAACTACGAAAAGAACTGCTCGTCTTCGCGGCGGAAGCAAAGGATCGTCTCGTAGGAACCTGACTGCAACGTCCCTCACGTCACCCCATCCTCTATTCCTCTCTAGCTACTCCGTCAACCCGTCCTTGAAGCGAAGCGTCAAGCGCAAAACGTTGAGAAACAGCCCCAACGGCCGCAGTCTGGCCCGCGTCTCGTCTTGCAAACGGTCTTCCAAACACCGGCCCATCTTCGATGCTTCCATCGGGGACCAGAAACCTGGGGGTGCCAGCAGGCGTAACCCAGCATGCACCCGATACGTGGTATGAAGCACCCGGAACACATGATCTGCGGAATCCATGAAGGAAATCGTTTCCCTCCTTTCCAAGCCCGCACCCTGGACGGCTTGGCCGTGGCCGGGGCACCCTCCAACTCTGTCGCGACGTCGACGTTATGTGATGCTCGACGCGACACAGCCCGCTTCCAAGGTTTTGCGTGGTCCAGTCTGGGCCTCTCAAGGGCGAGGGCCGCGCTGTTGAGCCCAAAGCTGTGACTTGCTGCCCCCTCTCATACACACTACCACGTTTCTGATGCTGGCCCGGGGCCCGAACGTCCAAGAGTAGGACCCCTCTTCTTCTCCGCGGGGAGGGGACTGAACCCGCGCGTTGCGCAGGGAAACAAGTCCACCAGAGGTTCAAACTTGCCGGAGGCTCAGCGGTTCGGTTTCTCGGCAGGCCATGCGGCTGCGTCCGCTAGTATTTTCAAGCTTAGCACGCAGTCTTCGTCTTCGGAGCCCTGTGTCAAAAAAGGACGACTTGGCCGCTAACGGCGACCGACGACGGCATGGTTCTGCCGCGCCGCTTAAGCCCAGTCTCCCCCACCTCACATCGCAAAAGTCTCTGCGAATGCTCTCGGCGACGAAAATATCCGGTGCTGGAATTCAACTTCAATCCAGGGATGGGGCGATACTGGGTGCGTAACCGTATGCTTCTTTGACTGACTTCCGTCACCTGGCCCCAAGCCTTTGTCAATCGCGCATAGTGTGCAGGCAGTCAGTCGGTTCATAAGATCATGGACAACATGCGTAATCGTACCAGGAAGCGTTGGGATCGTTCAGCCTATCGAATCTCGTCTTTCTTTCTTTTCTCGGATCAAGTTACGAACAAGCATGCAACGAATGATGACGGGGAGAGCACGCGTAAGGTCGGATGAGTCGAGTCGGTTTGAGGTGGTTTGGCCTTGGTCACCTCCCTTGCTATGTTCTGCAGCTTCTGCCCAGCCTCCAGGGAAGTCGAAAAGTTTACTGTCCTCAAACACGAAAACACGATTAGGTGTGGAGGGGGCACGAGCCAGGCCGATCACCCGTGGTCCTGGATAATCACATGGGCTACCGTGGCTATCCTCCAGATCCCCTATGCTTATTCCTGAGACTGGCCAGGGGCGACCTGGGTATTCCGGATCAAGCATGAATAAGCTTACAAAGTCCGTATGGGAGGGGAGGGGAGGGGGTCTTGTCCATGCCGTATCATACGAAGAGGGCGAGGAACCAACGACATCGGACGACTGAACAGAGTTTCGGTTGCTTCGAGCGCCTTACCCCTTTGAAGGTCAGGATGTAAGGGACTTGGGATGACGATGGACCGAGTCCCGAGACGACTCTCTGCTATTGGATTCTGACTCAACGATGTTGCTATTCTGACCTTGAGTGAGATGGGAGCATCTACAACCGCCTCTTGCTTCGTGATGCATGAGTGGCTCAGCGCATAACACATTGACATCTGTCTTGCTAGGCAGGTTTCAGTGGTCCCCCCTTTGGACATGCTGTCTCGACATGTTCCGTCCTTACGCCACTCGTAGTCGGATTCAAGTCCACGTCTGGCGTCTGGGACGAGAGGAGAGCGAGATCCATAAAGACCTAGCAGCTTCCCTCTCGTTTGGCTGATTTCAGGACTGGTTCGACGGCAGGCCTCACAGTATCAAATTTAATACACACATTCCCTTAGAGAAGTACACAACGGTTCAACTCTCGACATCAAGATATCATCCCAGTAATTCATCTTCCACTTCGGTCCACTTCAACCCATCCAAATATGAAGTTCCTCACATTCGGCCTCCTATTGGCCTCGACGATCGTTAGCGTCAGCAGTGCTCCCACCGATGTTGATAGCAGGGCTGTCAGGTACGTTTGGTAGCATCATCTTCTCACACAGGCACATAAAGGGGCCCAGGACGTTGACTCTTTTTCTTTTTTTCCTCTCCTGCAGCTTCGAAAACCACTATGACCAACATTTGGAGAACCGCGAAGAGCGCAAGGAGGCTCGCGACATCTCCGTTCCTTCATTCGTCGGCGTCGAGACCACCAGCAGCGTGATCGCCGACGTCGAGGAAGACGAGGCTGCAAAGCCCGTACGCGCCCGTCAGATCCTAAAGTTGTTGTTGAAGAAGAAGGGCAAGAAGGCCAAGAAGGCGAAGAAGGCCAAGAAGGCAAAGGCTGCCAAGGGCAAGGCCGCCAAGGGCAAGGCCGCCAAAGGCAAGGCTGCCGCCCCCGCAAAGGGCAAGGCCGCTCCCGCCAACGGCGCTGCTAAGAAGAAGGCTGCTACGCCGGCCGCCCCCGCCGCTGGCAAGGGCAAGGGTGCCGCTGGTGCTGCTCCCCCGGCTGCCGCTCCTCCAGCTGCTGCTCCTCCCCCTGCCGCTGGTAAGGGCAAGGGAGCCGCTGGCGCTGCTCCCCCGGCTGCCGCTCCCCCGGCTGCTGCTCCTCCAGCTGCTGCTCCTCCAGCTGCTGCTCCTCCGGCTGCCGCGCCTCCCGCCGCCGCTCCTCCGGCTGCTGGTGGCGCTGCTAAGGGCAAGGGAAACAACCCGCCTGCTGTCGCAACTCCAGCCACCCCTCCTCCGGCTGCTAAGCCAATCTCTCCTGCTCAACCGGCCGCAGTCGCACCCGCTCCCGTTGCTCCGGTGCTCCCTGCGGGCAAGGGCAACGCCAACTAAGCCGTTGCCGGGCGAGTTTTGTAAGAGTCTATGGGATAGAAAGGACCAGCACTGGTGTTGGTCGGCTGAGTGGGTTCACGAGATTTACGAAAACATGCGTCTTTGGCAGCTTACGGGGAAGGCCACGGCACTCCGACAGAGTCCTCAAACAGCTCCGGGCTGGAAGGGGTCGAGAAGGAAGTGCAGAGAGAGTACATAGCCAAACAATGATGATTCCCATGCGCGATTCACTCGCAACGTTTTTCCTACACAGCAGCAGTAGTGGCGTTCCCAGGTGGTGATATCGGATGTTTGATACGGACTGCTGTGATACAGACGTATTGACGCTCTGGTGTCTGTTCTCGGGCCACACGGACACCAAGCTGCTGCAGCAAGGGTCATCTCTTTCGAGAGGTTACCCGTTTCATGGGTGGTCCGATGGAAACATGTTTCACTCTGGTCCCTGCTTCAGCACCGCCATTGGGGGTATACGCACGTAATGCACACTGCACGGATGACAACCCCAGAACCTGAACCAGGCGTAGCAGCAACGGGGGGCCGATCTTTCCGGGGCGCGGTCGACAACTGGGGATGCAACCTTCTTTTGTGAATGTTAGGGAGAGGTTTGGTCTTTCCTTTTCCCAATGGGATAACTGGAGTGGACAACTTCCATCCGGGTGCCGATTTAGGTCAGCATCTCGGTGTTGTCCTTCCGCACTCGATCCTCATCAGACTTCTATATCCCCCCCCACCCGTCCCCCCGGGGAAGTCCGAGGGCTCCTCCGGCCGATCCGCTTCGTCGCACCCTTTGTTGACAAACCAATCAAAACCTGGACACGACGATTCGAGCTTTCGTCGGATGAAGCTCCTCCTTCCCCCGGTCTAAGCGCTAGAGGACCACTTTTCCCCTTGTGTGCTTTTCTTTTCTTCTTTCCAATTCCCATACATCCCCTGACGCAGGCCCCACCGGCCCACCGAATTACCTCAGCTCCCCCTTCCATCTACCGTCGTGCATGAAGAAATTTTCGTCGTCGGCCGCTCGTCCCCCAGCGCTACTCATGGAATATGAGCACATGCTGCACCATGATTTCCACAAGCAGCGGGCTCCCATCCCGTCAGTTAAACAAGCTGGAAAATGGCCGGTTGGCCCAATGGCAAGGCGTCTGACTACGAATCCTGCAATGGACGATGCAATCAGGAGATTCTGGGTTCGACCCCCAGGCTGGTCAATTCATTTTTGGTCCTGTTCACCCAGGTCGTAGACGATGCTGTGCAAATATCTGGTCACCTTTTTTGGGGGGTTTTTTTAGCATTTGTTTCTCTTCTTCTTTAATTTAAGTTTTTTTTCTCTCTCTTTTGGTGGCTTACCAACTAACATGTGTTGGCCAGCCGTTTCAACTCTTTTGGATCAGGAGGCAGGCATTGTTCATCCCCATGTCCCAAATAATAAGTCGGACAAAATTAACCAGGTTTTCTAACTCACATTGATGGTACCTGACGAAGGGGATTTGTGGGAAACACGACAATACCAACCAGTCCTTTGACGCTGTCATTGAAGCCAGCCAGCAAGAGTCATTTCGTTGACCGGTGGACGTTGGAGTACCGTCCACAAAGGTAAGCTTAACCCGATGACAGAACTCAGTGTGACGCAAGCGAGCAGTCGGGTTGTCGCGATACTTTTTCCAGCAGTCGTACCTCGTTCCTTGCATAAGCTCATACTTTCATGCCGACTGGGAGCTTGTTCGAAAAAGATGTCATGGGTCGATTGGGGAGGGATCTGCCCCGCGGAATTCTGCATCTCTTTAGGCCACGTTGGAGAAACTTGTTCTCTTTTGCCACCCACGCATCTGTCTCAGGGGTCCCTCGCTGATGGGCAGGGTCAATCTCCAACCCAGGCGCTCCTTATCGCCGGTATCGTTATAGACAGCACCAAATTGCCACATAGCCGAATTACATGCCAAGACGAACCACCTCGATACCAAGTTCGCGCGTTTCTACCATTTTCGCCTTGTGGAGTTGTGTCTATATGTGGTATCTAAGGAGTCTCGGATCTCGATTCATTGTCAACAGGCTCATCATCTCTCTCCCAAAACTGGCCACGGAGCCTACCGCCACGTGACAAAATAAACCCCCCGCCCCCCCCCAACGCCCATTATCACATTTAATGCAAATAACTGTGCATTTTCTGGATGGCAGATTATGGGCTTTACTAATTCTACAACAAATCTTTTTGCACAGTTGTCAACTTGACGCTACAGGCTATGTTCAACAAAAGTACAAACTTGAGGATTGCCGAGTCTATATATAGCCTAGCCAAACAACTCTCCTCGCTTGACACCAATAGTATGGTGTCTGCCTCTGGTAGTCTCTCTTTGATTAAGGTAATCGATAAAGTAGTAAATATTGCACCTATAACAGCAACAACGGAAACAGCAATACATAGGCCTCAGTCAGTACCCATCCTGTCTGGTACTTCCAGAAGGAACCATAGTGACTGACAAAATGCCACAAAAAAGACAAAAAACAAAAACATTCCGAGATTCTTGTGAGGGGCTTCCTGGTTTCACTCACCAATAATCCATCGAGCTTGGCCAGGCCTTTGCCGTCTCCCATTGATCCTCTCATTATTTTGTCACCTGGAAAGCTGTTTTCTTTAATCGCTTTCCAACGTCTTCGTATCACCTTCATCGAAGCATTTGAACTTGACACTCCCTCGCCGTATCAACCCGCCCCTTCTCACACCTGGAACTGGCCTGCTATATTGCACCACGAATACGACGACTTGCATCTTTCCCTACCTTACCATCTCTTCGAGATTGACGAACAAGTTCAAATCTCCGTCCTGTGCGAATGGTCCCAAATATCAAGTAAGCCTGGAAGCCTTCCTCAACAATACCGTCCATCTTCACCAGCACATCCCGTCAAGAGCCTGTTTCGAGGACCAACACATCAATGATCGTCATCCCACGCATACATGGTGGGCCCCCGCCAAGATTTAGGCGAGCTGTACCGAAGCCTTTGTCCCGACTGGCGAATGAATTATCCGATTGGCTCATGTCTTATAGACATGGGGCGGGAACATTCCCCCCCCCCAGCATGGTCTCAGTCCTCCCCTTCGAGACAAGCTACCCATGCTCTCTCAATCTTTCATTCTACCCTTTTTGACTCTCATCTCCTTCCAAGCGTTTGTCCTTTTCCAGGTCCATGTTCTTACAACTTTTACGTTGGTGTGATTTCTACTGTTGTTCTCTCGGGTTTGGGTATTGCATAATGACATGTGGACACCCTCTTGGCACCGTTCAGACGCAGGAGTTCTATTCCCCCAATCGTCTCTTCCGTCGTCAATACCCCCTTCGCAGCGAGGTTACCTGTCAAATGCCGGAATATCGCCAATTCAATTAAGAACACGCCCTGATGACCACAACTACAAAAGACTGTACTACCGCACTCGGTTCATTTCAAGTTCTGGGGTGCGAGCAGGGACTTGAAACGGCCTACTTACACCGACCGGCCTCTGAGAAGTGGACGTTGAGGTGCCCCAGCCGGACCCTCTTAAAGGCGGCGGTCAAGCATGTTGATCTAGTTCCAGCTGCTGTCAACGAGCCGGATGGCCGCTCTTTGCCTGGAGATCGCGCAGTTCATCAAAAGAGGCCTTCTGCGCCGACTCAAGGCAGTATCAATGAATATGATTACCACCATGCTCGGATCGATTTTCCAGGGTGGTGGCCGCTTCTCGCTGAGCTCCTAAAGAGTCTACATCCGCGGCCAGCGGTGTGCTACCCAAGACCAAACCGCAGTATCGAAAGCCGTCGTCCTTGCCTCAGGGAACACAAGAAAGTGTCGACTCCCGTGAAAAGGTCTTCTTGCTAAAATTTGGGGTGGGGGGGGGGTTCATGCTCACAGGAGATATTGGGTCATTGTCCTTGAATAGGTTGCCATTGGCGATCTACAAGCTCCCTTGGCAACGCAGCGACATTTCTCCCATTTGGTCCTCATCTGACACTCAAACAGCGGAACCGTCCAGGATATGGCAAGAAGCCGTCGCCGAATCTCTTCAGCTGAAGCGGAGAGTACCTTGAAAGGGATAGATAGCTCTGCTGTTTGTACACTACTGTAGTTGTCCTTTTAATATTGACGGTCCTTTTTAGCTAGTCATTTGGCGCCCATTGCTCTTCCTTCACTAGGGGCACAACCGCCTTTTACCGCCTGGGTCAAAACCGGTGGCGCTTCGTCATTATTTTTAACTGCCGGTACTGCTGTCACTACGGCTCCAGCTTTCTCTCTGGTATCCGATGGCACGACTGCTCCGGCAGCAGCAAGACAGGTTCCAAAGTTGCAGGCCGGATCCGACTTGGCTGCCATCCGCATCACGAGCGACGAGATTCCTCCCTACGTACCATTGTATGGCAAAAAATAAATAAAAGAATCTTTTAACATCTAGTGGCGGTCCAACGGTTCCTAATTATACCCACTGGTCCATCAACCGGATCGCACCCCAGCCACTCATCAAAGCACCATTCAAAACGCTCCAGTAAATCGTACAAGTTCGTGATTATAAAAATCGTACATGCCCATCCCTGGGCACCTCTGTTCACGACATACCCGTGAACACGCATCAAACCCCATACAACACAAATACACGCACGGCCCGAAGGCACTCTCAGCCACCCACCGCGCGGCCGACAGCCCCCGCGATCTCTCCGAAGAGAATGCCCTTAAAGACGCTCTCGCCCATATTCTGCGTCCAGTGCCCAGCCTTGGAAAGCTTCTCCTTCCACAGCTTCTTCTGCTGGGGCGCGAGGTCCTCCCAGCTGACGGCCGGGCCATATACCTCCTCATCGTGGACGGCGGCCTGGAACCGCGGCACGGGGTCCTCCTCGATATGGGTGGGGCTGACGACGTCCTCACGGATGACGATGGGGTCGCCCTGGAGGGCGTGGACGTCGCCGATGAGCGACGTGAGGAATTCGTTGGGCGCATTGGCAACGGCGTGGCGGCTGGGCAGAATGCGCAGGGGCGACACACCCGCGGTCTCGAGGCTAAGCTGCACGAGGACGGCGAGCAGGAGGACGAGGAAAGCAACGACCGTCAGGCGCGACTTTGTGAGCCTGCGCGGCTGCAGGGCGACGGCGTACCGCTGCGGGCGGGGCGGGCCACCCTTGCGGATCGGGGCGTCCTTGTCGGTGAACTTCTTGAGGAGGATCGAGTGCACGACGACGGTGTTCTTCATCGAGATGCTTGCCAGCTTGACGTACTGAGGGCGAGCGGTGGTCTTGGGCGGGACGAAGACGGACAGGGCAACGTTGGTGATCTGCAGCGGGTGCACCTCCTTTAGCGTCGTGAGGAAGTCAAAGTCGACCAGCAGGTCGATGGTCGAGTACACCTTATGCTCGAGCGTGAAGAGCGATATCGACCGGTCCTGGCCGACAGCGGCGACGAGGAACTGCGCGTTGCCAATCTTGCCGCCGGGGGTAGAGGGCGGGCTCAGGTTCCGCGCCGCAATGGTCGTGATCTGGGTCACGGCACGCGGCAGCTTCGCCGACGCCGACAGCCGGCCGACCTCGCCCGCCTTGGTGGGTAGTCGGATGCCCAGCAGGAGGGAGCCCGCTCGCTGGGGGATGTTGGTGCCCGCCATGATGAAGTCTGGCGAGAGGAAACGGATCGACCGGAACGTGGGCCAGGCGCCGGTGCCGTCTTCTTGGATGGTGTAGACAAGATGGGGGCCGTCGACCTGAGTCTTTGTGATCTTGATGAGGAAGAGCTCGCGGTCGTCGCAGTAGGCGACCTGGAACTCGTCCTCGCCAGTCTGGATGACGTCGATGTCCATGGGCTCCTTCGTGATGTCCAGCCTACCCCTGACCTTGGGCGCAGCGGCGCTCGTGGGCGAGACCTCGAACAGCGCGATCTGCGATTCTTTGGCCAAGCCGGTCGCCACGGCGCCGAGCTGGGGCTTATCGCCGTAGGGTGCGGATAACCGCAGGACGCGCTGGTAAGCGTCCTTGTCGATCTCGTTGTGCTCGAACAGGGCAGTGCGCGCGAGCTCGGCGACGGTCACGGCGGAGGTGCCCGTGCCGGCCGAGGCGCGGGCTTTGCTCTGCTCGACGCCGAAGACGCGGAAGTGTTCGTTTTTGCCCTTCTCGACGTCGGCGGGGCTCGAGTTGATGCCGGCGTATACGTGGCTGGTCCGACCCTTCTTGGGGCCGATGGCAAGGGTCATGACGCTGTCCTCGTTGCGACTGAGGTCGGCCTCGCCACTGATGCGCAGCTCATCTTTGGCTGAGGCGTCGATCACTGTCTGTTGCGCGCGAGGTCAGTCGCACGTCGCGCGGGCATATTTGGGAGAGGGGGGAAGGGTCCAGCGTACGATCTTGTTGGCAACACCACTTCTATTGGCGCCGCCGCCGCCGCCAACGACAAGGCGGTTCGCATCTTGGGGGTCGAACTCGCAGGCGTAGGGGAGGTAGTCCAGAGTGATTTTGGCAGTCTCGAAGGGGGAGGCCATGTTGGCAAAGTTGATGAGTCTCGTCTCAGCGGAGAGTCCCCTGCGATTGACTGGGGATCTGTCGGGGGTTTAAAGAGGCTTCGTTCGTAAGGTATACGTGTTGTTTCTCAAAGAATCATGGCCGATGGAGTGGCGTTTTTTCTCTTTTTGGTCGCGCAAAGTGGAGGAAATAGCTCTGGTGCTGGAGAATAGTGACGTTGGGACGGCGTGGGTGAAAAATCCAAGTTGGCCAGATTTTGCCCTGCGAAGTTGGGTTAGGTAGGTAGGTACCTCGGATGTTTTCAGCTCCAGTCGGGGGATTGGCGCCTCTCCACGTGTTAGTGCTAGAGCTCAGATGGAGCACGCACGGAGCAAACGGTGCTGTCAGCTGAGCCAGACTGGGGAAGTAGACAATTCATCAATAACTGGGATGCCACAATGGTCCCGTGGGGGTCCTCGTTTTATCTATTTTTTATGATTTCAGCCAAAACACAAATGAGCTTTTGGTCATGCTCAATGTTCTTTACAAGGCTTAAAACCCTTTTCGGTTTCTCTAAATGTCCGGAATACTTGATCTTGTACTATTATTCTATTGTGTCCCTGACGTCTGTACAACTTCAAGAGCTGCTATGCTATACTGCCTTGGTAACGCCTGTTGTCAGTCCCAAATATCTCTTTCTGTCAACTGCGCACTGCAATGAGTATGTAAACCTGCATCACCAATCCTACCCAACTTTCAGACTTTATCTATTTTCCCCAGGAACAACTGATCGGATCGCCGCCCATGTCAATATGCATCTGTCCATCGTGTGAAACCAATGACAACATATAATGAGCATCGATGAGCATCAATAATGATACACCTTAGATAGGGGAAACACTCAACCTTGATGCCAAAAGAAAAAGCCTCATCTATTTTAGTAAATGTGTCACTGTCATTGACAAACGCAAACGCTGCTGGGTCTCCCAAAAAAAAACAAAAAACGCCTGCGACCTGGGAAACAAAGTCATCGTTCCCATGCTAAAACGCCCAACAACATGATGCGTCGGTACCATGGGTTCGCCCCCGTCCGAAACCACTTTGGCCCAAAACCTGGTCTCGCGCAGATGTGCTCCTCACCTCTTTCTCACTGACCTGTGTAGAACTGGTACAAGCCGTGGGGTGGTAGGTCCACTGCATCGCCCGCGCCATGGAATTGCATGTTACCCAGCTTGTTCGACTCTAGAGGACGGATGGTCTTGCCGTCAGGAGAAGACGACTGTGCATCCTGCCGCGTCTGCGGCTGCTGGCGAGTCTGGGGTTGTTGGGCCTGTTGAGCACGCTGGGCCTGTTGGGATTCGCGATGATGGTGCTGAGACTCAAGAAAGCCCTGCTCGTACACAGCAGTCTGAGCCTCGAGTAGGTGGCCTCGGACCTGAGACTCGACCTGAAGCTCATCTTCCATCTGCTCCCGTAGGCGATGCCCTCGGCGAGCTCGACCGCGATGGTGATGCTGCTTGCTTGTTTCGTTGCAGTCGTGGCACACCTGGTCCCCGAGCATCGTGTACTGAGGCTCTTGCCGATGCATGCATATGGACCTGGCTGTATCGTTGCATTTGAGGCAGCGATAGGTCACACACTCCATGTGGCTGCATGAGTAGGTGTAGAAGACGTTTTGACACATCTTCGCGGCGCTGTATGCTATGTGCAAACCATGAGCATGGGAGAGTTCCCGCCGCACCATAGCAGGAAAGAATGAACTTACTTTACTTGACCTAATATTTTCGTAAATTGCGTTGGAAATTGCGGTTAAATCTGATAAGCAAGTCGTAGTTGGCCGTTCTCGGCAAAGTTTTTTTCAAGACCTGTTGGTGCAGTCGTCCGGTTTGTTAAGTGGAGGAGTATCTTGTTGAGTGACAGGGGAGGTTTCTCTAGATGGGCGATGCAGTGAGATGCTCGAGTTATCGAGACGGGCATAGATGAAGGTGATGACTTAATAAAAGAGGGCAGTCATTTTCAGGGTTGATCAAGGGAGTATATGATGATCTTAGAACTTCCGGACGTCAAGTTTGTGAGAGAAAAAGGCGCTGCCTGGTCCGACCCAAGCGGGTTGACAGAGATTGCAGTCAGCCGCAGGGACTCGCGCCTGAAAGTAGTGCCCGTCGAGGCAACACTTGTTCCAGGTTACACTAGAACGCTCTGGTTCCAAAAACTTCTGAGAAGACTGCTTCTGGCAGGGATGAATAGACTTCTGTTGGAGATTAGCTTATTATTCATGCCAAATGCCGAGAATGGAATCGCGAGGAAAGCTGGGACGTGCAGGGAAGAGCAGTAATGTGTGGAGGAAGAGATGCTACCCTTTCTGGAAAGGCGTTTGAGGTCAAGGTCAAGGTCGAGGTCGAAGTTGGCGTCTTGGTTTGAGAAGCCTCGCGTTGACTCAGGAGACAAAGATGGGTTTTACATGGGTCCTGCGTAACGAAGGGTGTAACATGTTGACAGAAAGAACCAACAAGTCTAGCTATCGGCTCAGGCGTTCGAACAGGGTGTAGGATATGTTGAGAGAATAGGTATGCAAAACTTGACTAGGAGGGTGAAAGGGGGGAATCTCTGCCATGGGCGAGTGGCACAAAAGGGAAGGTTCGACTTGAAAAGAGATATTGAAAGTCACTGTGCAGGAGTGAAGAGAGAGACAAAACTGCTGCGTACCTAGGAAAGAGACGAAAAGATTCGATGCCCAGGTTCGAGGGGAGACGAGTTTCGGACCCACGTTAGCTGGGATGAGGCCGAGGTCGAGGTGGTTGAAATTGGTGCTTATTGTGTGGGAAGTCAGGAAGACGGCTTGAGGCGGCAATCGGGGGTTGGTATAAAAACCCCAAGGGCCGTCGAGAGCAGTCTCCCCACGGCAGGAGAGTCGGAGGTTTGAGGCAGGAACTGGTGGAGTGCTCCTGCTTCCAGGCTGTAGAAGCCGAATTCAGCGGTTCAGGTCGTTGCTGGGTCGGCGGTGGTTGTTTGAGATCACAATTCGGCCGAGATCAAGATCTGGGAGAGGAAAAGAAGGGGCGCGAGCTGAGACTGCGCTACAAAACAAAAGGTTATTCAACTCGGAAGAACACCTACGGGCAGCTGGTCTATAAAGAATAGTTGCTGAAGTTGATAGAGAGAGACGGCGTCGCGGAGGAGGATGGACCGTGTCTTCGGACTATAGAACGAAGGAAGGGACGGACGAGGGCCGATTGCCCGTGTAGGTAGGTAGTAGGGAGGACATCGCTTTCCCTGAAATCCGATCCTTGAGATCAATTCTAATCCGGGCATTGCATACGGGCATCATAGACACACAGAATTGGAAAGAATCTTTCCATCAAGACTTGGACATACCCACCATCCCAACGACAAGTATACCCGTATTCTCGGATGAAGAAGTGCCACTGCACCGTTCTAGAAGAACCACATACATGATGCGCAATGCAGATTATTACCACGAGGACCCTATCTGACTGTGGAACGAGTGATCAATCAGAGTGTTGCTGTCATTGTCTTCAATACCTACAACGCCGCCACATCGACACCATGCCGCCTCACCCCCCCGAACTCCTCGCTCTGCTCTGAATACCACCTTATCTCCTACTCTAATCCACGAGAATCTTCTCCTCCAACTCGCCGAACCGCTCATAGAAGCTCTCAAATAGCTTGATCGCGTGCCCGACATCCTCGCTGCCGCCCGTCTCGCGGATCGAGTGCATGCTCAGCTGTGGGTTGCCCAGGTCCAGCGTCCTCACGCCGAGCTTGGCGCTAAGCATGGGGCCGATGGTGCTGCCGCAGGGCGAGTCGTTACGCACGACGAAGAGCTGCAGCGGCACGCCGGCGAGGCGTGCGCACTCCTGCAGCAGCACAATGCCTGGGGAGTTGGTCGCGTACCGCTGGTTCGCGTTGACCTTGATGACGGTGCCGCCGTTCATGGCCGGCTGGTGGCTCGACTCGTACTTGCCGGCGTAGTTGGGATGCACCGAGTGCGCCATGTCCGCCGACACGAGGAAGGAGCGCGAGAGCGTCTGCTCGTAAGCCGTCGACTCATAGTCGCCGTCATGGGACACGGCCACGTACGAGCCGTCCGACGCCGTGTCACGGCTACCAGGGAGCGAGGCGAGGCGGCGCAGGACGGCGGGCAGGAGGTTCGAGTTGGCGCCGTGGGCCGAGGTGGAGCCGATCTCCTCGTGGTCGAAGCAAGTGACGAGACGGATCGTCGTGTCGTTGTCAAGGACGTTGGGCTCGCGGACCGAGGCGATGAGGCCCTCGACGGCGCAGTACGTCATGTTGAGGTTGTCGAGGCGGGCCGAGAAGATGAACTCGTCGTTGAGGCCGCCCAGGCACGACTTTTGCACGTCATACAGGACGAGCTCAAAGTCGATGACGGCCTCGGGCTCGACCTCGGCGTGGGACGCGATGACGTCGAGGATGTGGGGGTGGTGGCGCTCCGTCATGGCCTTGAGCGGCTTGAAGTCCTCGTCGGCCTCATCGGCCTCGTCGGCCTCGGGCTGGGCAGCGGCGCCCTTGTTCAGCTCGGCGGTGGCCAGGCCGGCGATGGGGAACAGCTCGTTCTCCTTGTTCGGGTCAAAGGTGGAGCTGCGGTCGAGGTGGATGGCCAGTGTCGGGATGCGCAGCAGCGGCTTGTCGACCTTGATCAGCTTCTGGACAAAGTTGCCGTCGGCATCTTTGATGAGCACGCGGCCTGCGATGCTGAGGTCGCGGTCAAACCAGCTGTGCCAGATGCCGCCGCCGTATGTCTCGACGCCGACCTGCAGGAAGCCGACGTTGTTCTTCTTGGAGACGGGCTTGATGCGCAGGGTCGGGGAGTCGGTGTGGGCGCCGATCATGGCGACGGGGTTGCCGGGCTTCCATTTCTTGCCGATGGCGAATGCGACGATGGAGGAGCCGTTGCGAGTGAGGTAGTACTTCCCGCCAGGGTGGAGGGCCGAGTTCCAGGAGTCGCGCTCCTTGATCTTTGTGAAGCCGGCATTCTCGAGGCGGGCGGCGGCGGTCGCGCAGGCGTGGTAGGCTAGTGGAGGGGGAGGGTGTGCACGTTAGTCAGGGGAGGATCCTTGGGTTGACAGTGGGTGCTCACGAGTAGGAGAAGCGTTTACAAAGTCGACAAAGTCGAGGGCAGCTGCCGCAGGAGCCATAGTGCAGGCCGATGTCGAGAATGAAGCTCGGGGATGGAGGGGTCGGAGGATGGTGACGGAGGCAATGGCGGGGTGGTGGTTCTTGGATGTTCTGGCAATGTTTCGGCACAAGAACGTTGTGACGGATAGCATTTATTAGGGCACAATACTCTCTCGTGATAGAAAGAGGTCCTGGTTCGGCAAGACAGTCCGGGTGTTCTGTTGGCTCAGGCTACGCTTCTCGACAATCTTCGGGTGTATTCCACGTTGCCTGTTACGGGAGCTGCTTCGAGGGGGGCGGTATCGTTATCGCATGTCGTCAACGGCAACCCGACGTTGATCCGGCGCCGAGGCTGGGGACCTGTATCCCTTGGCCATTAGGTGCTTCGGTAGGTAGGCAAGGTGCGGATACCTAGCTATGCCTGCCGCGAAGGATCAGTGGGGTGGAGTCAGTTACAGAACAGCGCCCAGTGCCGGTACGTACCTGCATACACGGGATGACCCTCCCACAGCGCTATCTATGAGCATATATTCCTTCATCACAAGATACTTACTTCAACAGGACTAAAGAGTACGGGGTGGACGGATGGAAGTCAAGGCGAGGCAAGGCAGTGTCCTGCGCTGGCTGACTATGCCACAGGAAACCCCTCGCTGTGTACCCGTCAGGGTAAGTCGCAAACAGGAGTCTGGCTGGCTCCCTCTGGCCCCCCAAACATGCAAACACTTTTATCAATTGCCCGACCGAAATGGACCCTGGGCCACTTTCCCACCCGTGGGATCGGCCGTTTGTTTTGTGCCGTTAACCAGGTCACTGCCAGCCCATCGACTTCCCTGTGGGCAAACCACACCCAATTGGCATTTTTCGATTATTCCTCTGGCAGGTTTGAAGGGAGCAGAGCAGAACGACAGAAGGAGAAAGAGAGAGGCAAGACAATGCAAGACAAGGCAATGCAAGGCAAGGCGAGGCAAGGTAAGGCAAGGCACCTGTACGAGTGGCGGCAAAGTCGACAACACCCATGTCGGCCTGGCGTTGCAGCACGACAGATACGGAATGACGCCCCCCTCCCCGGCTCTGTAGATCCCAGGGGGTTCCTGGACGACGCACCCACTCGCTGGCACAGCCAGACTGCCCAGCGGCGAGGACGGGCAGCGGGGCATTCATCAAGTTGTTGTCACCTCTCTCTCTCTTCTCTCTCTCTCACTGACAGAGTATCTATCTGTATGTATGTATGTGTGTGTGTGTTTCGCTTGTAATCGCCTGGCCACTCAAGTGAGTACTCGAGAACGACAAACAAAACCAACCCGGCAGCCTGACACTGACAGGAGAAAGGAACGACATGCCCAGACCAACGAGCAAACTTCAGATGCTCATAGCACATGGTGAAACTCCCACACAGCAGACTTGGACCGCTCTGAGCTCCGTACCGGTCGGGAGAGTGCCAAGCTCATTGGCGTGTGGTCCCAAAGGCATCTTCCCCCTCTACGGGACGCCCTGCAGGCCCTTGTCTGTGCGCTCCCCACCTCACCTCCCATTCCCCTCCCACATCACAGCGACACGCCGAGGGAAGGGGAAGAAAGAAGAGACAGAGCGACCTGTTGTGGGTGGGGTTTCCATTTCCAAGGGTCGCTGGGTCTCATCTCGCCAAAAGAGAAAAAGATCTCTCTCTAGCTTTGCTGTGCTTCCTTTACTGCGCTGCCAGCGAGGTCAACCCGCAGCAGACCCTTTCCCCATCGGGCTCCGCCAAGAGAGCCTGATCGTTGAAGCTCTTCCTCATCTTCTTCCTCTCAAGTTGAGGCAAAGGCAGAGGCAGAAGCAGAGGCAGAGGCAGTTGGGAATCTCGATGCTGTCAATCGACAACTGGAAGACCTGGCCACGAGACCTGGCCCCCATCGTTCCGGTCGTTCCCTTTGGCTCTACCCACTCTTCGTCCGTCGCCGCGCAGCAACTTCCAGCACTCCCGTCGACCGCCGTCGCTTTTTTTATGCTGCCCGCCCACCCCTGTCGACGACAAAACTAGCGAACAAGGGTGCCCCCCCATAGCTGGCGCGACCCTGTTTGACAAGCTGCCCTTTTTCCTCTCTTCTTCTTCTTCTCCCTTCTTATCTTGCACCGGGTAGAGAGGCGGCCAGGTCCTCGAGAGAAAGAACATGAGTGAGCAGTTGGCCCTAGGACCCAAACTCGCAAGACTTCGTTGTGTTTTCGAAGAGGCTTTGAGAGCCCCCGAAAGAGCAGTCATGGCTGCTTACCTACACCATGCGCTTTGCAAGTGAGAGGGAGAGAGAGAGAGAGAGGCTGGATGGACACGAAAGACGATTGTATGTGGCCACATGCGGGTGTGTATCAGTGTTATGCATGTGGGGATGAATTGCGGTTGAGGTATCTTCGCCCGTTCTTCACGGCTTTGGAAGGCATCGGACTATTGGCTTCTACTCAATCCAGTTTAAACAAGCCGACGCGTTCTCTGCGACCGATAGCCCTTTACCTGTCATTTTCCACATCACCCCCTCGCCGTTTGCAACCTGCTCTAGACCGTTCGCCACCACGAGGACGTGGTCGACCTGAACGGGCCACGGAACGGCTGGCAACGACTCGTCTCGTACTTTCAGTTGTACGGATAGCCACTGTCTCTCTTTTCACTCCTTCAGGGGAGGGAAGGGGAGGGAAGGGTGGGGGGGGAGGGGAGGCTGACAAAATGAGACGAAGGGACTCAAGGGTGGCCGCCTACCGAGATTCGAGCCAATCGTCGCCCTACTCCCGGGGCCACTCGAACTCAAACAGGGGTTTGGCCTTGTTCGCGGATGGGAACCCGTCCCAGCGACACGCATGCGCTTCCGCTTCCGTTACCATTTGAGTGAGCTTCTCAGGGGCATTGAAGTTCAGTCTTCGATGTGCCCCGGGCTTGGGTTCTTTAGGAGGGGAGCAAGTGTCACCTTGAATTGGGGGAACGAGTCATCTCGACGCGATTCCCTTCGTCTTGTAGCTTGTCTAGAGGCTGTTCTTGCTACACTGTGTCTTGTCCTGTGTGCTTCGTGGCATATTGCCATGGTTTACGCAGCCACTATGCGGCCTGATGTCGCTGTCTTCACAAATGGGGAAACTCGGCCCAGGACTCTCGACCATATCGTCCGTCGACCCACCACCCCTTTGGGTTGGGGTTGGTCTGGTCCACCCCCCCCTCCCCCTTGTGCTTCTTCTTCTTCTCGGGTCGGCGATCTGGGGGTGCGACGATCAGACATCGTTGACTGTGTCAACGAAGCTGCCGTCCCGTCACAGTCCCCCCCCCCCGCCTCTCTTGTCTCTTTGTTTGGCGGCCCTTGCGACAACTGCAAGCAAAGCAGTGCAAAGCCAAGCCAAGCCTCGCCGTTCCTCGATTGCTATTGCGTGCGCCCGGCTGAGCGACGCGACAGAAATCCAACTAGCCAACTCCGTCTCGTCCTTTCGCAGGTATATTGCCATTGAATGTGTGTCGAATGTGTGCCATGACATTAGGTGCAAGTTTGTCATCCCCCCCCCATAACGCCATTCCCTCGATCGACTTTCTCTGCCCGGTACGGCGAGTTCGAGATTCGCGCCATGATTCTCTCCGATGAGGCCTCTCTCTCTCTCCCCCTGGAGGAGCCTCGATCGTCACGTCAACCCGTTGATGTGTAGGCTTAAAAGTTTTCGCACTCACTGGTCAGTTAAAATTTTGGAGGGAACCTGCCCCCCCGCCCCCCATAGATCACCAGATGGGAAGTGGGCTCGCTGACTGTTGGAGCATAAGGCACGCTTCAGATGCTCACCCTTCCAGTGTCCCCGGGCTGGTAGTGTGTCGTTTCGACATTCAAGGGAGACCTTGAGGGGACGGGCGAGAGAGAACAACGGCAGTCACAGAAGAGGGCGCATGCGTCCGGGGCCTTTCTTCTATTTTGTTTTTATTATTTTTTCTAGTCATCTTTCAGCTGCATGACCGTCATCCGTGTGTCGTTCAAGCGGGACGAAAAAGCGCAAACTCTAAAACAGGAACAAGATGTTTTCCGTTTTCGTCCATGTCAACGTGTAACACTGTAAGTGCCCATATCAGGTCAAAGACCCCGAACCTACAGAGGCACACGGATACAGACGAGGGCACAGAGGGCCGCTCAACGACACCGAGCGCATAACGGCAATGGCAACGGCCGTGGCAACGGTCTGGATCTTCAAGAATGCCGCTCGAGGCAGTCAATCATTGGGTGGGTGGGAAGTCGGTCCAGCAGGGGAATTTTCGGCTGGGCAAGGTTCATTGCTCTGCACCGAGCTGCCTTGACCTTGTCCGAACCCCGTTTCGTCCCTTCCCCCCATTCCCTTGTTTTTGTCTCGAGGCCCCAGAGACTCGAAGAGAGAGACGGGCGCCCGCGTCTCACAGTCGAACGTTTGTCGAAAGCAGGTACCAGTCGGCTCACTGGTTCTTGGGCGGGATCTATGTATTTCGTGAGTATCCGTAGTATAAGTACAGAGCAGAGATGGTTGAGTGGTTACTTCGGAGGGGCGACCATGCCCAGTTGGTCTCGCACTACCGCCTTACTACGGAGCACGGATACACAATCCCCAAATGCACTCTCTAGCGATTCTGGGTCCCGTGGCCCTGGCAGCCACTCGGAATAAGAGGCAGGGGCTGGTGTGTGTGTGTGTGTGTGTGTGTGTGGTGTGGTCTCTTCACCTCGGCCGCTGGACCAAGCAGATGTTCTCTTCCAACTTCCCGACCTGCTTCACGTTTCTTTTGACTTTGTTTAACTGAAAATCAAATCTCATGGCGACCGTATAGAATGGGCGTTCCGCAATGCCCAGACAGAGCAGAGCATGGTTCGTGCGACAAAGCTCGGTTTAACTGGTTGACAATCCTGTTCCCATCGGAAGGTGACTAGAGCTGGACCCTGGCGTTGATCGCTCGAGGCACGCGCCAATGAAGCACAAGTACCGATCGACATCTGCACGACTGTGTCGACGACGGGATGACGCGACGAAGAGAGAGAGCAACGGCCGCGCCTCCCATCTTGCCCCATCGCCGGAGAATTCTTCCATTTAGGGGGTTTCCCTGAAGGACTCGAGTCCGTGGGCTTCTTGGGCATGTTACGGAAGTACGCTCGCCCAGCTAAACGGTGCTCGTCGTGGTCTTGCTTGACAGCATCTCTGGGAGCTATTCTTTGAACCATGGATCTGTTCGATGGTGTCGTAGGCCCCCCCTCCCCCTGCTGGGCTGGACAAGAACCCCCCGACGACGCAGCGCCATTGGACGGGTAATGGGCTAGTGAGTCGATCGATTCGACCGAGACAACTGGCTGTCAGCCACATGCACGCATCGAGTTTGCGCCCCCCCTCCATCTGACCGTCGCCGTCGCCCCCCTTGGTGTGTAGCTCGGCCGCGCCATCAGCTAGTTTGAGCGTTGGCCACCACCTTTGGCCATGTTCTCGCAACCATGATGGCTACGACCGTAGAGGTGAGATGGGCGATGACTGTATGGATCGGCACAGAAACACGTTGGACCAGGTAGTGATTCGGATTGACGACGACGACGACGACGATAATAACAACAATGACAACGACACCAAGGGTAAAACAGGTGCAAAAGCAAGGCAATCTGGACCAATAGGCAGCTCGGCAGGTTAGGAGCCCCCCGTCCAGTCGTTCATGTCTTCTTCTTCTTTTGTTTTGTTTTTGTTTTTGTGCTAGACCGCCCGCTTCGAAATGAATGGGGTTTTTATTTTATCTTATTGACTGGCGAGGTCGAGGATACTGGGCGCTGGCCGCGGCGCTGGCGGCGAAGGGTTAAGATGGGAACGATCTGATGAAGTCTTCTGCGAGGAACAGATATTATGCGTCCCTACGCGTGCCCCACTCCGTACCGCCGACTTTTTTGTCGTTTAGTGTGGGTTTGCTTGGGGCGTGCGGCGCGCTGCCAGGTGGTGGTGCGAGGTGCGGCACGTTTGCGACAAGCACACGCACATGCGCGTTTGCCCTGCGAAGATGGGGTCGAGGGTCGAGAGGACGCAGAAGGAGCAGAGCGCGGCCCAAGACATTTCTTTCTACAATTTCTTGCCATGGCTGGACAAAACTTTGACAGAAAGGGCCGCCCCCCCGGTCCCCCAAAACTGGCCCGGCTGTCATCACATCGCCCTACGCCCCTGGTGCTGACTTTCACTCATCGGCAGCCGGCGCGGTCAATTCGACACGCACTGGTCCAGTAATCATCCAGTGCCGTCTAAGGTCGTGTCTGTTGGTGGTAAGATAAGACGGGAGTCGGTAGCCACCCATACGGGAGCGCCAGTAGCTGGCGGCGATGGCTCATCTTCCACGAAGTGCAGGCAGGGGGGAAGGGGGTTGTGGGTGTTAGGCGTTGAACCCGTCTCCCTCGTCAGAGACTCAGAGAGGACGACTGGGGCCAGATTCGGATCCGGCATGACGGCCGTCGAGGACGTGCAACGTGCATCTTGACGCGGCTGGAACGAGACGAGTCTGGGACGTAACCTTAATGTGGGAGGTTCGGCCAGTCAGTCGTGGCCATTACTCAACGACCTGACAAGACAAGACCAGACGCTCAAACGAGAACAACGCGAGCCCACACCTACACGAATGGGAGAGGCGACTGTTGGAAGATCAAGATAGAACCAAGAAAAGGAAGAGAGAGGGAGACAGAGAGAGTGTGTGTGTGTGAGAGAGAAAGGATTGGAACCCGAAGACCGACAAATCAGAGTAGAAGGAAAGGCAAGCAGTTAGGCGGGAATGGCGTGTGAGTATCGTGCGGGCAGGTGTGTGGGTGAGAGCTGTGTGCGTGTGTAACAAGCTGTCATGGCTGCTAACATGATAACCATCTACGATTACAGTAGTACATGCACTAGGAGGAGTACAGTTGCAGTCCTCAGCAAGGTTGGGCTGGTGTCGAATGGACCCAAGGCACAACGTGATTGGGCCTGACCGAGGGGTGCGTGAATGAGGGGGAAGGGAGAGAGGTAGGGTGTAACCAGTGAAGAGGGGCCTGGCTGCTTGCTTGGGGTTTTAGTCGGAGATCCTCTGCAACAACTGACGGCCCTTTTTCTTCTTCCTCTTCTTCTTTCTTATAATCATCGTCATGGTTGGGCCAAAAACGGGGATGAAGGCAGAAAGAGAGAGAGAGAGAGGAGCGTATGTATGTGTGAGTGTTGGTGGGAACAAAACGACCAACTTGGCCGGAAATCAAAGAGGAAAGCCAAGTGCCGTCTCGTTTGACGTCCAAACTGCCAACACCTTGTTTCCTCCAAGGTTAAGGCCGGCCTGGGGGAGGAGGTTTCCCTTCGAACTGACTGATGTTGCCCAGCAGGCAAGCTTTTCCATGCCCTGTTCTAGAACCAACTCATCCACCCCTCGAACAAATGCTCATCTCGGCCGCCTGGTTCAAGTACAACTTACCCCTTTACTACTGAGCTGGCAACAACGGCGACGACGGTGAGACCAAGTGAATTTGAGAAGCGACCGCTCTCCCTGCTCGAGGGACGCTCGCCGCACGGCGTAGTCTGAGAACCGAATGTGTTCGTGATTTATCGATGGACCCAGAGAGCAGCGAAGCACCTTATTCCGGGCAGAGTTTTGCAGCAATGCGTGTGTGCGCAAGGCCAATCATCAATCAACGACTGGTCCGACTTCAGATGGTCTTGGACGACCCCCCCAGAAGCACCTTGTGGCTTAGAGTGGTTTGCGTCGAGGCTGACGGTCATGTTCCCGATCAAGGAACAATCCCTCGCCCCCAAACTGGGCGGTGTTGGTCGTGTTGGTGGTGATGGTGAGAATAGGTCTGGCCTAGCCCGGTTGGTTAGTGGCAGACGGGTGTCCCAAGTGCCAACGACAATGCTGAGCCTTGAGAAACACCACCCATCCCGGTCACAGGCGAGTAAGTGAAGCATGTAAGTCTGTCTGCCTGCACCCTGAGACCAATTACTCGGGGAGGGCCAACGAGGTGGTCGAGCCTGCAGCGAGCACTTGTGTAAACATCGTAGATCGAAACAGACCCTATCGTTGGCCATGTGGTATTCAGTCCATCTGCCTCACTTGTAATTCCCGTCCTTCACCTCGCACAGAGTACTCATGCCAGCCACGACAGGACAGGCTTGTCCGGACACGCGCTGCGCTCTTGCGTCTCCAGCGCAACACCAGTAACTTGCTAGCCTGCTCGGCCCTGCGTATCCGTGCTTTTGTTATTTTCTCCTCCTGGTACGGATTCGCATGCACTTGCTCCGTCCCGTTTCGCTGCAGCGTCCATGTTGACATGTTGAGATGGACGACTAAGTCCAACGTCGTTCCATTAGCATCCTGATCTCGTCCGCGGCGTTCGCCATTACCGTCAACTCTCCACCTCTTTTATTTCTCTTCTCGTTTGCACACCTGGAGAACGGCTCTGTGTGGAAACAACACAGATTGCCAGCGGATACACCGCCAGGTCAGGTATCCATACCGCCGCAGTCACTTGGCACAAGGCAGGGACGGGACTCCACACCTTGTGAGAATCACGTCGTCAACCTGGCCCTTTTTGGCTTAGCGTCCATGTGTACAGCAACGCTAGACAGGGATAATCCTGAAGCGCTCTGTAGGTACTTTCTGCCTTTCTCTCTCTCGGGTACCTGTGTTCTCCCTGGCCACAACGAAGCGCGGCCCCATTTGTTGCTGGGCGTCTTCCCTGTTACCAAGACCAGGTAAGGTCCTCATCTGGTGTACTTGCGGGCGGAATTGCTTTCCAATGCAAGGGCCCGAATGATCCACGTTGATTGCCGTATGGATTTCTTTCTCATTTGGGTACCTTGTCTCTCTGTTTTGTAGCTGCATATGAGAAAAGAGTACTAGCAGAGGAGCGGGAAGAATGGAAAGAAGAAAGTTATAAAAGAATAAAAAATAAAGAAATAGCCGCTGAAACCAGAACCGGCGGCGTGCGTAAGCGGGGAGGGACTCGGACTGGAGGACCGTGATGCTGGGTCGTGGAGACCTGGGGGGAAGGCTATCGGCGAATAGGAACGACAAGATGGTGTCAAGAGCTGAAAGTGGAAGTCGGAGAAGGGAAAGAAAGAAGCGCTTGCTTGCCTGCTAGGGGGAACAAGACGACATGAGGAAAAGAAAAGGATGGAAGAAGAGTAGCAACCAGCGATGCCTGTCCCAAAGGAGATCTGAACAAGAGGGAGAGGAGGGAAACTTGGTAGTGGGCCAGTGTCTCGCCATGGCTGAAGCTAGAGAGACATTGCCAATTTGTAGCGGCGGGCCGACGGGCTGGGGCGAGGACGACAGAGAATGTATTGGGCCGCATATTGGACCTTGAGAGTAGGGTCCTGTGATAAGTCGTTGGAAGGGCAAGTCGAATGTTGAATGTCGAATGTCTCGAGCATTCCTTTCCTCTGGCACTGCGCTGCGGATTGCCCGGGGCATGTTTATTGTAGGTAACTAGGTACATTGCAAACAAGGTACGGTACTGTAGCGTGGCGTGGCAATAAATACCGGTTGTGACCGGCGTGCCTTGCCCTGCTCACCGGGCCAAGTGAATCGCTGTCAGATGAGACCCCGTGACCGGGGGGAGGGGGTTTGCGAGATGGCCATGGGGCTTCCCCTCCACGATCTTCCGGCGAGGACTCATGCTGATCGTCGCATCGCAATGTATCTGCTCGTTGCTGGAGCCATGGAGCCTGTTGCTATTGCTGTTGCTGTGCCCAAAACGACCATGACCATATGTAGTACTCTGCGAGGCAGCACTGCAGCTGTGTCGACGGCGTCGCGACCCCGAAAGCTGGGAACAATTCAGAATTGGCCTCGGTGTGAGCCAAGGCCAGGTGTGAAGGAAAGGAAGGCAAGGAATGTACTTCAGGCATTCGGGGTCCGGTGTTGAGGTTCGGCTCTGACCCTGGCCCCGGCACTGACCCCTCGGCCTGTGTCTGTCTCTCCCGTTGGCTGGCACGGCATGAAGTCTAAGGAACAGAGGTGAGTTGAGGTAAGGCCAGGCACACACACACACACCACTACAGCCGCATCACGCAGCGCCATCCCGTGTCGTTCAGGAGCCACTCTTCCTATGAGCTCCGAGTGCTTTCGTACCGGCCAAATTGACGCCAGACACCGAACCAGAGGGCTTCGCCTCAGTCGGTCACCCTTCCAGGTTGCACGTATTTATGTATGTGCGTGTGTGTGTGTATGTCTATACCATGTTAGCACACATGATACGGCTGTCTCGTTCGTGTTGACCGCTTCCCACACCGCCGCCATGGTAGACCTGTACCTGACAACAGTCGCCCGTCACCCGCCGGTATCTTTTGCCTTTTACATCAGGGACCAAGCGGCCTCGTGGGACAGGGTGCTGGGCAGGGTGCAGCAGCTGCGCTGGACGTTGAGGTCTGGACAGTATGTGGCCTGAAGAAGAGCGTGATGGTGGTGGAAGACCGTATTGGCAACGCTGTTATTGCTGGAGAAAAGCATTTCTTGAAAGACAACCGGTGTCAGGACAATGAATATCAGCCAGTGCCCGCCAGACATCAGAAAATGGGCACAGGCAGACAGAAGCAATAGAAACAGAGGCGCGAGGTAGGACGCAGCAGAGACGAAAGAGGAGGTATTTTGGCCATTCACGCCCTAAATCACTAATACCACACCCCTACGGAGCAAGGCGCGCTCTCCTCTTCCCACCTGGGTCCTCCCATCCAGCCGCCAGGGCAGGGGAGAGAGAAGGAAGGAGAAGCAGAAGAAGACGAAAAAGAAGAAGAAAAAGGCAGACCCCCGTTTTCGCTATATGCCTACTTCATTTAGCCTGCTGGCAGTCTGTTCCCTTCCTCCCTCTCCCTTCCCTTTTGTTTTCCCCTACCCACCTTAGATATTATGTTTATATCCTCAACGTTCTCTTTCAGTTCCCTAGGCCACTCAATAATTCTATACGGATACTGGTATATGTTTGATGCCGTTATTTGCAAGATCCCAATGCCAGTGGGCATGCTGGATGGCAAGGAATAAGGTCGGATGCAACTCCCAAGCCAGGTTGCAGCTGTCACATTGCTATGTCCCTGTGTATTTACCTGAGTGCCTGGAAGTACCTTTATGGTTGGACTGGTGAAAATGTACTTAACTACGATCCGACTTACACTCACTAGGACCGCCAGGTCCAACGTCTCTCCTGCTGTGTATTATATCAATACTAAGTCACCTCTTCCATCACAGGCAGATTGAGATTGATACAGACAGCAAGGAAAGGATAACTTACGTCCTCACAGCCCATATGGATTGAGAGCGTATTCAATACAGAGTTTGCCTGGGTTTCTGAGCGCGTACTGGGCACTGGCACAGAGTCTGATGGCTGTCGTTCATCTCTAGCCCATAATCCGCAGGTACCTTGTGCACTGGCTTGTCTTTGTACCTACCTCCTGCTCCTTCTGAAGCTGCCTCCCACATTTTCTACAATCACACCCCGGCCCCCTCATCCTCCTCGTCCAATCCACATCCACTATTTCACCTCGCCCACCTCTTTTTCTTTTCCTTGCACACTCCCCTCCACCCTCCACCCGTGCATCTCGCCGCCCTGCAGGCCCCCCATCCTCTCCCTCTCAGTCTCTTTCTCTTTTGCTCTGCTCCCAGTTCCGTCAGTCACTCACACAGTCTCGCTCACATCCTCCACCACCACGCTTTTCACTTTGCGCGCCCTCTTCTCCTCTCTCTCACTTCGGTGCCCTGCCTTGGCTCTCTCTCTCTCTCCCTCCCTCTCTTCTCTCTTTCGTCCTAGTCCTCCCTCACTCTCTCACTCCCTCGACCTACACGACCGTTCTCACTTCATCCTCAGTCGCCTCACCTGGTCGCATGTTCTGACTGTGGTCCACGCAGCGTATCCCCCATCTTGCTCCCCCAGAATATTTTCAATTCACCACATGGGCATGTTCTTCTGCGATTACGACGGCATCTCATCTCACCCGAACTTCCTCGTCCATCTCTCGTTTCAGCCACCCCAGTCAACCACAGGCAAAAATAGGCTCCACGCTTAAAAAGCGCCAATCCTGAGCCCACCAGAACCTAAATCAACTGGCACTGATCAAGCAAAGCCCATCTCCAGAAGGCTCCACCACGCCCAACGATCCCCGTCTTCTGCCGTGCTGTACCGTAACCCATTGCTCACCTCACTCACTCACGCACGCACACTTTACCTTACCTTACTCACTCACCACCACTTCTTCCGCCTCTCTTTCTCTTCCTCCACCAACACACCAACCCATCACTTCTCTTCGTGTCCTCCCCG
The DNA here is from genome assembly GCF_001672515.1 of Colletotrichum higginsianum IMI 349063. NCBI lineage: Eukaryota > Fungi > Ascomycota > Sordariomycetes > Glomerellales > Glomerellaceae > Colletotrichum > Colletotrichum higginsianum. The sequence goes on from NC_030955.1 coordinate 4,643,569, forward strand.
CGATTTTCCAACAGAGCCGCCCAAGTCGTTGAGCCGTCATACCAGGACCCGGTGACGACTACACGGTTCGACAATTTGGACAGCAATATACCTTACGCATAGTCTTGTCCCGTTTTCGAAGCCGCCCCCCGCTCCGGCTTGCTTTGTCTCGACCTGCGGCTGCCCACGCCACGTCCACCCTCCACTCTCTGGAATTTCCGCTGCTCCTGGACCCAAAACCACAACAACCCACCACCGACTGCAACTCACGTTGGGAATTCCCACCGTCTTCTTCCTTTCTCTCTTGTCGAGTCGCTTCCACCTTGCTCTCGCAGCTTCATGTTGCAGCACCCAACTCCACGCACAGTGAATATACCTGTTGCATAGGCGCTCGGGTCCTTTCGTCGACTCCACGTAATCCAGCTACGAAAAACACGAGACGAGACCGTCGAACCACCTGGCTTTCCTTGTCACGCTTCCCTCAGCACCACCGCTCAACCACACGCACACGTTTTATTCCCGTTGGAACAGGAACTTCGCGCTACATCGCAAGCTCGTTCGCCATTCCGCCTCCCCGCTCTCCTCGAGACACTCGCCTTCCCTTTGATGCTTGTTGTCGCAAGTCGCTAGGCACATTGTAGGCAGTCGACGGCCTCGTGCCTCTTGTTGGAAATAACAAATACCTGGTGCCGACCTCTACGATTGTTTCGGACTCTGTCAACAAGCGAACGCACATTAGTCCTCACGCACTTCCCATTCGAGAGCGGTCCTCACCTAGGCAGCCGCCGGCGGTCTCAGGCCCATTTCCGATCGAAGCTGTCGGCTTTGGAAGACGTGCTGTAGGGGACTTGTGTAAACCCTGTGGAAAGCGGCCATGGCCGCGAACATGCAGCACATGGCGGGAGCGGCGGGTATGATGCAGCAGCAGCAGCAGCAGCAGCAGCCCCCGCGCCCCCGGCCCACCCAGGTTCAGTTGAACCAGTTTCTTTACCAAACCATGCTCGCCCAGCAACAGCCACATACAGGCTGGCAAGCCGGCGTCGCCATCCAAGAGCGCATGATCAAATGCCACAACCTGTATGTCTTGCCTCTACCGCGAACCAGACTTTCGCAGTATCTGACCAGCTCTTTTCTAGGATCACCAACATTGGCCTCGCTGTGACTAACATCGATTTCATGAAGGCGGCAGAAGTTGGCGTCAACTTCGAGCGCGAGGCGTTTAACAAATCGCAAGACAAGGTAAGGTTTCGAGCCGAGCCACCCATTACATTATGATCTTGGGGGGGGGGGTTGTCGTAAGCATGAATCTAACCGGAGATACAGGCTCAATACGAGGCGCAAATGAGCAACAAAACGAACGAGTTCTTCAGACGGCGACAGGCGAACGAGCAAAATCTTAGCAACAACCTCCAGGTACAGGCCGCCGCTCAGGCTCAGCAGCAGCTCATGATGAACCAGAATGCCGCGATGCAGAATCAGATGGGGCGGGGAATGGGTCAGAACCAGCAGCAAGGGTTCCAGCATCTGCAGCACCAGATGCAAGCGTCTCAAATTTCCCAACAGGGTCAGATGGGCGTCAATATGGGCAACCAGGGCGGCCAACCGATCGGGCCTAACCAGCAAATGTTCCAGATGCCCGGCGGACAGGGTAGGCCTCAGAACGCAATGCCCACCGACGCGTCAAGCCTCACACCGCACGACCAGCAAAAAGTCTTGGAGCTCGCCCACAAGATGGCTGCTGCCTGCCCCGAGCCTCAAAAGAACCACTACCGTAGCATTGTGCAGACTCGGTTTACCCAGAGGGCACAGGAATACACGGCGCAGGGCAAAGATCCGGTTCTCATCTGGTTCCAACACCAGGCTTTCCAAGGTCTCTCGAAAAACGCGGCCTTGGCGAGACAGCGGCAACAGCAGGGGGGCATGCCTCCCAACATGAACCAGGCTCAAGCCCAGGCTCTCATGCAAGCTGGTCGAGGACAGATGAACCCCGCCTTGATGAACGCCGCAGGCATGCAGTCTGCCAACGGCGACTTTGGTCAGTTCAACACGATGGAAAACATCATGAACCAACAAAAGGCGGGCATCCTAGCCCAGGAGCAGGGACAAATGGTCGTTCCCGCCAGCAGCGGCCCGGCTCGTAACGCGACTCCACAGCCCATCGCTGGCGCACAAGGTCAAGGAATGCCCAATCAGACCGGGTCAAACCAGACGCCTCGCCCTAACCAGGCTCAGCAGCAACTCAGCATGCAGCAGGCGCAACAGTTGAAGATGGAGCAGCAGCAATCGCAACAAGCGGCGCAGATGCGCGCTCAGCAACAGGCCAGACAGCTGCAGGGCCAACCGAATGGTCTTGGCGGCGCCCCTACTTCACAGAGCCCGGGCATGAACACCCTGAACACTCCAATGCGCCGACCCCCAAGTGCCATGAACCCCATGGAAGGCCAAGGCGGGGCACAGGCCAACGGCCCCTTTGCCGGCACCCTCGACCCTCGTTTTAACCAAGGGAACCAAAGACCAATGTCCACTGGCGGCAATATGAACCTGAACAACAACCCCCTTTTCCACAGCATGATGGCGAGCATGAACTCCGAGCAGAGGCAGGCGGTCCACGGACTGCCACCCGACAAGCTCCACGAGGTCATGACCAAATGGCAGGAGCAGCAGCGTAAGATGCAGATGAACGCCATGGCGCAGGCCGGAAACACACCAGGCCAGATGCAGGGCAGACCGGGACAGATGGGCCAGTTCAACATGCCTAACGGCAACCAGTTCATGCCCAACGGCATGATGCCACAGCAGCCGCAGTCGGGAACCCCAAATAACCAGCAGCAGGTTATTGCGCAGCAACAGCAGATGCTGGCTAGGTTGAGAAACCAGGGCACTCCCGTGGCACCTGCTCACCAGGTCATGATGGACAGCATGGACCTCCCTCCGCCAGTTCTCCAGCAAGTTGGAAACCAACTCCGTGCCCCCGCCGAGGTTCGCAAGTGGAAGGACCTTCGGCAGTGGCTTGCGCAGAATCCCGTCCAGCCCCAGCTACAACAGCACCTCGAGAGGATCCAGAGGTCGCAGTTCGCAACATATATGCAAAGGCAAATGGAGAAGCGCAACCGGGAACAGCAGGCGGCGGCGGCGGCGGGACAGCAGCAACAGCAGCAGCAACAGCAGCAGCAACAGCAGCAACAGCAGCAGCAGCAACAGCAGCAGCAGCAGCAGCAGCAACAGCAGCAACAACAACAGCAGCAGCAGCAGCAACAGCAGCAGCAGCAGTCTCAACCGCTGCAACAGCAACAGCAACAACAACAACAACAACTCGGGTCGCAGCAGCAGCAGCAACCGCCGCAGTTGCAGCAGAATGGCATGCCGGCGGGCATGGTGATGCCGAACCAACCAGGCATGCCTCCCAACATACCGGTAATTCCCGCTCACATGATCCAAGTCACGCCCAACGACATCTTGAACGCTCGCAAAGCAAACCCCAAGATTGCGAGCCTCACAGACGATCAGTTGAGACAGTTCATTATTCAGATCAAGCAACGGCAGATGGGTGCCGCTATGCAGAAGGAAATTGCCATGCGTCAAGCTCAAGCGCAGGTGAACATGGGGCCTGGGGCACAAAACGTCCCTATGCCCACGCCTCAGGCGCCACATATGCCCCAGCTGGCTCCTCCGCCGCCAGCAAACGTCGCCCCCACGCCTGTCCAACCCGTGCAACCAGCCCCGCCGAAGCAGCAAAGTGCCACCCCTGACCCGAAGGCTGCTGCTCACGCCGCCCCACCGAAGAACAACCAACGCTCCGCCCCGAACAATAACCAATCACAGCCTCCCAACCCATCTCCGGCATCCCAGCAGAAGAACCTCAAGCGTCCGAGCACCGACGAGCCCGTCGATGTGCCTCAGACGGCTACCCAGCAACCTCAGAGGCCTGCAGCTGCCCCCGGGCAGATGCGTCCCCTTCCGAATCTCACACCTGAGCAGATAGCGAGCATGACGCCCGAGCAGAAGGCCAAGTACGAGGCCATGAAAAGTCGCCAACAGGCCATGCAGGCAGCGAACTCAGGCCCAACCGAGAACGACTTTGACAAGCTCAGACGCATCGGCCAGGAAGAGCAGAGGCTGATGATGACGGAACATATGCCCGACATCCCCATGTCACCGGAGCAGCGCCAAGAGACATGCGCCAAACTGATGAAGATCGTAGTGGACATGGGAAAGATTGGAAAGGCGCTCGGCCGGTGGTACGCCGCAACTCGCGACGACGGGCGCGCCAAGAGCTACTTCCGAGCTGTGAGTATTCATGTAACCCCGAACCCTCAGCTTTGTGCTAACCTTCCACAGCGACTTCGCATGATCAGACAATTTACCGACGGCGAGGCCATGACTAACCCCAAGCCCGTCTTCAGCGTGAGGCCCGCCGAAATCGACGAGGTCCGTTGGCTGCTCGAGACCATGGCGCGCGATTGCGCCAATCTCGGCAAGAAGGCCGCTATTGCGCCTCAGCAAGGTCAACCCCCGGCGCCGAACCAAGCGGGAGCTGGTTCTGCCCAAGGCGGCCCGCCCCTTCCTCTGAGCATGGCCAACATGGCCAATTTGGAAAAGCAGACGCAGAACCTCAACAACAAGATGCATAACCGGTCCAACAGTAAGAGCGGCCCCCCGGCTGCGCCGACGACGAGCCAGCCCCCCTTTCCCTTCGGCGCGAGCTCCCCGCACGGCGAATCCATCCACTTTTCCAAGCCCAAGGTCACCAAGGACAACCTGCAGCTTCCGGCACGGAAGAAGGCCAAGACTGGCACGCAGCCGACTCCGCCGCAGCAGCCTAATCAGGCAACACCGTCGCCGCAGATCAGCAAATCCGGGTCGCCGGAGCTCAAGAGGCAGTCTATGCCGGAACCCAAGGCACCGCCGAAGCCGATGTTCTTGTGCCCAGAGGCAGATTGCGAGATGGCGACTACCGGCTTCCCCTCGGACCAGGCGCGTCAGGCGCACATCCTAGAGGAGCACGTGAAGCCTCTCGAGGATCCGATGAAGTACATGCGGGAGAGCCTTGCTCAATCTCTGGGACTGGACACAAACGGGCAGGTCAAGGTGGAGCCGCAGACGGCGCAGCCAATGGGTCAAAACGTTTCCAAACAGGGACAAACACCGGCAAGCAACGGCGGCGCAACGCCTATGTCCAGGGATGCTTCGATGCAACGCACGGGCAGCAAGATGGGCGGCAAGACGCAGGACAACCAGGCGGCGGCGGGCAAGACGGAGAGCACGCCCAAGATGGAAAACAAACAGCCGGAAATGGCGGCGCCGGCGGCGCCGATGGAGGTTTGGGCGACGACGATCGATCCGCAGAGCCTCTTTAACAACCTCGGCAAGTTCGAGTTCGGCGCCAACGGCGTCATCAGCGACATGAGTGTTTACCGGTCTTTGACACCAAACGACACTCCCGAATCGAGCAAGGACAGCGGGTCCTCGGAGCCCAACAGCGATATTTCGGAAGGTGTGCACCTGGACATCGACGTCAACTGGCAGCCTGTCGACGTGGACCTGCTCCTCGACATGAACAGCATCAACATGGAGGGGATGGAAGGACTCCAGGATGTGGGGACTGAGTTTGACGGCATGATGATGCTCGAGGACGCGATGCCGATGGAGCAGTTTACCAACTGGGACGAAGTAACGAACGACTTCAACAAACCGTTCCAGTTCGACAACAGTATGTACTCGCTGGATGTTTCTTCGTCGGCGCAGGAGCAAAACAGCATGTGAGAGGAAGGGGGGATAGAACAGGGCGCAGCAAGTGGTTGTGGGCGATCGATTCATGGATGGATACCCCGGAGATTTCCATGAATGATGACCAGCCGATACTCATTGGGTGGTTGAGAAGGATTGGCATAAGGGTGGAAAAGCAAGGGTTTGGCGTTCCTTTGGGAGTCCCTCGACTTTAAGGGTTTGAAACCTACGGGTTAATGCGCGAGCGTTGTGTTTTCTCCCTCTTTTTTTGGGTTTTTTTTTCTTCTTTATCTCTTTCTCTCACTTATATGGACGGACAAACAGCCGACGAGACTGTGATGAGGATGGACGGCGGGGGGTCCGGTTCAGCTTGTACTTGAAATTTCTTTTTCCCCTTGTTGGCAATCCCTTCTTCAACCTCAGTCTCATCTTTTGGTATCATGGTTGAAGAAACAGAGAGACAGTCACGCGTTGTATGTAGTTCTGGCGGTAGAATTCTTTTAGTTGGTCTCCTTGGCGTCGGCGGCAGCGTCGACGCGACTCTTGCAAGGGCGAGAGGAATGATACCCAAGTTTACAAAGCATTATTCCCAGTAAGGAAGTGAGTGCGGATGTACCTAGCCAGGTAGGCCTAGGTGGGTAGGGGAGAGGGCGGCGAAAAAGACATTATTAGTGCTTTTGAGCGACACATTCCGTATTTGCCCTGGGCGTTGGCGAGAAGAGTTGCCCGGGGCTGTGTCGGGATGGAAAAGGCGGCCTCGACGGGATGACAGCGGACGGCGGACGGCGGACGGCGGAAGTGGGGCTTGTCACGTCGACAAGAGTGAGTGAGCCCAGCGGCGTGGACATGGACGACGACGCGGACCCATGGGTTGGACCCATGGGTGGCCACCCACCCTGGGATGCACAAGGTTCGGTAGGTATGCGCATTTTACAATGTGATACGTACTACTTTCTTCAACACTGCACTAGGCCGGATGCAATGCGCAACGGCCAGCGGACCCCTGCAACTACGGACGCGCCTCTGGGGACTAACTTTGCAGGGCTGGTCACGATGTACCTATGTAAGCCGCGTTCCAGACGCTGTATTTCGCTTCCTCCCCCCTTGTAAGCACGCCCCGCTACTCACTGTGCGAAGTAAACGGGGCGTAGGTTAGGCGCTGGAAGCTCGTCCTCAGCAGGGGTACGCGACGAAACCCGCCAGCCACCAAGCAGACGACCAAGCAAGGGTAAACGACAGGGTCCTGGCCGCGATTTGGAAAGCTCGCGGTCGGCTTTTGGTGTCAAGTTGGTGTTCATCAGGTGGCAAGGCAATCGGAGACCCAAATCACCAAAAAACTACAGCGATGTTGCTGCGCTGAAGGGATTTTTTTTTTTTTTTAGCACGTCTACAAGCTACTTGTACGCGGGGAGACACACCACACACGCGGAGGGAGGGCTCTACAGCATATTTCCCGGCGGCCTAGCACGCGTTCTGTTCCCCCCTTGGGACATCTCATCATCAACAACACGTCTGCTGTGTCTCTCTTCCCTTCTTTTCTTCCCCATCCTCTCACTTCATCACTTCCCTACTTGCCTTGTCCCCCTTTGCGTCGAGGAATTGCATTCATTACCTCCTTTTCCCATCCCTCCAAAATACTTTGCTCCAAAATACTTTGGAGTTGGGGAAGAACCCACGCCCCTCGCCACATTAACACAACAACGTCAACATCAACAACGTATTTGTTTGTTTGTTTTAAGCACGGGGCTTTGCCTCCCTGCTACCCAAGTTGTTGCTACAGCTGCACGCGGCCACCCAAAACCGTCATTCGTTTAAACAGCCCCTCCCTTTCCCTTCTACCCCCGTGCGTGCGTGCGTGCGTGCCCCAAGCCGCGAAACGCACGCCGAAAGTCGCTCAAGCTTGTGAACTGGGTAATTGAATGGGAATAGCTCTTTTTCCTCCTCCCGTCCAGCTCCCGCCCCCACCCTCTTTCACCCTCATCCTCATCTTCATCCTCAACCCCGACCATCCCCGTCCCCCATCCCCTTCGCCAAACACATACATACCAAGACAACCTCGACCCCCCCCCCCCCCCCTCTCCCAAATCCTTCTCTTTCTCTTTGTCGTCGGCCAATTTACATCATCAATAAGGCAAAAGAGAAAAGACACCATGGACCCTTCATCGCCGGCCAAGAGACGCGCCCTCGCGCCTCTGGACGCGAACGTGAACGCGATGTCGCCCACCAAATTGCATAAGCACAGCAGGGTCCCCGGGTCGCCTCTCAAGAGTCCCATCAAGACGCCATTGGGTCTCAAGAGACCCCTTGCTGCCGTCGTGTTTGACGAGAACGCCGTCGCCAAGAAGAAGCAGTGCCAGGAGCCTGCCATCACCGTCGCTGCACCCGCTTCCGTGTCTGCCATTCCTCCTACTCCTACGCCTTCGACGCCTGTTCCTGCAGTGGTGTCCAAAGGTACAATCGCGTCTACGTCCACGTCCACGTCCGCACCCTCTCCCGCCGCGTCCGCACAAACCGAGATCGACACGGAACCCGACGCGCAGGAGGTAAGCCAGTCCCGAATAATCAAGGCCGTACATCATGTCATGATCCAAGGCACCGGAAGCTAATGCGATGTCTGTTTGACAGGGTCAGAGCGCGCAACGGCAACAACAACGCGAAGAGCAGAAACTGGTCGGCGAACAACAAGAACAACGACAGCCCGAAAAGATGCAGGTCACCGGCGAGCAACATCAGCAACGGCAGACGTTGAGGAATCGCTCCGCATCCCCCGACACGTCGTCGTCCGTCTTCGATAATTCCGCTATGGACACGTCGCAGGAGAACACGACCATGCTCACGGAGCCCGATGCTGAGCAAACTGTCAGGGCCTTGCCCCTGCCGACGTCAAGGAGGTTGTTAACACGCGAGGAGGCGCGACAGGTACTGTGCCCCGTCTCAGTGACTAGAAGAAGAGAGAGCATGTATGCTGACCAAGTTTACCCGGCGTACAGAAGGCTCGGATCCTCAAGCTGAAGCTCGGCCTCGCAAACTACAAACTTCGGACAGGTCAGGAGAACGTGCCCCTCGACAGATTGGAGGTGAAGCCGCGCCCAGGGCAACAGCAGGAGATGACCCGTGATAGGGCGTTGCCGAGGGTCATGGTGCAACCGCCATCCAGCCGCGATGGGCCTCCAGGGAAAGACACCGAGGAAACGAGGAACACCGAGCATCGTGAGAGGGGGCCGGAACCTCTGGCCGGGGCGGACAAGGCAGCGGAGCAGACCGAGTCTGGGGGGACGGTGCTGCCGCGTCTGATGACGACCGGGACGAGAGCTGCCGAGCAGGTCGAGGGCGAGCCGACGAGTGCTGTTAGCGGTGGTATCGCGACCAGTCTCCTTAGTTTGGCAAGGGGTTCGTCTTCGTCGTCGTCATGACGCGTGGGAAGGAGACGGCATCCAAGTGGTCATTTTGCCTCGCATTGCATCAAACGCGACCTCTTCGCGTCGTCGTTATCGTCGCCTGAGGTCCCTTACGGGAGATTTGCATCGCCATCGTGTCATTACAGCATACGGGTCGTGGGCCTGAAATCTTCGTCAACAATTATGGGTTGGGGATTAGGGATATTTGTTGGGTCGGGAAATGTCACGAGATATCATGCCAAACTCGCGTCATTCTGGGCAGGAAGAAAGAGATGGGAGGGTAAAGAGGGAGGGGGCCGCGGAGTGGCTTATTTGTGTTTTGAGGTAATTGCAGGGACAGCACGTCTTGTGTCAGAGTTACCGGGCTTCATCAGCCAGACGGTCTCGTTTTATTGTCCCGTGTTGGGAGCTACGACTACAGCATGAGGGAACGGCGTTATGGAGAGCTTTGGGAGCCGGAGCTGACAAGGCCTGGGCGAGGCCCAATAAAAAAGATACACACGGCGGTAATTTTGATTTCCAGTCTTCTGTTTTCGTATTGCACAAGAGGGCTTGGTGAGAACCCACGTACGGGCCGGCTCGGTGACGAAGGTATATGTGGCATGGAGGTGTCTGGGTATGTGTTGGCGGGATTGACGCCAAATGAAAGCCGACAGGATGGTGAGGCATAACGGGCACCGGGACGCGGGCGGTGGTATGGGGTGGAAGCGACGGGCTTGGAGTTGCGAAGCGTGTGGGGCCCGCGCCGACAGAACTCCGGTCCCGGGATCTGCGTCGTCCGGCCTGTGTTTCTTGAAATAAATGTATGCTCGACGGAGGGCCTCGTCGTCCGCCTATATTTACCTCTGGCGTAGAATTCGGACGTCTGTCGTCTATCCACGAGAGTCTCTGGGGAAAGCCCCGGGAGTTATAAGAGGGTTGTTATGGTGAAGAAACAAAATTTTCGTCTCTCGGCTTGTGATGTATCCAATGGTGAAATATTGGAGAGAGCCGAATGGTATCACTTCTCAAAGGTCACCGGCCAGGCCGATCCAGAACAATCGGGCGAAACGCGCTGTGAAGGAATGGAAGAAAGGCGTTCGACGTCTAATCTGAGACCCTATGCAAAAGAAGAAAAAGAAGAAGAAAACCAGACGGGGACAAAATGGTATCTCGATCACTTCCGCTCCGTCACCGCAATGCCGCTCTCGACGCCGCTCTCGACGGTCGACCCCTTTCTCTCTCCGTCCGTCGCCTTGTTCTTTCCAAAGACCAGTCCAGGGTGTCCGATGCACAGCGCGAACACGGCGCAGATGATGAGACTAGAACGAACAAGTCAGCACCCAAGGTCCGGGCCTCCAGAGAAGAGGGTCGGCCATGCGACGACTTACACTCCCTCGAGCCCAATGAACAGGCCCTCGTCCGTGATCTTGTCCGAGTCCGAGTACCCCTCGCTGAGTTCGTCGACGCGGTACGCGCACCGCGCCAGGATCAGCACGATGGCCAGCGCCAGGAAGCCGAAGAAGACCTTCTCGCGGCGCGTCAGCCTGCGCGCGGCGGTGGAGCGCGTGTAGCGGAACATGTAGTCCGCGAAGAGCGTGCAGAAGGCCACCAGCACGACGACCTGGATGACGAGGCCGGCCATGGCGAGGTCGATGCCAACGTCGGAGCTGCCGCGGGACGTGGTGCTGAGCGCGCCGCCGGCGGCCTGGAGAACGAGGCAGAAGAGGTCGAAGGAGATGAAGAGCCAATAGATGACCTTCGTGGGGATCCGGGAGAGCTCCGGTGCGAAGGATTCGATGCTGCACACGGGGTCAGAGGCCGTTGTTACAATGGACGGCATGGTTGCTTCTTTTGATATCGATAGAGCATCCCACGCGGGATGGTGGGTGGGGTTTGGTCTCCGAGACTCGCACGACACAGAATGACGATGTGCCATGTGGAAAAAGGAAAATTGTGTGCTTGCCACAAATGGCCATTACTGGAAGGGGAAAAAGACCACCGAAAAAAAAGAATGAAAAAGAAATGAAAAGTAACGGCTTTGAAACGTGTGAAACATGATGGTCGACTTCCATTGAAAAGCAAAGCAGAGCCCACACTTACGTCTTGGAAATAGTCACGTAGATGGCGGCGGTGTAGTAGACGGGCCCGCTCGTGATGAAGACGATCTGGAGCATGAAGGCGACGAATTCGAAGGGGTTGTTATACATGATGATGCGGCCGACGTAGCCGACGATCTCGCTGAGGCAGCCGGCGAGCATGAAGGCCATGAACCACCAGGAGCGCCAGCGGACGCCGAGATAGACGTGGACAGCGCCGGCGAGGGCGAAGAGGGCGAGGAACAGGGCATTGACGGCGAGGTTTGGGCGGTACTTGTAGAGGCTGTACTCGATGGGGCAGAGGTCGAGGGTGCAGTTGGCCGAGGGGCCGAAGAAGACGAGGTTGGACGGCAGAGGGGGCGGCGGGCCGGACATCCTTTTTTTTCTTTTCTTCTGCTGTTGTTTGTCGTGGTGACCTGTCGTGGCGGTGTCCAGGAGAAAGAGGATTTCGGGAGTAAAATGGAAAGGCAAAGGTGTGACGAGGACCGCTTAGAAGGGTATTAATATTTTTCAAAGGTCTGCGTTCCAGTGGACACAATGTGTCTTAAAGGCTAGACGTCGTCAAGCTCGGGCGTTTGCTCTGGGAACTACTAAGCAGGCATTGAAATTGACACGAGCATGGGAAGCGCCGATCATATATATGCGCGCTTCCGAAGGGAGGCATTTGTACTACAGTATCAAACTCGCTGCAAATCTTGGCGTTCGGCTTTCCGTTAGGATGTTGGGACTGAACCATTGGCAAGGGGAAGGGGGGTATGCCTCGTCACCACTAGTGATAAAGAGTACCAGAGGCGCTCGCATTCTCTTAGGGTTTGTTGGAACGAGATCAGGCTCGTGTCAGCCAGCGGATCGAGGGAAACCACCCAGTGGGTGTTGCATGGAAACAAGGCGTTGGATCAGAAATGGGTGGCCGATGCTCGCGTGGAGGCGGTGGCTCATCTCGCTCGCCCGCATCGACGGGAAAGGGCATAGTCACTGTTGGGAACCTCGCATCAGCGGGTGGCCGCTTGCGCCCCGCCGCCTAGAGTACGCTGTCAGGGCGAAGTGCGAGGAAGAAGAAGAAGACGACGACGACGACGACGACGACGACGAAGACGGGAAAGGAAAGAGGGAGGCCGATTCGCGGAAACGTGTTTGGATCGACAAATGGCAGAAACAAGCTTCTGCCGTCAACACCAGTTTGGTTTTCTAGGTTGCGCGAACTCCCTTACCGGCTTAGGCCAAGCATCAAAGGGAGCCGAAAGAAAGGAGCAGGAGGACAAGATGCATGACGAATCGTCCGATGCGATATGACGGACGGGCGGTGCGAAAGGGAAGACAATGTGAATCCGATTCGTCTCGACTTGTTTAGGCGAGTGCGAGAACCTATACCGCCTTGTCAGCTTCAAGGAAGAAGAGGGTGTTGAGGAAGGAAGCTGTGGTCTGTGCGTGCCGAGTGCGAGGCGGGCCGCGCTAACGCTCTTCCCGGTAAGACGACGTCTGACGTGAGATTGGACGACGGTCTGGGATGACGTTGAAGACTTCGGACCAAAATAGTCCCGACGGTTGTACGCATTGTGGCCTTTTGGGGGTCGTCGCCATGTTGGTGCCGCGCATTCGATTGGGACGGCCCCCAGGCTGTAGGGCTGTGCAGACGACAACGATGCCTGCATGTACAAGCAGGAGCAGATGATTGAGGTGCTTTGGAGTGGGCTGCCGAATTGACGTGTCATCGAGGTGACTCTAGTACGGCGTGCTTCTGATGCCTTTGGCGGTGCCAAAAACTTCAATTTCGAATCCTCTTGTCGGCATAACCGCCCGGTCGTGGACGATCCACGGGGGTCGGAGTCGGCGTCGGTGTTGGATCGGACTGTGGCGACAGGTTGGGCGCCGACCTGCGAAGCGCCGAACGCCAACGCCCCAGTTTAGTGAAGGGGCCGGTGCTTCGGGGCTGCGGCCGAGTGCATTTGCCAGAAACCAGTCAAAGGAAATAGGGAGTAGATGGGATTGGTCGGGCTAGAATCATCGGTCACAGGCACTTGCGCCGGGACATCCCTTTCTCGATCATGTCCTGGGTTTCCATTTGCTGCCTGCGAGAACAAACAAGCCTTCAAATTTCGGACGGACATCGCATCGACCGGTGTCGGAGACTCGACTGTTTACCTGTCCAAGCCGTCTCGGCAGCTTGGGCGGTACTTCGTAGGTAGGTACATCAAGTGTGGATATCCGGTCGGTGCCAAAGTGGGCCCGTCCCGCGCCCATCCCGCCGCGGTCGCCGTCCGGGGCCAACGGAGAGCCAGTCCGCAGCACCAGCGAAGTCCACAACGAACCCCGGGACCTTCCTTGCCTCGACAAGATCAATCAACTCAGACCGATATTGTAGCTAGCTTTACGTACCTCAACAAAGCGCGGGCTTGTTGTGCAAACGCCTACTACTCCGATTGGGTTACGGCCCCGACTGTACTTCGGACACCAACACCAGCTCGGAACCACGGTCCGTTTGATGGATACCATCATAAGATGACCCTTACACAAACGCGACTCGCAAATTTCTGACTACGGCGAGGTGGACTCAATAGGGACAGGACCACTAAGGTCTGAGCGCACAACAGGGGGGACGAGGAAGTGACCCTCGATCGGGACCGTTGTCGGAAGCGAACCTTGGCAGCAACCGGAGATGTCCGAGCAAACGACTCAGTTGCCAAACACTCAAAGTCCCTCCATCTAATCGCGGGAAACTGTCGTATATCTGACGCTCGCTTCCGTAGAAGACGGCTGAGACGAAACAGGCAAGATAGCCCTAACGGGCGCAGTGCATCCGGGGGTAAGCGGGCGGCGCACCGGCTGAGGTGTGCCCTACGTTGACTTGGCAAACGCGGGCTGCGGGGCCGATGAGACGCTGCAGCCCTCCGGGACGGATCGGGATGCCTCTCAAACGCAAAAGACGCCGGACATGCCCTGTTTACTCTCGCTTCTGGTCTGGAGTGACGGTTGGCCCGATATGGGTAAAGGAGATGGATTCCCGATGTGGCGCTGGCCAGCGAGCTCGAACTCAAAACTCCCACGCAGGGGACATAACGGTAGTTTCCTCTTCCAGACGAGGAATTCCCCGGATAGTAAGATAGCAGAGACACAGAAAGGGAGGGTCGTAGCTCCCCCGCCGATGCATGCGTCTTTCATACGTCGGGTCCTTGATACGGACGGAGAGCTCTCTTCGTGAACCACAGGCGGGGGTCTCTCGCTGCCGTCAGTGTCTGCGAATCCCGGCATGAGCGGGGCGTAAAAGTGCCTTGTCCGGAAAACATGCCGCGGCGGTCCGGGTGGGCCGGCCTCCGGCGGTTGGGCAACCGGGCCGTGCAGCACCGGCACTTCCGGGTGAGTCTGCGGACGCCCTTTGGCTGATCAACGGCAGAGAGAAGAGAATGAGGGTCTGCGGAATGGAATGATAGCTAGTCGCAACGCGACATTGAGCCTCCGGTGATACCTCTAAACGGCGAAGGTGAGACGGCTAACAAGTAGCTGCGTTCTGCTCGTTCCGTCTATCTGTAACGTCGATGGAAAATGTTCAGTATGGCCTGGGTATCATCAGGGCAAGACCGCCTTCATGGTTTCGCACTCGAACGGCAGAGAGGGACAGGCCTCCGTGGACAAGGGATTCTATTCAAAGGTTAGCAGCTTCATTCAAACGAAAAGTGCACGTGAAGGCAACGCTCGTGACACTTCTGTCCGGCACAAGGAATAGCATCGGGCAAGGCGACAGGCGTTATCGAGAAATCGATAGCCAGTTGGAAGCCCTTCTCGGTTCGAAATGAGACGCCACGTCCCATCATCCAGCACGGCACGACACACGGTCCAAGGAAAGGGCAAACCGTCCGAGAGAGTGCCTCGTTAGCGTGATCTTCGAGCAACTCGAGCAACTAAACTCCATGGACCATAGCCTCCCCTTTTGAAGACCGTGACGTAGCCGGACAATGCGTTTGCGTCCACCGGGCGGTGGGCCGACGCATCGTCGATCACCGACAAGCGTGTCTCCGCCTCCGGGGTCCGCATCACATAGCCTCTTCCATAAAAAAACGTTCGTTTCAATCCATGAGTCGAATCACTTCGGAATCGACCGAAACCGAGTTGCCCAAGTCGCGCGCCCTGCGACTGCTTTGATCCGGCGGATCCTGCATCTCGTGCCCCCCGTCCCCCAGGTTCCAAATTCGAACATGGTGAGACTGACAGAAAGATGGAGGGCGGAATTGGAGTGGCGGACAGCAGGGAGCGCACAACCGCAGGACTCGCGAATTTCTCCGAAATGAAAGGCGGAGAGAGGAAGAGGTGAGATGAGGGGGAACTGCGCCTCCATCCTTGAAGGGCATTTCCTTCAGTAAAGCCTCCAATCTCGATTGTCTTCCTGTGGCGGCCTTCCCCGGCTGACTTATTAGCATGGATGTCGTTGCGACGTTGGACGTTGTGTCTCCCTCCCTCCCCCCCCCTCAATCTCATCTCATCGCTCTTCCCGTCGTGTGTTTCCTCGACGGGCCTTGGGCGTGTGCTCGTAGTGTGACGTTGTGCAGCTCCCACCAGTCTCCGTCGTCATCGTCTCTCGTCGATCCGGTTGCTTGGCACCCTGGTTTGGTGCGCGTCTGTGCTTGCATAAGATGAAAAGAGGATATCCGCCTTATGCATCCTATCTCCAACTTCTAAAAAAGAAGTCGGGGACGCCGTTCGTCCCATGGGGCGGGGCCGAGCGTTTCGTCCAAATTGAACTGGTACGCTTCGGCCAATCATACACCGGAGTTCGTCCCAATGGTAATCTCCCGATAAAAGTCCCTCAGTTGGTCCTGGTTGTCCTGTCTTTGCCTGTGCGTCCCATGACCGCGCCAAGGCGGCAGGGTCTGGGATAAGAGGGAGTGTAGGGATCGGCCACTTTGACAGGGCGATCTTCAGGGCGGGTTTGTTGTCCGAACTGCTCGACATTTGTTAGCCACTGGCGGTGGTCTCCCGTCAAGTGCTTATTGCGGTTGCTAATTGCTTCGCATGATGCGGACGGGAGTCTTCCGGGGTAACGACCAATGCGTCCCGGGAGAGGTCGTAAGAATTCGCAAATCACAGGAGGACGGCTGCAGACTATGTCCCCTCACTTGAGGGGACATCCCTCTGCTCTGATATGGTTGGCACGTTGTAGGACAGTCACATTGCAATTGTCACATCGAATCATCGGATTTTCCCCAAACACTTCGTCGTTAAAGCCAGGCCGTCGGGACCCAGAAGGAAACACCTCCCTCGCGCTCAGTATCCTCGATCGCAAGGTGAGGGAGACCTCCCCGGGCCGCAAACGTCCCCCAAATACAATTAGAAGATTAGGTACAAATGGTATTTTGCCATTCCGTTAAGATGATACATGTACAAAGAGAAGGGCTCTTTTTACATTTCGTCTCGACTCCTAAGCAAAGAACCCCGCTAGATTTGATCGTAAACTGCCGTAGCCTTGGTTGGCTTTCCTTAGAAGAGTTGTCCAGGAAAAGATATTTATGCGAAGGCAAAGGCGGCAACACCGGCAATGGCGGCCAGGACGGCAGAGCCGGTCAGGCCAGCGGCACCAGCGGTGACGGGGGTCTTGGTGGGAGGAACAGCACTGGCCATGAGGGTTAGCACTCTCGAGTCTTCGAGGTAGATCGGGAAGTTTACTCACGTTCCGTTGCCGCCGGTAGGGACACCAGGGATCGTGGCAGAGGGCTTGCTGGGGGTAGGGCAAGGAACCTTGACGGTCTCGTAGATGACGGTGGGAACGACGGTGGTGACGCTGGTGGAGATGGTCTTGACGGAGTATCCGGGGCACTCGGAGGCGGCGCTGGTGGCCAGGGTGGCGGGCTTGGAGACGGAGGGCGCAACGCCGCCGGTGGTGACGGGAACGGGCTTGACGCCGGTCTCGGTGGTAGGCTTGACCGGGGGAACGGCCTCAGACTTGATAGGGACACCGGGAGCGGTGGTGTTGTGGCCAACGGGGGGAGGGACAACAACGGGAGCCGTGGGGGTGGGCTTGGCGCCGGTCTCGGTGACGGGGCAGACGGTGGTCGAGACGGCCTCGGTCTTGGTGACGACGACGGTCGAGCCGGCGGGGCAGTTGGTGATCTCGGGAGCGCAAGAGGTGACGGTGCTGACCTTGGTGGTGTAGATGGTAGAGGTGGTCAGGGGGACGACGCTGGAGGAGACAACGGTGCTGCGGGCAGGGCAGTTGGTGACCTCAGGAGCGCACGAGGTAATGGTGAAGAACTTGGTGGAGAAGACGGTAGAGGCGGGCTCGTCGTCGTAGGCCATGACGGCACCGGCAACGGCGAGGGCGGCAGCAGTGTAACGCATTTTGAAGGGTGGTGGGGGGGGGGGGGATTTCGTGAAAACGAAGTTTGAAGTTTGATTAAGAGAGCGAATGTGTTAAGCTGGAAGCTTTGTTAAAGAGTGGACGACCGAAGTCAAAGTTGAGTCAAAAGCTGATGCTTGAGAATGATGAGGCTTGTTTGGCTGGAGGGGGAAAAAAGGAAGAAGTCCGGAAGTTGATGGGGAGGGCGGCACATATTAATAGCCATGTTGGACAAGCAAGTGCGAAAGTCCTGTTACTCTCAGACTCGCACTCACTCGAGCCTCTCCCGCTCGGCTCGACACCGTATGTCAGAGTGGGAAATTACACCACGCTGCTAACCTCCAGCCCCATGAACGCTAATCCAGGGGTTTCGGTGGAGGTTGGATGGTGCCAAAGGGGCACTTGGGCGAATTGGCCCGCAGAGGCCAGGCCGGCTACCCATGCCACCCATGTCTTGACCCCGGCCGCTTTTGGCTGCGACCCTAGGCCGGGGTTGGATCCCATCCGCGCAGAGCGACATTAGTGCAGGGACGGAAGGGAAAACGGCGTGACCACTCTTGATGTTAGGCTGTGCCTCCTTGGTTGCGGTGTGTAGTATGGATGGATGGTGGGAGAGAAACAGAAGCAGACTAGATGGATGTGGGCGCTTATTGGGGGCTGCGAAGACTCGATCCAACAGGGCGCCGTTGCTCAATGGCCGCCGCTGATTTGTGCGCCGGCCGGCTTCGTCTGGCTTTATTGCATCTCTGGCGCATCTCTATCTCACTTGCCCCGTTCGTGTGAGCAATGAGCCCAGCGCTACAATCTCGTTCTCACTTGAAAGACTGCCACTCACTTGACTCACTTGCACCAAGAGAAAAGAGAGGCGGCAGTGTACTCGTACACACACATCCACAGACCGACCTACTTGAATTTGCAGGAAGGGAAGCCGCTGACGCTAGCGACATGTGATGTATGGCGGGCGGCTATCGACCGTCCGTCCAGCTAAGCACGCTTTCGATGCACTCTACGAACAATTGTACACCGCTGCACCGGCGACCATGGGCATGGATGGCTGTCCGTGGTCAGTTTCGCCAATCTCGCGTCTTCTTGTCGGTTTGGCGAAGTCAGTGTGGCACTCTCCTCCCCCCCCCTCGACGGCGAGGATCTCGGTTGTAAGATGGCAAGGTTGTCCGGCACGAGTCAATCAATCAAGGACCAGAAGGCGAGGTTTGAAGGCGAGTCAAAAAGTGGCACGTTGGATGGCAACAGGGATGAATTGTCTGATTGGGCAAGTGGGTGGCTTCGGTCAGACTTTGCATTCATACTTCGTACGCAGGTGTTGCGGATACAGCCCGTCGAGGTGCGAGATTGTGCGACTTGAAGGCCATGCCATGCCGCCATCCGAAGTACTCGGTACTTGAGCGAGCGAGCCGCCTCGCAGATCCGTGTCGTCGTTATTTCGCTCAGTCAGTCGCGGGTAAGCATCTGGAAAGTAACCATCGTCTGTCTCCGAAATTCTTCCAGCACAGCACGGATGAGCCGAGAGATCGAACGTCGTCGATGGAAGGTTTTGCCTGAGGAATGCGGGAGCGAACGTGGCCCACGTTGTATGGTTGTTTCCGCCGGTAAGAGCCCGAAGGAGGGAGAAGATTCCGTAGGGAGAGACAGTCTGATGTGTTGGTCGCCTCGACAAGACGTAGAGAGCTAGACAGACAGCCCGAACAATTGTCGAAGACTCGAGGCAGGAGAATGGCGCCAAAAGCTGAATCAACGAGGCAGCCCAGCTGGAGAGGGGGGGGGGGTTAAGCCGGGCGGACAGCGGGAAGTGCTGCACCGGAACGTGGAGGCAAGGGCAGATGCAACGCTGCAAGATAGGGAGGTAAGAGAGTGGGAACTGGGAAGGAAAGGAAAAAAGAGAGAGAGAGAGAGAAGAGCAGGCAGGGTTCTCCGCCAAAAGAGGAGAGAGAACGAACTCGCCAGACAGGGGTATGGTGTGTTCCCTTGGTGTTCCCTTGGCAAAGCCTTGTGCCTGGCGGGCTTGTCAGTTGCGTCTGTGCCCTTCCCCCCCCCCCTTGCTTCTTTGTTGACTGACCCTGAAGTTTGAAGTCAGTCTGTTGTCTTGAGTCTTGGGGCCTTGCAGGGGACCAGGGGTTTGGGGAGCAACTTGCACAAATTGAAGTCATGCACAAGATGGGATCGCACAATCCGTCGGTTTCCGGCACTAATGCAGGAACAGCGGAGGAAGGAGATGGTCGTGGGTTCTTGTTTCCCAAAAACTAAAACATTGGACGAAGGGCGGGCAGGCAAGAGGCAAGAGGCAAGACAAGAGGGGGGAGAGGGCACGAGAGTGGTACGTACCCTTCTTCTTTCCTCGCACACCGCAAACCGCAAATGATCTACAAAACTTCCCCTTTTCAGTCTTGTGCCGTCAATCATTTTCCACTTCACGAAGCCTCCATTACGGTTTAATTTCCCCTCGACCGTTTGTCGTGGTTGTTAATCATAGGAGAGAGCCACTCGACGGCGTTCATCAATGGACCCTACGGCTCATCAGCCCCAGTTAAGCAAGAAGAAGAAGAAGAAGAAGACCATCACCACCACTACCACTACCACGACACAACCACCCACGGCCACTCGATTGATGGAGCGGGGGTAGTCAGGACGCCAAAGCGAGAGAACACAAAGCAGAGGCATGAAGGTCCCAGGGATTGTTGTTACTGACAATCGGATCCCCCTTGCTCTCCAAGACCCCATCCAGCACATTTCTTCTCCCCTGTCAACCCCTTGAGATGCGATGGACACCCAGCCCAAAATCCTCCGCGGCACCCTCCAGCATTGCGAGATCAGCGTTGTCAACACGATTGCCCGTGTGTTTTCAAGCTCAAAAGTCAATCTTAATCTCCAATCCGTTCGCTTTAGACGGCCCCGGCACTTCATTCATACCGCTTGAATCGGCTTAGCTCCGACGCCTTTTCCTCCCGTCTAGATAGAGCCCATGCGAGATTCCCAAAGCCAACGAACGTCTAGATGCCGCCACATACACTATTCATTCTACTTACTACTGCGTCCAATTATAGGATGCTGGCGCGGTTGATCATCAAATTTTTGTGTTTCCGTGCAACGACCACGGCGATCCATCCGGCGAGGAACACCTTGTGCCTACCCATCCATCCACACATAAGATTGTTTCGATAAAACCAAAGCGTCTTGCAAATTGTGTGCTCGTCCATACCCATGTTGATTTTCATCACCCGTATCTCAGCAGTCTCCACGAGACAGGCAAGTCAGGCCCGGGGGGGCCAACGAGCTGCCCATCGCGTGTTTCACCAATGTGGGTGCACAAAGATCGTCTGATGCTCCAGCATGGCCCTTATGACGTCGCACAAGCTGTATCTGACATATACCCTATCAGTACGAAGTACGGAGTACTGCCCGACGACCGGCCGAAAGTCGTTTGATTATGGACATGATATCGATGGCGACGGCTACTTTCCGCCAGAGAGCCACCAGAACCCGGCGACGGGGCCTGTGTGGCAGAAGTCGAGGAGCAACCACAACCTTAATCAGCCACGACTCAGGTTGGCCACCGCCGACGACGACCCTACCGATACTGTCGAAGCCGTCACAGGCCCGAGGCCAATAGGCCACTCATCATCTCACACACACTCGGAGTCTTGCACACGGCTACAGCTGCCCTCTGATCTGCGGCCTCATCGGAGCACCCACCATTGCGACCACACTGCCCCCTACCACCGGGTTAGACCTTGCACTCCCGCCATGCGACCAACAGACAGACTAGAATTATGGCCACCGCAATTAGAAAGAATAGAAGAAGAAGAAAAAGGCGCCATGATCTCAGCGACACCGACCTACCGACCTCTAACCAACCGAGCCGTTCACCGCTATTTGGCGTATAACCTTTTTGTTACGTTGTTTTTATGAAGGATGCTGCCCCTTGCCGGTCTGTTGATAAGCAGCGTCAAGTTAATTCTGAGATTGGTGACGGTTATTGACAAACGTCACGCTCATCGCCAACTTGATCTGTTTTGGATGCGGTTTTCCGCTGATATTCAAGACTCACCGACGTGCATCATGCCCCAGGAGTCAGTCCCCCCCTTCCCCCAAGAAAACGCGCAAACTGGGCTGCATGCAGCTCCGCCTTTCCAGACGCTCGGCGCTACATCAGCTTGTAGATCATGCAACCGACTTTCCCCATATTCTTCGTCCATCACCATTCCCGCCGTCTGTCGAACCCGCTGCGGTAGTCCAAAATCAAGATACCTCTCAACTTTGCTATTTCGAGACGTATGGCTGTCCGTTTCTCCCAAAGAAGTGGGAACTGGGATCCAATTCTCCTCAAAAGTCAGGAGCAATCTGACCATACGAAGCAAATCTCGGGCAATTTTTCGCGACCCTTGACCGCCCCCGCAATATCCCAAAGCAGCAAAGCATCCTCCGCCACCCGCTTGAGGCAGGTCGTTCGTCGGGCCGGACTATGCCAGCCGACTCCAGATTGACCGCCTGCATAAGAAGCACATGCAGAGTTCAGGGGCCCTCAGTCGCAGTCGAGGACCATTCGTTGTGGTTCGAAGAAAGGCGTTGCTGACGCTTCAACTTCTCTTCTGGTCACACCACGAAGTACCTGGCCAGCAAACATCGTCCATCAGTGGCTTGAATTCTATCCTGTCCCATATAACCTCGGCCAATGTTTGACACAGAGGATGAATGCCCGAGCAGGCCTGACTTGTTCAAGACCAATAGTTCTAGCACGACGCGACTCAATCACCATGAATACAAATCACCACCGGCAGCCTCGTAGAAAACGAGGACCACAATTCTTAACACATTGCTTCCTAGCCCTGGTAGTCATGATTGGTTTCGGCCACGGCTGCGAGGTATGTCGAATAGGAAGCACAATTACGAGGGACTTTTCAGCAAATCAAGTAACCCGATCCGCACAGCAGGGCTCATTGATACACAGAAATGGAAATGGTTCAGCCTCGATGTCTAGGAGGCTTCTTCAATGACACGAACCGCACGAAGATTAGATTTCATCCAACGTGTTGCCGCAGAGGCTCATGGCCAGCGGGCACTCTAATACACCATCTACTCAGACTCTGTGTGTTCTGTAAGACAGCGTCTCCAAGCACAACGCCTGGACTGTCTGCAAAGTCTCGGACCCGTCTACTAACTGTTGTCTTAGTTGCTGACCTCGTATCTGTCCGCTCACCCCAACGCATCCTACTACCCTTTTGCGATTGCCCACAACCTGCACAGTATTGGCATAGGGAAACACAGAAACTGACTCGGCCTTCACCAATCTTTACAGTCGTCCCTTATTCTCAGCTACCTGAGCAGTGCGCGCAACCACGTCCTTGAAAAGGCTTGCTGACTTCTTGTCTGAATGACTGAAGGGCTCCTCATTGCGACCTATCCGCCGCATCTGTGCTCCCGACAACATGTCTCCGAGACCAGAATCCTATTCGTCAAAAAAGCGCTCGGCGCAACTGCCGAGGCCTTTTTTTAGTGCTATTTGGCAACATTGGCTCGGTGCAAGCTGGCTGTCCAATGCCGACACACTCCAGCCAGCCTCCAGGATGTCGATCATGGCGCCGACTGAGCGGGCTCCGTCTATAACGAAGGTTTTGGTCTTTCTTACATATGGCACAGCCTTCTCTGCAAAGCCTAAGAAAAATGCCTCGCGAACCCTCGTGTACTCGATTCGGTAGTGCCAGGTCGACGGCTCATAGATGCCACAGCCGAGCTCCACGAGATCAGCCTTATGCTTCTCGAGAAGCCGGCAGATTTCCGTGGCCTCTTCGATTGTGAATCCGGACTTCTGGATTTTGTCTGATGTTCTTGCTTCCTGGGCGATTAATCTGTCCCAGCAGCAACGAGCCGTTTACCTCGCCCGCGGCGGCTACTCGCAACGCCCCGCCTCGAAGTGTTTGTCGCCCTCAAGGGGCTCGTGAGCGAGGTAGACGATGGGTCTTCTAGTGGCCTCGAGGTTCCCCGGGTCGACGAGGATGTTACCCAGCAGCAAAATGCCCCAGCTGTCGGTGTCCGGGTTGTGATAGCGGTTGATTGATTCCTCGGCGAGGATGCCGCACTTGGAAACTTAGGCTGTCTTACGTACAGACACGCTCCATCACGGCGGCCTTTATGATGCGATTTGGTACGACAGCAGTCGAAAAGGGGAATCTCAGCAGATGAACCGGATTGGCGTCCTAGTGGTCGCGTAACGAGTTAGCAACTTGATGGAGCGACTGCTGAAGGCGTTTGACGAGACTTCAACACGCTTGATACTGATATAGTTATGAAGGTCTTGTGCTTTGAACAAGTTTTGTTTGCGGATCACTCGAGCGAAAGCAAAGGGTAGGGCTCAGGAATCTGTTCACTACCTGCGAGTCAGGGACTATAGACGGCGTGAACAGTCATCTGGGGTGTGGTCCGATTCCAAGAACATCGATGGATATACATCTCATGGAATCCATTCTAGAAGGTGCTCGGTTCTTGGTCATCGCTGGCCAGGGGCCTGTCCCCTAGTTGCATCTCGAGTGACAAGTAAGTATCTGAAGTAACAATTGACACGCAGCACGTTAGCTGGCATGGTATTCAGACATACTATGTACGTAGTTGCGGCATGTTTGCCGCTGAGTTACCAGGGCTTGTGGAGTTGTAATGCAATTCGTCCCCTGCGCGGCAAGGGGTTCTGCAACGGTTTGCCATCATTTTGCAAGCCACCGCCTTTTCGAACATCTATGAGGCCTGTTGCTGTCGACGGACCAGTAGATCTCTGCCGAGATAATGAGGTGTTGGCCTTGAAAGGGCGAACAGCTCGTTGACAAACATCACGCGGCCCGGGGTGTCCGGTTTGATCGATCTGCAAAGACAAACAAATGTGGATTGGGAACTTTCCGAGCCCGATTTTCAAGTCTGCGGCTTCCGAGTGTCTGGGTGCCAGAGTAAGGTACTTGAGTAACACCATCCCGAGCACTTTTCAACCAGAGGAACGAAATCGGGATGTTTCTTCCTCATAGTGTCGGCCACAAGTTGGCGTATACACCTGTCTGGGTCGAGACTAAGCATGGCTACTTGGGTTGAGTTCGGGGGATTCGATCACTGTCAAGCGCCGTTTCGTCAAGGAGACATCTGACGGGGGGTCGACGAGGCGGGGGAGACTTGGATGTGCCCAAGTTCGGGATGCTGATCACACCTTCCTTGCTTCGAGGCGCGCTGGCGGGATTGAGCTATAGTGACACGTCGGTCGTTGCGAACCAGTGTTATCTACCCTACTCGGATGAGCTATACTAAGACAACCACCTGCCATTCCTTTGTTCGCAGTCATATGTGTATATATATATATACACATATAAGTACCCCTGTACTATTGCTTGGCTTTAACTCCCCCTCTCTCCCCCTTAACCAACAATTTGACGCAGGTACTACGCTATGTGACACGCAGAAAGCTCCGATGAGTGTGGAGGCAGAGAACTGTAGAGCAGCATACATACAGCAAATGCAAACCCCTCCCTTCATGTGTCCAATGAGGGCCTGTCCATCATGGGACGCAGGCAAAAAGCACTCATTGTAAGACAAGAGGTTTAAGCCCGTTGGTGTTTCTCAGTCATGTTCGATTCGAGCAACGGAGACAGATTATCGTACAAAGCTTCCGAACCGTGGCAGGCTTCTTGCCGTGATTCTCAGCGTCAGTGTGTTGCTAAAGAGATGGGCACAAAACATCCAGATAACCTGACGCGTTTCATTTTCATACATCGTATCCGTGATAAGCTATATACAGATGAACGTAACTGCACCGAGCTCTGCAGGAGTCTCTTGCGCTACCTGGCCCAGGAATGGCAACAACAAGAGCAACAACAAAAGAGACTCGCTCGTGGGAATGGAAGAAAGGGAGCTCGAGCATCCTGGAATATCCCACGGATCGAGGGGTGCCCTACACTCCTGAATACAAATTCAAGGCCGGTGACATATACCATCACTAGAACCGCTAGTGTGTCTAGGAACCATTTTCGACGTCTCTGCTCGCTACCTGCCCAGTTTATCCTGTAGTCGCGAGGGCGCGCACAAACCGTCTTGAAACTCCTTCGACATCTATATGCAGTAGCAGCAGCAACCAATCGTATCAACACCTGAGTATAAACAACACACCGCCGCCAAACCCTCAGAAGACAACCCTGCGAGCTGCATGATGTTGCGGACGAACGAGCCGCATCAGAATATTAGGTACCAGTGTTCCGAGGGCAAAAATACCAGCCCCCCCCTAAAATCGAGGGCTGGCTCTGATGGTTCAAGCTGCAGCAGGCACAAGGCTGATTTGGAACAGAAGGAGTCATCTTGATCCCACTGAGCAAAATCAGAAAAGTAAAAAAGGGGATAGCTCCTCACCCAAGTGTAAGCGGACGCTGTATCCTCCAGGTGTTAAGAAACATGGTACAGATAATATACACCTCTGCAATCGACAGTAGCTACAACCCCCCCTATACACACCCACATTCCAACCTTCAGGCGCATGTTGTGCATTTCA
Source organism: Colletotrichum higginsianum IMI 349063 (assembly GCF_001672515.1). Classification (NCBI taxonomy): domain Eukaryota; kingdom Fungi; phylum Ascomycota; class Sordariomycetes; order Glomerellales; family Glomerellaceae; genus Colletotrichum; species Colletotrichum higginsianum. Next base: position 4,669,603 of record NC_030955.1, read on the forward strand.
ACGTTGCATTATCTATGCAACCCCAAATCACAAGCAGATGCAGGAGACCATTGGGTTTCTTAATATTCCTTCAAAAAGAAGGGTTCGCATCATTGATGAGAACATGGTTCTTTTTGTCATTTGTCATTTAATCTCTAATGCCTCCCTTAAACTCCAAGGCGATGCGGCCAGTGGATATGTAAACAAAGAAATGTGGCCAAGACGAAGCGAGATTCCGGAGATTTGCTCTCCTCTGTCCAAAAAACCTTCCCTTCCACCCATCGTACGCTTGCAATACTTCCTCGTCCCACCGCCTGCTACCAAAATTCCATGCCGATATCCTCTCGCAGTTCATAATCTACGGCTCTTCAGCAGCCCTACAGGAACTCAAGAACCCATTCCTATCGACGGCTCTTTAGTAGTCCTTGCAGATAACTCGAGAAACCCTTCCTATCCACGGACGTCGACATGGACCGGAGAAAATCGGACCCGTCGATGCCCAGGTGTGGGAACAGTGACGACTGGAGGTGTTGGATGAACATCTCGCCCGTCTTGGTGTAGATGGCCTGCTCGAGACCCGCGATTTCGTTGAGGACCTGCTTGCTCTGCGCGTCGTTATGGGGTCTGAAGTTGGGGTCCTGGAAGACCTCCCAGCAGAGTGGGTGAAAGCGGTCGATCATGAAGCGGTCGAAACCGGGGATGCTCGGGTTCGGGGAACCGCTCGGCGCAGAGGGATTCTCCGCGATTTTGGCACAGTCCGGGCCACCCCAGACGACGACCATGCGTGCTAACACACTGAACGCGAGCCTGCTAGGCCCAATGTTCTCCGCCACGAGAGTTCGGCCCAGGGTGAGGACGGAATTGACCAACGACTCAAAGAAGCCCTGGTTGGCCTCGCTGATAAAGACAGACTCCAGCTCGTTGTTCAAGATGACCAACAAAAACGACAGGTACTCCCTGCGGAGCTCTCCAAGCTGGATCTCGTCATCAGTGCCGGTAACTGGCTCGGACAGACCGGCAAAGATTCTTTGCAGTAAGGGGGTGAGCAGCATGTTCAGAACATTGTAGATTTCGGCCTTGAAGCCGAATACGATCTGGTCAAGCAGACGCAAGAAAATAGCCATCTCATCCTTGGAGGAGCTCTGGGACAGGAACCCCTCGATCCACTGGGGAAGCTGGGGCAGCACGGCAGACCCGAGGACGCCGAGCAGCTTGGAGAATGACGCACGGCAGGCAGTGCGGATATCAGTAGAGCTGTTCAGCTCGCTGAGTGCAATCAAAATGGCTTCGGCGGCTCTCGAGAATTCATCAGAGACCAGCTTGTCTGGAGGAGGGCGGTTCTGGGCCGAAGTGCTGCCAGGCTGCCAGTCCGAGAATCCATGGGCAAGGCGGCCAAGGGCCAAGATGATGTGATGTATTTGAAGAATGGCCTGGGCGTCGCCCGACTTTGCCTTTGGCAAATGAGATTCCATGTCACTGAACAACGGGTTCATCACCAGCCGGGCGTAGTAAGCCTGCTTGTCCGCCGGCGTGCTTCCGGTCGACGCAATGCAGCCGATCGCCTCGAAGAGATAAAGCTGGCTGGTGAACAGGGCGTCGGCAGAGTGGTCAGATTCGTCCGAAGACATGTCATCATCGCCGTTGTTCTCCGAGACCTCGGCCTTGATGGGGAGGAGATCGCCGATGGACTGGATGACGGTCTCGGCCACGTTACCAACCTGGGCCCTGAGGAACTTGACAAACCTCTGGAAGAGGTACCACGATCGTGTCTTGATACGAACATGGTCGTGATGTACCAACCGCACGAAGTTCTCCAGGACTTGGGGGATGTACTCTTGACGAGCATCAAACACCTGCCAGTACCGGACGCAGATTTCCATGTACTGGAGCAAAATGGCAGGGTGGGGAAAGTTGGCAATGCCTATTTCGAGTCAGATGGTGTCCAAATTGCAAAAGGGGGGGATGAACGTCACTGACCGGACTCGACCATCTTTGCCACCATAATGGTCAGCCGTTCCGTTGCCGTGCTCGACGGTTGGCTCTTGGTGCCCAAGCCCTGGTTTGGCAGCGCGAGTTCTCCAAAAAGATACATCTCGTGGAGCGCCAGATCAAGGTCTCTCCAATCCATGTGTGACCCTTGCTGGTCGAGGGTGCTGAAAGTTTGGGACACGAGGTTGCTCAGAACCTCGATATAAAGCTCCTGGTCCACGGCTGCAACGGTCTTCTGGAGGACCTGCAGTCGCTTGCGCAGCTCCTGAAACTCGGCTTCGTCCGTCTGCTCGTCCTCGTCACCCCAGTTCGAGGTCTCGTCGTAGCGCATCTTCATGATGATGGCGTTGAGAATGGGCGGAAGCATCTCCTTGTAAGAAGCAGGCAGGTTCGCGCCGACCTTGCGCAGCAATGTAAGAAGGTCGGTCAGGGAGGGGATAACGGTCGAGCAGACCTCGTCGTACTCGTCGGAGAAGAAGCGGAGGAGAAACGGAAGGAAGTCGTGGAGGTGCTGCTCGGACTTGGCTCGCGTATCGTCGCCGGCTTGGGCATCCTCGAGGGCTCGCACGATGTCGGCCATGACGGTGTTGATTAACTTTGCGACGGCCTCGGCGAGATCGGTGTCGTATTTGGGGGTGGACTTGAGCTCGCTCAGAGGGGCGCTGGCAATAAGCTGAGCCACAATATCGCGCAGGTTGAGGAAAGAGATCAGCTCCATCTTCTCGGGGCCTCTCATCTTCTTGCCGACGATCTCGGTAAGGGTGTCGATGGCAGCGTCTCTGACCTTGTCCTCGCTGCCAGAGTTGTTTGTTCGTCCTATGACGGGAAGCAGGAGGTTGAGCATGTCCTGGTTCACAATCAAGGAGATATCCATCCAGCTGATCCACTTGCCAATGACCTTAAGAATCATTTCAACAATGATGTCGTTCTGGCCTGAATATTGCGTCAACAGGTCCTTCCATGACTGGGCAACCTTCTGAACGTCACGCGCGCGAAGCTGGTCCTTCAGGTCGGTGTTGCGCTTCGCATCGCTACTGTTGCGGGTCAACAGCATGTCGGCAATCTCGTCATGGATAGAGCCAATGATTCGCAGGTAGAGAACGACACCGGCCGTGTTGTTGGGGCTGTTTGCCATGGCAAGGAACTCGTCGATGAAAGTATCCCAGCCATCGTTGTACAGAAAGACGAACAGGTAGGTCAGCGTCTGTGACAGCTTGTTCTGCAGGTGGGGCGGGTCGACCTGGTCTTGCAGGTTCTGACCGTATATGTTGCGGACGTATTCGAGAAGGTTGTCCTTCAACCAGGTGAGGCTGCCGCGGTCGAGGGCCTGAGTATGGATTGCATAGTTGACAACTTCTAAGCAGAAGAGGCGGACTACTTCCGAGGGTCTCTGAGATCTTGTGAAGAGGCTGGTGCAGACCTGCCAGCCTTGGGGGTCGGTTCGCAGCTGGTTCAGGTAGTTGAAAGCTTGTTGCTTGAGATCCTGGTCGCTGCCGGGGTTGAAGGCGGCCTCGACGGCGTTTACGATCTGCAAGACACGCAGTTAGCTCCAGGTACTGAAAGGCGGCTTCCATTCCCTTCCAAATTATTCCCAATGGGCTCAGGTTCCGTTGCCGGGGAAGGCTTTGGCCGGCCGAGGTTGGCTGTCGGTCAGTTCCCCCGCCATACTGGCGTCGGTGGGATGGGTGACGATGGAGGTCGGGATGGCGGGGCAAGCAGAGCCCGACAATTTTGTGTAGGCCAACGCAACGGGTACCAAACGGCGAATGGCCTAGGTGCTGCAAACGTACCTGATCGTCCATGTTCAAGACGGTTTGGCCCAGAGCGAGGGATCGTAAAGAGTGGGGAACAGACCGAACGAAGCTTTCAATGTGGAAGAGAAGGAGACGAAAAGAATAGAAGTCAAGGTGGGAGAAAAAAGACTAGTTTTTTTCAATCGAAATGCTGCTATAATCCTGGCAGCCCTCCAAGCTGTGCATTCAGCATTCTTGCTTGACGTAAAAGCGGCGATGTACGAGCTACCGAAGACTCATGGCCCGGCTCGGTTCGATAAGGTAATGGAGCAAGCAGACGTATCCGTAGACGGCCCAGATGAAGTGGGATCGGTCGGGCTGGGTTGGGGAGGCTTTACAGGCAGTACACACAAGGAGGGGTACTTTGGTCGGAGACGAGAGAGCCCAAGCAGGAGGCGTTGGGTTGTATCGATGTTCCGGAGCGATCGAAATTTGGTCGCTGAAGAGGGAGGAAGAGAGAGTGCGTGAGAGAGGAGAAGAAGAAGAGCCGGAAAAGCAGTGTGGTGCAAGGCTGAGGGGATATCGCGGTTGCAGAGCAAGACTCGGGCGGTGGGCGGGCGGGCAGGTGGTGTCGGTCGTCGTCGTGGTCTGTCGTCTTTGTGTTTTTATTTTTATTTTTCTTCCTATTCTCCATTCACAATCCCAAAAAAATCGGCGCAAGTGTGCAATTCAGTCTCGTGCACAAGTGGGGTAGAGTCGTCGTCCGTGAGGACAGCATGCCTGTCCAGGTTGTCCAGTGTTGTACAGACGGCATGCGTTACTACCTAGGTAGGTACTTAGGCCAGGTACCTAGGTCACTGGCGACCAGAAGCTACCTTACCCAATTTCAGAGAGGGGCTACGCATAACCTCTCACCCGCCCAGTTCTTCCATCGCTGGCAAGCGGCGGGGTTCCTGGCCTGGGCGTCCCTCTACGTATTTCCCGACCAATTATCGGCCATGCCGTCCCTTGTTTTCCGCCGTGGCACCAACACATGGGCGGGACGTTCGCCTTGGCTTCCAGACCTTTCCATAGCCCACACCGCAAAATGCCATCCATGAGCCCATGGCTGATGACTTGACGACAGACGACAGAAGACGGACGCTCGTGACCAGGATACTTTTGGGCAGTGACCATACGATGGATGTATTGCTGGATCTGTACCGGCTGCCCCTCACCCCTCACTATATCCATATGCGCCCCCCTTCCTTTCCATGTTTGACTGATCCAGGTCAGCCCTATCAATATACCTTGACAACCCTGGCTTTGTGTCATCGCATACGTTGTCAACTGTTGTCCAAGAAACGCCTTCTCGACATTTTTAAGTGGACAGGGGTTGTCGATTATAGCGGCAGACAAGCTGTCTCAAACACAATGACTAGCGAACTGCCGGGTCCGATGCAGGCAAGGCGGGTTGCTCATGAGACGAAATGGGATACATACATGATAAAGCCAACACGCACTGCAATTGCTATCATTCCGACCACCTACATGAGAATGTTCTGCCGGGCTTCTAGGGAACCCACATGTCATGTACAGGAGAAAAGCTCCCACGCGCTCATCCGTTCGGAAATAGATCATCCCAACGCCTACGTAGCTTGACACAAAAACTTATCGAGTATGCATTATGTCCGTCAAACAAGTGCCGCGTCCCACGAAAACGAAGAAAAAAAGAAGGGGAGACACCGTTTCATCCCGCGTGAATACGGTGGTGAGCCATTTTTACAACACCAAGTATTTCAAGTCTCGAGAGCATTCAGACCCTCAGCAGACGCGCACTCCGCACACCTCAACCCCTTTGCCCTCGATGTAGGGCTTCCGGTTGAAGTACTTAGCCATAAGCTCCTTGACGAACTCCGCATCATGCGCATTCCAGACGTCAAGACCCATGCTCTCAAGTGCTTCACTGCCAACCCGTACGGCGATGCGCTTAGGTTCACCGTTGGACCGGAGAGGGACGTCCTCCGCATCCTCGTCTTCGTTCTCGTCCTCGTCGTCGTCCTCGTCGTCGTCCTCGTAGCAATCGCCCGAGCACTCCGCCAGGTCCCCCATCACTGTGAGCATTTGTGCCGTCAAACGGTGAAAGTAGGCAATAACCGCGAGCTCCGTTCTTGCCTCGTCGTCCTCTGGCCCGATCGCTGACCGAGACACAATGGACCCGATCGAGTCAGCCATGCCGCCCGACACCGAGGGCCGGGATTTCGGGGGATTCGACATGCTCGGCGTGTGTGGCGTTAATACCAGGTCTGCCAGCAATGCCGCATCATGAGCCGCCTCCTCCTGCTCCTCGCTGCGTGCCTGCTCGCCAGCACTCGCCCACCACATGAAGCCACTGTACGCGAGCGCCGTCCAGCTCTGTGGCTCGACAATCTTGTCCAAGGCCTCATCGTTGTCAAGGCTGGGCACCGGGAAGGCACCGGTAGTGAGTTTGAAACTCGTCGGTGTCTCTGATCGAGGAGTTTCGGCTGCCGCCGGCTTCGGCGTTGTTGCTGCCAGCCTGGCAAGACCAGACTGCAAAGCACGGAACCTTCTCAGGTCCCGCTGCGTTGCCTTGACAGGTACGCCACGAGGGCACTCGACCGTGGGCCAGACCTTTTCCTTGGCGTTGGGCGCATAAGGCGGAGGCATGGTGATGAGCATGTCCCAGAGAGTGTCCTTCATGGCCAGAATGCTGTCAGTCGTACAGGCAATCCATCCAGAGCCCGACTCATCCGCAAAGTCGAGGTTGCTGTCGACATTTCGTCGCTTCGAGGCCTCGAAGTCCTCCATCAAGAAAGGTATGTCATGGACCCCGATGGTGAAAAGGGGTCTCAGTCGCTGCGAGGACGATGTCGGAGCCAGTAGCTCCGTCACGGTCTGGGGAATATTTGAAAGGACAGAAATGTTGTATACTGGAAGGGTGTCAGCAAGAGCCCTGGTAACGAGGTTGGTACAACGCACCAAAGTTGCAGGTTTCTCGCACTGGCGCGTGGCATGAGATCAAGATGCGCTTTCGCAGCAGGGCGGCCCTGTGGATGGGGAAAATGAGAGGACCAAAGGTGTCCAGCAGGGACGTCAGACTCCAGGCCGGGTGGTAAGGGGAGAGCCGGTGGCCAGACGGCAGCAACGAAGCGCCATCTGAAGCAGAGCGATTACGGGTGTGGTTTGCCTTTCTGGGCTGGGCGGCTTGGGCGCTGAAGCTGACGGACGGCGATTCGATCGCCGGCCGTTCTTGTTCAGCGCCTTCCTTGGCCTTGTTCTTCTCCCAGTACTCATCGAGAAGGCTCGTAATCTTGCGATCCTCGGCGAGTTTTCTGGCATAACAATCAATACGGGAAACGAGCATGCGCCGGCCATGTGCACTTACGATGCAATGTCCTTCAAGCCCTCAGCATGCCTCCATGCCCGGCCAAGGCGGCCATAGCTGAGAGGAACCAGAACGCCGACGGCAATCATGCGCGCATGACGCGCCTCCTCCTCATCGCACGGTGTGTTGATGAAAGCGCTCAGTCCGGCATGGTGCCCATCGTGAACGAAGTATATCAAGTCGTCGGTGACAGTGTGGAGTCCCGATGGCAGACTCTTGTACTCGACGAGGCCCTCGAGCTCGATGCCGGGTGCAGCCTGTTTCCAGACAATGGTGTATCCGGCCTTAACGTCGAAGTCGATGAGGAACAGGGCCGCTATGGGGGGCAGTTCGGGCTGCGCATTGCCGGCCGGCAAGCGGACGGAGAGGGGTGGTTGCGCCCGGCGGGAGGGCATGGTCGGGTATCTCAGCGACTCGAGGTCATCCTACGACAGCAAGGAGATGCGTCCAAGACAGGGCTGTGGTGTTGTAGACGTTGGCTTTATGGTATGTAACGAAGGAACGGCGGTCGATGACAAGACGGATTCACAAAGGGCGGAAGGGGTTCAGGATGATTGGTGATGCGCTCGACGATTGTCGTGCGATCAAAGTTGCGAGCTCTCCTCTGTCGGGCAACAGATACCGACGCCGAGCCCAGGCGCCCAGACGGGCGGACGCGCCGGGAAGTGTGTTAGTCAGCGGACTGTCACTCTCACTTATCGATAACAACCCCTTGCAAGCTGCGAGGTCGGGGTGCCTTGACTTCAGGATTCAGGCATATTTCCGGATACAACTACTACCTTAAACTACCTAGTTACGATGTACACGCAGGTAATATCACCTACCTAAGAAGAGTGTTGTTGTACCCAAACCGACAAGGCGGACTCCTGCGTAGGAAGTGAGTGTCGTTCGATGTCAGGCTTAGCCGCAACGAAGATTGCATCTGCGAGCGCCGGAGTGGCTTCGAGGCCAGACGGGACGAGTGGATGGATTGCTGGGGGGAATGTTGCCCGAGTCCTGCCACATGCTTCCAAGCGATGGACATCTAGGAAGACGGGGGAAGCCATTAGACCCATCCGCATTTCTTTCCGTCAGGGAGGCAGTGACAGCGATAGTCCGGTGCGGCGGTGGGCGAGGGAAAGCACCGTCCGTCGTCTTGTCTCGCGCGTCTTTACTTTTCTGTGTCATGGGAGCTCTCAGTATCACATGCCAGGTGCACAAAGCTCGTCTGGTCTGGCCTGGTGCCCCAACAGGAAGCCAACGGCGCTCAACCGACCCTGCCGCGAAGAGAACTAAAGAGCAAACGTGAGGGGGAGGACTGCAACGGAAATCGAATGCAAATATCCATCTCAAAATATGATGTTTTGGTTGTTTCTAATTGCCCCCATCTCTCGTGGGGTGTTCCTCCGTCTTGCCTCCCACTCCCAGCCTGCAGATGGTGTGTCCATGTCATGTACAGATAGACAGAACAATGACATGTGCTAGTGGCCTACTACTGATCAGAATGGCAAATTCAAAGCGGGCTAGCGTCCACAACGGTCTGAACCAATTCCTATTAAGATGTGTTCCGAACGTCCGTCCCAACCAGCGCAGTTGCACGACCTGATATGACAACGTCTAGTATGTGTGTGTGAGTGTGTGTGTGTGTTGCAAGGGACCAATTATTGACTCTTCCCCAACGACCTGCACATGAGGGGCATGCATGGAGTTTGTACTTCCGCCAGGAGAGAGCTACCTAGACAGCCAAAGAGAGGGAGAAAAGGTCATCCCACCAAAAAAGAAAAACCCCCCCATTCTCTGGGAGAAACCAGGACAGGGAACCCCCACATCTTCTTCCTGGCCTGGCCTCGACCCTGCCGGTTGTAGCGTGTACGGTTCCCACGGCTGGTTAACCCTTCGCTAATCGAACAGCTTGCGGTGTGCGGCCCAGGTGAAGCGAAGCTGCTGCAGTTACAGTTGCGGTCTTGCTGTCTTGTCCTGCCACTCGACTTCCAGTTTCCACTTCTTCCACCGCCAAGGTATCCATTCATCCGTTCGTTCTGTCCATTCTGTCCATCTGACTGCCCAGCCCACCAACACCGATTCCCTTACATCGTCATTGCAAGAGCCTCGTCAACTTTTCCTCCCTGAGACACACCTCCAACTCACACGTTGCGCTCCTCCCCTCCCACGTATCATGTGTCTTCGGAAGTTGTAGCCTTCACCTCCCTCTCACTATTCACCTCTCGATTTTCCTCCCTCTTCGTCCACAATCTCTCATCCCCCTCCCAAGTCCTCCAACTTGTCGCATCGCTTCGCCTCGCTCTTGTGACGATCGTTTGCCTCGACCCCGCGCTCGGAGCGCTCCCTGAGTCCCCTCTCCCCAACATATTTTGTTCTGAGGCGCCTTCCCCCCCAAAGAAGCTTAACGCCCGCCGTCCCCGACTATCATCTTTTCCCCCTCCAAGCTTCCGCGCGCCTGTCTCTTTTTACGCCAGCTGCCGCCGCACCGACCAGGCGCATAATTATCAGCCATGTCGGCTTTCCTAGGCTACATCTTCTCCTTCTTCAAGGGCTACGCCGCTCTTGTCGTCGCCCTCTACATGCTGTCTTTCGTCGTTCCAAAGGCAGCCTTCGCTGCCCGCGTCCTCGCGTCCTACATCTCGCTGGCATTGGCGGCTGGATGGGGCGTCTTCGCTTCCATCTTCTTGCGCCTCATCGGCGAGCAGGGCATCGCGCAATGGATGACCGGCCGAGCTTTCAGCTATCTCATGGCCCTCACGACAGGCATCACTTTTGAGATCATTGATCCCAACGACGTCCTCAACACCACCCGTCCCGCCGTCTTCGTCGGCAACCACCAGACCGAGCTTGACGTTCTCATGCTGGGCGCCATGTTCCCCAAGTATTGCAGCGTCACCGCAAAGGCCTCGCTCAAGAAGACGCCCATCCTCGGTTGGTTCATGACCCTGAGCGGCTCCATCTTCATCGACCGTAAGAACGCCAAGGATGCCAGGGATGTCATGTCTGGTGCTGCCGACCAGATTCGCAAGAGGAACCAGAGCGTCTACATGTTCCCCGAGGGCACTCGTAGCTACGCAAAGGACCCCGTGCTGTTGCCCTTCAAGAAGGGCGCCTTCCACCTTGCAATCCAGGCCGGCGTGCCCATCGTCCCGTGCGTCGTCGCCAACTATAGCCACGTCCTCTGGCTCAAGGGTCTCGTCTTCAACTCTGGCAAGATTCCCGTCAAGGGTATGGCATTGGCTTCCGTCTTGATCTAGTGAGGTGTGCCTATGCTAACGAGCTCTTATGCAGTCCTCGACCCTATCCCTACCACTGGCCTGACCGCCGCTGATGTCGACGAGCTCACTCGCAAGACTCGAGACCTGATGTTGGAAGAGCTCGTTGCCCTATCTGAGAAGGCCCAGGGCCGACCTATGAAGGTCGCCCACGATGTCGCTTCCGCAAAGACCACCGGCACCGACGCCGCCGCTGATACCGTCTCGACTCTGTGAAATACCAGGACTCTGCAAATGGCCGAGGGCCAATTTCGGACGAGACAACGCACTGGGACCTACCTTTGACGGACACTACGCTTCCAAATAAATATGTATAACCCGCATCAAGAAGGGTCCGATGGCAACAACTCCACCACAGGAGGGAGCCTCAAGTAGCAAGAATGCATGGTTGGGTACGGGTAGGGTAGATTCGGAAGGGGGCATTTCTTGATACCCTATAGACCGAAAGCACGTCCTCGCTCCGTTGGCCTATTCGTCTGGCCTGCGGGGCTTTCTGGGACTAGACGTTCGACATGACATGTAGATGAACACGGCGTGCAGGCAGCATTTCTGTTGAATGGCATTTTACATTGGTTTATTAATCGAGCTTATAATATACGAGAGTCCGAGATCACTCGGCTCTCGATGACGAGCTCAAGACTATGGTTGCTTCTGGTGGCTTCGTGACCCCCAGTCCCCACCCGTTCTTTGATCGATCCCAGCCAAGTGAGCAAGCGGTGGTTTTGGTATGGCTTCTCAGGAGGAGAGTCGGTCCACAGTTCCGGCTGCAGGTGACACAATGGCACACAAAGTACATTCTTGCAGTGAATGCAGACGATGCCACGTCGATGCTGGCAGTCCTCGTCAGACACCCCTAGTGCCATCCGGAATTGCACTGTGATTAGGACTCATACACGTAGCAATGAAAGCAATCTATTTCAGTCACGCGTCGTCTAAACAATGCTTGTGCTATGGTTCCCATTGCCCTACCCATCCTGCCAGGGCCAACTCGGCAGCAATTTCAAACAACTACCTTTCCAAACTCTCTCACACGTCGGAAGATGCCTGCGTCAAGTCGGTGTTGATGATCAGGTCGTCTTTGCCTTTCAAATGCATAACAATGGTGAGCCCCTCGACGCCCAGCCCATAGTCCTCGCCCTGGCCGACGTCGACCCCAACGTCCACAAGTTCCGAACTTTTGCGCCGCTCTTGGGACAAAATCTCCGCTTTCAACTGCCGCACTTCGGCCGTCAAGTTCAGATATCGATCCTTCCAGGAGCATGTGTGGTTAGGTGGCATGATGGGCATCGGGCTGAAGACTTCGATCGCACTGGTGTGGCTCCGAGACAGCTCTTTACAGGCCTGTTCCGCGCTGCCAGCAATGTTCTCTTTTGCCGTAAGCGATTCCGAAGTCGAATAAACAGGCTCGTTGACCTGATAAACGTGGGTCACTGTAGTTGATTCCACCTTCGTCATGGTCGAGATTCTTGAGCTCGATCTTTGAGAACTTGAGGCTCGGATCTCCTTCAGGCGCTTCTGCTCAAGATTATGTATCTGGTCATCCTGGTCATCCTGGCCCACACATTCCGCTCCGGACAGCCTTTTGGGGATGTCTGGAGTGTGTGTGACCAAATCATCGAGAAGGGGTGATGACGAAGGCGTTTCGCGAGGACAGGTCAAGCAAGTTCCAGCTTGCTTGTGATTGCCGTGATCTACGTCCTCGTCATGGTCGAGAGAACCCACATCCAGGGCCGAGATCTTGCGCAGTTGAGATCTCCATAACTCGACGTCAGCGGATTTTTGATCCCGAACCTGTTGTGATATGTTTTCCTCTTTTTGCACTCGGCGCAACTGTTTTTGCATCCACGGCAGTGGCTCTTTGTTAACCTCCAGCATCGTCTTTGGGGCCACCTTCTTCAGCTTTGGCCACTGGATTGCAGGCTCACTTGTTAGGGACCCGTACTGCTCAAATTGAGTCGGTAGCATTTTACTGTTGTCATTGGCGTTGCGAGGTGACACGGCAGATGCCGGGGGGTCGCCTGTATCTGATCCCAACGACGACATGGCGGCGGGCCCATGGTCACTCGAGGTCTTCATCTGAGGCGTACTCTTGGTCTCCATTACCGTCAACCGGCTCTTCGACTGCCTGGGACTCTCGAGCCACAATGGCAAACGAGAGAGAGGTCTACCTGGACGTACCGGAGTAGACTCCGCGCCCCTCTTCTTGACTGGATCCACGTCAAATGACTGCGACCTTTCCAGATCGTGGACATTCTAAGCCCGGGTGCGTTTCTTGTCTTCGGCCATGGCCATATCGGAGCTGGCCAACTTCTCTCGGTTGAAGCCATAGCTATCAATCGGGGACAGTATACTGTCCATGGGCGGTGTCGATAGCCTTTTGGTCCTTAAGCCATCGTCTGTGGAAGTCTGGGTATTTCCTTCGGTGATGGTGGAGCCCGCTGCAAGGTGCTCGATGATGTGTTGAGCACGCTTAAGATCTTCGGCATGGTGATACATCTTGTCAATCTTATTGTGAAGCGGATCGGCCAGCGAAAGGTGAGAAGAGGGTCGGTCAACTTCGTCCATCTTCCCGTGCCCTTCCACGATGCATAGAATGCTATGGCGACCAGAATGATGCCCAGCATGGGTGGCATTGCATCTGGGGTTCCCATAGTTTCCGTGCGTATCTGCGATACCCAAGTCGGTTTGCTTAGGCACACAATCCGATAGTCTGGCTGCTGGCGATGCGCGTATGGTCGCATCGGTGATCTGAGGTTCGACCGCAGTAACCTTGGTCATTCTGTCTGCGCGGATAAAGGGGTTGTCTTTCAGGGTAGTCAAAGTGGCCACAGTTGTCTGTTTCTTCTTGGAAGTTTCTGTTGTTGTCTCTAGAGAAGATGAGGTTCCAGTGTCCTCCTCGGCCGCATTCAACGCATGCCACTCACTAGGCAGCTTCTTTTGCTGTGTACTTCCTGCATACTCGACGTCGAGTGGTTCTTCGTCGAATGGTATCTCGCTTGAACATTGTGGGCATACCGCGTGCCCACACGTGTTGCAAAATGCTCGAGAGGTGACTTCGGCTCCACAAGAGTGACAGCTGTTGGTTGCGTGCCGGGGAATGCTGTTGGCCCCATCTTGATGACGCGAGAAGTCCTCTTCTTCGTCATCGGAGAGCCATCCAGACGGGCGAGAGATCCCAAACTCCGCAAAGATGTCCCGTGCATGACGTCTGCGGATGGTTGAAGTGGTGACTTCAGTTCCACGAGAGTGGCTTGAGGAAGCCGAATGGCTAGAGAAGAGGCGGCACTGCTCCGGGCGTGATGAAGACCGCATTGGTGGTGCGAGACTTGTGGGAGCCCGATTCTGTGTCTTGCTGGGCCGTGGCCGAAGGTGGCTTGTCGAGGCGATCTGACGAAGCTGTGCAGGGTCCAGGCTGATTGTTTCTCGGGGAGGTGTCAGATACACTGAGCGCTGCTGATGCAAAACGGGGTCAACACCTTGACTGCTTCCTCGAGAGGTTCCTTCCGGTCCCCAGCCTAGAAACGAATGGTCTTGGGACGGTGCTTGGGATTCGGCAGAGAGGGTGTTGCGCATCGCCGGCCTCGCGAAGATCTTGCTGGTCCGTTGACCCTAGCCGAACCAAGTGCTCTCGCGTTCCCTCGCGTCCTGCGGCGATGGCATGCGACCTGCCACACGGTTGGAGGATCGCCTCGTGAACTTCTCTCGTCTTGCCGATACTAAGCCCTCTGGGATGTCACCATCGTCGGGCTGCGCGACGGCAACGTCGGCATGGGCTGGGTGGGAGTCGTCAAAGAAGGAGTCCTCCATATCAAGAGAGAGTGGATAGTGATTGTGAAATACTGAATGATGCTGGGATAAGCGTAAAATGGTATTGTGATGGATGGGTCGGGGGCGGATGAGAAACAATGCTCCCTGACGGGCGATGCGGAACATTACCTAGGGAAGAGAGTGTGCCTCGAGAGAGGTCAGGATATATAGGTACATGTTGGGGGAGTCAGAAGGCAGAAGCCGGGTAAGGGCCAGCCACCTTAAGGAAATGGGACAGGGCTGGCCAAGGTCATGTCAGTGCCTACCAAACCTGTGTACTAATTCCAGCAAGGGACAGAAAGACCGTCCCGCGAAACAGCAGTATGCACGGCATGCACGCAGCGAGACTATAGGGAGAAGGAACGTCGAAAAAAAACATCGCAAGTGGATTCAATTATGCGATGTTGGATGAGTTAGGGAATCCGAGTCTTTTGATGTACAACGTCATGTCACCCACGACCTTCTTTTACACTCTATTTCAGGACGGCCTGCAGGCTCTCAAGAACCTGGAAAACGGGTTAGAAACTCAAGCATGCAACTTCACGTTCGTTAACACTTACCTCCAGCTCAACCTTGGCCTCGGCAACATCCTGCTCGCTTCCGCTGCCGGAGGCAACCTTCTGGGCCTCGGCGATCAAGGACTTGACGGTCTCGGCGCTGAAGTCCTCGATGGGGTATCCCTCGGTGGCGTTGATGCTGAGGACAGAGTTGGGCTGAACAACGGCGAAACCGCCAGACACTGCGGACGTCATCTCCCGTCAGTTTCTCATTCTTGTCATCCCTTGGGAAGCTTGTTGTGATGTGACGTACGGAAAAACTGCTTGTTGGGGCCGCTCTCCTCGATAACCTCGACCAGGCCGGACTTCAGCTGCTCAATGGAGGGAACGTGGTTGGCGAGGACACCCATATCGCCGGACTCGGCGGGGATGTTGACCTGAACGACATCCTGGGACTTGTAGATGGCCTGCGGTTGCGGTAATTAGCTTCGATCCTTCAATTGGCTCCCCCGTTGTGCCGCATTCTCGTCGTCGGCTCGTGTCTGGCTTGATATGTTCGGAAGACATCGCGTTCGTACCTGGTGAGGGAGCGACAAGCTCAGCTTGATCTGCGAATCGTCAGCGGGAGTTCGGAGGCCAGCTCGGAGCATGGAGCACGGAGAGTAGTGCTTGCCTTGTCCGGGACGGCATCTGCGTAGGTTCTGCGCTGGAGGGGGGCGCGAATGGCAGCAGGGCGGGCCCGGAGAGCCGCGCGCGCGAAGCGGAAAGAGTTCATGATGGGCTGAGCTGGCAATGGGGATGTGATGCTGGAGACAGCTCGGGTGAGGTCGCGGGCAGGAATCTTTCGGCTGAGTCCATTCGCGATTCGGCTAGCGGGAGAAACTTTGGTCACGCCGCAGAGCACATGACCCGCTACGCACGGAGCACCTCGATTTTCGCACGCTACTCTTCTTTGTAAATCTTTCTGCATTATGATATATTTATAGATCTAAAAAATAGTATTGATGTAAACGGTCTTTCAGCGGAGTCAGCGTGGGAGCACTACGTGGAATGTCACCACCTCTATGATAGCAAACCACCCTTCATGAATGAACCAATGTCAATAAACCATTCATGTCTGTTCAACCCGCAAGCTCTTCTACCTCCCCAAAGGAGGGCAGTCTTTGCAATCTCGACGAAGCAGCTTCAATTCTACGTGTCACATCATACCACCGCAAGGACTTCGACCTTGCCGTCATTCACCTCAACCCTCACAAGTTTGGTTACATTCGTTCTTCTCTCTTCAAGTCTTTCGCCTCTTCTCTCGATGCTAACCTCGGACGTCTCGAGTCGTTTCCCCTGGAAATTCTAACCTCGGTCTGTCTATTTCTCGATATTTCGACTGCTTTTCATTTCAGTCATGTCAATCGCCGCGCTCGAGAGATAGTTGCTACGATTCGAGAATACCGTCAGCTTAGCGAGCACGCTATCGACTGTGTATGCGCTCTACTTCGAACAGGTGTTGCATCGCGTGTCAGCATAACTAGTCTCTATTCCGCTCTATCAACGAAGAACTGCCACCTTTGCGGCTCGTTTTCCGGCTTCCTCTTCCTATCCACCGCTACAAGATGCTGCTTTTCTTGCATTGAAACAGCCCCAAGCTTACGTGCTACTTCCCTGGCCAAGCTCTCCAAGGCATCTGGTGTACCCGTCCGTCAACTCAAGAAATCTATACCTACCTTGCACACTCTATCAGGAGTCTACACTATGGAGGAAGTGACACGCACACGGAGAACATTTATTGTCGCAGAATCCCACTGTCTTGATGCGTTGAAAAGAAATGAAATCAAAGAGTCGCAACTGACATTCGACTTGTGGTCGCAGTCGCCCATTTTACGCTTCATGGCATCTTCAAGTCTGCCATTTTTGGACCCTATCACGGAAGAGATTCAAACCGGAGTCTCCTGTAGAGGTTGCCAACTGGTATTAGAAGCTGCGCCTTCGGAAGCGAGATTCGACCGCCGAGAGCGTGTGTATTCAAGAGAAGAGTTTCTAGACCACTTTCATCAGTGTGAGGAAGCGAGGAATCTTTGGGTTTTGAGCCAGGGGGGTACGGTTCCGATTGAGGAACCCTTCATGGCACAGCAGGGCGGCTTTTTCAACGAGCGATACACTGTTCCGCTTTGATCAATGTATTTTATGTCATAAAACCCAACTGAAGCTTTCAGTGCCAGGACGCTTGCATGAGAGACTAAAGTAGCATCGACCTTTGTGTTCATTTCATGGTCAAGTTGGCGGTGTATTTACCGTCCTACCAACTTCGAGCAGCGAAAAGGTTGCCTGCCCTGATCACATAACGACAACACCGAGTAAACCAGCCGTTTATCCCACTTTCATATATATTACTCCTCCTCGGCATCACTATAATATTTCTTTGGTGCACTGGGGGCAACAAGATGGCTTGGACAATACCTAAGCGCCGCAACTTTTGAGTGCATCCGCAGGGGACAAACCGGCACAGTCACAACGACTGCCAAAGTGGCACGCTTCGAATGGGAGATTCCACGTATGGAGCGCGAAACCCACGCGTACCGCCTGCTCGAAGGAACGGGCATTGCGCCGCGGTTTCTCGGTCATGTTCATGAGCAAGGGCGGACAGTAGGAATGCTGCTGAAGAAGATTGAGGACGGCCGGTTTGCTGGAGTGGGTGACCTGGAGGCGTGTAGGAAGGCGCTTGGCCGTTTCCACAAGACAGGTTTGCTTCACGGTGACGTGAACCGTCACAACTTTGTCGTTGGCAAAGACGGATTGAAGTTGATTGATTTTACGACGAGTCGGGAGACCAACGATTTGGAGGCTTTTGATGCGGTATTGGCGAGCTTGGAGACTGAGTTGGGAGATGGTTCAGGACGTGGTGGGGGGTTCGAGATTGATGATGATTAGCAATGGAACTGCGTCGGTAGTTTTCAACAACATAAACAGCTGATGGCAACTGTTCTCGAGCCTTGTGAAATTCCGCGGTGGTTTTAACACATCGTCATATTGCACCGAGGCCTCTGATCTGTCTTTTCACTCTCCTTTCTCCCAATCAAATATCCCTCGGGAAGCCTACAGGGTTCTCTACGTGGTTATCTGCAAGTAGCAGGCAGACACCACCACGATAATGCTGTCCTAACAACAGCTCGCAGGCCCTTGACGCCGCCGACACGTTTGACCACGCCGCAGTGCTTCGGCAGGACAATCATGGCTGCGGTTTCACGGGAGCGCGCAAAGATCGTCTATCTGCCTATTTAGAGCTCATATCTGATACTTAGGCCATGATAACCAGGGCAATCGTTTTGTCAAGAAAGAAATCTGACACTGGCAAGAATTCCAACAACCTCCCGATTCGCTGAATGCTCGTGTAAAAAAACATCTGCTACATCGTGAATACTAGTCTCTTGACGGGCTTCTCATCGTGTCAGATCCGATGTTCATGTAGATTTCCGTTACAGAGTTTGACGGGCTTTCGCAGTTAGATGATATGCTCTGAAAGACGAATTCAAAACCAACGCTTGATAAAGGCCGGTTTCATAGGTAGGTCGGTAATGAAGGCGAGTCTCTGGCATTGTGCATAGTCATGGTGTTCTCCCTCGAGCGGAACTGCTTAGGATGGACAGAATTACGGCCTTCGGGAAGATCTCATTTATGTAAATCAGGAGGAAACGGCATGATAGGACTGACTGGTGGACCGTTTTCAAGAAACGTTCTCTTATACCTGGCTTCAACACAATTGTTACAGAGCGCGTCAGGTAGGCCGGCTTCTCGACTCAACACCGGCTCGATACTGACTGTTTGCAGAGACGTTGAACCGCTGGCGTGTATCGAGCAGGTCGAACTGTTTTCAGACAAGCCAGTGATTATTAGCGATTAAATGAACAACTGGTAGGAATACACACGACAATATCTACACCTCTTCCAAAAGAAAGTACCGGCCTCGTAGGTCAAGCGTTTTCGACCGGTGTTGGCCAATATCACCAAGGGAAAGCAAGATGGGAAACCAAGCCGAAACGTATTTATATAGGGAGTGTTGAAACTTGTCAACAGAGACTGGAGTGTACTCTCTGACAGATAGTCTTCGAAGTATCTCGGATCACAGCTGAATAGTCACAGCATTGAACCAACTTGACCAACGGTCCGCCTGTCTAGCAGCTTACCTGTCAGCAATACAACCAAATTAGAGGCACAATTAGATATAAGAAAACTGTCCGTTCGAAATACGAGTAACGGCATGCCAGTTGAATATGATTTGGGGGTGTCCTCAACGTCTTTGCAGTTTCGTACTTTAGCGGACGATCACTCAAAACATCCCGTACGACAAATCTACCACCTCCCAGCAAATGGGGGAGACCATGTCACCACCGCAATCCCAGGCCTCATAGACTGGTGCAGACATCCAGTCTCAGACTTTCCCAGTAGACGGGCCTACATATCATGAGACCCTTCTACTGGAACAACTTCGCTACATCAAGAACGAATACTTGAGCGGCTAAAGTATTTCATCGCCAGCAAGCTCCAAATACCACGACCGCGAAGTTGGAAGGGACCAACGGCATCGACGTAAGTTAGGAAGTTGGCACATGTCAAGAAACCAGTAGGCTTGAGACAGAACCCAACAGTCGCCATGAGATAACGACTATCGTATACATCGAATCACATGCCCCTCTTGCAACGCACTCACCCTGCAGTTCACATGGCCAGCCACCACCACAAACGCCGAGTCTCAGCAAGGCCATACGACTTGCCAAGAAGAAACCAAGAGGAAAAGAAAAGCCGCAGATCAGAGATCTGACGACACGCAGCATCTCACGCCAAAGCGCCAGGAAAGGGGAATTGGTGTGCACGACCTACTTTCCTCCCTCCCTCTTCGCGATCAACCCCCCACGTCGTGATAGATGGTCTGTTTAAGTCTCGGATTATTCCTCCGCCCCCCCGCCGCGTCTCCTCCCGCAGATCCGGACATGCGCGTCCGTCCTACGCTTCGACGGCTCACAGCCCTGCATGGCAACCTCCTTGGCCACTCACGGCCACTCACGGCTGCCGCATGACCGAAGATCGCCGGCACCTGTAACTGTCCATCACCTTTCCGCGTTGCTGGTCCCGTACACCGAAGTACCCGCGTCTCTGAACCGGGATACGTTGCTGGTACGCCGGCCTGGTCTAACCAGGATTTAACCGCCGTCGGGATGGGTCGCCACCGAGAGAGAGATAGAGAGAGAGCGGTCGCTAATCCCGACATCCCATCCCCGGGGGAGGAAAACAACAACAGCCCAGGTACGGATCTACCAACGTGAACTTACGATGTGCGACGTATGTGCTTGTCTCCAGGTTTCCCCAAGGAGAAAAAAGGTAGCTGCGGAAAAGGCCCTCCCGACTCCGGCAAAGGCTTGGCAGGTTGTCGTTGCCCCTTTCCGCCCATCCTTCGAAACGAAACAGCAAAAGCTGATGGCGATCAACCAAATCCCCCAACTGGCCACACCAGAGTCTGCAAATGGAACAGCGACCTGCCTGATGACTGGACGAATGGGCATGGGAAGCCTCCGGAGTGGGAGGAAGAGAGGCGAACGAGGCGAGCATAACGGCGACAGCGGTACCGCCGCGTCCCCCGGATAGGCACCCCGAGAGAAAGAGAGAGATTCCCCCGAGGGAGAAAGATCCGCGGTTCTTGAAACGCCAGAGGATGCGGTCACGCTCACGGTCCGTGACTCGCGACACCACCTGCTTGCAGCTCGGCACCCGGCTAGCAATGACGGATGGAGAAGGCGAAGACAGGGAAGGATGATGGAGGGGAGGCTCACGGCTGCTCGTCTGCTCACCGCCGCCAAACAAGGTTTTCTTCCTTGGACGTTCTGGAAGGAACCGAGACCGGTGACGACGGATATCAGACGAAGACGAGGCAGCAAAGGGTTGAAGAGGGGAGAGGGAGGGAAGAAGAGCAGGGTTCGAGGCGCCATGACTTTATCGCGTAAGGCAGGTATCTCGTCTCGTGCCGCTTTCTATGTGACAAGCTTTCCGGCAACGGGATATCTCTTGTGTTCTGAGACTCCTTGGCATGGGATACGAAAGACCACCTTGCGGCGGTGACGCTGTGCTTTGTCTACTACTAGCGCCCGAAGGTAAAGAGAGGATGCTGATGCAAAGGGGCGCGAGCAGGGGGTGAGAGTGATGGGGAAACACCACGAAGCGTGAGAAGTCGTGAGAAGTCGTGAGAAAGCATTTCACATATACGGGCGCACACACTCAGCATGCAGCCCGCCGCGAAGACAAACTCCCACATCCTTCGCAAGAACTCTCCGAGCGTTCCCTCGTAAAATCCCCCACGAAGGCAGAATTGTGACCCTGAATTTGGAGGGGGGAAAAAAAGGCAAAACCCGCCCCCCCAAGCGACATTTCAACATGACGGCACATGCCATGACGAAAAGTCGGACTGAAAGTTAGTTTTCTCCAGCCATCCTCTACAAGCGCAAAGCCAAAAAAGAAAGCAGAGAAGAAGCCGAACGCGAAAATAGCAGCCAAACCTTTTCACCGGAGCGGTATCCGAGGAACTGGACGGTTGAATGGGCGTGGCTCACTGGTTCAGCAATAGCCAGACTTTCCCTCCCTCCCTCCCATCCATCCATCCATCCATCCATCCATCCATCCATCCTTCTCCTCCCACGTTGCCGAGTACGCACTAAAACGAGATTCGGGATTTTCCCAAAGCGGCCTCCCGAGACGGCCTCCCTCACACCCTCCTCTTACTCAGGCCGTTATTCTTTGTGCCCCCTTCACCGCTTGGGGACTGCAGGGGATGGGGGGGGTTTGAGTACTTGGTACGGAGTAGGTAGCCTTCGCTTCCAACGTGTCGGAGCTTATGGTTAGGGGTAACGACGACCACCTCCCCAGACAAGCAAAGCTCCTACGCCAATGAGGTAGCGCATCGGCTACCTGAGGTGTGGTGTACGAGGACCCCGTAGAGTGGGAGGGTGGCATTCCATGGCTCCGTCTGCTCATTTCCTTCTCCTCGATCGCCCGCTGCCCAAGGAGCCCGTCGTGAGTTTGTTTATTCCCCATGCGTCAACGACAATCTTGGGTTCGCCGGCCAGTTGGCATCCTACTTGGACCAACCTTCGGACCGACGAGGAGCTTGAAAGTCTGTCGACGGTGACGGCATGGGAGGTATCAGAGAGCTATCACAGAGCTACAACACTACACTAGTAGTCGGTCCAGCTACCCAAGGCACGGCGGCAATCGGATCGCACTGCTGGTTGCCACTTTGCAATCACTCTAGTCTATGGGATGCCGCGGGCTTGACGACACGAGTGCATGGGTAGCATCAAGGAATCTCGGAGTTGTGGATGCTCGGGAATTCTTGGTTCTTAAGGGTGTAGGCAAGACAAGACGCAAGCTAGGTGGGAAGAGTCGCCATAAGTCTTGGTTGAACCTGTCGATCATCTTCGTCGTCTTCTGCGTGTCTCGTCTGCAGCGTTGCGACGACGACCCGCGTGGGTTCTTCCTGCTGGCTGACCAGTCGACGCACCGCGACGAATTTCCAACGCTACGCGCCGCTGCCGCATGGAGATTCGAGAGAGTAAGGCGGAACAAGCTGCAGGTGCAGCCGCAACAAGAGCGAGCAGTTGAAGGAGGTTGGCGGCGTCGGAATCCTCGCCGCCCCATCATCTCAGAATGCGGGGTAATATCCAGGGCCTTCATCACACTAGAAACCAATGCTCCGCCCGTTTCCAAATGGAATCGGCGGGTTGGCTAGCAGGGGGTCGTCGATCAAAGAGATGCGAGGCGCGGGGTTTGCTGTGTTGGCCTGCCTGCGAGCCTATCTCTCTCTTCGACAGCTCGCATGAGTGAAGATGAGGAAGTAGGCGGGACATCCGACGCCGCGTTGGATGGGCATGGGGGTTGGGCAGACGCAGGGAGAAGGAGAGAGAAAGTCCCACGACTCGTCGTCGACAACAATGGGTGTCAAGACCGATAGTGAAGTATGTCGTAACTTTCCATCGTGCCAGGGACATGTGATGTTTGTTGGTCGATAATGTTAAACAATACAAACCGAAAGGTCTCCTGAGAACTGCCATGACATCGGTAAACTTTGCCCATAATCCGTAATCTTGGGGCAAGGCCAGACCTGGCGAGGAGGAAATGAGCAGGAGGTGTCGTGAATGCCATGAAATGACCCCCAATGTTGATGGCATCTACTAGGGTCCAACGCCCGCTGAATCGCCCGGTTGCGCACCCACATTAACTCGTCGACCGGCGGACGCACATGCCCACATGTAGAGGGGGAGGAGAGGGAGAGAGCAGCGTGAACAGGCCCAGCAGAGTAGAGGATAGGTAAGGGGGATTGGATGTGGGGATGGAGAGACCGATAGACCGAGAGACCGAAGGACTCGAGACCAAGAGGGGCCAGCAACGGAAGCATGTGCCGGACGGGGCAATTCATTGCGCTCTTCCTCTGATGCTCCATTCCATCTGCTGCTGAAGCTGGCTACAACACCACCGTCAGAGTCGGATGGATGTGAAGGGGATCCTCATCACAGGCTCGCTCGGCCCCAGACAGCCAATACCAAGACCAAGAGGGGCAGCCCGGGACGCCGCAAGCAGGTCGAAATCTGGATACAATGTACAACTGGGCACCTCAAGTTGCCGCTACTCGTTTTCAGGCAGGTCTCAGAAAAATCGAGCCTCACCATTTGCAGGATTTCCTTTGTCGTGTGTTTCGAAAGGCCGCGGCTTTGTGTGAAGAAGCTGTCGCGCCGTGTCGCGCGAGGACGAAAGAGTCCATCGGAGACCGTTGAATCTCTTGGCGGGCGTCCGAGCTGGATAGGAAAAAAGCGAGGCAGAGATACCCTCCTCGCCTGTGCCCCAACTCCCCAGGAGTCTCTGCGTCTCCTATGGCGCCCGAAACCCCAAACACAAGCTCGCGGCCGGAATCGGCCTAGGGCGGACGGGCGATTGTCGCGATGCCCGCGCACGCACACCCGCATCCGCCAGTCTTCAGGTTCCATCTTCTCACTCTCGTTGCAGTTCCCTTTCCCAAGCTCTCGCCCGAATGCCAAGAAAGCCGCAGCAGAGAAACAGACCGTCACAGATGCTGCCTGGCGTCATGCTACATGCCCACCACCCGCTCCAAGGCTGAGGCCGAGTCTGAGCTTGAGCTTGAGCTTGAAGGGGACGTGTGGCCACGGGAACAATGTCAGACTTTGTCGCATTCAAGGCTGCTGCTGCTGCTGCTTCGTGCCGGCGGCTCGTCGGCCACGGCGTACAGGCCTACATCCTACAGGAAGCAGCGGCATTGCAGAAGCGCAAAACGGCCGCTCGGCTTATGATATAATTCACGTTACAGCCTGTTGCTCTCGTCGCTCATGGATGGATGAGTTTCCAGTGACCCGAGGCTTGGCATCACCGTGGTGCCACGGAGAAATGGGCCGGGATGAGGGCTGTCGGGCTGAAGCTTGTTCTCTGTTGATGGGCGTCGGGCTTGCAGGTTCAGGAGTCAGGAGTCAGGAGCCAGGAGCTCTTCTGTAAACGTGGTCCAAGGTACGGATACACAATCACAAGTCAACAAGGACTTTGCATGTGGGCGGAGGGAGGATCAGCACTGTCGGACGGCGCAGTGAGAAACGTCTTGCATGTCCACCGCGACCACCACCAGCACCAAGGTCCGTGGCCCACGTTTGCCGGTGTGTACTGTAGCTTGCTTGAGAATCCGGGAAAGTTCAAGAGCGCTAGCTGCTGAGCGATATCGATGGCGTGTTTTGTTTGAAGTTTTGGGCTGGACAAAGGAACGACTAGCCTCTCACATCTTTGATGCTGATGGATCGGTACTACTCTAGCTGCTACACACGCAACAACATCAACGGATAGGCTAAGTTTTGGTCCTTTCCATGTGGACTGGGAAACTGGCATGCCACTACCAGGTCTGATATTGCTCGCTCGCGCACACATAAACCCAAAAGGGCTGAGCTGCCTGAGCTATGCGGAGCTGGTGGCAGTTAAACGACGAGTCCCCAGTGTCGAGGCCCGATTCCGTCTGATGTGGTTGGGGGGCTGCCTGAAAGAACATGGAGCATCGATGAAGCGGAAGTTCAAGTGCGTTCTGATGTTCATTTGGGGAGGGTACCCCTCAAGAGATGCTCTAGGGGAACCAGAGGACAGCCGAGACAGAAGAGAGGGGGAGATCGACGGGCGGCAGAGCGGCTGTGGCAGAACGGCTGTGCCTGAAAGGTGCAACTTGCAATTGACGTGGTGCAAGAGGTTCGAAGACGAGGATGGCTTGTCGTCGGCGTCGGCGAAAGATGGAAAATGTCTCACTTTAATCGATTGCTTCGACGCAAGGCCAACGTGTGGCTCCTGCGGGCCTACGGGGTAACTCACGGGGTAGATGTCGAGTCAAGGCCCGGCGTTTTGGATGAGATATTGCCCATATTATCGCTGCTATCCCTCGGTAAGAACCGGTCGTCGATACTATTGACACAGCGGGGTTTCTCTGAATAGAAGCAGAGCGGGGAGTGAGAGGAACAAAGCTGGAGAGAGGGGCGCAGATGGGCATGTTGCCAATTGGAAAGCCTTGTTTGGACCAGAGCCACTTGACCGTCCACCTTCCACATCCATATCCACACCCACAGGGCAGGGCAGGGCAGGGCAGGTCAGGGCATGAGAGAGCGAGAGAGGAATGTGTCAATGAGGAATGTCAGAGCTTTGACTGAGTTGCCGGTTGGAGGAGCGTGGTATTTTTCGTTCAGGAAACGAACGACGAGACAGGACGAGATGAGACGTGGTGGGAACCGGGCGGCCAAGGAAAATCGACGGCGGCCTCACGAGGACACGTGCAGGTGCATGCAGCAATGCAGCCAATACTGCCAATGCTATTCGTACAGAGCCAGTTGAAGGGTGGGGGGCGACGGGTGATGATGATGGAAGATGGAAGCTGGGCGACGACGGATGATTGACCGCGCAGTGTTTTTTGTGGTGAGTGGTGTGTCAGTGGTGGTTTGTTTGTCGAGATTACAAGAGGGGTCCGACCGATCAGAATCGGGGAGAACAAGGTAAGAATAGTTCCGCGGTGAATCAGCGGTGACCTGCCCGTCATACGAAGTTAGTAGGGCGGACGCATGTCACTTTGGACGAGATGAGCTGAGGCAAGGGAGGGTACGGATAGGTAAGACTTACATACGCAGCAGTGGTGCTTGATGTGCTGTTGCGGAGTCGCAGAGGAGCGATTCGGGAAATGGGAGATGGATGGCGCGCGGGATCCGTCCATTTCGTCCTCGGCCCCTACCTAGCTTAGCGGAGCAGTACACACCTAGGCTGCCTACCCAGTGGCCTGAGTACCCCCAGTACGATGTACCTGTCTACTGGGCTGGGTAGCGGGTTGGCACAGGTAGTGTGTACCTAGGGAGCAATTCCCAGATAGCGAGGTACCTAGTCGAGCTCTGGAGCACGGAGCACTCGTGGTGTCGAGGGCTACATTGCCTCAATATTTACTATCCACAGATGCTGACCGCAAGCGAGACAGGGCGACGAGTGGAAAGATGAGATGCAGGCGGTCCCTTTGCGCAGATTCAACCACTAGCAAGGCCAGCAATTGCCAATGGCCAACCCACCTGCACACCTGCGGAGTATTTGCCGCGGCGTGCGAAAGCCAGCCATGCCAAATGCCACGCCGTGCCACGCCTTGCCGCATGTCATGTTCGGTTCGTGATTGAATTCGATGGGCAGGGGCAGGGCACTCGGCGAGGGCTGGGATAGGAGTCAAGACCTACCGGATACGTACCCCCCCCTTCAAGCCCCTGGTCAGGCAGGTGAAGGATGGTTGTTCACCTCAGAACTTGGAGCCAATAGGAACCAGGTAGCATACCGTGGTAATCGTGGGAGGTCTTCATCCGAGGTTGGCCCCCCCCGGCTAGGTCCGTTTTCGGCTCGAAGCTTGAGTTCCTTGGCGCGGTACCCGACCAAAGGCGAAAAAGTGCCGCAGATTCCCGCAGCCCCCGGTGGTTACTTTGGGGCATTTGGGGGTAGCTCTTGGCCGTGCGCCCCCGATCGTTTCCTGCCATTCCCGGCATCTTTCTTGCAACATGCACACTGTGTGGACACACCCCTGATGATGCTAGCCGTTTTCCTTTTGGTTGAACGACCTGCCCCATTCCCGATTCTTCCTTTATGGATTCCACAGTAGAAAGAACATGCACTCTTGTTGATGGCCAGGGGGGGGGGGGGGGGGGGGTGAGGGGTCCCTGCGACATTTAGGAGCTCCACCCTACTTGTGGTATTGACAGCTTTTGGCAAATTGACACCGAGTTTCCTCCCCCGATCTGAATCCGTGCCATCCCCGGCCTCGGAGACAAACGAGAAGGATACGGACAGTCCAAGGAACACATAGGGAAGAAATTGGAAATCCTCGAAAGCAGATTCCCCACGCAAAAAAAAAAAGAGGAACCTGGAAGCGGGAGAGGGAGGGGAAAAAAAAGAAAAAGAGACACTACCAGATTTTGTAAGCAAAAGAATATCAAAAATTTCCATTCCAAAAAAATTAAACCCTGGAACTGACATGAGCGACGTAATGCGGGTCCAGACCACAAACACCAGGCCGCGTCTGGCTGGTCCAGTTGGAAAGAGAGACAAAATGAACATAGGAGCAGTTAAGACGAAAACAAAGTGCAAGAAAAGAGGGATGAGGAGGGGGAAAAAAGACGCAATGTAATCAAACCAAGCACGCGCAATCCAATCCCCCACCACTTCTGCTTGCCTTTCGACTTGCTTTGCTACTACCTGATACTTTTTCATTGCCTTCTTTTCTGCTTTGCTCTCTGACCTGATCCGTGATCCGCAATCCGCATTTCACAGCCTACAAAGCGCCTTGTCTGCCAAGACATTCAAATATCCCATAGTATACTGTGACCTCGCCAAGCAAAATCTCAATTCCATCTCTCTCATCTCTCTCGCCGCTCTCCATCGTTTGGCTCAAGATCGGAGTTGATCAGCTTGGACTCTGTCTTCCTTGGCCTTGGCTCGCAATCTGCCTCCCTTTTTTGTTGTGCATTTTGCCTTTGCTGTGCCACTGCCTCAGACAGACAGACGCTCAAAGGACCTTCCCATCGTCTTGCAGAAACAACGACTGCGGCCCCCCAAAAACACCTTATGCCAGACACACCACACCACCACGCAGTTGTTTCCCCCCTCCCGACAGCATCCACCTGACCAACGCGGATACGCATTCAGTCTTCTCTCTCTCTCTCTATCACTCCATTAATCAATCAATCACCTCTCGCCCACTTGTCCCCCTCCCAGTCAGACGCCCGTCTGCTTCGCCTGCCGTTGCCGCCAACTGCTGCTGGCTGACTGACTGAATGACTGGAGCCTGCACCGCATATTTCGGCCGCCCGCCAGCAAACGGTAGTACTGCTCCCCTCCATCTCGCAATCAACTTACACACCCGGTACGGTACGGAGCCACCCTCATCCACACGCCCCTACACCCACCCACTCAACTGCACACCTCCCACCTCAACGGCAGCACCAGTACCAGCACCAGCGAGGCGGTAAGAGAATTTGCCCTTGGAAAAACTGGCCAACTGACCTCCACTTGTCGCGGCCTCTGTCCGTCGTCGCCACTTCCCTACACTCCCCTCCCAGGCCCCTCCCTCATCCATCCCTCATTCATCCATCTTCTCCCACGCCCACTCACTCCCACCTTTCTGGTTGCCTTTCTTCCCAGGTTGTCGCCTCGAGCTACCTGTCAGGTCTCCCCGGCACATGGTTGAGTCTTCATCCATTGTACTCCCTTCTGGCCCAGACACCAAAAGCAGACGGACGGCCCAAGCCCTCAGCCTCTGAAAATCCTGAATTTTCATCCCACCTCCATCCTCGAACCCGCCAAGAATAACACGGAACCTGTTAAAGTTCTCTCTGTGTCCGACCATCTATCCCAGCGCCCTTCCCTTCTCCCCGTTCCTCCATCCATCTTTCCTCCTTCTCTTCCATCCGTTCTGTCTACCTGTTTTCGCCATTCGCCCTGCGCCACGCTAGGCCCGACGTCATCTGTTCGCCCAACACACATCAATCCTTGTGCGTGTGAGAGAGAAAGAGAGATAGTCCGCACCCACGCTGCTCACGGCCACCGCCGCACTCTCATCCACGCTCGCCCTTTTCACCAAGGATCTGCATTCTCGATTCAGTTATTCTTGTACCCCCAGGACCCTGAATTCATCACGCTACCGCGCCTCACATTAAGCCAGCGCCCGGTCATCCTATAATCTCCCTCATCTACCCCCCCAAAACAACAACAACAACACCACCACCTATTGCTTCTTCGACCATGTCGGTTCTGTTCTTATAGCCTCACGGTCCCTAGGGACACGATTTGATCTGCAGCAATCGTCTTTCGAGACGATCTTCAGCTGCACGTCCGCCTGGAGGACACCCTCTCTGCATACCACTCACACAACACGAACCAACAATTACTACAACAATAGCCGCTTGCCGCAGGCAGCCATATACCCGCCACAACCACCCGCATTCACCTCTACCATTACTCCTCGGTCCTTGCGGAGTCGAGCCTCGACCAGTTACGCCTGCTAGAAGCGTCGTTGAACGACTTGGCCTGGAATTACCAACCTTTAGCCACTTATTCGCGAGCCGAGATCCCGATATAACCCCTGTTCCTTCTCTCTACCGACATCGTCACATCTCCACCATGACGCACCACACACACAACGCCGCGACGTCAAACGTCCTCGCCTGGTCGACAGATTGCGCCAACATGCCCTCGATGGTAGAAGACGAACCCGCCGATGTCGACGAGCCTCCGGATGCGCAACTGCCCATCTCTCCCATGGCCAGCATGTTCAAGAGGAACCCAATCCGCCGCACTATCATCGACCACAACGCCTCCCTCCTAACCAAGGCTCTCCACAGCCCTTCCGAAGACGAGGAACCCGAGGTCCGCCCGGGTATGTCATTCTTCGCTCGCCGACGCTCCATGGCCAGTAACATCAGCTTGGCCTCTACCGCCGACCTGACGAGCGACACCGGCTTGACCAGCCCCTCCCGCGCCAATACTCCTAGCCCTCCTCTCCCCGAGATGCGTTATCTGAACCTCAACGACGAGCCTGCCAAGGATGCCCCCAAGAAGCGCTGTATTCAGTTCGCCTGTGCTGCGAAACCCAAGGCTGCCGAGTCCATTCAGGCCCAGCCCATGGTCAAGGCCCCTTCTGCCCAGGAGACCCAGCGCAAGCCTTGCATCAAGTTCGCATGCCCTGTTCCTCAGCGCCCTGCTTCCACGCAGAACACGCCACCCCAGCGCATGGAGATGGCCGCTGCTCGCCTTCAACCGCCCGCCTTGGCCAAGCAGTCCTCCCCGCTGACCGCCCGCAAGTCCCGCTCTTCTGCTAGCCGCTCGCGCTCCCCCAGGCCGTCGCTTGCCCCTCCCCGCTCCGACATGGACGCGAAGTCTCCCACCACGAAGAAGTACATCACCGCCAACATCAATGACTTGAACAACGAGTCTTCTCACTTCCATGAGTTCGCTAGCGACATCCCTCGTGAGGATGACTGGATTCGCCAGGCCTTTTCCTCCCAGGGTCGCCGCATCACCATCGACGACACCCTTCAGAAGGAGAACGCCATTCGCAAGTTGGCGACCGAGGTAGAAGAGGAGGCCGAGCAGGAGGAGGAAGAGATGGCGACCGCCCTCGACGACGATGAAGATCTCGACAACTTGGACGATGGGGATGATGTCGAGGATGAGGATGAGGACGAGGACGAGGACCAGGAAGACGAGGACGACAACTCTGACGAGGATGACAACTCCGATGGTTACAAGACCGACGAGGAGACCGGGTTCGCCGACTCCGACGAGGAAGAGGATGAAGATGAGGATCTTCGCCTATGGACCCCGGGCCGTTCCACCGTGCAGAACATTGACAGCACTCCCATTGCTCGACGTCCCTCCCTTCCTGAGCAGCTTTCGGACTCCTCCATTGCCTCCCGGACCAGCCTCCGCGCCCGACGTGGCCGAGCTCACCGTATCAAGATCCGTCCCGGCACTCCTGAGCTCCCTGACAGCACCGACTTCGTCTGCGGCACCCTTGACGAGGACCGCCCCATGGAGGACGCTTACATGTCTTGCCTGGCGGCTCGCAGGCGCGAGAAGCTCCAGCTCATCCCACAGGATATCGACCCTAGCTTCCCGGCCTCCGACCCTGAGGACGAGGGTGAAGAGGAGATTTACAACCCTGTTCACCACAGCAGTGACGACGAGATGTTCTTCCACGGAAAGATGGACGACTTGCATCATGCGAATGACAGAAGCCGTCGCCGCAAGAAGACAGAGCACACCTCTCCCAAACGCTTCCACTCGCCTCCCCCTCTGAAGCGTCGTGCATCTCCTGCCCCAAAGGCTCGCGGCCGTTCCCCTCGTCGCCTCTTTGATGGACCTTCGCCCCGTCGCCTGAGGTCGCCGGCGCCGCAGATGCTTCGTTCTCCTCCTGCGTCCCCTCGCAATGGCCATGGCGCCATCGCGTTCAAGACCTTGGCATCCCGCCCCGGTCTCACTGTCACCAAGTCCCTTCCTCGCCCTCCTTCCATGTTCCCCCACATGGCCAAGGGCCGTCGCGTCAAGGCTCCAGCCAACGACATTCACATTCGTGGCGCCATTGACATTGTCAAGGGCCTCGAGCGGAAGCGACAGCGTCGCAAAGAAAAGTTCTATCAAAAGTACTGCAACCGCGCTCGCAAGGGACAAGTCCCTGAGCGCAAGCCACAGCGTGGCCTTGGCTGTGAGCGCATGCGAGAGCTGGGCTTGCTCATGGCTGGCAAGATCGACCAGGGCAATTATGTCCTATCCGTCTAGAAGACGTTTTACATCACACATTTGGGTGGAGTTTTGATTTGCATTTTACAGCAGGACACAGAGACTCCCGCATGGCGTTTTGCATGGAAAGGTGCATGGCAAGGTGGGGTTCATGACATATACGATACTACTTCAACGTCCTTTCGGACTGTACATATCCTTTTTTTACACACCGGAGCATCTCTCGACGACCGAGGGCTTCGCACCTGTTTCTTCGCTTCATCTTCTATTTAACCTGTTTTGTTTTGTTTTGGGAGTCCAACGGCGCCTGGACTGGAGCACGAATACCCCTGGAATAGCGTGTACGAGGGCTTGCATGGTTGTTGAGCGAACACATAGCATTAGGAAGCCTGATCAACTGCATTCCTGCGAGATATCGCAGATCTCCGATAGCAATAACTGTCCTTTTCTCCCCGTGACCGCTTGAGATGGTGAAAACCCTTGTGGCGAGCCGAGCCGAGCCAAAGATGATGATGTGTTCTCTGGCGTCTTACCAGCCTTGGATCGGTTGAACGAATGAGAATGTATCCGTCTGTATGGCTAATATTGAGTTTAATGCACCTCTGGATCACGATACGATGAGTCGGGTTCGACCCAACGCCTTCCTCGCGTGGCGCAAGAAGGAGGCAAGGGGATATGGATGCGATGTGTTCTTTCCAGTTGCACTACAAAAGCAGGCAGGCCGGTCGATACCCAGAGCAACATGTGAGAATTACAACGCATCGTTCGATCCCATCACTGCCATCGAAGATTTCTAGCGAGTCCAAGTCCAGAGAGGGGACCAAGGTAAGTTTCGCCCTGACGCACCGACACACATCCAAGTCCGACCGATAGATAGGAAGGGAGTTATCGCCGACAGGTTGCGGCCCAAATATTAAGGCAGCACACTACAGCAGCAACCACCCCAGTATCCGTCCTACAGCACAGAACAGCACAGCACAACAGCACAGTAGCACGCACCACCCCCGACTTGTCCAGGCCCATCAGTCAGGACCTATCTATTCCCTATTGCCACACCTTAGTGCACGCTTCGTCTCCTGTGAGCAAAAGTCCGGTCCTCTACGAAACTCCCCGACCTCAATCAACTACCCACTCCGCGTCTACCGCCCATCCACACACCACCCTCACGATTCAGATAATAATCTTGCACATCGGCCGTCAAGATGTGGCTTATTGATTGGTGTACGTCTTTGTCTTCTCTCCATCCTCTCTCATCCCCGGCCTAGATGCTCTCCTCGAGAGCTTGGGCAACCATCTGCGCTTCTTGTGGCCGAGCATCCATCCCTGGTCGGACGACGATGGACTAACTGACCGGTGTTCTCTCGATAGTCTACAACGTGCTTTCAAGCCTTGGTTTGCTCAACAAGCATGCTAAGCTTCTCTTTCTCGGCCTCGACAATGCCGGCAAGACGACCCTGCTGCACATGCTGAAGGTATGATGCCCCCGACTTCTGCATACAACACCATCGATGCCTCGAGCCCGCCGGACATCACGTTTGATGCGCCCCAGCAGGCATGCTCTGGCATGGCGATATGGTATCAAGGAACTGTAGCTGACGGATTGCAACAGAACGACCGTGTCGCCATTCTCCAGCCTACCCTCCACCCTAGT
Source organism: Colletotrichum higginsianum IMI 349063 (assembly GCF_001672515.1). NCBI lineage: Eukaryota > Fungi > Ascomycota > Sordariomycetes > Glomerellales > Glomerellaceae > Colletotrichum > Colletotrichum higginsianum. The sequence goes on from NC_030955.1 coordinate 4,702,722, forward strand.
GAGTACATCCCTTGCCGTTGACGACGAACACGGGCGTCGAGCCTTGCGCACGTGTACAGTTTCTGACCACCTCTGTAGCTTCCGAGGAGCTGGCCATCGGCAATGTGCGCTTCACTACCTTCGACCTGGGTGGTCACCAGCAGGCCCGCCGCCTCTGGAAGGACTACTTCCCCGAAGTTAACGGCATCGTCTTCCTCGTCGACGCCAAGGACCACGAGCGGTTCGCCGAGTCCAAGGCCGAGCTCGATGCCCTCCTGTCGATGGAGGAGCTGGCCAAGGTCCCCTTTGTCATCCTCGGCAACAAGATTGACCACCCCGACGCCATTTCCGAGGAGGAGTTGCGTCACCAGCTCGGCATGTACCAGACGACGGGCAAGGGCAAGGTGCCTCTGGAGGGCATCCGGCCGATTGAGGTCTTCATGTGCTCGGTTGTTCTGAGACAAGGTACGTGGTCTTCGGCGTGTCACGGCGAAACGACAAGCAGTGGCTAAATTGATAAACAGGCTACGGCGATGGTATCCGGTGGCTCTCGCAGTACGTCTAAACACGTGCCGACGGCTCGGATTAGAGCTTCCTGGCGTTGTTCAAGGCGGACGGAGCACACACGGACGACTGGCGAGAATGGTACGAACGAGACGCGTCGGCACGGGAACGATATCATGGTGCCACGTCGACGAAAGCTCCCTCTGGTCGAAGTGCTCGAGGGCGACATGATGTCGGCATTCGAAGCTGAGATAACATGGAGAGGACGAGGAAGAAAGTGCGTAATGGACCGAAATGCCGCTACTGGGCTCTGCGTTGATCCACGGGAGGGGAGAAGGTCCTCAGCCTCAGGTTGGCCCCAATGGCAGTTTGGTCGGCCAGCCAGTCGTGCAATCAGCAGGCAGCCAACACAGACAAGGTTGCTGTTACGCTTGTTAGGCTAGAATACTTCACTGGGCTTGGGGAATGGGAATCTGGTTATTCACGTGTTTCAATTGTTAGCCTGCTGCTCTGTCTAGTTAGTGTTGCATCGACATCGACACACGACCATGCCTCATGTATGTCAACGACCAAAAGGATCTATCAATCTCTCTAGCATTACGGAACGTGACGGTTCGCGACGGGATTGCCCACCCAATTTGACGATCCCTGCGGAGCCTCACAGACGTTCGTACGTGGTAGTACCAAAGTATTCCTAGCGGGGTCGTGATGGTGATGTAACCGAGGCCACCGTGTTCAAAGCCGTCTAGGTTTCGAGGCGGGTACTCCTTCGGGTGCGTGATGTGTCGAGCTTAGGTGGAGTATGGCTGGTCCTTTGGCCTGTTCCACAAGCCACACACAGCCCCAGACTCATCGCCAGGATGGCTGACGTCTCGATGATGATGAGACAGTCGAAAAAAACAAAACATTGAACGATGCCCGCCGCTCGCGATCACGTCAAGAAGTAACCCCCCTCATCTCTCTCCTCGCTCAGCCTCGTTGATCACTGAAAGACAGGGCCCACTGCGCTCTGTCCATCTTTTATCTTTATCCACGTCTACGTGGTATTTTTGTCGGGGTTTGGGGGTACGCCTGCCACCCTGCCCGCACAGTGAACCGGGCGGGGCCTTGTTCTACCTCGCGATCCCGATGCCCCGATCTGGAGACTTTTCGATTCTGGTTGACTGCGGCGGCGGTGGTAAGGGAGGTCACATACAAGTGGGAAGGAAGATACCTAGGTAAAGGTTTCCAGATGATTCCGGAGTACACTGGCCAAAGTAACAGCATTGACGGGGGAACACCCCATCCCCTTTTGCTTACCTCACGTAAGATAAGCCAAGAGAGTGTCTTGCCAGGATCTTGGTGGTGGCGTGTCTGTACTGAGGTATGTACCTACTGTGTGTGGTCTATTGAATGCGCTTGACTGCCTCTTCCAGGCACGGCGTCCACTGAAGAAAACGCCCCCCACGGGCCACTGCTTCCTTGTGGCTACCCAGGCATAGACGGTTCGGCGGAGCCAGTAGTGCGCAATTGTCTGCTACCTACCTCGGTAGACTTGAGTCTCGCCGCCCCCCAACGAAATCCAATTTGAGAGCCACTGCCGACGTCATCCGACCCGTGGCATCACGGGCGTACATTGCATTCCCTGGGGAGGAGGAGGGAGAGGAGGGAAGAGGAGGAGGAGGAGGAACGCCGGCCATCGAAAGCAAAGCTTCCGGCACAAAAGTGACATACCAACAACCGTTTAGCTTTCCCCCCCAACAAACAGCTGTACGACTAAACACCTGAACGTCTACCCCCCCAAATAATCACCCATTCATCTGCAGACACTGACCGATCAGTACCTATTCTCTGCCGCTGACCCAGGTGTTACTCACGCAATTAACCATTCACGCGACGCGCACTTACACACCTGCACAATCACATCCACGTCCACGCCCACACCACTGACACTTCCCCTTTCTCTACCGAGCATCCATTGCTTCTCCCAGGGGCGTTGCCGGTAACCCATCATCGTGTCTCTCCCTCTCGCATCTTGACGACATTCTACCCCCTATCAGCCCGCTGCTGTATCATGCGCTTAGACCCGATAAACGACACAGCCCGCAGACATGGCTGAGCACCAACCCAGAGTTTCGTTTGCCCAAAGCAGCGGCAGCAACACAGACGTTTACGGCTTCCCGCCTGAGACCTTCACCACCGAAGGCCTGCCCGACTTCGATACAAAGTTTCTCGACGATGCTGACCTTGCTGCCTTCATCCAGGCCCTCCAGGCCCCCGACCCGCTGCAGTCTCCGGACGAAACGACATCGCTGCGGTCCCCCGGCTTAAGGAGCAGCAGCTCGCTCGACGTCACGAATAGAGGCTCCATCTACGAGGATGAGAGGGACGATCCGCACGCCGTTGCGGCGGCGGCCGCTGCCGCTGCCGGCGACGTCGTGGCACCTGGCCCAGCTCTGAACCATTCCTTCAGCAACGGCGGAGCGCACAACGGGTCGACGACCCAGCACAAAATGTTCATCACGGCGCAGAACGATTGGGCGCCTGTCAACCAGAGGATCGTCAAGAGGGGGTCCCGCAGGCGGAGGAACAGGGCCAAGGGCGCTGCCGAGGCTCTCCTCGGGACGCGTACAAAGGACGAGACCCGCGAGGGCATATTCTACGCCCTCCTCAAGTGGCCCATGCTCTTCTTCGTCGGTGCCTGGCTTGCCGCCCTGGCCATGACATATCTCTACACCCGGCTGTACATTTGGGTATACGAGCACTTTGTAACCTGGCGCGGTACTCGCGAGAGACTGCGCCGGAGCATGCGCCGAACCAACAACTACCGTGACTGGGTCGTGGCCGCCAAGGAGCTGGACAGCTATCTCGACCGACAGCGGTGGAAGGAGGAGAACGACTTTGCCTACTACGACTCCAAAACGGTCAAGCGGGTGTGGGAGCAGATGCGCAAGTGCAGGCAGAGGGCCGAGGCGCATGAGAACGAGGACCCCGGCAATGAGGGCCAGAACACGGCCCAGAGCAAGCCTGCTGTCGAGGAGCTTCATGCCTTGCTCTCGGCTTGCGTGAAGAGTAACTTTGTTGGCGTCGAGAATCCCAGGCTGTACAGTCAGACGTACTACGGCACCAAGAACCTGGTCCAGAACTTTATTGACGAAGGTATGTCGGTTCTTCTCTCGAGGTATGAGACGACTGACTGACGCCCCGCAGTGGAGAGAAGCATCAGGTTCATTCTCAATACGAAGCAGTTATCGATGGAAGAGAAGCGGTCCATTTTCAAGGGCATGCATACGAACTACGGACGAACTGCTCTCTGCCTGTCTGGCGGGGCGTCGTTCGCCTATTATCATTTCGGAGTCATCAAGGCTCTCCTCGAGGCAGACCTCCTACCAGACGTAATTACCGGTACCAGCGGCGGTGCTCTGGTCGCGGCCCTGGTGGCGACCCGCACCAACGACGAGCTGAAGCAGCTGCTCGTGCCAGCACTCGCCCACCGTATCACGGCGTGTCGCGAGACCTTTTGGACGTGGATCCCTCGCTGGTGGAAGACGGGGGCCCGGTTCGACTCGGTCGACTGGGCCAAGCAGTGTAGCTGGTGGACGCGGGGCTCGATGACGTTCCGAGAGGCATACGAGCGGACGGGCCGTATCCTGAACGTGTCGTGCGTGCCGGCCGATCCACACTCGCCCACCATCTTGTGCAACTACCTCACCAGCCCGGACTGCGTTATCTGGTCGGCTGTGCTTGCGTCCGCCGCCGTGCCCGGCATCCTCAACCCCGTCGTGCTGATGATGAAGCAGCGCGACGGCACGCTGGTGCCCTACTCGTTCGGGCACAAGTGGAAGGACGGCAGCCTACGGACCGATATTCCGATCAAGGCGCTTAACCTGCACTTCAACGTCAACTTCACCATCGTCAGCCAGGTCAACCCGCACATCAACCTCTTCTTCTTCTCGTCACGCGGATCCGTCGGCCATCCGGTCACGCACCGCAAGGGCAAAGGCTGGCGCGGCGGATATGTCATGTCTGCCGTGGAGCATTACCTCAAGCTGGACATGACGAAATGGCTCAAGTTCATCCGGCATGCCGAGCTGCTTCCACGGCCGCTTGGCCAGGACTGGTCGCAGCTCTTTCTGCAGACGTTCAGCGGCACCGTCACCATTTGGCCCAAGACGGTGGCCTCGGACTTCTACCATATCCTCTCAGACCCGGACCCGCCGCGGTTGGCGCGCATGATCCACGAGGGTCAGCAGCGCGGGTACCCGATCCTGAAGTTTGTAGGCAACCGATTGAAAGTGGAGAGGCTGATTGAGCAAGGGCGGCGCGAGACGCGGCCGTGGATCCGTAGGGGCAGTATCGAGACGATCCTCAGCGAGGATGACCTTAGGAGCCTGCTCATCTCGGGCAACACGGATGTCGACGACGAGACCACGGACGCTGAGGGGGAGACGTTGCTTGAGAACGAGGAGAACGAGGAGGCCATCATTGACGACGAAGAGGAGTACGATGACAAAGAGCGCGAGTACAGGAACGGGCCAAAGATGGATTAGGGTCGCTGACCAAGCAGAAAGGAACGTTGGTATATACAATAGGGGGAAAATGGAGGACTGGGCCTATACAGGTTGTAGCATAGCTTGGCGTTTTGACATGCGATTCGATAGAGCATCTTTGACTGCGATCCGAAGCATTACTTCTGGGGGATGTGATGATCACTATTAGATCGAAGTCGGTCACAGTGTTCGAGCGACGACGAGCTCTTGATGCAACCGCACGTCAAACAAGACTCCTGCAAGCCGGCCGTTATACGGTTGCAGATAACGACTTACATAGCCGGTTCGGCGGCTCGACGGGTATCTGGGGGCGAACAAGAGTAATGGAGCCACCCACCTGCTTCTACGTACCTAGTAACTAGACTGGTACGAGGTAAGGTACCTTAGTAGTTGATGGTTCAACCCTCCAAGTTGGGGAAGGACAGATAATCCATTTGCCGTGTCGAAGGCATGACAAGGTTTGCAAGCTTGGGGCGGGTGTGGGTCCTTGAGAGGGACCGCTCTGACTGGCACAGCACTGTAAGGTACAGACAGTGCTCTGTACCAGGGGATCCATTCAGGTACCTCCCATAGTGAGATAGGTAGGTGCTGAGGGAGCGACCCCTGCTCGCATTTCCGGAAACTACCACCGCCTGTAGGACCACAGCGCCAGTTTATTTCGAGGCCACGATTGTCAAAAGAAAGTGGTGACTGAGCTCTTGCGGACACTTCACCTCCAACTCCCTACCCCCTCCATCATCCTCCACCCTCGGAAGTTCTGACCTGGAAAGAAACAAGCAGACAGAGAGACCAAGAGAGAGCAAGTATACAGGCCTGCATTACAGTTCCTTACTTCTATTTATTCCTATTCTTGCTCTGTTTTTCTTTTTGGTTCTCGTCAGGCGAATACCGAGCTTAAGGTCTAAGTAGGCCAGCCGTGACCACCCTTTTTTTTCTTTATCTTTTTTGGTTTCACGGGCGCCAAAAGGTAGCGAGCGACGTGTCCCGATCCGCGCGCTGCGTAACACCACACAACCCCTCGAGAAACCTCGACTTCGACCACGACGTCCCATAGCCTCCCCCCCAAAAGGCCGCTTTTACCGTCATTCGCACCGTCCTCGGAGCTCGCGGGCTCGTCGCCACGTCGCCAACATGAGTTCCGACTACTCGTACGATGCCGAGGCGCAGTTCTATCCCTTCTTCATCCTCGCCATCAGCAGCATCATCACCCTGCCGCTTGGCTACACCCTCGTCTTCCCCTCCAAGGACATCGAGGCCAAGGCCCCGCGCATCCAGAGCGACTTCAAGCCCGAACATGTCGACCTCATCGACAAGCAGCGCAAGGCGCACCAGAAGAAGCAGCGCCGCATCGTGCGCATCATTGCCGTCCTCGTCGGCCTCGCCGTCATGGCCGGCATGATCTACCTCATCATCCACACCAAGACCGTCACCCAGAAGATCTGGAACCCCTACGATATTCTCGGCATCTCTGATGTATGTTATTCACCCTTGACTCGTGTATTCGTTTCCCTCCCAAATGCTGACACGCCCAAACCCAGTCTGCGGACGAGAAAACGATCAAGAAGGTCTACAAGCAGCTCTCGAGGAGACTGCACCCCGACAAGGTCAAGCCTGACCCGGCCAAGAACGAGACCATTGAGTCCCTCAATGACGCTTATGTCGAAATTTCAAAGGCCTACCAGGCCCTCACAGACGAGGAGATCCGCAACAACTTCATTCAGTACGGCCACCCTGACGGGAAGCAAAGCTTCAGTATTGGAATTGCCCTTCCTCAGTTCATGATCTCCGACGGCAACGGCAAGTACGTCGTCCTCGCCTACACGCTGCTCCTAGGCGTTCTCCTGCCTTACCTGGTCGGCTCGTGGTGGTACGGCACTCAGCGCATGTCCAAGGACGGCGTGCTTATGGAGAGTGCCAACAACCTTTTCCGTGCTTACGACGACAACGTTGACGAGGGCGGTGTCATCACCGCTCTGAGCAGCGGCAAGGAATTCGACGCCGTCCTCAAGGGCGACAAGGCCGAGTCTGGCCTTTCCAAGCTCGAGTCGAAGCTGCTCGCCAACGCCGAGAAGGCTGGGCTCTCTCAGAAGGACAGGCAGGCTCTCGAAGATCTCGACAGCGGCGTGCGCCGGAAGGCCCTGGCTCTGCTGTGGTCTTACCTTGGCCGCGTCGAGCTCGAGGACTCGGCCCTCGACAGCGCCAAGTACGAAGTTGCCCCCATTGCCCACGCCCTCACCCGGTCGTTCTCTGCCATTGCCCAAGCCTACGGTAGCACCGGTCCCATCCTTGCCGCCTACTCCACAAGCCAGCACCTGATTCAGGCCCTGCCCCCCAAGGCTTCGCCGCTCCTGCAGCTGCCTCACTTCACTCAGGACATCGTCCGCCAGGTCGAGGGAGGTGACTCAAAGGTTCACGTTTCCCTCCAGCAGTTCATGGACTTGCCCGACGACCTCCGCAGGAACATGGTCGTGCGCAACAAGCTTCTCTCCGAGGACCAGTACAAGTCCGCCGTCACTGTCGCCCGCCAATTGCCCCAGCTCCGTGTCGCCAAGGCCTTTTTTAAGGTCACCGGCGAGCGCTTCATCATCCCCTCCTCCCTCGTCACCCTCGTCGTCAAGGGACGCATCGTCCCCCCTGGCAGCGAGAACGTCCCCGAGATCAATGAGCTGGACCTGGAAGACATTGACCCCCCCGAAGACGATCTCGAGGCTTACCTTGGCCGCAAGAAGAAGACCGTGAAGGGTCCCGACGGTCAACCCATCCCCGTCGACGACAAACCCATTCTGCCCCCCCTCGCTCACGCCCCTTACTTCGCCCGCGATCATGCCCCCAAGTGGTATGTCTTCTTGACCGATTCCAAGCAGGGCAAGATGGCTGTGCCCCCCTTCACCTTCACCCAGTTCGACCAACCCATCTTTGGCGAAGACGGCAAGCCCACCTTCAATATGCAAACCCTCAAGGCCCAGTTCGCCGCTCCTCCACAAGCTGGTCACTACACATTTGTTATGCACGTCGTATGTGACAGCTACGTCGGCTTCGATACCAAGATGGAGGTCACCCTCGTTGTCGAGGAGGCGAGCAAGGCAGCGGCCATGGTTGCCGAAGATGATATCAGCGAGCCCGACGAAGGTATGTAGCGCCACTTTCTCCCAACTTTTTCAAGACCTCCCTCCCACCCGCACACAAAATGCTAACAACCGCCACAGACTCGATAGCCGGACAGATGCAAGCCCTTAAGGGCGGCAGCGTACCGGGTGCAACCAAGCCGCGCAGGAAAGTGGAGGAGGACTCGGACGAGGAGAGCGGCACAGATGACGACGTCGAGGATGACACAAGCGAGACAAACACTGACACCGAGGACGAGTCATGAGGTACTATGCTCGGTTTTCGCGGCGCTTTTTTCAGGGGAGGTGTATGTGTATGGAGCAATAGAAGAAGAGAGAGGGTAATTGCCCAGACTAAGAGTTTGTGCAAAGACTCAATATACCCAAGTCATCATCAACATTGCAACACACAAACACACACATACACACAGAGGAAGAGACATGGGAGGAGAAACAAATGCATTGAAAGTGGGTTTCGCTGCACTAGGCACGCCGGACTTCGGAAGTTGTTGCTTGGAGGGTGTTAGTCCACGTTAGTCCACGTCCATAGCTATCGGCGTTGATGAAGTTCGTTGCGGAGGATGAGGGGGGTCTCTTCGTTACCGTTGGTACATTAGTGTTTGACGCTGAATTGATCAAGTGTGTCCCCAGCCATGGCCTGGTGTCCCCATTCATATTGTTGTTGTGTCTGGTATGACAGCACCCGCGAGGTCGGGTTGGAAAGCGGACTGAATGATCGCGACGGATGGACGGACTCGCGCAAATCGACAATGTCCTTGCATCACCGAGAGAGTCACTCACTCGCTCACTCTCTGGCGGCCCCAGTCTGTTTATTTCAAATGCGTTCAGTATTTCCCCCATTCACGATGCCGGCCCAACAATGGCCATCGTGGACGATGAATAATGTCCCCAGCAAGCAGCCTGAACCGGTGGGAGTGGTAAAAATATAAATAAACGCCCGTCGCCAACCGCCTCCGTCCTTGTCTCTTCCCCGAACCAGTTGCAAATGCGACAACAATCATGTACAAATACTCTTCCAATCCTCCAACTCTGTACGCACGTGCTGCTCTACCTCCAAGCATTCGGGTATTTGGCAATAGAAAGTGAGCACGCCCATCCGCCGTCCTTCATTGCCTGCTAGCTTTCGAAAACATCATGCGCTGCCCCGTCGCCCCCCCCGTCTCTTTGGTTTGTTTTCCTTGGGAGAACCGATGTTTCATTCACTCATCGCCTGCAGTGCATGGGTGAGGGGAACGACGCGCAGACTCCTGCCGCGCTTCAGCCCGGACGTCTTCTGAGGCATGATGGTCGGGCTGGCCTCGTCCCGCCACTTCCGGAACACGCTTTTTAGGTCTTTCGGAATACCCTCCAACACCACTGTCGAGATGGGGATGAAGGGGCGGTCTTCCATGCCACTGGCCAGAATGGCATACTCCTGTGCGAAATCCAGGGCGTTGCGGAAGGAACCGTACTGGCTCTGCGCCGTTCTGCCGACAATTATGTACATCTCAAAGAATGCATCCAGTACGTAGATGCCCGAGGGATCCAGGTCGGCTTGAGTGAAAGGGCTGATTTCGTAGACCTGCGATTGATGTCAGTCATGATCGATTCATAGACGGTTGATTAGTACGGAACGCCTCACCTGTTGGGCTGCAGACGCGTCCGAGCGGAACAGTCTTTGGCAATACTTGTCGTAATTGGACTTCAACCGCCAGTGGTCGGCGGAATGCGGTTTCGTACCGTCATTGAAGATGGCCCAGAAGCTGTCCGGCTCGCTGCCGTCCTCGATTTCCAGAAGCTCGCCCATCAGGCTCAAGTCCATACCTATGAGGCGGGCGCAACTCAGCTCGTCTACGTCACTTCCCTTGCCCTTCCAAAGATAGCACTTTCCTGACTGCGTAATGAGGAATGGGAACCCGGAGCAGAGACTCGTGGATGAGAAGTTGACCTCGTCGAACACGACCTGGCCGAGCATGCGGCGGCCGCAGAGCATGCTGGGCGCCAACGAGTCAAACTTGGCACCGGTGCCGCGGCGGGTGATGATCATGCCGCCAAGCGCCATGATGAACTCCGGCGTCTCTCTGCCCTGGCGCATCTTGACGACTTTGCCGCCGAGAGAGCGAGCCTCACGGTTGATAAACAGAGCAGCATCTTCCATGGTAGCTTCCGGTACTTCATCGCCGGCCCAGAAGTACACCTCCGTTTCCTTCCTGCCGGCCTCGTTGGTGAAGACGTTGGCGCAGATATACATTTCCCGTTCAAACAGGATGCGCTCATTATGCGCCGGGACGGGGATTTTCTTGCCATCGCCCGTGATCTGGAAGAGTCTTGCGCCCTGGCTTTGGATATCGCGGACACGGGGCTTGTTCATCAATACCTCGGCAGTGTCAAGACGGTATTCTCTTTGCGGTCGCTGTGTGCCAAAGAAGTCGTCCAGCAAGGCCGAGACTTCCGAGCTCGACTTGGTCGGGGATCGGACGGGCGAAGCGACAGGCGTAGGGGACGAAGGTTTCGGCGGGATTGGCAAAGGCCTGGCAGAGCCCCTTGAAGGAGGGGTGCTGGACCTTTGGACCGGGGACGCAGGGTTGTCAAATCGCGACCGTATCTCAAGAGGTGGTGACTGAACGACAGAACCACCAAACATCGCCGCAGCATTCCTGACGGATACCACTGGCTCGCTATCGACCTTGTCGTTCGACTTCTGAGGTGAGCTGGGCCTTGACAAGGGCCGTCCGAAAGTTCTGAGAGGCGCCACATGTGGGCTGTCCGCTTGATCATTGGACGGCGACCGTACAGGAGACCGGATAGGCGACCTAGGTGTAGGTTCGGGCAAGGGTCGTCCAAAGGTCCTGGCAGGAGGGGAAGATTCATCCACGCTATCAGAAAACGACTTCTTTGCAGGGCTTGACGTCGGTTCAGGCAGGGGGCGCCCGAAGGTCTTGACAGGAGAGACTTCCTCAGTCTTCTGTGGTGGGGGACTGAAGGACTTCTCAAAAACCGGCTTAGGCTTGATGCTGGGCATTGTAGCCGAGCTTTGTCTCTTGAGCTCATCGTCCCTCGTCGGGCTCTCCGTCTTAGGTTCTTCTCTCTTCGGGCTATCCGCCTTTGGTTCCTCTCTCTTTGGGCTATCCGCCCTTGGCTCCTCTCTCTTCGGGCTATCCATCTTCAAGCTCTCCCTCTTGGGGCTCTCTGGCTTGGGCGTCTCTTGGTTCTTTTCTTCAAAGAACATGGACACTCTCTTCATGTCCAGCTTTTTGGGTGAACTGGGCTGAGAAGCGGGCTCGTTGGGCTTCTCCTCGAGTTGTTTTATCGGAGAGGATTGGAGCTTCATCGTAGGAGACCGAGATCTGCGCTTTGGAACGGGCTCTTCTTCTTTGGCGGGGAAAATGGGCTTCTCGACCGGAGCCTCAGCAGGCTTTCCGAAGGACTTGAGAGGCGCTGGCCTGTTCTTGGCAGCTGCCTGGGCAGCTATCTGGGCCTGGATGGACGTCGGAGCTTCCCGCTGGGGGCTCTTTGGTTCCTCGGCGACAACAGGTGGCTCTTCCTTCACAGGTGAGGCCACTACTGGGCTAGGCTTGGGCTCGTTTGCCGGCTCTGGGGCGGGAGCGGCGTTGGACAGGCCCTTGGACGATGGGGCCTTTCTCTTCGGGCCGCGAGCACGGCCCTTGGTCATGTGCGTCAGTTGTGGTCCCGGGGCCGTGGGCTCGGTGGTTGCACCGCCGGATTCCTCCGACTTTTCGGCCTCACGTCCTCCGGTAGAAGCCATAGGGGGAGGGCCACGAGCCAGGATTCCCGCAAGCGCAGGGTTGAACCGACCAGCCAAGCCACCAGCAGCGGCACGTCCTTGGAGCCGGGCAGGAGCGTTGGTCTCTTTCTGAAGAGTTGGCGTCGTAGGCCTCGGCTCTGTCGGAGACTGAACGTCAGGTGATTTGTTTGTCGGGGACTTGATCGACGGGGAGCGAAGCGAGGGGATGGACTCGCTCGGCTCGTCCTTGGTCACAAGCTTTGATCGTTCGCTGACAGATTTGCGGTGTTCAATGGCGGAAGGCGATGTCGCTTCTGATCTGCCCGAGATTGACTTGCTCAGGGCATGTCTCTTCAACAGGGCCTCGGGTACGGGGTTTTCCGAAGCATTGGACTTGGCCCGAGTTACGCCTTTGCCTTGGGACTGAGCAGCTTTAAAGTCTTCCTTTTTCTTCATTATCGCCTCCTTGAACTCATCTTTGAGATCACTCGGCTTTGGGCCACCCGTAATGTTCAGGGATGCTTTGCCACGGGAGATGTTCGATTTGAGTTCATCCGGCGCAACGTAGTTTTGCGTCTTTGTCCGGCGCAGATTGCCGAAGACGCTCTGCAACTCATTGGCTGGGTCCTTGGAAGACGCAGCATCTCCGGAGACGTTTCGAGATTTGAGGCCAGCTCTGAAATCCTTCTTTGGAGGTGTTTCGGGCTTGACCTTGGTCACGGCCGGAGTGTCACTGACAGTTGGTCGTTTCGGGATTTCCACGGGAGCGGGCGTTTCTTCCGGCTTCTCCTCACTCGTTGGGCTCTTGATGGTGCTGCCGCGGAAACTCGGGCTGCTGATGCTGCCGCCTGTCTTGTGAGTCTTTACTGGTGCGTAGATGCCCTTGAGCCCACCGACGGACGGCTTCGCTTCTTGGCCGCCCATGGGCGACGACCGCATGAGCCCACCGATGTTGACTTCATGCTTGTTGGATGCCACGGAGCCAGTTCGACCAAGATCAGCACTGGGATTGGCAGCCTTGTGCGCCTTGGCCTTGTTGAGCTCAACCATCCAGGCTGGCTGGTTAGCCGTTGGTGGAGGCTTGGGCTTCGGTGCCTCAGGTTTGTTCAACGCTGTTTCCAACCAGCTCGCCTTCGTAGGGCTCCACCTCCTAGTGTCCATGGTCTTTGAAGGGCTGGATGGCGGCGTCACCTTTTCCTCTTCTTCGTCTCGGGTGTCGGGCTTGGCTTCTGACGTCGGCGGGGCTGTGGCGGGGGCCTTGGGCGTGGTCTCGGTCTCGTCCTGGAATTCCTGGTTGCTGTGGCGCGAAGTAGGGCGGGAGGAAGGGCGAGAGGATGGTCGGGACGCGGGACGAGAAAGAGAGCGAGAGTGGGACGAGCCGGTGGGCGTAGCTGCGCCGTCGCGCATGAACATGCTCTGGGGACGGGACCTAGGCTCGCCGACCCGGCTCGTGGTAGCCGAATCAGCGCGTACGAGCCCCGGGGGCGACGTCACGCTCCATCTCTTGACACTGTCTGACCTCTTCATCATGGCACTCTGGACGAAGCCGCCCATACCCTTGGTAGGCGAGACGGGTCTCGTGGGGGACGCGCGACCTGAGCCCGAGGACAAGACTGACATGCGGCGCTGTGCGACTGTGTCGTTCTCGGATGAAATTTCAGCCGGAGGGTCAAGCCTCTGGGCACTGGACAGCGAGAGTGGGGAACCGAGCCTGTTTTCCTTGGTCGGACTGGAAAGTTCGGGCGGCAGGTCCGTTGAGGAGCTGCGGCTCAAGCCAGGAAGCTGGTGCGCGCGCATGGAGGACATGTCGGTGGTGTCGGTATCCTCGACCTGGGTCTTGCGATTGGCAGCGGAGCCAACGCTTGCACGATCGGGGGTCTGACGGAACCAAGCAGGGTCTTTGGAGCCCAGTGCCTGGGAGATCTGGTCCCTAGAGAAGTTCTGTTCGGTGGCGGAGGAGGGGTCGGACGTGGGGTTCGGCGAGGTCCTGGCCGCATTCTCCGCGGCGACAACGGACAAGGGACGGCTCTTGGATCGATCGGAATGCTGCGAGTTGGGGCGTCTCTGCCACGACAGCGGGCGGGCTCCCTGCACGCCGCCGCCGGTTGGAGACGTCATGCTGAATGGCTTGTTGTCGGCGTCGAGGGGGGAATCGTTCTCCTTGGTGGGGGAGGTCGACAAGCTCTCCATGGCGTCGGGGGCCGGTGTTGCGCGTGAGCGAGAGTGGGGACGAGGGCTGCCGGTTTGTTCGAGGCCAGGAGAGGACAGTCTCAGGTCATCGGAAAGTTGCGCGGTGCTGTTGCCTCGAGACGAAGGTGGTGGGGTATTGGCCGGAGATGATTTCTGAGGGGAAATGGATCGAGCGCGTTCTGTCAATGTCGTCAGAAGGGATGACGAGGGGGGAAGGAAACCAGCAGGATGGAGAAGGGAAAACGGAGGGAAAAGATCTTGCTGTAAAGCACAAAAAGGCGTGTGCAAGGAGACGAGGGGAGGGACAATGGCAAAATTGCAGAAAGTTGTGTGCTGCCGGGTTTCTGACAGCACCAGGCGGATGGGAAAACACGAGACGAGAAAGAGGCCGTGTGTATGTGGTTTGTGGTCATTTGGGAGAGTGAGCGTCAAGGCGTCGAGGGCGTCGCTCGCGTCTCGCCCGGTGTGGTGGCCGTTCCATCCATCAGTAGCTCGCTCAGGCTTCCGCTTCCTGGTCCTTCAGGGCAACCTGAACCTGTACATGGCACGGCACGGCATGGCATGGCACGGCACGGGCACCCCCAGCACGAGCAGATGGATGAATGAGCACGACAACGATACCGAGCAGCAGTATCTGTACCCTAAGCGGGTGGGGGAGGAAGAGAAAAGCAAGCTTACAAAAAGGGCAGAGACAGACAGATAGATAGATAGACAGATAGATGCAGGGCGAGGCAACAGAACAGAGCTGAGCAGCAGTGAGGGAAGGGGAAGGGAGAGATGTGATGTGAGGGGAGGAGGACCAGACATGAGAAACACAGACAAGACGTACCGGCGCGGCGGGCCTGGCGTTCCCTCTTCTCCTGCTGGATCTTCTCGTCGAGTTCGCGTTGGCGGGCGTCGTCTTCTTCGGTGCGACGAGCATTCATCTCCTTGACGTCTTGCAGAAACTTGGAGACGTCGTCCATTGCTTGTTCCGACATGATGAGGCGGGAGGCAGAGTCATGACACGACACGGTTGCGAAGTGGGGGAGGGAATGGAAACAGGTGGTTCTGTCTTCTGTATGCGCAGGATTACCCCCGGTTAGAATTGTATGTCGTGGCAAGAGGAGCAGGTAAGGTAGTGAGGTCCTTGTTGGAGAAGGATATGTTGTCTAATTTTTTGCCGTCCCTCTTTCGGTTTTGCGTCCACCTCACCTTTGGGACTCGGTCTGCGGTGGGATGGGATGGGATGGGATAGGATAGGTAGGACAGGATGGAGGTACCTTGCGTTCGTCACCTTTTGGATGGAATGGGATGGATGGCGCTAAGAGTGGGCAGTTGCGCCAAAGCAAGGTACTACGCACTAACTACCCAAGCGGAGCAGAGGCGGCGGCGGAGACGGCGCGGGCAAGGAACCCCAAGGCAACCAACTTCAGTCTGTGTGTCTGTGTTTTGTCTGTACAGCAGTGCAGCGGTGCAGCACAGCGGGGAAGCTCTGTCACTCTGGTTACAGAACACCTAGACTAGCAGATACGCGCAGACTGACTGGAAGTGGTTCCGAGTGTCTGGCGAGGGTGGCGGCGGCGGCGGGGGTAAGTTAGAAACCCGGAGGTTCAGGGTGCTGCGTTGTTGGGGATTGTTTTGTTTCGAGGAAACCTGGCTGAGAGGTCAAAGTAAACAGGGAGAAAGAGAGAAGGATGCGAAGTTGCGTATCCGTAGCTACGGCGGACAGAGGGGAAGGACCTGCAGCGGCGGTACTTTGGCTGACGAACGAAGAGTTTGAAGGAAGCAGATTTTTATTTGGACACACGGCGCAGCGGCGAAGAGGCCGGCACAGAGGCCGACGGTTCGCCCTCCGGATGCTGCTGCTGCTGCTGCTGCTGTTGCTGTGCTCTCGCACTCGTGCTTGTGCTGCTACTAGAGCTGTGCCCTGCCATGCCATGCCATGCCATGCCATGTCAATTGGGCAGATTGTACGTCAGGTAAGGTACCGTCAGGCGTAGCGCCGCATCCAATAATCTCGCAGAGTTGGCACAGACATCCACCTCGTGCGCCTAGCGATGAATGGTTTGATCCAAATTGAGCGCAATGTCAACAATGGCCTTCCCCCTCCCTGTCCCTCTCCCTCCGTCTTCCTTCGACAACGCCCAGAACATTTCTTTGGTCGTGCGTCTTCTTCTGCTTCGACTCCAGCCTTTGAGCTCTTTGTTTTCTTAAAAGCGTCTGGCACTACTGCTGTCGAGACCTACCGTCCCCTATTTCAGCTCGCCGCCCCGAGCCCACCCTCGACGAGTCGAGAGTCAGACATAGGTAGCTAGAAACGAGGACCAAAACAAACAGGGTACGTATCCGAGACGCATGGATCATTTTCTACTCCACACTCGCAACCCCTGTCTCACGATTGGACAGGCGGGTTCCCCGTACCTGAGGTCGTCCACCTCACTGGCCCATCTGCGCCGTTTCAATCACGTCGTTTCAACCCATGATAACCGAGGGGATGAACCCGGGCATCCGCGTTTCTTGAAGACTTTGAAAAACGCACACCAAATTTCTCTCCGGCGAATGACAGGAATGAAAATGATTCTGCTTCAAGAGGTCAGGCATACAGCCTGCCCGCCCAGCAGACAACTGATGAGAGCAGCCACCGGCAGTGCTCTGCAGGCGGCATGCAAATGTACTTAACATACATCCGCAGCATGCGGCGCGCGATGGCCTGTTGGCCCGCTCGTATTTCTGCTTCTCGGGCACCATCGGAGCAGCAGGCCAGGGTCCCCGATTGTCAGCACCAAGACGCATCACCACATACACCACAAGGCTGCCTACCTACCTACCTTGGGTGTGTAGGTAATCAAACAACCCCAATCCACAAAAGCTGCCCCTGTTTCTCAGCCTCAGGGATAGATTACGATTGCGATGCGAACAATGCTGTGGAATGAATGCCACCCCCTATTCCTCCCTCGTGTGTGTGGTCTCTTTCGCACACTCGAGCGTCCCATCTACCTCTCACCATAGCAAGACGTCGATCCCGACCCCCGAACCCACCACAGACCTTCAGGCGCGCTCCTCTCCCGGGGTCGCCCTTCTGGAACACGATTGGAACTCCCTGCCTTTGGCCATTCATATTGTTATTATTTTTTTTAATTTTTTTTGACCCAGCGACCGTTATGCGCGCGTCGACCTTGTCCTGGGTATCCCAACTTCCAACTCGGGGGTGTGCTGCTGGCTGGATGAGCGTGGCATCTCTGCCATCGACCCCAAAACAAGCCCTCTGGCACTCAGTACAAAAAGAGCCTCTTCTTTGCATCGTCCACAACCCAAGCTAGCCCTTCCTTGAGGTTGGTGCCCGTCATGGCACTGCATCGTAAGACATGCCAGTGATGCGTCCTAATCGCCTCCAACTGCAGCCCCTGGAAGAGAGAGATGTCAGCCAAATCTCCGACAAAGTTGTCAAGGAGCGTGTCAATATCCGAACCTGTAGTATCTCCTGCTCGCTCATGCATCCGTTTACGTCCGTCTTGTTGGCAAAGACAAGCAGACTCGCACCAGATAGCCGCTGCGAACCGGTCGGGGGTCAGTTAGCACGCCAGGATCGCGCCTGCTCCAAACAGGTCGTTGGAAGGCGGACGAACCTCTTCTTGGAGGAGACCATGCAACTCTTCTCTACAATCTTCGATTCTCAATCGATCAGTGGCGTCGACAACCCAGATCAGCGCATCCGTCTTCTCGAAGTAGTTGCGCCAATATGAGCGCAGCGTCTTCTGGCCTCCAACGTCCCCTGTTTCGGTCAGACAGCTGGCTCCAAAGCATTACGTGCGCACGCCATACATATGTTTAGCTTGTATCTGGCCCATTGTTAGCTGTGCAATTGACGACTGGAGGGCGTGACCCAATACCCGTCGTAGTCGATGGTCTTGATGATAAAGCCCAGAGTTGGGCTCACTGTGTTGACGTCTTCACCCATAATCTTCTTGACTATCGTCGTCTTCCCAGCATTGTCAAGACCTCTATGCGATGTCATCAGCAAAGATGTACGGCAAGCATACAGGGGTTCCCAACCAACAGCATAAGGATGCGCATCTCCTTGTCCTTGAGACGCGCTTTTCTGAGGATGGACAACATTTTAGTCGTAATCGAAGGACTTATCCCCTGGGCAGATCTCGACTACAGGCGGCAAGTTGGAGAAATTAGGCTTCTTGGGTTGCTCATGATGCCGCACCTGTCCTATTGCAGTTGACAGGAGCCGGTGCCCGCATCCAGACTGTCTGGCGACCCCCTGACGGCTGTCAATGATCACGTGATTATGTCTCGGTGACGGTCAACCTAGATCCAGTAGATGCCGCCCCGCCAGCGCATCTCACCGAGCTTACCGAGTCTGCTCACCGTGATCAACGACGTCCGCCGCCAATTTCTGGCGGTGTTCTAACCAAGCTCATGCTTGTAGCTTCATGCGCAATTCGTACGGCCTGAATGGAGACTATCATATTGTTGATATATACATCATCTGTAATCGCTGGCAGCCGTGAACAATACTTTGTGCAACATCACGAAGTCATCTGTGGTAAATATGTTTAGACTACCTACAAACAGTGTTAATGAATGTCTCGTCACAAAGCACAAAACCATCTCAACCTAACAATACTTTGGCTAGATATCATAAAATTCTGGCCAGTGGTGGTGCTTGGAAGAAGTTGAGAGGAGGAAGGAGCGACAGTAAGTTGAGCAGAGGAGGAAGGCCCTACTGCACCTGGACAAATGCTCCTACCTGTTTTGGGCACCAGTCTGTTGTGTAAATATTTTCTTCTCTAAAAAGTCTGGCTTACTACCAAATCTTCTTCTCCCTCAAGCTCATATCAACTTTCATTCTTCCTATCCTCTCGCCACATAGTCTTCAACCATACACATCAACTGGTCTTCGCACGCACCTCAGGACACACAAAAAGAAGAGAGCGCATCACATATACTGAAATCGCCTTGTAGGCCTCTTCTAAGTCAGTCTTCCACCAACAGGCGCGCCTTCTCACTATTTTTAGTGATTCACGCCAATTTCCTGAGCACCGGAAGCTGATAGCCCTTTGCAGTTCAAGAACAACACGTGCACACGCATGCAATTTTTTCTTCTCACTTTTTTCACACTCACACATTCTCACACAAACACATACAAACGCCTGTGAAAAACGAAGAGCCAGTAAGTGAATTAATGCGCAGGTTTTTTGTATAAGATATTTTCAAAAGCCTTTACTAACCTGTCCTTCATTAGACAGCTCCAACAAACTCTTTGAGGAAGCTCACTACCACAGCTGCCATCAATAATGTCAACCCAAGACCAGAAAAGAGATGCCAAGATGAAGACTGCCGACAGCAGAAGCTACCGAAAGCATGATAAGGACCATCATGACGGTGGCAGAAGTGCACACTTCAACCAGCCAGGCAGCCCTTACCCTCGTGCCTCTAACAAAGCGCACCATCACCAGAGCAACTCCAGCCAGTCTACGGCTCGCTGGTCCTCCCAAGGCGTGAGCGAGCGGAACACCGGGAAAAATGCCCAAAATAAGGCTTCATTGTCCTGGAAGAAACCTATTAGACCTAGTGAGCCCAGCAAGCGGACTACCTCGATCCGTTGGGCTAAGGATCTTCCAGTTCCAGACAGGAAGCGGTCTCCCCCTTCTTGGAACGAAACAGTGTCCAGCCCAGAGGCTGCACAAGCAGCTACTGAATCTGAAAGCAGCGTCTCTGAATTCCATGTCACACAGCAATCGTTTGCAGTGAGCAAGAGCTCCCAGAAGACGTGGAAGAAGCAGGAGGTTGAGGTTGTTACCAAACGCCAGACGACCCAGAAAGGCGAAGACAAGAAGCATGATACAGCGGCTCAACAACCATCGACCACATACATCCCTCCTCACCTACGTATGATCAACGAATACGTCCCTCCTCATTTGCGCATGATCAAGACTAAGCCCGATGTTGAGGTTGACGCCCAAAATCTGGAGTACGAAAACCCAAACAGCATGAGCTATGATGCCGATTCCGACACGGAATCGGCCGAGCCCGCCAAGAGTTCAACGCCCCTAACTCCAATGGCTCTGAAGGAACTCCCAGAGAGACTAGGAGTGGAACTTAAGTCCAAGAAGAGTCATCCGTCCATGGATGTCAGTGTGGCGGGCGACACCACGTCAAGCGATGAGCGTGGCTCGAGACGCTCCAGCACTCCCTCCGACAAGACGAATGGCCTTATTTGTAATGGGTCCACCTCCGCGTCTTTCCAAGCCTGGATCAACAACCTGCCTGCGGACTCAGCCAGCTCGTTTCTTGACGAGATTACCAACCATCATCATCACGACATTGACCCAGCGAATGGACAGCTCTTGGAACGAGTCGAGCAGCCCGAAACTATCGTCGACTACGATGAGGAAAAGAAAATGAGGGGTTCGATGATTCATCGTCGTCGTGACTGGACCAGCAACTTGTTCGTCTATCGTGAGATAAACGTTCGCGAAGACTACATGCGTCGTCGTCAGGAGAACCTGGAGCGTCGCAGCTTGCCTGCACGAGATGATGAGCCGACCCAGATTGCAACCACGTCAAACGACAATGCAGTTTCCGTCGTGAAGGAGAAAAGGCTGCTGGACGACTGTGTCTTACGACCAGCTCAGCTTATCGACGCCAGTGGCTGCTCGCAGATTTACAACGCGGCCGTGGCCGACCATGACCACGAAATTGTCGACACCGTCCAAACCTCGGCCCGCCGATTCGAATACATGATTGATGAGTGCCAGAGAGAGAAACTCCCGTTCGTGGTCGCAATCAAGCAGAGAGCCGATCTGACGGATGCCAAAAATTGGCCCTCTCAGGACGCATACCGACAGTACATGAAGTGGAAAAAGTCAGCGTCACAGGAAGACGAGTCCACGGAAAACAACATCTGTGGTTTCGCATATCTGAAACCATACGAGAAAGGAATCACAGGACTCGCCGGCAACTCATCTCCCACGGTCAAGGCCACCGTCTTTGTCGGCCTGGAGCATCGTCGTGGTGGGATCGGCAGTGCTCTGATCCATCAGCTCTTGGCGCAGACCTCGATCTTGTACAACAGCCACGCTATCGAATACAAATGGGAGGACCCTGCAGCCGAAGAAGACTCTTTCAACACGCCAGACTTCCGCAAGATTCATCGTAAGTCTCCCACCACACTTGAAGCGACATCATTCTCAACCGTTCAACTGACACTTGACAGGCATCATCGCTCACACTATGCTCAACAGTGAGGGTGAACAGCATTCCAAATGGGTTGAAGAACTCATGACCTCGTTCCAGTTCGAGAAGGCCGGTCAAGTTAGCCAAGTATACGAGGTGTACTCTCCTCACGGGGTTGAGTGGTACGACCAAGTCGTTTGGCAGCACTGGGCGAACAAGATTGACACAGCCCGCAACGCTTACGCGGGCGACGAGTCCGAGTGTTCCTACGATTACCCGGGAAAGCTTCAGTCTCCAAACTACCGCTGAGATCAGTCTACAATTGCAGGTGGACAGCTTCATATGGTTCGAGCCACAGCGACGATGATGTCTTCGGTCCCTGAGCACCATGTCCCTACTGCGCAGGACTTTGACTTCAGCTGCCCCAGCATTTGGGCGCGTGAGAACCCATATCACTTCACATGTCTATGTAATCGACCGCGTTGTCGAATTTGAAAAGAAAAAGACAGCAGGAAGAGAAAAAAAGAAAAAAAAAGGAGGAAAAAAACCCCCCATCTTGAGCTCTAGAGTGAGTCCCTACCCTGAGGTCAGCTCAGAAAACGTGGTCAGATCTAACTGTGTATAAGATGATATAACCGGAACAGCAGACAGCTCACTACCAGGACGACACGGAAGATACCTCGCTATGTTGTCCGCCCTCGCCCTCCTTCGACACGAGGTCCTCTTTGATCGTATTTGAAAGGAAGACGGTTGGACATCAACGTTGCATCGCCACAAGCACAGTTTTGACACAAAGGTCGCTTTCTGGCTCACATCAGCAGCAAACCGACGGAACTTCAGACTTATCCCCTTCCCCTTTCCTTATCACTTACACCCCCTTTTAATCAATTTCCGAGTCTTAATAACTTTCCCCGAGGGCCTTGCACCCCCCGACACAGAAGTTTTCCTTCCACGACCGCTTTGGTAGACATCTGCGATTCTGGCAGAGAGGTTGGCAAGTCGAGGGCGAAATGGACCGTAACTACTACTTCCTAGCTCACAAGTGGACGGGTTTCGGATCATGGCGGCAAGTTGAACAAAGCCCAGTAGTTGCGAGTGGAATCTCGAGTGCGGCTAATTCCCGATCTCAGCCAGCATTCGGTACTATCGTTCTACTCGATGGTCTAGCCTGACTGAGAGAGCATCTTGTCGCAGACTTGCCTCAGGGGCCACAACGGTAGATAGCTTAATATTTGATTTCACAAACACACAGTTGGGACCGCCCTTGCAATAACGAGTGACATGGAATTGAATGTTCCTCCGACTAAAAGAACCATCTCTACAGGACTTACCGTCGTCTACTTACAATCCGTTCCCCTCCAAAAAAGGACACCAAGCCAGACCATGGAAACGCCAGCGAATCTTTCATAAGCCAGAAACCTATTTGGGCATACCGACGCTAGTGATGGAGTCGTGAGGCCAAAGGGTCGAGACGTCGCTGAGCGCAACGGAACCCCGTGCCGCCGCCACGTGGCGCACCTCGTCGAGAGTAGGGTTCCTAACCGATCCAGGGACGGGGGGTGGAGCAGACGGCGTACGAGAGATGAAAGGCCGAGGCTGCGGCGACGCGGAAGTCGGCTGCGCCCCGTAGTGCATCCGGCGTCCCGAAGGGGGTATGGGCTTGGGCTTCCGCTTGTTCTCGTAGTACTCCATAAATCCCATCCGTTCCACGATCTCACCTTGTTGTCCCATCCGCATCAGTCTCTCATCGTCGAATGCGCGCCGGTTCGGATCGTTGTGCGGGCTCGGGCCAGGCCAGCGAGGGGGGTCTGTTGTCGGATAATCCTGTATCACGGGTCTGTTATCCTGAGGCCTGGAGGAGGGGTTACTTACTGCCGCGTCTGTGCGGGAGCGGCGCGCGGGGTCACTGTTGCTGACCGAGCCCGATAGCCCTAATTGAGACCGGGCGGCGGAGGCAGCCACGTCGGTCCGTGGAGGATGGGGCCGGGCTGGCTCAGTGTTCGTGTAGATGCTGCTCGGTGCTACGTTGCGATGCCGGGTGTACAGTTGGGCGGTAGGGGATGCCTCGGAGCGCGAAGGCACATCCTGAGCCGGCTCATCGTTCAGAAAGACACTGCTCGTGGCTACGTTACGGAAACGATTGCTGACTCGGTGCTCGTCTTGAAGCATCGACGGAGGGAGAGTGGCGTTGCTCGGCTGTTGTTCCTGTCTGGTCGAAGACGACGGCATCATGGGTTGCCGTCTTGACGTGAGAGAATCGCTGTTCGAAACCGCATCCTCCCAGATGGCGTCTTGTTCGCTGCGTTCGACCTCGAGTCCAGTTTCGAACGCCCGAGATCGAAAAGGATCGGCTTGAGTGTTCACCTCGCTAAAGGCAGGATGCACCGAGTTGCGGTCGAACGCATGCCCGTTGCCATTTTGAACAGCCAAGCGTTCGTAAAAGCCTCCAACAGCATCCTCCCACGGCTGATTGCCGTCATCAAGATCGGCAGCCAGATCCTCCCCGTTGGAAACGAGGCTCTGCTGGCTCGATTCGGATGGTCTCCCGGTGGCAGAAAGCTGAGAGGCCTGGACAGATACCGGCGCCTGGCTGCTCCTGCTCGACAGGTTCGGAGTACGGCGTTCCCTCCGCTGCCGCTTGGCATCTCGCCTTTTCTGCCGAGCCGCTACAATCTCTCTGCGTACGGTCCGGATCTCTTCAGCCAAGAACGAGCTGCCTTGGTTGATTGACTGTTGTGTTTCCGTCGGGAAATAAGCAAGCCAGGACTCCACGACCCTTTGGAGAACCGGTCTCTCCGTTTCTGTCCGAGCAATCAGATTGGCGCGGAGGTCACTGAGGAAGGACTTGCGGGACCCAATGGCAGCTAGAATGCAAGCCTCGCACTGAGAAGCGACCTTTTCAAGCCCACCAGGCAGGCGACCAAAGACCATCTCGAACGTCGGTGGGTCCATCCACAAGGCTTGTATCGCGTCCAGACGGTGGAGAAACTCCTGGATCGGAACCGAATATTCCAGATTCCTGCCGCCTCTGTCTCGACGCAGTCGCTCCGTCTCTTTCGTGATCTCTTTCGTGACTAGCGCAAAGAGTGCGTGGATCGTCCACGAGTTGAGGCCGCGATGGGATGAACAGAGCACAGCTGCTTTTGGCGTAAAGGGCAGTTGATGTTTCTCGCTGATGCTCATTAGACCACGCTTGACCAAGTTTACCACATTGAGGTTGTCGACTCTTGGACGGAGACAGTCGCTAGGAAGATCGTGCAGACCTTGCTCTTGGCCTTGTAGCCAATAGTCGGGAGGATGGGCAGTGCTGTGTCGTTGTGAAAGATAGAGGTATCGGGTCAGCTTTCTGACCGTCACGTCCGACAGGTCGTGAATGCATTGGAATTGGTTGGGCTTTCCAGCAGGTGGTGGTGCGACTCTGGAGGGTCTGGTCCACATATTGTGTGATTGTAGTATTGTATTGTTAGTATCGATTTCGGGTTTGCTGGCGGGATACACAAAAGTACTGTTGATCCCGTGGCTGCTATACTCGTTCTGCCCTCCCCTTATCAGTTGGCCCATAAGAGGATGGGAAGCGAAACCATTTGTACAATCGAGCGGCGAAAAAATCACATTGTCAGCGAAGAAGCTCGAACTTGATGGTTGTGTCCGTCTTTCAGCTTGGCTCGACCGGGAACAAACAATAAGACGGACTGTCCTTGCTTCAAAGCACACAACGCAACCCCCGGTCATGTAACTTGTCGCAGAAAAGAGCATCGTCATAGTGATTTGAAAGGCGAGTTTCTTTGTCGGAGCTCCTTATTTCGCCCGAGATTGCCTGCCTAATTGCCTCATTCATGACGTGCGGCTTGGCTAAGGTAAGGCTAGAATCTCGATGAAAACGATGCTTTCATTCTCTCCATCTCGGGAGCGAACGGAAGTGCCGGCCTCGCACTTGATCAGGCGGGCGACTCAGGTTGACTCCTGAATCGCCGGGGAAGAGCACACCCGGGAACTGATCCAGGCAGTTGGAGCTGAACCTAGAGATAGAACTGATATTAGCCAGAAGTACACTATTTGAGTATAGCGGTAATCCTAAGTATTACTCACAAGCTAGGCCCATCTTCTTGCCCCAAAATCGGGCAACGACAACTGCGAGTTCGAGTTGTTGGGCTTTTTTTTTCAGTCCAAGTCATCCATCAGGGGGTCACTCCAGGTAGAGCTGAAGGAGTTGCCGACGAGCCCATATAAGCTCGAGGTAGTCTAGAGAAATCGCTCTATTGGGCCTGGCGAAAAGGCGCGACGTCTCTCTCACCGAGACATCATTTTACTAGCAACGCTGCCCTGGGCGTGGCTCGATCGTCCATGCTACTCCTCTGTGTTGCTGCAAGTTTGACCAGGAACCATCCCATAAAACACAACCCAAAGAAAAAACCCGCGTCCAATCAAGCCTGCTATTAAGAGGCAGATTGAGGCTAGCCTCTGACGAGGTGCATGCCAGAAAAATCAAGTCGCACGAGCGCCATGCCCTTCCATACCCATCCCCCCATCGTACAGACCTGATATCAAACGGCCCAACTCCCATATCATGCTCGACTTTGTTCGTTATAGACGTAAGGGTTGGAGACAGCCAAGTTGCTAGAATCATGCGTGATGCCGATGATCTTGCTCCTGTCTCAATCGTTCCAAGCGAATCTTGGCGGCCTCGGTACCATCGTCCGGTGTCGCGGGTTCCTTGAACCAAGGATGCTGCAACGCCTGCTTCGCGGTGATGCGGTGCTGGGGATCGTAGACGAAGATCTTCCGGAGAAGATCCAAGAAGTTCTTGAAGTAGGTAGTG
The DNA here is from genome assembly GCF_001672515.1 of Colletotrichum higginsianum IMI 349063. Classification (NCBI taxonomy): domain Eukaryota; kingdom Fungi; phylum Ascomycota; class Sordariomycetes; order Glomerellales; family Glomerellaceae; genus Colletotrichum; species Colletotrichum higginsianum. The sequence continues at coordinate 4,728,762 of NC_030955.1, forward strand.
TTTGAAGGGATAATGTCCTGCAAGGGATTAGTAAGCTGGCGTTGTTAGGCTGCATGCGGGAAAGTGCTGACCTCGAGTCGCCTCATCGCCTTGACGAATCTCTTAGAAGCCCGCGTCGTCTCCGGCGTGGGGTAGTCAAGCTTGAGCCTTTTGAAGTACCTGTAGAAGACGGTTAAAATCAAACGTGCGTGGGCCACGGAAGTCGGCTACATACTTGGAGGCTGGGTTTCCGCCGCTCCGAGTGGCCATTTTGTTGACGGCTTGGACAAGACCAGAGTCTATCCTCTGACCAACGACCATCTCCATCATGGCAAGATGTTCCAGATTGTCGTGGGTTTGGAAGAGGGCGTCGCCGGTGAAGAATTCGACCAGAATGCACCCTATGCTCCAGATATCGCAGGGGAAAGACCACCCGAGGCCCAAAATGATCTCGGGTGCCCTGTAATGACGAGTAGATACGACAGAGCTGTGGTATTCATCCTGGAAAGTGGCGGAGCCAAAATCGATGAGACGAATTTCAGTGTCCAGTAGGACTCGGCGCTGGTTCGCCTGACGGTTCACGGTCGTAGACGAGGAGGGTATCTTTCGGTTGTACGTAAAAGTTTGGTATGCGCTGTCGCACAGAAGGATGTTTTCGGGCTTCAAATCAGTGTGAATGAGATTGAGGTCGTGCAGAACTGGAAAATGTCAGCTGTGTTCGGCGATCATCTTGGACAGAATTCGACCTACAGGCGACACTGGTAAAGAGCTGGCGGGCAAAACTCTGGATTTGACTGTTGGGGAAAGGCACAAAGCTGTTGCTTTTCAGAAAATCGAAGACGCTCTGTCCGAGAAGGTCCATGACGATGCAGATGTGGCCGCGATAGTCGAAACAGTCCCGCAGGTGAATGCAACGATTGCGGTTCTCACTGTCGTTCTCCTTAAGCGTGGCCAGGACTCGGAGCTCGATTCGAGATGCATCTCGGTACTTTTGTACCGATCGGATGATCTTGATCGCAACCGACTTGTTCCTCCTTCGGTCTCGAGCCTGGACGACCTTGCCAAAGGTACCCTGTCCGAGAAGTTTGACCATTTGGTCTGTAGCCATGGTCAGCGGTTAATACTGAAAATGTGGCAGGCGTATTGATGCTTACACTCTTTCGTCAAGTCTGCATCGGGAACGACAATGTAGTGTCCATCGTCATCGTCGACTTTAGCGTTTTTGTTGTAGCCGGCCTGTAGGACTGGAGTCAGCAAAAAGAACAACCACGAGGCTCGATGGAACAAAGCATACATCCTGAACCACCCGAACGTGCACGTCGGAGGCTTTCTTGGGAGGATAGGGGGGCGGCTTGTAGCTGACGAAGGGATCGCCAAGGCCTTCGACCTCTCTCTTCTTCGCCTCTTGAGCGATCTGCTGACGAGTCCTCTTCCTCTTTTGGCCGGGCTGCACATCGTAATATTCCTGGCCGTTCGAGGACAGTGAGGTGGCAGCCGTGGTATGGATGGCCGAGTTCGTCGTGCGATCGGTTGAAATGGTGGAGCCGCTGGGGGTCCCGTTGTGATGAGGAGTGGTTGTGTGGGAGGCGGCGTACTTGCTGTTGTGGTAGACAGGGTCGTACGGTTGAGGCTCGTCGTCTCTTTTCCGCTTCTTGGGAATAGGACGACTGCTGGCACCGTTGGTGGCGATGGCGTTGCCGTTGCCGTTGGACACGACCCTTACGCCATTGCCGACAACCTTGCCCTGCTCTGGCTCGGGGGTATCATCGATGACGATGATTTCCTTGGGGAGGCCGTTTTTGTAGAACTTGTTCCAGTCGGGCTCCTTTGAGCGTCGTCGCTTGCGACCTGACTGGGAAGACTGAGATTGTGAGTTGGTAGGCATTGCGTTAACGGAGTAGTTCGCGTCGGGACTCGAAATGTCGTGAATGGTCCTCGAAGTGGCTGACGAGGCTGAAGGGCCTAGGCCATTTGGACCGGCGTGACTGGCAGTAGAAGTGGTAGAATACGCGATGCTCGACGAGTTGGCGTACGAGGAAGGCAGTCTAGCCGTCGCCGTCGCCGTCGAGGAGGAAGTGGAGAGGATTGGGTTTGCGGGCTGACGGTATGAGGAGCCCGTAGCAGTAGAGGCCTGGTACGGCTGATGGTTGTAGGGGTAATGGGGATGATGATAATGCGAGTGAGGAGGCAGTGTCGCAGTGGCCGTTGTCGGGGTCGACATGATTCTCCTCGTGTGTTACCGGGCTCGTGAGAATCACGTTTGGTGTTGAGGAGAGAGCGGAGGACGAGGGCGAGGACGAGGGAAGGAAGGTTCGACGGTTGAGGGAAAGCGGGAGGAAGGTGGTTTCGCAGTCCTTCTTCCTCTTTGCCGGCGTGCTGGTGCAGCTGGGTACGTGCCCGCTGGTCCTTTTTTGGGGGCTTTCAAGTCCAAACAGTGGATTCGAAATTGGTCCCAGGTGTTTTTTTTTTTAACTTGGGGGAGGGGGATGGTTAAGGAGAAGGGAAGAAAGGTGCACTTCAAAGCGTAGTAAGTGCAATGTTCAGTGATCACCCAGTGAAGAATGTGCCCTGTGTGCAGCCCTTGGTTTCTGTGGTGTGGTGGCCGTGTGTCTAAGTGTACATGGACTGGGCCGCAGATTAATGGGCAAAAACAGCCTGGTGCAGTCTCTTTTGGCGTCGGGGTATCGCTAATAGGCTCGACAACAAGGACTCCAGGGTCCTCGGGCTGGTGTTCCCGAGTCGTGCACAAAGTGGCTCGTACGGTGCGGGTGCAGAAGGTACAGCGAGTTTGATGGTGGGAGCAGCGGCGGCGGTTGGTGGAGTCGGGGGGGATTCGGCTGATGACGGTATGTCTCGTGTTGGAAAGCGTCTTCCTACATTGAAGATGAGGAAGGTGCTGGTAAGGTTCGGTGTCTGTTTGTTGTTGTTTTTTTCTACCAAAAGCACAAATGACGGGAGTGAAGGGAGAAAGGGAAGGAGGGACGGAGAAACAAGCTGGGAACCGAGATAAAAACAAGTCGCCGCAGTCAGTCAGTGGTGGACGTTGTGGTCGAAAAGTGACGAGGTTCCGAGGGATGGCCGGCCGATGCACTTGTTTTCGTCCGTGGGGAGGAGGAGGAGGAGGAGGAGGAGGAGACCAATTGTGGAGAAACTGGGCGAACGGACGAGCACAAGGGGAGGAGGGCGGGCGTTGGCGTGGTGGGCATGGGCGAAGAAGAATAGGTTGTGTGTGTCGTAGTCTTGGTTCTGGTGGTGCCGGTGAGTGCGTGTCTGGAAAGCGGAAATGGAAGTTAAGTCAGGATGAATGAACATTGAAGGGGCAGAGAAATCGGCTAGGCCAACTTTCAAGAGACAGAGCTCACAACATGATGGGTACTTTGATACACTGCCTGCTGCGCACTTGAATTGAGGTATCTCTCTGGCTGGCTGAGTACCTAGAGGGTACCTTAGTAGGTACGAACACTGATAGCAAGGCTAGGTACCTGGCAAGACAATGAATGGGGTGCCGTTTTACTCCCCCCGACTCCCCAGTTGCCATGCCCCTTCTTCATCTTCGTTCAATTATGTCGGTGGACGAATGACAAAAGCAGACAACATTGCCGACTGACTGCACAGGCGAGAAGGAGATTTGTTGCTGGACCCTCTATATCTGTAGTCGTCCACTTGGAGCCAAGGCCGAAAGGAGACGGGCGGGCAGTTAGACCTCCTGCTGGAATAACAAATGAACCACCTACGGCCAGGACGGAGGATGAATCGACCCATCTGCACTCACAGCATCAAAAAAGAACCCACTGAAACGAATCACCAAGCTCGTTGTTGGTTCCTAGAGGCGCAATGTTGTATGGTAAATGCAGTATCTGTGCTGCGGACAGACTGACAGTTAGACAAAGTGCCTCGTTAGTAGCCTAAAGCGGGAGCGGAGAAGGCGAGAGAACGAGTCGAGGCAAAGGTAGGTAGGTACCTTACTTTCCGGCCTGCGCCTTCTCCAGTTCCCTGTGCACACACCTCGATTCAGACATTGAGACGTATCCGTACCTCCACCAACACAAATAGGAAGTACTCACTGACTACAGCAATCTGACATGATGAATCAGGTACTTTACTATCTGACATCTATTTCCCACTTTCATGATACTTCCGCATCCAAGTCAATGTCGACTAATGTCGCGACATATGCCCATGCCGCAGCGGAAGCGAGGCCGTCCGACGGTGCCGCCGCACATGGAAGATTCAGTACTCGAGGTGCAGCACTGGAATCGCTCTGTTCTTAGCCAAATCGATCTGAACCCATCGGACAGTGCTGAGGGCTGAGCCACGTTTTGGCAACATTGTCACAGAGTGTCCGTAGGTTGATGAGACTGGATGATGCTGGATGTACGAACTGTGTATCCGTAGGCACCTTAGGTAGGGTCGACACCGGAGGGGATAGGTGCTTCCCGTGTACTTAATTAATTAGCCTCTCGCCTGGCCACTGTGCTTCCGGCAGGTACAAGGGGCCTGTCACTGCAGGCCTTGACGCACACCATATTTCGTTTTCATGTGCGGAGTGCCCTTTTGCTGGTCAGGATCGGGTTCTTTATTTTTGCATTGCACGGCTGGGAGGTTTCATTTCATCGTCTGTTTGATTCATTCAATAGGGGAAACGGCGACTGCCAATTGCAAAATGGGGGTACGGAGAAGAGCACCACCGGTGACACGAGGCGGAGAGGAAGGAGCGACACCGTGAACCGAGAGCAGCAGGTGCAAAGCCGCTGACGGAAGGAGCAAGGTTAAGAAAGCACCACCAGGACAGCCTGGACAGACAGGACCCAAGAGTGAGACTGCAAGAGAGGAAGGAAGCGCCGCCACGCTGGAAATGTCCGTCTGGCCGCATTCTAGCGCGCGCCGCCATTTTCTCACCGTGAATCCCGCCGCTTCACCACCAAACCGCAACACGGCCGACTTTTTGACCTCAACAACGTCCTTGAAGGGATTCACTTCCCGATGGTTTGTTTCAAACCCGCCGGGCTATTTCTAACCGTCATCGTTTCCAAGATCGTCAAAACTACAACCACAAAATGTCATCCCACTTAGGTCAAGTCACGGCTCCCTAGCTCCACCGCTCTTGGTCCTACAACTTTGCCCACGGCTTGCCTTGTCACGCTCACAAAATCAAGACATGCCAATCCCATGGCCGGGGAACAGCTTCACGGCCATGCTCCTCTCACCCACTTTACGCACTTGGCGGGTCGCTTTTGGAGTCAGCCCTCCACCCTAACTCGCCTGCCCGCCAATCTGCCTCCACGACCATTGTCCAGACGGGTTTAGCGTCCCGCCGGCCTGGCCAAGTCGCCTCTTCCGAAGTCACGTCGTTGCACAGCGCCTTGCCGTCGCCGTTCACTATGGCGTGGTACTGTTGCACCTGGCTGCCGCCCTCAAATGTCAGTAGGTATTCGGTTTTGGTGTGAACAATCTCACGCTCGAGATACCGCAGTATGCTGGACTGGACCGGGCTGGTCTGGTCTGGTCTGAACATATATGCACACAGTAAATAAACCGAACTCCAACCGCGCACCTGCGATATCGACAGGTGGACCAAAGGATGGTTGGATGAATGGAACCATTCCCCGCCCGCCGGCCCCCGGTGTTACCGTCCCACGACACCGCTCCACGGCCAGGCAGGGCAGGGTAGGGCAGACACCATCACGAGAACATACAACGCAATATAGGGATACCGTAACGGGGTTTGCTGCTGACAAAACAGCCCTGCCTATCTTTGTCCTTATTTCATGGAAACACGACCTAGTTATTACACTGGGTTTTCGGAAATACAATGCCCTGAGGGCTGCAATACGTCAGAAAGGGTCAAAAAGATGCAGACACGATGGGTACCCATCCCGGGACCCAACGCCGGCTTTGGATTTCGCATTTTCGCCTCAGCCGAATATTCTGGCCGTTCCCTTGGTCGCCGGCTGGCTTCGTTCTGCCTGCCTGCCTAGTTGCATCGTTGCCTCGTGGCACTGGGTGTACTGTTGATCAGTTCAAACACTGCCAAAAAGCATGATCCACACATTTCAGGCAGTCGGCCAAGATCTCATCGCACTGGATGAAAAGTTAAAAGGGGACACTCCTTCCTCCCCGTGTCGAGACACCAGTTCAAACGGAAAAACATAATGGTGTTTGACTACTCACTCGACCAGCCAGCACTGGCCGTCTCTTGGGCTTTAGATCTCTATGGATACCGCTGCTTTTGGTCCGATCCCACCGTCTCCTCTGCGGCAACCCAACGGTGCACACATCACAATAGCGGACGAATCTCCAAGCACTCACAAGCGTCTAGATCCTTGCCTCCCGTCCCAAAATGCGCCAATGGAGTCTTCGGGGAGCAGTACCCTATGGCGTCTTCAACCAATCACAGGCGTAGGCCACAACAGGGTGGGGGAAGGAGGCGAAGGGTCGCAGCCATCACGACGGCGGAGGGCACTTGGCATCCATCGCTCAAGTTCAGAAGGACAAAAGACCGGCGGAGACAAGGAGCCCGTTGTCTCCACAGCTTTACGCACTCTTACCACACTACACAGGCACAGACAGGACCGAGAGGGCATTCTCGCTGTGCTGTTGTCATCAGCCCCTCCCTCACGTCACGTCCTGTCCCCCTCCCAACCAACACCATGTCTGTATCTGCGCGACTCCATCGACGACAAATCTTTTCCCACACGACAAAAGTTCCATTTGAACGCGTAGCTTTTGGTTGTCTGATAAAATGGAATACCAATGCTACCGGACGATTTTCGAGACCGCCGGAGGCTGGGGAGTGTCATTTGACCCTTGGGTAGAAGGACTTCGAAGAAACGAGACGCATGCGAGGGAGCCGACCCACTGTCGACGCGATGGCTGCCGCTCACAGTCTCTCTTCTCTTTGCAGCGTGCCCGTCTGGTGCGTGGCGTAAAGTGCCTGCATGACCTCCATGACATCGAATCCGTGGCAACCGAGACTAGCCAGGCATGGGCCCAGATGCTGTGCCTCGCGCGAAACATTGTTGGTGAGGGGACACAGAACAACCACCTATATCACCCCCCTCATAAACAATAATCAACGGGCAAGATTGTGTTGCTTGGCCGCCATTGTCAATTAATATTGGCGCCGCTAGATAGACAGCAGTCAAACCCCTCCATGGTTCGCACAGGTCGGCCTCCAGCGGAGGCTTCCCGCTCTGCCTACGGCAAGCTGAGGGTGTCTCGCAACATGCCTCTCGCTGTTCTCGCCCTGTGCTTTTTCATCCAGGGCTGAGCATGCTGGTGCCATCCGCCACTCAAATTGACGGCTGCGAGGTTTCAGTTCCTCGAGCGAAAACTCGTCGGGGGGGCCTTTCAGCTTGCTTTTCCGTTTCCCAAAGCCTTTGATCCGTGCTTTTGTCGCAGGCTCGCCTGTCGTCTCCTGTAGCATGCACATAACCGGCTGTCATGTTGCCGACCACCCACTGGCACCTCCCAAGCGTCTGGGAGGGGGGGTTGCGGTTGCATACGCTGTACTTCAGCCGTCGCAACCGGCAGATGGGCCATCGTGGGTTGAGAGGGAGCCCTGTCTTCCTGTCGTCCATATCGCCTAGTCTCCAGGAGCTGGTATGTATTGGCTCAACAATACAGGCAAGACTGAGTCGTCCAGAGGTTAGGAGGTACATTACCAAGAAACTGCCAAAGGACACAGACTTTAGAGCTGGATGCCATGAGTAGGAGACAATGCCCCTGAGCTAACTACTGAACATGCTGTCGAGTGCCTCGACAGGCTTACTTCATTCACAGCACTGCACCTAGCGTTGTTGAATTCTAATAGTCTTTCTGTGTTGGACGCCTGAGATGAACGGACCGTCCTTGGGGAAGTTATTTAGGTGGAAGTAGGCAGAGAGGTGCCTCATGCATGAGATATTTTCGTCGTCGGCAGCGACGGTGGTCCGCCGCTGCCGTCTCTCCGTCCTCCGGTGGCGACTCTTTGCCAAGTTTGGTATACCGCCCCAAGGCAGTCGGTTCAACAGCCCGCTTGATGAAATCATCTCACACCGTTTCCAGACCCTGTCGCCGCGATAGTGGTGCCCCGGATTCGCTGGGGATGCCATTCTCTTCCACGTACCCGGACAAACTAAAAGTCAGCAACCGTGGGGGAGGCCCGTACCTTTATCAGCATCACCATGGCTCTAAGGAGCCCACCTTCCCCAGTTGCTCGGTAATGCTCTGCCTACCCGTCACTGTGTTGCATAGCATGGACTGCCTAGCGCTGTCCGCACTGCTTTACCTTCGCCCGTTGCACGTCGACCCCAGCCGTACTTGAATCCACCCCGCCTCACAAACCCCGAATAAATCACATCAAAAGGCTGGCGATACGTACAAGTCCGCCTGGAAAGCACTACGCCCCCAGAATTTGACAGCTGTTGTTGGCCTTCACTGGCAAAGGATATTTGCTATCTAAAGATGTCGCGTGGGTCTCTGGGCCAACTGTATGCGTCAAATGCATATGCGTCTTGAGGATCCGCAGAGAGCAAGACAAACGAACTCCCTGAGGATCACGCACCCGGACAGCCAGCAAGCCAAATCTGTTTCTGCCAAATTCATTCACGGCTCAAAGGTCGGACGGTATCGGCGGAGCTCCCGTGCCAAGGGCAACATGGAGGCATGAAACACTTTCAACGTCCGATCTGATACCGTATTTCCAAACCCATATCACGCCCGCCGGGGACGGAAGGCCCCTCTGACGGATGCAGTTGCGACATCCCATGCCGATGGGGAGCACATCAGAGACACTCCGGCAAGACCTGCTGTTGTCTAAGATACGCTCGTCGCACCCGAGCGCCGGATTCCTTTCATCTTCTCTGCGGCATCCGCTTGATGCCGATTTTCACGATTGGCCAATCCCAGTTACATGGCAGTGGTCTATAAGCCCCTATTGAACACGACGAGGCCGTCAGTCCCGCCGCGGCCGTGGAATTCGGGCTCCAACTTGTCGGCGCTGATGGTCTGCCGCTGGGGGAAGACGGCCAGAGCCAGCGGGAGGACTGCGTAGCTTGTGACCAGGATGAGACCGAGGTTGACGGGCACAGTCAGGCGTGGGCGCTGCTTCAGCCACTGTTGCTGTTGCAGACGGACGAGCACCAAGGGCGGAATGACCATGATGGGCGTCGAGTTGAAGACGCGGCTGGCGGCGGTTTCGCCGACAGCGATCTGAGCCGCCTTTTTGCTACGGCCGAGGGACTGGGGCTGGCCGGCGCCGTCGCCCTCCTCCTTTTCCTTGCGCGCGCGCTCGGCGTCGGAGAGAACGGGGAAGACGTCGATGCCGGTGCGCATCTCTTCTCCGCGCATCAGGAGGACGTTGAGGAAACCGGCCGAGGCGACGGCGGCAAAGGGCACGAGGCGGGTGAGGGTCGTGCGGGTGGCCGGGGTGAGGTTGCGCAGGCGCGGCACAAGTTTGTTCAGACCGACGGCGACACCGCACGATACGGAAACCGCCATGGCGTACGACTCGCCTAACTTGCGCCAGGAGAGGGGGGAAGACTTATTCGCGTTCGCCGAGTTGATGGCGACGTTGAGGGACTGGTTGATGACCTGCCACGCAATCGTACCCGCTGTCTACGTGGTTGCGCGTTAGGAGTCTGGTCGTGAGAACTGAAAAGGATTCATGGGGAGGGATGTCTCACTCCAAGGCCCGGCTGAAGCATGCCGGCCGTGACGACCAGGTTGGTCAGCACATAGGCGGACATGCGGAAGGGAAGGAGGACAGGTTCGCCGGTATCTGGACGGTCGGCGCGCGCCCGCGTGTTAGTCGAGAAAGAAACGGGTCCCCTTTGGGGACGTAGCGGTGCAAAGGGAGAAATGTTGTAACTTTCACGGGCTCGTCGCACCTGGGTGGAGGGTCGAGTCGACGACCTTCTTGGCCTTCCAGAGGTCGGGGGTCATAAACGGGATCTTTCCTTGCTTGTAGTCGGTGAGGAGGGACTTCGCTTGCTCGAGTCCGGTGCTGCCGACGAGGAGGGTGCTATAGGAGTGTGGAGCGAAGTGTTAGCCAACCTTGTCTTTGCTTCAAGGATGTTTATCACATCGATGTGTTCTGGTGCTGACACGCGCGGACACTCTGATCGCAGACATCTTCGCCGTAGCGAGACGGCCCAGCGCATGATGCGCGCAAACTGGGTGCAGCGTAGAAGGAAAATCGTGAGACGTACCTCGGATCCGTTAGGCCCATGTTGTGTCGTACGCGACCCCAGTATGTGCTGAGGTCATGCTGGGAGGCGGGCAGCTCGCGGCCACCGGGGAGGGAGGCCGACATCGTGGGGGAGTCTCTCGGGAGGGTTTCGAGGGTTCGGAAATGAAGATCGATGCGCGGGCCGCCGACACTGTCGAGTGTGAAGTAAAACGAGAGTCGCAAGTGAAGGAAGGAGAGGAAGGGGGAAAATGGAGTGCACGGGAGCGGTGCCGACGCTGAACGGTACAACCTCCTTTTGTTCTGCCCCTCTCGAGTGCTTGCTTGGTGGCCGGCGGTGAGGTCTCGCGGGGTGTCGAAGACGCAAAAGGGCGTCGACGACGTCCGGTTGGAAAAAAGATGGATGGGTATCGTCGGGAGAGCTCCCGTCCCGAGATCGGTGGGGGGGTTGCACCCGGGCTTGGGCTATCCAAACCCTGCGATTGGTTGATTGTATCTGGACCCTGACATTTGACAGCTGGCAAATGGTGGGCGTGGCATGGCGGGGACGGCGCAGCACTTCAAAGAACGGAACCAAGGTCATGAAGCGGAATGCAAGTGTACATTCAAGGGGGGAATGAAGCAATGGAGGCTGAGGAAACAAAGTGCCGGGAGCTAAAAAAGTAGGGAAGCAGCCCAATGGGTTTTACAGCAAGAATTAATTGCATGCAGATTTGCAAAAATCTGCAAAAGATTATCCCGACCTACCTAGGGATCGAACCTAGAATCTTCAGAGTATGACTAGTGAGCCGAAATCTGACGCGATGCCATTTCGCCAGCAGGCCCTGATTGATGATGCTGTACCCCAAACACTAGCTTATCTAGCTGAGAAGGTAGTGGGTCTGTGCGCTGGTTTGTCAAAGGTAAGAGTAGGTTACCCTGGTGGGGATACGTCCGGAGCACCGTCCCGCGTTCGGTTGGTACTGGCTGGATACTGGCTGAAGGGTTGTGCCGATGCAGGCCGGCTATGGAAAGCGTACGAGGTTGCTCTTTCGACATTGTGTTAGAATTGGGATGGGCCATTTTCTTTTCACCCGCTCCAGAGCCATTTAGCTAACAAATGGGGTCGTTCTCGGGAAACGAAGTGTAGGTGTTTGGTTTGCAAACTCCGTTTTGCGCTTCAAAGACAGTGTCGGAACGAGGTCCCGGGCTGCAAATCTTAGAAATGCATACACCATGATGCGGACTCTCGCTGTGTGTTTTAGAGCAGCCTACAGTGTTTTTCACCACCGGATGGTACCGTTTTCTTGTAGAAGCCCAACTCCCCTCTTCATCTATGAGGACGAGTTTGACTGGCGCGACGAACTGTCGATAAGGGGGATTTCCAGGGCCATTGCGGTCTTGGAATCATGTTCCTGTAGTTTTTCTCGGTATCTATTTGCAGAATTTTTCAAAGGCATTAGTGCCTTACGTTCAAGATACTGTACCTGGAATGTGTCACATCCACTAGAGAAGTGGAAAACGGAGGGGGAAACTCCGGGGAAGAATCAGATGGAATCAGGTTCTGAAATATCGACGCTTCACTCGAATCATTGTTTCTAGAAGCCGCCAGATTTTTGGATGAAAACGAAAGTGAAGAAAGACCGAGATTGATGCGTGAAAGGCCGTCTTTCATCGATTACACACCGAAGGGGACACCTTCGTGTCCGAGGAAACTGCTTTGAAGTCGCTCTGAATCTCAACTCGGAAACCATGCGTTAACCAATGAAATGTTGTACTAAAATAAATTTCAACTACGACAAGAATTGGCTTCGGCAGACTGTTCGAGCCTAATGACACCAAGCCACGTGGTCTCTGACGACGACTTCAACCTGGAGCAGTTTGGGAAAGGCCATGTCATCCATACGGTACACCGAGAGTAGTCAGAGAACAATTAATTCACTTGAGGAAACTGGACAATGGCAGATCCACGGAGCCGATGAAATCTTTCCCGATCACCAGTTTCGCAAAAGACCTGCTGGAACCCGAGACTGTGTTTGGGAAACGCAAAAGGCACAGCGACTTTGTCGGTTTCAGAGGCGTGATGCAGGAAAAGAGCTTCCTGACAGAGAGCTCAACAATCATATCCAATAATCGACAAGCCGCCACTTCTGAGGGTATAATTATGTCAAGGTACACATCAAGCACTAGCTACAATGGATGAACCTTCTTCTTCGTAAGTTGCCCTGCATACGGCATTTTATCGGGTTTTCTGACCTGAGAACCCAAAATGACCCAAGAGCTAAAGCTATCAAAAGATTCGTCCGCTTTCATGAGTTTTCCATGAGACACCATAAGAAGTCTTATCAAAAGAAGAGGCACCCGAACCCGTGGATAGCTCCTCTCTGGATAGGTTGACAATATGCCCTTAAAGTTTCCTGCATTCGGTCATCCGTGGACGGCGGCCTTGGTCATCTTGAGCAAAAACGTGGTGCAAGAAGTCGACAAGACCTCGCGCTATGTATCAATTCTGACGAATCTGGAAACTGGGTTGACCATGCATCACCGCGCATTATCCTTGGCTGGCGTCTGTCCGCTATGCCTCATCTTTCGTGTCAAATTGCTCTCATAAACATTGTCTCGGCTGCCAGCAGCAGAGAGAAGGCCCGAAGACTGGAACATTTCTGAGTTCTGGAGCTTTGATCTCATCAAATATCGAGTCTGGGGTAAGTGTGTAGGTACAGTGTTGGAAGTAGTGAAATTGACTTATAGGGTTAGCGGCTATATTTTGATGTTTCATCATATTACTCTGGAAACACAGGCATAGCGCCTGTTGCTACAGATTGGTAGACATGGCCTGAAGAACAATCGCAGCCTACCTATATGTCACACATTCTACTATGATAGAGTAACAAGGTGGTACACTCGTTGGATGTCAGCACCCGCAATGTAGAGTGCCCTAATTAGCAGTGAGTGGCAGAGCGATCCCTTTGTGTTCATTGCGGTATACGTAAGCTTGAAGGAATACTTGATTGCACCTATGACTGGTCGCAGAGCATAATAGCAAGACGGATAGCCAGTAGCGGGTTCGACCCAGACAACGGAAACTTCTGGAGAAAATAGACACCGGTCGCAAGAATGACCAACTCTTCTGTCAAACGCCGGCTAATGTTAGGTTCAGGATTATTTATGTGTGATCATTATCTATCATCAAACTTCCGCAACGCAAGTCCTGGCATAAAAACCCTCGGCGATCACTCGATTATCGGTGATGGCCAGGAAAAGAACAACGCTCTTTCAAGTAAGGATGATCGGCTGGCGAGGAATCAATCCCTTGCTGTCGACTTGACCAGCACCTCGGATTTCACCCAGATATTCTGAGCACCGCTCTTGCCCTCCTCACTTGAATACCCGTCAGTATCCACGCCTCGTGCATGGCCATGGCGGTCCTCAGGCCCCAGAATCGAATCCACGCTGTTGTCGTCCCCATATGCCTTTCCGATAGGCTTAGCAGGGACTCCAACGATACCTCCGCCACTTCGGCCAGCAGCGCTGCTCAAATCCAACTCGGGTGTCTTCATTCCAACCCTTACTGTGTAGTCGGTGCCTCCTATTGTTCTCAGGCCAAAACCGCCGTTGGACCCCGTCAGGTTTCTCGTGTATGGACCAGGGTTGCTGTCGCCTCGGGAAGAGAATTGGTTGAGCCAGCCTTTGAAAAGGGGGCGACAGACTGGGATGCCGATGCAGACCATGGTGACCGCAAGCTCACACGCATGCCAAATGATAAGCTGGACTGTATCCTCTGGTTGAAGAGATCATGTTAGCAAATTCTACACCCCCTGCGCTAGTGGCATGCTGATCGTGACACTAGCAATGAGCATAGTAAGCTGCTTACTGGTGAAGTTCAAGCTGCTGAGGTTTTTAAGCTCCAATGCTCTCTTGATACCACACGCACCAGCACTTGAAAAGTGTCAGCTTCTTGTCGCCAAAGGAAAGACAAGGGAAAGGGACTTACATTACACCCAAGCTCATACTCACGTTGATGAGGAGTTTCTCACGTCTCGGCATCTGTACATTCCACAACAGTGCCCAGGGTGTCACAGCGTACCAGAAGTCGACAACAACGCTCCATGATCCAGCCGCCGTAGAGATAGGACCAGGGTCAATGTGGCAAACTCCGCCGGGGATGAACCGGTTCCAGAGGAATTCTATCGGTACGCACGAGAACCAGAAGACCAAGAGCGAAACGACGGCGAAGAGAAAAAGGATGATGACTGGACCAAGAACGACGATTTGATGCAGGCGTGTGTTCACAAGTCGGAGGAGGAACAAGGCCAACGAAGCTTTGGAGACGACGATGGCGGAGACGAGGATCGTGGTGCCGATGGCCTCGTACAAAATCGCCGGTGGTACGTCCGGCGTTTCGATTTCCATTACGTTCCTGCCGAAGCCGTAATAGGAAGAAATCGTGAGCATGACATCGTAGGCGACGAAAAGAATCTGAGGAGCGATACGTCAGTATAACCGAAGCAGCCCGGCATGGGCGTCATGAGCACGGTAGCCACCTACGAAGGCAAAGTTGTAAAAGTGGTCGTCAATACCATAGGCTTGAAGGATAACAAGTCGTGTGTACAACCGCAGCAAAACGAAGCACAGAGTGAGTCCCGTCAAGCCCCAAAGGACGCCGAGCGCCATGGGCGCGTCTCCGCCTGGTCCAATCATTGTTTGTTTGCGTCGATCTCAAAGCCGAGACAACGCGGGAAGACAGAAGAGACCGGAGGATGTCAAGGATCCGGGTTTGGGGGAACTCGTCAATTAAGACTCCGCGGTCCATCTCCTCAACTTTGCAGTCCCGAATTCTACGAGCCAAACCTGATGGGCGGGGAGCGAGGGCATGGCCATTGCGAGTCTGGAGAGCGGCATGGAGGACCGGATGAGAAGCCTTGCTCCAGAACCATCGCTTAACAAGTGGATGGATCTAGTTTCTCACAAGCCCACTGCCCCTGACGAAACTGCTTGATAGGTCGATCAATAGCCCAAACGGTGAAAATGGAGGCTCGCTGTGGGTGGATTCTGAGGCCAACCCTGGACTAAGTCAAACCAAGGGGCTCAAGAGATCGTCACGGCTGGCAAGGGGATACAGAATTATGACAAAGCACCTACACGGGCACGAAATGTCATCCAACGGGATCTCTCGGAATGTCAGGGAGACCCGCCGGGGCCATAATTCTTCAACGGCCGTCAGCTCCCACCGGCAAGATTCCGTCCAACTTTCCGGTCGCCACGCGAGGACCTCGCGAGAGCTCGCAGGGAAAGGGGGTTGATAGATGATGGGGGTGTGACATGAGGCCCACGTGAAACCGTGAGTAAACGCCCAAGGGCCCACTTACTGTCGGGGTATCGATACCATATCGATCAAGCCAGCTTTGAGTTCGAATTCTGACCTATAATGAGGGGATTATGATGGGTTGTCGTGCCGGCGAAGGACAGGAGGTTCGGTCTGGTACCATGGCGAGACTTGAAGATGGCATAACCGACCATGATGACCCGAAGGTTACCCAACGATGTCCGATGAACGTGTTCCTCTTACTCTTGAAGTGTTGAAGGCCATATTTCTTGTGATGACCGAGGATAAGCAAGCTATTGGACCAATGCTTTGGACATAAATCTTGAGCTAGTGTAGATTCAGCAAGTAGCCGCCGCCGCCTCTTCGCCTCTTCACCTCGAAGCACTTGCCGCTCAACCGAGCATAGCCATAGACAACCCAACCGCCTCAAAGCCCACACAAGCCAGTCGCAAGCGTCTCATTTGTCGTTCGCTGAAGGTCCGAGCAGACTTCGGCCCGTTGCCATCTCCACACGCCTCTGGAAGCCCATTCCCCCCACCTTCATCCTTGTGCAAGAAAGTTTCAGAGGTGCATCTTGTGCAGAGCTGTTTGCCTTGATGTTGGATCTATGAGCTGAGCTTTTGAGACGGTCCAAGATCTTGTCGGTACTAATATGTGTACTCCCTGAGACACACCCAAAGTGGCCACAAAAGCCAGAGGCAATGGCATTGAGAACAGCTGGGCGCGGAACCTTTTGTGTGGCGTCTCATTTCAGTGTCTAGAGACTGTGGAGATCAGTGGGCTCCATATTGCCAGGGTAACATCCAGAAGTACTGTCACAATACGTAACCTCTAGAACAGAGTGGACGCGCAGGTTTGACGATGAAGGATTGGAGCCGCTTCTCCAAAGGTACGGCTCCCACCTCGTAATTCCGGCGTAAAAATGATAGCTGACAACATGCTGATTCTGTTAGAATGTGTAGATCTTTGCGCCATGTCCACAAATGCTGAGGTGTGGAGCTGCCGCCACAAGATGTGGGATGCGATGCGCGTGATACAGATAATAATTTTCCGTGTGCTTCAGGCACCACCAGACCATTCCCAAGTCACGGCCCCATTGTTCCCCCAGTCCAATATCTCAAACTGTTGTCTGGCAAAGACATAGGCTCATCTATGGAACCAAACACTCGGAAGTGATTTTAGCCGGCTGTTTATTGAATCACGATGGAAATAAACAGCTGCCAGGCGTGGCCGCATCCGTCACGGTTAGATTGGCAACCGTACTGGCACGCGACTACAGGGTTCCCGAAATGAGGGAACGGTGCCAGTCATCTACGGGTAGCCCCTCCGGTCCTGACACTATACGACGGGTATCCCTGACCTTGTATCTTGGATAAGATCCTTTGAATTAGTTTCCCCGTTCCAGATCCAGTAACTCGTACCTGAGAGCGGAGTCCTAAAGCTATGGGAGGGGCTTGTTCGTAACCAGGGTCGGATGGTCAAGATCAAGTGGCTAACTTAGTCCTGACAGAACACTTCAAACTGCAGAGACCAATGGAAAGAATTAGAGCGAAATAGATATTGATTGTACCCGAGCTTGAACACCAATGTTCAAAGACAAAGTAAGGTCATAAACTATTGGTTATAGGGCCAATGATCATGGTTGCAACAGTATTCCAGGCGGAGGAGGTAGAGTTACAAAGATACACATAGAGTTCCCGATATACTTAGGCTA
This sequence comes from Colletotrichum higginsianum IMI 349063, assembly GCF_001672515.1. Lineage (NCBI taxonomy): Eukaryota > Fungi > Ascomycota > Sordariomycetes > Glomerellales > Glomerellaceae > Colletotrichum > Colletotrichum higginsianum. The sequence continues at coordinate 4,745,928 of NC_030955.1, forward strand.
TTCAATGAGCAGACCCCTGACATGACACAGATCCCAGATAAGCTAGTCAGGTCGCCTTGACCTGCAGATAGACTTCCTTGATGATCTGCTTCACCTCTTCGTCGGTCAGAGGACTGACGTTGAGAAGATCGTTGTCATCGTGCTCGAGTTTCTCGACAAAGCCTGGAGTCGAGGCCGCGTAGCGAATTATGTCGCCGGCGACTTGGGGAGAGATGTGGCCGGCAGACCACTCCGCGCGAGCATTCTCGAAAGCCTTGTGCATATCCGTGCTCGTCGTCTGCCAACCCTCAGCACCCAAGGCTTCCTGCGCCAAAGCCGCTATCTCCGCCTGGCTCTTGTGGATGTTGTAGATGTAACAGACGCGGTTCTTGGTCTCTTCCGACTTGAGGATGGAGGTGACAACTGCGGTTGCCACAGAGGAAAGGACGGTGCAATACATCGGGACGCTGCCGTCGTTCATCAGGTCCACTTTTTTGTTCGCCAAATCGATGTTCAAGAAGCCCGTCCAGAGACCCCAGTCCAAGAAGGCGAAGTTCGAGATCGCTGTGAAGGAGAGCCTGCCATCGCCCGCAAGCTTCTGAAGATGATGCATTGCGGCGTCCTTTCCTTGGAACACCGGCAGCGACCGTACTTTGCGATTTGTGTGGTCGATGCCGAACTCGGAGGGGATGAAGCGCTTGACGCCGGCGCTGGCCGCGGCATCCATCAGGCGTATGGATACCTGGGGGTCCGCTGCCGCAGTTGCATCGATGACGACGTCTTGTCCCCTCATGGAGGCGGTTAAGGCATCGGCAGAGTCGAAATCCACCACGGTCGCCTTGACACCCGATGGGGTCTCCGGGAGGGCTTTGCGAAGAAGCACAGCAACCTCAAAGCTACCGTTGGCAATAAGAGCCTCGAGAACCTTGGTGCCGAGGCTTCCGGTAGACTAAGAAGGGGGTGTTTAGCTGTTTGAAATGAGTCCAAGATCAAGGCAGGGTAAGCGTCATACTCCGAGGAGAAGAATCTTTTGGTAAGTCATTTTTGACAAGTCGAGAACTTTTTTTCCAAAAAAGATGTAACCTGCAAGAGATTGAAACAATGCACGTAGCAGTTGAATGATATGGTATTGTGAGTGGGTGGGAATGCCTAGATGGGTAGTAAGTTCCAAATGAAACTACTTTAAGTACTTCGTTGGCATAGAAGTCGAAACCTCATCCGATATATATTCCTGGTGAACCGGTCCGATCGCAAATCCGGCTAGACAGAAAGTGAGAGTAGAGAACTAAGACGTGCTAATCAATTTGTGTCCAGATGTAGAAGGTAAAGTGTTAAGCCCACACGACATAGAGAGACGGGGTAGTATTGTCCAAGATGACAAACATATGTGATGTGTAATGTGAGCTTGAGACTGTCAGCACTTGCTAAAATCAGTATCGAGCAACCTTGTTTTCGGACCCGAAACGCGTGATGGTGTAGGAGAGCATGCAGTGGTTGGTCTGGGTCATTGGGTGCAGTAATCGATTAGTAAAAGTCCGTCCGTCGTCGGTCCAACAAAGTACAGTAAGACGGGCAGCCAGACTCCCTGAGATGTGATATAATCGACGTCCACCGGAACTAAGCATCCGCTAAGGATGGTTTCCAACCCATTTGGGTTACTGGTCAAAACAGGCAGTGGACTCGGCAGCCTAACGAGAGCAGCAGATTTGGACGGTTAAAGCCACGACTCACCCATAAGTCATGCGGGCTGATGAACGAAGACTCCCGTGTTGTTATCAAACTCGATTGAATTTTGTGAGTCGAAAAGTTCTGGTTTAAAACAGCTTCCGCCGTTGTCTTTTTCCCCTATCAAAGAAGACTAAATTTTCCTTTTAGGTTTCGTGGCCAAAAAGCCTGAAGCGTTGAAGAAAGTGACAGCCAATGCCCGTGATCTTGTCTCTAGGTCAGGCTCTGTCGAACAGCGCCGGACTGTCAGCGGCCAGGTTCCTTCCTATCATTTGTTCCCCTCAGCTTGCTGACGTTCAGATCAAGTCGATCGCTTACAAAGCTGTTGGCTGCTGCGGTAGATCTCGTCCGTTGTTAGACCCGTAATCCCGGTTCGTCAATCTCGGGTATAACCCTTGTGTGATCAAGGCAGACCAGCTTTGGCTTTCTTCTCTTTCAGATTGCTCCACGTTGTTATTTAAATGATGGAGATCGCGACGGGATCAACTTGACAGTCTATACGTCACGCTTTCATGTACTGGCGTTCTGGGACCCGTTCGTCTCATTTTGGGTTTACCTTTACGGATCAATCAGGTCCGATAAATCAAACCCGAGGTTGCTGCTTGGTACAGGGGATATCAGCAGTGTTTAACATTATTGCCCTCAGCTGGGGAAACCATGCGTAGCTTATTACCGCACGAGCCATTGGTAAGCTCCAGTGCGATGGTTGGTTGATGACTGAATCGCCGAATCACGAATTGATTCGGATGCTGCATGATTGTTCTGCAATTGTGTTGAACAAGCTGGATGCCCAGGTATTGCTCATTATGTTCTGCCTGAATTCAAGAAATGTTGTTCGAGAAAACATGCCCAAAAAATCAGGAAAAAAAAATCTTCATCCATCTATTTGAAACGATCATGATGCTAATTGTTTTGACATGGAAAGAAGTACTGTACATCCATACCCCTTGTGGTCTTCGCTACGCTGCACCTGCTACCCAGACAGTGTCAAGCATACGCTTCCAGCTCCTTCTCAGTCCACTCCCACAGCTTCTCGCCCAGCTCCTCGTCCTTTGCGTGCTTGGAGTCCCTTCCCTTGACACCCACCGGCCAGTAGAAGACGCCGGTTTCAGCGTCTGGGCTGACCGAGGCCCAGATCTGGTTCTTGGCGCCGTCGGACACGGACGAGAAGGCGAGCCACGAGGCGAAGCCGATGAGGGGCTTGATGATGGGCCAGCTGGCGGCGGGACCGCTGACAAGGTTCGTGCTCACGGCGCCCGGGTGGACGGCCACGCAGCGGATCTCGGGGTACCGCTTGGCGAGCGCTTTGGCATGGTGGATGTTGGCGACCTTGGAGGCGCCGTAGCGGGCCCAGGTCCCGGCCGATGCCATGTCGGTCTTGATGTCGGCGAAGTTGTAGAGGTCGCTGGGGACCCAGCTCTCGGCCATGGAGGAAAGCGAGATGATGCGCACATCCTTGTCCGGGCCGGTCTTGGCGGTGTGCTGCAGGGTGGGCAGCAGCAGCTTGGTCAAGAGGGCGTGGCCCATGTGGTTTGTGCCGAACTGGATCTCGTAGCCCTCCTTGGTGGTGCCGGGCGGCCAGGCCATGATGCCCGCGTTGTTGACGAGGATGTGCAGGGTCTCGGACTTGGACCGGAACTCGCTGGCGGCGCGTTTGACGCTCTCGAACGACGTCAGGTCGACCTCGAGGAAGGTGATGGGGGCGGCATTGGGCACCGTCTTTTTGATGTCTTGGATGGCGGCCAGGGCCTTGGACTCGTTCCTGGCGGCGAGGTAGATGTGGGCAGGGTTGTGTTTGCTGAACTGGGTGATGGTCTCCTTGCCGAGGCCGACGTTGCCCCCGGTGACGAGAATGACCTTGCCGGTAAGATCAGGGAGATCCGTATCCGTGTTGAAGCGCACCATCCTGGACGTGGACACGCGCAGTAGCGAGCTAGCGAAGTGCGGGATGTAGACGGTTAGTCTGGGGCGAGGAGGGTGGAGGTTGAAGCAAACAAGGGGAGAGAAAGATGTCCCAAGACGCAATTTAAGGCCCTTTACCCAAGGGACAGCAGTCTGAAGTCTAGGGTGCCTAGATGTGGTACCTGGGGTGGCGTGGCGGGGGGCGCAGACGCTAGAGTGGGATTGGCTGAAACCTAAAGCCGGCGGAGCTTCAAACACGAGACGGACCTCCAACGGGGAAAGTGGATCCCTCCCATCCGGGGGCCTCGGCACCTCGTGGAGCAGCGAATCGGCCGGGGTATGCCGTCCCACTGCCGATCGGGGTGTACATTCTCACGGATGGAGGATGATTAGGACATTCTGCAGCATCAGCCTCACCATGTTGGAGTGCGGCACACGGGGTATTTCAAACATTTGTTAGTGCATCCCCATGTGCGCATAGGCGCATTGCAAGAAATCATCTCTCATGAACGAATGAGGGAATGTGTCCTAATATTTTTGACCCGGCTATCTCCTTAACCCAAAGTCCCTATCCACGGGTTGAATAATCACTCTGCGATAGCTCGTCAGAGAAGGCGTGCCGTTGTCCTTGACTTCGAGGATCACGTGGAGAGGGAGGCCGCGCTCGAGAGGGATCTTCTCCCTGAACACAATGCAGGACTTGTCCGCAGGGGCAATCTTCACCTCTACCTTGCTGCCGTCGTCGTTGGAGGGCTTGATCTCCACGTCGGACACCTCGAGGCCATGGTACGTCTGCAGCGAACTGGGCTCGCGGTACTGGTACCACTTGAAGCTGAGCTTGTCGCCGTCGGGATCGTAGCTTTTGGACGCATCGAGAGAGACGACGCCCCCGGCGTCAGCCTCGACGCGGATCGGCGCCAAGCCGGAGTCGCCGTTGACCGAGACGACGGGGTGGTGGTTGGCCTTGCTGAAATCCGACGTCAAAGTCCATTGCATGCGCGCGGCAAAATCGTCCTGGAACGCGTTCCTCCAGCGCCAGATGGTGGCCTGGCTGGACCTGTGAGGCTTGCCGTCCACGCCGATGACGGTGTCGATGGCATCGGCAAAGTGCCCCCTGGAAGACAGGCCCTTTGGGCTCACGTTGGCCGGGATGTACCGGCCTCCCCAAGATCCGTAGAGCGGCTCTTCCGGGACGCCGAGGCCATTTTGGACAAGGTAGAGGAACGTCGGCGTGTCGCCCTCGATGATGAACTCAAAATCGGGGTACGCAGCCCCCAGGGGGCCGACTTGAACGTTTTCCTTGACCCATTCGTGCGTCACCTTGGAGCCGTCCGGTCCTCCGACGTCGCCGGAGCAAGGAGCCGAGATCCCGGTCCACGCGGCGCACTGGTACTGGTTCCAGCCGTGGACGGAGCAGATGTAAAAGATGTCGGGCCACTGTTGCCGGATCCAGCCTCCGCAGTCGTCCTGGTCGGAGATGGTGTAGACGCGCAGCTTCTCGCGCAGCTTGGCCGCGTCCGGCCGGTCTCGGGTCTTGTGCAGGACCTGGGCGAGCACGTTGACGCCGCCCCACACGAGAACCCAGAGCGGATCCTCCTCGGGCGCGGTGAGCCGCTCGAGGAGCAATTCGCCCCCTTCGCTGAGTGGGATGTCGTCGCCGACTGCCTCCATGCCGTAGACCTGTGATAAGAAGAAGCCCGTCATTCAGTAAGGCCCTGTTGCGGTGGAACCGCCGCGCGCGCACACACGGGGGTAAACACGAAATGACTCACCGGGGGTCCAGACTTGATCAGATCCCGCACGCTCTGCGCCGAGGGGTAGGGGAAGCCCGGGTGGGTGTGGGCGTTGATGTTGTCGACGACCTTCTCGTACGCGTCAACGATTCCGTGGAGGTTCTGGGGTGCCACCTTGTTCTTGAGCCATGTCGACGTGACGGCGACTACGCCCTCGGTGCGGAACTGGTTGGAGTAGGTGAGGTATCGGCAGAACGACTCGGCATCGTCGGGTTCGTTGGTGATATCCGTCAAGATGAAGACCCGCGGCTTCGACGGGAACTGAGTGAGGGACGCCGTCCCTCTGAATTGCGGTTGTAAAGGTGCCATTTGGGGCGGGCTGGGGGGGGGGGGGGGGGGGGGGGAGGGGCGTATGTGAGGATGTCTGGCTCTTCCTCCACGCGGTGATTTATTGCTCGGAGGTAGTCGGGATCGACTTGGATTGATATCCGCTGCTCTATTGGCTTGATACTTGGATTCTTGGTCTGATGACACTTGGCTGGATGATTACAGTCTGCTGTTAGGTGTTGGTTCTGTCTTTTACGTTGCCGGTCGTGTCGTTGTTGACTTGATGGTCGTATCAAGATGCGCGGGGACTCGTTCGTTTAGTACGCCGAAACTTAATATTGGCGCTAAATGTAGAGAATATCCAAACTGAATCGCTTCTCGTCTCCTGAACAGGCAATCAGAGGCTCCTGGGGCCTTTTGGCGAGTTGCAAAACGTACCGGGATGTACAAGTGTAGATCGACAACTTTATGGGGGAAACCAAAAGGGCACCTGGTCTGTTTTGAAGCGAGGTGGGATCATCCAGAATAGGAAATGCGAAGCACCCACCGGAACGCGGAACCCCCTCCCCTCCCCTCCTCATGCCCAAGTCGACCCATACCGAAAGAGGAGTTCAGAGCCTTGGGGTTCCGACTCGGGATATTGAGTGATTGACACATCTTGGGCACTCCTTGTCCGGGGCCCACCGCCTGATCTCAGTTCCCCGTGGGGACAGGGTTGCCGCCGCTGAACGGTTCCTGGGAAGAAGTGCCGCCGTGATGGGTGACCCTCCCCCAGACTATCTGGCTAAAGTCCCTCCCCCAGAAACTCTATTTCGTCATGATCTTGGGGTAACGCAGCGTCGCGGCTTGTTGGCCGATTCACGTAGTGTATTAATAAATGTCTGTTGCAGCCCACAGTCGACGCTCTTCCAAATCAAGATAGCACCGGCCAGCTGTCGAACATCACCAGCAAGTTCAACAACAACGTCAGTTTCTGTTGTGAGTTCTTGCTACCAGCCTCATCATTCGCAATGGCTACCCACCACGACGGCTATGAAGCCGAAAAAGTCGACTCCAACGCCAAGCACCTCGAACTGAGCGCCGACTCCCAGCTGGCCCAGGCGGCCGACTTTGAAGACCACGAGCTGGGCATCTGGAAGTCTTTCGTCCGCTACCCGTGGGCGTCCGCCTGGTGCGTCTACGCCTGCTGGACCATCATCCTCCTCAGCTTCGACGTCCAGGCGGCGGGGGCCGTCGTCGGCATCCCCGAGTTCCGCAAGGACTTTGGATACGCTTTCGAGGGCGACTACGTGCTCCCGGCCGTGTGGCAATCTTCCTTCAGCGGCGCCCCCGTTGCAACGTGAGTCACGAGAGACAGATCCTTCCTTCCTTTAGAAAATAAACAGTTCTCAAGACTGACTTTGATCACATAAGCGCCGTCATCTCGTCTATTGCCTCGGCCGAGTTGGCGGACTGGATCGGGAGAAAAAAGGTCCTCGCCCTCGCCCTTCTCATATCCTTCGTCGCCGTTGCCATTGAGTTCATTGCCACCACCAATGCCATTTTTTTTATAGGAAAATTGCTTAATGGTTTCATGGTTGGCGCTGTCGGCACGATCATGGTCTCTTACATCGGCGAGATCACCCCCTTGGCTCTGCGCGGCATCTTCACCTGCGGCGTTGGCGTAGCGTACGGCATCGGCCCCCTGGTCGCTTTCATCGTCATCAACTACACGGGGACGGTCCAGTCTCGCTGGGCGTACCGTACGGTCTTCTGCTGTCAGTTCGGGTTTGCAGGAGTTGCGGCCATTCTCTGGCCATTCATGCCCGAGTAAGGGTTTTTTTTTTTTTTACCTCTTCATTTGGTCTCCATAGGTCACACTAAGCTAATCCTTTACCTAGGTCCCCGTGGTGGCTCGTCTCAAAGGGAAAGAAAGAAGAGGCCCTCAAGAGCCTAGGCAGACTTGGCCACACCGGCAATGAAGGACGGGCGAAGCTTGCTCTCATCGAACGCACGTTGGAAGAGGTCCGCGAGGAGACGGAAGGCGTCACATATGTAGAGTGCTTCAAAAAGTCCAACCTGCGACGAACAATCATCAGCATCATGCCCTTGATCATCCAGGCTTTCAGCGGCATCGCATGGGTAAGTACAGCCGATTCTGTTCAACCTGTGGCCACCTGCGGCCACCTGCACGTTCTAACTAGTACTAACTAACCCCTGCGCAGGTTGCCGGTTACTTCACTTATTACCTTCAACTCGCTGGCTACTCTACCTCAATGAGCTACCAGCTTCAGATTGCCCAACCCGTTCTCTCCATTGTCGGCAACCTGATGGCTGCCGCTGTCATTGACAGAGTAGGCCGGAGAAACCTCACGTTCTATGGCCTGGGCATCCTCACGGCGTTCCTCCTCATCACGGGAGGGCTAGGGACAGGCACCACCCAACCCATGATAAAGGGAACCGTGGCTTTCATTCTCATCTACAGCTGGTGGTACAACGTCTCCATCGGGTCGACCGCCTTCTCTCTCCTTGCCGAAACCTCGACATCGCGGCTCCGGGCCAAGACCGTCGCCATCGGGTACGCGTCGCAGAACTCGATCAACGTCATGTGGCAGTTTGTGATCCCTTACATGTTCAACCCGGACAAGGCCAACCTGGGCGCCAAGACCGCCTTCATCTTTGGCGGGCTGTGCTTCTTCTCGCTGCTCTACCTCTGGTACTTCCAGCCCGAGACCGGCGGCCGCTCGTACGAAGAGCTCGATGAGATGTTCAAGAAGGGCGTTCCGGCCAGGAAGTTCAAGACGTACAAGTCCACCATGCAGATGCGGAACGAGGCCGCTGCGCAAGGTGTCGGTCATTGAGGTTGCAGCGCTGGGGGGGAGGGGGACTAATATCCATCCACCTTTGACAGTTTGAAATTTGCAGTGCCGCAAACATTTAGAGACATTGTGTTTGAGAAGTCCGAGTTGTTTTTTGTAATAATACCACATAACATTCATGCACCCAGACGCGCCGCAAGATGTGGCAATGCCACGCTCGAGGTAGAGTTTCCACCTCTATCCCTACTTTCCTGAAGTCCTCTTTCGCATTGAGAAAGGGAAACACACCGAGACCACAACTAATACAAAAGAACATCCTTCTGCGCGTTTCTCAGCGCCTCCTGAGCCCAAAAGGGCCAGCCTCGCAACCCGACAACCCTACGGTGCTTCTCCGGCAGATACACATGGCCGCTGCGCCCAGACATGATCTGTTTGAAAATGGCATCCACGACAGGTTCGGGCTCCAGTAGTTGCGACTTGAAGGGCCCCGCGGCGTGAACCTTCTCGATCAGGGCTGTTCTGATGTAGGTTGGGTGGACAATGCTGGTCAAGGGGTTGCACAAGTTAGTCTTGCTTTTTTGTGTTTTTTCTTTTGGAGGACAGTTCCGCGACTGAGGGGATGTTCGGCATTCGCCTCACCTCGTGCGGACTTTGGGCGCCCTGTAGCGATGGCGCAACTCCTGCGTCAAGCCCTCGTGCAGGGCCAGGGTGCCGGCCTTGGAACACGCGTAGTCCACGTTGTTCGCGCCGGTGACGAAGCTTGCCATGCTCGCAATGTTGACGACATGGCCGTGGTTGTTCCTGATCATGGAGGGGATGAACTCCTTGATCAGCAGGAAGCTGGCCACGATGTTGACGTCAAACACGCGACGGATCTGCTCCTCGGTCTCGTCGAGGATGGACGCTATCGGCATGACTGCCGCGTTGTTGACGAGCACCGTTGGCTCGCCATGGTCCCGGCGGATTTGGTCTGCGGCTTCCTTGACGGACGTGGAGCTTGTGATGTCTGTTTTGTAAAAGTACGCGTTCGACGCTGCTTTCGTGGTTAATGATGGATTGTGTGGGAGGAGGCAGGGGAACGTAGGCCCAGACTCACGCAGCGGGTCCCTCGGCGGAACGATGTCGAGACTGATCACCTTGACGCAGTTCTTTGCCAGCTTCCGGACAAGTCCATCGCCGAGGCCGCCGGAACCGCCGGTGACGACCACCAGCTCCCGCCTCCAGTCGTACTTGTCTCGGGTGAAGTTGTTGAGAGCGGCGAGGCTCAGCAAGCTGCTCGCCCGCCTGATGGCTGCCATGCCCAGCAAGAGGGACAAAATGAACCGGGGCCAGCCCCGCCGGGCCAACGCCTCCAGGGCCCGGAAGGATCTCAAAGCCCGGAACAGCTCCTCGTGCCTCCCGGACACGCTACTGGACAGCATACTTGGCGGAGAAGACATCGCGCGGAGTGGACTGGCAGAAGGGGGGAAAAGGTCAAAGTCCAAGGCAGGTCTCCGTAGGGTCCGATGTCAGCAATGCTGGGGCGCGCGGCAAGATGTTTGACTGTCCAGCTTATGTATCACGTCAGCGTCAGATGGGCGGATGAAATGCTGACCCGGCGGCCAAGTGTGTTTGTTGCCCGTCTGATGTTTCCCCGCAAATGCACCATACTGTGTAGACGAAAGTTCAGGATAGCGTCGTCACTCGGTGGCATCTCCGCACCAAGGACCGCGGCCCAGGCCCCCCTCCCCCCCCTCTCTCCGTGTAAATAGATACCGGTGTGTCTGAGACACTATTCCAGGATTTTTGAGGGGGAAAAAAAGGATACAGTTGCACATCTTTTCTGATGACGCCCGACTTCCGTGTTGAACTACTGAAGTGAAGGCTCACCACTCACTCCCACAGTCATAACTGGCACTTACACGAGGCCTCGTTTGTCACAGCTCATCGCCAAAACATGGGATACACCATAGAAGACGCCTTCATCCCATCAAGCCGCGACGGGTGCAAGATTGCAATCTCCATCTACAAGCCCGACGGGGTCAAACGGCCGATGCCGACCGTCGTGATGGCGCACGGCATCGGGGCCATCAAGGCGGCCGGCCTGTCCCCGTTCGCGAGCGAGTTCACCTCGGAGGGCTACGCCGCCGTCACGTTCGACTACGTCGGCTTCGGGGAGAGCGAGGGCACGCCGCGGAACGTGCTCGACGTGCGGCGCCAGCTCCAGGACTTCCGGGACGTCGTGCGCTGGGCGCGCGAGCCCGAGCAGGGCGGCTGGGTCGACGCCGCCCGCCTCGTCGCGTGGGGCAGCAGCTTCGGCGGCATGCACACCACGGCCCTGGTGGCCGAGGACCACGGGCTGGCGGCGGGCATCGCGCAGTGTCCCCTCGTGGACGGGCGCGCCGGCGCGATGAAGATGCCCCTGGGCCGGTCCCTGAGGCTGGCCGCCGCGGCCGTCGCCGACATCGTGGGGGCGTACTTACTGGGCGCCAGGGAGCCGCGGTACGTGGACCTGGTCAGCGACGGCTCGACCACGGCGGTCATGGCCTCGAAAGAGGCGGCGGAGGGCTGGGCCCGCTTGACGCCCAGGCACGGCGAGGAGTGGCCCAACATCATCGCCGGGCGCTCCCTGCTGAACATCATGATGTCTCGGCCGCTGCTTCAGGTCCACAAGAGCACGCGCCCGTACCTGATCGTTCTGCCGACATGGGACCACGAGGCGTCGTTGGACGCTGCCGAAGAATGCGTGAGGCGGGCACCTCTAGGAGAGTGCTTGAGGGTCGAAGGCGGGCACTTCGACTTGTACGAGGGCGGTGTTGCGTACGAGAAGAACATTGCAGGCCAGAAACTCTTTCTACGACGAGTTTTGCGTCAGGAGGCCGCCACGGGGTGAGAGGTATTGTTCGGGGTTGGGGCAATATTAGTAAAAACAACAGCCGTGAGTGACCGAGATCACGGGCTGTCTTCTAGTCTTTTTGCTGTTATTGTTCTTTGGGTGACCGAATCGTCTTCATCGTTGCAATGCTTCCAAGTCTAGTAATGAGACGGGTATCTCAGTAGTGGCCAACGGTGAAGACCGGTGGTCGTGGCCATTGTTGATCTTGACGAATTGTTGGTAATAGTTTCGGCGTCAACTTTGAGAAATGTTGCAATTAGAACGATGTGATTAAAACAACAAAAGACTACGTACCCGCGATCATAGAATAAATCTCCCGCTGTGTTGATTAGAGAAAGAGGGAATAACCCCATAAGTGTCCATGAGCTGGCCGGAGCATTGCATACTATCCGCCTCTCCTACTCCGATGAAGGACTAACATACACTATCATATGACGTATGTTCATCAGAAATTTCAGGCTTGAATCTATGGTTTTGACCTGATGATTGCTTTTTTTTCTGCCTAGACATTGAAGCGACTTTAGTAGGCAGTTGATCGCCTGCACAGATTGATACGCAGACTGTGTCCAATTCGCCTCTTGAGGTTCTTTGATTGCTTGCACGCTGTTCTTAACATCATAAGTTTACATATACCGGTTCACCTCACAGAAGCAGGGCGAGCACTAGACCAAGACCCAAAAAGGTGCCGCCCATCTCCATCCGCGACCCCGCAGCCGTTGGAACGGAGGGCGGGCGCGTGGTCGTCGTCCCGTTTCTCCGTGGACCGGTTGGCGTCGGCGGCGTCGGCGTGGACGGGTCTACCAGCAGCGTGCTCGGCATGCTGACGATGGTCGTCGGGGGAGCGATGCCCTGTTCCTCGCTGCTCCTCGCGGGCGCCGTGACCGGGATCGCAGTGGGCGCGGAGCTCGACGCCTTGGTGGGCATCGCGGAAACGGCGGGCTGAGACTGAGACTGGGACGCGGACCTGGCCGGGGCCGACACGTTCTGCTCCGTGTTCGCCCACGTGTCGAGCACGCACTGCTTCATCAGGTCGTTGTCGGCGTAACCCCCGTTGCCGGATTTCTTGGGCGTCAGGCTGAGGACGTAGTTGGCGTCGAAGCTGCCGGCGGCCCATCCGACGAGACCGATGAAGACGTCCGAGTTCTGGTTGATGAAGGTGTTTTGGGCGCAAAAGCTCGTGAAGCACTGTTTACATGGTCCGGTTAGTTCTGGTTCGCAGGGCCCCTCGGATTGATTATAAGTAATGTAGAAGGAACCAAGAATAAAAGAAGAAGATGAAGAAGTAGAAGAAAGGGAGGGCCAAAAATTATTATAGGAAAAAAAAACTCAAACTCACCGAGGCATCGTTCGAGGCGCCCGTCTCGCTCACCAGCCCCTTGCGGCCCTTGGACCTGAGGAACTCGGCCACCTTCCTGAAGCTCTCAACGTTGTCGGTCGTGCACAGCTTGTGGGTGCCGCTGTTGTTCTCGTCGAGGTACTTGTGGACGTCGAGGACGAGGTTGTCGGTCGAGCCGTCGGGGTTCGTGATGGCGGCGAGGGCGTCGGCGCTGCCGCTGCTGACGAAGAACTCGGCCGAGTTGAAGTTGGTGCCGGGCAGCAGGATCATCTGGGACGCGGCGCCGGCGCGGCGGATGGCGGCGACGGCCTTCTGGCAGGTCGCGGCCCAGAGGGCGACGTCGAGGTCGTGCGGCTCGTTCATGAGCTCGAAGACGACCCTCTCGTCGGCCTTGTACCGCTGCGCGAGCTGCGTCCACAGCGAGACGAACTGGTCGTCGGTCGGTCCGCCCTGGCCGATGATGCCGCCGTCCCACCGCGCGAAGTTGTGGATGTCGACCATGCAGTGGGCGCCCGTCGCGAGGCACTTCTGCATGACCTGGTCGTAGCGGCCGAAGTTGTTGGCGTCGAGCTGTCCGCCGGGTTGGTTGTTGACGAGGAACTGCCAACTCACGGCTATCGCGAGATGTCAAGTCAGCATGAGATCTGGGGGGGGGGTAAAACACAACCGTCTCTGCAAAGAAGAGTGTCGAGGGGAGTCTTTACGCAGTCGGAACATGTTGAGCTTGCTGGTCTGAACAAAATGGTTCATCTGGCCTTCTCCGTCACCACCTCCGAGTGAGCTGAGAGGCAGCTGGACCTTGCCCAGGGGACAACTTCCCTGACTTTGAGTTAGTTATTGCTCTCCAGGAGGGGGCCTCATGATCATCATGATGGTTGAACTCACATCCGTCTCACAACCAAAGTCTCCGCCAGATATCGCGACTCCCTGAACAGCAAAAGGGTTAGGTTAGAAAGTCGTCCCATGTTGCGCGGATCGTCCAACTTGCCAAGAACTGCACCCTGGCGACCGCCGCCGCCGCGAAACCCAAAAGTGTAAATGTCTTTGATGCCATGTTCGATGTCCTGAGCGACTGGAAGAAACGAATGTGTCGATAACCCAAAGTTGTTCAAGAAGGGATAGAAGAAGAAGAGGAAGAAAAAGAAGGGATTCGATCCAAAGAATAGAAAAGAGAGGCGATCGACGACAAGAAGCGAATGACGACAAAAAAGCAAACAACAAAAGGGGTCTGTACTTTTGGTTGCGAGACAAGTCCCTTGGGAGGAGAAGAGGCCAAGAAGGTCCATCTGAACTCGAGAGCGGCGGGGAGCCGCATCACATATCTACTGACGGGAAGCGATCGAAAAACCCACCGCGCGGCCGGGATCATAAAAGGGATACTGGCTACATCACTTACCACCTATAACGAGAAATAGCAGCACACGAAGAAAGGGGGCATAGGAATACGGTGGGGGGATGCCAAACCCGCGAGTGCGGCATTCTCGCCTCAGTGTCCACAGTGGACACAAAAACGCGGGCTGTGGGATACAACGTTATGCCATCTGATGATCGTTTCTGTGCGACGAGATTCATGCGGTGAGCGCCACGAAGCCTAGTCGGACGAGGGCCCTGCCTGCATCAGACATCCGGAGTTTCATGTGCGAACACCAGATGGGGGAGTTTTGGAGCCTCCCCCCGCTCCGTCTGAGCCTCTGGTAAGCCTCATGGAGGTCAAGGAATAACGGGGGAGAGGAGGGGGGAGGACACACGGACTCGGGGTGGAGGTGAGGAGCGGGGGAGGGGGTTCGGGCTGACCGGGTGGCGGAGACTCGGGGCGTTCCCTTGCGTCAGTTTGCGATTGAATGTTTGAGTTCTTGGCTCAGAATGTGCCGTGAACGGGCTTTGCAAACGGCGGCAGCCTTGGGGGGCCGCTGCTCAAGGCTATTCAAGATGTGTGGTGATGTGCGTTTCACAGCGAGCAAACGGCTGACCTCTGTGAAAGTAGGTTTGTTGATGATAGGCGTGTAGGAGCATTCATGATACGAGAAAACGGCGCGCGGGCCGAAGGCTCGGGTCACCTCACCAAGGGCGTGTGTGGGAGGAGTGTTTGCCCTGTGTGAGCCGACACGGCGTCACACAGCAGGCAGGCCCTTCGAGCCGTCTCAGCCCATGGCAGCCATTTGTCGGGGGTTCCTCTGCTTGTCAAATCCGTCTGGCAGAGGCGAGGCCAAACGGAGGCGGTGCCAACGCGGATCACTAGATCGGTTGGCGGACGTCCAGGAACATGCCAGGGGGGGGTGTTCCACAGAGCCTCCTCAAGCAACAACCAACTTTCGACGCAAAGCGAGCAAGGAAAACGCCAAAGAGACGCCGTCTCTCTGGGGGGGTTTGGGGTGGCCGCCAAGCGGAGGTAGAATATGCTGGAGCCGATAGCTCGACGGCGCGGTGCAAGATCTCACTCCCGACTTGGAGGCATTTTCCGGGCATTTGGGGCATTTGGGCATCCGATTCGGGGTCCTGTCGACGCGCGTTACGGCAGCCCCCCCGGGATGTTGCCTGTGACGATCAACGCAAACGCATATAGAGCCGTTCTGGTCTGCCTTATCGTGCACCCACTGCCCTGATGAGAGAATTGGCAACTTCCTCGTGAAGAAGACTACGCCTTTGCTGAGGTAGTTGCGAGTCAGTGAGATATGTCTGAGGGCACACAGAACCAGGGCGTTCAAGTATCCAAAGGGTTGTGAGAGAGAGATAAGCTCGCAGATTAACAAGGATGGCGCCGCGATGGTCAAACTTCTCCGCAAGCCACGCGGAGAATTATCTGATCCCTTTTGATTAGGTCATCAACTCAGCCGATTTGGTCTGGATCGCGGGATTCTCTCCTTCATTTCCGAAGACTCTGCCTGCCGGGGAAATCAAAAAGAAAGGTGACAGACGTCTAAACTTCACAAAGGACTCGGAATCGGGCTTTTGCTTTCACTCGTGAGAGGACCGATAGCGGACTTGATGCCTCCGAGTTTCCCCCTTCCCCCCTTCGCAATGATTGTCTGCAATGGTGACATAGTGGGGCGCGCGAGGGGTTCGCAACAATAAATAACCAGACGGTGGCCTCGAGGGGGGGGCTCTGACGTGCAGGAGATGCTCTAGAGCCTCACGAACTCATCGCCAACAACTCGACGCCTCTCTCCTGTATAATCAAAAACCGAGCACCACCAATCTTTTACAAAAAATGGCCCCGTCGGACGACCAGAGCTCGAGCTCGCCCCTCCTCGACCACATCGTCATCCTCCTCCCCCACCAAGTCCTCGCCTCCCTCCCCTCCTGGATCTCATCCGAGTTCACCATCCTCACGGGAGGCCGCCACGCCGACGGCCGCACCGAGAACAAGCTCGTCATCTTCGCCGACGGCACCTACCTCGAGCTCATCTCCTTCGTCGAGGGCCTCAGCAAGGAAGAGCGCCTGAAGCACAAGTGGGGTCCGAAACCGGACGGCACCGTCATCGACTGGGCCTACTCTCTCAAGGAGGAATCCGGCTTCGCCGCAATCCAGGAGCACGTGCGCGAAGCCCAGTCCGTAGCCGTCTACGATGACCCAGTTCCGGGGGGAAGAATCCGACCGGACGGCACGGAGCTGAAGTGGGCCGTGGCGCTCCCGGCCGGCGCCGGAGCCGGGGCTGGGTCGGACGGAGCGGTGGAGAGGGGCGAGCTGCCGTTTTGGTGCTTCGACCGGACGCCGCGGGAGCTGCGCGTGCCCAACCACGTCGCGGAGAACACGAGGCACCCGAGCGGCGCGCTCGGCGTCCACTCCCTGGCCGTGGACGTGGACCGGGAGGAGCTCAAGAGGGCGTACGCCGGGATCAACGGCCGGGCCGGGGAGGGCGACGACGGCGGCCGGTGGGCGTTTGACGTGCCCGTCCGCCAGTTCGACGACCCGAGACACCTTCACGTCGAGACGGTTTCTGGCGAGCGGGGCCCGTCGATCCGCCTGTCCCTGTACACGGCGGCGGGGACGCCGAAGCGGACCATCGCGGGCGACCTCGGCGGCGGCGTCTCTGTCGCCATCGACCTGGTTCCCGTTTCTGGGGGTTCCTCTTGAGTGTGAGGTCGCGGAAACATGAGATGTGTAAGCATGAGGAGGTGGGCCGGGAAGGAAAAAATTGGACTGCGAGTACGAGGTTGAGCAGCTATGGTGGAGATTTCACAGGTGGAGTTGGGTAATGTGGAACGAACGATGGATCACGATGGTTGATGGCTCGTACCAAGTTACAAACCCATTAGCACCAAAGGTGGAGTGTCAATAATACGCGCTACGAAAGGCTTAGTTAGATAGGTATAAATGATGAAGTCATTGAGTGGCATAGCATCACCTATACATCACCATTTTCGATCGCGAGCTTGGGCATGAGGGACATTCTGAGCATGGCCTCTCAACTGTCTGGTTGCAGCGTGTGAACACACTGAAGCACAGAAGAGTTTGTGAAAACATGTACTCAAGATAACCAAAGCGACAATGTGTAGAAATTCTCATATTGATTGATGGACGAATGGTTTGGGGTTTTTATTTTCATTTCTTATAGCATGGGCATGTAAAGTAGGCTATATTCAATGCGGCCTCCACATGGAAAAGCGAAAGACAACGCTACACTTCCTTGTGCACAGCCAGCATTACGGCCCTTTTCACGTTTTGGTGCTCCATTTCAAGTGACTTTACTTTTGTCTATTATTCATCTGGCTAGTCATAACATCATATCCAGCGCCTTTGCCCACGCTGCGCCCATGTCCTATTGCTCCACCCAAATACGTCCCGAACAAGAGAGAGAGAGAGACGTCTACCGGCAGGTGTAACCGCCGTCAATGACGATGTCGGCACCGGTGGTGTAGGTGCTGGCGTCAGAAACAAGATAGACGTAGGCGCCCTTGAGCTCCTTGGCATCGCCGTTGCGGCCCATGGGGATCATGCTCTTCCACAGCTCCTGGGTCTCCTTGGCGACGAAGTCGGACAGGCCCGTGTCGATGTAGCCGGGGGAGATGGAGTTGACGCGGGCGAAGTCGCGCCACTCGTTGGCGAGCGAGCGGGCCATGTGGATGCAGCCGGCCTTGGCGACGTTGTACGAGGTCTGCTCCTGCGGGTAGTTGGCGATGTGGCCGGACATGGAGGCCGTGATGACGAAGGAGCCGGTGCCGCGCTCGCGGAAGTGGGCGCCGACGGCCTTGGCGCAGTAGGCGGTGCCGTTAAGGTCGATCTGGATGACGTGGTCCCAGGCCTCCTTGGAGCCGTCGATGACGCCGCTGTCGGCAGTGGCACCAGCGCTGGGGGGGTTTTGTTAGTATTGAAGCTGACGATACGTGGTGGTGATGGAGGTGGTGTT
This sequence comes from Colletotrichum higginsianum IMI 349063, assembly GCF_001672515.1. NCBI lineage: Eukaryota > Fungi > Ascomycota > Sordariomycetes > Glomerellales > Glomerellaceae > Colletotrichum > Colletotrichum higginsianum. The sequence goes on from NC_030955.1 coordinate 4,763,951, forward strand.
GATGATGATGATGATGATGATGAGGGGTTAAAGGCAGCAAAATACAAGCAAAAACTTACTTGGCGATAAAGGCATCAATCTTGCCAAAGTCGGCAATGATCTGCTTGGTGGTCTTCTCGACGTCGTTGTAGTCGCTCACGTTGAGCTTGTAGATCTTGACCTTGACGCCGTACTCCTTCTCGAGCTCGGCGGCGTTCTTCTCGGCGCCCTCCTTGCGGGACGAGTAGGTGATGGCCAGGTCGGCGCCCATCTCGGCGCAGCCGCGGGCGGCCTCAATGCCCATGCCGCGGGGGCCGGAGGCGCCGGTGACGACGACGACCTTGCCCTTGAGGCTGAAGAGGTCCAGGAGGCGGGAGGCGGTGGGGATTTCCTGAGGCATGATGGGCGGTGGTGGTGGTGGTGGTGGTGGTGATGTCGATGTGGCTTGGAAAAGGTGTGGTTGTTGTTGAGTCTACAAAGGTTTTGGGGTATCAAACTTATTGGAGAGAACTATGTAGAGAGGAGAGAAGAAGAACGGAAAAAGAAGATGATCTGCGAGAGAGGGAGAGAGGCAGGCTTTGAATATCTGGTCGCTCAAGGTTCTGCTGGAGACGAGATGGGGCTTTCGGGTGGTAATGGTATGATGGAGGGGTAGCTTTGGCATCTGGCCGGCCGTGACGGCATCCCAAAACCCCGCTGATGTCATTGACACAGGCACACACACAAAGAGACAGGAGGGGCCTCACTCATCAACAAGAGAGGGGGGAATTGTTGCTGGGGGGGGTTGCTGAAGCTGGGACTTGACAGGGGGGGTGGGGGGGCATGTTCCTGTTCAAAGTGCCCACTACCCACTGCTCAGTGATAAGTTACAGGTAATGGATGGTCGGTCCAGTCTGGCTCGCTCCGGTGGACCTGAATTACTGGGACCCGGATGGGCCGCAGGTACAGTACAGACAGAGTCTTCGTAGATGACATGTACAGGTATTCGGGGGCAGGTTACAGAGTAGGTACACTAGCATGTACCTGAGTAATGCCCGCCTGTGCAGCTTGGACAGCTCATCAATCTGATCTTTGGGGGGGGAGCTCACTTGGCGCAACCCATTTCGAACTGCATCCTGTACTGGCCGAGCCGCACCGACAGGAGAGGAGGACCAACCGAATGTCTGATGCCTGTCTGCCACAGTTTGGTCTTCGATAACCACCATGGACGCGTACGGGGCAAGACTTGGGGGGCAAGACTTGGGACTTGGTGTTTGCCTCCTCACCGTCAAAAGCTCACCACAAAACCGGGCACAGAAAGACTCCAAGCTAGGTAGCTGGGCACACAACACCAACTAACACTACTACTCTCTGTCCAGTCCACTCCATTGGAAACTCCCAGGTTCATGGCCAAGACGTGAACGGCTTACTGGGCTCACTCAGCCAAGTCTCCACAAGCCCGAGTCCACCGCCGCCAAAACCACCAACCACCAATTGGCACACACACACACACACACACACACACACACACACACACACACACACACATACACACCCCGGCGCTGCAGCGCGCGCGCGCATTAGTCAAGGCCTCGCATCGTTGAACCTTCGTCTTTCCACGCTTCAACTCCCGCCAAAATGAGAGACGGCCCGGTACTCTGTACTCTGTACCTGTGCGGGGTATGTACTATATAGTACGCCGGAGCGGGGGAGGGGGGGGGGGGGGGGGGGGAGCCGTCTTTGGTCGTTCTGTCGTAGACGTGTCGTATGCAGGTATTCTGCTCGTACACTCAAGCATCTTGGAACTCGACTCCTGTTTGCCGCGGAGCTGGGCGATGCCGGGCACGGAGGCATGTCGGTGAAGTACAATACACTACATACGTACACACCAAGGCATCGGCGGGGAGGGGGAGCGTGGGGTTCGGGTCGGAGACCGAACGCCCAACGACCGCTCAGTCGAGGCTTTTCTCTTCCAAGTCGCGTCACGTTATACTCTGCGTTGGGTTGGGTGCAGGTAGACTGACAGCTCATGGCTGCGCAGCGTTGTGGGTTTGGAGAGCTGTTGGAAAACTGGAACCATGTGTTGGGGCCGTCGGCGGAACCGTGGAGGGGGCCAGAGGAGAGGAGAGCTCGAAGCTGTCTTCCAGTATCCGTATTGTCTGCCCGGCACCCCCCGGCCAGCGATGACCTGTCGCAGTGAGAGGGCATACAGCATCGGCGAGGGCCCGAAGCCATCACGGCCCTGCCTCCGGAAGGCATCAACTTACTACCGGATCCTAGCATACGAAGCCAGGTTGTCTGTCCATGGGAGCCGATCAAGCCTCAGCCCGCATTCGGGCATCTTTGAGGCAACAAAGCTACCAGCCGTCTGTCTGCCAAATATATTCAGCTTTAAAAGTTTGTAAAAGGAGTTCCAACGGTGACGGTGGCAGTGACGGCACCGCTCGATTCCCAATGTCTTTCTGCTTCAGACAGCGAGCTTTCTTCACTTTTGCGTATTGGGCGTGGAGCAGATTTGAGAGTCCCCTTTCCGGACGCACGTCGTTCATCGCTATCAGGGTAATTGCCGTCGCATCACGCCACCAAAGTCTCCTTCATCACGAGAAACTCTCACGACGCCTCATTGTCGTGTTGGTAGAGAGTGCCAGGCCATTGAGTAATTTGAGATTGTGTTTAAAAGATGATGAACCCTCCGCCGCAGCTCGCCGGCGACGGCACGCTTCCCAGTCAACTACTCAGAAAGACGCACTCTTCCCACCAACTCTTCATCCCGTTCGAAGCCGATCGGGTAGTTAATGAACTCGCAATACCAAACCGCATACGTCCAACTCCCTTACAATCACACCAAATATGCCGAGCGGCACCGCTCCGCAAGCCAGGTCCGCCTCGAGCCTCGAGATGGTGGAACAGGGGCTCCGGAGGACGAACCTCTACCACTCGGCGAGGGGCACCGTCGTCATGCTCGTGCTCCTGTCCATGACCGCCTTCGGCACGCTCGCGGCGGCCCTCAGCAAGATGCGGCCCGGCGACCTCAGCCACGACGCCGTCGTGGCCCTCGCCGTCATCCTCGCCGTCTCCCAGAACGCCACCCTCCTCGTCTTCGTCCGCCACCGCTGCATCAACCCGCCCCCGGCCCACGTCGGCCGGACCGTCCTCTTCTACTACCTCATGTGGATCATCATGCAGGCCGTCGGCTTCGTCTGCGTCGACCACATGTGGCTGAGCTCCTGGCCCGAGACCGTCAAGAACCTGTGCTCCATGTGGATGCTGCTGAGCATCCTGACCATGGGGCTCTGGACCATCGCCATCATCTCCGCCGCCAGCAGGCGGCTCGGCCACCAGTATCCCGAGTTCCGCACGGCCCCGAGGCGGACGGCGACGGAGCGGGTCGAGACGAGACGTACGGCGCCGGCAGTGGTGAGAGGCGCCACCGGCGAGGAGGCTGCCGGCATCCAGCCACCGCCGTATGCTGCTGTGCGAGACACTAAGAAGGGGCTTGCTTGAGGTGGTTTTCGGGCTGTTCGAACAAGCAACAGAGTGAAGCGGTCAGAAAGAAATGAAAAGGGGCGAGCGGCCAGGGAGAGAAGAGAACGAAAGCGAGCATCACCGTGAAATGGATGTCATTTGCGTGTACCTGGGATCCGACAACCCATACATCAACATGGTTGATATTAATCACAAGAGAACACCAATATAATCCTCAACAAAGTTTGAACTTGTTTGAGCTATGGGTCGCTACGGTCGAGTGCCCGAACAGCGACGGTCCCCTCCACGACTCTACATTCTTTTCAAGAGACATCTGTAGCTCTGTGAACTGTTGACCTCAAAGGATGGTCTTGTCATTGCCTCTGTCGCGCTTCTACTTCCTGAAAGCCGGCCTTTTCAGCCACATCGACGTCGTGGACGATCCTGACGTCCCCGAACAGCTCATCGATTTCTTCCAACGATTTACCTGTGACACGTTAGGGTTCAATGTTTGACCAGGTCTGGGGAGGGGGAGGGGGACAGCATTCACCTCGAGTCTCGGGGTAGAAGAAGGCAAATACGACGGCGCAGAAAGTGTTAGTCAGGATGAAAAGAATCTGGAAACCTGGCGTCAGAACTCGGACCGTATCATTTCGGAGCCGCACCGGATCTGCTGCCTACGTAGTACTTCCAGCCGACGGCATCAAGCGCAATGGGGGAGCATTGCGTTATGACCAGGCTGATGGAGTAATGGATGACCTGGACGATGGCGTTTGCTTTGGCCCGCAGTTCGGTGGTGAAGACTTCTGGTCTGGGAGAGGGAATCAGACAAAATCAAGGACGCAACCGTCATCTCACTCACCAGCAGACTGACTTACGGTATGATCCAGGTCATGGGGCCCAGGAGGGCGGAGTAGGTGGCCGAGACGGCGAAGATGCAGGCGATCAGACCGCGCTGGGCCGCCTCGTTCGTGGGAAGCCCCGGCTTCGCCGGATACACGGCGGCCAGGACCGTGATGGTCAGGTAGCAGACGGCCAGGAGCGACGAGCTGGCGACGAGGATCGTCCTGCGGCCGACGCGGTCGACGAAGAACAGGGACAGGAAGCAGGCCACGGGGCCGACGGAGCCGTACAGGCCGCTGACGAGGAGCTGCCGGTCCTGGCCGAACTGCAGCGTGGCGTAGATGGCCGTCTGGTAGTACTGCACGAACGAGATGCCCGAGAGCATGGCGGCGGCCCACACGAAGGAGCCGACAAAGAGCCGCCTGCGGAAGGCCGGCGTCGCGAACAGGTCGGCCCACGAGAGCCGCCGCCGCCCTTGGGCCTGCAGCTCCTCCTCCTCGGCGATGCTGGCCCGGATGACGGCGAACTCGGCCCGGCACCAGTCGTCGTTGGAGCCGTCGTGATGGTAGCGGCGGAACGCCCTCTCGGCCTCCTCGTGGCGGCCCTTGAGGCAGAGCCACCGCGGCGACTCGCCGACGAGGAGGACGCCGACGCCGAGGAGCAGGGCGGGGAGGCTCTGGATCGCGAAGCCGAGGCGCCACTGGTTCGGGCTGTGCCACTTCCCCTCGCCCACCCCGGTCCACAGGGCGACGAAGAAGCCCCAAGCAACCACTGGGCGCGTGGGCGTTAATCAACCGGCTTTGGGGTCTCATAGAGACTGGACTTACTCATCTGGTTGACGGCTGTGATCCGGGCTCGCTCGTGAGTCTTGATAAGCTTGTTAGACTTGTCTCTCTCTCTCTCACTCGCTCTCGGTCTCTTTCTCTTTTAATCTCTCTCTCTCTGTGTGTGTGTGGATCTCTCTCCTGTTCGCTCTCACTTAAGTGTCACAAGTATAAGCGCAGACTTGCCTTTGCGATCTCCGCCCCGAACACAGGAGCAACGCCGGTGATTGTTCCAACGGCAAACCCAACTAGGAGCCGTCCCACGATGACTGCCTCCGTGTCAGTATGGTTTTCACTTGGGGTCGTCCCGGACAGTCGAGATCCTCACGCATAGCGACATGGGCAGCGCCAGCCATCAAGGCCCCGCCAACCACACCCCATACGCACCCAAAGGCAATGGCCTTCCTACGGCCGAGCCTGTCGCTGGTGATGCCGACCGAGGCGCTGCCGAGCCATGCTGGTGTCCGGTTCGTCAGCTTTCAGGCACACCGTTATGTGTAATGCAACAGAACGGGCCCTACCTCCGGCCTGGTAGACGGAGACGATGGCCCCCCGCAGAGGAGCGTCAGGGTTGCCAAAGTACGTCAAGAAGGATTTGAGCGCCAGGCTGGGGGTGATGATTCCGGAATCACTGGTTGCAGTTTTGTGAGTGAGTGAGCAGTTCCCAACATGCCAGATGATCTGGGCTTAAGGGAACTTTTGCTCACTATCCGTAGAGAAACCCCCCTATACCGAGCAGAAGCGATGTTAAGAATGGCTTGCTGAGCCAGGAAGAACTGTTGGGTTTCATGGTTAGGTGAGTCGGGTTGGTTTCACTATAAAATTGTCATCAGCAGTAAGTAAAGTCTTATAATCAAGATAATCAGGCACCGTGAATGACCTCAAAAGTCCAACACGGAGACCAGATCTAGCAGACTTTGTACCTTCTCGATTTCTCCCTCGCCAACCACACTCACCGACTGCCGCCGTAAAGATACCCGGAGCAAGGGTATACTTACCCGCGTCCACCCACCCATGGCGTTTGTAAGTCCGGCGTCAGCATACATAGGCGTATGTATGTGCGTGTGTGGGGGTCATCCCCGGATTCCATAGGCCTTTCCCCGCGCAGCCCGGGGGGTCGGGATCCGACTGCGGGGTTGTGAGACCGTCATGTCATGCCTGCGAACCTGTCCTATCAATGCCTGTCATACGGGAAAGATTTCGTAGGACCCAGTTCACGCCCTCCACGGATGGCCAGATACCCGCGGGATGTGGCTTACTGGACGGCTATCGCCAAGGTCGGCATTTGGTAAACGGTCGAGTTGAACCGCTGCGACGTGCCGTGCCTTGACTTTGACACCCTCGGGCGTTCGGCAAGTTGAGTCCCGCTTCTTCACTCCCGTCTTCTCTGGCTACGACTTGTGTGGAATGAGTGATATCACCAGCTGGAAGGCCAGTGTTCTGGCGTCCCAGTTTGGTGTGTTTTCCAAGGCACAGATTGATCGTTACATCAAACCATACCGTCTCGAGCTCACTCTTACAACCATGATTCTCGCCATTGTTACCTACTCGGCCGTGGTCATCGGTCTGGTATATCTCGTCTTTACATTCCCCAGGGTATGCACACTCGGTTTCAGTACATGGCCAACGCGCGATCATCATCCGCTGACCATGCTGCCTCGCCAGCTACAACAAGAGTGGAAGCTATATTCCCACCGCTCCCAGCTACCGCCGGGGCCCAGGACCATCAGGACCGGCCTCAAGAAGCCATGGCTCTGGTTCCGGGAGCTGAGCCGGGAGTACGGCGACGTCGTCTACCTCCAGATGGGACCGACGCCGACCATCGTCCTCGGCTCGGCCCAGGCGGCGTGGGACCTCCTCGAGAAAAAGGGCGCCGTCTTCTCGTCGCGGCCGCGCTTCATCATGGGCGGCGAGCTCCTGTCCGGCGGCATGAGGGGCCTCATGGCCCCGTACTCGCCCTTCTGGCGGCGCTGGCGGAAGCTCCTCCACGGCGGCTTCATGCAGAGGCAGAGCGAGACGTACCGGCCGGTCCAGTGCCTCGAGTCGAGGGTCCTCATGCACGAGCTCCTCGCGAGCCCGGGGGACTTCCGGAGGCACATCGAGAGGTATGCGGCCTCGGTCATTGTAACGGTGACGTACGGCAGACGGGTTGAGGACGTTGCGACGGACGTCGTCGTCCGGAGGAACGCCGAGTCTATGGGTCGTCTCACCTCGGTCAAGTACACAACTCCCCACCGCCCCGGAGCCTTGGAGCCCAAACTTTGTGAACTGACTTCCACCCCCTATCACAGCATCCCTGGAAGGTTCGCGGTCGAACGGTACCCCGTCCTCAAGCACATCCCGAGTTTCCTGGCCCCGTGGAAGGCCGAGGTCTTGAGACAGAGACAGAAGGACATCCAGCTCTACACGGAGCTCATGGACGAAGTCCGGCGCAAGGTGGGCGACGGCGTGGCGCCGGCCTGCTTTGCAAAGCACCTGATACAGGAGCAGGCCGCTCTCGGCATGACGGATCTCGAGATCGCGTACACCGCGGGATCGCCCTTCGGGGCCGGCGTAGAGACTGTAAGATAAGAAGCCCGTCCCCCTCCCCCTCCCCCTCCCCTTTCCTCCTTTGGAACGAGAGAACCCGCTGACAGAGCCCCATGTCGTGCAGTCGGCCGGGTCTCTGGCCAGCTTCTTCCTCGCCTGCGTCAAGTTCGGTCCGCGGTTCATACCAAAGGCGCAAGAGGAGCTCGACAGAGTCGTCGGAGGCGACAGGCTGCCGACCTTCCAAGATCTCGACGGCCTCGCGTACGTCCGGGCCATAGCGTCCGAGACCCTACGCTGGCGGCCGGTCGCCGTGCTCGGGGGCACTCCCCACGCCAGCACGGCGGATCATGTGTACAAAGGCATGTTCATACCAAAGGGGAGCACCGTCATCGCGCCCCTGTGGAGCAGTAAGTCGGACCGTGGCTCGGCGGACATTGGTCTCGCGCTTTTTGGAAATGTCAACCGTTAATCCCCCTCCCCCCCGGGAACCATAGTCCACCTCAACGAGGCCGATTTCCCGGAGCCCCACGAGTTCCGGCCGGAACGGTTCACGGAGCAGCGCGAGTATCCGGGGACGCTCGGCCACAGCGCCTTCGGCTGGGGCCGCCGCGTCTGCCCCGGCATGCACCTCGGCTCGGCGTCGGTGGCGCTCAACATCGCGCGAGTGCTCTGGGGGTTCGCCGTCGGGCCGGCCAAGGACGAAAAGGGGAGGGATGTCGACGTTGACATGTGAGTCCAGAAGGCCGTTCTTCTCGTTGGCTTCCTTGACCGGACGTGGAAAGACTGACTGACTGTTTTTTTTCTTTTCTTTTTCCCTGGCACAGATTCGCGTATTCAGACGGCTTCAACTCGAGCCCGCTGCCGTTCCCGTGCTCGATCACCCCCCGGTCTCCGCGCCACGCTGAGGTTATTGGAGAGGAGTGTGAGAGGGCGTTGGAAGAGCTGAGAGAGTCTAGTGTTGGTCCCGGCAAGGCGTCCTAGACCTTTGTAGTTCACAAGTGAATGGTACATGGGTAGACACAACTTTGCCTTCTGAACGAAGTGCGTTCTGCATCACGAGCAGTTCTCATACTGGACTAGCTGGATCTTAGAGAGATGGCTAATACTTCAAGGTCATGCTACTCTGTGAAACGGGTCAAGATACAAAGGAAATACTGCAAAGGAAGCTCCCAACTAGCAGAGTGTACAAGCAGGCCATTGAATAATATGTGTTGTCATGCGTCAAATTGTCATTAAAAAGTCTATATCAACCGACAGCCTCCCCCCCCCCCCCCCGGCCAACATCCACACCTCGCCTTCTCCCTCCCTTCCCCCAACGCTCTCACAACCATTCGTGCACATCCCTTCTCATGAGGATTTCGCCCCCGGCAAGCGTGCCCCCGGCCTCGGGGACCTTCAACAACCCGGCCCCGACCAGGTCCTGCGCCAGCCTGACGAGCAGGCCGTCGCAGCCCCGGGCCGCCATGATGTCCACCGTCACGGGGAGCACCTCGGTGTGGTTCGTCACGGAGCTCGGGCCGGCGACCTCGCCGAGCGGGAAGACGTGGTCCGGCGCGCCGCTGAAGACGCTGAGCCGACCGTTGGAGAAGCCCATCGGCGGCGCCCCCGGCGGGCTGGACGGGTACCGGTTCCGCGGGCTCGCGAAGCCGGCGCTGCCGATGTACAGGAGGAGGCCCGAGGAGCACGTCGTCGTCGTCGTCGTCGAGTTGACGACGGCCGCCGGGGGGAGGACCTGAGTGTTGAACCACTCGGCGAAGAGCGTCTTGTTGGCCTTTGCGTCGGCGAGCGCCGTGGCGGGCTGTCTGTCGCCCCAGGCCCAGCGGGCGATGGGGACGGGGTTCACGAAGGGGAGGCGGCCATCATGGGCGGCTGCGTCGGAGTTTCAGCCACGGTGTCAAAGGAGAAAGGGGAGGAGGGGGGAGGATAAGGCATAGACTCACCGGCGTAGTCGGCGTAAAAGGGGTCGCGGACGAGGGCCGTCTGCTCCTTGGTGATGAGCGTCGCGTACGTGAGGCCCATGACGTCCGTCAGCGTCTGGTTCCTCACGGCCTCGGGCGCCGACGCGGCCCAGGACGACGACAGGTTGAACGGGGTGAGGTCCGCGCCGAGGAACGCGGCGAGGTCGCGCGCGAAGCCGTTGAGCATCTGCGCGGCGGGCGTGTCGCTGTCGCCGCCGCTGCCGGTCGGGAAGTCGACCGTGTAGAGCGTCTTGGGGTACTCGACGGGGACGTCGGCGCCGGCGAGGGAGGTGTAGTTGGCGCCGTACAGCGCCTTGTTCGCCTCGTCCCAGATGTACGGGTCCCTCGTCAGGAAGCCCGGGGTGTCGAGCGTCGGGGACAGCGGCATGACGCCGTCGAGGCTGACGAGGCCGTGGGACGGGCGGTTGCCGAACAGGCCCTGGACGTTGGAGGGCCCTCGGATGGAGCCGCCCGTGTCGCTGCCGACGGCGATGTCGAGCCAGGGGTACGAGGCGACGGAGGCGCCGGCGCCCGAGGAGGAGGACGAGGGGTCGTTGTAGCCGTCGCCGCGCGGGTTGAAGGGCGCGTGATAGTCTACCCAGTCAGCGGTGGCGGTCTCGCCGTTGGCGAACTGCGAGGGCTTCTGGTAGCCGACGACGACGGCGCCGGCGTCGATAAGGTTTTGGATGGCCGGGCCCGTGGCCGAGGCCGGCGGGTAGAGGGAGTACCAAGCCCGGTTGCCGTTGGAGCCGCGCACGCCGGCGAGGGCGTAGATGTCCTTGACGCCGACGCGGACGCCGGCGAGGGGCTTCTCGGCCGTCGGCGTGAAGTAGAGCCGGGACGGGACGCCGATGGTCAGCGACGCCGAGGACGGCACCTGGGCCGAGAGGGTCTGGAACGTTCCCTCCGGGGTCTGCAGCAGGGACTCGGAGAAGGCGCCGGCGAAGTCGTCGTATAGGCGAAAGGCCTGGTAGAGGTCGCCGGTATGGGTGTCCAGGAAGTACGGGCCGGAAGGGATGCCGTGGCCCGAGGAGAGCGGGATGACGATGGACTGCGTCTTGTTGCTGCCGTCGTAGCTGGCCTTTGTCAGGCACGTGGTGGTGGCGCCGGCGAGGAAGATGGCGCTCAGGAAGGCCGGCTGCCAGACGTCGTCTTTGGCCGTCCAGTTGGAGAAGAGGGCCGCGAGGCTGTCCTTGGGGACAGGGTCGGAGACGACGGTGACTGGGGTGAAGCCAAAGGCGCGAGGGAGCGACTTGATGTTGAGAGAGCCATTGGAGGGATTGCCTTGGGAGAAGGGAGAGACGAAGTAGTACACGTCGTTGAGCCGCAAAGACGCGCCAGTCTGGACGAGGTCGGCGGCGGCGGCGCCGAGGATGGTCAGCAGAGTGAAGGCCTTCATCATGGGGGGCCGGCGTGAGGGTGAGGCTTCAGTCTTCTGCACGGGGTATTCCTGGCGGTGCTGCGAGACACAGGACCGCCGCGGCTGAGCCGTGTTTTATACATGGTCTCATATCAAGCCGGAGGAGCCGTTTACACATAGAATGGATGTAAGCGGATGGAGCGTCGGTGATAGAGAGAAAGAGAGAGAGAGAGGGCGGGCTTTCTTTTGTTTGCCGAATTCCAGTTATCTATCTCGACGCTTGGACTTTGGGCGGGACTAATTGCTGAGAATCAGGACCCTTCTCTGCGAGAAAGCAATATGCAATCTTCTCGGCGGCATCGGCTTATCTGATTCGGTCACCTCGGCCGGGGGGCAGGGGGAGGGGGGGCCGCAGACGGCGTTGCTTATCATAGCACCCGACGAGGACATGCATGCGTGCCGAGGGTTATCTCGTCCTGGCTCACTTCACTCTACTCCAAGAGCTTGGTGATTTTGGGCCCACGCATGGTAGTTCTTGGCAGGGAGGAGGGGACCTTTTGAAGCCCGGGGGTCGGGTGACAACTCCACTAGGACCGGACTCTCGGAGGGGTTGTCAACTTGCTTGTCAAGGGATTCTGTCACGAGAACTAGCCGATGTCGGTAGTTGTATCGGTTTGCCGGGCCCGGTCAACTTGGCGGAAGCGGAGACGGCCGGCAGTGGTGCATGAAGAAGAAGATGATGATGATGATGGTGTACCGAGAGGGCACAGGCTAAAGGGTTGAGTGATAACGAGGCATGGTTCAGTTGGCGGTAAGCATAGCAAACCCGCGTTGTAAATTCAACTTTCGTAAACAATAAAAGCACTCTGCTCTTGGACGGATTCACGACATCATGCACAGTCCCCCCCCCCCCCCCCCCCCCCCCCCCCACACACCCGATGGGCCGGCCGGTAGGTAAACTCTGTCGGGTCGTAGCCGACACTCAAATCAAAGATAAGCTCAAGATTCAAAAAGCTTACTGGACCGGTTTGAGTTGCTACGTGCCCATCCATATGCTTCCAGAAAAACAGACAACAGCTTGACGCAGTCTCGCCGGCGTCGAGGGCGCCGGGCATGAGGAACCCGTGCCGAAAGAACGAGCCGTTCGGGAGACAGTCACCGTAACCCCAAGAGGATTGGAGACGAGGCCTCCGATCCCTGGTTATCAGTTCTTGTTGTCTCCAAAGGCGGGGAAACCCCGACTTGCAGCTTGGAGACCGTGACGGTCCCCGTTACCGATCTTTGAGAAACGCCAGCCAAACTCGGCGGGCATGAGAGAGTTATGGGGCGAGAGCTATTAGTGCGCCCTGCTTACAGGAGACCGCCGTGATAAGGAGAGAAGAAGAAGATCCGACTGGCAGTGGTTTGCTTAAAGTGACGTAGACGGGGCCCGTGGAATGGGACGCCAATCTTGCTCGTCGAAGAAACCCCTCGCGGAATGGGGCGTCGCCCATGATACTAGTGTATACGAATACTAGACCAGCCCTTAGCTCGGCTTGGATCCTGGTTCGCGATAAGCCCGGCAAACCGACAAGGAACACCCACTCCCTCATGGGTTGCCCCAGTCTCCGGCGTCGGGGTGGTCCTTGTCGACGGCATCGCCATATCTGGAGAGCTTCGCATCTCGAGATACTGTCAACGGCCTCGTTAGACCGTCATCGAAAGGCACATCATCTCCTGCAGCAAAAAGACAAAGGAAGAACCAGGCTCAAAGTTGAAGTCGTTTCGTCATTATCCGGGGTCGGTGACTTGTCCGTCAACTCGAGGTATTCGAGGATGTGCCCAACGGGCTCATCGATGCCAATGTTTTTAGTCCCAGCTTTTTGTGTCCTGGAATGCGACCACGCTCGCTCTGCTATGCAACCGAATTCCACGTAAACCGAAATGAGCCATCTCGAGAGACACGTCCCCCCTCCGTCCATATCTCCCGCGGGTGCCTTCGTATAAGAAAGAAAGGAAGAAAGGCAGTCTTCCTCATATTCCAACATCCGCTCCTCACAGCCACACACACATGATTACTATATCGAAAGAAAGGGCAGCCCCCACCGCCCGAAAGCCAAGCAATAATTGACAAGAATAGAAAGCCTCGTCCAACTGTGTCCGTCCGTCGGCAGTAGGCGCCGCCCCTCATGACCAGCCCAGGGTCTCGAGCGTGCCGCGGGCATCCGAGGCGCTCATGCCGCTGACGCCCAGCGAGCGTACCTGCGTGCCCTTACGCAAACGCTGGACGCCCACGGCCACCTTCCAGGCCTCTTCCTCGTCGAGGACAAACATGTACCGCTTGCCCTCTTGGTCCCGAACCGTGGCGCGCAGTACGTGCAGGCTCTTGGTCCTCCACTCCCCGGTCTGTCCCGTCGAAGATGCCACGTTAGTATCTTTGAACTTTGTGTCGCACAAGCCAAGACGACAGCAACTCTTGCAAGCACGCAGCATCTCGGTCAGGTACGCGTCGGCCTCGTCGCCCGTGAGCGCCTTGGTGGCGCCCCTGTCCGCCGTACGAGCTCGCTGGTTCGCCATCTTCTGAAACAAATTGGAGGGATGATTCGCAGAATTCGCAGGGGCAGGAGCAGCATTGGAACTCAAGCAGTGCGGGGGGCACCATACCTCGACCAGCTTTAGCGTCCACGCCTTGACGTCCCATTCGCGCTGTGGGACGCCGCGGACGTCGTCGTCGATGAAGAGGCCCTCCGTCGTGATCCGGAGGATGAGGCCGTCCGTCACCGTGCCGAACCCCGACACGAGCTGGCTGGCCGGCGTCTTGGCGAACTGGTTCATGAACAGGTACACGGCCCTGATGACGATCTTGTCGGGGTCCTTTGTCGTGTACGGGCCGCGCATGCTGGGCGGCGGCGTTGTCCTCGTCGTCGTGGCCGACGGCGCCCACGACGATTCCGAGCCGATCGAAGACGCCGGTCTGTGTTTCGGTTTGTCGTAAGGTCGATACGAGTGCTGGTCTTCGTCGACTGTCCGCGCTGACGGCCTTGGTGGCTGTTGTTGTCTGGCTGTGTTCGAAGATGAGGCCGCAGACGGCGCCGACCTTGGCGGTACCGAGCTGGCGGAAGGGGGAGGTCTCGGGGGAGCGGACGATGAAGCAGAGGGGGGTGCTCTTGGCGGCGTCGAAGCCGCCGTCGTGGGGGGGACAGGGGGTCGGCCGTTGGGCCACATACTCGTCTTCTCACCGACCGACGAGAAGGCGTAGCTACTTCCCTTGCGACTGTTCTTCTCGGCCTCTTCAGCGGCTTGCTTAGCCTTGCGGTCCGCCTCTTCTTTGGCTTTACGGGCAGCAGCCTCTTCCTCGGCCAGCTTCTTGGCCCTCTCTGCTTCCTCGCGTTCCTTCTTGGCCTTTTCTGCCTCTTCGCGCTCCTTCTTTGCCTTCCGGAAGGCCTCGAGTTGTGCTTCGACGCGGGCTTTGCGGGCGGCCGCTTCGGCAGCCTCCTTCTTTCGCGCCTCCTCGCGCTCCTTGGTTTCTTTTTCTTTGGCGGCCCTCGCCTCGCGTTCCTTGGCCTCCTTGGCCTCACGCTCTCTGGCCTCCTTGGCCTCCTGCTCGGCTTTCTCCTTTTCACGCTGAAGCTTCTCCCTCTCCTGGCGCTCCTTCTCGAGCTTCTGCTTGAGATCTTCCTTCTCGCGTATCTCCTGCTCCAGCTTCTCTCTTCTCTCTCGCTCCTCTCTGTCTCGTCTTGCGCGCTCGCGGGCCTCTCTTTCTCGAAATTCCTTCAGCTTCCTCGCCATCTCTGCTTTTTTGCGCTCCTCCTCCTCTTTCACCTTGCGCTCCTGCTCGCGCTTCTTCGTCTCCTCCCGGGCCTTTTCCCAGGCGCCCTTGGACGGGTCAGGCTTTGGTTTCGGGGGAGGGTCCGGCTTGCGGGGTTCCGGCTCTGGCTCAGGTTCAGTTTCAGGTTCCTGAGGAGGTGGAGGCTGTGGTCGTTCTTGCCATTGAGATCTAGGGCCGCCGTTTCCTGCGCCGTGGTTCGGCGGCGGGGAGTTCGGAGGAGGGCCGTTGTATTGGCTGTTGCCATGAGGCGGAGGCGGCGGCGGCGGGCCCGTGTTTGCGTAGCCACCGCCGAAGTTTGCGCCGGCACCGTAGCCGCTGGGACCAGAGCGGTAGTTGGCATTCGAGCCGTTGTTCGAAGACGAAGAAGACTGGTTCTGCGACTTTCCCCATGCCCATGCTCCGACGCCGACGGCAATGACAAGGAGTGTCATGCCCATGTTGCCCATGCCCTGGTAGGTTCCCCACCAGGCCCTGAAAGCCGGAGCCATGCTCTGGAACAAGACGACGAGGACGAGGGCGCATGCGAAGCCAGCGGCGAAGCTGGGGCCGTTGGGTGCTAGAGAGGGCAGGTAGATGAATCCGCCACCCTTGTCGCGCTGGGGGATGACAAAGATGTCGTAGTTGCCGGGGCCCAGGCCAGCGCCGGGAGGAGGGGAGCCGGCGGTGGTTTTGGGTGCCTCGCCATGGGGCGGAGGCGGAGGAGGGGCGCTCATGTTGAGTGAACCTCAGCAACTGTCGGGGCTGGTTATCGGTTGAAATGGAGCCTCGAAGCTCAGTTGGAGAGACTGTGTCTCTGGGCGAAATAAAGCAAACAGAAGTCTATTGGTATCTTGGGGGGTCCATTGACGGTCGTAAAGTCATGAAGCGTCTGTATAGAAGCCATGAGTAATTTTCCAAGCAACAAAAGGGAACGACTGGGTGGCGTATGGTGATGGTGAGAGTTGCAGTATTTGGGATGGTGAAAAAAAGCAGAAGAGCAATACTCACAAGCAACGATGAGAAAGAAAAAAAATAACAAACGCCAAATACCCAGAGTGCAAGATGGGCAAAGACCAAGGCGTCAAAGCGGGAGCGAGAAAAGGAGAGAAGAGTCGGGTATCGAGAGGTATTTGTTGATGCTCAGACGCTTGTGCTGAATTGCGTCTTTCCACTCCGGTCTTTGCGCTTTTTGGGTGGGGGTCTCCCTGATTGTGTCGGGGACCGAGCCAGGAACAAATATGTCTTGCCTTTTCTCTGCTGGTTAGTCAAGACAAAGTGGTAGGAAATGGAGCTGTCTGGTGACACGGCGCCGTTCCTGGTGGAGGGAGGTCGGAGGAGGACGTAGTGGTGGTGATGATGATGATGAGAGAGAAAACAGCGGCGACGACGGCGGGCAGGAAGGGGCCTGGAATTCTTTTGTGTTTACTTTGTCAGTTTCTCTCCGGCGGCGGAAAGACAGGAAACAGAGGCGCAGGACAGGATAGGGTGTTGACTACCTACCTAGGTACCATAAGTAGAGGTAGGTAGGCGCTAGTGGCTGGAACAGCGCTGGGAGGGAGAGTTGATGGGTCCAGGGCCTCTCAGCGGACGTGGGTCCACTTTTCACTCACTGACCTCGTTTAAGCGAGGGAATCAGATGGTGACATTTTGACAGGTGGGGGCAGTCCACAGGCTACAGGTTACGGATTACAGGCTACGGCTGCTGCTCTTTGATCTTTGAGAAAGGAACACACAGACCCAACGCCGAATGCCTTTGGTTTTGACCGTTGACAGGTAGGTAGGTAGGTACCTTATGTCTCACTTGCTTCTTGTTCGCCTTCCTTTGCTCTGCTAGCTTCAAACCTCGAAACTTCATTCTTTGCCCGTTGCAACTGCATGCTCGGCTGGGGTAAATGACCTTGGCTGTTGAGACATATATATCATTGCCATTGTTGTACGAACTCAGTACACTGTCCCTCCCTAACTGATGGTAAATAATGTTGGGGTTCGTCGCTGAAAACCGCCATCCCAGCTTGGCCTCACGGGCTGAGAGGATCTTCCTTGCACCAGCAAGACCCTGAAAAAAGCCAAACACACGGATGACCGAGCTTTCTCTTCTCCTTCCAGCCACCGCTTTCGATTCCCGGCAGAGGCTGCGATGGCCTCGTCCCTCTCCATGTCCACAATTTTCGATGCCTATTTACATGTTCTTCCCAATCGAAATGGCGCATCACTCAAATGTCAACAGTATCTGACCAAACATCAGCCAACCAACCAACCAACCGATGGACGACACACGACTTCACCGCCGCAAACGGGAAACATCGTCCACACGATCATCAAAACAAACCTCCCGTTGCCGAGTCCACGACCTCCCCCCCGCCCATTCTCAGTTTTCGAGAGTCCGGGGGGGCCTTTAAGGCTCAAAGTCCACTCTCCCTCCTCCGACCGTCCAATCCCAAGAGAGTGCTCAATCTCCTGCCTATGAGAGGCTCTCCGTCAAGTCGCCTGTGGACTATGGACTGTGGACCGTGGACTATGCTGCGGTCCCTTGAGCGGTCAACCACTGGGAGTTTGCTGGGGGACAGGTCCACCAAGCCACCTCCCACAGCGAATCGCGGACATTGAGGCTATTTTCCCCGGGAGGAGGCTTCGGCGCCAGCAGCACGCACAAATCCTCTTTGGGCGGAGGGCCATAGAGACAGATCGCCAGCCTCCGCCAGTCCCGAACGGCCACAGTGCCCTCGGGCCTCGCAACAACAGTGGCGGCCTCCTCCTCCGCCTCCTTCCTCTCCTCCCTCTCCTCCAAAAAGCCTGCGTCCAAGGACCGGCATGCATCGTCATTCTGCCAGTTGTTCCCAAACGATCCTCGGTTGATTGAGTTCTACATTTGGCGGGGTCGATTACGAGGCCTGATCGGGCGACTATGGCGGTTACTGGCGCCGTTGGGCTACTTGAGTACAGTAGGTTTCAACTCAGGCCCCAATCGTCCCAACTGGCAACGTCGGCTGTGGAGGTTCCTCCCCCCCCCTCCCCCATCTCCAAAAAAACGGTGCTCGGTTTCGTTGCCCAGCAACCACGGGAAGTCCCTTGAACCGTGTGTATCCACGGCGCTATGAGTGACGTATCGGATGTCACCAAGTGGGCGCCGGTCACAAGTCCCACGCCAAACGTCTTTTGGCCCCTGCCGGCCGGCAACGCTTGGTGTCTCTTGCACGACTCGGACTCCCCTCCCCAATGTCCACGGACGACTGATGTTTAGGGAGAGAGGCGCCATGATTTTTGACCATGTGACGTGCCTTGGTGATGGCTTCATGCTGCAGCGACAGAGCCCTTCCCCCTACCACCTATTGGACTTCCCACTCGGATCACCTATAGGCTACCGGTCTCGCATTTCTTCTTCAGCCGCAAGCAGTGGCCAAGGACAGGACCGATGTGACAGCGGCCGACTAACTGCATGCGACCACGCGCGCCTGTCAACGGCAGGGGTACGCCCATAAGCAGCCCTCTGCATGTGCAAGAGGGGAGGAACGGTCCGCCGCCGCTGTTTTGGCAACTTCTAGAGAGGGGGCAACATCAAACACTCCCTCCCTCCGCTACCTAAGCCAGGCTTGCATCCGGCCATGCGTCGACCCCGAAAGCTGTTGTTGACGAGGCCAGCCACATCGAGCCGGGGGGGGGGGGGGGGGAGTCCCGTCGTATCGTGCCATGTTTTCCCGAGTCTTGCGGTTTCTCAGAGAGCCTTCAGGCGAACCTGAGTCACCTGTCCTGGCGAATTGAGCTCTCACTGGCGGCGTCCTCTAGGATGCGTCGTTGTACTTTCGTCGTGTGTCATGCACCAAAGGCACTGCCGTTTTGTTTCGTCTCGAACGGCGTATGCTCTCGTCAATGGGAGAGGGCACCCGACTGGGAGGAGTCTAGGACACGTCAGCTCGTGGCGTAGGCGCGCCAGGCCCCCAACAATTGCTATCAAGCTGCTGCCTGGTTGCCGCAGTGCTGTCCCGAGAAGAACGTCCAAGGGGGGCCTCCTTGGATCTAGGTGAATGGCTTCCTTCTCTCCAGTTCACGTCCACGACCTGCTGCCGGGGGGGCAGTGAGTGACCTGCCTGGCAACCCCCCCTCCCATCATCAAACATTGTTACAAGCTGCTCAGGGATCACGTGTGCCGCTGTTGCCCTTCTTGATTGACTGGTAACGTATAACATCTTGGGGTCAAATCGTTGGGTAAACCCTTAAGACGTTCCCGCGTAGATCAATGGTGGCGAGTTTCGTCCTGGGGACAGATTAAAATGTGTGAGCTCATATATCGGCCGAAGCCATCCCGTGCTGGTATTTCCATGCATGACTATAAGAATAACAATAAAAGGCAGCGCTGTTGTGTTTTGTTTTGCAGAGAAGAAGAAGAAAGGGAAAGACGTTTTGTAAATGCGAATGTCGTCTGTACATATGTACGTTTCCGTGAATTAACCACTCCCACCCAACAGAACAGAAGAAGCACAGTGATGGGAAGAAAAAGCACGGCCAGTCATCGTGAACGAGCCGGCGCGACCAAAAGTGAAGCCAACTCCAAACACCACGCAAAAGCATCCAATACCCGCCCGCCGACCCAGAGAACCCAGACGACGAGCTCGAGCACGGCGACGACGGCCCGCGCGGCGAGCCCGGCGGCGCGCCGCAGTCAGAACTTGTTGATGCGCTTCTTGGCCACGTCCATCTTGCCGCCCACGCGGTCGGCGTCCTCGTTGAGGCGGTCGAGCATCTTGGTCTGCTCCTGCACCTCGTCGTTGATCCGCAGCCCCATCTCTTTCTGCCTGCGCACGATGGCCGCCAGCGTGTTGACCTGCTCGTCCTGCTCGCTCATCATCTGGCGCTGCAGTTGCACGACGCCGCTGTTGTCGAGCTCCCTCGTGCGCTCGTTCTCCGGCAGCGGCGCCCCGAGAACCCGGCCCCCCGTCCGCGCCCCACCGTTGCGGCTGTTGCCACCGCCGCCCAGCAGCGCCGCCTTGTCTCCCGTCGAGGCCCACCCTTCCCTTCCGCCGGATCCGCCGCCGATGTTCCCCTGCGCCATGCTGTTGCTCAGCTTGTCGAGCCCCTCGCGCTCGACGCGCGCCGACGAGAGGAGGTCCCTCCTGCGCCGCAGCTCGCCGTCGCCGAGGCGTCCACCCTCCTGCATGGCCCGCAAGCCGTCGGTGAGGGTGCTGACCAGGGTGCCAGCCTTGACAAGGGAACGCTTGGCTGCGGCGCCGGCCTCGGCGGCAGCGGTGGTGTTGTTGGCGTCGACAGCGCCATCGCGACGGGCGAGGTGGTTACGAGCGTCGTGTAGGCACGTCTTCATCTCGCGATGGAGGTCGAGCCAGGTGGTCGGGTCTCCGGCGCCGGCACGGCCGTTGGTGATGAGGCCGTGGGCGCTCGCGGCCGAGTTGGAGGTGCTGCCGACGCCGGTCGAGGGCAGGTTGAGGAAGGCACGCCAGGCGGTGGTGTCACGCCAGCGGCGGTCGGGGGACTCGGCGATGGCGCGGAGGTAGGCCTCGAGGCCCTGGCGGCGCTGCTCGGTGAGCTCGGGGGAGGAGACGGTGGATTTGAACCAGGACTTGGCAGGCAGCGGCTTCGGGGGTGGGGAGCCGACGAGGGAGGTGAGGGTCTGGTGGAGGGCGGTGAAGTCGGAGTAGCGCTTCTGGACGACGAAGGACTTGAGCGGCAGGCGCAGGGTGATGTTGTAGAGGGTGTATGGCTTGGATTCGCCGGTCGAGAGGATGGTCGAGGGGATGGAGATCTCGGCCGGGGGCGCCATTGCAAGGTGCGGTCGAGGATAGGTGATTCTCGGTGATAGATTGTTTGTCGGGAGGTTAAGTCGATGTTCGAGAGCTGTAGGCTCGAATGAGCAGAGTGGCGGGTCGTCGTAGCTCCCCTCGTGAATCCTGGGTGGTGGATGGAGAGCCGGGGGAAGAGAGTAGAGATGGAGAGAGTGAGAAAGCGTCGGGGGGCAGTGTCGGTGATGTATTCGTAGGTACAGAGTACTACTGTGCAGCTACGTCGTTTAAGCTTTTTGACGTCGTCTCACATGAGGTTGAGAAGCCGGGGCATTGATCGTCAAAAGTCGTCGCAATAACAAGGTCGTCAGCCAAGTCGAATCCGTTTTGGTGTTGTTTTTGCGTAAAGAATGGCGGAATGGTGGAATGGGGTGCGTAGTGTAGTGGTTCTTTGGTCAGTTGTTGTTGGCGTCAGGCCTGTCGAAGCAACAAAGGCTCCAATGTCTTTGGTCTGGTTCGTGGTTCGTCTGGTGGTCGTTCCGGGTCGAGTTCCAGGTCCCCACAGTCAGTGGTTTATTTACAGGCTTGCAGTGGCCGTTGCAGCGTTGCAGTTCCAGTTCCAGCAGCAGCCGCAGCGGGCCATACCTTAAAGGGGTTTGGCCCACTGGCCCACCAGTCGCCCATACCTGTTTTGAGGTCCCCTGTCGATGCCTCTCTCTCTCTGTTTCCGTCTGTGTGTGTGTGTGTGTGTGTGTGTGTGTATGTATCTGATGTACTCTCTCTCATTCTCTCTCATTTTCCCTTCCAAAGCCCCATTCCAGGAAGACAACTGCTGCCTAGGTATTATAGACAGGTGGGCAGATGGTCGAGGATGCCCGCCGCCGGCTGTGTCCGTGAACGATGTTGGACGCCCGTGGCGCATTGGCGTGGAACTACTAAATCAGGGTCTGCAGCAGGGGAATGACCGCATATCTGGGACACTCCCACCTCACCTGGCTCGACACTGTCTTCACACCCGATGGAGGCGAAGCCTAGGCTGACGCAAGCCAATAGGCGCACCCGTTGCTGCTGATCAGGTCACATAGTCTGAATTGCATACCCTTGTTGGACCAATACTCGCTAGAGTTAAAACAAAGTGCACTCGGAACGATGAGGCGGCTGACTGGAAACACTCTTCACTGGTGTCCAAATCAACGCTCAGCTAAGGCTGTGACTTGATGACAAACATTCTGTGTACACCCGACAAGCCATGGCTTGTACTTCTTAGACAAGACGTTTTGTGTCTGCCGGCAGTCGAGGCTGGAACTGTTCTATGACCAGCTAGCTAGACAACTATAAGCCAGTCATCTGTCTCGGGCATTGCTGCATGGGCACTTGGATCGTTACATCAAATGCACTCTCAAGAAAGACGGACAACCAACGAATGACTCGATCGATGCTCCCGACAAAACATTTTGATTCTATCATGACTCCTCATACGGGGCCAGACCGCCGCAAACTCTGACCGACTTCGGCCTCGACCGTCCGAGTACTACTCGGCCTCCTCATCTCCGGTATACTGATTATTACGTGCCGCTGGGTATTTGCACTAGCGCCAAACCCATGTGCTTTTTGCCTCGTCGCTCCCGACAAGACCTTCGCGCCCCCGAAGCACCCGACGGGTTTCCTCTCTGCCTCGCCCAAATACACCTCTCAACCCCATCTAGAAAGTCTCCTGGTCGTCCACGGCCTCGCCCTCTGCCGGGATCTCGAAGCCCTCCTCCGTCGAGTACAGGATGGTCTGGATCTGCTTGACGAGGCCGTCTTCTTGCTTCTCCAGCTCGGGGTCCTCCTCCACCGCCTGCTGCACCAGGAGCTCAATGTCGCGGAGCTTGCTGAAGTAGAAGTCACGCTCGCGCTCGAGGCCCACGACCGTCTCCTTGAGCGTGGCGTTCTCCTGCTGGAGCGCCGCCGTGCCGGGGCCGGCCGCCTTAGCCACACGGCCGCCGCCCAGGGGAGTGGTGCCGCCTCGTCTAGCAGCGGTACCGGTACCGGACGCCGTGCGGGGCGCGGCACCGCCACCCGAGGGGACGGGGGCGCCCTTTCTCCGCGCGACGGCATCGTACTCGTGGTCGGGGAAGTTCAGGTCCCAGAACTTCTTGGTCCATTGGAGGAACTCGAGGTTGTCCTGCATCTTGCACTTGACCAGCGCCTCGACGGGGATGGGCTTGTCGACCTGGTGCTTCGCAAAGGTGTCTATTCGGGCGAGGGCCGTCAGCATGACCGGGCGGCGGACAGAAACGTGGGACGAGATGGGAGGGTGCAAGACTCACTCTGCAACACCTTGAAGTTCTGGATGTACGCATATTCGCTGTTGACGTTGAACTTGACTCGGGACATGGGGACATCCATAAAGATGCTGTCAAACACCTGGCAGAGGGCGGCGCTGCAGTTCGGACCCAACAGTTAGCAACACCATCAAAATCATCAGGGTCCCACTATAAAACACATGGCGGGGGAGGGGTATCCGATCACCACGTACCCGGTACCGCATTGCTCGACCTTTGTGATGTTGAGCGACAGCAGCTGGTTCAACCACTGAATGAGTTCCTGTCTGGAGAGTCCATGGCGTGTTAGCAGAGAGTTCCGACGCGCCAACGTCTGGAGATGCGGCCAAACACAACGCCGAAATGGTGGTGTGGAAGGGGATGGAAGCTCGCCCACCTGGATTCGCCCATCTTGTCTGTGTGTACGTGGGTGTGTTTTGCGTTTTGTGTGTGTGTGTTTTCGCGGATGGATGGGACTAGTGTGTGGACGGCCGGGTGAGTCGAGATGCGCGCTCGAAGGAAGGAAAATCGGTTGAAAAAGACGCTCGGGAGAAGCAGATAGACGCGGTGGTAGTCGAGGGGAAGACGCGGGAAAGTGAGGCACCAAGTTTGGTTAGGACCGAAAAGACAAGTTGTAAAGTCAACAGGGCGGCAGAAATTAAATCTCGTTGCTCTGTCGGCGCCCCGGCGGCGTGAAGGCAGCCAAAATTGTTGCTAATAAGCTGTGAGTGGTCGCCCAATCAACCATGGTGGGGTCCCCCCCGTCGGGACTTGCCCCTGCGGCCCTCCCCCCTACTGTCGCTGGACACTGGACGAAGGAGAGATAGAAGATGACAAAGGGCATCACGTGCCCAACGACAAGCACGTACCGATTTGGAGCGATCAAGAGATTGACTCCACCCATTGTCTGACCGCCTTTCTCGAGGGTCGCTTTTGAAGACGGCAGAAAAAGTTGAGCTCCACCCTCCGTCCAGAAAAATTTCTGGCTCAGGAACAGCGCCCCGAAGCTTGGGAAGAAAGAAGCGTGCGAGGGCCAGAACGATATACCCCGCGATCCCGACTTTCGCTCTCTCTACAACGTCTGCCACAATCTCTCAACATGGCTCCCTCTAACAAGCGCAAGCCCGTCGACGACGATTTCGTCCACACCATCTCCGACAATGACGAAGACATCATCCAGGAGGAGGCCCCCGTCGCAGCGCCCCCCAAGAAAAAGGTGAAAACCTCCAAGAAATCGAAAAAGGCCGCTGCGAGGGAGGACACCCCCGAAGAAGAAATAAACGAGGGCATCTGGGGCGCAAAGGACGAGGACGATGGTGCCATGGACTCGGATTTTGAGTTTGCGCAAGACGGTGCCGTCGAATTCGGCGACGCGGAGCTCGAGGGCTGGGGTTTCGAGGGTGCAAAGAAGTCGATGAACAGTAATACAACACTCGGTGTCGACCTGGACGAAATCATCCGCAGGAGACGCTCAAAGAAGGACGACAATGACAAGCCGGAAGAGGCACAAGAGGAGGCCGTCGACGACGAGGTTGAAAACGACATGGATTTGGACATCGACCTCGATGACGATGACGACGAAGTCCTGGCCGACGACGCCTTTGGCATGGGCATAGACCCCGACGCCAAGCAATCCGGATCTGAAGACGAGGGCTCTGACGCGGACGAGGCCGGTGACGACGACGACGATGATGCAGCATCAGACAACGATTCCGTTGCGACGCCCGTCGACCACCCCGAGGACAATCGCGATTCGGACGACGAGGAAGAGGAGGATGCCGAGGAGCAGGCCAAGCGCGACGCCTTCTTCGCCCCGGAGGAGCCAGCGAAACCTGGCAAGAAAGATACCGCGTCGTCCTTCCAGGCCATGTCGCTGTCGCGCCCTCTACTGAGAGGTCTCGCCGCCGTTGGTTTCTCCAAGCCGACGCCTATTCAGGCCAAGACAGTTCCCATTGCGCTGATGGGCAAGGACGTTGTTGGTGGCGCTGTGACGGGTTCCGGAAAGACGGCAGCCTTCGTCGTTCCCATTCTTGAGCGTCTTCTGTACAGACCCAAGAAGGTACCGACCAGTCGCGTCGTCATCCTCACGCCGACACGTGAACTGGCCATCCAGTGTCACGCCGTTGCCACCAAGCTGGCCGCTTACACCGACATCAAGTTCACCCTGGCCGTTGGTGGTCTGAGTCTCAAGGCCCAGGAGGTGGAGCTGAGGCTGCGTCCGGACGTCATCATCGCCACGCCCGGTCGTTTCATCGACCACATGAGGAACTCTGCCAGCTTCAACGTTGACACGGTGGAGATTCTCGTGCTGGACGAGGCCGATCGCATGCTCGAGGACGGTTTCGCCGACGAGCTGAACGAGATCCTGACGACGCTGCCCAAGTCCAGACAGACGATGCTATTCTCTGCGACGATGACGTCATCCGTCGACAAGCTTGTACGCGTGGGAATGAACAAGCCGGCCAGAGTCATGGTTGATTCGCAGAAGAACAAGACGGTCGGCACCTTGGTGCAGGAGTTTGTCCGCCTGCGCCCCGGCCGCGAGGACAAGCGCATGGGCTACCTCGTCCACATCTGCAAGACAATGCACACGGAGCGTGTCATCGTCTTCTTCCGCCAAAAGAAGGAGGCTCACCGCGCGAGAATCATCTTTGGTCTGCTCGGCATGTCCTGCGCCGAGCTTCACGGCAGCATGAACCAGGCTCAGGTAAGCCAAGCCCAGTCGGATATCAAACTTGTTGCTCTAGGGGACCCCACTAACAGCGCATGCAGAGAATTGCCAGTGTCGAGAATTTCCGTGACGGCAAAGTCAACTACCTTCTGGCGACGGATCTTGCTTCGCGTGGTCTCGATATCAAGGGCGTCGACACGGTCATCAACTACGAGGCACCCCAAAACATTGAAATTTACGTGCACAGAGTCGGACGTACGGCGCGTGCCGGCAGGACGGGTATCGCCATCACGCTGGCGGCCGAGCCGGATCGCAAGGTGGTCAAGGCGGCGGTCAAGGCAGGCAAGGCGCAGGGGGCCAAGATCATGAGCAGGGTGATCGAGCCGACGGAGGCGGACAAATGGCAGGCGCAGGTGGACGAGATGGAGGACGAGATCGAGGAGATCATGGTGGAGGAGAAGCAAGAGAAGCAGTTCGCGCAGGCGGAGATGCAGGTGCGCAAGGGAGAGAACATTCTGCAGCACGAGGCGGAGATCAAGGGGCGCCCCAAGAGGACGTGGTTCGAGACGGAACAGGACAAGAAGAAGGCCAAGGAGGCGGGGCGCGACGAGCTCAACGGGCCCAAGGGCAAGAAGCAGAAGCTCAGCAACAAGGACAAGAAGAAGCTCGACGCCAAGGCGATGCGCAGCGAGGACAAGGTGTGGAAGAAGGGCCGGGCCGAGCGGGCGGGACAGGGCGCGGTGCTGAATCTCAAGAAGCAGCCCAAGAAGAAGAACGTGCCGGCCAAGGGCAGGACGAGGGCGAAGCTGGCCCGCGAGAGGCGGTGATTTTATCTGATTTGTAGGTATTGGGGGTGTTGTAAAACGAAAAGGAGCAGAGAGTTGCTTAGACGAAAAATACCATGTGGGAAAATACTATTTTAATATCTTGGCAGGGGGATTTCTGCATCTGGATCGTGTAAGTGGGTGGTGGGTGGGAGGTGAACCAGCTGAGCAGGTACCTCGACCAAGTATCTCGGTCTCACATGCCCAGCGTCCAAGTCTGGTTGGTGCATTCATTGCTTGGCTACAGTGAACAGTAAACGTTACATCACCTATCAAGGTAGGTACCTATCACCGAGTAGGTAATACCTGCTTCCTGCTGCTGCCGCCGCTGTTGAAGGCACTAAGGTACCTCAGCTTAGGTAGTTAGACAGGTATGGGAAGATGACGTAATGCTTCCTCGCTTCGAGTCTCGAGTCCCTCCACCAACCTCCTTCCCCAGCGTCACGGCGTGCGTCCGCAGTCAGCACGGCCAGAAGCGAGCTTCTCTCTCCCCCCCATTCCGCCCGCATAATCGCATGTCGCAGCAACACCACCACCATCTTGTCGCATCCGACACTGAACAATCCTGAGCAAGCAACCCGTTCCGCCGTTCCATCCCATCTACTACGAGACTAACAACGCTCACCCCTCGACACCGGGAGCTTCTGAGACCAACACCAACACCAGGACAAACCTAAAGCTTCCACCCGCCCACCGTCACGAGCCCCCCTCTTCCCTCCATCACCACGTGCTCCCGCTTGCTCTTTTGACCACGAACGGTTCGCGCCAATTCCACCTACCCAGAGCCTTCCCGAGACCATGTGCTTCCATCACCCTTTACCCTGTCTTCATCAGCTGTAAGAGCGTGTGGGGGTCAGAAGACGCTGTCGCCTGCCAGCCTCGTGCACCCTGTCGACTTTGCCTCGTCGGCCTCGGCCCGCCAACCATCGTCTCTCTCCACCCTTCCACGGACTAAGATTTCCCCCTTCTACATAACGCCCACGCCCTGGGCCGTCCCGCGCCCGAAGTTCGTCTTGGAACCTTATCCAAGGCACAAACGAAGAACAAACTGGCTCCCTTCGGGCGATTTGGCCCCCCGCGCCCGCAACCTCACAACCGCACCAGCCTCTTGCGATACCTGTTCCCGCGAAGCCTACGAGACCGATACCGCGAGCGTCTTCTCGACTTCCGCGTCGACACCCTACCCCAGCTCAAGCGCCGGTTCCAGTCCAGCATATACCGATACATCCTCGAGCGCCAGCGCAAGCGGAACAACAAGACCAGGCTAGTTGACCTGTTCGCCCGCCACGGTCGCCGGCTGCTCCTGGGTCCGACTTCGGTCAAGCCGAAGCGGCATCCGAGGGAGAGAGGGGCCAACTTAGGCAAAAGGATGCCCACGTTCTCAGACTATACGACCTACGGAGGAGGCGGCGGAGGGCGTGGCGCTACCGGTGCCGGTGCCGGTGCTGGTGCGAGTGCCCGTATCGGTGCAGGAGACGGTTATGGATACGGTGCTGCATCCCCCGATGACCCGGGCGAGAGGGGCTCTCGGCGAAAATGGCTGGCCGCAAAGGCTGGGAGTGTATACCGTGCTGGTGCTACTGCCGTCAACGAGATAAGGGAAGGGTATGCGCAGACGAGGGTACGGCCCCAGGAGCCCGACGATGGCATGCCCCGGACGACGATCCCCGGATCGTTTCCTGACGTCGCCATCACAGTGCGGGGAGACGATCAAATGGTCATCTTTCCATCGTATGCAAAGCGCCATGTCAAGCAAGACTGGACTGTGGAACACCAGCAACATTCTGAAGAGCAGCCGGGGAGTGTCAAAGACCAAGAATTTTGGAGAAGAGAGTGGGAGCGCAACGAAGATGAACGGGCCATCGTCGACATCGACGTCAGGGGCTGGGTCTACTCGCCGCACAAGGGCCCGATCACCAGGAGAAACCGCATTCTCATCGGTCTTGCGCGCCAGCTGAGCGGCATTCCGGCGCCTAGGCAGGACGTCCCCGCACCCGTTGATAACCTGTCCGCTTTGCACCAATCCCACGAGGAGAGGCGCGAACAGGAGAAGATCGCCAAGGAAGCGGCAGAAATCGAAAAGAGAGGACAGGAGGAACAGCGTGTGGCGTACCAGGGCGGCTTCAGCGAGGCGCCAAAGGACGGGTCCGATGACGACGCACAAAGCATATACCGCGCGAGGTCGAGGTCTCGAAGCGGTGCCCACACACCCATGACAGCCCCGGGGTCTCCCAAGCTGGTACCGGCCAGGCAGAACACGACGGGCACTGATCTCACCGACGCCGAACTCTCTGTTGCGAACGCCAACCTCATGGCAAGGATAGCACCGTTCATGACGACGCCTCTGGTCCAGCTGCCCATCACCGTCTTCTTCTACAACGACGAAAAGTCGGCCTCGCGGACGGTACAGACAAACGACGCCGGTCACTTCATCCTCCGCGCTGCCTTGGAGTTTGTCCCCACGCACGTCCGCGTCCTCGCCAATGAGGATCTGTCGGCTACCCAAGAGGTCAAGATCATCGAGCCAAAGGGCGTAAGCCTGATCAGCGACATCGACGACACTATCAAGCGCTCCAACATCTCGGGTGGTGCCAAGGAAATCTTCCGCAACACGTTTATTCGAGAGCTGAAGGATCTGACAGTGGACGGCGTTCGAGAGTGGTACAACGAGCTGCATAAGATGGGTGTCAGTATGCATTATTGCTCCAACAGCCCGTGGCAGCTGTTCCCCGTGCTTGCGAGCTACTTCATGATCGCCGGTCTGCCCCCGGGCTCACTTCATCTCAAGCAATATAGCGGTATGCTGCAGGGGATCTTCGAGCCGGTGGCGGAGAGGAAGAAGAGCACCCTCACCAGGCTCATGCACGACTTTCCGGAACGCAGGTTCTTACTGGTCGGCGACAGTGGCGAGGCGGATTTGGAGGTCTACACCGAGCTGGTCGAAGCGCATCCGGGACGCATCATCGCCATCTTCATCCGCGATGTCACAACTCCAGAACAGGCTGGCTATTTTGACAATTCTTTTGGGGGTGGCGGAAACACACGTCAAACGGCCCCGACGTTCAGGATCACAACAGATCAAAGCGATACGCCTTCAAGCCGGCCAGGGCTGCCCCCGCGCGGCGAAGCCAAGACCGTAGGGCCAGTCATCGGCGACCTGATTGACTTCTCGGACGAGCCTGAGGAGACGACACTGAACGATACGGCTGCCCTGGCTCAGATCAAGGCCAGGCCGAAGCCGCAGACGAGCTCCACCGACCTAGTCGTTGGTCGCAAGCCCGCTCCGCCTCGACCGAACAAGCCTGCAGCTCTACGCAGCGCTCCATCGGATACGAACTTGAACACACTTGGTGCCAACGGCGGTGGTGGTGGTGGTGGTGCCACACCTCCTGCTGTGCCACGATCTCGGAAGCCATCCGCTGACCGTGGCGGACCCCATCCTCTATCGCAGATGCACAACTCGTCACAGCAGACCGTGGGCAGCAGCAGGAGCTTGCCAAATGCAGCCAGAATACCGGCCGCTGCGGCCCAAAATGCCACGAGTAAAACGGCCAAAGTGCCGCCGCCGCCGCCGCCGCCTCGGCGTCGAGAAACCTCATCCGTCTCGCGGAGTCTGAGCCCGCGGAGGATCGACAGCAGACGCAGGCTGTCGAGCAACGACGATATCGACTTTGATGCGCTGCCCCCGTCCGCGGCACCGCAGACGCAGGCTCCTCCGCCCACTTTTGCGAGGGCCAGGACTGGCAGCCTTAAGTCGGGCGCCACGTCGCCGACGGGTAGCCCGAATCTCGGACCCGCGGCAGCGCCGAACAGGAAGCACGAGTTGTGGATGCGCCGGCTGCAGCGGGCTCAGGAAATCCTGGAGTCGCACGGGGTGGCCCTGTACACATGGCGAAGAGGCGACGACGTCGTGGCGGAGGCTGTGGGGATGGTCAAGGAAGAGCTGAAGAAGATTGGCCTCAACGGGGAGAAGAACGCGACAACGGAGGGGAAGAGGTTTGAGAGACAGATTAGGAGGGAGCAGTCACAAGAGCAGCAACAGAAGCAACAGCAACAGCAACAGCAACGACAGCCGCGGGGGCCGTACCAGCAGAGGCGGTAATCGTCCGAGGTTTCATGACGGCATCGGAATACCATGCTTGGAGATGACAAAGAGGTGGGGAGACGAGGGGAAGCGGCCGACCTGATGGAGGGCAAAACGGAATAATGTGGCACTGGTGGAGATGATTCAAGTAGATGTTCACAAATAAGTCTGAAATTTATCAAACCACGAGGACGAGGACGAAGTGTCTAAAGTGTTCACAACGTGATTGGTTCTCGACTTGAAGCGTGGCCGGCAGGGCTGGCCCAGGTTGTGAAGGTAGTACGAAGTAGCCATGACAGTTATGATAAGGATGACAGCTGAGCACGGTCTTGATTTGTGATGAAAAGAAAGCATCGAAAATGATCTGATGCTGCGGGGGGGGGGGGGGGGGGGGGGTTGAGAGTCAAAAGTTGACTGCCCTAGTTTGTCGGTACTTTAGGTGAGAGATACTGCCGCGGTCTGTCGAGGCTTGACTGCACTTCAGATCCGGTTGCCCGGCGTATGGGAACGCATGAAGGGACAGATGGCTCGCTAGACAAGAGACCGTTTGAAGAAGATTGAAGCAGACCTGGTTTTGGTTCCCGGAGGTAGATGAACCCCTCTCGCTCAGCCATCCTGTTGACACCCCCCGTCCACTCGATGTGAAGCTCACGCGCAGGGAGGGACCTTGGCTGACGGGACAATCCCCCGGGAGGTACTCGGTGGCCCGTGTGTGAATATCTCGTGCATTAAGACATCAGACGAGTGATAGATTGGGCCGGTCAAGTCAGACCGGACAAAGTCTACAACGGTCTTCCCTGAAATGTCACGCTGCCGGGGGCCGTCGGGAGGGTGTGTCGATTGGTGGGTTCTCGGTTAAGCTTTCTCAGACGGGTTGACGGTCGTTCTGTGATAGATTGGGACGATTTCCCAACCACATGGCTTGGATACGGGGGGTGGTGGCAATGTGGGTTTGAAGAGGATAGAGGAGACCGATAGAAGGGCTCTGAGAGGAGGAGGAGAAGCCTGGGCGTGGAGGGTTCGGACGACGAGGGTGTCTAGATGAAGCACGCCGGCGTTCTTGGATATATGTTTTGTTCCCTTTTTGGGGGTCTTGTCCTCTGGAGTTGTCCTCTGACGATGTGTTGTTGTAAGTGTTGGAGGAAGCACATGCGCGGTCGTTGCGCACACGACGAGCCCGGGCCGGCGGCCGGACTATACGAGTCTTCGGAGCCAAGTTGCCATTAAGTTTTGCTTCTAGAAGCGGTAGTGTTAGAACGAAAGGGAACGTCGGAGTTCATAGGAAGAGGACGTACGGAAATTAGAGTATATAATGGAGGATGGCGTTCTGGGCTCTTGGGTCCTGATCGTCATCAACAGCTTCAAGATACTCACTGGCACTTGGTCCTCAAGCTGCAAGCGCTCTTCTCTTCTCTTTTCTTCTCTTCTCCAAAAACGACTGGGTCGTCTCATCTGACAGCTGGTCTATCAGCTTTTCCCATCTCACGAATATTAAAGAGCCAAGCCTTTTCCCCCCTCCCCATCCCATCCCCTTTCCAACGGGTCCTCTTTACCCCGTCACTGCCAAGCCCTTCCCCCCTAAATATCGACGCCTCTCCACCGAAAACATGTACATCCGAAACAACCTCGTCGTCTTGGCCCTCTGCCTCTCCGTCCTCGCGTCTCCGGCTTCGAAGAGCGGCTCGCACAAGGGCTCTTCCAAGGGCGGCAAGCACAGCGGTTCCGGCGGGGCGCACAGCACGCACCCCGCGCACGCGCCCAAGAGCACCTCGACGCCGGGCTACGGGGCCGGCTCCGGGTCTGCCGCAGGAAACGGGACGACTTCCGGCGGTGGCGGCGGCGCCAACACGGAACTGCAGACGACATTCCCGACGCCCAAGGGCGCGCAGAACCTCGCGGCCGTCAAGACCATCGCGGCGGGCCAGTCGTTCGACGGCGGCATGCAGCTCTGGGACCGCAGCCCGAGCACGTGCAAGGGCCAGAGCGAGGGCGGCAACAAGGACGCCGTCTTCATCCTCGAGGAGGGGTCGACCCTCAGCAACGTCGTCATCGGGCCGAACAATGGCGAGGGGATCCATTGCTTGGGGAGCTGTACGCTCAACAACGTGTAAGTCACGACTGTCTCCTATCCTCTTTTATGTTCTTTCCCCCCCCCCCCCCCCCCCCCCTCTCTCTCTCTCTTTCTCTCTCTATCTTTTTCTCTCTCCGTCTCTTTCTCTCGCAAACAAACGGAACCAATGCTGACCCACTCACCCCCCTGACAGCTGGTTCCAAAAGGTGTGCGAGGACGCCGTCACCTTCAAGCAGCAGTCGGGCACCTCCTTCGTCAACGGCGGGGGCGCGCAGGACGCCGCGGACAAGGTGCTGCAGCACAACGGCAGCGGCACGGTGGCGGTGCGCAACTACTTCTGCAAGAACTGCAGCAAGCTGTACCGCAGCTGCGGCAACTGCAAGACGCAGACGGCGCGGCACGCGACGTTTGACAACATCCGGCTCGACGGCGGCAAGGTGCTCGCGGGCGTCAACGGCAACCTGGGCGACGTGGCCGAGGTCAGGGACTCGTGCGTGCTCGGGGCCGACGTGTGCGACAACTTTGAGGGCAACAGCAGCGGCGCCGAGCCGAAGCTGGTGAGCAAGGGGCCCGACGGCAAGGTCTGCGTCGCCACGAATGTGAAGACGACCGGGTGTTAGTCACGGTGGTGCGTTCTTTTACTGTGTCTGGCGGGTGATGGGACCGGAAGGAGAAATCACTGGGCGATGGATACAGGGTATGTGCGACTGCTCTGTAGGGTCGGAGAGACTCGGTCTATTCTTGATGCTGTCGCTGTTGTTGATGTCTGCGGCGACAGAAGTGTATATACTTTGACAAAGTACATATATGTACATATTTGAACATAGACTACGACTTGACGACAGAAACTCTCACTCCAGTTGAGACACAACCTCGACAGCTTGCAAACAGGAAACAACACCAAGTACGGCTACACTGATTTTCTTTGGGTCAAGATCGTTCCGAAGAGTGGAAAGACAACTAACTAGTTGAAGAATCAACATGTTCGAGGATACAGCCCTATGCTGCCAGCTCCCCCCCTTCGCGACGCAACCCTCTCAAAGACTTCAGGAAGAAAGCACCAAGAATCAGAAGCCAAAAAGATCACAAATTAACTCGACCGAGTCGTTCCCATGACCGGGGTATCCCGCCTCCGTCCGAGGGGACGCCCCCCCCGCCCTCGGCCCCACAACGAGGGCTTCGGCATCACCCTCGTCGCCTTGTCGCTTCAAATTCTGCAATCCCCGCCGCAGCGTCCACAACACCCGAGCATATCTGCTCAACCGGTCTATTAGTCTAGTTGGTTAGGACGTCGGATTCTGATTCACTCCACACGAGTTGGAACATTCCGTAAGCCCAGGTTCGAATCCTGGATGGACCTTTCTCCCCCCGTCATTGGGGCAGGATACTCCTTACTCATCTTTTCGGTCTATTAGTCTAGTTGGTTAGGACGTCGGATTCTGATCCCTCTCTCTCGAGCTCGGAATTTCCGTAAGCCCAGGTTCGAATCCTGGATGGACCTGTACTTTTGCTGTTCTTTCTCGGGCTTGTCGGAGGGGGGGGACAATGCATGAAGTCAGTTAGTTGTTGGACTTATGGATTTTTTTTTGAGTTCGATGCTTGGCGAGACCGAGTCAGACAAACGAGCTGCTCGCTGTCCTTGGAAACAAAAAGATGGCGTGGCCTGCAGCGGGAGAGAGTACGTACGTATGGTACGGTACGCACGCAGGACGTTGGCAATGTTCCAAGAGTGCTTGGCCTTTTGAGTTTGATAGGAACGCGTTTGATCTGCATTGTGTTTATATAGCAGGTTCTCCGTTCTTTGCCCCTGTTAACCGGAGACAACGTGCACACGGCGCTGAAACGGCGACGTCGACCTTAAACTCGAGTTATGGGGCAACCCCGGCCGGGATGTCCATCGATGCAGATCCGCCCATGACATCAACGTCGTCGAGAGACGCTGTAAAGCCGCCCTTTTCCAAGACGGCCTTTGGACGAACAGGCTGACGACTCCGGCTCTGCCAAGCTCGGTCGGACCTGGATCGAGGCTGCTATGCGCCGTCCCGCCTTCTTCTGCCGAGCGTCACGGTTGTGGGGGGGCATAGAAGGGATTCATCTCATGTCACAGGGTCTTGACCACAGTCTAAATTGACACTCTGATAATAGGGAGCATGTGGATGCCAGGAGCTTTTGAATAAGAGTCGCTGGAACGGCCGCCGGCGGGAGGTGCGTGCTGGTGTTTTGTCTCGAGAGTTGTCAAACATTGAAACGCTGATAAACAACCATCAGGCATTGCCGCCGGTCCGGATTGCCCTTGGGCATTGTTTTCTTTCTTTTCACCATGCATCCTCACTCGTTTTTGGGCCTACTGGCCTCGTGCCTTTTGTTGTTCTTCTCCGCGGCCGCCGTCGTCGTCGCGGTTCCCATCGCCATCGACACGTCCGCCGACGTCCACACGTACTTCGACCTCGACGGCGCCGCCCACGACGAAAAGGTCAAGTCCCTGACGACCGATGGCTACCGGATCATCTCCCTGAGCGTCTACGGCACGCCGCCCAACGCCAACTATGCCGCCGTCTGGGTCCGGCGGGAAGGGCCTGCGTTCGAGGCGATCCACGGCGTGGACGAGGCGGCGTACGACACCTGGCTCGATTCCTGGAGGAACCGGGGCTACGTCTCGACACACATCTCCGCCACGGGGCCGGCCCGCAGCGCCGTCTTCGCCGGCGTCGTCGAGCAGAGGACCGACGTCGCCAGCTGGGAGCAGCGTTGCGGCCTGACGGACCCGATGACCTATGACAACGCGACATCCGGCGTCGACATGGTCGTCAGGGACTTCCGCATGTACGGTGGGCCGGGCAACCGTCTGTACTGCGTCCTCGGGCACGAGAACGTCGGGAACCAGCTCTCCACCATCTTCTACTCAGCCGGCGACGATGCCCTCATCGACTACCCCGCCGTCTACGCGTCCGAGACGGCGAAGCGCTTCTGGCGGCCCTCGCGCCTCTTCGTCTCAGACGACCATGTCATCACGCCCCAGTTCGTCGACACGTCCGTCGGGAAATGGGTCGCCCTGTACGGCCTCACGGCCGCGGAGCTCTCTGCGCAGATCGAGACCCAGAAGCAGCAGGGCCTGCACCCGATCGACCTTCACGGAGGTGGCGGCGGCGGCGGCGGCGGCGGCGGCGTCTCTGGCAGCGACACGCGCTTCACCGTCATCTTCGCCGAGACCGACATCCCTGAGGCGCGCAAATGGACGGCCACGGGCTCGGTCACGGGATTCGGGGACAACTCCGGCGCCACGGCGGCCCTGGACGGCGTCATGCAGGCATGGATGAGGAAGAACGGCGTGCGCCAGGCGCAGCTCGCCATCGCGCGCAACGGGTCTACCGTCGCCGAGCGCGGCTACACCTGGGCCGAGGCCGATCGCGCCGTCGTCGAGCCGGACGACGTGTTCCTCCTCGCCAGCGTCAGCAAGCTCTTCCTCCACGCGGCCGTCTCCCACCTCGTCGGGGCCGGCCGGCTGAACTATTCGACCGCCGTCTACCCTCTGCTGGGCTACAAGCCCGCCGACGCCCGCGCCAACGACATCACCGTCGATCACCTCCTCCAGCACACCGCGGGCTACAGCCGCGAGCAGTCCGGGGATCCGGCCTTCCAGTTCAGGAACGTCTCGCTCGGCCTGCTCAACGGCGCCCGCGCCGCCACCCTCCCCGACGTGATCGAGTACCAGGTCGCGCGCCCGCTAGACTTCGCCCCCGGGTCAGACTATTCCTACTCCAACTACGGCACCATGCTCCTGAGCCACCTCGTCAGCAACCTCACGGCGGTCCCCTACATGACTTTCCTCCGGGACGTTGTCCTTGGCGATAGCTACGACGTACGGCTCTACGAGACGGCCGCCTCGGTCCATAAGACCGACCGCATCGTCCAAGAGAGCAGGTTCACCGGCCGCGAACCGACGGACCCGGGATCTGACCGCCTCGTTCCGGGACCCCATGGCGGCGACGGCGCCATCAAGGAGGAGTGCGCGGGGGCCTTCTCGCTCGCGGCGAGCGCGTCCACGGTGGCGCGCTTCATCGGCGCCCACGCCGTCGCCGGTATGGGGGGTCGGATACCGAACGCCGAGCGCGACGGCACTCTCGTCGGCGCGCGGGCGTCCGCGGCAAGCCGGTCCGACGTCGACTGGGCGCTGATGCTCAACACGAGGGAGTTCATCTCCGAGGCTGAGTTCGACGACCTGCGCTTCCAGAAGATCCCCTCCGTGCTGGATAGGTTTCCTGTAGCGCCGTAGGCACATGTTGTGGTGGGTTGGTTGAAGCTGGTAACAAAGGTTGTTATTGTTGTTGTAGTCATTAATGGCAACCTATTTCAGCTCCATGAACCGGCTTCTCGTGTAGGCGAGGGCTCAGACAAGCAACTCAGATCTGGCATTACGACTGCATACTAGAAGCGAGTCCTACGATTCCGCGCAGACTTCCACACGGGCTGTCAAATGGAAGGACACAGCAGCCTCATCATCTGAAACCGGAGAGACGAAATCCAACGTGACGCGGCGCCCGCTTTCCCCGTTGCGCGGGTAGGGGGCAATGTCGAAGTACATCATCTCAGAGACAAACCTGTAGCCACCCTTGACCAGTGTGGCGCAGGTAAGCGTTGTAAGCGACTGTCTCTTCATATCCTGCAAAAGGCACCACAAGATGCCAGTATACGCACCACTTAGAGGGGCAGGCGTCTCTGATTGTGATCTGTCAGGCTGTTTGACGATAACGGCGATTGTCCACGACTGAGGACAGTCGGAGCTACTCAACTTCCAGACAGGCTGTTCAGTAGGCGGGCACAGCAGACTCATCATCTGGAGCCAGAGAGACACGAATTCCAGCGTGACGCAGCGTCCGCATCCCCCGTTGCGCGGTTGAAAGGCAACGTTGAAGTACAGTACCTTAGAGACGAGTCTGTTGCCGCCCTGGATCAGCGTCGCGCGGATGGGACCTGCGGACGTCTGTCTCGTCATCTCCTGCACAAGGCACCACACATCGCCGGTCTCCGCGGCGGATCGAGGCACAGGCGTTTTCGAGTACGAGTCGTCGGGATTTTCGAAGACAAATGTGCTCATCCACGGCCCGAGACGATCGGAGCCACTCGACGTTCCCACGACGTTTCCCGGACCCGGGAGGCCGCCCGTGAGTGCGGGCGCCGGTGTCGGGCCCCAGGGACGTTTCCTCAGCCGGTTTGCCGATGACAAATGAGCCTGAACAAGGACTTCATCCAGGATGCCAGCGACGAATGTGGCGACGTGGTCGGGGATGATCAAACCAACGCTGCTTCCGGTGGCTTCCAGCAGTGAGTCCTTCATGAGGACCAAAGACACAGTCAAGTCCTCCTCGACGGGCGCCATCATCGCAACGGTGCCGTTCTCGCGCTCGAGCAGCCGGATCAGCTCCCGTCGAGCCACGCGATACTCCGTTTCCAGAAGGGTTTCTTGGGTTGTTGTTGGACCGGCTGACAATGCCCCGGCTCGTGACCGTGCCCCGGTCGAGTTGGTGGTGGTTACGTGATATCTCGTTTTCCCGCGGGACCTCTTCTTCTGCCGATGTATGATGCCGGGGTGTGCGGGTGGTGGCCGTCGACGCCCCTCGACGCTCGTCGGTCCAGGCACAAGAAGCAGCGTCTGTATTTCTTCTCGCCAGCTCTGTGTCGTCTGCGCCAGCTGCGCCATTACCTGCGTCCTCGTCTGCGTGATCTCGCGGTGTATGACAATGCCGTTGTACCTGAGGGGGACAAGAAGTAGACAAGTTAGCAGGGTTCACCGTAGGTGACTTCGGGCCTTTCGGCTTACCCTCCAGCGACTGCAAGGG
Source organism: Colletotrichum higginsianum IMI 349063 (assembly GCF_001672515.1). NCBI lineage: Eukaryota > Fungi > Ascomycota > Sordariomycetes > Glomerellales > Glomerellaceae > Colletotrichum > Colletotrichum higginsianum. Next base: position 4,802,197 of record NC_030955.1, read on the forward strand.
CGGCAGTCAAGGACGCCGTCAGACTATGCAGCTGACCGCAAGCCTGCGCGACGGCCGACTCGTTCATGGTCCACCTTAGGCTTCTCGTCACTCGGGCCACCAAGCCGTCCCCGGCTGAGACCCGAGCACTCGTCACCAGCCGGCCCAGGACGTCAAACTCCTGGTTGAAGCGGCCCAGGATCGACGTGATCTCGGCGAGACAGTGGCCTTCCTGCACGGGGATTCGCGAGGCCCGCAGGTCGTCGAGGAGCGAGCGGGCGCGTACGGCGATGTCGGCGGAGCCCTGGATCTCAGCCAGCAGCCGGGTCCTGGACTCGGATGCGCCCTTGCACCGGCTGTACAGGTCGTAGAGCTCCGTGCTTCTCTTGAGGACCACGTCGGCGAGGCCGACGATCCCGGCACCGTTGGCGACCAAGGATAGGGTGTCGATGGCGTTCATGATTGTCGTGAGGGCGCAAGGAGGGGGGGTTCAACAAAAACGGGATCAGGCTCGATTAAGGCCGGCCTGCCATGAGGAGGGGGTTAAGGATAAGGCATGGGCAAGTGACTGTGTTTTTGGATAATATCATTATTATTTTTTGTTCAGGCTGCCTGTCCGATAGAGTCAGCTTGTTCAGTAAGGCTGTGTAATTCGATTGCCTCCGCCACTCTGGTCATCTGCAGCCAAGGCGGCGCAGAACGAGGCGTCCATACGGATGCCTGTGTGCGGAGGCTGCAGGGTGGGCAGTCAGCATAGGCGACCACGAAGCTCGCCTCGACTCAGTCCTAGTTTGGCGGTAATAGCAAGCCCTGGCCGGATACTACCTTTTGGTCTATGGGAGAAGATAACCCAACCTGTATACGTAGGTCCTGTCAGCAGGTACCTAAAACTTGGTGGTGATATTCAGCTGGATCATTAGTTCTCAGAGTCATGATGATGTTGGGAGGCCTGATGCTTGGTTCCGGGAACGATACGTGATTCCAAGGGGTGGCTAGACTTTTTTTCTATCAATTATATACCCAAGAGTCGAATCCTTCCAACTCTTATTCCGCCTCGTCCGCCTTGGGAGCCTCCTCGGCGTCCAACATTTGCCGGATGGCGGGCAGAAACGCCTGAGCCTGACGGAACTCGCCCAGCTTGACCCTCATCTGGTCAAAGGCCATCAGAACCGTCTGGTCGGCGCCCGTCTCCGTCGTCCGCTTCTCGACCAGCGGGATCTTGGCGTAGCGCTGGGAGAAGTGCGTCAGCAGCACGCGGCGCGCGCCCATGCGGTAGCCGACATCGAGGGCCTCGGACATGGTTGAGTGCTTCTTTGCCAATGCGTCACCCTGCTTGTCGTCGTCAAAGGTGCTCTCGTGGATGAGAAGTGTGGCGCCCTTGCCGGCTTCGACGAGGTCGTCGCTGGGCCGGCAGTCGCCCGAGTAGGCGATCTTGAGGCCCGACGGCCACGCGAGGACGACGGCATACGAGTGATGGCAGTGACGGACAGGAACCAGCTGGACAGAGGCGAGGCGAGTGCACGAGTCCTCCGGCAGGCGGCCGTCGCCGTAGGGGAAGATGTTGTGCTTCCGGATGAACTCCAAACGTCTCAAGTCCATCCACTCCATCTGGTTGTACTCCAACAGGAAGTTTTGGATGCTGAGAGGGCCTACAATCCCAAGCCTGGGCAGGTGGTCCAGAGCAGCCGTCGCTTCGGCCCAGGCTGTAACGAAGCTTGCGAGTCCGAGTTGGTGGTCGGCGTGGATGTGGCTGATGGCAACGCACCGGGTTTCTCGGAGGATCTTGACGACCTCCTCGGCCGGGAACGCGCGGCGGAGTTGGCCAAGCGTGTTTTCGCCGCAGTCGAGAAGATAGTTGCCGTACTGCGGCACGCGAATCAAGGTCGCCGAGACGTTGCGATACTTGGACGGCAAAGCAGATCCGGTGCCTAGCGGGATGATCTCGGTGTCGCGGTTGGGGATGTCTTGCTCCGTCCGCTGCACCTCCTCCAAAAATGCAGGCTTCCTAACCTTGGCCGCGGCGTGGGCAGCCATCCGCAGGGCCCCGCCGTCGATGTTGGAAGCCTCCTTGAACGTAGGGAACGGCACAATGTCATCATTCACTGCTTTGATTTTCGCACCCAGGACAGCCTTCATGCCGACACGCGCAGCCTCGACGTTGGAACCAATGTGCGAGAGATCCCGAACAGTGTTGTCCGCCTGGAGAGGCGGGAAACGCTCAGGGTCGATGCGCCGCAGCTTGGCGTGGAGGAGGCCGTAGGATTCCATCGCTACCATGTTCGGGCTGACGTCCGGGGCCATGATGGTGTGCCGGATGTGGGGTCGCTCCCTGATGAAGTTCTGGATGCGCGCGTCATCAATCACCGAGCGGCCGAGGATCCAGAAGAAGGCGGGCACGTTGTCCATGAGCGTTGCGTTCTTCCATTCTGGTCTGCCGAGGAACGATTCGATATAGGACGTGCTCGCGATGTCGATGATGGCAAAGCCAACGGGCTTCGTCGGCGCCCCGAGCACCATGTCGGGCGTCACGTCGTTGCCCGTCTTTCCCTTGACCGTCTGACCGTTGGTGAGGTGCTTGAAGTCGACTGGAGCGACCCCCAGTGCCTTGGCAGCGGCCGGGTCGAACTTGCCCCTGCGGCCTCTGTTCTTGACGACGTAGCAGACGGCCGAGGTTGACCGTTCGGGGTCGGGAAGATCACGGACCTTGGTCGCTGGCCAGGGGTACCGTACGAGAACATCAAGGTCAGGCACCTCGCCCTCATCCCCCGGCATGGGACCCTTGTACTTTTGTATCTGGCCGTTCTCCCTGATGAAGATAGTGGCGGGAAGATTGACCTGGGAAAGCTTCGTCTCGTAGAGCTGGTCCATGGCCCAGTCCGAGCTGAACATTTCTTGCACAACGGCCTCAACGGCCTCTCGGTTGGTGATCTTCTGTTGTTCGCTTGTTGCCGAATCCGCGGCGACGTCGGTGGCTGGTGTTGTCTGCGACGTGGCGACGGCGGCGTCGTCTTCCGCCGTCATGACCTCGTGGCTTCTCTTACGTGACTTGCCATAGGCCGAAGGAGACGACGGCTGGCCGGCGGAGATGGGAATCTTCCAGGCTTGGATCGCGTCGTCCTCCCAATCTGGCGTGGAGCCTCCAGGGTTTGCCAATCTCGGGTCTTGATACAGCTCCATGGCGCGGATCGGGATACCCTTTCTGAAGACGAAACCCCGGGCTGTCGCGATGGAATAGTTCAGGTTTTGGGCACCGTGAATCTCGAGGCGCTCAAAGGCCTCCTGCTTCCTCGCCTTCTTCTTCTTTTCGTCGGACTGGGCTTGCATCTCTCTCCGGCTGCCCTCCACAACGTCGGCAATGGTGAGGAGCATACCAATCATGCCACCCGTGTTTGCCCACTTGGTCTGGCCAGATATGAAAATGGTCTCCATCTTGGCGAGGGAGAACTTGCGTTGAGTCAGGGCTCGCTGCGTCCCTTCACTGAGGTTGCCAAACAGATACCGTCGATGATCGAAGTGGAGCAACAGGCTAGCGCCTGTGTCGGCCGTGGGCGTCGACGCGATGTAGATGTAGCTCGCCATGGTGTTGACCCGGTAATTGTCCCTGAAGTTTGTCGGTCCCGATTCCTGTTCCTTTCTCAATGGCCCCTTGAGGAGGGTGTAGCGTCGGACGAGTTTGACTTTGTGACCCGGGGGCTTGATATTGCTCAAACCGGCTGTTAAGCAAAAAACGGGTTGGCCGGGAAATGACTTAGGGTCGCCACGAAGACTTGCGTGTCTTTCTTTCCACAGATCGCCTTCAGTGATGTCGGACAGCGATTTCTCCTTGTACGATCTCGGCAATTCGGGCGTCAATTTTGTGTCGGGGCGGGCGGGGGAAGTGTCTTGCGAGTGGGTTTCCGGCTTGGGTCTGTCTTCTTCTTTCGCTCGTTTGTTCCTCGAGGATGTTGAGGGGGCAGGGCGAGGGGACGAGTTGGGTTTCGAGGCCGCGGAAGCCGTTGAAGAGGCTAGGCTAAATAGAGGCTTGTTCTTCTCGAGCGGCGAAGAGCTTCGGCGAGAAAATGAATTCTTCGTCTTCTTTTTCTTCTCCTTCTCGAGCGCTGAGGAGGGTTTCTCGGGTTTGCGATCGAAATATCGGCGGGAAATCTTGGGAGTTGGCGGAGGCGTGGCAGCTCTTGCAGCGCGAGTTGAAACTTGAGAGAAACGAGTCAATATGCAAGCCCCATGCCTTTGGATGCCTGCGCGGTACATGAAGGAAGAAAGAAAGAGTGTGGAGAGCATGAAGCTCACAAGCAAAGCCTAAAGGAAGAAAGGGAAAAAAAAAAAAAAAAAAAGTGACGCTGGTGGATATCAACACATTGGAGAGTACCTACTTTGGGTATGTACTGAGCATGCGGTTGGAGTAGGTGCCTCTGAATGGCTGACTTTACTGGCTGCGAGACCTGCTGGACCCTTGTCTACGGCTGCTAAGGCCTTATCGGCGACCTTATCAGAAACACGGGTGAGGGCTGAGTCATCGCCGGTAGTCTGACCTTTTTGCTTATGTAAGTTACAGCTGTGATTATGTAACACACGTTTCATCTCGCGTCACCTCACAAGAGGCATCTCAACAATCAACAACGCACTACCAACAACGGTGACACAATCAGACAGACAGACAATTGCAACTCAATAGCAGTCTCCCCCTTCGTTTTTTAATTGCACTCTATAATTGCCATAAAACCGTTACGCCCAACACCATCCACAGACTGCACACCGAAACAATCCGGGCCTTTGCCGAGTCACAGCCAAAAATGACATGGTCCCTCGTCGCCCAGGTAGACACCGACCAGCCCCGACGAACGAACGCCACCAAACTTTTTCTTGCTTGAATTCATTCTTTCACAAAGTGAGACCACGGCCTTCATTCTCGCATCGACGAGGGCTTTTTCCCCCGGTTACGGCCGAGCGTGATGACGACCATCTCCCCGGCAGACTTGGACCTGAGGGCGGCCGCCTCCTCGGCTTTGTCCATCCAGCGGGGCCGCGTGTGAAGTGGTGTCGCCATGGTGACGACCTGGGCCGCCGTTGCGGGCAGTCATAAAGCCTGCGTCTGCCACCACAGAGGCCCCGTCGACGGGGCCGTGCTGCCGCGCGGTGTGCTCTTTCCTGGGGCGGCGGACGTGGACGAAGACGCGGATGCGGACGCGGTGCTGCTGCTGGCCGGGCCTAGGGGTTGCTGCATGTACCCCAGCTCTGCGTCGGTTGCCGTGGATGGGGAGCCGCCGCGTGGTGGGAAACGGCTGCGGACCGTAGCGGCGCCGGGCAGCGTTGCGACGCCGCCGAGGAGGAGGAGGGCCGATGACGAGGAGCGAATGGCACTCATGATGATATTCCGAATGCGTGTTGCTGAGTAGGTTGGGGGTGCCCGGGGTTTCTGCGAGGAGTGCTTTCAAGTGGAAGGGCTCTTTTTTGATTGAAGCAGTAAGGGGGTGACGGATTGTCCCCATTGCCTTATATACGTGCTGTACAGATACTGCCCAAGCTCAGATTGTTGAGGTCGCACAGGCTCAGCATCCCTCGAGAAGCCAGAAAGGTGGCCACCCGGTTGATGACATTCCAATGTCCAACCCGCATGAGAAACACAGCCAATGTCCGCCACGCCACGAGTTGATGGGAATGGCGGGGGGAGTTTTGGTGTGAGAATATGAGAATGCCGTCTGTCTCTGTCTCTCCCCCCACGGAGTCTTTCCATGCTGATCACAACTACACCAGAAATCACGGCCGAGGAAAGAATCCTGATGTCTTTCTCCATTCTCAACGCGAATCCCGTGAATGCTGAAGAAAGTTGACTTTTGAGGGGGGGGGGGGGGTTACACCATTCCCAAGGTGCCAGCTCCCCCCCGCGCATTGGTTGAGACATTCATCTCATTGATTCGGAGCCGCAGCCATGCCCAACAACACACAGCGCCGCTTTGGTGAAAATGAAGGCCGATCAACCGCTGATGCCGTGCGTGTTCTGCAACTTGACTTGGGAACGCGGTCGGTTTGTTGTATGATTCCCGGCTTGGAGCTTAGTTAGGGAATCCAAGAACCAAACCCGAGGGGAATCTCCAGGTCTCTCGTCTCTCCAGACATGGCACCATGTCTCTGAACATGGCATTCCCCAAGAAGCCGTTATCTAATCGACTTGCGCACACCCATCTCCACATGCATGCCACCTTAGTGTCTGGGGTGGGTGGCCCCCGTCCAAGCAACTCCAGACCGAGTCTCCAGCAAGCTTCCTCCCTCACGCCCGCCCTTCCGAGTTCCGATTTCCATCCCCCGAGCTCGTGCCCGGGACGAGGAAACCCCCCACCCCTAGCCCGCGGAACGATTGACTACCGGCCCAATTTGCCAACGGGAGCTGCAGTATAAAGTATTAATCACTTACTATTAAGAGCCTGCGACTGCGGACCCATCATCCGAACGCGCGCATCCGCCGGAGACATCAGGACTTTGGAAACCATGGCATGAGTGCGCAGGAAGGGGGAAAAGAAAAGTATTCCTTTGGTGAGTCTGAACGGGCTTCTAGCTTCGTGTGTGATACCAGCTGTGTGCCCTGACTGACCAGTAAAAAAGACCCGGCGTGGCCCGCCAAGTCAATTGCATCATGGACCAGGTCTCTTCTATCTCTCCAGTGCTAATTACCCCTCCATGTGGGGGGGGGGGGGGGGAGGCCTTGATACCCCTCCAAAGCCTCCAAAAAAAAAGTTCGACCCGGGACCCCCGCCCTTATCCACCCGTGCTTTTCGGCATCGACTCCACCCATCCGAGGCACCGGCGCGCGGTATGGGTGCGTCACGGCAGAATCCCTCAATGGGCATCCGTAAGCAACCAAACTCGAGGGAAAGCCAGAAAGCCATACCTCCCTGTCCAACGTCCACAGCAAAGTGGGTTTTCTGTCCGCATCCCGCATCCCGCGTCGTCCCCGCCGCGATATAAAGTATCCCTCTCCCCTCCCCATCATCCTCCTCCTCTGTGTCGTCATGTCCATCCCCAGCCGTAACGCCCTCCTCCGTCTCCCTCCCACGATACCCCGTCGCGTCTTCTCCCACAGCCAAACCCTCCCACGCTCTCGTCCACCTCATCCGTTTGCACGCCACCCAACAAGAACCCTCACGACGACCCCGCCCGCCGCCGCCGTCAAGATGGCATCATCATCATCATCGTCGTCACAGCCCACAGAACCAACATCAACAACCGCCAAAATCGAGGGCGGCGCCCAGGCCCAGCGTAACCCGCATCCGGACTTCAAGTCCATCGAGGCCGCCCGCCCCGACTTTGACGCCTCCCTCGGCGTTCGCTTCACAAAGACCGTCGACCCGGACTGGAAATACGGCTCCGGCGCAAACGCCCTCGGCCGCTCCGACGCCGCCCACGTCGCCATCGACCCCCACGAGGAGGGCCGCCCCGCCGGTTTCAACTACAAGCTCCTCATCAGCGGCGTCGTCCCCCGCCCCATCGCCTTCCTCTCTACTCGCTCCGCTGACGGCACCGCCACGAACCTCGCGCCTTTCAGCTACTTTAACATGGTCAACCACGACCCGCCCCTCTTCGTCGTCGGCTTCTCCGCGTCCGTCGAGAGGCCCAAAGACTCGCTGCGCAACCTGCTGGAGTCGCGCGAGTGCGTCATCAACATCATCGGCGAGGGCTTCCTCGAGGCCGCCAACTCCACGAGCGTCAACGCCCCTTACGGCCGCAGCGAGTGGGACGTCAGTGGCCTCACCCCCGTCTACGACTGCAAGCACGTCCGCGCCGCTCGTGTCAAGGAGGCTGTCTTCAGCGTCGAGGGCACTCTCGACTTCTATAGGGAGTATGACTCCAAGGCAACCCCCGGCAAGAAAAGCGGCGTCGTCGCCTTCATCGAGGGCGTCAACTTTTGGGTGCGCGAGGACGCCATCAACGACCAGAGAAACATTATCGACCCAGCCGTAAGGAGCTTCCTCTTTCCATTGCCCTTCCTTTCCCCCTCCCCTTCAAAAACATATTGATTCGCACTCGTCCTGCAGCGAATCCGTGTACTGACTGGTCCTGCAGGTCCTTCGCCCCGTCAGCAGATTAGGCGGCATCACCTACGGACGCACCAACGAGGTCCTGGAGCTTCCGAGGGCCGACTGGGAAAAGGACATTGGCGGCGACGAGGGCTGGGAGAACGTCACAAAAGGTGGGCAGTAAGCACCTAGACAACTAGCATGACCATAGATGGGAACGGGAGAAATAGAGATACAGAGAGAGAGAGAGAGAGAGAGAGAGAGAGAGAGAGAGAGAGAGAGAGAGAGAGAGAGAGAGAGAGAGAGAGAGAGAGAGAGAGAGAGAGAGAGAGAGAGAGAGACGGTAAGCCTTGCAGTCGGACTCATCAGGCCTGCATATCATTAGAACACGAGCGCAACTACAGCCGTGGCAATTGTATTTGGAGATCAACACGCGGCAACCCTTTCATAACCAGGGCGTCCGACAGGATATATAGAAAGCGGGAGATGTGCGCCGAAAAGCGAAAGAAGGAAGGGAAAAAACAAGACAAAACACAACGGTATCTCATCAAACCATGCCTCTCCTTGGACAAAACACGCCCTTCCAAACTCCACGATATTACAAATCGCCGACCGCCTTCCATGCTCGGCTTGTGCGTTTAGAGTCGCCTGTATATATATCACATAATATATATCACAATATGTCAAAGTCGTGTGCTCGTTGCAAGTTGTCGGTATCTTGCCTTTACAGATAGAGGCTTTGCCCTGGCGCGGAAATGATGAATTCGCAGCCCAGCTGGGCTTCCTCCTCGTACGCCTCGAGCTCCTGCAAAATCACCTTTCCTTGGTCACGCCCATCCAGCCGATCCTTTACGTGGATGATGACCACCTTGACGCCCTTCAGTGGCGGATTTCTAGAGTGACCATCCTCGTTGTCGCTCCACCCCTCGGCTTCTCGCAGGGACAGCTCCTTGGTTGGCGTCGTGAGATTCGGGCTCTCTATCGATGTCGCGGCCGGCGGTAGTGGTGGTACGTGGCCAATGTCCGCCGAGAGCTGCCGCTTGGCTACCGACTTGGGGCTGACAGGGGATTCGTCGCCTCCCGCAAGCCGCGAGAAGACGCCCCCCGTGCGTCTCCGCGGGATCGTGTCAGGGTCAGCTACACGTTTGCGCTTCCGGGAGAGATGGGCGACGTGTCGTGCGGATTCCACCTCTTGGGCTAGCGTTCGCATCTCTTCTATCACGAAGCATGGCTTTAGGTGGCCGAAGAGACGGTCGATCGAGTGTGAGTCGTCATATGAGCATTCAATGAAGATGGCGGCAAGCTGCCCTGCCGCAATCTTGGGCGCAGCCTCCTGCCATATCCCCAGGTTGCGGGGGGAGAGCGACAAGGAATCGGGCTCGACGTCGCCAAAGACCAATATCTCGAGGTTCGTGGCCAGATCGAGGATAAAATAGGCCGACGAGTCGTAGACGCATATGCTTGCTTGCGGCTCAGGTGCGACGGATGCTGCCCGGGGGACCGGCATTGTGCTCGGCGCGACACCGTGAGGCAGTATGCGCGGTGACGCGACCGAGGCGGCATCAACAGAAGGGTAACGCAGAGGCGTCGCAGTGGACGAGGCAGAGCCACGGTGAGGGTGTTTCTCCATGCAGTGGCCGTGAGACACCGACCACGCCTTGACGGCGAGACGGTCGGCGATCTCTAGATAGCCCTTGGATTCGCCCTCGCCAGTGGCGGGCGACCCGCCCTCGACGAGGCGAGTATACGTCACGATGCCCGCACCATTGTTCTCATCTGAGAGATTGGGCCAGATGACGTTGTTGAAAATGTGAGTTTTGAAAGCATTGATGGTGTTGGGAAGAGCAGCAAGCCTCTTGGGTCGCGTGAGGCCTGCCGTGTTGACGACGAAGCCCGAGATATGGTCCAGGTGAGGATGCGTTATTAGATATGTGTCGATGAGAGAGCGGGTGATGTGAGCAGCGATAGACGATGGGTAGATCGACGTCGTGTCTGACCTGAGCTCGAGGCCAGCGAATGGCCCCGATGTGAGCGTGTGGGGGAGCGGTACATCACCACCGAGGCCCGACGGCACGGAGGTCTCGAGGATACGCGTAATAGCGGAAAGGTGAACGCCGGCGTCTACTGCAATGATGGAGCCTTTTGTCCACCCCGAGGCGACCGAGCGGACGAGAAGAGCGGTGGTGTTGTATTCCTGGGGACCGCCGCCGGCACCCTGGGAGAATGAGTGGGTTAGCGGAGATGCACATAGGATAATGGGGCACACTCTGACGAGACTTTGCGGTAAAATGACAGCCGATCCAGTCATCCGCAATGCGATTGATCCATCCCACATAAGCGACGGCGCGTCTTCATGTTCAGAAGGGGGAGGGGGGCTAGGATCTGAGGGAGAAGTTGCTGGGCTTTCAACTGCCTGTTCGGTTGAAAAACTCCATTCGCAGGCAGAGATTCTAAGGGTGCACAATCGGCTGCAGCATGACCTAGCTGCCTAATCGGTGCGATTGGCAGCCCCGAAATAGACATATGCATGAACGACAGGAGCATATGCCGCCTGGCCGGGTCCAAATAGTATCACGGGGGTTGTTGCCTCATCCGCGAATGTATGTAATAAGGTGTGGCTACTCGCCATCGGTAACGGCAGAGCTTGGGATCGAGCGGTCAAGGGAGAAGAGGTAAAAGCGATAGGAAATAACGGGGCAGAACGGGAAAGTGCTTCGAGTATAACGAGAGTAGACGTACCAGGACGATGACCTGCAAGGCTGGACGATGGGCGTCGTCCGACTCCCCATTCGTGTCTTCCATGAAGGGCTAGAGGTTCCGCTTCCCGGGGATTCAGCGCAGCAGCGTTGCTCGATGAGCGCCGATGGGTTCGGAATAATGTTCTGATGCCTACAACACAGCCAACGCCCCCTTTACAAAGCCGTGGCCAGAACCACTACACGGCAGACACGGGAAGCCAAGAGGGGGTGACGAGGCGCGGGGCAGACGAAGGCGGAACGGCGCAAATAGGGTTAACATGCGGTTCTCGTTGCGCACGTCGCGCGAAGGAAGATAATGCTGGATGCACGCCGCTGAGATCGATATTTGCAGGAACTTGGAGATCTGGTATGTGAACTGTGACCGAGACTGCCGGTAGGGTGTGTTGTCGGCGGGTGGGCGGTTGGCGCACGTTGGCAATAAGGGAACTGGCCTGAGCGAGTTATCCAAAAGACGATGGCGGCGCAAGTTCAAGAGATGATTGGAGTGAGAATATCGAATGAGTAAAAGGTACGTATGTGTGTGAGTGCGCGTGTGCGCGGGGGTAGTGAGTATGTGTGTGTGTTTGCGCAAGTGACTGGATGAGAGCAATGAGAGTAAAGTGAGTGAGTGAGTGAGTGAGAGAAATAGAGAGGTAGGGGGAGAGAGCGTATGAGAGAGATACAGTTTCGGGTCTTGATGGATCGTAAAAACAGGGTTGGGGCTACCGATGTTTGCGCGAGCTCAATTGCAGAGTTCTCTCTCCGTTTTCTATTTCTTTTCTCTTGTTTTTCTGAATGGCCTTGGTTCAGATGCTCCAACAAGGTCTTTTCGGGCTCAAGTAGGCGAAGAGCGATGGATGGACTGGGGATGGTGAGATGTGATGTAGTGTACGGCTTCCCCGAAGGCTCGACGGGATAGGTGGGTACGACGAGGACTCCAACCGGCGTGTGTAGGGTATTGATTGGCGAAGTGGAGGTCGTGTCTAGATGCGGAACGATTGATGAAGGGATGTGTGTAACCTGTAACTGCTCGCTGGGTTGTGTTTAAGTCCGATGGAGTGCGTTTTTGAATGGCCTTGCTTGGGGTCCGGGGGTGGTGGTGGAGGGGGAAGAGGAAGAGGAAGAGGGCCTCGTGCAGTGCAGTGCAGAATGCAGGCGGCCAAAAAAAGACCAGGCTCGATCGGAACAGTGACGACGGACGGACAATCAGGAGAAAGAGAGTTGCTGCGGCTATTACGGCCGCGGCTGCGAATGCGATGTTGGGGTGCAGCCCAGGTGCGCTAACAATGAGAGACGTGCTCAGTGATGTGTGTGGCTTGTGGAGCAAGGTTGGAGACTCGGAGGAACAATGGGTACTATGGCCAACAGGTAAAATGGGTGGAGAGCAAAGGTATCCCCAAGGCCTGTTATCCCTGCTGTTCAGGTAGGGAGTACGGAAACTGGCAACTGGTTAGGTGGTTGGTGTACGGTAAACTCTTAAGCTGACCTCTGAAGGAAGGTCTGTTCCGTAGGCAGGTGCTCACGGGTGCTGCTGCCCTCTACCTACCTAGGTACCTAGGTAGGTAAGTCCGACTGAAGCTGAAGCTGCTCCTGCTGCTGGTTGCTGCTGCCACTGCTGATGCTGCTGCTTCTGCCGCACGTGCAATGCTTCGGGAACCTGGGGGTCGGTGCTCACCTTCTGGCCCGTGCTCCGATCTGCCCGTGTGTGTGCGTCAAGGTTCTTTTTTGCTCCTTCCACCAATGCTGACCAGGCGCGATAGGGTCAGTAAGTGTAACACACCAGTGGCCAAACCGATCGCCTTTCCTTATTCAGGTCCACCGATCAGTTGCCTGCCTGTCCTTCTGAATGGAGTGGGAGGGAACGCCCGATTAAGGTTCCTTCCGGATGCTGTTGCTCTGTTCCAGCCTTCGAGGGAATCCAAGGATGGTTGGTGTCTGTCAATCGTCTTGTGCTCTCTGCCTTCTTCCCCCTCGAGGACAATGTGTGTTGGTGTCTGTCACCTGTCTTGTCTTCCCCTCGAGGACCTCTTCTCAACTGCAAGATGGCAAGTCCAACCTCAACGGACGGGCTCGAATCGTGCCTCGTACCTCGTATCTCAGGCCACTTTCGCCAGCGGCGACTCGTCCTTGGTCAGCGTCAGCCAAAGAGGCAAAGACGGCCACAGTCCACAGTCTGTGTGCGGCAATCGGTTGTTGAACGTCCCGATCCCCGGGTACCCGACGTACCTCTCTATGTATTGTAAGCTTTAGCCCAGTGTTCCAGCTTCGTGCCGTCTGATGTCGAATCGCAGGCTCTTCACGGGGCCTACCGGTTTCGTTACCGACTAATGATGATGGGATGAAGTGAATAGCCGGCTGTTGCGAAATCCCAGCTCGCCGCAATACTAAGCGTGCCTTATTAGTTTTACCAGGTTAAGTCTCGTATCTCCTACGCCGGGGTGATCAATGCCGCTCATTCTAGTACGTACGACAAACTGCCAAACGAAAGCTTGGCAATGACAGGTCTGTCGGGCGAGAGTTTCTTTATGTCGATTTCCGAGTCAAGAACGTCTCGTGAGTCGTCTGCTCCTGTGTCGGCAAGAAAACTGCGGCTGATCTTCAATGGTGATAAATAACGACGACACGGAGAAATGCGTTTGAAATATACCGCCCTTGATTTCGTCGCCTCTCTCTCAACCGGAAACCAGCCAGCAGTACTTTGAATAGCCGACACGGTACAGGACAAGGCACCGCTCGTTTCATTTTCGTCTCTCCACGTTCCAGCGCCGGCGCCGGCGCCCGCGTTGGTGTTGGCGTTGGCGCTGGCGTCGCCGCCGTTGCGCGCCCGTCTCGTCTTACTCCATGCCGAAGCTGCTCAGCTCTGCCACGCAAGGAGCAATCAAGAGATCCATCAATTCTACAACAGACATCGCACCGATATGATGTGGCTCTTCCTTCGGGTTCTACAGAAGCGGTGCTACTGCGTTCCGTCCTGCCTTCGCGGGCTCATTCTTGCATCGTGGCTCCTCCATCGACCCCTGCCCGCCTCGGCCTCGCCGCGCATACGCACTCCAACGATTCACAGTGTTCCCACTTGCGCACCTGCAATTCATTTACATACTCCGACTTGTCGACCCGCTCTCGCGCCCTTCCTCCATCTGTCCATCTACTATCCGCACACTACCACGCCATCGCCCAAATGCCTCAGTCCAGGTCTCCATCGCCATGCTCACCCCCCACCGTGTCACCGCTCCAGCTTCCTAGGTAGGTATTTTCTGGCTGAACCTCCGTCCCCAGGCAATCTGGCTTCTGCGGACGGATACTTGCGCATGTTGAGCCTCTTGTCTTCAACGCCAAGGCCCATAGCTCCCAAGCCAAAATCTCATCTGCATCCTTCCTTCCCCGCCCGTCATTCTGCGGCCTCAAGCCACACAGCACCCAGAGGAGGCGAGGCGCCCATTGGCGCAGCCGTGGGTTCTCGGCCCCAGACTCATTCCCGACCGTTTGGGACCGGCGTCTGACGGCCGCGCCGGCCCCAGCTCCTCGACCCCCCATGGCTTGAGCTTGGATGGCGAGTCAGTACTCTCGCGGTTATCATCGCAGAAAATGCACCCATGTCTGGATTCTTGGCTGGAGTTCTGTTGCCATTTGCTAACGATGCTTGGTATTTGTGGTCTTGTTTTCACACCTTTCTATACTGCTTGCTCTCCCCTTACCCCGTTCGTGGCAAACAGGCAATTCTTTCCTCGTCGCCCAGCTAATATCTAAACAAGTCTATGATGAACGTGGGGTCTACTTCATTCACACAGTGCCGAGCAAGGACTTCCGTCTTGGGTCGAGCTTGGGTCGCGTGGCCCGAGGGGCAAGCAGAAGCAAGTTACCAGCTTTTCTCACCCAAGCGCACAAACGCACCGAAGAATGAGGGGCCTCCTGCCTCACATCTCATCATCAAGTACGTCGCAGACGTTTGCTGTGCCGGCATGACTGAGGCCGAAAGCCGCCGTCTTCAGCGTGCAACTCACAGTCCTCAAACTTCCTTTTCGTGTTGCTCGCGCTGCGCAGCCTGCTGCTCACTTGAGTCTCAAGCACGCCCTCATCCTCGGTGTTAACCTCGTCGTAGTTGGCAACCTCTCCCTTCTTTGTAACCTTCCTCTCATTGACCCTTTCGACATACCATTCGAGATCACCCTTGTGCTTGTCAATGGAGATGCCGTTTCTCTTTCTTCGCATGTTGCTCCGCACAGGCGTCTCGAGGGCCAGATGCTTCGCTGTCAAGACGTGCCACAGCTTGGCCTCCCTCTCGACCAACCGGTTCTCGGTTGGGAGGCCCAGCATCTTGTTCGCCTGGCACGTCTTCTGCCATTTTTCGTAGGCCGTCTTCTGCGAAGTGCGCCATTTCTCAAATTCCATCATCAGCTCGTCGTGGTCACGCGTCATTGCCATGGGGTTGCGCTCCTCCTTCTCAAAGTAGCGCGTGTCAGGCTTCAGGTCGAACGCGTGGGAGATCTCGAAGAGATCGAAGCAGCGGTCCAGACACCATAGATGCATGTAACCCGCGTTGTGATACGGGTCGTGTTGCTTTCCCGACGTGGCGGGCCGCTCGTCGAAGCAGATTCGCCAGAACCCTTTGAGGATAGTACCCTTGTAGGCCGGGCATCCCGACCAACGACACGCGCGCAGCCTGTCATCCGCAACGCGGGTCTTGCATCCGTGGGGGACGTTCTGAATCCAGAGCGTCAGCGGGAGACTCTGGTCCTTGCGTCCCTTCATGTAGGAGAAAATCTGCTCTCTGGAGAATCGCAGGCTAGGCAACAACTCGCCCTCCTTGTTGTACTGGAACATGGGGCTGTTTGGGTCGTGGCCTCCCCATGCGGCCGGTGTCTCGGCGAGAGCGTCGTACCAGTCCGAGGCGTCCACGTCCTTGGCCTTGGTCGGCCTCGGGATGCGCTTCAGGACCTTGCCATCCACTACCGGCGTTACAATGTCCCTTGTAGGGGTGGGAGCTGGAGTCATGTACGATGCCGAGACGGCAGCGACATCCAGAAGGCCCTGGCTGTCGAGGATGCTGGATGGCGTGACATCCGCCAGGGATTCGCTGCGTCCACGGAGGAAGCTGGCAGACATGGGCGACTTGGGCTTCGGGTGCACGAGCTTGGTCGTGCTACTGGCGGTGGCGAAGGGGACGCTGCGGGGGACATCCAGCTGCGGAGCGGTCAGAGACACGACTGGAGGGAGGGAATAAAACAAATCTACCGAGGTCTCGTCGAATGTGAAAGGGATCTCGCCGGCCGAGACTGATGCTAAATCGGGGAACAAGGACTCGAAAGACTCGGTCGACTGGGCAAGCGGCGGAGTAGGTGGGGCGTGCAACAGGTTACGGCTGCCTTGGGTGGACGTCTGAAAGAAACCAGCCGGAGAAGAAGAGTGCTTATGTTCGATCTCGGGGAAGGGGGTATTGAAGACGTTAAAGGAGTCAAAAGAGTCAAAGGTACCAAGTGTGTCACAGAGGGGAGGTTGAGGGGCAAAGAGATCCAGCTCCTCCGCGCCGGCCTCTAGCTTACACTCGAACACGATATTGGTCTCGCCCGCAGGCCACGACGCGGTGGGGAAGGTGAGGAGGGAGCCGCAGTCTTGGACGGGCGTTGTGGCCGCGGTTGGCAGCTGAAAGGCGTCGGCGATTGGGCCGGACAGTTCGGCGAAGAGGGCCTCGAAGCCGTCGTTGTCCTCCCCGAGCTGCGTTGGTTCAATGCTCGGCAGCACGAGGGTCTGCTGCTGCTGCTGCTGCTGCTGTGTAGTCTTGTCTGATGGCTTGCCGGGTAGTGTGAGCATTAGCTGGGCGGGGCTTACTGTTGAGGCCGGAGGCGTCGTCGGCCAAGTGGCGTCGCCGAAGAGAGACTCGAGATCGGAAAGCCGGTTGGTCGGCAGACCATCAGATATGGTGCTTGGTTTCGACATCTGTTGCGGTCGTTGCTGCAGCTGTTCCGTCGTCGCTGCTGCTGCCCCGGGAGCCAGCCCCTCGGCGCAGGCGTCAAGGTGAAAGTACGAATCGAGGTCGAAAAGGGAGTCCGGGTCAACGAAGGCGTCGAAGGAGGTGTCGGGGAACTCTTCGAAGCGGCAAAAGTCCGCAACGGGGGTCAACATTGCGATCTCCATCCTGCCAAGTGGCGTGGGGGTAACCCGCGTCTCGTCCTGTTGCTCTTGGGTTCTGATTCTCAAGCGTCGTATTCAAATGAAGCTTAAAATGAAGAAAAGAAGAGGGAAAGGGAGAAAAGGAAAGGGAAAAGAAAAAGAAAGAAAGAAAGAAAGAAAAAGGCGGAAGAAGTGCCTGTTGAGAATAACCAAGGTAGATAGATACCTGGATGTGTTTTTGTCGAAGTGAATTGCCGAGATATTCCAAACTACACAAGCAGCGCGGGGCGACGGCTGGGTTAAATCATACTTCCAGGGCTTCCTCCCTTGGGTGGCAGAGCAGCGGATTACGCTCGTCGCCGTCAATGAAGAAACCATGCAGAGTGTTACAGAGTGCCGTACAACGAAGAGGCGAAGGCGGCTGGGTGAGGACAATCAATAATCGATGAAGTTGTATGCCGGCCGGGACAAAAGGATTCTAGTGAGATCTTCTTGCATCTTTTTTTTCTGGATTGCTATTCTAGGTACATGTCTTCGACGGGGATGCGATGAAGCATGGCCCTGACCATGTGTATGTGGTCAAAGAGGCACAGAAGAAGCACATGGGCTCGAGGTGGCTGAAGAGAGGAAAGCAAATTCTTCCCCATCTCCAAGACCATTTCGAGACAATGGCCTTCTTGGCTGAAATCGGAGACACGCATTGCACGTCCTGGGGTAGGCCTTCTTGCGAAGCCAAAACTGAGCCTCTGAGGCAAAGTCATTGTCATTGACCTGATGAGGGCCAATTTTGATGATACTCATGTCCTGTCTTTAATGTTCGTCAGCGAGCCGCATGTGAAGATGAAGAGGCTGATCAAAAAAGAGGGTAATGTTTCTCATCAGGAGTAAGGTGCACGTTTCTCGACAAAATTTGTTCCGAACAGGTCTGTGTTAAATTGCTTCTCTCATCATTTGAGGACTGGTGTGATATGGGTGACGATGAATTAGGGGAGACGCTCGACTTACCATTCTGAAGAGGCATCTCTGCGTGTCGTCACCTGTCTGTGTGGAAGTCAGTTGGGCCCATCTGTCTCGAGGTGGGTTGTCGTATTGAGGCCCGAGAAGACTCGACGAGGCTGTCGACGACACTCGACGTCGACGCCCGAGGGTCTCTTTGACGCGGTCGTCGCGGCGCGCAGAGCTCGCCCGTCAGTATCTGTCGGTACTCGAGGCTGAGCAGAAAGAGATGCATGTGTCTCGTCTTTCCGATGACAATAACATGCTGCAGCTGGCTGGCCTGGCCGCCTCGACCCTTTCGGGGAGGTTCGAATCAAAGGACGACTTGTGCCTTGGGGAAAGAGCTCGCTCGAATAAAGAGAAGCCTCAGTGATCAAACGCATCCGTCATTGTTCGATGAAACCCTCATCATCTTTGCATCTCGGCGACATCTGGGCGATGAAGACTCGAGAAAAAGGAATGTTGTAGGAACAGGATATGTTGGGATGTAGAAGCGAGGGAAGAGATTTCCTTTCAAAGTACGTCGTGAGGTGGTGACCCACTGGCCGCAGGATGGGGTTCAAGGAGACAAAAAGGGTCGGCCACGAATGGTAAGAAAAAAAAAGGGCCCCGCAGCCCTGTCCTACGTGCTCTGCGCTTTGTGCTCGGCGCGTCCCCAAAAGCCGTTCGAGAGGGGCACACTGTGGTCGAGTTGATCCCTGCGTCCTCCTAAGGAACTATTCCTAATAGAGAAAACCGTTGGCCCCATCGGGATGGTTAAGCGAACCAATGATGTAATTACGAACTGAGCAGCGAATGGGCGGTTGGTAGATGAGGGGGTGACGTTTTTACTTATTTTTATCTCTGTTTTGTTCGCCTACCTTCTATCGTGCTCCCTTGGTTCCAAGACATGTATTTTGGGGCAGACGGGACTGCGGTGCTGGAGAATTCCACGGGCCTGGAGACATCTAGGACGGTCCAATGTGGTCCCTAGATGCAGCCTTAGTGTGTCGTGGGCGAGTCCTCTCTCCATCCACTTGTTGGCTTTTGTGCATGTGTGTACCACGCTCAATGTGTATGTGTGTGTGTCCCGATGGGTTCGCAGGGACCGAGGATGAGGACGGGGATGCAGGCCATGGCAGTTAAGACTTGTGTTTCCCCGTCTGGGCGGGCATCCCCTGGGTTCAACCTGTCGATGACGATATTGCCGACTGCCATCCAACCGCCGGCGTATTTCCCAAGAAGGTATGATAGATAAGTCATATGTTTGGCGATGTGACCACCGCCCTGGACCTTGTCATCGTCTGGCCACCACCACCTCTTTGGGCACTCCCATTTGCCTCGCGGGTACCTGAAAGTATGTCTGGGTCACTTGGGCTACAGAGAGCGAGAGAGAAAGATAGCGAGAGATACAGCCATTGACTGGCCTGGCCGGCCCCTCCGCGCCCCTCCGTCGCAAGTACCGAACACCACCCACCTGGTAGCGAGTACTCCGTAAATACCTCGACTACGACACCTGATCAACACGAGCAGCAGCAGCGGTATCTAATCTGCCAGTATCTGCCAGCATCTTTCCTACTGATTCCTCCGTTGATGCACGACACATCCATACGCCCCTGTGATTGCAGCAGAACAAAGAGCAACAAAAAACTCTCCCCAAAAAAACCCCTGGCCGTTGTTCATCCCCCCAGTGTTCTGCTCCAGCAGACAGAGTCCTGCCTATCTATCTCCCTATGCTATGCCTCTAGGTACCTAACTAAGTAGGTAGGCCACTCAACCAGTGAGTGACCGCCCGCCCTGAGTCGTTGGCCGCCGCTTTCCCTTCCCTCTCTGTCTTGTCTCTCCTTCCACCTGAGCCAGCCAGCCAACAAACCAACCAATCTATCCTCTCGTGAGACTTGGCCAACCTTACCCTGACCTGGTTCGGATCCTTAGCCCAACCAGGTAAAGCGACCGCCCCCTTCCGCTTCTTTTCCTGGCAACGACCTACGTCACGAGACCCGGGACGGTGCACCTCCTCTCCTCCACCATTACCGACAAATCACCACCACCACTACCACCACCACCGCTCGTCTCAATCCAGACCGACGGCACCCGAACTGGACATTAACATCTTGCCGCCGTCGTCCCTCCTTTTAATAACTCTGGGCGACTCCCACCCCCCCTCCTCTCCCTCTCCGCAATTCCCCCCTAAACCCCGGGGGTCTCGGGCCATTCCAGACCCTTTCTCAACTCTTACCAGCTTGTTGTTGCTGCACACCCTGCGCCGACGTCGCGCATTTTTGATGACCAACAGCCATACACCATGGCAGCACAATTAACCCCCGATTTGCAGGACAAGCTGGAAGAGCTGGAGAAAGAGCTGCAGGTGAGTTCCACGACCCCTTCGCCCTTGCGGTCGTCCAAAGTCCTCCCGTCCCAAGAAACGTCTGCGCCTGCGTGCGCAAGTGTGTGTGTGTGTTTGTTTGTGCGCGCGCGCATCGTCCCTGAGCGCCTGCAGCCTCTTCCTGTCGCCCTCTTCCATCGTCGCATTGACTGACATATTTTCTCGTGCTTCTAGGAAGGCGACATCACAGAGAAAGGGTTGGTGACCAACAACCCCTCTTCCCCGAATGATATCCCCTCCATCGAGGCGCTTCTGTTTGCCCACGACGGCGCGACGATATAACGGCTAACCAGCACCCTCTCTCTCCCCCCCGCAGATACCAGAAGCGACGAACTCAGCTCCTCTCCCAATTCATGGCCCCTGGCTCGTTCGTCCCTCCAGCGGCCAACGAGTCCAGACGCGGCCTGGGCATACACTCTCCCGACAGCTCCGGTCACCCTTCGAGCGATGGCCACCGCGCAGCCGCTCTCGCCGCTTTGGGCGGTAGAGACTCCGATCCCAATAGCCCGACCTCGCCCACATCACATCGCCCACACTCGCCCTTCGGCGGCCGAGGCTCCGCCCACGGGTCTGGCCACGGCTCCGGTCACGGCTCGGCCGGCTACACATCACCTCCAGGATACCAGTCCCCCGGCGCCAGCTTTGTCTCTCCCGAGATGAACCCCGCCGGTCTTCTCCGGCCTGGTGGCCCTCTTGCCGAGCACCGGCCGAACATGAAGCACCACGACTCGCTCTTTCTGGGCTCTGCCAACGAGCCCACGACACGATCAGGCACCATGGTCTCCACCGACTACGCCTTCAACCCCGACCAGCAGGGGCACTACGTCGACCACGCGCAGAACCCCTACGACAGCCGGACGGGCACGATGCTCGATTCGACAGGATACTTTTCGGGATTCACTGGAGGACAGACGTTTGAGCAGGGACAGAACTACGACCAACAAGGCTACGACCAGGGACTCCAGGAAGATTACGGCGGTGGACACAGGTACTCATCAGGAGAGGCCTTCTCGCCCACGGCTGCCATGGCGCCGCCCATGCTCACCGCGAACGATCTGCCCCCGCCTGAAGTGCTCGAATACCAGATGCCGCTGGAACCCCGCGACCTCCCGTTTGCGATATCCGATCCGCACGACAGCAACACCCCGATGTCCAAGTTTGACAATATGGCCGCCGTCTTGAGGCATAGGGGAAAGACCATGTCCAAGCTCCCCGCCTACTGGGTGCTTGACAACAAGGGCAAGGAAATCGCCTCCATCACCTGGGACAAGTTGGCGTCGAGAGCCGAAAAGGTGGCTCAGGTTATTAGGGACAAGAGCTCGTTGTATCGCGGCGATCGTGTTGCCCTCATCTACCGCGACACGGAAGTCATCGACTTTGCCATTGCCCTTCTCGGGTGCTTCATCGCCGGCGTCGTCGCCGTGCCCATCAACGACCTCCAGGACTATCAGAAACTGAACTTGATCCTCACGTCGACGCAGGCGCATCTGGCCCTCACGACCGACAACAACCTCAAGGCCTTCCAGCGCGACATAACAACTCAGAAACTGAACTGGCCCAAGGGTGTCGAGTGGTGGAAGACAAACGAGTTCGGCAGCTTCCACCCCAAGCGGAAGGACGATGTCCCGCCGTTGACCGTCCCCGACCTGGCCTACATTGAGTTCTCCAGGGCCCCGACCGGCGACCTGCGCGGCGTCGTCCTGAGCCACAGGACCGTCATGCACCAGATGGCCTGCCTGAGTGCCGTTGTTTCGACGGTACCAGGAAACGGCCCTGGCGACACCTTCAGCCGCACCCTGCGGGACAAGAATGGCCGGCTGATTGGTGCCGGAGCAACGAGCGAGACCCTTCTCTCATACCTGGACCCGCGACAGGGCATCGGCATGATCTTGGGCGTTCTTCTTACCGTCTATGGCGGCCACACGACCGTCTGGGTCGAAAACAAGGCCGTCGAAGTGCCTGGACTCTACGCCCACCTCATCACCAAGTACAAAGCTACGCTCATGATTGCAGACTACCCCGGCCTGAAACGGGCAGCCTACAACTACCAGTCGGACCCTATGACGACGCGAAATTTCAAAAAGGGCATGGAGCCCAATTTCCAGACAGTCAAGCTATGCTTAATTGATACCCTGACGGTAGATGGCGAATTCCACGAGGTCCTGGCTGACAGATGGCTGAGGCCGCTTCGAAACCCGCGCGCTCGCGAGGTGGTCGCGCCCATGCTCTGCCTGCCCGAACACGGTGGGATGGTCATCAGCATCCGCGACTGGCTAGGAGGCGAAGAGCGAATGGGATGCCCCTTGAAGCTCGACATGGGTTCCGATATCGAGTCCGACGTGGAAGAGAAGGAAGAGGTGAAACTGGCGCCCTCCAACGGCTTCGGCAGTCTTTTGGGAGGCGGTGGAACGACGACCACTGAACAGCGCGCTAAGAACGAACTCAGCGAGGTGCTCCTCGACAGAGAAGCCCTGAAGACGAACGAAGTCGTCGTCATCGCCATTGGAGACGAGGCGCGGAAACGCGCAGCCAGCGAACACGGCACCGTCCGCGTCGGCGCTTTTGGATATCCAATCCCGGATGCCACGCTCGCGGTGGTCGACCCGGAAACCGGCCTGTTGGCGTCGCCGCACTCGGTGGGAGAGATCTGGGTGGACTCGCCTTCGCTCTCGGGAGGCTTCTGGGCTTTGCCGAAACACACGGAGCAGATCTTCCACGCCCGTCCCTACAAGTTCGATCCTGGCGAGCCGACGCCGACGGTCGTCGAGCCCGAATTCCTACGGACCGGATTGCTCGGCACCGTCATCGAGGGGAAGATCTTCGTGCTGGGCCTGTACGAGGACCGCATCCGTCAGAAGGTCGAATGGGTCGAACACGGCACCGAGGTCGCGGAGCACCGCTACTTCTTCGTCCAGCATCTCGTCGTCAGCATTGTCAAGAACGTGCCCAAGATATACGACTGCTCTGCCTTTGACGTCTTCGTCAACGAGGAGCACCTCCCTATCGTGGTCCTGGAGTCACCGGCCGCATCCACGGCGCCTCTGACGTCTGGTGGGCCGCCGAGGCAGCTCGACACGGCTCTCCTCGATTCGCTCGCCGAGAGATGCATGGACGTCTTGATGCAGGAGCACCACTTGAGACTCTATTGCGTTATGATCACGGCGCCGAATTCTCTTCCTAGAGTAGTAAAGAACGGACGTAGGGACATCGGGAACATGCTCTGCCGAAGAGAGTTCGACCTGGGTAACCTGCCCTGCGTCCACGTCAAATTCGGCGTCGAACACGCGGTCCTGAACCTGCCCATCGGCGTCGATCCCATCGGAGGCATCTGGTCGCCCATCTCGTCCGATTCTCGTGCCGACATTCTCATGTCGTCTGACAAGCAATACTCGGGCATCGACCGAAGAGAAGTCGTCATTGACGATCGCACCTCTACACCGCTCAACAACTTCTCGTGCATCACCGACCTCATCCAATGGCGCGTGGCCCGTCAACCCGAGGAGCTGGCTTACTGCACCATCGACGGCCGCGGCCGAGAAGGGAAGGGCGTCACCTGGAAGAAGTTCGACACAAAGGTCGCCGCCGTGGCGTTGTATCTGAAGAACAAGGTCAAGGTGCGCCCCGGCGACCACTTGATCCTGATGTACACGCACTCGGAAGAGTTCGTCTACGCCGTCCATGCCTGCATCAACTTGGGCGCCATCGTCATCCCGCTGGCCCCTCTGGACCAGAACCGACTTAACGAAGACGTGCCGGCCTTCTTGCACGTCGTTGCCGACTTCCGCGTCAAGGCCATCCTAGTCAACCACGAGGTTGACCACTTGGTCAAGTTGAAGCTGGTATCGAACCACGTCAAGCAGGCGGCGTCCATTCTCAAAATCGCCGTCCCCAACTATTACAATACCACGAAACCACCCAAGCAGAGCAACGGGTTGCGAGACAACGGCATCATGATGCAACCCGCCTGGATCCAGTCAGGCTACCCTGTGATTATCTGGACGTACTGGACCCCCGACCAGCGCCGAATCGCCGTCCAGCTGGGACACGATACCATCCTGGGCATGTGCAAGGTGCAGAAGGAAACGTGCCAGATGACGAGCTCCCGTCCTGTCCTCGGATGCGTGCGTAGTAGTACGGGTCTGGGATTCATCCACTCATGCCTGATGGGCATCTACATCGGCACGCCGACCTACCTGCTGTCGCCCGTCGAGTTTGCGCAGAATCCCATGTCCCTGTTTGTGACTCTTTCTAGGTACAAGATCAAAGACACCTACGCGACGCCGCAGATGCTGGACCACGCCATGGCCACGATGCAGGGCAAGGGCTTCACGCTCCACGAGCTCAAGAACATGATGATCTCGGCCGAGAGCCGCCCGCGAGTCGACGTCTTCCAGAAGGTGCGGTTACACTTCGCCGCCACTGGCCTTGACAGAACCGCCATCAACACCGTCTACTCGCACGTCCTCAACCCCATGGTCGCTTCGCGGTCCTACATGTGCATCGAGCCCATTGAGCTCTGGCTCGACACCAAGGCACTGCGACGAGGCCTCATTTACCCTGTCGATCCCGAACAAGACCCGAAGGCGCTCCTGCTCCAGGACTCGGGCATGGTGCCCGTGTCGACGCAGATTGCCATTGTCAATCCCGAGAGCCGGCTGCTCTGCCACGACGGCGAGTATGGCGAGATCTGGGTCGACTCGGAAGCATGCGTCAAGGGCTTCTACGGCTCCAAAGATGTCTTTGACGCGGAACGGTTCGACGGCCGTACAGTCGACGGCGACCCCAGCATCCAGTACGTTCGCACGGGAGACCTGGGTTTCTTGCACAACGTGAGCAGGCCCATCGGCCCTGGCGGCGCGCAGGTTGACATGCAGGTCCTGTTCGTTCTTGGTAACATTGGAGAAACGTTTGAAATCAATGGTCTCAGCCATTTCCCCATGGATATCGAGGCCTCTGTGGAACGATGCCACCGAAACATCGTCACTGGCGGATGGTAAGTCGACGGCGCCATTTTCTGTCCGAACCCATGATGCTAACATTCCGTAGCGCCGTCTTCCAAGCCGGCGGCCTCGTTGTCGTACTCGCCGAGATCACTCGCAAGGCCTACCTCGGCTCCGTCGTTCCGGTCATTGTCAACGCCATCCTCAATGAGCACCAGATTATTGTCGACATCGTGGCATTCGTTAACAAGGGCGACTTCCCTCGGTCTCGCCTTGGCGAGAAACAGCGCGGAAAGATTCTGGCCGGATGGGTCACGCGCAAGATGCGCACTCTTGCCCAGTTCGCCATCCGAGATATGGACCCCGCCAGCCTTGTCGGCGGCGATCCCGGTACCGCGGATGGATCCGACCCTCACCGTGCTTCCATCGGCAGCCAGAGAAGTGCGGGCGGCCCAGCCCCTGGCTCTTCGAGTCTGCGAAATGTCGAGCACGCGCCGCAGATCCTGGAACAAGAGGAGTTCCAGAACCAGGTCGGACACATGGCCTCTCTTCCTCAACACGGCCACGACGGCATTGCCGAGATGCCCGGTGACGAGGGACCTTTATATGCACAGCAAGGCCAGGCCAACGCGCCTTCGGGTAACGATTACGTCCTGCCGGACTTTGATCACTTCGGCCACGACGACCGCCCGCCGCCCGTGGGTGCGAAGCCCGGCCCGGGACAGCCCACGCCACAGATCAAGCTCCCGGGCGTCGACGGCCGAGAAAACACAGACATTTGGAACAGCCATAAAGGAGGTGGACAAGACGACGAGGACTGGACGGCTCAGGCTTTGATGCACATGAACCTCGCCAACGACTTGGATAGAAAACATGGCCAGTCCTAAAAGCGCAAAGGGCTTGGATGCCTGGTCGACGTTGATGTTCTTCTTTGTAAAAGTCACCTCCCCACTTTGGGAGGCAAGATGCGGCGTCTTGACACGGATACCTTGGTTGCGGCATATGATGTAGTGTTTGGATAGATGATTCCCCTTGCATACCTCGAGAGATCATTGATAATTCAGTATTGTTTTTCTGATATTGCTTTGGATGGTGATTTCTTATGATGCTAACCTGCTAGGCCATCTCTGGGGAAGACACGAAGGGATTCGTCACTTGAGCCAGGTTGTCCATGTCATGTGGGTGTATTTTTGTTTGGTAGAAGCACTTTTCTTTCTGCCGGTGGGCGAGTATGTATTGTCACGGTTCCTGGACAATGTAGGGTGGTTCTGCCGGCGTCCCAAGAAACCGTTACAAGATCCACATCGCGACTTGTTCTATGACCAGAATGAGGAGATGGGAAAGGTGTGAGGAAGTGCAAGGGAGATGAAGGACGGCCGGGATCCCAGCCGACGCGCTTGAACAGCTGTTCGCAGATGGGACATTTGGGGGGCTCTTCTTCTCTGGGTTCGACGCAGGCATCATAACAGATTGGCTATACCAGGCGCTTGATTAGGTTCATGGTCGAGATCGGGGTTGCAGATGTGCGCGTT
The DNA here is from genome assembly GCF_001672515.1 of Colletotrichum higginsianum IMI 349063. Lineage (NCBI taxonomy): Eukaryota > Fungi > Ascomycota > Sordariomycetes > Glomerellales > Glomerellaceae > Colletotrichum > Colletotrichum higginsianum. The sequence continues at coordinate 4,828,864 of NC_030955.1, forward strand.
GGACGTCCGACCGGTGTACGTGCCCCACTTCGGCCGAGGACCTCCGGGTCAGCTCCGGGCTCGTTGCCGAGGGAATCGGAAACCGTTTTCCCTCAGTCGAAAACAATCAGGTGTAAAATCATCAGCCGTGCATCAACAACCTGTCTTCAAGTCCCGAAGAAGACGGGCCTCTTTGTCTGGAGGGGGGCTTTCCAAGAATACCCATCCACGAGAAATAGGTGTAGCGGACACAGTGTTTACTTGCCCATGACGCTTGGTTTGTCCAAACTAAGCAAGCAACGATAAAAAAAGGCAAGGCGGCTTCAGGAAGATTAGGCCAGTACCATAAAGACTGAAAGGACAGGAACCACAGCCAGCCAGCCAGCCAGCCAGCCAGCCAGCCAGCCAGCGCAGAGGGACGATTAGAAACCGGCTCGGCCTCGAGTCTTCCTCATGAAGTGAGCATTAAGACGCCATGAAGGGAAGTGAAAAAAAAGTAGAAAAACGCTGCCTCTCTATCAGATCCCCTTAGGAAACTGCGGTTTCCAGTTGCGTTTACTTACCTTCGTTCCTCCGGCGCTCGGCCAGTTTCTCAGTCCGAGTCATTGGGGAGGGAGTGCTCACAATCGGGAAACACAAAAGAAATCTGGGAAAAGGAGCGCGGGGAGACAGCTGCCGCGTCGCAGTCTCCGGCCGACTACTCACCGGCCGACGTCCCCGTCTGCGACGCCGAAAATTCGATCTCCTGTGGAGTCTGCGCGGGAGGCGGCGGAATACTCCGCTAACACGGAGCCCGTCGAGATTTCTTGAGGAAGCCGGAAAGGGATGATTGTGGGTTTGGCTTCGTGGTGTCTCTATTTTATCACTGACTGGATGGATGGGCACGCCTGAAAAGGTAGGCCCTCTTTGCATGGAATATTGTAGCACCCTGAGTCCGATCAACAGAATTGAGATTATCGCCACGAACCGAGCGACCTTGACGACTGTTTTTGAATCATGGTTATAAGGAATACTTCGCTATAACGGTATGGCCACCACAAATGGGAAGGCAGTTTATGAGTCTGCGGTCAAGGGCGGTGAGTTTTCGGCCCAGCTACTCTCGTACATTTATCTTCCTCACCGTTTCCAGCTGGCGCCCAGAGCGCAATAGCAATCATGAATGTGCACAGGGTAGCATCAATGTTGTGCAAGATATAACATGGTCAGGGCCGAAGCCGCTTCGAACACTAGATCATGCCATGATACAAATCGTCATACCTCGGTTAGGTGGGCCGGTATGACGTTGGATTTGAATTTGAAAAGGATGAGGATGTGGGAAAGAGAAAAAGAAGGAGAAGAAGAAGAGAAAATAAAAAATACCACGACCCTTGCCCCTTTTCTCCCTCTCGGCAAACCGCTCTCAGACTCGCCTATAGATGGTCGAATTCATAGTCGAATTGGAGTTCAGGCTCCCGCCCAAGGCCGCCGTGTAGGCGAGGTTCCAGGCCAGGCTCACGCCGTCGAGGTACGGGCTGCTCGGCGTCAGACCCTTCATGAACTCGTAGCTCTCAACCGCGCCCGGCCGGTCCGCGATGGCGAGGTTGACGTAGACGTGCCCGGCGTACCCCGCGGCCGTGAGGTGGCCGCTCTTGTTGCCTGCGAAGTACTGGTCCCACTCCTGGCGGACGAAGGCCGGGGTGCGGACGTAGGCGCTGGTGGGGACGATGGGCAGCATGTGGATGCCCTGGATGTAGGCGGTCACGTCGCCGAAGTACGTGGTGTGGTTGACCTTGCGGTCCCAGAGGATGCCCGCGACGCGGTTGTCGACGAACCTGGGCGGCTGGACGTCGTTGTCGGCGGCGAGGAGGTAGTAGGACTGCAGGCTGCGGGCGGTGATGGCGAGCTGGAGGTTGGAGCGGGCCTCGGTGCGGGCGTCGCCCGTGACGCGCGCCCACATCTTGATGGCGTAGGTCGAGAAGGCGTCCTCGGAGGAGGACTCCTGGTCCTTGCCGTCGGGCGCCTCGAGCACGCCGCGGGCCCAGCTGTGGCCGTGGAACCAGTCGAAGGCGCGGGAGAAGGGGAAGAAGGGGTCCTCGGTGGACGGGTTGGCCCAGTCGCGGACCAGGTTGTCGACCCAGAGCTTGTTGAGGCCGTCGTTCTTGGTCAGCCAGGCAGGGTCGAAGTGGGCGATGACGGCGGCCGTGTAGACGTAGTAGCTGTAGTGGAAGTGGTGGTCGTTGTAGTACGTGTTGCCAAAGTCGTTGCTCGAGTCATTGTTGCCGTACGAGCCAGACGAGACGATGCCCTTCCACACCTCGTCGTAGAGGAGGGGGTTCTGCTCCTGGTTGTTGACGTATCGGTCGAAGGCCGACTTGAGCTTACGCAGCGCCTCGTCCGTGAGCGAGGTGTCCCCGGCTATTTCGTGGACGGCGTAGAGAGCCCTCGCGTACACGGAGAAGGCGATTCCGCTGAAGTATTTCGAGGTCAGGTTGGTGAGCGCGACAACGTCGCGAGCCAGCTCGATCCTGGCCGCTTCGACAACGGCCGCCTTGGCCTCGTCTGAGATCGTGCCGCCCGGTGCGCCCTTGGAGCCCACGGAGCCCAGGCGAGGCGACCACGGATCGAAGCTGATATCCGTCGGGAGGTTGTCCTCGACCATGGTGAAAGCATCGGCGAACGTGGCGGTTGCGATGCCTTTGGTGGTGGCGGCCAGGGTGACGCTCGTGAGGCCCTGGGCAGTCGTCCTGTCAAAAGACTTGACGTGGTGAGGCAGGGCAAACATGAGCAGCGGGTTCTGCGTGACGCCCTTCTTCGTCCATGCCAGCGTGTAGGTCCCCGTCTTGCCCGAGACGGATCCGGAGATGGTGGCACCCGCAGGATAGGCCCCGGCCGCCTTGTTGAAGACCTCGACGCCGGACGGCCCACTGGGGTTCTTGGCAACCTGAACGGTCCCGGTGAACCCGCGAGGCCCCAGAAGCGTGCCTTTGTCCGTCATTCTGAGAGTCGGTCTCTGGGAGTACTCGCTCGGGTTGAGGTAAATCAGCCAGGTCGACCCATCACTCAGCCGCGCACTCCAGCCGTACACGGCAGCGCCGAGTCCGTAGGAGCCCAGCCGAAGGTCGGTGATGTTGGAGAAGTGCTTCTGAGACTGGATGAGGACGGTCGCGTCGCTGTACACGCCCGTCACGAAAGCCATACCCTGGACGAGGGGGAACGTGACGACCGGCCTCGCGCCCTTCCGAGGAGCGAGGTTGACGTTGACGGCGAACGCCGTCAACGAGTCCGTCGTCAGGACGGTGCCGTTCTGGAGCTCCCGCGCAGAGAGGGCGATCGACTGCTGGAACAAGGGATCCTCGAACGACTGCGCGGGGTCCCCGGCGCCGTAGACGAACTCGCCGCGGTCCGTGTGGGAGACGGAGAGGCCGTGGCCGTGCTTGACGGTGTCGTTGGACCACCAGACCGAGTAGGGGTAGGTCCAGGTGGCGTTGTCCTGCTTTCCGGCGAAGAAGTTGGCGTAGAACTTGTTCGTCTGGATCGGAGCGTCGTCCGCCTTGATGCCGACCGGCCTCTGCGGGTGGTCGTCGCGGGTGGGGACCAAGATGGGCCGGTCGTGAGAGATTCGCACAAAGAGGTCCTCCGAGCTCCGCTTGGCGAGGTCTGCGTGCGTCGAAGGGCCGTGAGGGAGAGCATGCGCGCGGCTGTGAAGGCCACGGAGTCGGTGGCAGCTGGCCAGCTCAGCCAAAAGGAGAGCGGCTGTAAGAGCGAAGGAAAACATGGTAACGACAGGACTTGTTTCAAAAAAAAAACCGAGGGGAAAATGAGCGACTGGGTGAGTGTTGACATGGGAAGACTGTCCAAGGAACAGAACGTATCTCAGAGAAACTTGACGAAGACTCCCGGAGGTCCCGACTTATAAGAAGAATCGGCAGGACGCCGTGAAGAAGAGCGCTCCTGTCAGCAACAGACGGGGAATGACCGATTATGTCCGTCCCGTCGGCGCCGATGAGGGTCTTTACGGTGCTGATCGCCGCTAGGGGTTTTTGAGTTTGTCGCCCTCGTCTACATTACGCGGGGCCTAATATCAGATCCTGGCGGAGTCAAATCTAAGTTCATATACGCGTCTTGGGTGGGCGAGTCCGGCGCACGCGGTGACCCGGCGTCCTTGTTTCGGATTTAATATATAGAGTCCAGAGCACACATCCGATCAGCAAGCTTTCCGGGCAGTGCCTGTATTACTGATCACTAGATGGACTTCAACAGCCCATCACGCCTCGGCTTGCCAGTTAGGGGTGGTGCTCGACGCGTTGTTCTTCAACGAGTACCTGCACGTGTTGATGCTGGTCTTTGAACATTTCACTCAAGGTCTATAGAGAACCATGATCGTAGTTAAGTCTTGGAATAAGTTCCAAACAGTCAGCGTCACTCCAGTGCGTTGACAGTCTCATCATTCTTTGCACAGCATACCCTGTGGGGGGTTGGGGGTTCCGCAACCTCCGAACATTGTATCTCTACGCTTACCTTCAAGTGGAACCAGTACTTCCGTGGAATAGGCCCATCATCACACAGGTCGTGTCTACGGACCAAGGCAACACCAAGAAGCAGCGTTATCAACCAGTCTATTGTCCCATGGCGTCGTCAAACGGAGGCCGAAAGATTGCGTGCTCCATCCCGCCGGGCGGCAAAGGCAAAGGCTCAGGACGGACTGATGTTGAGCGGCCAAACCTTAAAAGGCGCTTTGTTTGACTGGACCATTGGTGGGTTTCGTATCCAAGCGAATAGAAGTGGGAGAAAGAGTAAGGCTAAAACCTTCAGCCAGTTTGGGTTGGCCGGTCCGTCAGAACAAATCTTATTGCTTACACTATGGCGCGTGAAACCAACAGTTATACCACAGAGGAAACTCTGTGTCGGTCTGATGGTGTCCAAGAAACGCATTCCGAAGCTATTTCCAGAACGTCTGATGTCCCGGAAAGCTCATTCACACGGGCATACTCACTCTGCTCCGGGTGCTTCGCTTGTCGCCGGTCCCTAGCCACCGATCACTTGCCAATAGAACACCCAGAGGGCAACCAGGATACAACATAAGACGAAACCATTCTTAACCAAAGTGCTTCGTACCGCACCTCTCCTCTCTGGTATCGGACATCCCGGGCTTAACCCCCTGACGTTGCAGGGATCAGTACAGTTGCGAGGTTGCGTCCGAACTCTATTCTGTATTCGCGTTCACTACAGTAGGCGAATTCTGCCTCTGACAACCTCACTTGTTGAGTAATCATCAAGATTGAAGAGCAGTCCTGGTGATATCCTTTCTAATTTGGCGAGTAAGGTAATCCGCTCGCAAGCGGCACTGACTTTATCTAGCCTCTGCGAACTTCATCCACAACGGTTCATGCAGCAACCTGTCCAGGCAGTTCTTCTCAACACCGACCATGATCTCCATTCCTCCGTTTGGCAATATCGGCATGACGACCTGCAGCCCGTTGATGACTCCCACATGCGGGGCCCGCACGGCCTGGATCTTGTCGCCGAGCACGGGTCCCCATTGCACGTCGTAAAGGGAGAAGTTGACCCAGGAAGTCTGGATGCAGTTGTTGCCCGGGACGTCGAGCAGCGCCGTGGGGAGCACCCGGTTCATGTCCTCCACCGTGTCGATGAGCGTCGCCACGTCGTCGACGAACTGGCTGTCGGCCCGGACCAGAGCCCTGCGGACCAGGATCGCCAGGTCCGCCAGGCTCGCGGGGCCGAGCATCTTGCGGATCGGCGCCGAGGCGGCGACGTAGCCGAGGAAGCAGCCCATAGTGTCCGGGTGGACCGGCGGATCCGTACGAAGACGGCCGTTGATGGCGATGTTGAAGACCGAGACCGGGTCGCCCTCGAGGGTCTCGAGCGGCGACTGGACGGCCATGACAGTGCGCCACAGCAGCGCCGACAGGGCGTCGTTGGTCGAGATCCACTTCTGCTCCGTCGGCTCTGTCGCGTTGGTGGGGGATGCCTCGGCCTTGAGCCTGGCGAGAGACTCTGGCGAGAAGTAGAACATTTGCCCGCGATGGTCCTCGGACAGCATGTTGGGAGGCATCCCCTGCGGAGTGAACGGGAGGATGGTGTACTCGGGGTGGTCTCGGGCCCGTCCGGGATTCTTGCCAGTGGGCTTCATGAGCCGTTGGCGGTCCCTCAGGAGGACGTCGTCGAGCTTGAACGGGTCCGTGATATCGAGTCCCTGAGCCCGGCGACATTCTTCCGCCCAGACCTTGGTCCAGGTAAGGAACGTCTGCCCGTCGCCGAACATGTGGAAGATGCACCACGACAGGATCATGCCCCCCTGGACAAAGTTGGCCTGGGGAAGAGAAACGGGCAGCCTCTCCCCAGGAGAGGGCCAGACGGAACGGCGGCAGATGGTGTCGGCGTCGAAAGCAGACACGGGGAACGCCTTGGACTTGAGCTCCGAGTAGGTCATCGGGAACGCGCCGGGAGCGCGAAGGTCCTTGACCGCGATCCCTTCTACTTCCCCAAGGGGCAGCCTCTGGAGCTTCAAGACGCCCGCTTGCCTTGCGTCGGGGTCCGGAACGGCCTCGCAGTCCAACACCACGATCCGCCGTTGGGCAGCTTCATACCCGGCACGCAGGACGGCGGCTGCTTGGTCGAGGTCGTAGTCGTCCGGGAGCTGGAAAGGGAAGACATAGCGGAGGTAGCCCTTGGGGCCTATACGCTCCAACGGTGTGAGATCGGGGATCTCGGTGAATGGTGACAGTGACCCCATACTGTAAGTCAGAGAGCGAAGGCGTGAGAGAGAAAAAAAGACGACTGATAGACCTTTCAGGAACGGGACAGGAAGGCCAGAAAGGTTCAATTGTATCCCAGTGGACGGCCCCTTGTCCACTAACGGACATAAATTCATGTTTGACCAGCAATCCAAGACAAAGTTACTACGCCGTGACCTTGCATCTCCGTGGCCTTATGATTGATTGTTTGTTGCGCGTCCAACTGGGGATGATGAACTGGAGCTGCTTCCTTCGTATGATTCCAACCAACGAGTTGACCGGGGACGGTCTCAAAGAGACTTGGCCATGACACATCATTTCAGACCCCAAGAAGTGAACTGCTTGCTGTTGGACTGCCTTACCATTTGATCACCTGCCTCCTTCGGAACTTGTCCTTTGGATTTGCAGCGCTTTCTTGGGGGGTGGTGTTTTCTGTCCAGACCATAGGCTTCGGATCTTGGGGCACCTATGTGAACTCTCGGCTCAATTTCCTATCCAGAGCGGCCGGCTGGGATTACTTATCATCCTGGCCAGTCTTCGCAGGAAGGGTCTCTGGGTTTTGACAGCGGATCCCTAGACGCGACCCTTGTCTACGGAACCCACCCCCCCTTGTTCCCCGCCCTTGTCGACAGCTCTGAAGGGTTGCGTGGGACGGGATGCAGTCAGACGGCCCGTCGCAACTTGCAACAGTTGTGTGGTCAACAACCTTAGTTTATGTCCGCTTAATCTTGCACAGAATAGGCCCCGACCGCTATTCAGTCCCTCCGAGATGATTCGGCCGATAGCTGTGGGATTGCAACTGACATGGTGGAAGCTCATCAGTTACTCTCGATACTAGTCTGTAGTTTGAAAGCCTGTCACTTTTCTCACGCTGTATGTCTACAAGGGGTGCGGTTGGAAGCACCCAGTGAGCAAGGTATAAGAAGAAATGCAGTCTGCAACACTGACCTGCTTCTCGGGGCTCTATCTCGATTAGTCCGCCCACTTCTCGTTGACGCATTTAACAGCGGGTTCGTCTCGAAGGCAGTGGAAGGGATTCCCGTCCTGAATGCGAGTACGCGCGCCAACCATCATCTAAAGAGGACCGCAGCTATCAGCAGGTCCTCCTCGTCTATGCATATAATCCCTCAAGTCGAGCGTGGAGAGAGTCCCACATGCCGGGGTTGAAAGGTCAGAACGGAGGTCAACCAACAACCAACGGATACTCGACCCCTGGCTGCATAGGGACCAACGACTCCGTATCACCCCTGGAAGGCTATGAGATGTGACCACCTATGACCGAGGCAGTTCCGTCGATTTAAATCGAGACTATCACTTGACGGGCGTACGGCCCTGCTAATCATGAAGAAGGTGAAATGTCACTGGGATACTCCGTGGGGTGGGGACTAAAATGGACACCCAAGATGCCAATCCATCATCCGACTTGACTCCAACATATTGCTTTTTGCGCAAGCCGGGAGCTTTCCTCGCCCCAACCGTGCCTGTGCCTCGTCCCCCCTTTAACCCGGTTTCGTGTAACGCAGAACAAGCAAGTCTCTTTTGGCAATGTTCTGCAAGAATATGTATGCAGAGTCGGTTGCCCCGACCCCTCCGCCATCATCCGTGATGCCGCGTTGCTTTATTGCTTGCTACACGCGGCCACAAACGGCGTCTTGATTCTGAAGATGGAACCCAATGCGGATATAGTCCAAATTTTCGGTCCGCCGCCGGACGGCCTGGACATTTCCGAGAGCAGCGTCGTCCAGAACAATGCTGCCGTCATTGTCCTGGCAGTCCTGGCATCGTTGGCGGTGGTGTTGCGGCTGATGGCCAGATACCTCCAAGGCCATAACCTCAAGGCGGACGATTGGGCCATCATTGCGTCTCTTGTACGTGTACTGATATCGCACCTGCAGTTTCTCTCTGAGAGAAACCTGACTGATCGGGTCTGACGCTGTCGTTATAGATTCTCGTCGGTGCCACCGTCGGTCTGAGCATCGCAGGCGGTGCCCAAGGCGCTGGGAACCATGTGTGGTCCTTTACGCCTCTGGGTCTGACACGCGTTTTCAAGGTCTGTCTCTACCCTTTCGTTCCTTGCCCATTGCTCTGCATTCATTGACCGGCTTGGGGAGATAGATCCTTTACGCCTACACCTTCGTGTACGGGAGCGCCTGCGCGGCCACCAAAATCTCCATCCTGCTCTTCTACCAGCGGATCTTCGTGTCCAACATCCCGTCCTTCAAGATCTCTCTGATCCTTGGGTACTTCCTGTCCATCACCTATCCGATCGTCATATGGGCAACAATGGGGAACGCCTGCAAACCGCTGCCCTTCTACTGGAACCAGTTCGTCGGCGAGCAGGGGACCTGCCTCGACCTCAACACATTCTACCTCGCGCTCGGGATCATCAACATGATCAACGATATCATTGTTTTAGTGATACCGATACCTCAAGTCTTGAAGTTGCAGATGTCTGGACGGAGGAAGCTGGCTGTATGCAGTATCATGTTGCTCGGGAGCTTGTAACTACCCCCCCCCCCCCCCCCCCTCCTTTTGTACCAGAACCGGTGATAAGGACAGTCGTGTGCTGACCTGCCCGCAGTGTTTGTGTTGCTAGCGCCGTCCGCATCTGGTACCTAGAGAGGTTTTCCAAGGCCCAAGACGTCACTTGGATGATGGGCCCGGTCTTCATCTGGTCCGCCATTGAGCCGTCCGTGGCCATCGTGTCCGCCTGCCTCGCCCATCTCGCCCCCCTCCGAAAGATCGTCCGCAACAAGATCTCGTCGACGCAGCGCAGCGCGCAATCCGGGCCGTCGTCGAACAGCGCGCCGTGGAGGTCCGGCAAGGCGGCCGGCAACAGCAGCTCGCAGAAGGGGTCCGGCGCGCTGTTCACGTACGGCGGGTCGAGGTTCAACTTTGGCGGCGGGGATGGCATGCTGAAGCTGAAGGGGTCCGACGACGAGATCGGCCTCACGAACCGCATCACGGGAGGGCGTAGTGGTGATGGCAAAACCACCACTGCTGATTCGGGGTCGGAGGATAACGTGAACGGGCAGTCGATTGTGATACAGTCGAGTTTTGTCCAGGAAAGTGTGAGAAACACACGTTGAAGTCATTGATGCTCTCGTATCCAAAGCAATTCTTTTCCGCCGGTAGACATCGGAACGGTTTCTGGAGAACCACCAATCCATCGAGTCATCATGGCGTATTTCGACCCAATGAAGATTCTCCTCGTCCGTAGCACGCGAGAACGCTAACCGTAAAACGGTCGAACTCCAAATGCTTACGACTAACCCTAGCCACAGACTGAACCCGTCTTTCAACTCCTCTAGGAGCTGCCAATAAGTCCATGCGAACATTCCCAAGTGATGCCTCGTGGCCGTCGGAATAGCGAAGGAGAAGGCCAGTGACATAAACTTGAGTGCCGAATTTGCATTCGCAGGGCACGATATCCTTCACGCCGACCATAGATGCCGCTGAATAGAACCAAGTTATCCCCAGCGTTGAAATATGAAGTGGACTTGCATGCTGTGGGAGGTTCGAAGGATGACCCAAAGCCCCCTTTTTGGGACTGGGACTATCAAATGCGATCTTGCATGTGCCGATGACAGATTTGCCATGGAAAACCCGGCTGGTCCCTTTTTGCCATGGACGATCCAGCAAGGAGAATCGAGCCCTAGACTGCGTGTTTGAATACGGTCCGATGACGAGGTTGCGACCGCGGTTGGTTTTCAACTGGATAATATGGTTCAGCCAACTGTAAGTCACGCTACATGTGCATCCCCCCCCCCACATCAGAGAGGCGTCAGCTCACGATCAAGGCAGCTCCCATTTTGTTCTTGTCGCGGATCCAGATCTCTTCTATCCTCTCTCGCTGTATAGCGGGAAATATAACCAAATGCCTCGAGCCTCCTTTTCGTAAACTGGCGGCGTGTCTGCGCGCGTATGGGCATGTATCGAGTGGATACGGCCACTCCAGTGGATTGAGTAAGCAACGATGCTTGGGTCGTTGCACGGCAACATTGCCAGCCTGTCGAGTACACAATGAATCTCAATTTGGATGAGACGAAGCGCCCTCGATGGAGGAACACTGCACAGGATGCCTGCCACATACTGTGATCTCGTCAGCGGCCGCCGAGGATTGCCGGTAGGGCCGGGGTAGCAGTTTAGCTTGAGGCCCTACGCCGTATGAATCTGTCAGCCGTGCCAATATAAAGAATTAGGGAATCTACCTCAGTTTCAACCACAAGCGTGGGCGACTCCAAGTTCACTACCCGCCACCAGAGGCCTTTGTTTTCCAGGCCGTTGAGCTCGCCTTGAATCGTGGAAGAGTTGCGAAAGACTATCTCTCTCACACCCAAATAGTCTTCTCCGAGGCAGAGAGTTGTGACGGGGAACAAAGGTACAGGGACGAATATGCGCCGACAGTGGTAATCGTAGATCTCATTGCTCAACGACGAAAGATATTCGATGCCTTCGAACTTGATCACGTGAGCCCATATGGCAGACGAGAGACGTATCACGGCCTTCCCCTTCCCACGGGGCATCATAACATCATGGAGATTCCTGGCACTCTCCACCGCAAAAGTTTGAAGACACAGCGTTGCGATGGAAGAAATGAGCTCTGGTGGCAGTCGAGAGGGTCGGGACAAGGTGGCAGACAGGAACCCGAAGGCGATTTCGTGGAGTCGCTTGTTTCGGTCATCAAGCTCCGAAGGCGTCAGTTCGTATTGGTACGCCAGCATCGGGATGGCTTTCGGGAGGGGCCAAGGGGCCATCTGGTTGGCTCACGCGACGTGGCAACCTTTGCCCTGTCCTCCTTCGTGCTCGCAGGCCCCAGAACACTCGATGTACATGTGGCCATTTAGATCGGTCATGAAACATTGGTTGATCATCTGTTCAGAGACCACATCTCCTTTGACTATCGTCACGGTTAGAGAGGCAGCCACACGCAACCGGACAACCCTAACTCACCTATCACGATGTTCTCTCCATACCCGAGGCTGAAGTTACAAACGCCACACCGCCGGACGAAGCAAGTCTCCTCCCCCATCATCTAAGGTAAGGGCGATGGAATCTGAGAAACGGCAACAGACAAGCCAGAGGTGAGTGTAGGTTTGGGAAGAACGAAAAATGATGCGAAATGCAGACCATTTTAGGGGTTTCCGGCATTGTTTAAGCCTCAAATGACTTAGTAATGGGACTGGACGTGTCACGGCGAGGAAAATTGATTGAGCCGAGAGGGTAATTATTGCTTGCGTTGTCCCTGTCTACTCTGTGCCCCTCTACTGCGAAAGGACTGACGAAGAAGAAACAAGGCAAATTTTGACCAATGATAGAGAAGAAGGAAGAAAAAAACAAAAAAACATAACATTTAGTCCAATGCATCACTTCGGTTTGTATCCCCAATACCTGCTGTTGGCTCTGTATATCCATATCTCTGTCCCACCATAAACTTGCTTGTCCCAGTCCCCTTCCCTGGTGACACACGTTTTACCGCGCCTTCTGAAGAGGTACTTGGTACTTTGCATCAGGTGCGGCTCCATAATGATCTTGACCTGCCTGATGCTGGTTGACCTTAAGCTCTGGGATGTCCCCGCGGTGGTGCCGTCTTGGGAGACAGGTTCCATTTCCATCCAGTCTTCCATCTCGTCTTCGGAAGTCAGATCCGCTCCATCGTGTTCTTCATCGTATTGGTCTCCTTGTATGTCGTCCGTCATGGTCTCGTTGTCTTCGTGTGCGACATCTGCCTCGAAGGACTGGTGCGGCTCCTCCTGCAAAACTGACCCAACTGGCTCTGGAACAAACTGGTATGACTGCCCCTGAAAGAACGGATCCATCTGGTCTTGGGCGAAGTCCTCTTGGGAGAAGTCCTCTTGGGGAAAGTTCTCTTGGGAAAATAGCTCCTGAGGGAGGTCTGGAATTCCCCGTCTAACTTGAGCGTAGTACATTTCCAAGAGAGCTCCTTGCTCGGTCTCGACGGCGATGTATTCCCTGCGCCCACGCCGGGTCCCGGACGGAGGGCCACCGTCAAGAGGAACGAGACCCTCAAAATGTGCATCGGTCCACCAGAACCGGAAGCATAGGCCCGATTCAATTCCAATAACCGTTTGAACGAACAGGCCAGCGAGGCTGTACTGCCGGATGGATGCTTTGGCGTTCAACAACGCCTGCTTTTCGACCTCCCGCGGTGACCCCCCTCCACCTTTGATCTCCACCAACAGTCTTGGAACGAGTGTTCCAGGCGCGTGGAACGTTGGGCCATACTGGAGGAGAAGCACATCAATTCTGAAGTGCTTGCGCTCGCCACCGTCCGAGGGCTGCTCGAAGTTGGAACACCACTTGTCTTCGATTCTGAAAAATACCATGATGATGTTTTGCACCAGGGCGGCAGCACCCCACTCGCGGTTGTTGTCTAGCCTCCATTTGTTGTAGAGGCCAACGAGTGGTGGAAATTGAGTGAAGACTCCAGCCATGACGAGAATTGCTCCGTGCGGCAAGAGATAGAGAGAGAGAGAGAGAGTGTGTGTGTGTGCGTGTGTGTGCGTGTGTGTGCATGTGTATGATAAAGGGGGGCAATGAGATGAATGACTGAATAGTCCAAGAACTTTCTGGCAGTGACACGGACGGTACGGATAGGGCGTTCTTATCCATTACGGAGGGCGGTTGTTGTCGTCCGTTGTAAGTGCAGCGAGACCGGGCTGAACAAGATAGGCAAACCAACAACGTTTTGTGTCAACTTGATGCCCGAAATCGAGAAATACCGGCCTCTTCCATGTGCATTGAATGTTTAGCCAACCGGCCGCTGACTGACGCACCCCTGTCTCGAGACCTTTTCCACGGCCTTGGACTAAGCAACGACTCCCCATTGTACAATTTCCACGCCGTTCTGATGGACCAAAGCATGTCTGGCCGCGTTAGGGAGGTACAAGCTGGTGTGGTTCCATTAATGCTGCCTACGCCTTCTTCCGGCACTGAATCTGTCGAATCTGGAATTAGCCCCCCCCTTCCCCTCGTTAAGCTGAGAGTACCGTGCATTTCTAGTCTGTGCCACTGAACCGGAAATGCCCACTCAAGCTAATCGGAACGCTTGATGAATGCACGGTACTATCGTCATCCATTGGACAAGCTTGAGCATGCTGGTGAGCAAACCCCAGCGAGTGGCTGATAGGCTGTTGGGTGTGCATGTGGAGGTGGAGTAGAGGGCGATATCTCGTCCCCAACAACCTGGCGACGGTGACCGTGCGGATCATGGGTGGGGTTACCATGAGCCCTCCACGGGGCGACCCCGGAGTCGATCAGCGGGATGTTGCCCGGAGGTAGACCGTGCGGCCGCCGCCAACCCCGTGCGCAAAGCGGCAAGCTATGAAGTCCGGGACGGCGTGGCCCGAACGGCATGCGCCACCATCAACGGTATCCAACAATCCAGCCGAGGATGAACAGCTGAAGAACCCCAAACCCGGGGTTGCAGGAAGGTAAACCACTCCCGAGAGCTTGTGTTCCAGACTTAACGTGGGTGGGTATCAATTATCCTCAACCGGTTACACTTTCTGGGGTCTTGAAACCTTTTGATGACGGTATCGGGTCAAGCGATTTAAACTCTTTTTTTTTTTCAAGGCGGTTCAGCATGTCCCTGGCTGGCGCCGATTTTCTTGGCTGGTGAGAGATGTACCCCAACAACACGTTTTGGGGCCAAAACCCCCCGTTGTTTATAGTCCATAGCTAGGTACTAAGGTAGGTAGGTATGTTGCGGGCCAAAGTTGCCCCTGACAAGTCACAATTGCAGCGCAGCAATTGGTCGCAGTTCCACTCTTCCCAATGCCCATCACACTAGGTATCGATATCATAACTGTACGGGGTATTGAACTATGTCCTCACAATAACCCTCTCTACGTCCTTCACTCTCTTGATGGGATGTGTGACGACGGGAAGTTCGCCGGGTGCGACACGACCGGGCAGGCTGCCGCTGCTGAGCGTTCTGCAAAATATGCGTGGCATCGCAACAGTTTGTTGCCCGGTTTGCTACCCACGGATGATCACTCTCAGGGAACAGCTCGGTCCAACCAGCGGCATGAAAGTGATGGCGCCTATTTCGGCTTGGTTGCCAAGTTGCCGATTTCTGCTGAGAGCCCTGCTGAGAGCCCTGCGAACAGAGGGCGTTCCTTGATTCACAGCCACCCAAATAACCCACGGACGGGCGTCATTTTATTCTTTCAGGCAAACAGTTAGGCAGCCGCTCATGGCTCTTGATTAAAAGATGCAAAGATTAGATCCCATCGAGGACTTGGTCACGAAAGACTCGGCCTCCCCCTTTTGCAATCTTGACAGTTCGCTTTCACAACTCGACACCTTCCAATCCAAGACCGATTGTCTTTTGACACCACTATCCGCGCCATGTTGCTCTCTCAGAGCTTTTTTTCCGGCCTGCCTCCTGGCCCTGACTTTCTGTGAGCACGTCGGGGCTGAGGTCGACCATTGCCCTGACATGCTGTCAGCCAAAGTCCAACGTCGCGACAATAACAACGACACCAACAAATCCATAGATGACGCCATGAGACATCCAAATGCGACAGGATCATGGCCGATCCACGGTGTCGACGTGACCAAACCATTGCGGGACCCACCTTCGGATGAGTACGGTCGAGGCAACGGGTGGACCATCGACATCGCCGTCGCAACGAACATCACCATCACCGAGTCGGAGTCCAGGTTCAATATCCGGGAACTGAATCTCAAAGTACCGGATAACGCCTTCTCAGGAACGTACCAAACGGTCAACGCTACCGAGCACTACGACGTATGCTCATGTATGTGGTGGGGGAACCGCTGGTCATCAGACGACATGGAGAAATTTCAACAAAACGCCGACGGTTCCTGCAACGGCGTCATCCCTGAGAGTTGCATCGCGTACGTGAGAGAAACGCTTTCGGGAGGCTTGTGCAACAGGCCTGCCTCCTACAAAACGCCCGAAGGCTGCCACGCGTTAGCACCCTCTTTCGCCGTCACAGGTAGGGCACACGTAGACGCTCTCTGAGTCTTGACGGCCATGAATCCTTCTCAGCTGACCCGTTTGCAACAGCGAGTATGGTGCTTAGAGCCAACAAGTCCACCTACGGCATCGGCCGCAACTGGGGCCTCTACACGGATGGTTCGGAGGAGCTGGCGGCCTACGACCATGCCGTCACGAACGTCTTCCCCGTAATGTTGCTTTACAAGTACGACGACGGAGAGGTGCGGTCCAACTACACTGTCTTCCGATGCGTTCGTGCCAACCAAATCGCGGAGGGCAGCCGCCAACCTGAAGCTTTCGGGGACAGACGGGGCTCGGCTGGCGTTTTCGGAGTGTCCATGTTTTCTCTCTTCACAGGGCTGGTTTTGTGTCTCATGGTGACGTCCCTCATGTAACTTTGGTTTCTTCTTGTTCACTTGGCCCAGTTGTAGGTGTGCGCTGAGCTTGTTTTCATCAAGTGACCAGCGTCCAGTGACAGAGAACGGTATGCTCCACGACACCCATAATCTTTTACCCCTTCGATGTATGGAAATGTCATGAGAGGATGGCGCGCGAGTAAGTTGACTTGTTCCGTGTCCAACAGATGAGCGTTTCCCTCCCATCGCATTGTGACGCCCCAGGCCTACCAGCACTTATAGTAATCAACCGGCCAAGTTTTCTGAGTTCTGTGTAGGAGATGACTTGATAAACAGGAATAGACTGAATTTACCATCATTACCGAGAGGCGTGCCATTCGAAACAAGGCTTTGTGACCAGCTCAGGCTATTCCCAATGAGTGCTCCATTGGACATACTTGACTCATTGTTGAGAGGGGAAGTAGGGGAGAAAACGCTATGACGATATCATATCGGAGAACAAAGCTCAACGGAGGACGTTTTCACGACATCAGAACGCACAATGCCTTTTATAAATGTTGCGAAGCCCAATAACCTTCTTCTTCTAAACATACTGTGGGTCTGTCACGAGAGCTCTGTTGAGAATGACGATAAAAAATGCGATCCAAGCGACGGAAACTAACAAGTCCTCGAAATCAGGCGTTGGCATGAGAAGTCTCGGCCTCGGCCACCGCAAGGGGCTTCTGTCCATAGACCACATGACTGCATTCAAGGTCAGCAAGTTCCAATCTCGGAGCACAGAGGCAATGGTTTCAGTACTCACAGGTCATAGATGCCGTGATAGGCACCCTCCTTCATCTCTTTGCGCACGCCCGCGGTCTCGACCAGGACCTCCTCCTGAGTCCGATCGAGCACTCCGCAAAACACCCTCAAGGTGAAGCCCTCTAAGCCATCGAGCATTTGTGCCAAGTTGATGATGCCTAGATCTTTGTAATAAGCCTCCTTTGGCCAAGGTCCAAGGGGAGCCTTGTATGCCTGGTGGTATACGTTTTCAAACCCTCTCTCCCTAACCCATCCCTCAAGTTGGGGTCCGGGACAAGGGTCACGTCCGATGTCTCTCATAGTCTTCAGGAAGGTCTGGTTCCAAGCCCAGGTCGCATGTTTTTCGGTGTATGTCCCGTCATCTGAGTAAATCTCCGGGTCCATCTCGTGGAACTCTGCCCATCCGCCCGGGTTTAGGTGGCTGCGATTGAACGTCAGTGTTTTTCCAGAGCTCCCCTGACATCGCCGTCATCGGCAAGGAAATGGGTATCAATGACGTTTGACAGCAAGGGAAAGAGAGTATCGTACTCAAAGATGTTCTTAACCAGCTTCGGCCAATCCGCAATGGCGGCAGCCATGAATCTGCAAAAAATGAAGTCGAACTTTTGCTCATGAAGCCACGGGCTTTCAACGTCGTCAATCTCAAACCTGACATTGGAGGGCACCCTGTATCAGAGAGTCAGTCAAAATTCGACAGAAGAAAGGCAGCAGGCTAATTTAACTGACCAGGATGGCTGGATGGCGCTCAAGTCGATGCCAGTGACCTCGGCATTCTCAAAGATGTCTCCCATCTCGACAGCCCCTATAAGTATGTTTGTCAGCGAGACTGCGGGCTTCTAACTTTGAACGGTCAACAAGGCTTACAGATTCCGGTGCCTGTGCCTATGTCGAGGATTTCATGGACCTTGCCCTTCTCGATTGGAGCGAGAAAGAGTCTGTTCCCGATAGCCCGAACCATCATGGCGTGGGCCATATCAAGTCTCTCCGCTTCAAACTCATCATTCGGCATTATATAAGCTTCACAGGTTAGTCCTGCGGCCGCGCCCACAATGCCATCAGAAGCAATGCTGGAACCTACATCCCGGTCGAAACGCATGATAGCGTCTTCCGTACTCTACTGGATAGTCAACGACGCTAGAAGACAACGAGGCGGTATAGTTTGTGCTTTACAGTTGCACGGTGTCAGTAACGTGGGATGGACGATCCTGAGACGACGGGCTTGCCTACATTCGTTCGTCAATTGTCGAGGCGCCGTCGGTCTTGACATGAATGTATGGGTTAGAGGCGACACGAAGCAAGAAGTGATCTCAGCATGCCGGAACATACGGTTTCTCCCTCGTCTACCTCTAGGACCGTGTTGTTTGCGGCAGCTCCTGGGGTGCTGGCGTTGGGCGAGGCAGCTGGTGGATCCGAAGGCTGCGCTGCGGTGGTTTCCGCAGCTGTAGAGGAACCGGCTGCGGGCGAGGCAGCCGAGGCAACTGGCGGGTTTGAACTGTGCCCTTCAGTTGTTTCCGCCGCGGCAGGGGAGTCGAGTCGGCTGGCTGTGGTCTCGGCCATTGTGGAACCGCCTACCAGAAGTGGTGTCGAAGCTTGATCTAAATGCGTGAAGACGCCTCCGAGTTGGTTGCAAGGCAAGGAAACCTATCAAGGACCGGCACTGAGTTGAGGTTGAAGAACAAAAGCAAGTGGACAGGTTGCCTTTGAAGACGGGAGGCCCGCCGCACTCTAACCTTTTGTACTCATCTCCTGCACCCTGCATCTTGCTCAATTCTGGTCTA